>NW_027555847.1:257300304-258585304 GCF_003287225.1 Phascolarctos cinereus
GAAGCTGCAAGGTCCTGTGTAATCCTGACTGTGGTTCCATGATATTTAAATTCTTTCTTTCTGGCTGCTTGCAGCACCTTCTCTTTCATCTGGTAATTTTGGAATTTTGCTATTATATTTCTTGGCATTGTCAATTTGGGATCTCTTTCAGGTGGTGATCGGTGGATTCTTTCTATGGTTATTTTCCCTTGTGGTTCTAGGACTTCTGGCAGTTTTCCTTTATGATTTCCTGAAAGATACTGTCCAGGCTCTTTTTTTCATCATGATTTTCAGGTAGTCCTATAATTTTTTAAATTGTCTCTCCTGAGTTGATTTTCCAGGTCGGTTGTTTTACTGGTGAGGTATTTTACATTCTCATCGATTTTTTTCACTTTTTTGTTTCTGTTTGAATGATTCTTGCTCTCTCATAGAGACATTAGTTTCCATTTGTCCAATTCTAGTTTTTAACAGATTGTTTTCTTCTGTTAGTTTTTGTACTTCCTATTTCAACTGGCCAATTGTGTTTTTTAGGGACTTGTTTCCTTCAGCATACTCTTCTGTTAGATTTTGTACTTCCTTCTTCAACTGGCCAATTGTGTTTTTTAGGGGCTTGTTTTCTTCAGTGTATTTTTTTTTCCAATCGGCCAATTGTATTTTTTGAAGGACTCTTCTACCTCTCTCATTCGACTATTAAAATCCTTCTTGAGCTCTTCTAAGAAGGCTTTTTGGGCTTCAGACCAGTTCATATTCCCTTTTGTTGTTGCAGATGTGGGTTTGTTGACAATTTCTTCAGAATTTCTGTCTTGATCTTCACTCTTCTCATAATATGAGTCTATGGTATGCTTCTTTTTACTCATGGTGTTTCCTTATTCCCTGGCCTTTAAAGAGATTGAGCTCTCCTGCTGGGGAACAGAGGGTACTGACCCAAGCTTCTTGTGTTGGGAGCCTAGGTCTTGGTCACTGGCTTTGTGTTCTGGGGCCTCTTATACTGGGATTTGGAGGCTGTAAGTGTCTGGCAGCTTACTTTGTGTTGGGCTGGAATCAGCAAGGCTGGAACTTTCAGGCAATTCTAGGTTGCCTGCTTTTCCTTTCCTTTAGCTTTCTTCTGCTCCTTTTAGATGGCTGCTGCAGGATGTTTATCTTCCTGGGGCCCCCTGCAATGTTGTCTCCCTCCTTTCTGCTAATGCACCGGGAGATTCCTTTGCTATGGATTGCTGAGACTCCTGGTAGTTTTCTGAGCTGGTTTCCACCGGTTCCCTCTGCCCTCACTGAGGCAGTCGGAGGTCCAGGTGTTGGTGTTTGCCTGCTCTACCACCTGGGCTTCAGGATTTCTTCATAATTGGAGGCTTCAGGGCTCCTACAGCTCACCTGGTGTTGGGTTGGAATCAGCAAGGTCGGAGATTTAGGAAGCCTTTAGGTTGTTTTCTTCACCTACTTTCAAATGAATGCTGCAGGGTACTTACCTGCCTGGGGCCCCTTGTTTTTACTGAGGCACTGGGAGATCCGTTTGCTGGGCTACTGCACTGCTGTTCCTTGTCTTTCTTCTACTTCAGGTTTTCCAGGGTTTTTTTTTTTTCTGGGCTGATATTTTCTGGGTTTTCAGAGGTTGATAGGGGAGAGTGAGAGCGACTACCTTTCCACTCCGCCATCTTGGCTCCTGGAAGCCCATTCTAATTTTTAAGGAAGTATTTTCTTCAGTGAGCTCTTGGACTTTCTTTTCCATCTGGCCAGTTCTTCTTTTGAAGGCATCCTTTTCCTCATTTTTTTTTGGACCTCTTTTGCCTTTGGGTTAGTCTATTTTTTAAGGTGTTATTTTTCAGTATTTTTGGAGGGTTTCCTTTAGCAAGCTGTTGACTAATTTTTTATGATTTTCTTGCATCACTCTCATTTCTATTCCCAGTTTTTCCTCTACTTCTCTTACTTGCTTCTCGAATTCCCTTTTGAGCTCTTCCATGGCTTGGGACTGATTCACATATTTCTTGGAGGCTTTGGATGTAAGAGCTTTGATTTTGTTGTCTTCTTCAAACTGTAAGTTTTGATATTCTTTGTTACCAAAGAAAGATTCTATGGTCTGACTTTTTTTGTGCCTTTGCTCATGATCCCAGCCAATTACTTGAGTTTTAAACTTTGTTAAGGTACAGGTCTCCTTCCAGTGTGGAGAATGTACTGTCTCAAGCTTTGGCCGTTTTGTGCACCTGTTTTCAGAGATACTTCTAGGGACCTGTAAATTTTCAGTTCTTCCAAGGTGGTATGATTAATGGCTAAGTGGTTACTTCCTCCTCGTCTGTCCTCTGGTCTATGAGTGACCACAAGCACTGTTTTCTGCCTTGGAAAAGTGAAGAGGATTCCCTCTCAACCAAGGCACAAGCTCCACCACACCAGCACTCCTCCTCACCCCAGGATTACCACCCAGAACTGTGACTCAGATCCAAGCACAGGTAAAGCAAGAGAAGCCTGCCTCAGCAAAAGCAAAGAGATCCCTGCAATCCCGCTTTGATCAGCCACTTGATTCCCCTTCAGTCTGTGGGCTGGAAGCTCCAAAAGCAGCTGCTGCCCCTGCCCTGAGCTGGGACTGGGGCTGGGAGGGAGCTTCTCTCTCACCTCATCACAGACTTTTCCTACTGACCTGCTAAGTTGTCTTTCGTGTTTGTGGGTTGAGATAGCTGGAAATCACCACAGCTGCCTGTGATTCAGTCCTCTGAGGCCTGCTTCAGGCTTGCTGAGGCCTGTTTTTCCTGCACACCCACCCCAAACTGCATTTCTCTTTCAGCCTGGGGCAATAGACTTTTCTAATCAACTATTCAGGTTGTCTTGTGCTGGAAATTTGATTCACTCCATCTTTTTGTGTGTTCTTCTGCTCTAGAATTTGTTTAAAGCCATTTTTTACAGGTATTTGGATGGGTTTAAGCCACCCAGTAAATGTCAAACACTATACATCAGGGCTCAATTTATTTTTATTTCATTGTTTATTTTTTATTAAGAAAATATTTAAAATGTATTTTGAAGTTAAGCCAATCTACTACTTGAAAAAAAAAAACATACCCCCCCTCCAAGAAGCAATTGTTAAAAATTTACTAGGGGCCAACAAAGTGTCACAGTGGATAGAGCTCTGGCCTTGGAGTCAGGAGGACCTGAGTTCTAATCCCACCTCAGACATTTGACACTTACTAGTGCTGTGACACTGGTTAAGTCAATTAACCCTAATTGCCTCACCAAAAGGCCAAAAAAAAAAAATTACCAGGATACTCCAGCACAAAACCATGCTAACTTATGGCCATGTGGCCGGGTCAAAGTTTTATTTTCTCTTTTGGTCTTATCTCAATAGTGTGTGTTGGACATGGTAATTTTTCTCTAGCTTTAAGCAACCCAGCCTAACAGAGATAAAAATGTTATTTTTACCATGGATGGTAGCCTGAATCCATAGGATTGTTTTCTTTCTTAATTTGAAGAACTTTAAAAAATTCAGTCTTTTCATTCTGTTTATGAATAAAATACTGTAACTGAAGCCATCTAACTAATCATAAAACTGGTCATTAGAAGACAATATATTTCACTCATCTATTTTATTTTTATTCTTCTGTAGCTTTCAGATAGCCTACCCCCCCCACATATACATACATACATTCATGTACACACACATACATGCAGACATATATTTAATGGGAAGAAAATAGAATTATAACAACAGAACAAATTAAATTGTAGGAAAGAAACAGATAATACATACAATTGGGGAGATGAGATAAGTTGGAAAGTGAAATCCTTTGGGAACTTTTCTGTGGTAAAAACAAACAAAAGCCAGTAATTTTCCAAGGTTACTCAAAGTTCTGTCATCCATAGAGCAAAAGTTGACCAGAAGGCAGTCTGCTACACTCAGTGCTTAGTCCTAGGATACACAATAGGAGATATCCTGATGAACCTGATCACCATAGCATTCATATTCACTTCCAAAGCTGAAATTTTACCTAGCTATGTCTGCCCTTCATTTTGTTTCCTCCCACCCTGTTCCATATCTCCAGATAGTTTCAAAATCTCCTTCTGTGTTACTGTGACATTTGGCATTCATAATGAATCCTTAGTCTTCTACAGGGCATTGGACTACAAATCCCAAGATACTTAACTATTTCTCTGAAATAGTTCTTGCAAAAGTATCAACTCCTTTCAAAAATTTTGTTTCAAAAAGGATCTATTGAAAGATAAATGTATGCACTTCTTTCAGTGAACATTCAATTATTTATAGAGATACTTTCAAAAGATAGCATGGTTTTAATGCTTCTGTCCTTCAAATGACAGAAAAGAAGTTGGAATCTAGTGAAAATGTAGGCAGAAGTAATTGTCCTAATAAAAAATGGACCTAAGGTTATGAGAAAGTAGTGACTATTTTTCTAATTCATGCAGTTCATTAAAATATATTGCTTTCATGAGTAATTCCCTTTATGAATGAATAAAGGATAGAATTTTAAGGGAATATGGAAATATTTCATTATGACCTCTCTTTATATATTCATTCTTGCCTTTTTTTTAGAAGCAATAAGTTCCTTTGGCCAATAAAATACTCAGTTTTTATTTTTAGCTTACACGTTTTTGTAGAAATGTGAAAGGGGAAAGAACTAGGAAATAAGTGTGAGAACCAGGTGGAAAAATATTTTTTGAGGACAGTTTCACTGTTGTAATTTCAAAGAAGAGCAGATTATGTGTTATTTTTGAAAGTTAAAATTCTGATTATTTTTCAATAAAAACAGGAAAAACATTGTAAGCATATGCAAAACCCTATCAGTAACTCCCTTTGTATTAGAAAAATTTAAATAGCCTTTTTAAGAATTAGTCAATTTGGCATTTTGTAAATATGAATGTTTAAACTACAGCAAAGGTAAATTACTGAACAACACTGAAACACAGCTTGCACCAATACAACAGCCACTTTATCTTCCTGCTTTGGGTATTTTCATTTTCTATACTTCATACAAAAAAGGGGATCTTCATCATCTGTTCTTCATCATATCTCCCCGTAGCCTAAAATCCCACCTTTTCCAGGATATGTTTTCTGGTTTTCTTTAATTTTGGTGTTTTTCTGTTATTGATCTACTTCCCATATATTATGTATATAGCTTGTTTGAATATAGTTGGTACCATACTCCAAAAGCTATTGAAATATTCAAACGCTCTGACTCAGAAATAATGTTGTTAGGTCTATATCCCAAATAGATCAAAGAAAGAGGAAAAGCCCCCATATATACAAAGCATTTATGGCAGGTCTTTATGTGGTAGCAGAGAACCAAAAAATGAGGTGACTCCCATTAATTGAAGAATGACTTGACAAGTTATATTATATTAATGTGATGCTTTTAATTCTTCTCTATTTGGCAAGGGTTACTTACCCTACATAGCCTGCAATTTCACTGATTCTGATTCTTATTGAAGGGCAAGGGAGTGAAAACTCATATAGTTCATAGGTAGCCTTAGACCACATACTATATAACCATTCACCAGGAATCCAGAGTCTACTTAGTATGGGCATAGTTACAAACTGCATTTCAGAACGTTTAGACTCGTTCATAGATCCACCGACAGAAATTTCTGTATCTATTTCGCCATATACTTTCCGGCATTTGTCATTTTCCTATTCTGTCATTTTAGCCAATCTAATGGTTATGAAGTGATTTTCCAAGTTGTTTTAATTTGCATTTCTATAATTATTAGTGATTTTCAACATTTTTTCACATCATTACAGATAAATTTGATTTTTTCCTTTGAAAACTGCCTATACATGGGTATTTACCATATATCAATTGGGGAATGGTTCATATTCTTAAGAATTCAACTCAATTCTCTATATGTTTAGAAGTGAGAAATTTATCTGAGAATGTAGTTGTAAGTGTCTTTTCCCCAGTTTGCCATTTTTTGAAAGGAGTTGATGGTTTTGCAAGACCTATTCCAAGGAAATAGTTAAGCATCTTGGGATTTGTAGTCCAAAGACCTGCAGAAGACTAAGGATTCATTATGAATGCTGAATGTCACAGTAACACAGAAGGAGATTTTAAAAGTATCTGAAGATATGGAGCAAGGTGGGAGGAGACAAAATAAAGGGCAAAGAGGGCTGGGTAAAATTTCAGCTTTGGAAGTGAATATGAATGCTATGGTGATCAGTTTCCCATTTTCACATTCCCATTTTAATTGTGTTATTTTTGTTTCTGAAAAAAAATCCTTTTAAATTTAATATAGTCACACTAATACATTTTTCCTTCTGTGAACTTCTCTGTCTCTTTTTTGGTCATGATTTTTTTTTTCACTATCCAAAGATCTGAGAATTAGTTCCTTACATGTTCCACTACTTTGCTTATGACAACAACCTTTTTTTTTTTTAAATCACGTATTCATTTTTAAATTATCTTGGTACATAGTGTGACATGTTGGTCTATATCTAGGTTTCTGTCAGACTACTTTCAATTTTTCCCAACATCTTTTTTGCAAACAATGAGTTCTTTAATAGCTGGTGTCTGGGTTTATCAAAAACTAGGTTACATTACTCATTTGCTACTGTGTATTGTGTACATAACTGCTCCATTAATTGGTACTCCATTTTTAAATCAAGTATTAAGTTGTTTTTAATGATAAGAGTGTTGTGGTATTGTGCCTGAGACTGTTTTTTTCCTAAGCTCCCTCATATTGTATTTTTTTTCCTCATGAATTCTCTTGATATTTTTCATATTTTTTCCTTCAAATAAATTTTGCTATGCCTCTTTTTCTAGCTCTCTATAGTAATACTTTGGCAGTTTGATTAATGTGGCAATGAACAATTAAGGTAATTTGGGTAGTAGTACTATTTTTTTAAATTTACTTGGCCCACCTTATCCAAACTTAAAAAAAAATTTGAATTTATTGAAATATTTACATGTTTTTTGCAATTGTTTTTATGATATGTTCACTTATGCTTAAGTTTTCCTAATATTGATCCAGTCCTCCATTCCTGGAACAAATCTAGCCTGGTCATTGTGTACAGTCCTTGTGATATAGGGTTGTGATCTCTCTGCCAATATTTCACATAAATTTTTTGTATCGATATTCATTAAATTGGTTATCATTATCTTTCAATATTTTTGCTCTACATGTTTTAGGTATCAATGTAATATTTGTGTCATTGAATTAATTTTCTAGGACTCCTTATTTACCTATTTTTCAAAACTTTATTTAATATTGAAATTAATTGGTCTTTATATGTTTGGTAGAATTCACTTTTAAATTCACTGGACTTGATATCTCTCCTCCAACCACTCTGGGAGGTCATTTATGACTTGTTCAATTTCTTTTTCTTTTTAAGATAGAGTTACTAAAATATTTTATTTCCTGCTCCATCAACGTGGGAAATTTATATTTTAGCAACTATGTATTCATCTCCTTTAAGATTTCAGTTTTACAAACATATTTTGTGACAAAAGAAGACCTAATAATTGCTTTAATTTATCTTCATTTGTTGTGACTTTTTGTTTTTTATTGTTAATACTTGTTTTCTTTTTAAAATCAAATTAGCCAATGATTTAACTATTTCGTTGCTTTTTTGAAAAGTAGCTCTAATTTTATTTATTAGTTCGGCTTTTTTCTTTTAATTTTGTTAATTTCTGCTTTGGTTTTCAGAATCTTTTTAAAAAATTTAATTGTTTTTTTTCTCAAATTTTTTTTGGTGCGTTTCCAATTCATTAATTTTAATCCATTCATTCTTTTATTGATATATGCATTTGCATAGATAAAGTTTTTACTAAGTATTGCTTTGGCTACATCTCAAATTTATTTAAAAAATTATCTCATTGTTTCATTATCTTTAATGCAATTGATTATTGTTTCTATGATTCTTTGATTTATTCATTCTTTAGTATTAGTTTATTTAGTTATCAGTTAAATTAATCTATGCTTCAAAGGCTCTATCTTTTTTATTTTTTTATTTTTTGCTTTGTTTGGTTTGGCAATCAGGGTTAAATGACTTGCCCAGGGTCATACAGCTATTGTCAAGTGTCTGAGGCCAGATATGAACTCAGGTCCTCCTGACTCCCAGCCGTGAGCTCTATCCACTGTACCACCCAGCTGCCCCCAAAGGCTCTATCTTAAATATAATTTTTATTGCATTATGGTCAGAAAAAGATGCAGTTCTTTTTTTTTTCCTTTTATGTATCAGTGTGTAAGATGTTTACATTTTAATAATGTGGTAAATTTATGTGAAAGTTCAGTGCACAGCTGAGAATAGTTATACTCCACTATATTTCCATGTGAAATTTTACAGAGTTCTTGTTTATTTTATAATTATTCATTTTACAGTTAAACTTATTGATCTCTCACACCTCTCAGGAGAAGGGTGAATAATGTCTTCCATTATTATAGGTATAACATCTATTTCTCATTTTAAATATTTATTTAGAATTTTATTTTTCCCCAATTAAATAGTACTGTACTCTGTCCAGAGTACATTGTACAATCACTGTACACGATTTTTTTTCTTTCTTTCAGGATGCTAGTAATATTTTCTCTGTGAAATGGGAGCTCTGAAATTTGTCTCTAATATATCCAGGAGTTTTAATTGTGGGATTTCTTATAGCAGATCAGTGATGGTCCTTTCAATTTCCATTTTCCCTTTGGTTCACAAATATCAAAGCAGTTTTCCTTGACAATTTCTTGAAAGATGGTGTCTAGGCTTTTAAATTTTTTATCATGACTTTCAAGATGTTCCATAATTTTTAAATTACTTTCCTGGCTCTATTTTCCAGGTCAGTTTATTTTTTCCAATGAGGTACTTCACATTATCTTCTCTTTTTAAAAAAGTGTTTTTGTTTTATTCTTTCTCATGGAATCCCATAGAATAATTAGCTTTTCACCTACTCAATTGTAATTGTTAATAATTTATTTTCTTCAGCGAATTTTTGTGCATCTTTTTCCATTTAGCTAATTTTGCTTTTTTAGATGTTATTTTCTTCAGTATTTTTGTGTCTCATTTATCGAACTGCTGAGTCTTTTTCTCATGATTTCCTTGAATAACTCTCATTTCTTTTCCCAACTGTTTTCTCTACCTCTTTAACTTTTTAAAATTATTTTTGAGATGTGCTATGACCTGAGAACAATTTGTGTTTTTCTTTGAGACTTTGGATGAAGGAGTTTTGGCTTTGCTGTCTTCTTCTGAGCTTGCATTTTCATCTTCCTTGTCACAATAGTAACTTCCTATGGTTAGAGTTTCTCATGTTCTTTACTCATTTTCCAGCCAATTTATTTACTTTTAACTCTTTATTAAAGCAGGGCTCTGTTTCCATGGTGGAGGGCACACTGTTCCAAGCTTCAGGCATTTTGTGCAGCTGTTTTCAGAGATACTTCTTGGGACCTCTAAGTTTTTACTTCTTCCAAGGTAGTATGATCTAAGGAAAGGTGGGTTTACTATTCTGTTGGCAGGTGTTCTGGTCTGTGAATGACTACACAGTCCTTGCCCAGAGATTGCCACCCAAGACTCTGTCCCAGATCCAAGTACTGACAAAGGAACAGAGTCCTTCCCCCAGTGGCAGAAAAAAGACCCCCATAATCTCTTGTTACCAGGAGGTTGAACTCCTTACCATCAGTAAGTTGAGAGTGCTTGGAGTACCTATTGCCACTGCTGATTCAATCACTTCCAGGACCAGTTCCTCCTTTGCTGGGGCCTGGTTTATTCTGTTTTGCACTGCCATGACCTGCACTGGACTGTGCTCCACTATCACCCTGACATGACAGAACTTTCCTTTTGAACTTCTAAGTTATCTAAGGTGGGAAAATTGTTTCATCCCATCCCTTTCTGGTTCTTCTGCTACAGAATTTGTTTTAGGGCATTACTGAAAGGTGTATGGAGGGGTTTTAGGAGGGTTCAGGTGAGTGTCTGTATTTCTCTGCCATTTTGGCTACCTCCCTTTCTATTTTTTAAAATTGTATTTTATGCAGTATCTTTTTTTTTTAACCAAGCTCTTGACTCTTTTTTCATTTTTATTTTTCCCTATCACTGTAATTTCTTTTCTAAATTTTATGCTACATCTTTTGTTTGATTTTCAACTCCTTGTGAGCACTTCCTGGGCCTGAGACCAATTCCCATTTTTCTTTGAGGCTTTAGATATAGCAGTTTTGATTTTGTTTTCTTCTTCTGAGTTTGTTTTGAACTTCACTGTCCCGTAGTAACTTTATATGATCAGGATTTTTGTTACTGTTGTTTCTTGCTTGCTCATTTGTCTCATCTATGTCTTGACATTTAACTCTATACTCAAATTGAACTCTGCTCCTGAGGCAGGGACATTACTATCACAAGCTTCAGATTTTTTGCTGTTTTCTGAGCTAGTTCTGGGAATCTGTAAACTTTTAGTTTTTCCAATGTTGTATGTTCTAAGGAGAGGTGCACTTGAGTTATGCCTAATGCAACAGAGTCCTGCATCCAGCGCCAGCAAGTAACCCCTGTAATCTTCTTCTGGCCAGTTGTCAGATCCTCCTACTGTCTGGAGGCTGAGAGCTTCAGAAGTAGCTGCTGCAGGTTCCACTTCCAGGAGCCAAGATGGCAGAGTAAAATGGTAGTCGCTCTCACTCTCCCCTATCAACCCTCTGAAAACCCAGAAAATATCACCCCAGAAAAAAAAAATCCTGGAACAACTGAACTAGAACAAAGACGGGGAGCAGCAGTGCAGCAGCCAAGAGAACAGGGCTCCCAGTGCCTCAGCAAAAATTAGGGAAGCAGCACTAAAAAGGACCCAGGGAAATAAGCACCCTGCAGCATTCATATGAAAGGAGCTGAAGAAAGCAACCTAAAGTCTTCATAAAGCCCCGGCCTTGTTGATTCCAACCCAACACCTGGTAAGCTGTCAGAAACCCAGGAAGAGATCCTGAAGCCCATGTGGTAGAGCAGGCAAATACCAAGACCTCTCCAAGGGCCTCAGTGAGTGTGGTAGAACCAGAGGAAACCAGCTCAGAAAACCACCAGGTGCCTTGGCACTCTATCACAAAGGAATCTCCCAGTGCATTAGCAGAAACAAGGGAGGCAGCATGCAAGGGGCCCCAGGCAGACAGTAGCACCCACATCTAAAAGGAGCTGAAAAAGCTAAAGGAAAGGAAAAGCAGGCAACCTAGAATTGCCTGAAAGTTCCAGCCTTGCTGATTCCAGCCCAACACAGGTAAGCTGCCAAAACCTACAGCCTCCAATTGCCAACATAAGAGGCCCCAGCACACAAAGCCAGTGACCAAGACCTAGGCTCCCAACACAAGAAGCTTGGGTCAGTGCCTCTTTCCCCAGCAGGAGAGCACAATCTCTTTAAAGGCCAGGGAATAAAGAAACACCATGAGTAAAAAGAAACATACCATAGATTCATATTATGAGAAGAGTGAAGATCAAGACAGAAATTCTGAAGAGGACAACATTGTCAACAAACCCACATCTGCAACACAAAAGGGAATATGAACTGGTCTGAAGCCCAAAAAGCCTTCTTAGAAGAGCTCAAGAAGGATTTTAAAAGTCAAATGAGAGAGGTAGAAGAGTCCTTCAAAAATACAATTGGCCAATTGGAAAAAAAAGTACACTGAAGAAAACAAGTCCCTAAAAAACACAATTGGCCAATTGAAGAAGGAAGTACAAAAACTAACAGAAGAAAACAATCTGTTAAAAACTAGAATTGGACAAATGGAAACTAATGTCTCTATGAGAGAGCAAGAATCAGTCAAACAGAAACAAAAAAATGAAAAAATAGATGAAAATAAAATACCTCATCGTAAAACAACCGACCTGGAAAATGATTCAGGAGAGACAATTTAAAAATTATTGGACTACCTGAAAATCATGATGAAAAAAAGAGCCTGGACAGTATCTTTCAGGAAATCATAAAGGAAAACTGCCCTGAAGTCCTAGAACCAGAAGGAAAATAACCATAGAAAGAAATACGCTCACCACCTGAAAGAGATCCCAAATTGACAACACCAAGGAATATAATAGCAAAATTCCAAAATTACCAGATGAAAGAGAAGGTGCTGCAAGCAGCCAGAAAGAAACAATTTAAATATCATGGAACCACAGTCAGGATTACACAGGACCTTGCAGCTTCTACATTAAAAGACCACAGGGCATGGAACATGATATTCCATAAGGCAAAGGAGCTTGGATTGCAGCCAAGGATCAACTACCCAGCAAAAATGAGCATCATTTTTCAAGGGAGGAGATGGATATTCAATGAAATAGGGACTTCCAAACTTCCTGATAAAAAGACCAGAGCTCAACAAAAAATTTGATCTTCAAGTACAGACTCAGAAAGACATAAAAAGGTAAATGGGACAGAAAGATATATTGTTGTTAATAAGGGGGCTGTTTACCCTACAAGGGAATATGACACTTGCAACTCTTGAGAACTGTATTGTTATTACACCATGTTAAAGGAGTATACATAAAGAGGGTGGATATTAGTTGACTTTGATGTAATGATAAAAAAAATCTAATCAAGTGGGTTAAATGGATCCAAATAAGTGGATAATCTGATCTTAGAAAATGTACTGAGAAAGGAGGAGGCAGACAAGGGTAAATTACATTACAGGAAAAGACAAAAATCCTATTACAGCAGAGGGAAAGAAGGGAGGGGGTGAGCATTGTTTGAACCTTACTCTCATCAGATTTGGCTCAAGAAGGGCATAACATAATCAGTTAGGTATAGAAATCTAACTTGCCCTATAGGCAGTAGGAGGGAAAAGGGAAAGAAAAGGGAGGGGGAGAAGGAGGGAAGAAGCAGTAAGTAAAGGGGAAGAAAAGGGAAAGGGATAATAAAGGGAGGAGGGACTGAAGGAGGCGGTGGTCAAAAGCAAAACACTAGTGAGGGGGAAAGGAAAAAGAAAGAAAAGCATAAATAAGGGGGGAAAAGGATGGAGAAAAAGACACAGATAGTAATCATAACTGTGAATGTGAATGGGATGAACTCTCCCATAAAATGGAAATGGATTGCAGAATGGATTAAAAACCATAATCCTACAATATGTTGTTTACAGGAAACACATTTGAAAAAGAGTGACACATACAGGGTAAAGGTAAAAGGCTGGAGCAGAATATATTATGCTTCAGCTGAAGTAAAAAAAGCAGGGGTAGCAATCCTGATCTCAGACAAAGCAAAAGCAAAAATAGATCTAATCAAAAGAGATAAAGAAGGAAACTACATCATACGAAAAGGCACCATAGAAAGTGAAGTAATATCACTACTAAACATATATGCACCAAATGGTGCAGTATCCAGATTCTTAGAGGAGGAGTTCAGGGAGTTACAGGAAGAAATATGCAGCAAAACTATACTAGTGGGGACCTCAACCTCTCCCTCTCTGTACTAGACAAATCCAACCACAAAATAAACATGAAAGAAGTTAAGGAGGTGAATAGAACATTAGAAAATTTAGGCATGATAGACCTCTGGAGAAAACTGAATGGGGATAGAAAGGAATATACTTTTTTCTCTGCAGTACATGGAACATACACAAAAACTGACCAGGTACCAGGGCATAAAAATCTCACGATCCAATGCAGAAAGGCAGAAATATTAAATGCACCCTTTTCAGGTCATGATGCAATAAAAATTACATGTAATAATGGGCCATGGAAAGACTGACTAAAAATTAATTGGAAACTAACTAATCTAATCATAAAAAATGATTGGGTCAAACAATAAATCATAGAAACAATCACTAATTTCATTCAAGAGAATGACAATAATGAGACAACATACCAAAACCTGTGGGATGCAGCAAAAGCAGTTCTTAGGGGAAGTTTTATATCTCTAAATGCTTACATAAATTAAATAGAAAAATAGGAGATCAATGAATTTGTCAAACAACTAAAAAAACTAGAAAAAGAACAAATTAAAAATCCTCAGCTAAACACTAAATTAGAAATACTGAAAACTAAAGGAAAAATTAATAAAATTGAAATTAAGAAAACTATTGAACTAATAAATAAAACTAAGAGCTGGTTTTATGAAAAAACCCAACAAAATAGATAAATCTTTGGTTAATTTAATTTAAAAAAAAGAAAGAAGAAAACCAAATTACTAGTATCAAGAATGAAAAGGGTGAAATTACCACCAAGGAAGAGAAAATTAAAACAATAATTAGGAATTATTTTGCCCAACTATATTCCAACAAATTTGACAATTTTACTGAAATGGATACATATTTACAAAAATATAAATTGCCCAGATTAACAGAAGAGACTTAACAGTAAAATACTTAAATAATCCCATCTCAGAAAAAGAAATTGAAGAAGCCATTGTTGAACTCCCTAGGAAAAAAATCTCCAGGGCCAGATGGATTTACATACGAATTCTATCAAACACTTAAAGAATAATTAATTCCAATACTATATAGACTATTTGGGAAAATAGGTGAAAAAGAGTCTTACCAAATTCTTTTTATTATACAAATATGGTGCTGATACCTAAACAAGGAAGAGTCAAAACAGAGAAGGAAAATTATAGACAAATTTCTTTAATGAATGTAGAGGCAAAAATTTTAAACCAAATATTAGCAAATAGATTACAGCAACTTATTATAAGAATAACACACTATGACCAGGTAGGATTTATACCAGGAATGCAGGTTGGTTCAATATTAGGAAAACTGTCAGCATAATTGATCATATCAACACCAAAACTAACAGAAATCACATGATCATCTCAATACTGCAGAAAAAGCTTTTGACAAAATACAACACCCATTCCCATTGAAAACACTAGAAAGCATAGGTATAAATGGAGTCTTCCTTCAAATAATAAATAGCATAAGAAAAAAAATTGAAGGTATTAGAATAGGTAAAGAAGAAAGAAAGCTATCACTCTTTGCAGATGACATGATGATATACTTGGAGAATCCTAGAGAATCAAATAAAAAAGTATTTAAAATAATAGACAACTTTAGCAAAGTTGCAGGCTATAAAATAAACCCACATAAATCATCAGCATTTCTATATATTACCAAAATAGCCCAACAGCAAGAGATGGAAAAAGAAATTCAATTTAAACTTACTGTAGACATTATAAAATATTTAGGAGTCTACCTACCAAAACAAACACAGGAACTCTATGAACACAATTATAAAACACTTTTCACATTAGTAAAATCAAATCTAAATAACTGGAAAAACGTCAGTTGCTCATGGGTAGGTCCAACTAATATAATGAAAATGACAATCATACCTAAGCTAATTTACTTATTCAGTGCCATACCAATCAAACTACCAAAAAATTATTTTATAGAGTTAGAAAAAATAATAACAAGATTCATTTGGAAGAACAAAAGGTCCAGAATATCAAAGGAATTAATGGAAAGAAATACAGAGGAAGGTGGCCTAGCAATTCCCGATCTTAAATTGTGTTATAAAGCAGCAATCATCAAAACTGCTTGGTACTGGCTAAGAAATGGAGTAGTGGATCAGTGGAACAGGTTAAATATGCAAGACACAGTAGTCAATGACTATAGTAACCTATTATTTGTTGAACCCAAAGACCCCAGCTTCTGGGATAAGGACCCAGTCTTTGAAAAAAACTGCTAGGAAAACTGGAAAAGTGTATGGCAGAAACTAGGCATAGACCCAAATCTCACACCATATACCAAAATAAAGTCAAAATGGGTTCATGACTTAGATATAAAGGCTGATACTATAAGCAAACTGGGAGCACAAGGAATAGTTTACCTATCAGATCTATGGAGAATGGAAGAATTGATGACCAAACAGGTGATAGAGAAGATTATGAAAAGCAAAATGGATAATTTTGATTACATTAAATTGAATAGTGTTTGTACAAACAAAGCCAAAGTAGCTAAGATTAGATGGAAGGTAGAAAATTGCAAAAATTTTTACAACCAGTCTCTCTGATAAGGGCCTCATTTCTAAAAATATATAGAGAATTAAGACAATTTTATAAGAATACCAGACATTCCCCAAATGATAAATGGTCAAAGGATATGAACAGATGGTTCTCAGAAATTAAAGTCTTCTACAGTCATATAAAAAAAATGCTCTAAATCATTATTGATTAGAGAAATGCAAATCAAAACAACTCTGAGGTACTACATCACACCTATCAGAATGGTCAACATGACAAAACAGGAAAATGATAAATGTTGGAGAAGATGTGGGAAAATTGGAACACTGATGCATTGTTGGTGGAGTTGTGAAATGATAACAACCACTTTGGAAAACAATTTGGAACTATGCCCAAAGGGCTTTAAAAATGTGCATACCCTTTGATTCAGCAATAGCCCTTCTAGGGCTATATCCCAAAGAGATCATACAGATGGGAAAGGGACCCACATGTACAAAAATATTCATAGCAGCTCTTTTTGTGGTGGCAAAGAATTTGAAATTGAGAGGATGCCCATCAACTGGGGAATGGCTGAGCAAGTTGTGCTATATGCATGTAATGGGATACTATTGTTCTATAAGAAATGATGAACAGGATGACTTCAGAAAAACCTGGAAAGACCTGTATGGTCTGATGCTGAGTGAAATGAGCAGAACCAAGTGGATGTTGTACACAATAACAGCCACGTTGTGCAATGACTAATATTGATAAACTTAACCCTTCTCAGCATTACAAGAATCTAAGATATATCCAGAGGCCTCATGATGGAAAATGCTACCCACATCCAAAGAAACAACTATGGAAGTTGAATTTTTGTCACTTTTTTTCTCTTCTGTTGAGTTTTGTTTCCTCTTTCTGATGGTTCCTCCTATTGGTTTTAATTTTTACTTACAGCTTCACTAATGTGAAAATATGTATAATAGGAATGTAAATGTAAGCTGAGTTGAATGAACTTTGATACTCTCAAATAATAGGTACTGAAATCAACTAACTCCAGGGCCTTGCAAGAACTTAAACAAAAAAACAAAGAAACAAACAAAAAGAAAGAAAGTTATATGAAACTATGTTGCCTGGGAGAAAGAGAATATAATCCAATTCCTTAACATCCACTAATAAACCCATCCAGTCAATAAAGTTAAAAAAAAATATTAAATGATTACTATGTGCCAGGCACTGTGTGAAGTGATAAGGCTACAAAAAAATGTTTGAGACAGCCCCATGTCCTCAAGGAACTCACAAACTAACGGACACAACATGCAAAGAACTATATGTAAATAAGTTGCATATAATAACCAACAGAAAGGTGGTACTCAGTTTAAGAATGATCGAGAAACCTTCCTATTGAAGGTGAGATTTTAGATGGGACTTGAAAGATGCAGGTTTAGTTATGTTATCATACAAGCTGAAAGAATACCTATCAAAATATTTTTCTCTTTTTATTACTGTTTTTCTAGAGACCCATTAGTCAGTGACTATGATGTTCAAAATTTCAGGCGTCCCCTCAACTTCCAGTTCTTTGCCACCACAAAAGAGCTGCTATAAACACCTTTGTACATGTGGGTCCTTTTCTCATTTGTATGATCTCTTTGGGATACAGACCTAGAAGTGGTATTGTTGTGTCAAAAGATAAGCACAGTTTTGTAAATCTTTGGGCATAGTTCCAAACTGCTCTACAGAATGGTTAGATCAGTTCACCAACAACGCATTAGTGTTCCAATTATCCTACATCTTCTCTAGCATTTATTATTTTCCTGTTTTGTCATATTATCCAATAATCTAATAGATATGATGTGGTACCTCATAGTTGTTCTGATTTGCATTTTTCTAATCAATATTGATTTAAAGTATTTTTTCATATGACTATAGATAGCTTTAATTTATTCATCTGAAAACTGCCTGTTTATATCCTTTGACCATTTATCAATTGGGGAATGACTTTTATTCCTATAAATTTGACTCAGTTCTCCATAAATTTTAGATATAAGGCCTTTATCGGAGACAGTGGTTGTAAAAATTCTTTCCCAGCTTTCTGCTTCCCTCCTAATCTTGGTAGCATTGGCTTTGTTTGTGCAAAAAATTTTCAATTAAATGTAATCAAAATTATCCATTTTGCATTTCATAATTATCTCTATCTCTTGTTTTGTCATAAATTCTTCCATTCTTCATAAATCTGACAGGTAAACTATTCCTTGCTCTACCAGTTTGCTTATAGTATCAGCTCTTATATGTAAATTTTGTAGGCATTTTGATTTTACTTTGGTATATGGTGAGTATATTTTCCAGTTTTTCCAGCAGTTTTTTTTCAAATGATGATTTCTTATACAAGAAGCTGGAGTCCTTGGGTTTACCCAAAAGATTACTATAGTCATTAATTATTGTGTCTTGTATGCATAACCTATTCCATTGATCCACCACTCTATTTCTTAGCCAGTAGAAAATCATTTTGATGAATGCTGGAATGGCTAGACCACTTCCCCTGCATTTCTTTTCATTAGTTCTGTTGTTATTCTGGACCTTTTGTTATTCCAAATGAATCTTATTATTATTTTTTCCAACTCCATAAAATAATTTTTTAGCAGTTTGATTTGGTATGGCACTGGATATGTAAATTAGCTTAGGTAGAAATGTCATTTTTATTATATTAGTTTGGCCTACCCATGAGCAACTGATATTTTTCCAATTATTTAGATCTGACTTTATTTGTGTGAAAAGTCTTTTGTAATTGTGTTCATATAGTTCCTTGGTGTGTTTCAGTAGGTAGACTCCTAAATATTTTGCAATGTCTACAGTAACTTTAAATGGAATTTCTCTTTCTATCTCTTGCTGTCAGGCTTTGTTGGTAGTATATAGAAATGCTGATGATTTATGTGGGTTTATTTTATAGCCTGAAACTTTGCTAAAGTTGTCTATTATGTGAAGTAGTTTTTCACTTGATTCTCTAGGATTCTCTAAGTATATCATCATGTCATCTGCGAAGAGTGATAGCTTTGTTTCTTCTTTGACTATTCTAATACTTTCAATTTCTTTTTCTTCTCTTATTGCTAAAACTAATGTTGCCAGCCCAATACTGAACAACAGTAGTGATAATGGACATCCTTGTTTCACTCCCAATCTTATTGGAAATACTTGTAGCTTGTCCCCATTATATATTACGCTTGCTGAAGGTTTTATGTGATACTATTTCTTATTTTAAGGAAGACTCAATTTATTCCTATACTCTCTAGTGTTTTTAATAGGAATGGGTTTTGTATTTTTTGAAAAGCTTTTTCTGCAATTATTGAGATGATCATGTGGTTTTTGTTAGCTTTGGTGTTGATATGATCAATTATACTGATAGTTTTCCTAATATTGAACGAGCTCTGAATTCCTGGTATAAATCCTACCTGGTCATAGTGTATTACTCTTGTGATAAGTTGCTGTAATCTATTTGCTAATATTTTATTTAAGATTTTTGCATCTATATCCATTAGAGAAATTGGTCTATAATTTTCTTTCTCTGTTTTGAGTCTTCCTGGTTTAGGTATCAGCACCATATTTGTATCATAAAAAGAATTTAGTAAGACTCTTTCTTCCCCTATTTTCCCAAATAATCTATATAGTACTGGAATTAATTGTTCTTTAAATATTTGATAGAATTCACTTGTAAATTCATCTGGCCCTGTAGATTTTTTCCTAGGGATTTCATTAATGGCTTGTTCAATTTCTTTTTCTGAGATGGTGTTATTTAAGTATTTTACCTCCTCTTCTGTTAATCTTGGCACTTTGTATTTTTGTAGATATGTATCCATTTCACTAAGATTGTCAAATTTATTGGCATACAGTTGGACAAAATAGTTCCTAATTATTGTTTTAATTTCATCTTCCTTCACCCTTTTCATTTTTGATATTGATAATTTGGATTTCTTCTTCCTTTTTTTAAATTAAATTAACCAAAGGTTTATCTATTTTGTTGTTTTTTTTCCCATAAAACTGGCTCTTAGTTTTATTTATTAGTTCAATAGTTTTTTTAATTCAAATTTTCTTAATTTCTCCTTTGGTTTTCAATATATCTAATTTGGTGTTTAAGTGAAGATTTTTGATTTATTTTTTTTCTAGTTTTTTTTAGTTGTATCCCCAATTTTCTTTTCTGTTGTCTTCAATTTTCTCCACTAATTCTTAATTAAGTTGATTTGCTCTTAAATCCTTAGTAGGTTCCACCACTACTAATAGAATCAGATAGATTTTCAACTTCTTGTCTCTTTAAGTGTCCTTTTATGTCATCAGAATGTTAGTTCCAAATGTGAATGATTCAGAGGAGGAAATAGAGAAAAGGAACACCTCTACTTATTTGTCTCCCTGTTACTATCCAATTGTAAGAGATAATTGGCATTTCAATAAATTACTATAAATTAAAAGCAATAGGACTGCTATAGTTTCCATTAGAATCAATATTGAACATATCCTTACTATGGAACATTGTGTTATCTGGGTATAGTCTGAGGATTATAATGTAATCATTCCCCTCCTTCAAATGAATACCATTTTGTTTATCTGAGAGAATTTAAGAGTGGTGTATAAAAATGAGTGCAAATATAACTTGGATGAATACATGTATGGTATACTTATCAAATTTGAAGATGGTACAATATTGTGAAACATAACACATTAGATTAGTCAAGATTCAAAAAAGACCTGAACAGGTTGATTCCTATAAAATATTTAATAGAGAAATACGAATCCATAAATGTGGGTATTAAAAACAGTTTATGCTTTACATACATATTGAAGGTTCTATTTGTTTTAGTTATTTCAGTTTAATGTTAAGAAACAACTTTCCCAAAATAAGTTATGAAAACAAGGAATGAATTGTTTCTGGGCAAGTTTGATATGGAGGTGCTGTGGCTAGACAAGAATCCATTTGAGGCTCTGATTTTTATAATCTAGCAACTGCTTAGATTCTTAAAATCTAGCCACTGCTCAGATTCTTATAATCTAGGTAATAGCTTACTAGTGTTCAGACTCCGTGACTGATGTTCTAATAAACCTTGCCTTTGGCTGAAAGAAGGCTTGGGTTAAACTCTTTTGGACAGGACCCATGTGCTGTGATTTTTGGGGTCCCAGCACCCCTAAACCCCAAACCTTAACATTTTGGTGGTCCATATGGGGAAACTGCCTAACCCCAAGCTCTTCTCCAGCCAGGACTGGAAGGTATATAAGCCTCCCACCTTCCCTCCTTTCTTGCTTTGCATTTGGAGTCTCTCTCTAAGCACCAAGGCTTGGAGGTACTTTTCAGGCAGAGAGTTACAGGCTGTCTTGCACTCAGTCTGATGCTCTCAGGCTCTTGGTCCACTGGGTCAGTTCAAGTCCATGGTCCTGGGTACACCCTCCACAGCATAGAGGACAAGGATGGATGCCCTCTCCTGAAGTTTATGCCCAATTCTGTCAATTCTCTTGGCACTAGAGAATTGGGGAAAATTGAAGCTGCTTTTTGGCTCCCTGAGGCTTAGGTACTCCCTTACCTTTACCCCATGAATCCTCCTTCAAGGAATTTACAGGGAAAAGTTAGAACAGCTAAAAATATCTTGGCAGATTATAGAGGTTATGTGGTTGATTATTAAGGAGGTTTGAAACACCTCCTTACAACCGTAGTCACTCCCTTCCCTTGAGTCAAGAGGGTATCTGTTAATCCCTCTCATAGGAGAAGAGAGTTTCACCCTTCCTCCATCACCTTTGATTTCATCCTCCCCCACATGAGAAAGGAAGAAGGGGGAAGGGGCAGCACCTAGAACATGGGCCCCACTGGCAATGGCCTTGGGCCCTAGGGCAACCTTTGCCTGGAAGCATGACCCAGGTTCAGCACATCCTCAAGGTAAAGAAACTAACCTCCAAACTTGGTTAAGCACACTCTTTTTAAAGCTGTAGTTTTAACTGTTTATAATGAGATGTTGATTCTCTGTGTAAAGTGATTTGGAAATACATTTAACAAAACTGAAGTGACCTGATTGGTAATGGTTTTGTTTCAAGTTTCAAATTGGTAAACTTTTTGTATCAATTATGTCAAACAACTTTTCATAATTTGGTTACCACTAAAATAATTTGGCTATTGTTGGTTATTGTCTTAACGTGTAAACTTCCCAAAAAGCTTGTTTGGGTTTTGTCTTGCTAAGAATTTGCAATCATATAGGAATAATCTCTAACAATTGGCTTTTTGCATCAGGACAAATTTGGATTTGAGATATAAATCCTGGAAAAGTTTTTCCTAAAGTGTTATTAGTGAAACTTGCTGTTTGAGGTTAAAAAAAAAAAAGCTCATGATTTTATTTTGAGTTTTCTAATGGGTCATATTAAGCCATCGATAAATCAATAATTCACCATCTGAGATATGCCACAAGCTAAGTCAGCATTGGGAAAACTAAGAGGACAGTTTTAGCCTCTGTCTAAAATGGGATCCTCCTGGCTCAGTTTCCACATTATGTTCCTTTGAAAAGGAATGTTACCCACCTGACTATTCCTGAGTCTGGCTATGAGGTGAATTTTATACTGCATGGTTGGAAAGCTGAATTATCTGAATTCAAACAGATCTAAGGATGTTTTATTATCCCATATTTGGGCCCTAAATCTAGTCCCTTTTTCATATCTGGGCCCTGCAATCTTTTCTGTCAGATTAGTCTTCCAGACTACAGGCCATTCATCTATAGTTGGTAGCAAACAGCAGGTACCAATTAGATGAAGCCTGTGCTTGGTTCCAGTCAACTTTCTCTTTGGGACCCCCTTGAGGCAGGGATAGCTCTACACCCTTTGCCAGCAGGAAGCAGTTTCAGAAGCCAAGACCTTCATCCCTTATGCCAAAAGGATTTTGATTCCATTTGTTTGAAGGGGGAATGATGAGGATGGGATCCAGACCCCCAAAAGGAAAAGCCCTGGACTTTCCCACAAATCCCTCTGGCATTCACCTGAGGCTATAATCCCATCAACTGGCCTTTCTTTGTGGCTATACCCAATCTCCCAATTCTCTGTTACCCTTAACCTATCTTAGCCCTCCATTGTTTTACTTTCCTATGTCCCCAGGCCTCTTTCCACCTTCAATCCTACGCTAGGCTTCATTCTCACTTGGCCACCAGTGAATCTTTATTACCTCATAGACTACTTGGCCATTCCTAGATCCCTCACCTGGTCTTTCTGTATATAAGGTCCATCTAGTGTCTATTAAGATGCTCTGATTCTTATAATCCAGCCACTAATTAGATTCTTAAGATTTAGCCACTGCTCAGATTCCTATAATCTAGCCAATAGCTTACTAATGTTCAGAGTCCTTAAGAGTCTGCCCAATATGATGGATGTTCTAATAAACGTTGTCTTTGGCTGAGAAAAAAAAAAAGAAATCATTTGAAAAAAATATGCATGTATAGACATACATATCTATACATATATATATACACACACACACATGTACACACATACACATATATTATATATATATGTGCATATATATATATATATATACACACACACACACACACACACACACACACACACATACATATATCTGGGAATTTAATAGAATTCAGTATCAGCTGCTTGAACTTCTGCAGTCTCTGACCTTGTGAGTCTGCCATCTGTGACCATTGACCCAGGGCCCCTAATACTATGAACTTATACTGACTGGATCCAATGCTGAGTGCTTATCCTGGGAGGGTTATCTTCATTATTTGACTTGTTATTCTCACTATGATTTGCATAAGGACATTTTATTGTATTCCTAAAATGGTTTGGTGATAGATTTGCCCTATTTCCCATAAGATTCTTAAAGTAATGAAATAATAGCAGATGTGTAAAAGACTTTTTTATAGTCTCACAAAATGCAAAATATTCAAGGACTCATAGGAGCTCATAATCTAATATAGAGAATCCATAAAAATAATTGAAGAAAGCATCAGATTCCCACCCCAAGGTCATTATATTCAGTTTTGCATAGGGAATAATTCTGGTAAGTCCTTTCTAACAAAGTTATACAGAGTTCCCCAAAGTCTGATTCTAACATGTTTCAGCATAAACTGTCTGAAATGTAAGCATACTTTGAGGACTCCTGAATAAATTATCTACATTCTTTCTGATTTGCCTAGGTTGAGGAACTCACTTACTTTATTCTCCCCATGAGTGATTTTTCTACAAGGATCATATTACAATAGGAAATCCCTTTCTTTTTTAGATTTTCCAGCATCTGAACTCTCAAATGTATGCCCTCTCAGATTTCAGTTTTCCCATAATGTTAGAGCTACCAAAACTGAAGCAGAATACAGGCGTGTCTGCTTTTGCCATGCACTTATACTGGACATTTCTCAATGCTTCAGTTCCTAATGTAATGACAAAGCCTATTCTCAGGTATCTTTTCTGTGAAAGAGAAAGAGAAAGGCAGAAGGTCACCAGGAAATTGAGGTACATAACCCTCTACACAGGCTCCCTGAGGAAGTGCATGCAGTTTTCCATGTACTTCTGCTAAGAGTTTCTATTACTATTCCTGGTGAGAGGAAGCTATTCATGGGTTCAAGTTTACTGTCAGGACTGGTATAAATACATGTCTACCTCCATCAAGTACTTCTAAAAGAAGTCATCATTGATGACTCCTAGCAGGGAGGAAGCCACCTATGAGCAAAGTTTGATACCCACTGCCCTCTGTTATCTGACTCCTTGAATGCAAGTCCAATCCACTCCTTGCTGATCTGTCTTCTCTAAGTCCAAAAGAAAGGGGAAAAAAAGAGTAAAATTGTTTTCACAGCTTGCTTTTGTATAACAAAAGGAATGAATTCCTCTCCAGGTGAAAATGACTATGTAAAGCTTGTCAGTGGATTATCTTGAGTTCTTTATATCCTTTAAGAATGATGGCAATGGACCTGCCCACATACCTTGGAGAAATGCTGCATAGATTCTTATCCTGGAATTTCACTGCATGGAATGGATAACTCTTCAAATTGATCAATAACTTCCATGATTACCCCACTTCCATTTGTTTTAGTTATTTCAGTTTAAATTAAGAAAACTTTTCCAAAATCAGTTATGGAAACCAGGAATGAATTGTCTCTGGGCAGGTGGTTTCCCTCACTCTGGCAAAGAGATGCTTCACAACCACTTTTGTGGCAGCCATGGAAGGATTCCTGGTTAGGTATAAGTTGATTTAATGGTATTCTGAGAAACCTCCTTCACTGAGATTTCATGATTCTCTTCTATAATTGTCAGATTTGTGCTATTTTGTGTGATGAATCTATGTATGCTAAACATGTACCAAAGAGTAGAAAGTACATTGACAAACTACAGGGCATCCACAAAAGCGTGAACCCAAATTATGTGAGAACTAGATAAATGAAATTGGGATGTCTAGAATAAAGAACCCTTGAGGAGTGTATGATTGATCAAAAACCTGAAGGACTGTTGTGTAGAAGAAAAAAATACTCTTTGGTTAAAAGGCAAAGAATTAAGACTAACAGACAGAAATCTTAAAAAGTTATATTTAAAATCAGTATAAGGAAAGATAGCCTAAAGTTATAGTGATTCCCAAGTGGAATGAGCTACCTGAAAAAAAAGGTATATTTTTGTTCTTATTGTATGTCTTTGAGCAGCATCTAGATGCCTCATTGTTAGCTATGTTGTAGAGGGATTAGGGTATGAGCCAGGGAAAATATCATTTGATCTTTTCCTACTGCGAGGTTGTAAAAATTCTGTAAATCATCAAAAATCAAGAGTAAGGAAGAAACTTAAGGGAACTTCAATACGTATGTAAAAATTATGGTTATTACATAATATACTTCTGTCATATTAGGTATCAGTTTGTTTAGGGACAGACTGAAAGGACAACTAGAAATATCTTGAAATATACATACATATACACATATATATGTATGTATATATGTGTATGTGTCTGTGGGTGCATCTACACACAGACACACGCACATACACATACAATATAATACTAGGTCCACCCATTCTTCTGGCTAATCTATGTACAAATTGATACTTTTTTTCTTGAAAAAAGTTGGCTTTTCCAAAGTCTATATTAAAATCTTTTACTTGTATTTTCTTTAATTCTTTAAAAGGACATATCTTTGGGGATATAGGGAGTCTGCTTCTCAACACAGCTGTCACAAAAAAATGAGTCATAAAGCTTTCATCTATATTTTCCCAGATGGGCAGTTTAAAATCTTATTTCAAAATTCTATCTTTGCACTTTTAATGAATAAAACAATTATGCTGATAGAATCTACAAAATCAATGAAGATGCCATCTGAGAGACTTGATTTGCCAAAAAAAAAGAAAAAAAAATTCTAATCTTGTCAGGGAGAAGTGTAAGCTTTCAACTTTCATTAAAGAAGAAATTATGGGACAAGTAGTAGCCCATTACAGAATTTGTGTAGTAACCATAAGAAACCTGAGTAGTTGGTATCATGTATATGTGTATACACATATATACAAAAATGTATGTATTTAGGTGTGCATATACAGATATATTATACAATATGTACATATGTGTATAAATGGAGACATACACATGCAGACAAACAGACAGACACAGAGACAGAGAAAGAATATAGGGATTAAGAACAATATTTCCCAGGATGCCTGAGCCTACAGACAAATGTTAATTGGGAGAACAAGGACTACAATCATTATGAGGTTGTAGATAATCATAATACCAAATCACTGTGTTGAAGAGATTGAGGAAGGGCAATCACAAGAAGAAGGGGCAGTGGATTATTCTTTTTGGGTTCAGCACAAATAGGAAGTTAGAAAAGAGTCAGGAAAGCATGGTGGTGAATGAATTGAGTAGGTAAATGATGAATACTGGAAAGAGTGTACTTACCTCTTTTTAAAATATATTTTTATTTATTTTGTTAAATATTTCCTAATTATGTGTAAATAATTTTAACATTTTTTAAAGCTGATGTTCATCTTCCTTCTCATACAGCACCTATATTATTTTTTTTTAAAGAAAGGCTTGGTAACAAATAAAAAGAAAAGAAAACACAAAATTAATGATCATAACTGTGATTGCAAAAATAAAACCAATTGTACATGAAGTTATATCCTTCATAACAAACTTTTTGTTAAGATATTTAGGGAAATTATTGAAAGTTAGAAAAATCAGGTAATTTCTAATTGTTACATTGCCAAAGCATGTAACTAGGCAGTTTTGAGAGGAAGAAATCTAATCTATTAATGGCCATATCAAAAATTGTTGCAAATCACCAATAATTGAAAATACTTGGGAATATCATTGACAATATCCCAAACTTGCAGAAAAAAAACATGGAAAAAAATGTTAAGTGGCCAGAAACAAAACTTGTAAAGCAGAAGAGCAGTACAGTGAGGATCATATAAGACTGTACTGCAAATACCATGAAAAGAAAAAATCTTTGAATGTGATATTTAAAAAATGTTTAAAAAGCCTCCTAACTCCAAAATATCTCATAACATGAAGTGTTATAATCCCTTAGGGAAGTGAAAGCAATTTTAATAATATAATAAAATTGTGTCAAACTTAAAAAGAAATAGATTTCTGCAAGACATATTGAGTCAGAAAATCATTAATTGACATTATCTATTTTGGATTCTATTTTGGCCATCTGCAGTAACTTTGACACCTTTGGTATAGAATACTTTCTATAATTGCTTATTGGGATGTATGGGTGTTGAGGAAAGAGTAGTACCTCTGGCGTGAGGACTGCTGAGTCCTTTTCAGGGCTGCTTTCTACATTTGGTGTACATTGCCACCCAACTCTTTCCTGCACCTCCAAGAAGCTGTAGCAACCGTTGCGGCCATACCTCAGTAAACCATTTCAACAGATGGACATAAACCAGGTTAAAGGTAACTAAGCAGACTCAAGCCCACAGGTAAGTTAAGAGGAATATCTACCTCAAGAATGTGAAGACTTCCTCTGTCAGAATAGGCAAATGTAAAGAATTTGTTCCAACAGGCCATGCAGGTGGTAGGAGCAGTTCACTGTGGAGAGCTTAGAGCTTGTTTAGACACTGAAGATACCAAGGTCATTAACTGCACCACAAACACTCAGTTGTCTTAACTCTTGTTTTGCCACTAGGCTCAAATGACTCTGGAAGAAACAGAGGCTGATGAATTCCTACAACTCTGCCTCACTTAAATCCAATTTATATTTAAATCAAAGATATCCATAACTCATACCATTTTACCATTTATACCTACCTTGATATCCTATGGTGATGAGCAAGTGACAAAGCAGTAGGTGTGGATATACTGGGAGCTATAGTAACAACTCTGAACACAGGTGGCCCAGGGTATTAGAATTCTCTTTTCGTTGGACTCAAGCAAGAGTGGGACTTGCTAGTCCCATGGGAGTCTGAGCAGCCTTTTTTAAGGACCTCATTGCTTACCACTTGGTGTGAGGAAAGGGCTTGAAAAGGTACCCAGAATTGTCTGCTTCACCTATCTTAACCCTGATCTGCTTATTGCAGCAGGCAGGATTCTACCCTGCAGCTGAAACACACACACACACTCACACACACACACACACACACACACACACACTCACACATACACACAATGTACAAAAACTTTTGCAAAGATGATTGGTATATGGAATGTGTGCAAACTTATGGGTAATATAAAATCCAGTAGACCTAAAAGATGAACGTTCTTGTTGTGAGAAAACTTAGTAGGTATCACATCCAAACATCAACTTTGAGTGAAAAAAAATACCTGGCAAATGAAGGTCAGCTTCTTGAATTCAGATTTGGACACACATTTTTCTGGAGTGGCCCTAATGATGGGGAGTGCTATGATGCTGGCATAGGTTTCACAATCAAAACTAATCTACTCAACTCGTATGTATGCCTTCCAAAGGGAGTGAACAATAGACTCAATATGACAATGTGACTGTCACTTGCAGGAAAGTGTCATGGCACCATCATCAGTGCATATACTCCCTCCATGATGAACCCTGGTAAGGCCAAAGAAAATATTATGAAGCTATGCGGAGAGGACAAGCTTGTAATTCTGTGTGACTTTGATGCCAGAGTAGATGCAGACTATCAGACATGGCAGAGAGGCGTTGGGAGGAATAGAATCACAAAAGGTAATAACAATGGTCACTTACTACTGAACACTTGTACATCTCATTGTATATCTCATTACCTTCACATCATCAGCATTGTCTTCCTTTGACCTAAATGAAACAAAGCTTCATGGATACACCCTCTCAGAAAGCATTGACATTTAGTAGACTATGTCATTATAAGGAGAAAAGACAGACAGGATGAGAGAGTGATGCAGATGACACATGGCACAGAGTGCTGGACCAATTATAGACTTAACATAGACTTATCACTCATGCTTAGCATTTACATTCAATGAAAGCAGCCACTCCAAGGCAAGATGACTACAAAAAAGAATTAATGTCAACAGATTAAAAAGCTTCTCTGTGTATGAACAGTTTGTTGTTATTTTTGAAAGAAAGCTGAGCCAATGCCCAGTCGGCAACTGTGGAATAGAAATGGAGTGGGCAACTTTCAGAGATTTAGTGTATAGCACTACACTTATCTGTCTCAGAACACTTGCAAACATCAAGATTGTTTTGATGAAAATGATGGAGAAATTCAGGAGCTGATCAATGAACAACAATAATAACAACAACAACAGAATTTCACAGGGTTTACCAACAAGGTAGTTTATCCATCTTTAAGAAGGAAGCATTCAATTTCATTACAAGTAAAGTGTAAGCATAGCTTGGAGAGATGCAGGAGTCTTTATTCAATAAGAAGGCAAGTGAAATTTAGTTTTACACTGATAGTAACAATCCAAAGCACTTCTATGATACCTTGAAGGCTATTTATGGGCAAGGGACTTTGGTGCTTTTCAACTACTTAGCGCTGATGGAGCTGCATTGATTAGTGATAAGGACATGATCCTGAACAGATGTGCTGAATCCTTCCATAGTGTTCTCAACAGATTGTAATCAACAACATTAATTCATTGACTGTATACCTCAAGTTGAAGTATGTTCCTTTCTAGCTGAACTTCCAACTCAAAAGAGGTTTTGAATGAAATTAGGCTCCTCTCCTGTGACAATTTGTCAGATACTGATTCTATTCCAGCTGAGATTTGCAAGGCAGGGGGTCCACTGCTCATACAAAAGCAGACTGAAATTTTCCAGGTTATATGTAAGAGGAAGTTATCTCCCATGAGTCAGACACCTCTTTATCCATCTCTATAAAGCAAAAAAAAATAGCTTACACAATGACAATCACAATGAAATCTCTCTCTCTCTCTCTCTCTCTCTCTCTCTCTCTCTCTCCTCTCTCTCTCAATCATTATTGGCAAGATTCTTGCCAGAGTCCTCCTTAACAGGCTGATCCTTCACCCAGAAGATGGTCATCTACCTGAGAGCCAGTGTGGCTTAAGAAAGGACAAAGGAATGGTCATTATGGTGTTTGCTGTCCAACAGCTTCAAGAGAAATTCTAGGAGCAGAAGATTTATACACAATGTACATCAAACTGACCAAGCCCTTTGGTACTGTCAGTCTTGAGAGCTTGTGAAAGATCATGGTATGATTTGGTTGCCCAGAGAAGTTCATCAGTATTGTATACCAGTTCCTTGATGGCATGCTTCCATTGGATTCTGGGTAATAGAAGATGTTCTTGTACTTTCCCTGTTAACAATGGAGTGAAGCAAGTCTGTGTGCTTATTCTCATATATTTTTCATAAAGCTGTCAGATGCTTTCAACAAGAATGAAAATAGCATCAAGATCAGTTACAACACTGACAGTAAATTTAACTTGAAAAGGCTGTAAGCCAGGGCTAAAGGGAGGGAGAATTGGTGTACGACTTTTTTTTTCCCTGCAGATAATTGTTTACTCAATGCAGCCTCTGAAGCTGAGATGTAACAGAATATGGATCCATTATCTGCTGCTTATGCTAATTTTTACCTCACAATTAACAACAAGGAAGCAGAGGTTTTCCGCCAGTCAGCACTGGTGAAACCAACATATATCCATATGTGAAACCAACAGTTGTAATAAATTAAGAAATTTTTAATGCTATGGATAAATTCATTTACCTGGGGAGTATACTTTCCAGGGATGTGCACATAGATGATGTGGCTGATGCATGCATTGTGAGAGCTAGCTCAGTGTTTGGGAGGCTGTGAAGGAAAGTGTAGCAGACAGGAAGTATGAGTCTGCCTATGAAACTGAAGGTCTACAAAGCTATTGTATTGATCTCATTGTTGAATGTTTATGAAAATTGGATAGCCTATAAGTGTCATGCCCAGAAATTGAATTACTTCCATTTGAATTGTCCTAGGAAAATTCTGAATATCATCTGGCAAGATAAGGTATCAGACACTGAAGTCCTTTCTTGAGCTGCAAAGCATTTATACTTTACTGCAGAGTGTGCAACTTTGATGGGCTGGCTACATTGTCCAAATGCCAAAATTACATTTGCCTAAATGACTGTTTTTTTACAGAGAATTCACAGAAAACAAACATTCATGTGGTGGTCAGAAGAGGTGATACACAAATACTCTCAAGGTCTCTCTGAAGAACTTTGGAATCAATTGTGAATCATGGGAGACACTGGCACGAGACTACCCACAATGGCATGCTCATATGAAAAAAAGGTGCTATGCTCTATGAATTCTTTCTTTTTTGTGAGGCAACTGAGATTAAGTGACTTGGCCAGAGTCACACAGCTAGTGTCAAATGTCTGAGGCTGGATTTGAATTCAAGTCTGCCTGACTCCAGGGCCAATGTGCTATCCACTGCACCACCTAGCTGCCCCTGCTGTGCTCTATGAGCAAAGCAGTGTTGCATTAGCTTAAAATAAATGTGAGATGTTCAAATTTAGTGACATTTGCACTCCAAATGTTCACATGGAATATTTGTGCCTGACTTGAAGTAGAGCCTTGATGAGCCAAAATCAGACACACTGTAGCCTGACCCTAATATAATGATGTCATTTTTGTCATCTTTGAGCATGAAGGACAACCACCAGCACCACCATTATTCTTTACTGAAATACTAGAGATGGTTAGAACCTTTGAAATATAAAAAAGAAAGTAAAAAAAAACAGAAAAGTAAATACATTTTTATCCTTGGTAGAATACAGAATGACAATCATGGTCTTATTTTCTATATGAAGTAGTGACAACATCACTTTAAGAAAACCCCTGTCTAATTGTTTACTTTTTATATGTGGAAATATAAACCTTATGTCTAAGACTGTCATTAGTAATTAGGTAGTTTAAAAGAAAAAAAAAAGAGTAGACCTGAGCTTGATGTGATTCTGAGAAACAAAATGATGTAAGAAAAGGTAAAAAGTAATTATCTCTTGCGCATGATGTGCAAAAAGAAGAACTGTTATAGAGGGGGAGGAGGGCAGGTAGTTCTGGAGCCCTACTCTCATTAAGAATGGGTTGAAGAGGTAACAATATGTATATATCTAGAAGGGTATAAAAGTCTTCTAAATTCAGAAGGCAAGGGGATAGGGTGGAGGGAGAGGATAAGGGAGGAATTCTTAGAGGGTGTAGGTTAAGGAAGAGGAGGGTAAAGTGCTGCATGGAAGTAAAGTAGATCAGTGAAGAGGAATAGGAATAGAGTGAGAGGGTTAGTGAGGAAAATAAGGAGGAAAATTATAAGTAATTATAGTTTTGAATATGAAAGGGAAGAATTTACCATAAAATGGAAACTGATAGGAGGTTATTTAGAAGAGTAGAGGTTCAGGAACTTCAAGAAAACCAGGGTAAAAAGACATGAAAGAATTAGATTCTGTAGTATCAGACCTTAAACCATATTATAAGGTGAGAGCAGTGTTGAAGTATAAAATGGATAATTTTGATCATTTTAAATTAAAAATTTCCTGTATAAATAAAACCTACATAATCAAGAGTAGAAAGAATGCAGAAAATTGAGAGAGAAAAAAACTTTTGTAGATAATCTCCCAGGTAGAACGGGATTGGGTCAGAATACAACTATAGTTTAGGAAATGATGAGCTGGCGGATTTAGAAAAAAAAATATGGAAAGACTTCGACTTATGAAGGAAAATTCAATCCACATTCAGAAAAACAGATGACAAGTGTAAATAAGCATAATACATTCTTACACATATGGGTTTGAGTGTACATGTGTATGTATGTGTATGATTATGGATATTTGTGTATATGCATGTGTGTATACATACATAGATACATATATACACATATATATATATATATAATGTATGTGCATGTGTGTGTATGCATATAAATATGTGTATATCTGTGTTTAATTGTAGCCTTCTTGGGGGGGAAGGAAAAAAATAAAGTAAAAAATGAACAGCACAGGACAAAAGAAAACATGCAAGGAAACAAAGAAAAGAAGGACAGCTTTGAAAATAATGTGTAGTATTCATTATATAGTTTTCATGAATTGGAAATTTATTGCTTTATATTGAATCCTTTCTTATGTTCCACTGGGGACATGTCAATGCTTTTTTCCTCTTTTCTTATTTTGTATTTAAGTTTAAAATAAATTTAAAACTACCAAAAAACCTGTCTTCAAAGGTTAAGAGATAGTAAGTAAATGCAAATAAAGGGCCTGAGATCAGTTTTGTTTCATTTTATTGATTTTAAGAGAAGAAAGAAAAGGAAAAGAAAAGGAGTATGATAGGGAAGACATAAATAAGAAAGAAGAACTTTTTGTTTATCATATTTAGAATCTGGCATAAAATATGCATACATTACAAATATATCTATACATGTACAAAGATGTATGCATACATACATGTATATCTGCAAAAATGTGACAGAGTGAGGGGAAAACAGGATCTACTAAGCCTCATTATTCTGTATCCAGCAAAGGAGACTTGAATAGGCATTGCCTCAGTCAAAGTGAGAACTCAGAAAGACCTGAACTGAAAAAGGCCAAGGTTCCCCACTGCATCCTGGGCCATCTCCAGCTGTCCTGATCAATATCTGGCCACTTGACCCAGTTGGCAAGTACACATAAATGTATGCACTAACACATGCAGAAATATAAAGAATGTGGTGTAGAGATATTTTAAATTTTATATTTAAACTTGATGGAGTAGAGAGAGGGAGAAAAGAGGTGATTTAAGATGAATGTCCACTAAACAGTTTGAATGGAATTAATCAAAAGCAAAACAACTTCAGGTTTGAGGTCAGATCACAAAAGGCAGATTTTGAAGAGAAAACAACAAAAACAAAAACAATGAAAAAACCAATCATTATAGTCAGGTGCATGAAGACAGGAGGGGAAGGCCATTTCAATTATAGATTATTAATGTGAAACTCAATCCTTTCTTTTGCCATCTTCCTTTTCAGAAGGGGGAAAGTGGAAGAAAAAAAATAAATATATGAGGAAATGAAAGAAAGAAATATTAAGAATTGTAAATAGCAATTGGAACATCATGAACTCACCTGTAAAATAAAGAAGTGTCATAGAAGGTATTAGTAAACAAAATTCAGCAATATGTTGTTTAGAAAAAATACTAAAAACGTAAAGGATTATACGGAACCAAAATGAATAATTATGCCAAAAACAAAATAAAGGTGTCAATCTGATCTCTATAAAGCAATAGTATAAAGAACTTTTTTAAAAATAAACAGGAAAATATAGAATAATGAAAGGTACAAAAGGTAAAGGAATAATATTAATAATGCACACACATACACACACAAATATCATGGCATCTAAATACTTAAAAAGAAAGGTAATCAAATGACAGAATGAAATAGAATGCAAGGCAATATATTATGGGTTCATTGTGATTCACTTCATATCTAGGTAAATTTTTAAAAAATAGTGTACAAGAAAGAATTTAAGAACCTGAAAAGTGTATTCAATTTTATTTATTTATTGGGGGGGCAGGGCAAGGCAATGGGGTGAAGTAACTTGCCCAGGGTCATACAGCTAGTAAGTGCCAATTGTCTGAAGCCAAATTTGAACTCAAGTCTTCTTGAATTCAGTGCCAGTGCTCTATCTCCTGCGTCATCTAGCTGCCCCTGAAAAGGATATTAAAAAAAAAAAGTTTTATATGACAGATATATCATGATTACAAGTGGGAATCAGAAAGCCTATAGATTCTTTTCACTTTTGCATATCAACTTAAAAAAATAAATAAATTCAGAAATATTAAAATAATCCCTTTAATACAAATTATAATCAGTGATCTTTTAAGAAATTATTCTAATATTTTAAGAAATGAAACTAATTTATAAAATCCTAAAAAGAATGTGGGTCAAAGAACTAATTATAGAAATAATAGGTAATTTTGTCAAATTACATGACAATGAGAGAGTATACCAAAACTTTTTACATGCAAACAGCTTACATGGATCTAAAAACATTCATCAGCAGTAAGTGAAAATACACAGATAAGCAAGTGAGATGTGGATGTTAGAAAAAGAGACAAAAGCAACAATTGAAAAAAAATACTCAAGACATAAATGGAAATTCTGAAATCAATGGATAAACAAATGAAAAAAAAGAATGCATAAACTAGGACTTAGATTTTAAAAAGTAATAAAATAGGTATATATTTTAAATAATACATTTTTTCCTACGTGGGAAATGCAAATTACAAAGCTCAAAAATGAAAGAGAAGAATTGACAAAAGAGGAGAAGGAAATAAAGGAAATCATTATGAACTTTATTTGACCAAGTATATGACAATAAAACTGATTAGATAATTGAAGTTTATGAATATATGTAAAACAAATATGAAGTACAAAAATGATTTGAGCAAGAAATGGGCAATTTAATAGCTTAATCTCAAAAAAAAGAAATTGCCCAAATCATTAATGCAGTATATTAAAAAATAACTTCAATATTGTATAAAATTGCTTAAAGAAATATCTAAGGGAGAAATGCTACCAAATTTCTTCTGTGAGTGAAATATGGACCTGATACCCAAAAGCAGGATAAAAAGAAGAGAAATAAAACTATATACTAATATGTTCAATTGATTTCAACCCAAACTCTCTGTCTCTGTCTTTCTTTGTCTCTCTGCACATACAGATGTGTGTATGTGTGTGTGTATGTGTGTGTATAAAGATGACATAAAATATATATTTTCAAAGATTATGCATGATGGCAAGAAAAATAATTGGGTAGGATGAAGAAAGGCAATCCAACATCCCTCACTACTACTCCACCAATGATCTGAGAAGAAGTGACAGATCATGTAGTGTATAGGAAAACATAAGAAAAATTTCAGTGGATCTTCTTTTTTTTTAGTTATCTCCTCCCCAATAAAAGAATGACTCCAAAACACTACAAGCAAAGCCTCGAAGAAAAAGTTTTCCTATAAGATTAATAAGAATTCCTAGTAGAAATGAAACAAAAGTTGAAAAATGAGTTTAAAATTGTTTTATAAGTGAAATGAAAATAGTAGAATAAAAAATTGGAATAGAAGTAATAACTAATAGTGCTTCAGAATCCAGTCCAACATTTGCTTAGAAGACACTGGAGTCTTGTTTGTACCAATGCTATATGGGAATGTTGCTGTCTGAAGCTTCTTTCCCCAGGGACAAAGTTGGGAAATAGGAGAGTTTATTTTTAAGGTGTTGGCAGGAAATATTTGTACTTTTGTTCTTGTTATATCTTCAAATAGATATCCCTTTATAAAATCATTAAAAATAAAATGATAAAACTTTAGGCAATTAATAAATGACATTGAAACAGAATTTCCTAAAAGTCTTAGTGAAGTTTTAAATTTGAATAGCTTTACTAGATTAAATTAGTTTTAATCTTTAGTAAGTTAAAATTGCATTCCAATTTTTAAGCCACTCTATGTAGTGCTTTAAGGATTGCAAAACACTTTAGACATATTATCTCAGATGGAGAACCTGAGGATCAGAGATTGAGTAACTTACTTGGCATCATACAGGTAGTGAATTCTTGACCTAGATTTTCCTCTCTTAAACACCCTCAGTGTGTCATGTTGTACAACTAGAGAATGCTCTCAATTAAGGAGTGTCATTATCTCAATTTCTAAATATGCATTTAGGTAAATTATATTACAGCATAATGTAATAGCACACACAATACACACACATGCACAAAACTTCTATAATCTTTCTTTGGATCATTTGCCATCTGTTTCTGTCATCCCTGAAATTGGTCTGAATGATCTTAGTGCCTGACAAATGAGGTCAGGTAACCTAGAGCAGGTGCTTGAGATGTTCAAACTGTCCTCCAACAAATATTAATCATTCAAAATTTGGATGAAAAATGAGGCTGTCACTAATGGGAAGTGTATTGAGTATAAACAACAGGAGGTTGAATTTTCATTTCCATATGCTGATTGAATTAGATTAGATCAAAGTTGTTTTCCCCTTATCAGGGAGATACAAGCCGCATTATTACATCCTAGAAAAAGACTTGAGCCTGTTAGAATAACTGATATTTACAGGCCTTGAAGATGTAAAAAAACTGCTAAATCTTAACAAAGAATACTTGAAATAATCTTTAGCAGGAACAAAATAGGTGAAGTCAATAAGCTCCATCCAAAGCAATAAAAGTGTTTATCAACTAGCTTTGAGAGAATGCATTCTGATGTGAATAGTTCATCATCTTTTAAAGTAAAGTGTGTGGAGTACATGATCAGAGAGATTTTTGATCCCTTAAGTTCCTCTGATTCATCTGATAAAATTATAAATATTAGGCTTTCCTCAGAAAGAAGCTAGACATTTGGTTTGGTTGAAACCTGAGGGACATTAGTATTAGCAACTTCTAATTGGTCCTTATATGTGAATCTGTGTGTTAGGGTTGGGGAGGGAAGTTGTATAGAAAATGATTTGCCATTAAGTGTCAGAAAGACCTGCCAAATGTGTGTTCTTAAATAAATAAACAAAAAGAAGTTTTCCTTCTCCTATGGGAGACCCTTTGGGCAATGATGGTTTCAAACCTACATATATAATATCACATTTTAAAAATCATATTTTCCCAATTGCATGTAAAAACAATTTTGAATATTTGTTCTTTTTTTAAATATGAGTCTCAAACTATCTTCTTTGGTCCCTCCCCTGTACCTCCCTTGAGATGGTAAGCAACTTGATATAGACTGCATACATGCAATCATTCAAAACAGATTTCAATATTAGTCGTGCTGTAAAAGAAAACATAGATAAAAAAACACCACACCCACAATTAAGATAAAGAAAATGAAAATATTATGCTTTCATCTGTATTCAGACTCCATGAGCTCTTTCTCTGGAGGTGTATAGATTTTTCATCATGAGTACTGTGAAACTGTCTTGGATAATAGTTTTGCTGAAAATAGCTGTCATTTACAGTTGATCATAATACCCTATTCCTGTTACTGTGTGCACTGTTCTGGTTCTGTTCACTTCCAAGTTTACAATCATATACCAGAACTAGTTCAGTCAGGCCCCAATTGATGGGCATCTCCTCAGCTGCCAATTCTTTGCCACCATAAAAAGAGCTACTATAAATATTTTCATACAAATAGGTCCTCCCTTTTTATCTCTTTGGTATACGTATCTAGGAGTGGTATAGCTGGGTTGAAGGGTGTACACAGCCTGATAGCCCTTTGGACAGAGTTCTTAATTGCTCTCCAGAATGGTTGGATCAATTCACAACTCCACCAGTAGTTCATTAGTGTCTAAATTCCCCCACATCGCCTCTAAAATTCGTTGTTTTCTTTTTCTGTCGTATTAGCCAATCTGATAGATATAAAGTGATACCTCAGAATTGTTTTAATTTGTATTTATTTAGTAAATAATTTAGATCAATTTATATGACTTTAGACAGTGTTTATTTCTTCATCTGAAAATTGCCTGCTTTTATCCTTTGACCATTTATCAATTAGGGAATGACTTGTATTCTTATAAATTTGAATCATTTTTTTGTAGATTTGGTAAATGAGGCCTTTATTTTGAGACATGTGCTGTGAAGATTTTCCCCCAGTTTTCTGCTTTATTTCTAATCTTAGCTACATTGCTTTTGTTGTACAAATTTTTTGATCAAAAATATGATCAAATCAAAATTAATAAAAATTATTCATTTTGCATCACATCATACTCTCTACCTTTTATTTAGTTATAAATTCTTCCCTTATCCATAGATTTGACAAGATAAAATTTCCATGATTCACTAATTTACTTATAATATTTTATGTCTAAATCATGTATCCATTTTGATCTTTTCTTAGGATACTGTGTGAGATACTGATCTGTACTTGTTTTCCGGTTTTGCCAATAATTTTTGTTGAGTAGTGAGTACTTTACCCCAAAGCTTAAATATTTTCATTTATGAAACACTAGATTACTGTGGTCATTTACTACTGTGTATAATGTGATTAATCTTTTCCCCTCATCTACCACTTGATTGTTTAGCTAGTACCGAATTATTTTGGTTATTACTCTTTGTAATACATTTTGTAATCTGGTACTGCAAGTCCACTTTCCTTCACATTTTTTTTTATTGTTTCACATTATATTCTTGACCTTTTGTTGTTCCAGATGAATTTTTAAAATTATTTTTCTATTTTTATCATACTCCTATTGTTAATTGGCTGGTAATACACTGAATAAATAAATTAATTTAGATAGAATTATCATTTTAATTATATTGGTTTGGTGTACCAATAAAAATAAATATTTCTCCAATTGTTAAATCTGGCTTTATTTGTGTAAAAAGTGTTTTGTAATTGTGTTCATATACTTCCTGGGCTTATCTTGGCAGGTAGACTCCCAAATTTTTTGTTGTCTACAGTTAACTTTAAATGGAATTTCCCTTTCTACCTCTTCTGATATGCTCGATGATGGTTTTAGATAACTGATACTTATCATTTTAAAAAAAGCTACACTACTTTCTGTGCCTTTCAGTGTTTTTTTGATAGAAATGAGTATCAAAATCTTTTTTCCTGCATCTATTAAGATAGACATATTATATTTTATTGATATGGTTAATTATGCTGATAGTTTCCCCAATATTCAATCAGCCCTGCATTCTTGACATACATCTCACCTGGTCATAGTGTATGATCATTATGATATACTGCTATAATCTCCTTGCTAATTTTTTTTGCATTAATATTCAATAAATAAACTCATTTATAGGTTTTTTTCCCTCTGTTTTTCCTCTTCCTGGTTTTGGTATCAAGACCATATTTGTGTTGTAAAAGGAATTTGATAAGACTCCTGTTTTTCCAATTTTTTTTCCAAAATAGTTTATATAAATATTATAATTAGTTGTTCTTTAAATGTTTTGTAGAATTCACTTGTGAAACCATCTGTTCATGTGGATTTTCTTCTAGGACAACACATTCATGGTTTGTTCAATTTCTTTTGCTATGATTGAGTTATTTAAGTGTTCTTTTACTTCTTCTATGAATCTATGTAATTTATATTTTTTGTAAGTATTCATCCATTTTTCTTAGACTGTCAGATATATTGGCATATAACTGGGCAAAATAGCTCCTAATATTTGCTTCAATTTCCTCTTAATTGGTGGTGAATTCACTCTTTTCATTTTTTAATGCTGGTAGTTTGGTATCTTTCCTTTTTAAAATCAAATTAAATAATTGTTAGATAAGTTTGTTTAATTATTTTTATAAAACCAACTTCTACTTTTATTTATTAGTTCAGTTACTTTCTTGCTTTCAATTGCATTAATTACTCCTTTGATTTTCAGGATTTCTTATTTGGTGTTTAATTGGATATTTTTAATCTATTACTTTTTTCAGTTGTATTTTTAGTTGCATGCCTGATTCATTGATCTACTCTTTCTCTATTTTATTGATGTAAGTATATAGAGATAAAAAAAAAATCCCTAAGTGTTGCTTTGGCTTCATCCCATAAATTATGTTGTTGTCTTATTATTTTCATTCTATTTAGTGAAATTAGTTATTATTTCTAGGATTTGTTCTTTTGCTAACTCATTCTTTAGGATTAGATTGTTTAGTTTCCATTTTTTAACCTATGTTTAGGCCTTTTTTAAATGTGATTTTTATTGAATTATGATCTGATAAAGATGCATGTAATATTTCTGCATTTCTGCATTTAGTAGTGAGATTTTTAATGCTTATTACATGGTCAATTTTTGTGTCAGTGTCATGTGCCCTGAGGAAAAGATATATTTCTTTTTATTTCCATTCAATTTTCTCCAAAGGTATATCATGTCCAAGTTTTCTAAAATTCTATTAATCTCCTTAACTTTTTTTAATTTATATTTTGGTTACATTTATCTAGTTCTCAGAGTAGAAAGTTGAGGTCCCCCACTAGTATAGTTATACTGTCTATTTCTCATTTTACTTTTCTTCTAGAATTTTATTCTTTACCATTTGGTACATATATGCATATGAGTGCTATTACTTCATTTTAGTAAAATATAGTTAGCCTGTCTATGTCTTTTGATTAGAGTGTTTTAACTTTTGCTTTGTTTCAGATCTTGATTGCTACCTCTACTTTTTTTTTCAGGTTTTAAACATGCATTTTTATTTTTATAAGAAAAACAAAATATTTTATACTGATAGAACTAGCATGTGCTGCTGGTGGAAAAATGCAAAATGTTTCATGGGAGAGAGTGAAGAAGCACATAATTATCTGACGGACAGTATTTAAATCATTGAAAATAGCCAGAGTTTAATTACAGAATTAGCAATTTAAGAAAATCCTGATATATGTAATAAGTTAACATTTATACAAATGACAGCTCTGTAATATGTACATCAAACAAGGAAGCTCTATACTCCTGCCACTTATTCCAATGAACTTACTCCAATGTCAATATTTAACAGCTTTTTGATTTTCTCATACAAGACCAGCACTAAGACCTGTGCCCCTAAAGACTTTAGAGAAGACTCAATAGAACAAATACTTCAAGCTTTCATGTTGGTAAATCTTCAAAAACCAGTCAAGGCTTCCCTAGTATTGGCGCTCAGCCTCACCACTCTGCATTATCATAAGCCTCCTACGTCAAAGGGATAAGACAATATTCCAGAGCAGGTAGTCACCACTTGAGCACCTAAAAATGACCCAAGGTATGAGGTTTTCTGGGATTTGTTAATAAGCCCTTAATTGTATCATAAGATCCAAAACAAAAGACTCTATACACATTGATACCCTGCAAAGAAATGCCAAACTCTTGGTATAACCAGTGATGGCATTGGGTTTTGCTATCTTGGTAATGCAGTCCCCTAAACCTTTGAAATGACTTTCTTTAGGACCTTTTCTAATATCAGCCCCAATCTAGTAGATATACTACACACAGGGATGTTGATTGAGCAGCTCCACCTGAAGCTAGATTAGCCTAAAACCACCTCCAGAACTGTTTATCTTTGTTAATTCCTGATGTTAAAATCTATTTATTGTTCGAAAGGAAAGAAGGTTAGCATTTCACTTGATATGGATGGAAAACGTCCTAGTGGCCTTTACAACATACAAGGTAGGCATTGTCACCTACTCTGTTGCACCTAACCATGTTTGTCTGTTTTGTTTTGTTTTGTTTTTAAACCCACCAGTTCGAAGTGAGACTAGAGGCCATTTTCATCCGCACCTCCACCATCCGGTTCTCCCTGCCAAGCCTTGAGCGCTATCCAAAGCAAGGTGGGCAAGTTCAAGAGCTAAACTGAGCCCGAGAAGCAGCAGCAGCTGTTGGACTTGGCGTCCTTCAGCAAGGATCTCCTGGCGGGCTGCATCACGGCCACCGTGTCCAAGACAGTGGTGGCGCCCATGGAAAGCCTGAAGCTCTTATGTCAGGTGCAGACGTCATCCAAGCAGATCAGCTCTCCAATGCACAGTACAAGGCCTTCGCAGACTGCCTGCTTATCCTGCTCAAGCAAGGTTTCTTCAGTTACTGGCATGGCAAATTGGCAAATATTATTCCATATTTTCCAACACAAGCTCTGAACTTCGCTTTTAAGAACAAATGCGAAGAGATTTTCTTGTCAGGACCTACTTTTTTTTACATCTGCTGAAGCATAATAAATTCTTCTACAACCCCTTACTTTTGCTCTGTAATTCTCTCTGCTTGGAGTGTGTTTCTTGCAAACAACATATTGTCGGATAGTGATTTTTAACCCACTGTGCTGATTCCATTTTGTGGGTAAGTACATTGTATTTACATTCACAGTTATGATTACTGTATCTTTCCCTCCATCCTCTTCTGTCTCTCTCTCTCTCTCTCTCTCTCTCTCTCTCTCTCTCTCTCCTCATCCTTACTCAAAAATTTAAAAATTAAAGCACTACTTTCCTTAATTTACGTTGCCTTCTATTAGCACCCCTTTCTTTTCTCTTTCCCCTCTTTCTTCCTTGTAGTGCAATACAGATTTCTACACCCAAATAAATATTTATATTATTACCTTTCTGAGCTAATTCTGATGAGAATAAGGTTTGGGCCTTACCTGCCATGCCTATCTTCAATCTTCAACTGTAAAAGCTCTTCCTTTTATGCCTCTTTTATGTGAGATAATGTTCACCATTCTACTTCTCCTTTCCCCCTTCTTCCAGTTCATCCGTTGTTCTCACCCCTTAACTGTATTTTAAAAATATCCTCCCATAATAGTCAATTTACACCCATGCCGTCTATTTCTGTATACTCCTTCTACTTCTATTTCTAATAAAGTTCTTAGGAGTAACAAATATCACCTTCCGTTGTAGAAATGATCTGTGCTCTGGGCTTTACCTAGGAAGGACTCCTGCTTCCCTGTAGCCACAAACAGTAGCTCTCCTCTTTCCTGGGATTAGGTCCACTGCTCTTCTTCATTTATAGATGCTAGTGCTCCTGTCTGTGTCACATGACTTCACATGTGTATGTATTATATTACTTGCCTACTCAATAGGTAGGGGAGAGGAGAGAGTGGGGAGAAAATTTGGAATTCAAAATATTACAATATGAGTGCAAAAATAAATTATATTTACATAAACACATATATGTATATATACACATGTATAGTTGCACACACATATATATAATATATGTATATTATATATATATATATATATATATATATATATATATATATATATATATATAATCCTCCTATGCTTATACTTGTAGAGATTTCTAATTAATGCTCAATCATGAAGTAAATTTCAGATATTTTGTTTAAGCCTTCACTGACAAATGTGAAGCCAAAACAGGAATCAAAACACAAGGAAAATGGAAATGGAAATCAAATACTAAAAATGGAATTGTGAAATTACAGTGATGAAGCTTTAAAAAAAGACATACCAGAATACATCATTTCTTGCAGAGGTAGAGGATTATTAGTTTGGAATATTGCATATAATTTCAGAATTTTCAATATATTAGTTTTTACCAAATGTTTTACTTTAAAAAAATAAATATACATCTATTTTACTTGTATTTACTGTATTTTTAAGATTAGATTTATCATGAAATTATAAATAGTCTTAATTTTATTTTTAAGCATTTATGGCAGGGCACAAGTTTGTTGTTGTTGTTGTTGTTTGTAAAAAGATTGGGAGCATTGTTGCATAATTTTGGAGAACATTGTCATGCTATTTGCACATTGTATGAGGCTTAACAATATTGGGCTGAAAGACTTTCAAAGAAAATACAAGGTATTACAAGAAGCAATGATCATTCCGTTAGTAGCAAACCTTCCTTAGAAAGTGTCTATTTTCATAATAGAAGTGTACTTTTCCTTTTAAGTTTTAATTGTAACACACAGCCTTTTTTTCCACATCATTGTATCTTTATTCTGCTTTTGCTACTCCTTGCCTCTCATGCTGTACTCTCACACAGTTTCCCCGTTATTTATTCTTTCTGCCACTTAGATATTTTCTCAGGATGAATAATAGTGTAAAAGCATATTAAAGTTTTAAGGAACTGAGAGATCGCTTTAATCACTTTAATTTTGAAGATAGAAGAAATAGAGACCCAGAGAGTTGAAGTGACTCACTAAAGGTCACAGAGCTAGTTAGTGGTAGAACTTGGATCAGAATCCTAGTTCTTGACATCCAAGTTAACTTTTTTCTTACTTTGCCACATTTTATATCATCATACTTGTATATGATTCCCACTCTGGATGAATAAGTCAATAGCATTCCAGTTTTCCCAATGTTTAGAAGGCAAGACAGAGGAGAATATTGGTCTCTATATAGGCGTAATGTGGCTTGGAAATTGATACTTGAATGTGCAGTTCCTTAGTCTTATACTCCTACAATGTTTGAATGATGTATGTGTGTATATGCACATATACTAAATATACACATATATATGCATGCCTTCAAATCATGGGAAAATCTTAGGTCAGTATACTAAAACTCAACTTGTAAATGTTTTGGATTTCTTTCATTTAGGAAAAAAAAAACAGACCTCCAAATTAAAAAAAAAGGAAATAAACATGTACTTTTATTTTTGTAATCTCAAGTAAGTACTAACGGATCTTGATCACAAAAACAATTTAAGAAACAGTGAAAGAATAAATCACTTAACCCAAAATAGCAAAAACAAAGAAAAATGAAAAAAAATCTATAATGGTTGTCAGTAGAATGACAAAACACGGGTTCATGTGTGTGTGTGTGTAAAGTAGAGGAAGGAATAAAGTACATCCCCAGAATTATGGAAAAATATATATTTATAGTATGAAAAGGATTACATGTCGCATCTCAAACTATAACTGATTCTGGTGGTAGTAAAGTAGTCACCCTTTATCCATACTACTTTCCTCATAAAATACAGTCCATATATTAAAAGTTTTTCTTTCTTCATAAAACTTTGTGATTTTGTCATGTCAATCATGTCAAAATTTATTAAAATAACCTTCTTAATTTTTTTGATGGAACCATTCTGTGTCCATGTGATTGGGGCAACAGTTCTCACCTTGACAAACATCTCGTTGCAGTACATAGTTTATCTATTGATTTTTCAAGATATTTTAAGATTAGAATTTTTATTACAGATTTTTTATCTGTCAGTATTTGATAGGTAGCAAATTTTTGTTGAACAGTTCAAGACACAAGATCATATATTCCTATATATTTATTAGATGCTAAACTTTCATTACCTTAGTGATATGTTGCATAGTTTTGCCCTAAGTGATCCAGTAGATATAGTGCAGGTCTTGGAATCAGGAAGACAAATTAAAGTTTAGACTCAGACACTTAATATGTATTCTTGAGCAAATCACTTACATAGTGTCAGCCTCAGTTTCCTTGTCTGCAAAAATGAGGGTAATAATAGTAATTATCTCAAATTTTATGGTGATCAAATCAGATAAAATGTGTAATATATTTTCTTAAGCTTTAAGTGAATATGTAAATGCTAGATAGCTATTGATCTATATTTGTGCTTTAGATAGTAGTGTCTTATTTTGATCTTTTTAAAATAAGATTCAAAAAGAGAGAATTAAAGGATATATCACTGTGCTGTGATACTTGCCTAATCATGGCCTAGGTGAATGAAGTATCTGCTTTTTATAATTGAATATAAGTATTGAAGTATAAATGCACATTCTATAGACTCATTAAAACATTTTTAGGTAACCTCCAGTAGCAGCCAGGATGAGAAGGATGAGATGTTTGATTTTTTTTTAAATTTCATTGAGATTATGAATATTCACTATGTTGACAACTATTAAAACATTATCCATAATGATTGATGCATGATTGTGGGCAATATTTTTCTATGTAACAACATGATATAGTTTATTTGTCAAATTCTCAGGGACATTTTTGTTGATTGTCTAAGTTTTATCTTCCAACTTACAGTTTACAAAGGAAAATAGAATTCTCAAGTATAATTCTAACTACCTGATCGTGTCTTTTTAGGAATTTGGTGGATGATAAATTTTTACAACGTGTAGTCATATGCTGCACAGTTTCTGTTACTTGAATGCATGCTCTGTATTTTAATTATGGTACCCTTAAAAGTAATTTTGCAAGATATCTTGAGGTTTATGGGATAGATTTGTTTCTTAAGGATCATGCCTTAAACCTTGGGCTCAAACCTGTTTTTGGCCAATCAATGAAAGCCCAAGTTCCATGTAGACATTATTTGGGCCCTGATGGCTTAGAGTAAATGTAAATTGTAGCTCTTTCTGTTTTTTCCAAGAAACCCTCGGGCTCTTCAACTCCCAGACAAATTTTTTTGACTAGGTAAAGATATCATTCTTTGCCTCTTTTTTTTTTAACCTAGCCTCAATCACTAAATAAGCATTATCTCAGTCAAATTGAGACCTTAGCTTAAAAATGCCAAGGTCCACTACTGCATCCAGGGCCATCTTCAATTATCCTGATCTATATCTTGCCAATGGACCCAGATATCTGAAGAAGAGAAAGTGAGCCTGATGCACAGGCCTTCTTTACTTAAACCCAATTCCCTTGGAAATCATGGCATCATCTCTGTGATGTCATGATGTTCTTTAAGAATGAAGGACAGGGGCAGCTAGATGACACAGTGGATAGAACACCGGCCCTGAAGTCAGGAGAACCTGACTTCTAATCTGGCCTCAGACCAAAAAATTGACACTTACTATCTGTGTGACCGTGGGCAAGTCACTTAACCCCAATTGCCTAAAAAAAAAAAAAAGAATGAGAATGAAGGATAAACAATAATCTTTCTGTAAATTTTGCTATTAATGACATAATTCTGAATTCTTATCATAAACCCTCCATTTATACAGGCATTTATCTATTTCTCACACGGTTGTTTGATAATTTTGCCATTATTGTTATTTGACTTTATGTAAATATTTCCAGTGGAGGATCTTTTGTATATACTCTTGAACTTTAACCATTTCACGTCAGCAATTGGAAAAAATCACTTTTGTTAAAATATGACAACTGTAGTGCTGTACACCCATATCAACCTGAAAAAATATGTATTAAGACAAATATTTTATATTTGGTAATTGTTTTAAATATCTTCTCACTAACCTTTTATTTTAGAATGCCACTTATTCTTCTAGTATTCACAGCTTAGTGGTATCATACATCCATGTATATTAAATTGAAGTTCAAATCATTTGAAAGCATGATCTCCATTCATTGGTGAATATAATCTACAGATTCTAGTTCAAAACCTTCAGTCTCTATTTTTCTTTGCTGTGCCTCATCATTTTCAGGCTTATTGAGGCCAAATGAAATTGTGATATTTTTGTTGAAAATTTTAAAGTATAAAGGGATAAATTATTTCTTTTCTTTTTTTTAGAGGAACCATATAATTTGATGGCATCATACAATGTTTTTGTTTACTTGAAAACTGTACTTGGTGCTGTTCAGAAGGCCTGATAATGACTTGTAGGCTAAGCAGAACCATAAGTTGTTTAAAAAGTTTCCTTGGCAGGAATTATTTTTAATCTTATCATGTTGGTAGTGTGTTTTAATTATGGAACACTTGTTCATGTTAATATTAAAAACTGTAGTGTTCCCAATGTGCTTGCGTCTGTTTTACATATTTGCTCTACAAGAACGGGGCAGTTAGATGGTGGGGTGCATAGAGCACTGGATATAGAGTCAGGATGACCAGAATTCAAGTCTGGCCTCACTTATTAGTTCTGTGACCCTGGGTAAGTGACTTAACCTATTTTTTTTAACAAAAATATTGGGGGAGATGTGGGGGGGGAATTAGGACTGTAATGCATTGTTAATGGAATTGAGAACTGATCCAACACTTCTGGAGAGCAAACTGGACCTATGCTGAAAGGGCTATCAAACTCTTTGAGTCAGCAATGCCCCAGCTATATCTCTATCCCAAAGAGATAGAAAAGGATGAGAAGGACCTATTTGCAAAAGATATTGATAGCAGATCTTTTGTGTTGCAAAGAATTGGTAATTGAGGGGATGCCCATCAAATAGGCAATGGTGAACAAGTTGTGGTATATGATTGCAATGGGATGTTATTGTTCAATAATAAATGATGAGCAGGCAGAGTTCGGAAAAACCTGGAAAGTCTTATATGAACAGCAAGTAATAGCGGTACTGTATGATGATCAACTGTGAATGACTTAGCTATTTTCAACAGTACAATGATTCAAGACTTACGATGAAAAATGTTATCCACCTCCAGAAAAAGAACTGATGGATTTTGAATACAGACTGAAGCATACTATTTTTCACTTTCTGTATTTTTTTCATGTTTTCCCTCTTGCATCTGTGTCTTCTTTAACAATATGGAAATGTGTTTGCACGATGGAACATGTGTAACCTATATCACAGTCAGGGGGTGAGAAGAGGGAAGGAGAGAGAAAATTTGGAATTCAAAATTTTCTTTTTTTTTTTTTTTCATCCAAAGACAGGGTTTATGAGAGATCTGCCATAATGGCCAGACTCTTAAGGAATCTAAATATTTGTATTGCCAATGCAAGAGGGCCAGATTTTAAAAATCTAAGCCCTTGGCTAGACTCTTGAAGAATCTGAACATTGGCTAGATTATAAGAATCTGAGCACCTTTTTTTTTTTTGTTTGTTTGTTTTGTTCGTTTTTTTTTCTAAATTTGTTTTAGTAATTTCTTTTGATTTATCAACAATCACTTCCATATGCTTTTGAGTTTAAAATTTTTCTCCCCCTTCCTCCCCACCACCCTCCCCAAGATGGCACACAATCAGATATAGGCTACACATTTACATTCCTATTAAACATATTTTCACATTAGTGAAATTGTAAGTAAAAATTAAAACCAATAGGAGGAACTATCAGAAAGAGGAAACAAAATTCAATAGAATAGAAAAAAAGAGATAGCGATTCACTTTCCATAGGTCTTCCTTTGGATGTGGATAGCATTTTCCATCACTAGGCCTCTGGAGATGTCCCCATTCAGTTCTCTCCAGAGGTCTATCATATCTAACTGTTCTAATGTTAACAACATATTGTAGGATTGTGGTTTTCAATCCATTCTGCTATCCACTTCCGTCTTATGGGAAAGTCCATCCCATTCCCATTCACAGTTATGATTACTATCTTTATCTTTTTCTCCATCCTTTTACCCTCCTGTTTATGCTTTACTTTCCCCTTTCTCCTTTCCCACCCTCACTCGTGTTTTGCTTTTGACCACCGCCTCCTTCTGTCTCTCCTTCCTTCTATTATGCCTTTCCCTTTTCTTCCCCTTTACCCTTACTGTTTCTTTCCTCCCTTCTATCCCCTCTCCCTTTTCTTTCCCCTTTTCCATCCTACTGCCTATAGGACAAATTAAATTTCTATACCTAACTGATTATGTTACTCCCTTCTTGAGCCAAATCTGATGAGTAAGGTTCAAACAATGCTTACCCCCCTCCCTTCTTTCCCTCTTCTGTAATAGGATTTTCTGTCTTTTCCTGTAATGTAATTTACGCTTGTCTGCCTCCTCCTTTCTCAGTACATTTTCTAAGATCAGATAAATCCACTTATTTGGATCCATTTAACTCACTTGATTAGATTTTTTTTTATCATTACATCATTTAACTAATGTCCACCCCCTTTATGTATACTCTTTTAACATGGTGTAATAACAATACAGTTCTGGATGTAAACAGTCCACGCTTATTAACAACATATTGTATCTTTCTGTCCCATTTACCTTTTTATGTCTTTCTTGAATATTGTACTTGAAGATCAAATTTTTTGTTTAGCTCTGGTCTTTTTTTCAGGAAGTTTTGGAAGTCCTCTATTTCGTTGAATATTCATCTCCTCCCTTGAAAAATCATGCTCATTTTTTCAGGGTAGTTGATCCTTGACTGCAATCCAAGCTCCTTTACCTTACAGAATATCATGTTTCACGCCCCACAGTCTTTTAATGTAGAAGTTGCTAGGTCCTGTGTAATCCTTACTGTGGTTCCATGTTATTTAAATTGTTTCTTTCTGGCAGTTTGCAGCACCTTTTTCATCTGGTAATTTTGAAATTTTGCTATTATATTTTTTGGCATTCTCAATTTGGGATCTCTTTTAGGTGGTGAGCGGTGTATTCTTTCTATGGTTATTTTACCTTCTGGTTCTAGGACTTCAGGGCAGTTTTCCTTTATGATTTCCTGAAAGCTAATGCCCAGACTCTTTTTTTCAACATGATTAACTGGGAGTCCAATAATTTTTAAATTGTCTCTCCTGGATTGATTTTCCAGGTCAGTTGTTTTAACGATGAGGTATTTTACGTTTTCATCTATTTTTTCATTTTTTTGTTTCTGTTTGACTGATTCTTGCTCTCTCATAGAGTCATTAGATTCCATTTGTCCAATTCTAGTTTTTAACAGATCATTTTCTTCTGTTAGTTTTTATACTTCCTTCTCCAATTGGCCAATTGTATTTTTAAGGGATTTATTTTCTTCAGTGTCCTTTTTTCTAATTGGCCAATTGTATTTTTAAAGGACTCTTCTACCTCTCCCATTAGACTTTTAAAATCCTTCTCGAGCTCTTCTAAGAAAGCTTTTTGGGCTTCAGACCAGCTCATATTCCCTTTTGATATTGCACATGTGGGTTTGTTGACAATGTTTTCCTCTTCAGAATTTCTGTCTTGATCGCCACTCTTCTCATAATATGAATCTATGGTACATTTCTTTTCACTCATGGTGTTTCTGTATTCCCTGGCCTTTAAAGAGATTGAGCTCTACTGCTGGGAAACAAAGGGGACTCACCCAAGCTTCTTTTGTTGGGAGCCTAGGTCTTGGTCACTGGCTTTCTGTGCTGGGGCCTCTTATGTTGGCAACTGGAGGCAATAGGGTTCTGGCAGCTTAGCTCGTGTTGGGCTGGAATTAGCAAGGGTGGAAGTTTAGTAGGATTCTAGGTTGCTTTCTTCAGTTCCTTTCAGATGAATGCTGCAGGGTGCTTATCTGCCTGAGGCCCTTTGTAGTGCTGTTTCCCTTATTTTTGCTGAAGCACTGGAAGACCCATTTGCTGGGCTGCTGCACTACTGTACCCTGTCTCTCTTTTAGTTCAGTTGGTCCAGGGTTTTTTTCTGGGGTGATATTTTCTGAGTTTTCAGAGGTTGATAGGGGAGAGTGAGAGTGACTACCTTTTACTTTGCCATCTTGGCTCCAAAAATCTTAGCCTCAAAATTTTCTGAAAATGAATGTTAAAAATTGTTTTTACATGCAACTGGGGAAAATAAGATATTACTAAAAAGTGTCCTGAGGGATGGATATATTTGAATACATGAGGGGACTCTATCAGTTTATACACTTCTCCATCCAAGCAGAAAAATGCTAGATTACAATATGTAATGGTAAATTAATTTAAAATGGTTTAGACAGCTTTGTGCCTAAAATGTAGATGTATGTGTATTGTATACATACATTTATGCATGTAAACATACATAAAAATGAAATATGACATTGCAATTTTTCTCCAGTTGTCTCTGTACTGCTCTCTAACACTGTACTAGTACTACTCTGAACTATTGGCAATCCCTTTGCATATCTAGGCAAATTTCCTAAGAGTATCTTTACCAATGAGTAAATAAATTTTCTTTCTATAGACCCATGTTAATAAAAGGACAATCTAACTGAGACTTCTATATCTTCATTTATTTGAACAAGAAGGTAAAGTAAAGGAAAATGTTTATCAGAAAGTGAAAGACTTAATGTTTTTTTGAAAGGGCCTCAAAGAGGTACAGGGTTCTCCAGAAATGAGAAAGCACTTAAGTTAACCTCATGTTTTCCATGCCAGGAGGCAAACCTTATGATATTCAATTAAAGTCAATAAGACTTTCAGGGACACATTTTGGTATAGTTAAAAGGGAAAAGGAAAAAAAAATGAACATTCATAAGATATTAACATTTATTCTAGGCAAATGGCTCTGTATTTTATATACGCAAAATTTATATTTTTTAACTTTAGTTGTAATATTCCTACCACATAAATCATTATAATATATATTGGTTTATGATTATTCAAACAACAAAAAGTTATGGCTGGAATTGTCAAGAAATTCTCATGAGGAAAACTGGAGCTAAAGAATGGGCTTTAAATGTTTCAGATCTACCTCGGATTGAATGAATGAATGAACAAATAAAAATAATTCATTTTTATTTACTAAATGACAAGGGCAATAACAGATGCTTGTGATAGAAAAAGGAAAGAAAAATAATTATTGTTTTTAAGGAATTACATTCTTATTCAAATTAATTTATTGATTTTTACTTTTCAACATGCACTTCCATAACTTTTGAACTCTGAAATTTCTCCCCATCTTCCCCCCCACCACAGAACATCACACATTCTGAATACTCCTTCCCCCAATCTGCCATCCCTTCTAACACCTCCCTCTTCTCTTATCCCCTTCCCCTTATATTTCCTGGTAGGGCAGTATAGAGTTCTATACCACATTGCCTGTATATCTTATTTCCTAGTGGCATGTAAAAACAATTTTTAACATTCATTTTTAAAACTTTGAGTTCTAAATTCTCTCCCTTCCTCAATCCCCACCCACCTTCATTGAGTAGGCAAGCAAATTGATATAGGTTACACATGTGTCATCATACAAAACACTTTCATAATAGTCATGTCGTGAAAGACTAACTATAATTCCCTCCATCCTATCCTGCTCCCCCTTTTATTCTATTCTTTCCTTTGACACTATTCCTACTCAAAAGTGTTTGCTTCTGATTACCCCCTCCATCAATATGCCCTCCCTTCTATCGTTCCCCCCTCTTATCCCCTTCTGCCCCTATTTTCCTATAGGATAAGATAGATTTCCATACCCAATTGAGTGTGTATGTTATTCCCTCCTTAAGCCAAATCCAATGAGAACAAGACTCATTCATTCTCTCTTAGTTCCTACTTCTTCCCCTACATGGTAAAAGCTTTTTCTTCTCTCTTTTATGTGAGATAATTTACCCCATTCTACTTCTCCCATTTTTTTTCTCCCAGTACAATCCTCTCTTACCCTTTAATTTTATCTTTTTTTATATATTATTGCTTCATATTCAACTCAAGAAAGATCCCATGAGTTTCAAATATCATCTTTCCATGCAGGAATGTAAACAGTTCAACTTTGATAAGTCATTCATGATTTTTCTTTCCTGTTTACCTTTTCATGCTTCTCTTGAGTCTTATTTTTGAAAGTCAAAATGTCTCTTCAGCTTTGCCTTTTCATCAAGAATGTTTAAAATTTTTTTATTTCATTGAATGTCCATTTTTTCCCCTGAAATATTATATTAAGTTTTGTTGGGTAGGTGATTCTTGGTTTTAATCCTAGCTCCTTTGACCTCAGGAATATCATATTCTAAGTCCTCCAATCCCTTAATGTAGAATATACTAAATCTTGTGTTATCCTGATTGTGTTTCCACAACACTTGAATTGTTTCTTTCTGGCTGCTTTCAATATTCTCTTCTTGACCTGGTAACTGTGGGATTTGGCTAAGGAGTTTTACTTTGGAGATCTCTTTCAGGAAGCAATTGGTGGATTTTTTCAATTTCTATTTTACCCCCTGCTTCTAGAATATCAGGGTAGTTTTTCTTGATAATTTCTTGAAAGATGATGTCTAGGCTCTTTTTTTGATCTTGTCTAAAATGTAGTCCAATAATTTTAAAATTATCTTTCCTGAATCTATTTTTCAGGTCAGTTGTTTTTCCAATGAAATATTTTACATTGCCTTCTTTTTTTTTCATTCTTTTAGATTTGTTTTACGATTTTTTGATTTGTCATAAAGTCATTAGCTTCTATTTTTTTCCATTCTAAATTTTAAGGAATTATTTTCTTCAGTGAGATTTTGGACCTCTTTTTCCATTTGGCCAATTCTGATTTTTAAGCCATTCTTCTCCTCATTGGCTTTTTGGACCTCTTTTGCCATTTGAATTAGTCTATTTTTTAAGGTGTTATTTTCTTCAGTATTTTTTGATTCTCCTTTAGTTATCTGTTGACTCCTTTTTTTTTTGTGATTTTCTTATATCACTCTTCCTAATTTTTCCTCTATTTCTCTTACTTGCTTTTTAAAATCCTTTTTGACCTCTTCCATGTCCTGAGACCAATTCATATTTTTTTCTTGGAGGCTTTGGATGTAGGAGCATTGACTTTGTTATCTTCTTTTGATTGTTTGTTTTGATCTTCTTTGCCACAAAAGTAAGATTCTATAGTCTGAATTTTTGTGCTGTTTGCTCATGTTTCCAGACAATTACTTGACTTTTAAACTCTTTGTTAAGGTAGGGCTCTGCTTCCAGTGTGAAGGACGTACTGTCTCAAACTTCAAGGGTTTTATGCAGCTGTTTTCAGAGGCGCTTCTAGGGACCTGTAAATTTTCAGTTCTTCCAAGGTGGTATGATGAAAGGTGTGGTGTTTATGCCTTTCCTGGCCTGTGCTCTGGTCTATGCATAACCACAAGCACTCTTTTCTGACTTGGAACTGTGAGAAGGCTTCTTTCTCTACTGATACCACAAGCTCCACCATGCCAATGCTCCTCCTTTCCCCAGGATGGCCCCCCAGACTGTGATCCAGATCCAACACAGGCAAAGCAAAATAATCTTGCCTGAGTAACAACAAAGAGATCCCTGCATTTTTGATGACCACCTCCATCAATCCCACCTCCCATTATTTTAGTCTCCTTCCTTTTATTCCCCTTTACCCTTACTACTTATTCCCTTCTTTCTATACTCTCTACCTTTTATTTCACCTTTTCCCTCCTACTGTCTATAGGGCAAGTTATATTTCTATACCTAACTGATAATGTTATTCCCTTCTTGAGCCAAATCTGATGAGAGTAAGGTTCAAACAGTGCTCAGCTGCCTCCCTTTCCCCCCTCTACTGTAGCATGTTTTTGTGATTTTTCCTCTAATGTAATTTACCCTTGTCTGCCTCCTCCTTTACTTTTCTCTCAGTACATTTCTTTCCTCACAGTACAGCTCCTCTCTCAGCCTGGTGCAACAGATTTTTCCTGTAGACCTCCCAGTTTGTCTTTTACTGAAAATATGTTTCACTCTGTCTTTTTATGTGTTCTGCTGCTTTAGAATGTGTTTAGAGTCATTTTTACAGGTATTTGGAGGGGTTGGAGGAGAGCTCAAGCAAGTCACTGCCTTTACTCTATCATGTATTCTCTGCTCCTATATTCTATTCTTTAAAGAAAAAAAAAACTTACAATGGAAAATAGTGACCAGGCATGGGAATTACAGACTTAGGCTTTACAAATATTGTAAGTGGAATAATAAGACATTTAATTGACACAACTTTTCCTGATCCAATGGTAATTTTGATTTGATTATGGTTTTCAGATCAAGAAGTGGAAAGGAAAGAATGGAAATGAAAATTACAAAGATATGCCAACAGTAGGATGGACAATGAGACGTGAAGAATAAGGCCACATGGTCCACAGAAGAATGGAGCCCAGTGGATTAGTTTCTCCTAAACATGGGTTGCTGGGTCCCAATTAGTGGATGAAGGAAGAAGAGGAGGTAAAATGAAAACTGCTTGAAGATCTCTCTACATTGTCCCAGATAGAGAGTAGTATAATATAACCATATTTTACCATGTTCCCTAGATCATATTAGAAGCTAGTCCAATGTCATTTTCCTATAGAAGATTTTAGCAAGACTGAAATGGTTCCATGGCTTTAAATCCAGTTTTAATAAAGAGCAAGATTCAGGGTCTTATTTATTGGAATGATTTTTTTTAAGTATTGTTTAGAACTAAGGAAAGAAAATCTTTGGGACATTTGAAGTCACTACAATCACAAGGTTTATAATTATTTTTCAGCTTAGATTTCTTTTCCAATAGCTTATGAAAAACTTGGAGAAATGGGGATTTAGATATTGAAGTCATGAAGCAATGTGGATTGATGTGACTTATGTGATTTAATCTAACTTGTGTCAAAATTCTAACATATACATAATTATTTTCTATACAAAAACTGAGAATAGAACTTGGTCTGATTAATTTCCTTGCAAATTAGAATGAAAATACTGAATATGGAGTTTAAAGTTGGGTTAATTGTTTTTATTATGAATCAGAAAAAACATTATTGAATGAATTACTTTTTATTTTTCAGCAAAACAACTTTTGCTAATTAATTTATTTTTATTGCAAATCAGAATTAGTGAATAAATTGCCTTTTGGTGGAAATTAAGCTTGGGCTGATTGATTTGGTTTAGGGAATCTTAAACATTGTTGAAAGTAGAAAAAAATTGAGTGAATTGTTTTTGTTTTCTAATTCAAACTCAATAATTAAATCAGGTAGGTTTTTCTATTATTCCAAAGAGAAAATAAAATACTTTAAGCATAATTTTTTTTATTTTTGAAAATAATTGAGATAATAGTTGCAGTCTGAATTTTCTCACAACACATTAGGGCTCTACATACAATAATTGAACTAATAAATGAAACCAGAATCTGGTTTTATGAAAACACCAATTAACTAGATAAACCATTCATCTGTTGACTAAAAAAATAAAGAAAAATAAATTACTCTAGCAAAAAATGAAAAGGGTGAAATTGCCAGCAATGAAGAATAAATTAAAGCAATTACTAGAGGAAAAAATATTTTGCCTAATTATGTACCAATAATCTGACAATAATCTGATGAATATTTACAGAAATATATATGAATTGCCTCAATTAACAGAGGAGGAAATAGAATATTTAACCCTAACTTGAAAAAAATAAATTGATCAAGCTATCAATGAGCTGCCTAAAAATATTCCTAAGACTAGATGGTTTCATAAATGAATTTTAATGAACATTTAAAGAACAAATAATTACAAGAAAATATAAACTAATTTGGAAAATAAGCAAAGTAGCACTCCCAAATTCATTGTTATGATACAAATATGGTGCTTATGTCTCAACCAAAAAGAGCAAAAACAGAGAAAGAATGTTGTTATTCAATTTCCATAATGAATATTGATTCAAAATATATTAAACAAAACACTAACAAGGAGATTACAGCAATATATCACAAAGATTGTACACTATGACAAAGTGAAATTTATACCAAGAATGCAGGGCTTGATTAATATTAGGAAAACTACTATCATAATTGAAGAACTCAATAACAATACCAGTAAAAATCATATGATTATCTCAATAGATTAAGATTTTCTTTTTCTTTCTTTCCCTTTTTTACCAAAATGCATCATTCATTCCTATTAAAAAGATTAGAAAACATAGGATTTTTGCTTTGCAGTTGTGAGTTTTTGATTCCCTACTATAGACCTGAACTACCTGCAGCCCACATGCTGCTGGTGGCCCATCAAAGGATTTTGGGTGGCCCACAAAATTTGCAGAGGAAAACATCCTCTACATTTTTTGCAGATTGCCTGAACTCTTTTGACATGCCCATAAGCTGCGGGTTATGCAGGCCTGCTCTAATAAATGGTCAGTTTTTGTAAAGATGCAACGTATATCTGAGAAAAAACATATACTCATTTTTATTTCCATTCAATTTTCTCCAGAGGACTATCATAACTATTTTTTTCTAAAATTCTCATCAACTATTTAACTTATTTTGGCTAGGCAATGGGGTTAAGTGACTTGCCTAGGGTCACACAACTAGTAAGTGTCAAGTGTTTGAGCCCAAATTTGAACTCAAGTCCTTCTGACTCCAGGGCCAGTGCTCTATCCACTGCATCATCTAGCTGCCCCTTTTAACTTCTTTCTTGTTTAATTTTTGTTTTGATTTATCTAGATTTTGGCAAGGGTAGTTGAGGTGCCTCACTAATGTAGTTTTACTACCTATTTCTATTTTATTTCCATATTTACTACCTATTTACTACCTATTTAATTTTCCCTTTAAGAATCTGGATGCTTAGCCTGCTTCTGGGATCCAAGATGGAGGAATAAGAAGTAAGTTGTTCTCACCCTCCCTTATTGGCCTCTGAAAACCCAGAATATATCATCCCAGGAAAAAACCTTGGAACAACTGAGCCAGCTGAAAGGTGGGGTACAGCAGTCCAGGAAACTTGGGGGATTAATGAGAAAAACCCTTCTTGCTCTGGGAGAGAGGGAGCATTACAGGATGAAAGGCATCCCAGCAAACTAGCACCAAGGCCCACTTCATCATTCCAGGGGGAGATCCTGAGCCCCAGGGTGGTGGAGCAGGCAAACGCCAACACCAGAACCCCATGAATATCTAAGTACAGGCAGGGGAACCAGTAGACACCAGCTCAGAAAATCACCACATTTGATGGCCTTCTCCAGCAGCCAAATCTTCTAGTGCCTCAGCACAACTCGAGGATACACAACTCCAGGATGGAAAATTCCAGGCTGACAGGCCTCTCTAGCAGCAAAACATCCCTCTGCAATGCACGGGAGAACAGGAGCCTAACGAAAGGAGTGCAAGGCCCGGGTGAGCAGGAGTGACAAAAAGTAATGCAAGCCCCAAGTGAGCAGGAGCCAAACATTTAAGTGCAAGGCTTGGGCAAGCAGATGTCCTCCAAGGGCCAGAATCTCAATCCCCACCCAGGAAATCTAGTGTTGCTAACCTCAGCCTACCACCAGGTAAGCTGCCATAACCCTACAGCCTCTAACTGCTGGCATATGATGCCCCAGAACACAAAGCCCAGTCCCTGGATCCCAGCTAAAGAAGCTGGGGTCAGTGGCCCCTACAATTCAACAGAAGGGCACAACTTTTTTTAAAAGTTAGGAAAGAGGCAAACACCATGAGCAAAAAGCAGAAATGGACAATGACCATAGATTCTTATCGTGGTGACAGGGAAGATCAAGGCACAAATTCGGAAGAGGAAAACATCAACATACCCACATCTGAAACCTCAAAGGTGAATATGAAGTGGTCTCCAGCCCCAAAAGCTGAAAGAGCTCAAGAAGGATTTTAAAAGTCAAATAAGAGAAGTAAAATATGTTGTTTATAAGAAACACATTTGAAGCAGAGGTATACACAGGGAGTGAAGATAAAAGGCTGAAGCAGAATATATTATACTTCAGCTGAAGTAAAAAAAAAAAGCATAGGTACCAATTCTGATGTCAGACAAAGCAAAAATAAAAATAGATATTATTAAAAGAAAAAAGGAAAGAAACTCCGTCCTGCTAAAAGGCACCATAGACAATGAAGTAAAATCATTACCAAACATATATGCACCAAGAAGTATAGCATCCAAATTTTTAAAGGATATGTTAAGGGAATTGCAGGAAGAAATAGATAACAAAATTATACTAGTGGGGAACCTCAACCTAACCCTTTCATAGCTAGATAAATCTAACCACAAAACAAACAAGAAGTTAAGGAGATGAATGGAATTGTAGAAAAGTTAGATATCAATGAACTCTGGAGAAAATTGAATGGGGATAGAAAGAAATATAGCTTTTTCTTGGTGGTACATGGCACCTACACAAAAATTGGCCATGTACTAGGGCATAAAAACCTCACAATCCAATGCAGAGAAGCAGAAATACTAAATGCACCCTTTTCAGATCGTGATGCAATAAAAAAATTACATGTAATAAAGGGCCATGGAAAGACTGACTAAAAATTAATTGGAAATGAAATAATCTAATCCTAAATAATGAATGGGTCAAATAACAAATCATAGAAACAATCACTAACTTCATCCAAGAGAATGACAACAGTGAGACAACATACCAAAACTTATGTGATGCAGCAAAAGTGGTTCTTAGGGATGTTTTATATCTCTAAATGCTTACATGAATAAAATAGAGAAAGAGGAGATCAATGAATTGGGCATGTAACTAAAAAAGTTAGAACAAGAACAAATTACATATTCCTAATTAAACACCAGATTAGAAATTCTGAAAACCAAAGGAGAGATTAATAAAATTGAAATTAAGAAAACTATTGAACTAATAAATAAAAGTAAAAACTGATTTTATGAAAAAAATATAGTAAAATAAATGAACCTTTGGTTTTGATATAAAAAAAGAAGAAAACCAAATTACCAGCATCAAAAATGAAAAGATTAAATTAGCCACCAATGAAGAGGATTTAAAAGAATAATTAGGAACTATTTTGCCAAATTGTATGCAAATAAATTTGATAATCTTACTGAAATGGATGAATATTTACAAAAATATGAATTGCCCACATTATGGAAAAGGAAATAAAATACTTAAATAACCCCATTTCAGAAAAAAAAAAAAGAAAAAGAAATTGAATAAGCCATCAGTGAATTTCCTAAGAAAAGGTCTCCAAGAACAGATGGATTTACAAGCCAATTTTATGAAATGCTTAAAGAATAATTATTTCTAATATTACATAAAGTATTTGGAAAAATTGGTGAAGAAGGAGTTCGACCAAATTCTTTTTATGATACAAATGTGGTACAGATACTGAAACTGGGAAGAGCTGAAACAGAGAAAGAAACTTATAGACAAATTTCCCTAATGAATAAAGGTGCAAAAATTTTAAATAAAATATTAGCAAACAGATTACAGCAACTAATCTTAAGGATCACACACTATGACCAGTTAGAGTTTATGCCAGGAATGCAAAACTGCTTCAATATTAGGAAAACTATCAGCATAATTGATCATATTAACAACAAAAGTAACAGAAATCTGAGGCAGCTAGGTGGTGCAGTGGATAGAGCACTGGACCTGAAGTCAGGAGGATCCAAGGTCAAATCCAGCCTCAGACCAAACACTTGACACATACTAGCTGTGTGACCCTGGGCAAGTTACTTAACCCCAATTGCTTAAAAAAAAAAGCTAACAGAAATCATATGATTATCTCAATAGACACAGAAAAAGCATTTGACAAAATATAACACCCATTCCTGTTAAAAATACTGGAAAAGATAGGAATAAATGGAGTCTTCCTTAAAGTGATAGGTAGCATCTAACTAAAGCCATCATCAAGCATTATATGTAACAGAAATAAGATAGAAGCATTTCCAATAAAATCAGGAGTGAAACAAGGATGTCCATTATCACCACTATTATTCAATATTGTACAACCATGTTAGCTTTATCAGTAAGAGAAGAAAAAGAAATTGAAGGAATTAGAATAAGCAAAGAAGAAACAAAGTTATAACTCTTTGTAGGTGAAATTATGGTTTGCTTGGAGAATCCTAGAGAATCAAGTAAAAAATTACTTGGAATAATGAATGAATTTGGCAAAGTTGCAGGATATAAAATAAATCTGCATAAATCATTGGCATTTCTATATATTGCTAACAAAGCCCAACAACAAAAGATAGAAAGAGAAATTCCATTTAAAGTTTCTGTAAACATTTTAAAATATTTGGGAGTCCACCTGCCAAAACAAACTCAATGACTATATGAATACAATTACAAAACTCTTTCACCACAGATAAAGTCATATCTAAATAATTGGAAAAATATCATTTACTTATAGATAGCTTGAGTAATATAATAAAAATGACAATTCTACCTAAATTAATTTACTTATTCAATACTATAATGATCAAACTATCAAAAATTATTTTTTAGAGCTAGAAAACAAAACAAAACAAAATTCATTTGGAAAAACAAAAGATCCAGAATACCAAGAGAATGATGAAAAGAAATGCAGAAGAATGTGGTCTAACATACCAGATCTTAAATTGTATTACAATTGCAATTGTAATCAAGAACTACTTGCTACTGGTTAAGAAATAGAGTGATGGATCACTGGAATAGGTTAGGTATGCAAGACATAATGGTCAATGACTAAAGTAATCTACTATTTGGCAAATCCAAAGAACTCACTGTTTAACAAAAAACTGCTGGGAAACCTGGAAAATCATGTGGCAAAAATTAGGTACAGGCCAACATCTTACCTATGCCAAGATTAAGTCAAAATGTGTACATGATTTAGATATAAAGACTGATAATATAAGCTAACTTGGAGAACTTCAGATCTATGAAGAAGGGAAGAATTTATGACCAAACAAGGGATAGAGAACATCATGAAATGCAAAATGGAGGACTGATTACATTAAATTAATAAAGGTTTTGCACAAAGAAATCTAATGCAGTGAAGATTAGAAGGAAAACAGAAACTGGGAAACAATTTTTACAGCCAGTGTCTCTGATAGAAGCCTCATTTCTAAAACGCATAGAGAACTGAGTCAAATTTATAAGAATACAAGTCATTCTTCATTTGATAAATGATCAAAGGATATGAATAGGCAGTTTTCAAACAAAGAAACCAAAGCAATCTATAGTCATATGAAAAAAGGCTCTAAACCTATATTAATTAGAGGAATGCAAATCAAAACAACTCTGAGTTACCATATCAAATCTATCAGATTAGCTAACATGACAAAACAGGAAAATGATAAATGTTGGAGAAGATGTGGGAAAATTGGAACACTAATGCATTGTTGGTGGAGTTGTGAATTGATCTAGCCATTCTAGAGAGCAACTTGTAAATATGCCCAAAGGGCTATAAAACTGTGCATACCCTTTGACCCAGCAATACCACTTCTACAGCTGCATCCCAAAGAGATCATAAAAATGGGAAAATGATCCACATATACAAAAATATTTATAGCAGCTCTTTTTGTGATGGCCAAGAATTGGAAATTGAGAGGATATCCATCAACTGGGGAATGGCTGAAGAAGTTGTGGTACATGAATGTAATAGAATACTATTGTTCCATAAGAAATGATGAGTGGAGGACTTCAGAAAAACCTGGAAAGATTTATATGAACTCATGTGGAGTGAAATGAGCAGAACCAGAACATTGTACACAGTAACAGCCACATTCTGCAATGACTGACTTTGATAAACTTAGCTCTTCTTGGCAATGCAAGGATCTAAGACAACTCCAAAAGACTCATGATGGAAAATGCTATCCACATCCAGAAAAAGAACCTTGAAGTCCGAATGCAGATGGAACATACTATTAGCTCTCCTTTTCTTTTGTTGTTTCTTGTTGTTCCTTCCATTAGTTCTATTTTTTCTATACATCATGACTAATGTGAAAATATGCTTGGTATGAATGTTTAATTACAGCCTATATCAGATCACACAATGTCTTGGGGAAGGAGGAGGAGAGGGAAGGGGATAATATGTAAAACTCAAAATCTTATGAAAATGAATGTTGAAAATTAAAAATTAAAAAGTATATTTTAAAAAAGAAAATTAAAAAAATAATTTGGATGCTGTGCCCCATAGTGCATTTATGTTTACTATTGATATTACTTCATTGTCTAAATGTATTTTGCCAAAATGTAATTTGACTCCCTATCTCTTTTAATTAGGTCTATTTTTGCTTTTGCTTAGTCTGAGATCATAATTGCTACACCTTTTTTTTCCTCTTTAAGATTAAGCAAAATAGATTCTGTTCCAACCTCTGAATTTGACTTTCTGTGTGTGTCTCTCTGTTTCAATTGTGTTTCTTATACACAACATATTGTTGGATTCTGCTTTTTTAGTCCATTCTGTAGGTTCCATTTAATGAGTTTAATCCCATTCACATTCACAGTTATGATTATAAATTATGTTTTCCCTCCATCCTATTTTTTTTCACTTTTTACCTCTCTCTCTGTCTCTCTGTCTGTCTGTCTGTCTCTCTGTCTCTCTCTCAGTCTCTCTCTCTCTCTCTCTCTCTCTCTCTCTCTCTCTCTCGTGCCTCCTCAAATGTCTATTTTGCATCTCACTATTGTTTCCTCCCTTCTATCAGCCCTTCTTCTCTTTTCTTATACTATTCTCTTCCTACTTCCCTGTAGAGTAAGATAGATTTCTATGCCCAACTGAGTGTGTATGTTATTCTCTCTTTGAGCCAATTCGAATGAGAGTGAGCTTCAAACATTGTCCACCCCCCATTTTATTCCGTCCTTTACAAAAGCTCTTTTTGGCACTTCTTTTATGTGAGATAGTTTTCCCCAGTCTTCTTTCTCTCTTCTCCCAGTGCGCACCTCTTTCTTGCCTCTAAATTGTATTTAAAAAAAACATACCTTCATTACCTTATCACACCCATACCCCTTGTATATGAATACTCTTTCTGTTTTAATAATGAAAAATAAATATTTCTTAGGCCTTATAAATATCATCTTTCGAAATATAATACTGAACATTTTTGCCCTATTACTTCGTTTATGATCTGTCTTTCAGGTTTACCTTTTTATGCTTCTCTTGAGCCTTATAGATGAAAGTCAAATTTTCTATTCATCTCTGGTATTTTCATCAGTAATACTTCCAAGTCATCTATTTACTTAAATATTCATTTTCCCTCGAAGGATTACATTCACTTTGCCTGGATAGTTATTCTTACTTGTAATATTAGATCTTTTGCATTTCAAACAATCATATTCCAAGACCTCCAGTCCTTTAATGTGGAAGCTGCTAAATCTTGTGTGATCCTGATTGTTGCTCCATGATATTTGAATTCTTTCTTACTGACTAGTTGCAAGATTTTCTTCTTCATCTGGCAGCTCTTGAATGTAGTTATGATATTTCTGTGACTTTTCATTTTGTGATCTCTTTCAGAAGGCAATTGGTGGATTCATCAATTTCTCTATGACCCTTAGGTTCTAGACAGGGGTGGGAACCTACAGGCTCAAGGCCACATGTGGACCCCCAGGTCCTCAAGTGTGGCCCTTTGTTCTGTGAAGTTTGGAATAGTCAAAGGGCCACATTTGAGTAGCTAGAGGGCCTCCAGCCCGATTCCCCACTGCTGTTCTAAGATATTGGGGCATTTTTACTTGATTATTTTTTCAGACATTCAAATATTGTTTTCTCCCCACAAATATATGTCAAGAAAATTTTTAGCATTCATTTGTACAAGATTTTGAGTTCCAAATTTTTCTCCTTCCCTGCTTTTCCTCCTCTCCTCTGAAAATGGTAGGAAGTTTGATATAGTTTATACATATGCTATCACATAAAACACATTTCCAAATTCATCACAGTTGTGGAAGAAGAAACAGATCAAAAAGAAAATAAATATGAGAAAAAATAAAGTAAATGATGTCACACATAGACTGTTCCTTGCTCTTCTAATTTGACTACTTCAATGTCTATGGCACATTTTAGCAATATGCAGATTCCTTCCTTATCTCTTTTAATTAACTCTATTTTTTGCTTTTCCTTTGTCCAAGATCAAGATTTCCACACCTGCTTTTTTAAAACTTTAGCTGAAGAATAATAGATTCTTCTCCATCCCCTTACCTTTATTCTGTATGTGTCTCTGATTCAAGTGTGTATTTTGTAAGCAATATATTATAGGTTTCTGGTTTTTGATACACTCTGTTATCAAGTTCCATTTTATGGGAGAGTTCATCCTATTCACACTCACAATTATGGTCACTACTTGTGTATTTCCCTCCATCCTATTCTTCCTCCTGTTTGTCTTCTCTCCTTTTACCCTTTGTCTCTTCAACAGTGCTTTGCTTCTGTTTACCAGCTTCCTTGATCTACCGCTTCTTCTATTATTCCTCCCTCCCCTTTGCTTAATCTCCTCTGCTGCTACTTTCCTGTTGGGTAAGGTAGATTTCCATATACAACTGATTTTGTATATTATTCCCTCTTTGAGACAATGCTGATAAGAGTGTGGTTCAGGCCCATTGCACAGTCTCCAATCTTTTTCTCCACTGCAATAGGTCTTTCTTCCCTCTTCATGTGAGATAATTTGCCACATTCTACCTCTCCCTTCCTTCTCTACTTGTTGTATACCTCTTTCTCAGCAGCTATTTTTTACATCATTCTCTCAAATTCACCTTAAAGTCACACCCTCTATTAATGTGTATTACTTCTATTGTACTGTTAGTGACATAATTTTTAAGAGTTGCAAGTATCATCTTCCTGTATAGGAATGTAAACATTTTAGCTCAATTTATTTAATCCCTTATGTTTCATTTTCCCTTTTTATTTGTTTGTGCTTTTCTTGGATCTTGATATTGGAAGTAAAATTTTTGGTTTAGTTCTGGTCTCCTTATGAAGGCTTGAAATCCTTCTATTTCATTGAATGATCATCTTTTTCCTATGATGTATTATGTTCAATTTTGCTGGGTAAGTGATTCTTGGTAGAAGTCCTACCTCTTTTTCCCTCCTCAATGTCATGTTCCATGACCTCTGATCTTTTAATGTTGCGACTTCCAAGTCCTGTGTGAGCCTGATTGTGACTTCCTCATATTTGAATTATTTCTTTTTGTCTACTTGTAGTATTTTTTCCTTGACCCGATAGTTTTGAAATTTAGCTTTCACGGTCCTTGTGGTTTTTATTTTGGCACCTCTTTCATGGGGTGATCAGTGGATTCTTTCAATGCCTGTTTTGCTCTCTGGTTCCAGGACACCAGAAAATTTCTTGAAAGATGCTATCCAGATTGTCATTTTGATCATGGCTTTCAGGTCGTCCAATGATTCTGAAATTGTCTCTCTTGTATGTATTTTCCAGGTCAGTTGTTTTTCCCATGAAGTATTTTACATTTTCTTCCATTTTTTTTCATTTCTTTGAATTTGTTTGATTGATTCATAGAGTTGTTGGCTTTCATGTGTTTAATTCTAACATTTAAGGTTAGAATAAACCTAAGTTTTAAGGTTTTCCTCCAATACCTTTTGTACTTTCTTTTCCATTTGGTCAATTTTCCTCTTTAAGGAGTTGTTTACCTCAGTGGATTTTTGCGTCTGTGTTATCAATTGGCCAATTTTTCTTTTGAAGCAATTTGCCAAGCTGTTATTTTTTTTTCATAATTCTGTTATATCATTCTTGTTTCTTTTCCCAATTTTTCTTCTACTTCTCTTATGTGATTGTTAAACTTTTTTTTGGACCTCTTCCATGAGTTCTTTCCAGTGTTGAGACCATTTCCTATTTCTTTTGGGGATTTAGCCCATTGGTGTTTTGACATTGTTGCCCTTTTCTGAGTTTGTATCTTTTTCTTCTCTGTCACCATAATAACTCTCTATAGTCAGATTCTTTTCTTGTTCAGTTTTGCTTTTTTTAATCTTTTTTGTCCTTTTTTCTTTCTTTTAAATTTGGGCTCTGCTTCTGGGGTGGAAGGGGCACTGTCTCAGGCTTATTGTGCTACTGGCTGTAGGCCCTGGCTGTTTACTGGGTTCTGTGCTGATGGTCCCCTGAGGCCCACAAGGACCCTCATGTGTGGTGCTCCTCTGAGGAAGTGGGGTGGGTGTTGGCTGGTGATGTTGGAGGCTGTAAGGGTTTGGCTGCTCACCTGGTGCTTAGCTTAGGTCCTAGTGGTGGTTTCTGGCATGTTCTGAGGCCAAGTGGGGTGTTACTACATTTCCCTGGGGCTACATTGAAGCACATGGCTGTCTGGCCTCTGAAGGATGCCTGTTTTCAAATGGCTAAGCTGAAACATGGTGGGGCCAGTGCTGGCTGGTAGCTGCCTGTTTGCCCAAGCAAGTGCTTCAGCATGTGGAGGTCTGGACACAGGAGGAAGCCTGTTTGCCAGGGAACTACACTGAAACGTGGTAATTCTCAGAGCTGGAGTCTGCTGGTTTTCTTAGCTATGCTAAAACAAGGGGTAGTGGGTCCTGATGTTGGCATTTGCCTAATGCCCCACACTGAGGCTCAGTATCCCCTGCTAGTTTACTGAGGTGGGGCTTGCTTCTGGCTTGCTGGGATGCTTCGTGTATTGCTTTTTGTTGAGGCAGTTGGGTTTAAGTAACTTGCCCAGGGTCACACAGCTGGTAAGTGTCAAGGGTCTGAAACTGAATTTGAACTCAGGTCCTCCTGACTCCAAGGCCAGAGCTATCTTACTGTGCCACATAGATGCCCCTATGCACCCCTTTCACTTGAGGGAGATGAGCCTTTCTTGCCAATCCGCCAAGTTTCTTGGGCTAAAAGATTGCTTCACCCCATATTTTTCCTAATTCTGCTATTCTAGGATTTGTTTTGGGGCTCTGTTTTATGGCTGTTTGGAGGTGAGTATGAAAGAATTACAGTGAATTACCACTTACTCTGCCATATCTTGCCTCCTGGAAGTGGATCTACTTGATAATTGTTTGAAAGATTGTGTCTAGGCTCTTTTTTCATCATAACTTTCAGATAGCCCAATAATTATTTCTCAATCTATTTCTCAGGTGAGTTGTTTTTTCTAATGAATTATTTCACATTTTCTTCTATTTTTTCCCTATTCTTTTGATCTTGTTTTATTGTTTCTCAATGTTTCATGGAATCATTTGATTCCATTTGACCAATTCTAATTTTTTAAGGAATTTTTTTTTTTAGTGAGTTTGGTACCATTTTTCCCCTTTTGGCCAATACCATTTTTAAAACAGTTTCTTTATTGGATTCTTATGCTTCTTTTACCATTTGGCCTATTCTGTTTTTAAGGTTTTTTTTTCAGTATTTTTTTTTCTTCCTCCTTTACAAAGCTGTTGACTTTTTTCATACTTTTCTTGCATCACTCTCATTTGTTTTCCCAATTTTCCCTCTATTTTTCTTATTTGATTTTAAAATTATTTTTGAACTATTCCAGAATTTCTTTTTGGGCCAATGTCCAATTCACATACTTATTTGATGCTTTCCATGTAACTATTTTGATTTCATTGTCTTCTTGGTTTGTTTCTTAGTCTTCCTTGTCACCATATGCCACTTTCTATGGTCAGGTTCTTTTTTGTTGTTTTTGTTTTCTCGTTTTCCAGCCTAATTCTTGACTTTCACCTTTATGTCAAAGTTGGATTCTGCTACAGTGGTGCAAAGGATACTGTTCCAAGCTGTAGGCCTTTCTTGCTGCTGCTTTCAGAGCTGTGTCTTGAGGTCTGTAGGTTTTCAATGCTTTCATGGTGGTTATGATCTGAGGAGTATGATCTAAAGTTGCTCTCTGGAAGGGACTTTTTTTCCCCTGTAATTAACAGTGTGAACATTCCTACTGGCTGAGGGACTGTGTCCAGGTCCCCCATTCTCCTGCAGCCACAATTGCTTGTGCTTCTCTCTATCTTTGAATTGAGACCAATGTCCCTACTCCCAGTGAATGACCATGGACACTCCACTCTGTCCTAGAAGCTCAAACACACCTTCAGCTTTTCTGTAGCCACAAGCATAACTACTCTTTTTGGCCCCTGTGCTGTTATGAGAAGCTTCATAGCTTCTCATAACTGTTGCAATAGTTTTCAAAGATTATGGAGAGTTTCTCTAATGTGTCATGAATTCTTTCATGCCATATTATTGCAGACAGAAAAAAGAAATAAGCAGGGGCAGCTAGGTGACTCAGTGGATAGAGCACTGGCCCTGGATTCAGGAGGACCTGAGTTCAAATCCACCCTCAGACACATAACATTTACTAGCTGTGTGACCTTGGGCAAGTCACTTAACCTCATTGCCTAACCAAAAAAAAATGCATAAACAACATGAATTTTACTTATTTGTCATGCATTCTATGACAAATGCAATATTTGCAAAGAAAGCACAATTTGCCTATTACAAGTATACTCTGTCTTCAAAGAATTTCAGATCTTCTCCTAGAAAAGGAATTTAACAAAAATGACTTGTCTAAGGCAGAAAGTACTCTGCATACCTGAGTCTCTGACTCCCCTGAGAGGATTGTTCTGAGCCCCAAGACCAAAAAATATTTTGAGAAAAGTTGAGTTAGAGATTTATTCTTTTTACATAAGATGTGGAACCTTTAAATTATCATTAGTAGTAGTAGTACCATTTACTACTATGATGTTGTTGTTAAGTCATTTTCAGTCTTGTCCACTTCTTTGCGACCCCATCTAGAGTTTTCTTGATGAATATGCTGGGATGGTTTACCATTTTCTTCTTCAACCAATTTTACAGATGAGGAAACTGAAGCAAAAAGAGTGAAGTAACTTATCCAGAATCACACAGCTAGTAAGTGTCTGAGGCTAGATTTGAACTCAGGAACATAAATTTCCTGACTCCAGGCCTGGAACTCAATCTACTGTGCCACCTAGATGCCCTAGGTGTGATTGTGTTTCCAAAATTTGCTTAAGCTGTATTTTGCTTGAGCTGGGGAAAACAGATAATCTGAAGTTAGTAATTAGCTGGAAGGGAATGAGGGATAGTAGATATATGAGGAAGAGGCCAGACTCTTAAATAAAAGCTATGTTGAGTTCAAAGTTTGGGAAGACTTATTGTTATAAAAGAATGCTAGATTTGGAGCCAGAGGATCTATATTTAAAGGCTGGTTGTATTATTTGCTGCTTATTCAACCTTAGGAAAATCTCTGGGCATTAATACAGTCAACTGTAAAATTAGAGGAATGGAGCAGATGACCCCAAAACTTCTTATCTCTAAATCTATCATCTCATTGTGTTGAGGTTAAATGGGACCATAAAGGTCATTTAATCAAGTTTGCCCGCAGGACTTTACTGGAAATTTCTAGGAACTGCAAGGACGTGATGACTCATTAATTGAGTCTTTTGGGGCTAGTGAACTTTCTGGCTGCTGCTGAGTCCACCACAAAAAGGACTTGGCATTTTAGTACAAAGCAGTAAATCTTGAGTAGCCCATTGCTGCCTTTCTTGCCTTATGACAGCAGTAACAGGGAAGGATACTGCAAGAGTTAAAAAGAAGAAACAACTTCTTGCTGGCTTTCTGCCTTATCCTATAAGGAAAATAGTGTGCTATGTATCTACATTCGCCTTGGGAGGTGGGAGGATAGATTTTTTCACTTTCTGTACTCTGCCTTGCTTCTGCCATTTGGAAAATGGACTCAACTAGACAGTCTTAAAGTTGGCACACTGCTTTATTTTTCATTCCTTCAGTGGGTGATTAAACATCATTCTCAAGGTAGATATAGCCAGGATTAGAGGCAGTTTTATGACTTGTAGAAGGGTAGAAGTCCTGGATTTCTTTGACTCAGAATGGACAGATAACTCAAGGAAGAGTCTCCTACAATAACTCTTGAACTCTTGGATAAAGTAACCATGATCAAGAGGATTAGCCCTCACACATGGCTTCATTAGTAATGAATATATATTAGGAATTGCTTAGATAATGCAAGAACTAATATGAATTTTTTTTTAAAAAAACTGATTAGCAATCTAGAAAATTGCATTTTGCTCTGTCAAAGTAAAAGTATTAGCCTGCTATAACAATAACTAATCACTGCATCAATAGTTCAAAGTTAAGTTGCTGAACTCTGCTTTTAGTTTATTTTAACTAAGTATATACTTGAAAACTTTTTATATTTAACATTCCTTTTATGTGTAGGTATACGTTGTCTGTCCTACACAAGATTCATTTTATTTGTTGAGTACTTTTTCATCCTCATTTTTAGGAAAATCCTAGATATGAATCATAAACTAAGATAGAAGCAGAATGTCTCTAGGGCATTAAGGTGGGAATGTTAACAAGTTAAAGTGCATGAGAATATAAATCTTAGCCAATTCACATTTACCAGGTTGAGTCCAATGCAAGCTATATGTCTGGCTAGAGAACAAGGAGTAGGTTCAGCATTGTTTCTCATATGGGACCCAGGAGCATTTCCTCATCATTATAAGGTAATCCTAAAATAAGCCTTACTAATTCATAGAATATCTAGATTTAAGTGATCATAAATCTCATGAGACTCAAAGTCAGAGAACCTGTGTTCAAATATTTGCTCTTCTACTTACTGCTTGTGAGAATATTTAGATTCTTTAGGCCTTAACTTTATTTAGCACAAATTGTCCTCTCAGCATTTGCAATTGGGTCCTGAGAGGTTGCTTACTACTTTTTTTCCCCTCAGACTTTTAGAAGTAACTCTAAGGGTTTAGACTTGTTTTTTCTAGCTCTAATGCTCATGATTGCCCAGAATTGGGCTCTCAAATGATTGCTAGAGTCATATTCAAATTTAGCTTTTAGAAAAAAGTATTTATTAAGAAGAGTTGGTAGAAATAAAACATCCCTCCAGAGTAGTGACACTGTCTTTTATAAGTATAAACTGAATATTATACAAGGTAAGTTAAGCTTAGAGAATACATGTGACAAAGGAGTTAACTCACAGGTATTGGTGGTAGTAATTTTTTTTCTCATGTATTGTGGTCCTTATCAAGCTTTCCCTAAATATAGCTTTCTGTTGGTCTTCTTATAATATCCCCAAATGATATTTCTTCAACATGCCTGTTTTTAAATTAGGCCATTAATGTTCCTGAGACATTGATATTGATGCTAAGGAAAAGTTCAACTATTTTAAATTTTCCAAATCCCCAAAGTCATCCTCTGGTCAGTTTACTCTGTCTTCTCTTTCCACTACAAAGGGATTTTGTCTCATGGGCTTAGCTGGAAGTATTTTGCCACTCTTAACTGACCTGCCTCTCCAGTGCCGGATTGAGACCAATGATGTCTTTATGCATGGCCCATAGAGCATGATTGATTCCCTTCTATAAATTATAAGACATTTACTGGGTTGAGACATTTGCTTTCATCCAATGGCTATAAAAGTACCACTTTTAATTGTTTTCACTGAGATTATGTCTCTGTTTATTCAATAAAATGTGTAGGGCTTGTATACTCCTAGTTTATACCCTTGATTGATTGCTTCAGGGGAGAAGTTGGGCCTTCTCTGTTTTGTTCGAGTGACATGGTACTCCACCTTTACACTTGTCTATGAAATGAGAGGTTGAACTAAATGTCTACTAAGATACTTTCCCAGGGCAGCTAGGTGGCACAGTGGATAGAGCTCCTGCCTTGGAGTCAGGAGGCCCAGAGTTCAAATCTGGCCTCAGACACTTGACACTTACTAGTTGTGTGACCCTGGGCAAATCACTTGACCCCGATTGCCTCACAAAACAAAAAGATACTTTCCTCCTTATAATCCAATGTCTATCTTATCTAAATGGGGGATCTTCTCCAATGCCTAGTTCAGTGATCTACATACAGCAGCATATTTATTAGAAAATGAAAATTATTTTAATTACATAACAAAAATATATAGCTTTTTGCTTTATCTTTTGAGCCATTTTGATGCTTAAAATAAAGAAAAGTTTCATTCAATCAGACCACATTTGTTGGGATTCATGATAATTTGAACATAGGATGAGAAGAAGCATACTCTACCTTTGCATCATTTATATAAGTTGAGGTTTCCTATAAAAGTCAATTGTACACATAAAAACACAAATCAATTAGAAAACAAAATATTTAACCTATTTAGTAATATTTGCTTATAGATAATAAACATGGCAGTTACCACTCATTCTAAGGTCCACTATTTGTTAGTATGTCAATCTAGTTGCTATTACTGAATGTTCTGGAAGGTATCCTCGGAATTTCAGACATTCTAGAGACCTGGATTGATCTTCCATCCAAATACATAGTCTATTTATAATTAAATTTTTTTGTAGTAACTGCCTCTGGATAGAAGGATATTTTCTATAATGGAAGAAAATTCTAGGCATTAACAAGAAAAAATGGTCTATTTTTGAGTGAGGTAAGTCCATAATTGTTTGAGAGGATATTTTGTTGAAATAATTTAGTGCAGCATTCATACTCCAATGGCAAATTGCCTAGATAGAAAATAAGACTTTACATTAGTGTATAACCTTGGATGCTAAATATTATTCCCAGCACCCTAGTCAGAAATCTAATAAGAAAGGAAAACAATAATGATAAGGACTCTATTGATTTAATACTCTATGGAATCTAAGTTAATATAGTGAATCCTATGTAAGTAGTGAAATTCTTATATTTGAGCTACTAACCTTTATGCATAGCTTAGAATAGGCAGGAGGAATTCAAATAATAATCCAATAAATGTAAGAGAAAAGAACTAGAGTATAATAAAAAAAAAATCCCCACCCCAAAGAAAGCAGAGAAACAAAATTAGCATTCCTACCATAGAAGCAAATATCAATTCATTCTGTATCATCTCACATTCTGACCTAGGGAAAAATATCCTATTTGAGAAGGATAATGAAAAGAAAATTATTACCTTAGATGAAGTACTAAAGAGGTTACCTACCCTACCCAGTCCAAGCAAATCTGAAACTGGCCTAACATGGTTTATCATCTTTTATGCTAAACAGGAATTAGCTAATAAAAACATGGTAGTTGATACAATCTGCATGTGCTTGATGAATTTCTCTGGTGATCCTTAAGGAAATATAAGAGGAACAAATAAAACAAATAAATCATTAAGAATCCAAATAGTTACATAAAAACCCTTCTTATGATGGTGAAGACAGGATAGGTATCTTCCTTTTGGCTCACCAGGTGACATGACACACTGTAGAAATAACAATCAGCTAATACTCTGCAACCTCTAGGGCAAAGGGAAACTTTAACCAGTGAGGGAGATCCCTACACAAGTGGCTTGCTGCTCCAAATTTCTATGCTTTATCCTTAAAAAGGTCTGGGAAAGATGGAATCCCCCATTCTCTGGTTCAGATTTATAGCAGAGATAGTGCTCCAAAAGTATTAGCAAGTTATATTACAAACCATAGACCTTGTCACCTGCATTTCCACTTACTGAACCTCCCTTTTCAATGAGGATCTTTCATGTGTATATCATTATATACAATTTTGTGAAACCATATGGTTGGCTAAACTGCAATGCAAGAACTTTATTAAGTACTCTCCCCATGTAACACTTAGTGAAACTGAGTATTCTCAGAGGAGAGTGCTGCTTCTTCTCAACTCTTGCTTTCTCATTGAGGGAATGAATTATCAGCTCTTTCCAATTATTTGCTCCACTCATGAAAGGTGATGAGGAAAATCATGGGAAGAAATTATAGCTTAAATATTTGGGAACCACCTAAAGTAATTCCTGTAAGCCAGGGTGAATGGATGAATGAAATATGAAAAAGTAAATTGTTTTCTGGCCTCCTCAATAATTGCTGAAATTTCAGGGCAACTGACAGTCAAGGCCCATTTAAATCTGGACTCCTATTCTAGCTCCTCCAAGAATTCTTGTTGGGATTTTGTCCAATCTGCATTTTAACTACTGAGGTTTTGCTTGAAACTCTTTTCCTATCACTGTCTTCTGAGTTTGTGTCTTGATCTATCCTGTCATCATAGTAGATTTTTATGGTCAGGTCTTTTTAAAAATAATTTTTCATTCTATTGCTTGACTTTGAACTTTATGTTAAAGTTGAGCTTTGCTCACCTGTTAGAGGTAGGGGACTGTTCCAAGGTCCAGGCTGTTTTTGTTTGTTTGTTTGTTTGCTGCTGTTTTCAAAGCTACTTCTGAGGGAGGATGTAATTTTTTTTTTTTTAGTGCTTTCAAGGTGTTGCAATCTGGGGAGAGGTATGGTCACTACTTTTGTATGTGTGCTCTTTTAATTATATAAATAGGCTTCCTCTACCCTCAGAGCTGCAAGCACTGGTGCTACTTTTTGTCCTGGAGCTAGGACCAGTGCCGCTGCTCCCTTGGAACTTGCAAGTTCTGTTTTCCACACTATAACTGTGACCCAGAACTAGGTATATCCAATGAATTGTCTAACTTATTCAGTTCCTATACCCATTGCCAGCACATTGGCCCATTGTAATCTCTTTCTTATCAGTTGTCCAATGACCTTCATTAACCACATCTATGTCCTAGGTATCAATCTGGTACCTGTGCTCTAGCATTTCTTTCATTTTCCTTGGACATCAATTTGCAAATATGTCCAAAAAAGTTATAAAACTGCGCATAACCTATGATCTAGCAAAAAGAAATATCTATTCCAAAGAGATCATAGAAAGAGGAAAGGATCTACATGTACAAAAATGTTTATGGCAGCTCTTTTGTGGTGGCGATGAATTGGAAATTGTTGGGGTGTCCATCAATTTAAGAATGACTGAAAATTTTATTTTATATGATTGTGAATAAATGCTGTAAGAAATGATGAGTAGGATCCTTTCAGAAAAAAAAAACCTGGAAAGACTCATATGAACTGATACAAAGTGAAATGAGCAGAAGCAACAGAACATATCATGTAGTAATAGCAATACTGTATAGTGATCAAGTATGAATGCCCTAGTTTTTCTCAGCAACATTATGATCTAAGACAATTCTGAAGGACTTAGGATGAAAATTGTTATTAATCTCTAGAGGGGGAAAAGAAACTGATGAAATGTGAAAGCAGATTGAAATATACTTTTTTCCCCTTTCCATATTATTTGTGTGTGTGTGTGTGTGTGTGTGAGTGTGTGTGTGTGTGTGTGTGTGTGTGTGTGTGTGTGTGTTTGGTCTGTGTTTTCTTTTGCAACATGGCCATTATTAAAATTATGTGCATGACTGCACATATATAATCTAGATAAAATTACTTGACTTCTTAAGGAAGGGTTGGGGGGATGGAGGGAGAGAATATATATGTATATATATATATATATATATATATATATATATATATATATATATATATATATATATATTTTGTTTGTTTGTTTGTTTACATACAATTGAGAAAAATTAAAAAAAAAAAACAAAGGAAGAGATGAGGTCCTGCATCAGTATGGTGGCAGTGTCAGAAAAGTGAAATTGGTCATATGTAAGAAATATTGCAAAGGATAAAAAAATGGGTAGACTTTTACATGACATTGGATATGAGGAATGAGAGTGAGGCATTAAGGATGACACTTAGGTTGTAAGACTAAGTGACTGGGTGGATAGTGTTACCCACAACAGTAATAAGAGAGTCAGGAAAAGTACAGGGTTTAAATGGAGAGAATAATTTCAGTTTTGGACATGTTGAATTTTACATGTCTATAGGACTTTCAATTTAAGAAGTCGAATACGTGGTTGAAGATGTGAGATTGTATCTCAGTAAAGATGTTAGGACTACATAAGTGGATTTAAGAATTATCCAAAAGGAAAAGACACTTGAATCTGTGGAAGATGATAAGATCACCAAGTGAAATATTGCAGAGGGAAAGGAGAAGAAGACCCAAGACTTAGCCCTATGGAAAACCTATAGTTCAGACCTATGGCCAGGATGATAATCCAGCAAAGGAAATTGACAAGTATTCAGATGAATATGAGGACAGCCTGGAGGAGGTAATCATAAAAACCTAGCAAGAAAGGAATATCAAGATAGACAATTTTAAAACCTGTAGAGACATCACAAAAGATGCGAATTAATATAAGAACATTAGATTTGCCAATTAGTATTTATTATTACCTTTGGAGAAAGCAATTTCCTTTGAAATTTTGAAGTTAGAAGTCTTATTGTAAAGAGTGAAGAAGATTGTGAGACAAAATAAAAATGAAGTGCTTCTGGCCTTCTCAAGGAATTTAGTCAAAAAATGGAAGAGATATGTGGAATGTTACCTCGCCGGGATGAATGGATCAAATTAGGATTTTTTGGAGGGAGACATGGGCATGTTTGTGGGCAGTAGGTAAACATCCAGTAGACAGGGAGAACTTGAAGAGAAGTGAAAGGGATGATGGAGGAGAAAATCAGATGTAGAATATGGGATAGAATGGGATCATTTAGGATATAGAGCAATTTTCCTCCACAGGAAGGACCACCATGTTATGCGAAATGGGAGTAAATGAGGTGATACTGGCAGAAGACATTGTATTGCAATTATGTGACAAAGTTTACATATACTGATGGCATCCCTTCTAATGAAATACCTAAATTCTCTGTTAAGTCTCTTTTTAATTACAACCTAACTCCCAAGATATCAAAAATAGTCTCACCTTTTAAAATTATCACTTTAACTTTGCTGTTGTGTTGCCTAAAAAAGAGAGAATCTATTCATGCCGGGTTTTTTTTCCTGGCTAGTAGAATGTGTTAAACATAGCTGGTGCCACTATCTATCTTTTGAAGGCAGAATCCAGTTTTTCATTATTCAAAAAGATAAGTTAATGTTACCTCTCTACACTTAGAATGTAATTTCGTATTGTAGTCTTTGAACTTCTTGAAGACAGCCCATTTTAAAGCTAGTATTTTCAGGTTTTGAATGAGATATGAAGTTTGACTGTCAGAATGTCATCTTCTTGTAGGACTCAGGCTAGGCTCCATGGATGGTCAAAATGTTCAGAAACATAGTCCCATTTTTTTTTCTGTCAATACATTTGCTAGCATATTGAATAAGCTGCTGTTGCTCCCCATCAAAGCTGATGTGCAGAAGATATTATTCAAGTCTGGACATGCCACACCCGAAATGTCTACTTCCCTATGACACCAAAAGTATCATTTAAACACCAGGCTTATTCTAATTTAGGACATACGTGAATAGTCCATTTCACTCAGACCACATAGCCCTAGCCCTTCCACAGACTGAACTGAAATTTTCTTCAAATATATTTCGTAACAGGACTAAACACATTGGTCACTTGGTATCCATTATACATAATATAGCAGTACAATACACCTGTACATCTTGCATTCTCAATCTTTGTCAGTTTCATTTCAAACCCAATTCGGATAGATTCATAAATAACTGATGATCATAAAGTCAACTTTATCATTTTGGGGATCCAGAAAGATCTCCATACAGATTACCTACTATGTTTTCTAATGCCTTTTTTTTTTTAATTTAAAGTTTTTTCACAGCCATTATCTGCTTGGCTCTCTGGTATACATGTATTCATTCAGGACACAGTGGTATCACAACATATTTCAATGTTATGGGTTATGTTACAATTTTTATGTCATGAAACTACTTTCACCTCTGCTACCAAGATCTATTTTCATTCTATGAAGAATGTCTGTGCCCATTAAGCCATATCCCAGTGGATCTGCTTTGGTCAAGTGTAGTGGAACTTGGTTGATCCAGGGCTACCACTTGGTCTTAATGGCCCTTATCTCTTAAGATATCTTGAACTTCTTCTGGGTAGCATGGTGTTACAAGACCAACCTGATCATAGCTTCCTCATCTCATGTTGTTCAGTCACTTTAGTCATTCCTGACTCTTTGTGACTGCATTTGGGGTTTTCTTGGCAAAGATACTAGAGTGTTTTGCCATTTCTTTCTCCAGCTCATTTTACAGAGGAGGAGAGTGAGGCAAGTGGGGTTAAATGATTTGCCCAAAGTCACATAGCCAGTAAATATCAAATCTGGATTTGAACTCATGAAGATAAGTCTTCTGGCTTACAAGCCCAGTGCTCTATCGACTGTACCACTTAGCCTCATCTCTTGGCCAAATCAGTTATGCCAGATCAGTGTACTGGGTGTGAGGACATTTTGGTCTGTTTCTTTTGTTTATAGTTGAATGAAGATATCATGCACTGTCCTTCTAATAATTGGAGCCAGTGTGGCATGGCCTGTGTGTACCAATGTGCTGTACTATAAATCATAGCCCTGTGTAGCAGTTTCTATCATTTTTACACAAAACCAGAGACAATCTCTCCCTCTTACTGGGGATTAGATAGGTTTTATAAATTCTTTCTGTATTACCAAATTGACTCTCTAGTACTAGGAAATATTAAAATACAGAAAACTCTGAGCATTGCACTCCCAATGTATTTGCTACCTCATTGAATACTGGACCAGAAATTTTTGGATAATTACATTATTTTTACTTGAGATCCTTGTCACCCTTATATCACACCAAAAGCATATCCCTCCTGGGATCCAAAGGATCTCTCATTTGCCCAGAAGAATTTCTGCCCAGAAAAGTTCTGCATCTTTTTTATATAATGAGTCTATTGTATTGGGATCCACCAAGATCCAGCCTTAGCAACTGAAACTGAGGAGCGAGTGAGGGAGTAATTAGCAACTATAGTTATTTCTGGCCTTTTAGTTGGCTTTTCATTCCACATTAGTTCTGATAATCTGTCTCCAGATATCATCTTATTGATTAATACACATTTAAATCTGTGCAACATACTATAATACTCTGTAAGAAGACTAGTTATCAATCAGTCAACAGTCAGTCAAAAAGCATTATGTTCTTATCATGCCAGGCATTATGCTAAGTCCTGTGGCTACAAAGGTGGCCTTCCAGGATTTCACTTTCTAATCTGAAAGACACTTTTTTTTGCAACTACACACATGTTAAATATATAGCGGATAAATGGAATGTAATCTCAAATAGAAGGCATTAGCAGAGGGCTCAAATTCCAGAGGAAACCCTCACATTCTAGTCATTGCTCTGATTTATTAGTCCCTCTTAAATAAGATGAGTTTCAGGTTCGACATCCAGGACTTTGGCTATTGCTTTCAGGCTTCCAAAAGAACTCTTTTTGAGTATAGACCTCCCTAGAGAACTATCTGGCTTTAGGGATGTGGAATTTGCCCCCTAAGCACCTGGTTTAGTTCTGGGGGGTAACAAGTGTTTAACTAGAAGGAGAATGAAGTTGAGGTGGGTTTCCCTCTTCTCCCTCCAATTAGTTCACATGACCATGGAAAGTAAGGGGAAAGTAACAAAATAATTAATTTACAAAAAATAAAAAAAAAACCACATGAAGATTGTTCTGTGTCCTGCTAACCTCTTTTTAAATGTGGATAGTTCTGTGGTGACGGGTAGAGAAATCTTTACATTCTTAAAATGCAGATTCATTTACCACAGGTGTTTTTTAAATAGCTATGTATTGTAAGCTTTAGAGAAAGGAAAGAATATGAAGCAGTCTGAAGTAAGGAACAGCTGTTTAGGATATCAGTCCTGGAAGTTAAGTGACTGTTTAAAGTCACATAAAGGTGGGATTTTTAAACTTAAGTCCAATGACTCTAGAACTAGGGCTCTGTCCACTATGTGACACCACAGTAAGGTGTGGCTTGCCTTGGTCCCATATGTAGGTGCCTCAATAGAAATGTACTCTAATTTACACCCCATTATTCCCACAGGTGTGGTCTGTATTGTAAACCAAGAGAAAGTGCAACCCAGGTTCATGGATTGTCTTCTTATAATGCCTTCCTATTAAATGCCTTTACTTTTACCCGTTTGGTCATATTGGTTGTTTAAATGTAAATTCAGTGCTGAAAGCTTGTAAGCTATAGACTTGAAATTATAGCCCTACATAGTGCTCCTGAAGCTGCATATAATCATATGCCTGGAGACTCAACCAGCAAACTGTTAAGTATTGTGTTGGATATAGGGAAGTGTGTGTGGGGTAGATGGTATGAAGAATAACCTTGTTGGAATATGGAAATAACATTAGCTCCTGACAAAGTAGAATTCATTAATGTGCCTCAATTTTTCTTCTAGTGTTTTCATGTTCCTGGTCCTTCTTATCATTAAAGTTCTTAATAATTATAACTTTCAGGGACAGAGACATGATAGCAGATTAGGAGCAGATACCCAGCTGAACTTTCTCAACATTCCCCTCAAAACAGCTTTAAAATAATTCCTCCTCAAATAGAATTTTGGAGTGGCAGAGCCAACAAAAAGTTGGAACGAGACATTTTTCTGGGCTAAGATAACTTGAGTGTTTGTCAGGAAAAGACTATAACAGTGGGCTTGAGGTCTATCCAGCTCCTATATGCTGTAGTGGCAATAGTTGCTGTAGTAGCAGCACTGGCTTTGGGAGCTCTCAGCCAAGAGTCAGTGAGAGAATCAGACAAACTAGTCAGAAAGAGACCACAGAGGATTCTTTGATGGAATTGGATACAGCTGGCACTAATTGACAACTGTATTGCACATATACAGATTTGAACCACAGTTCGAGGGTGGAGAGGAGAGCTGCTACTCAGTCACAAGGGAACATGGGACTTGGTTGCAGTTCCAAGGCAAAGAAGAGTGCTAGCAAGGCACCTGCATGGGAAAAGGGGCTCTTCCTTGGTAAAAAAGCCTTAGCACAGACCAGGAGAGCAGTGACCACACCCCTCCCAGGTTCATAACACCAAGGAAACACCAAAATGTGCACACCCCCATAACTAGTTCTGAAAACAGCAGCATAAAAAAGCCTGAAGATTGGGACAGTACATCCATACCCCAAGGTAATTTGAGACCAACTTTCACATGGAGATCAAATTCAAGACATAGGCTGGAAAAATGAGAAAACAAACACATAACACACACAAAATAAATTGACCATAAAAAGCTATATAGTGGCAGAAAAGATGAAGTAGAAGACAACTATGTGAAAACAGCTACAAAAAAAGCCTGAAAGAAAAATGCTAATTGGACCCAAGTCCAACAAAAATTCCTGGAAGAAATAAAGAAACAGCTAAGAATGGTAGAGGAAAATTTGAGAAAAAAGAAATAAAAATGATGTAGGAAAATTGTGAAAAGAGAATTAATAGCTTTCTAAAAAAAGACAAAAATATACGGAATAAAAAAAACCTTAAACAACAGATTTGGAATGAAATAGAAGACTTTCAAGCATTCTTGATCAAAAGATCAGAGCTGAACAGAAAATTTGACTTTCTAATACAAGATTCAAGAGAAGCATGAAGAGGTAAACAGGAAATAGAAATCATAAGGGACTTATTAAGGTTGAACTGTTTACATTCCTGCATGGAAATATGATATTTGTAACTCATGAGACCTGTGTCAGTATTAGGGTAGTTGGAGGGAAAAAATTATATGTATGTGTATAGATGGATAGATAGATAAATAGAGGGCACAGGATGAGTTGAAGATGAAGGGGTAATATCTGGATAATAAAATTAAGGGGTAAGAGAGGTTTATACTGAGAGAAAGAGAAAGGGAGAGGTAGATGGGATAAATTATCTCACTTAAAACAGACAAATAATGGCTTTTACAGTAGAGGGGAAATGGGGAAGGCCAGAGGGAATGAGTCAATCTTATTTCTGTTGGATTTGGCTTAAGGAGAGAATAACATACACAATCAATTGGGTATGGAAATCTATCTTACCCTACAGGAAAATGGGAGGGGAAGGGGACAAGAGACCAGAGGAATGATAGGGGTGAGGGCAGATTGGGGAAGGGGGTAATCAGAAGGAAACACTTGTAAGGAGAGACAGGGTCAAAGGAGAGAATAGAATAAATGAGTAGCAGGATAGAATGAAGGAAAATACACTTAGTTTTTCACAACATGACTACTATGAAAGTGTGTTGCTGACTACACATATATAACCTGTATTGAGTTGCTTGCCTTTTCAATGAGAGTGGGTGGGGAGGGAGGTAGGGAGAAAATTTGAAACCACAGTTTTAAAAACAAATGTTTAAAAACAATTGTTTTCACATGCAACTGGGAAATAAGATATTCAGGGAATGGAATATAGAAATCTATCCTGTCCTACAAGAAAATTGAAGGGGAAGGGGATAAGTCAAGGTGAGAAGAGAGATAGAAGGGAGGGCAGATTAGGGGAAGGGGTATTCAGAATACATGCCATCTTGGAGTGGGGGGATGGATGAAATGGGGAGAAAATTTGAAACTCAAAATCTTGTGGAAATGAAAACTAAAAATAAAAAAAAAAGGATTTGGCCTAAAGGTAAAATAAAAAAAAAATTCACTGAAGTAAAGAATTACTTAAAAAGCAAAAAAACAAAAGAGTCGAATGTGAAGCACAAACATTCACTAAAGAAAAAAAATTCTCTTTAAAAAGCAAAAACAGATAAAATAAAAACAGGCACAAATCCTCACTGAGGAAAATAGTGTCTTATAAATAGGGGTAAGTAGAAGTTAATGAAGCCATGACATCTCAATAAATAATAACATAAGTTAAAAATGAAAAAAAAAGAAGAAAATATGCAATATTTCATTGAGAAGCACTTGACCTTGAAAATAGATCCAAGAGAGATAATTTAAGAACTATTGGATTAACTGAAAGACATGATAAAAAAAAACAAAAAAAACCCAAAAAACTTAAACATCATATTTCAAGAAATTATCAAGGAAAACTGCCCTGATATTCTAGAACCAGAGGATAAAATAGAAATGGAAAGAATACACCAATTGCCTAATGAAAGAGATCCCAAAAGGAAAACTCTCAGGAATATTATAGTGAAACTCCAGAGATCTCAGATAAAAGAGAAAATAATTCAAGCAAGCAGAAAGAAATAATTCAAATACCGTGGAGCAACAGTCAGGATCACACAAGATTTAGTGGCTTCTACATTAAAAGAGTAGGGTTTGAAATATAACATTCTGGAAGTCAAAGGAGCTAGAATTACAACCAAGTATTACCTACCCAGTAAAAGCAAGTATAATCCATCGGGGTGGGGGAGAGGATGAATATTTGATGAAATGGAGAACTTCTAAGCATTATTCATGAAATGATCAGATTTGAAAAGAAAATTTGACAATCAACACAAGACAAGACTAAAGAGAAGCATAAAAAAAGTAACCAAGAAAGAGAAATCCTAAGGATTCAATAAAGTTAAAATATTTACATTATTACATGGGAAGATGATACATATAACTCCTAAGTACTGTATCATTATTAGGGCAATTAAAAGGAGTTTACATAGACAGAGGACAGAGATGGGTTTGAGCTATTCAAATTACATACACACATACATATATACAGATAGACATACATACATACACATACATATATGTAGGTGTGTATATATATGTGTGTGTATGTATATATACACACACACATATATATAATATACATATATACATATTATATATGTATATATATATATATATATATATATATATATATATATAGTAAAAAGAAGATTACACTAGGATAAATGGGAAAAGAGAGGTAGAATAGGGATAATTTTCTCAGTAGAGCTTTTACAATGGAGGATAAAATGGAAGAGCAGTTGGCAGGCAATTGTTGAACCTCCTTCTCATTTGGTTCAAAGAAGGACATTGTGTAAAAAAAATAACTTGCGTAATATGGAAATAGGAAAAGAAGCGGATGAAAGAAAGGGGGTACATAAAGGTGAGGTCAGGTTAAGGGAGGTAGTATTTAGTAGCAAAATTGACTTTTGAGAATGAACAGGATTGAGAGAGAGAGAGAAGGGGGGAGAGAGAGAGAGAGAGAGAGAGAGAGAGAGAGAGAGAGAGAGAGAGAGAGAGAAGATAATGGGATGAAGGGAAATCCCAGCACAGAGACATGATGTGAGCAAATGCTGTTGGGAAAAAGGCATTAATAGACCTCCTTGCTTTAAGGTTTCTACAAACTTTCAATTTGTAAAAAAAAAATGCAGTATCTGCAAAGCACAATAAAGTGAAGAACAATAAAGCAAGGTATGCTGTACATAGTTAGTAATCATAATTGTGAATGTGAATGTGATTACCTCACCCATTAAATGGAAAGAGAAGAATGGATGCTAACCCAGAAGCTAGCAATACAAGAGACATATTTGAAATAGAAAGACACACATGGGGCCAGAGCAGAATCTAATATGCTCCACCTGAAGTAAAAAAGTTAGGAATAGCAATTATGATCACAAGAAAGCAAAAGCAGAAATAGAGCTAATTAAAAGAGATAATTGGGGGAAATTACATTTTGCTTAAAGGTATCATAGACAATGAAATAATATTAAAAAATTACAACAAGTTTCCTTCATAAAGACCTCATTTTTCAAATATATCCTAAATATGGAACTAAGTCAAATTTACAACAATAACAGCCACTTCCCTAATGATAAATTGTCAAAGAATATAAACAAGCAGTTTTCAGAAGAATCAAAGCTACCTATAGTCATATGAAAAATTTCTCTAAATCACTATTGATTTGAGAAAGGCATATTAAAATAACTCTGAGGTACCACTTCACACTTATCAGAAATGACAAATGCTAGAAAAGATGAAGGAAAAATAGGCACACTAGTGAACTGCTAGTGGAGTGATTAATTGGTTCAGCCATTCTGGAGAACAATTTGGAACTACACCCAAAGTGTTAAAAAAAAATGCACATATCCTTTGATTCAGCAATATTGCTGCTATGTCTATTTCCTAAAGAGATCAAAGGATAGTTATTTTTGTGTTGGCAAAGAATTGAAAATTGCTAGTATGCTGAATAATTAGGGAATGGCAGATCAAGTTGTGGCTTATAATTGTGATGGAGTACTATTGTGCTTTAAAAAATAAGAAGGGGGTTAGTTTCAGAAAAACATACTAATACCCATATGCACTTATGCAAAGCAAGGTAAGAAGAACCAGTACATCATTTTTCACAGAAACAGCAATGTCATAAGGATGATCACCTGTGAAAGACTTGGCTACTCAGCTCAATGCTATGATCCAAGACACTTCCAAAAAACTAACAATGAAAAAAAAAAAGGATGGTATCCACCTCAGAGACAGAAATGATGAATTCTGAGTGCAAATTGAGGTACAATTTTCTCACTTTATTTTTCTTGCTTTTTTGAAATATTACTAATATGGAAATATATTTTGCATGATTTCACATATATAATTGATATCTTATTGTTTGCCTTCTCAGCATGTAGGGATGAGTATGGGAGGGAAAGAGAGAATTTGGAACTCAAAATGTAAATAGAAAAATGTTAAAAAATAAATAATAAATTACAAAAATTAAAACCCTCCTTGGCAATTTTTACCCTGACAATTTTAAAGTTGCAGGAGACATCTTTACCTAGCTTCCTTATGAGGTACTGAGTTCACTATTTGATACCTATATTTATTCAGGGCTCTTCATGTCATTGAAAAAACCTATAACAATCTTCAAAGCTCTATGAGTATAGTCCTACCATTCTCCACAAAATAATGGAGATTTCTATTCTATCAAAGAGTTGTGACTTCTAAAGAGGAAATATTGAAAGTCTCTCAAGCATATTTAGGGATACAAAATGGATTGGAAATTTCAGAATGTATAACTTTTTCGTATGTACCTGATTGGGACCATTTTAGTACTGGCAGCTTTTCCATAACTGGGACATTTCCTGTTCTTACTCTTCTCCTATCCAGAACTTTCTGTCTGCATTTCAACAGCACAAACCTTTCTAATGACATTATTCCCTGTAGATAAGATGCTAGCATCTTCTACACTTCTTGCATTTTCATGTTTGCTTTGCCTAGATTAAAAAAAAAAATTCCCTTCCCATTTAACTTTTGGGATAGCTAGGTGGCACACTGGAGTGGGGGGTCTGGAGAAAGGAAGACTCAGACTCATCTTCTTGAATTCAAAGATGTTCTCACACTTACAAGCTGTATGACCCCAGGCAATTCACTTAAACCTTCATGCTTCAGTTTTCTTATTTGAAAAATGAGCTGGAGAAGGAAATGCCAAACCACTCCAGTATCTTTGCAAAGAATCCAGATGAGGTTAGAAAGAGTCATACATGACTGAAAACAATCGAACAACAACATTTAACTTTTAGCTGTTTATTGTTGGTGGTTTAAACACCACTAACAACCTTTCCCTATTTCTAAATTGTAGCTTCTAATCTACTGAAGGCTGGGAAATTAGATAGAAAAATTTACTAAAACAATGATTAAAAGAGTATTAAACAAGTCCTGAGTTACAACTTCAGGGATTCTGCTATGACTGAAGTTTCTAAACTTTAAAGCATGGATTCTGTGATATATCTATATCCATATCTACTTCTATATCTTGTGTGTGTGTGTGTGTATGTGTATGTATATATATATATACATATATATGTATATATAAACATATGTAAATACATGCTTGTATACATTCATAAACATGTGTGTATATATGTGTGTGTACATAATTGCTCATAGTTGAAAAATAATTCCTGATTATAATTAGTGCTTTCTATCTCTGATAATTCAGAGTACTTATTAGACACTAAAATGATTGCTGTTTAGTTGATTATTCACTTTCTCACTATGACTTTTTGTCTCAGAGTATTGCACTATTTGAGTTGGTGTTGACCCATTTCAACTTTGATTGCTTACTTACTGAAGTAAAATCAATAGAATTAATCATTAGTAATATGCCTACAAAATGGCCACATAATTAACTTTTTTTTTCCTGTCAATTTGGCTTTCTCGGCTACCTTAAATGAGACAATCGGTTAGATTGATTACTCTGCAATCCAAATTGACTGCTAAAGTAGCCAAATATACTAAAGCTAATTCTCCTCCAGAGCCAGTTATTTTGTTTGTTTGTTTCTCTATATGTTTGTTTGGGATGGGAAAAGCAGTTTTTTGGGTTTGACTTAATTTGTCCTTACACAGACAGAAGGAAGTAAGGATGCGAGCCAGAAGATAAGTCTGAGTTATGGTTCTGTGGCTTATTAGCTATAGATATCACCTGAGTCTAAATTCCCTCTTTTGCCCAGATGTCTGTGAGAAGAAATGTTTGGTTTGGTTGTATTATTGTTAAACATCCCATAACAAAGGCCAAACTTTTGGGGGAATATTCTGGACTTCTTTCTGGGCCAAATGTGCCCTTGGTCCATTTGTGGAATATTGTGCCCTGGCCCTGATCAGTTGAACCCTTGATTAAAGAGTGTACAACCAAAGTCTTTTGGTTGTACCACATGTGTCCCTCCAGCCCCATAACATGGGAGTTGGATGGGGTCTGTGTCTAAGAATTTTGGCCACTGAACATCATGAGTATCTCAACAAGTGGGTTCTAAAGGGAGAGACTACCATGACATTGGTGTTCTACTTCCTCTTTTCCATTTGTTGATTATATTGTCATTCCTCCAATGTTTTCTTTGGACTTTTATTGGGTTGGCTGCTAAGTGAGCATTCCTTTCTGCCTATCCTCCCATTCCCTGACTGGTCATAGTGGTAGCTGGCACATAACAGTAGGTGAGGCTTTGGCAGTATACCAAGTGTCTGAAATCTCTTTGTTGTTGTTGTCAGATTTCTGAACACAAGTGGTCAAGCATAAACCCTGAAGTAGGTGTTTCTAGACTTGAACCTCCATTCTGTGTACCTTTTGACCAATGGGAAGTGTGTCTTAAAGTTTGTTACAGCTAGACTGTTTCACCGACTAGAGAAGACAATAACTACCAAGAGGAAAACAAGCCATGTCTTAATTTTCCAGAAGAGTTTGATGGATTTTCTAGGACAATATAGAAAAATGTGAAATATAAAGGTATAATGCCTGTTAGTAGTCTCACAAATCCTTTCAAGGTCTTAACGTGTTAAATATCAACATTTGGGAAGAACATAATAAAAGTGAAAAGTTATTGCATCATGTTTTATATGTTTGCTATAGGTAATGAATTAAACATTTCCTTTGTAGTGAAGGAAATAATTATTTAACATGTTAAGGTTTTCAACACACTTCACAAATATCATGCCATTTTAGTTTTATAATAATGATGGAAGGTAGGTGCTATTATTATCCTCATTTTACAAGTGAGAAACTTGAGTCATACAAAATTTAAATGATTTACTTAGTGTCAAACAAGTAAAAAGTCTTTGAGGCAGGAATTAACCTAGGTCTTCTTGACTCTGAGTCTAATGTTTTATCTGTTATGCTACTTAGCTATCTAACAGGAAGTAAATAGTCATCCTAAACCTGTATATTAAGTACCTTTCTAAGATAGCCCCGGTTAATCTCTTCTTGGAAGACAAGAGAGATGAATCAAACCTAAAACTTAAGAGATGTTCCTTGAAGCTTCAGGATGGGGGCACAATGAGCCAGATAGTAGAAGAAGAGGCTGAATTTCTTCCATGGGTCCAGGGACCTGGTCCATGCAGATGGAGAGCTGGATCCCTTGAGCAGGAGAATGTTCCCTTGCATCATGTATCCATAAGCCATTTACTATATGAAGAAAGTGAGATAGTCTTAATATAGAACTACATAGCATTCTTAATCACCTAATGCATTTTGGGTAACTTTCCCTCAGGAAGTGCCTTAATGTAGTGTGACACAAAGAAAGAAAGGGAATATGGTTATTTGAAAGCTATTTGATAGATCATATCAGAGAGTTATCTTTTTAATCATATAACAAGTGCACTATAGCCAATGTTAGTATGAAGTTCTCCACCTACATATAATGTTGGGAGTTAAATATCCCAAAGACATGTATTCTTTAATCATTCTGCTATGTTGAGATTCTGCCACATAGCAAAGGATACAGTATATATAATGGATACCATCATAATTCTACCAATAATAAAATTGAAACTATCAATTAAAGAACTCACAGATCTTCTGCCCAAAAGATTTAGTTTAGCCAATGAAATGATATAAAGACTTCATATTCCTGACTTCATATATGCTATGACAAGTCTATCACTTGGCAAAATGCTAAGGAATTATTAAGCAAATAATTTTAGAAATGGAAAAAAGAGAAATGTCTAAATACTAATATTAAGTACTAAATTATACTAGGTTGATTTTTTAGTTGCTATGAATGATGACATGAAGTATTCTCTAATCCTCCTATCTAAAAGTGTTCTCTCTCTCTTGATTAGAGAATATTTTGCTCTCCTCTGATATGCATATCATGTCAATTAAAAAAACCCTGACATTTTAAAGTGTTGAAGTCATGACTTCACAACAAACCTGTGAGCTATGGAATTTAAATATTGTGACGGAGAGCCAAGATGGCAGAGCAAAGGCAGTGACTTGCTTGAGCTGTCCCCAAACTCCTCCGAATACCTGTAAAAATGACTCTAAACAAATTCTAGAGCAGCAGAACCCACAAAAATACGGAGTAAAAAAAATTCCACCCCAAGACAACCTGGATGGTTGATAGAAAAAGAAAAAAATAGGTTTGTTGCACCAGCCTGTAGGAGGAATACAGCTCAGTGTGGTCTGTGGAGGCAAAAAAGGGGCCAGAGCAAACCCAGAACAGGCCTCAGAGGACTAAGTCACAAGCAGCTTTGCTGGCACCCAGACTTCTCAACTCATAAATGACAAAGGCAACTTAGAAGGTCAGTGAGAAAGGCCTGTCTGAGCTGGGTGAGAGAGGAGATCAGTTCAGCCCTGGCCCTAGCACAGCCCTGGGGCAGAAACCACAGGACCTCTTAGACTACAGTCAGTAGGGGGAACAAGTAGCTGATCAGATAGGAATTGCAGGGATCTCTTTGCTAGTGCTGATGCAGGATTCTCTTGCTTTGCCAGTGCTTTGATCTGGGTCACATTCCTGGGTGGCACTTTTAGGATGAGGAGGAGCACTGAAGTGGCACAGCTTGTGGTTGTAGTGCGGAGAGAATCCTCCTCACAGTTTGAAAGCAGAAAAGAGTGCTTATTGTCACTCATAGAACACAGCACAAGCCAGGAAAGGGGTAAACATCTCTCCTTTGATCATACCACCTTAGAAGAACTGAAAATTTACAGATCCTTTGAAGTATCTCTGAAAACAACATGTAGATTTTTACAACATGCCTGAAGCTTGGGACAGTACATTCTCCACACTGGAAGTAGGTCCCTACCTTAACAGAGAGTTTAAAATGCAAGTAATTGGCTAGGAACATGAACAAACAGACAAAAAAAGACCCTCAGGCTATAGAATCTTACTTTGGTGACAAAGAAGATCAAAATATACAACCAGAAGACAACAAAACCAAAGTTCCTACATCCATAGCCTCAAAGAAAAATATGAATCAGTCCCAGGCCATGGGAGATCTCAAAAAGGATTTGAGAATCAAGTAAGAGGAGCAGAGGAGAAACTGAGAACAATTAGAGTGATGCAAAGAAATCAAGAAAAACAAGTCAACATCTTGCTAAAGGAGACCCAAATATTGACGAAAATAACACCTTAAAAATAGCCTAAACCAAATGGCAAAAGAGGCCCAAAAAGCCAATGAGAAGAATGCCTTAAAAAGCAGAATTGGCCAAATGGAAAAGGAGCACCAAAATCTCATTGAAGAAAATAATTCCTTAAAAATTAGAATAGAGCAAATGGAAGCTGACGACTTTATGAGAAATCAAGACATTGTAAAATAAAATCAAAAGAATGAAAAAAATAGAAGACAATGTGAAAAGGCTCTTTTGAAAAATAACTGAACTAGAAAAGTAGATTCAGGAGAGATAATTTAAAAATTGTTGGACTACCTGAAAATGATGATAAGAAAGAGCCTAGATATTATCTTTCAAGAAATTATTGAAGAAAACTGCCCTGAGATGCTAGAACCAGAAGGTAAAATAGAAATTGAAAGAATCCACAGATGACATCCTGAAAGAGATCCCAAAAGGAAAACTCCTAGGAATATTATAGCCAAATTCCAGAGTTCCCAGTTCAAGGAGAAAATATTTCAAGCAGCCAGAATAAAGCAATTCAAGCATTGTGGAAACACAATGAAGATAGCACAAGATTTATCATCTTCTATGTTAAGGTACCAAAGGGTTTGGAGTATGATATTCAGGAGGTCAAAGGAGGTAGGATTAAAATCAAGACTCACCTACCCAGCAAAACTGAGTAAAATCGCACAGGAGAAAAATGGAAATTCAATGAAAAAGAGGACTTTCAAGCATTCTTGATGGAAAGACCAGAGCTGAATAAAAAATTTGAGTTTTGAATACAAAACTTAAGAGAAGCATGAAAAGGTAAACAGGAAAGAGATATCATAAAAGACTTATTAAAGTTGAACTGTTTACATTTCTACATGGAAAGACGATATTTGTAAATCATGAAACCATTAGGGTAGTTGGAGGGAATACATACATGTATATACACATACATGCATATATGTATGTATATGTAGGTACGTATTATGTATGTATATATAGACAGAGGGCATAGGATGAATTGAATATGAAGGGATGGTATCTAAAAGCAAAATTAAGGGGTGAAAGAGGATTATACTGGGAGTAGAAAGGGAGAGGTAGAATAGGGCAAATTATTTCACATAAAAGAAGAAAGAACAAGCTTTTGCAGTTGAGAGAAAGAAGATGGAGATAAGAGGCAATGAGTGAACCTTACTCTCATTGGATTTGAATTAAGAAAGGAATAACATACACACTCAATTGAGTGTGGAAATACCCTATTAGAAAATAGAGGGGAAGGGGTAAGAGAGGATTGATGATAGAATAAAGAGCAGATTGATGGAGGAGGCAATCAGAAACAACCACTTTTGAAGGGGGACAGCATCAAAACAGACAATGGAATAAGGGGGGGGTGGTATAAGACGGAGGGAAATACAGTTAGTCTTTCGCAACATGGTTATTATGGAGGTGTTTTGCATGACTACACATGTATAACCTATATTGAATTGCCTGCCTTCTCAATGAGGGTGGGTGGAGAGGAAGGGAGATAATTTGGGACTCAAAATTTTAAAAACAAATGTTAAAAATTGTTTTTACATGCAACTGGGCAATAAAATATGCAGGCAAAGGGTTATAGAAATCTATCTTGCCATATAGGAAAATAGAAGAGGAAAGGGATAAGAGAAGAGGGGTGATTGAAGGGAGGGCAGATTGGGGGAAGGGGTATTTAGAATGTACATTATCTTGTGGTGGGGGAGGAGAGAAATGAGGAGAATATTTGGAACTCAAAATCTTGTTGAAGTGAATGTTGAAAACTAAAAATTAATTGATTAAAAAGAAAGAAATTTAAGTATTAGTTTCTCCATTTGGTAGATGAAGTGATGTGATTTACCTAGGGCTCAACAACTTCAGAACAACGAGCATTTCACTGACCACGTACAATGCACACAGCACTTTATGAAGTATTGAATATAGAAAGACACATGTCAAATAGTCACTGCCATGAAGTAGCTTATATTGCATTGGAGAATTGCAAAATGTACACAGATTCAAGGTAGTGTTTGAAGGCATTAATACTAGTGTCATATCAGAAAAGGTCTCATTTTATGGGATATAGCATCTACTCTAAGTCTTGAATTTAAGTATCCTGAAATATGGATATAAAGGACTGATTGTTATTTTGCTCATTGAATTCCTGATTATCCATTTTTAAGGCATGTTACATTTTGAATTTCCTTGGGATGATTTTCACTAGATGCCCAGAGAGGTCCCTTTTAATGCTAAAGTTCTGTGATTCATTACGGACATAATATTTGAGAAAAAAAATAGAAGTATGACTTTCTTTCATGCCTGCAATTTTCATCTGGTACCTGCCTACCAACGACCTCACTTTCTATCGATAGCTGCCAATAATTAACACTATTCTAAAAAATCCAGTTGTTCACGATAAGGAAGTAGCTGTTTTGACTTTTGATAGTGATTGAAGGAGGCTACTAGGAATAAACAAGATTGCATTTGGTTGAAGGTATGGAAGTGAAGAAAAAGTTATATGTTTTAATAAGTTTAACTTTAAAGTGGATAAGTGGGATGGGTTAAGAACTCAGCAGAGATGAAATATCTTGGAAAAGATTTTTTTTTTTAGCTTTGGAGAACAGTTAAGATTTTTTAAGCAAATGAAATAACAAATTAATTCACAGAAAGTGAATGTTTAAAGTTAATGGGATAATACAAGGTTCAGGCTCATTGGTCCCAGTAGTATTTATATTGTAAATACTTGAGGATTTGAGGTTTACCTTTGAAAATGAAGGTATTGTTGTTTTTCTTTTCAACATCCATTATAGTTCCTTAGTAGTAAAGAATTATTGCTACCCTCACATTCTCAGATTTCAAGTTCATAAACTTGGTTTTTTTTTCTTTTTTTACTACTGGTGTGAGAAATATAGTTTCAGAAAGATAGAGTTAAGCTCCTTCTATATTATTAGATAAGCTTAGTAAAGTTCACTCCCAGAGTAGTTTTCACCTCCATTGTTCTTTTCCTTTCTTATTTGTTTTATAAAGTTACACTGTTTATAATATTCCTGTAGGTTACAACATTTGTTGCTGGTGGTGAGTCAAATCTCACTCTTCGTGACCATACCATCCTTGGGGTTTCTTTAGCAAAGATATTAGAATGCAAGTGACTTGCCCAGGGTCACACAGCTAGTAAGTATCTAAGACCAGATTTAAACTCACATCTTCCTGTCTCTAGGCCCAAAGCTTTATCCATAAGTCATCTGGGTTCCCTCTACAAGGTGCAACCTTGGACAAATCATTTGACTTCCCTAGGCAGAGGTATTCTCATTTATAAAATGAAGTCATTTGAGTAGGTGGCCCTTCTCAGCTCTACATTTGTAATTCTATTGCAGTAAGAGACTTCCTAATGTCCTTAGAGCACATGAATTAGTATATAATGGTCTCCTTGCAACACATGAAAATTTGGGATCTTGCCATTTCCATCACGAAGTTATTGCGTTTGAAGGGGTTTTTTTTGAAGTTATTAAGTGGCTGGTGATTTTGATAGTGAGAAATTTTTTATTGGTTACAGAACTGAAGGACCTAATGACAGAAATAGTACTGAGTTCTAATGCAAAAACATATATAAGGCCTTTTCTCTGCCATTTTTGTGGTTCCTTTTGCCTTGGCTGCTTTCAAATATGGAAAAAAAATACATAAATGTGTGTATGTATGTATGTACTTATACATATACACATACATAAATATGTGTGTGAAAAAATCATCAAATTTTAAGAGAAAGAGGGCATAGAGGAGGAAGAACAGTCAATAGGACAGAGATGAAGGAGTTTTATGACTACAAAGAAAGCCACGTTAGAAATTGGCAGCTTTTGAGATAGCTGAGTAGTGTGGTCAGAGTTGATTGAAATGGAAATAGAAAGAATAAACAACCCTAGAGATGATCTGTGATAGTTTGTTGTTATGGCAGGATCAAGTGAAAATATTTTGATAATGGAGGAAGCCTGAGTTTGTGTGTAAATAATAGAGAAAGAGACAGTGCCTAAGGAGAGATTTCTGAGGAAAGATGAGTAATGGCCAAAGTAGCACAACCACAGCATATATGAGCGGAAATTAATAAATAGGACAAGTAGAAGAATCAGCCATAGCAGAGGGAAAAAAAAAAGTTACCTCATCCTTGGAGAGATGAGAGAACATGAGACATGATGTAGGAGAATTTGGAATATGAAATGGGGGAAGATAGATTAAGTTCTCTTTTATCAGTAAAATCTCCTGCTAAGAGGCAGAAGGTAAAATTAGTTACAGGAAACATGAAGAGAGAAGAAAATGTTTGGAGTTACACCTACATGGCAGAAGGAAATGTGGAAGATAAGATGTTATGGTTAAAGAGGAATTTTGGGAATGAATCATTGTAGCAAAATTATGTATGTTAGTGAGATCAAGAACATGGACATCTTAATGGATGATTGTGGTAGAAAGGATATGTAGTTATTGTAGTGGAGGAAGTTGTTGAACTGAAGAACTAAGGGATTTGAGGGAAAAGCATTATCTCAATTTAAGTCTTGTTGTATGAAGCCAAGGGTTGGGGCAAAGAGAAAGATTCTAAATGGTAGTGATTCTAGGATTGTAGTCGAAAATAGAAGTATAAGTCTTGCAGTGGATAGAGTAATAGGCCAAGAGTCAGGAAGACTTAGATTCCTGAATTCAAATCTGTCCCCAGACATTTATTAGTGTGTGACTCTTGTCATTTAATCTTCTTTGCCTCAGTTTCCTAATCTGTGAAATTAGCTAAAAAGCAAACTGGCAAACTGCTCCAGTATCTTTGTCAAGAAAATCCCAAGTAGGATTTTCTAGGTGGCACAGTGGATAGAGCATCGGACCTGAGTTCAAATCCAACCTCAGACCAAACACTTGTCACTTGCACTAGCTGTGTGACCTTTGGCAAGTCACTTAGCCCCAATTGCCAAAAAAAAAAAAGCAAATCTCAAATGGGTCACAAAAAAATCTGATACAATTGAAACGATTAAACAAGAACAATAGAACTTTTAAAGAAATGGTACTGTCAGAAAGATCTGGCCTGGTGATATATTTATGTATATGCATATATATGCATACATACCTGTTGTTTTTCAGTCATTCAGTCATGTCTGACTTTTTGTGACCTTGTGGACCATAGTATACCAATGCTGTCTATAGGGTTTTCTTGACAAAGATACCAGAATGGTTTGTCATTTCTTTCTCTCATTGATTAAGGAAAATAGAGGTTAAGTGACTTGCCCAGAGCCATATAGATAGTAAGTGTCTGAGGCCAGATGTTAACTCAGATCTTCCTGACTCCAGGCCTCCAGCATTCTATCAATTGAGCCACCTAGTTGCCTCCACACATGCATACACATCTATGTATGTGAATATAAACATGCACATAGGAAAGAAAGGAACAAGCACTTATTAGACAACTACTATGTACCAGGCATTGTGATAAGCTCGTTACAAATATTATCTCATTTGAGCCTTATAACAACACTGTGCGATAGGTGTTATTATAATCCCCTTTTATATTTGAGGATGCTAAGGCAGAGAGGCTAAATAATTTGCCCACAGTCACACAGACATAAATATCTGATGCTAGATTTGAACTCAGTTCTTCCTGATTTCAGATCCAGTGTTCTATATGAACTGGATGCCTATATGTATATCCTATACATATATATTTATTAATGAATTTGCAAGCATGTGAAATGTTCACTTATAGAAATATGCATATGTATATGAGGCAGTGTGTATTTGTGAACATACATGTGTTTATATATGCATGCACAGGTATATATGGGCACATATGTAAACAAATATATGCATATATTATATAATGTATGTATGTATACATGCATGCATAAATGCACAATACTCATTATATGAAATGGACCTCAAAGAAAGAGAGAATGCTTAATGATGGTAACAAAATAACAGTTTATAAATAGCAATGGAGAGCAAAGAGAGCAGACTAAATCCTTTCACCCTACTACATCAGTACTGGAATGAGTAGACTGTGTTTTGCTACCATCTAGAGGGGTCCAGGTTTATATTATTGCAATAAAATAGAAAAAAATGTGAAGCGAATGGATCTAGGATCCAGGATAATTTACTTGTAATAAAGTAGCGGTCTCTGAGTGACAATGGAATGGGAGAGTTGAGGAGGTTATGAACTAAGAATAGTAGGGTTTAAGTGGATTAGGGTGGATTATGGGGAAAATCAGGATGGTAGTATTTTGGCCTTAGCAGATCATTGATAAATCAAGTATGAGGGGAATGTTTGCATGGGGCAATAAATAGTTGACATGAAGTCTCATCCTACATAGTTTTGTAATTATTAAGCACAGAGTTAGGGTAGGACAATGATATTAGCTTTTATAATAAGTGATTTCAAAACTTGGGTATGTACTGTATGTACTTGAACAGCAGCTCTATCTGGGGAGGTGAGTCAGTAGGTGACTGTTGTTCAACTGTTTCAGTGAGGTCAACACTAAACTCATCTCAAGATGATAGAGAAAAGGGTACAGCCCAAAGCCATCCCATATGTGATGTAAATCTTTGGCTCCCTCAAAGCCAGATCCCTTATTTCCTTTGGTGCCCCACGGCTCAGCATCTTTAATGGATGTATTTCTAAAAGTGAGCTCTTTATAATTCCTTGCTAGACAACTGAGAGTCAGAACCAGATCTTCAACCACAGTTTTCTGATTTTAAGAATTGTTCTCTTTCCTCTGAACTATACTTCCTCATTTATATTATGTTATCCATATGACAGATAATCTCCCAAAGGAAATTATACAGTCCCTGAAGGCAGCTGTCATGAGATCATAGTTGTAGAAAAAGAGTAGATCTTAGAGAATATCTAGTCTAGGTATTTGTAACTTTTTTGTGTTATGGTCCCCTTGGACAGTTGGGGGAGCCCTCTTGACACTTTCCAAGAATAGTATTTAAAGGCATAAAATAAAATATATGCCATTAGAAAGGAAATCAGTTATACTGAACCATTGATGAGAAAATTTAAATAAAAGCTAATTTAACCCACATCAAGAACCAGCAATTTTGATACAATCCTTGTATTCTACAGCTAAGGGAGGTGAGGTTCATGTGATTAAGTTACCTGCCCAAGGACACCTAGGTAACATAATCCAAACGTAATTTTAGCTTACTCCAGAATCAGTGCTCTTTCGATTGGACCATATGTATTTGGTTTTGCATCTGTCCCCAAGAATTAACCCAGTATATTGCAAAACAATAGTAACAACATTGGTGAATAGCCTTATGAATGTCATAAATGTGGAATGGTTTTCTACCTGAGAAAACAGGTTAGTTAACATGAGAGAATTCATAATGAAGGAAAATTGTATTAATCATTGAAGAAATGCTTTCTTTCAGGGTATAAACCTTTTTCAACAGTTCCTAGTAAGGAGGATAAATAGTACCTGGACCTCTGATTTCAGTAAGATAATTAATTGTCAGATGAAGAAACTCCCCTTAACAGCACATGTTGGAAGCTTCTTTTTAACTTAGAGTCTCAGGTAGGTATCTGGAGCAGTAAGATGTCATGTAATTTGCCACAGTCACAGCCAATATTTTATATGTTCAAAGAATAACTAGAATAACTAGTCTTCTTGACCCTAAGGCCAGCTGTCTGTCTACTGTGCAACAGTGCTTTCCATAAATAATGAACATGAAAAGTTCTTCTGGAAGAGCACAGAACTTCTGGAACATTATATACCTCATTGGGGGGGGAAGCTTTATTAATAAAGAACAAGAAAAAGGACTTAATGATCTTTTACTAAAAATTGGAAAATTAGAACCAAAAGAAAGCCTGATAGATGAATCAAATATGTATTTACATTGACTATTCCACATGTCTTCCTCTTTTGGTTCCCAGTCACCTCCCACCCAGAATACCCACTGTTACTATCCATTTCTTAAATTCTTAATTTACTAAGAAAATTAGGGTGATATGACAGCCACTTATTACTTTAGTTACTCATCAAAAATTCTGAGAATTCTCAACCACTATCATGAATCATCTTCCCTATCTTATTGGGTTAAGTATATTCTTTGTAAAGGATAATTCCTTTTGCTATACCCTTGTTCTAATAATACAACCATTCTTTCTCAGTACATTTTTTTTTCAGCAATCATCCCCTTTCTTTAATGTGTCTTCAATCTATCCCTCTCAACAGGCTTTTTCTCAGTTGTCTAACAGTAAATTGTTCAATAAACACCATTCTTACAGTTACCTAGATTCATAATCTTGGAATCATATTTAATCTGCTCTCTCACCCCATATCTCAACAGTCACTGTGTCTCATTGTGTCTCTTTATAACATTTCTCTTATCCATTCCATTCTCTTTGGTCACAACCTTGCTGCCCTAGCATGGGTCTTCATTTTAATTTCTCAGATTATTATAAGCATCTCTGGTCATGTCACTTCCTTACTCATCAACCTTCTATGGTTTCAAATTATCCAGGCCAATTTCTTTCTAACCACCTTACTGCCTGGACCAGTTACATACACCAGAGGACTTATCCTTTTTCAGCCCTGGGACTCCCATGTTAGGACCTTACTTGTCCTTATTGGTGAGTAGTTCATGTGACCCACTATATATAGACTGATTTCAGCCATGTTTTACTTTACTCATCAGCCATTCCCACCTCCAGTTCTGCTTTCCACATATTTGCTACTGGAAATGGTATGTGTCAGTTTATTCCCCTGTGTCTCTAATGTGTTTCTGTAACTGTCCCATTCAAAAAGACACTCTCTTCCCATGTGTATTGTCTCATCCTATTAGAATGTAAGCTATTTGAAGGAAGACCTATCTTCATTTCTATGTCTGCTATTTCCAGTGCTTATCACAGTGATTAACACATTGTCAATGCTTAATAAAAGCTTTTTTAAAAAATTGGTTCATTTCATTAATGTATGAAGAAATCCTTCTCTCACTTCCCCTACCTCCAACAAAGTGAGAAAAAAGCTGGTATAAAAGCATACATCAATTGAATTCTTTACACAGTTTGTTTAAATAGAACTGACAATCTATAAAGCATTAAATTGATTGGATGCATATATGGAACCTAAGTCCAAAGATAATGTCTACATGAACCTAATATTGCTAAGCCATAATATGCATAACTGTGATTATTTGCTTCACCTTTCCATCCAACCTTTTGGATGATTTGTCCACATGATCAGCGAATAAAATAGAATACTACCTGTTGGGGTCCAAAAGTACAATTATATTTTGTGGTTCCTCTGGGACTCTACTAAAAAGTTGCTTTCAGAAACATCTCAGAGTAACAGTACAGGAAAAGCAAAGTTGCTCAGGGCAGATTGAAGAGTTGTGAACCATGAATTAACCTGGTTGTATATCCAAGTTATTCAATGCTTCATTTTCCCTGAATTAAAAATCTTTCAATAGTTTTTAAATGAACAAGTTTTAGATGCAAAATTTGCTTCCATTATTCTTCCTTCCTCATCTCACTCCTTTCTTCTAGTTAATTACATTAATTGTTAATTAAATAACTAATAAGAGAAGGTGACACATCACTAGGACTCCAAAAGTTATTATTATTGGGTGGCCAAGTGTGCCTTTTTGGCTGGACCGAATTCTTTACTAAGTAAAATAATAGCTGTTTTAAAATATAACCCAGCAGACTAAAGTAAATATCCATGAAATAAACTGAACTATGAAACTCAAATTTAGCTTCAAAGATTTGGTTTAAATAATGTTTAAAGGGAATAGAGGAAAATAGATAACTTCAAAGCTGGTAACAAAAAGCACTAAAATGTAATATATTCCATATGAAAACACTCTCTCTTTTGAAAATTATAAAAATGGATAAAGACTAGATCTATGATTTAATTAGTAAAGAGAATTCCCAGTGGTGGAAGATCCTTCTACCAGCAGGTTACTACCTTTGCTGAAACAATTTCACTAATATATCTGGAGCATTGAAAACTTTTCTCTCAGACAGTCACACAGAGTATATTTTAGAGGTAGGATTTGAACATAGGCCTTCCTATCTTCAAGGCCAGACCTTTATTCTATATTCCACTCATCCCCTATTGCTTCTTTTATTAAAAAAATACACCTGTCTTTCACCATGATCAATCATATTGCCCTTCAATCATAATGCTGCTCATAACAAATTTTATACAGAAATGAGGTACTCACCACAGTAATATACTACTGTTACTTTACTATTCAAAAGTATCATTAGAGCAAACATCATAGCTGAACATAAGAGATGACCTCCAGGACAAGGATTAATAACATTAAATTAAAAAAAATAAATTTAATTAAATGATCTGCACACATATCAAGGATAGATGGGTATATCTTAGTAGAAATCATGAATAGAGACAAATAGTTGTTAATTTACAGCTATAGACACATGAACAAGAGACATGGCCTTCCATAACCTTAAACACAATACATGTATACATATATATATATATTCACACGTGTTTATATATCCACATATAGGCATACATATGCTTCTCTATGTCTATCTCTGCATGCAAATACATATGTTGTGTGCATATACAGCTATGAGAGTTATAAAAATAAATAAGTGGTCTCTGCCCTCAAAGAGTGGAGAGTTCACAGTCTTTTATTAATCAGCGTTTTATTGACATTGAAATGGTAGGTGCAATTTTTGTTTTAGTGTGCTATTTTCTCAAGTGTATCCTTATAATTTTTTTCATTTTTTTTTTGACTAGGAGATTTGCAATGCCTATGTTATCTCTGTGAATCCTGTATTCAGGCACAGCAGCTTTGGATTATTTGGATTTTGTATGTTCTTTCAGTTCTGTTGGCTTTTCTTCTCTTCTGCCAAAGTGTTTTCCAATTTGTTCATTTGGAGGGGTTGTCTATCTATCTATCTATCTATCTATCTATCTATCTATCTATCTATCTATCTATCCATTAGTATTATTATATAGTAGTAGTTACTATTATTTTAATTATTCTATTATTTATTTAAATTATGTTCTGAATGTTCTAATTCCTGACCAAAGTGAATGTCTGATATCTTCTTTTAAAGGGGTTACTTCTCCTTTGAGACTATTTGAAGTTAGCTGATAATCTCAAGGAAGCTGGAACAATTCTCTTTATCATTAGTCCCTTTTGTTTAATTTTCCTTCATAGTTTAGAAACTAAGGAGAGAGGGGCATAACTAAGATGGCAGAGTAAAAGCAATGATTTGCCTGAACTATACCCCAAATCCCTCCAAATACCTATAAAAAAATGGCTCCAAACAAAATCTAGAGCAGCAGAACCCACAAAAAGACAGAGTGAAACAAATTTCTAGCCCAAGGCAATCCAGATGGCTGATTGGAAAGGTCTACTGAACCAGACTGAGAGAAGCACAGTTCAGCATGGGCCACACAGGCAAACACTGGACCTCTGTAAACCTGGAGCAGTCCTCAGGGGAGCTGTGATGGTTTCCAGACTTCTCAACCTACAAGCACCAAAGATCACTTCGAAGGTTGATAGGAAAGTTCTTCTGGACCACTGTGAGAGAGGAAGTTTGGTCTGGCCCCAGGCCTGGTGTAGTCCTGGGGCAGCAGCTGCGTCCAGAGCTTTTGGTCCACAGACAGATTGGGAATTGAGTGGCTGTTCAGAGGGGGTTTGCAGGGATCTTTTTGCTGGTGCTGAGGCAGGATTCTCTTGATATGCTTGTGCTTGGATCTGGGTCATAGACCTGGGTGGTGGTCCTGGGACAAGGAAGAGCACTGGAGTGGTTGAGCTTGTGGTGTGGGGAAAAGAAGAAATCCTCATTACAGTTCCAATACAGAAAAGAGTGCTTGTGGTCACTCATACACCAGAGCCTAGGCCAGGAAAGGAGTAAACATCTCACCCTTCATGATACCACCTTGGAAGAACTGAAAATTTGTAGGTCCCTAGAAATGTCTCTGAAAACAGCTGCACAAAATCCCCCAAGATTGTGACAGGACATTATTCACACTTGATACAGACCCTTACCTTAACAAAGAGTTTAAAACTCAAGTAACTAGTTGGGGACATGAGCAAACAGCACAAAAACGTCAGACCATAGAATCTTACTTTGGTGACAAAGATCAAAACATACAATCAGAAGAAGAAAACAAAATCAACGCTATTATATCTAAAGCCTTCAAGAAAAATATGAATCAGTCCCAGGCCATGGAAGAGCTCAAAAGTGATTTTGAGAAGAAAGTAAGAGAAGTAGAGGAAAAACTGGGAAGATAAATGAGAATGATGCAATAAAACCATGGAAAACAAGTCAACACCTTGCTAAAGGAACCCCCCCAAAAAAAATAACACCTTAAAAACTAGCCTAACCCAAAAGCCAATGAGAAAAATGCCTTAAAAAGCATAATTGTACAAATGGAAAAGGAGGTCTGAAAGCTCACTGAAGAAAATACTTCCTTAAAAATTAGAATGGAGCAAATGAAAGGTAATGATTTTATGAGAAGTCAAGACATTACAAAACAAAACCAAATGAATGAAAAAATAGAAAACAATGAAGTATCTCATTGGAAAAGCAACTGACCTGGAAAATAGATCCAGGAAATATGATTTAAAAATTATTGGACTACCTGAAAACCACAATAATACACAAAAGAGCCTAGATATCATCTTTCAAGAAAATATCAAGGAGGGGCAGCTAGGTGGCACAGTGAATAGAGCACTGGCCCTGAAATCAGGAGTACCTGAGTTCAAATCCAGTCTCAGACCAAAACACTTGACACTTGACACTTACTAGCTGTGTGACCCTGGGCAAGTCACTTAACCCCAACTGCCTTAATATATATATAGATATAGATATAGATATATGTATCTATATCTATATCTATATCTATATCTATATCTATATCTATATCTATATCTATATCTATATCTATATCTATATCTATATCTATATATCTATATATCTATATCTATATCTATATCTATATCTATATATCTATATATATATATCAAGGAAAACTGGCTTGAAATTCTAAAACTGGAGGGTAAAATAGAAATGGAAATAATCCACAGATTACCTCCTGAAAGAAACCCCAAAGGAAAACTCCTAGGAATATTGTAGCCAAATTCCAGACTTCCCAGGTCAAGAAGAAAGTACTGCAAGCCACCAGAAAGAAACAATTCAAGTATTGTGGAAACACAATCAGGATAACACAAGATTTAGCATCTTCTATGTTAAGGCATCAGAGGGTTTGGAATATAATATTCTGGAGGTAAGAGGATATAGGATTACAACGAAGAATCACCTACCCTACACAGTTGAGCATAACCCTTCAGGGGGAAAATGTATATTCAATGAAATAGAGGACTTTCAAGCATTCTTGATGAAAAGACCAGAGCTGAATAGAAAATTTGACTTTCAAATACAAGATTGAAGAGAAGCATGAAAAAGTAAACAGGAAAGAGAAATCATAAGGGACTTATTAAAATTGAACTGTTTACATTCCTACATGGAATGATGATATTTGTAACTCATGAGACCTTTGTCAGTATTAGGGTAGTTGGAGGGAAAAAAATATATGTATGTATGTATCTATCTCTATATTGATCAATATAGATAGATAGAGAGAGAGACAGACAGACAGACAGACAGACAGAGATAGATAGATAGATAGATAGATAGATAGATAGATAGATAGATAGATGGATGGATAGATAGATAGATGGAACAGGGTGAGTTGAAGATGAATGGTGATATCTAAAAAAACAAAATTAAGGGGTAAGAGAGGATTATACTGGAAGAAGAAAAAAGGGAGGGGTAGAATGGGGTAAATTATCTCACATAACAAGCTTTTATAATGGAGGGAAGTGGGGAAGGTGAGAGGGAATGAGTGAATCTTATTGTCAATAGATTTGACTTAAGGAGGGAATACCATACACACTCAATTAGTATGGAAATCTATCTTAAGGGGATAAGAGAGTGGAGGGGGAAGATGATATAAGGGAGGGCATATTGGGGGAGGAGTAATCAGAAGCAAACAATTCTGTGGAGGGACAGGGTTAAAAGAGAGAATAGAAATAAACAGCAGGTGGGATAGGATAAGGGGAAATGTAGTTAGATTTTTACAGAATGACTACCATGGAAGTCTTTTACATGACCACACATGTATCACCTATATTGAATTGCCCGCCTTCTCAATGACAATGAAAGCAGAGGGAGTAAGGGAGATAATTTGGAACACAATTTTAAAAACAAATGTTAAAAAAAATTGTTTTCACATGCAACAGGGAAATAAGATATACAGGTAATGAGGTACAGAATCTATCCTGCCCTACAGGAAAATAGAAAGGGAAAGGGATAAGAGAAATGGAAGGGTGGTACAAGGAAAGGCAGATTAGGGGAAGGGGTATTCAGAGTGCATACCATTTTAGGGTGGGGGAGGGGTGAGATGAGAAAATTTTGGAACTCAAAATCTTGTGGAAATGAATGTTGAAAACAAAAAAAAATAAATAAATGTAAAAAAAGAAGATGCTATGATTATCCAGATTGTTTTTAATGTTTCTCTCCTTCCTTTCGCCCTTTATAGTATTTTCTGTTGATCTACCCATTTGTAAATTTTGTTCTTGTTTTCTCCTTTGATTTATTGTGGTAGTTGTTTTTCTTTTCAATCTTTCTCTTTCATTCCCAGCCACTTGACTGTTGTTCACTTTATCAGTTTTTGACTTCTGGCTCTTTCGTTCCCTATAGATTCCTGAGGCTAAGAATCCTGGTTGTCCTCAGTTTCCTCACATTAGTTGTGTGTATAACAGCCACATCTGACGTGTGGCTATGGGGTGGACTGTCTCTATCTGATTCTCCAGTTCCCTCTATCTTAGGAATTGAAGTCCTTTCCCTCTCTCCTTTGGCTGCTTCTTTACTATTTTCTATACATCCAATATGTTCTACTTCTTCCAATCGCTCTCTTTCTCTCTGTCCTTTAAGTGGCTGTTCAGCATCAGTATCTGCCAACTTTTGTGGTGTCATGAGGAGTTCAGGATGAGCCATGGAGGGAGCAGGCAGAGATTTCTGCAGCTGTACCCTGAATCATAAGCTTGAAAGTTTGCTTGCACTCAGTGTGTTTGTCAGGAGGAATAATAGGAGTTTGGGGTTAGAGTAAACACAGTAGAAGCTTTAAGTATTTAAATTCCCCCACATTATTTTATGAGGTTTTTAGCTTGTATGATGTTTCTGTCTTCTCTTGTGGATTCAACCTCAATCATGCTATATATGTCACATAATTTCCTTAGCTCAGGTACTTAAATTACTAGGATTTGCTCAAAGTCATTACTCTAGCACCTTTCAGGCATTGTAATTTCTGATTAGTATTATATTTTAAAAATAGAAAGAAAAGAAAGGGAAATGGATGGAAGTAGGATCAAAATTAACAATGATAAGGAGGCAGAAGACGATTATGATGATAACAATAATAGCTGACAGTTAGAAGTACCTACTGTATACTAAATGCTTTGCAATTATTGACTGATTTGATCTTCATAATAGTCCAAGGAGTTAGGTGCTATTATTATCCCCATTTTATAACTAAGGAAATTGAGGTTAGTTAGAAAATGTTAAGTTTTTTGACCACAGTCATATAGCTAGGAAGTGTCTGATGGTGGATTTGAACTCATTTATTGCTCATTCTAGGCCCAATGCTCTATCTTATGTGTCACCTAGATGTTGAGCTGAGAGAAATTCAGAGATTCCTACAAAAGACCATAAAACAAAAGTGTCCTATTGCTTATTAATTTTTTCTGTGGTTAGATTCTGCCAATTCTTCCTTTTTTCTGTATATTTGTTTATGGAAGGTTTTTATTTTTTTAGTTAATCAGCATTAAGTTCATACAAATTTACTAAAAGATAATTATATCAGATACAGTGATGTTTTTCTAAAACCATCCTGATCTTGGAGTAGGAGTCACCATCTGATCAAATTGATTCAACTGGTGGATTTATTCATTTATATATTTCAGTTTAAGATGTTGAAGATTTTGTTAAAATGTGCATATATCATCTTCAAGTGTTAAAACGTTATACTTCCATAAGGTATTAGCATCTTAACATGAATTAATTTATCAGATTGACAAGTACCAAAGTCCCTAGGAAAAGAACATTTGTAAAAAAGTGAAGAGATCCCAAGAAATTCAGTGGGAAGACCAGGGTAGACTCCCACAGTGATAGATTCTGGTTAATAAGTAGATAGCAAGAGGACATCAGATGCTTAGTATATGACTTTTTAAGGGTGAGAAATAAAGGAATGGGGAGTAGGGGAGAAGAGATGACAACAAGAAGCAATGGAATACTAAAAGCAAGTTTTGCTTAGTTCTGAATTTTCCTAGTCTGATTTAATATAGTCGTAATGATTTAAATAAATTGTAGCCATTTAGAGGCTGATTCATACTTAATATTTGGCAATCTCTTCCTCATTTCCTTGAGGTCTTCATGGTATACATCTATCACTAACTCCAGTATAATAACTTAAACATAATAGGCATCTAAAACTGTGGTTAATAATAATAATTGGGCAGTGAGGTGGTACATTGGGAGACTGGAGACAGTGAGATTTGAGTTCAAACCTGGGCTCAGATATTTACTAGCTATGTGACTCTGGGCAAGTCATTTACCCACTATTTGCCTCAGTTTCTCAAATAAGGATGCACACCAGCCATCTTTACCAAGAAAATCCCATATTCATAATTCATGGGATCATGAAGTGGTGTACGACTGCACAACTGAACAATAACAACAATGATAATTAAATTAGGGTCCCCAAATAAAATTGAATCAATGTCACCAGGTAGGCATGTCCTATGATTCACATCTGGGATTTATATTTCATTCAATCATGGAATATTTTTCCTGATGGATTCCACATGGAAATGAAACATTGCTTTTCAAGTCTAGAAAGATGACAGATCATTAAAACATAATGAACTTTGGGGAAAGTTTTACAAGTTTCTCAGTCTTACAAAGGATTAAATAAGTCTAACAAGGAAAATGAAATGTAATGACTTATGACTGGGAGCCCTTCAGGAGCCCCTTAGTGTTGAAAGAAGCATGTTCTTCCTCTCATTATGATATGCTGTGTTATTGAAAAATAATTGAGACATTCAGCTCTGCCAGGTTATTTGCCAGTGCACAACCAGAAGTGAAATTTAATATTCACATCTCCCAATAGTAATTTCAGCTATCATAATATTCATCTGATCATTTATACGCCTACTAGTGCTTTAAACTGAGAGATAGATAGACAGATGAAAAGAGACAGAGACAATGTGTTGTTGTTGATGTGATATAGGACACAGAACCAGAAAGATTTGGTGTCAAATCTCAACTCAGATATAGGCTATCTATGTGAGCTTGGGAACCTCTGTTTCCTCACCTGTAAAATGTAGGTAATAATAACGATACTTATATCACAGAATTTTTGTAAAGATCAGTCATTTGATTGGTAAACATTTATTAAGTGCCTACTATGTGGTAGGCATTATGATATGTACCAGGTCAAATGATATAATGCCTACAAAGCACTTTATAAACTTTAATTCCCATATAAATGTTAGTTATTATGATTTGATAACTCTGCATTTATATTTGCGCATCTATTGCTATGACTAAAAAGATTTACTTAATTGGCAATTGTTCATACACATTTGAGTAAGCAGGAACCTTTCTGGTCAAATTACTTCTTCTTTTTGGTATTTTGGTCATTGTGAAGAAGATACCCCCCCCCACTCTCTCTCTCTCTCTCTCTCTCTCTCTCTCTCTCTCTCTCTCTCTCTCTCTCTCTCTTTCTCTCTCTCTCTCTCTCTCTCTCTCTCTCTCTCTCTCTCTCTCTTAAGTACTTAGTACACTTCAGGCACAGTGCTTAGAACTGGGGATACAAAGAAAGGTAAAAAACAGTCCCTGCTCTTGAGGCACAATCTAATTGGGGAGATAAAATGAAAACAACTGTACAAATACAGTATGAGTCAGAAATCATTTTAGCTATCACTTAAAAGAAACTAGGGAAGTTGGAGATGGAAATGAGGAAGAATGTTCTGTGCATGGAGATAGCAAGTGAAAATTTTCAAAGCTGGGAGATGAAAGTGCAGGAACATGAAAGACCCTGATCTATTTAGTGAATTCCCCAAATAAAATTGATGAGATTAAAGTATGCATATATACTTTTGGAGCAATTAGACACTCATCCCAAAGAAAGCTTCTGAAACGTTCAGATGCTTGCTCTCAAGGAGTTTGATATTTAGTGTTGGGGTGGGAAAAGGATTGACCACACACAAATATTGGTGACACAAGAAAAAAACTGGATAAATAAAAATAGAGATCCAGACATAGTGTTATGACAAATTTGAGGATGGACAGATCATTTGAAGAGGTAGCACCTAATTTAGGTTTTTGGGGAAAAAAAGAATACCAAAGACATAATTGGGTGACTTGTCGGAAAGGAAGAAAGAGGGAGTCCATTTCAGTGCATATGGGGAGTCCTCTAATATTTACTAAATATACTCATTTTTTTGGTAAGAACAAGACTTAGGCTTTCCTGGTAACCTTATGGGACTGCATGGCCTTTACTAAAAAAAATATCATCTTTGTGTGTAGTTCATGACACTCAATAATGAGGATATAAAGCAGTTCCCTTACAACAATCATTTGGATAAAGCTGGAATATTAACTTGCATTTCTTGTTATAGAAATGTGCTATTTAATTGAGTTAGTAATGAAACTTATAGGCTCTGTCTATGTTCCAGTTGTTAATGTGACAGTTGCCTACTTCAGTGTTGGAAACTATGATTCATTAGCTAATATAAATTACAACTAAATCCAAAAAAGGAAAAAAATTCTACTTCAACAGCAATATTTATGTTGCTGTTATTTACTCATATTAGAGTACAGTGGATTATTTCAAATGATACCTTAATTGTAAGAATTCAGTACACATGTTAAAAAAAATTGACAAAATGAATGCCATAACACAAGTAAGTTTTTTTTATAAACAATGTTGCAACAATATTTCTATTTTCTTTTCATTTTATCATACAATGCAAGAATTAGAATATATTTGTTTTATTTTTCTCAGAAAATCTTAGAGATGCAGGTAGCCAGTAAGTATCTAAATTACCTCAAAGAGGATCTCATACTATTTCCTGTTTTGTATTGAACCTTCACTTTTTCTCCTCTGCATGACTACAGGAGTATTTGTTTCTCTTTTTGTTTGTTTATTTTAATAGGCATTCCTGTATCTTGTCTCCCTCCACACCAATCTATATTGTAAATAAGTGCCAAACTGATTTTCCTAAAGTTTAAGTCAGCATGATGCTCTCCTTGATAAACTCAGTTTACTCACTCTTACTGCAAAGACGAAATTTAAGGACCTTCACAAAAGTCTTTCACAAAAAAAAAAGACTTTCACAAACTAACCCCAATATGTCTTTTGACCTCTGCTACACATTTCAGTCTATAGTCCTTTTTTACTCTCTTAATGGTCCCACTAAACTAATCTTCATCCTGTTCTATGTACAATGTTGTATATCTTGTCTCTGTACCTTTGGAATCGTTTTCTGTCATTGAGTGGAGCCAAAATGGTAATGTAAAGAAGAATTCAGCTGAATTCTTCCAACATTCCCCTCCAAACAAATTTAAAATCATGTCTCAAATCAAATTTCAGAATGGCAGAGTCAACAAAATGTCTGAGTGAGAAATTCTTCCAGCCCCAGACAACACAGGAGGGCAGATAAAAGAAGGTGATGGTCAGAAGCAAAACAGACATTTACAAAGGGTCAGGAGAAAAAAAAAATAGAGAAGGATAAACAGAAGAAAATAAGATAGAGAGAAATACATAGTTAGTAGTCATAACTGTTCATGTGAATATGTTAAACTTACCCATAAAACAGAAACAGATAGCAGAATGGATTTAAAAAATAATGTAACAATATGTTGTTTACAACAAACATTCTTGAAATAGAAACATGCATACAGAATTAAAACAAGGGATTGGAAAAGAGTAAGTTCAGCTGAGGTAAACAAAAAAAGCAGGGCTTTGTAATTTCACATAATCAAAATGTTCCATTTTACTTCCTATGATCTTCTATATCTCTTCCCTTGTCATAAAGTTTTTTCTTATCCATAGATCTGATAGGTATATATTTTCCATGCTCTCCCAATTTCCTTATATCTTACTTTATGTCTAAATCATTTATATATCTTTTCTTGGTATAGGGTCTGAGATGTTGTTCTATGCCTAGTTCCTTCCAAACTGCTTTCCAGTTTTTCCGGGAACTTTTGTCAAATGGTGAGTTCTTATCACAAAAGCTTCTGTCTTTGGGTTTATAAACATTAGATAATTATGGTCATTTACTAGTGTGTACTGTATATCTAATCTATTCCACTGATTCACTGCTTGATTACTTAGTCAGTATCAGATTATTTTGATGATTAGCATTTTGTAATATTATTCAAATTTTGGTTCTTGTAGGCTGCCTTCCTCCAATTTTTTCTTGACATTCTTAGTATTAATAGTTATATATTATTCTTAACCTTTTGTTCTTCCAGATGAATTTTGTTATTTTTTTTCTGCCTTCATAAATGATATAGCACCAAGTAAGTAAATTGATTTAGGTTGAATCGTCTTTTTTATTATATTGGTTCAGTCTGCCCATGAGTAATTAATATTTCTCTATTTGTTTAGATCTGTCTTTATTGAGGTGAAAAGTGTTTTGTAACCTTGTTGATATATTCCCTGGGTTTGTCTTGGCAGGTAAACTTCCAAGTATTTTATATTTTCTGCAATAATTTTAAATGAACTTTTAAAAAATTTCTATTTGTTTCTGCTGTTGTTGTGGGTTTTTTTGGCAGTATATACAAATGCTGATGATTTCTGAGTGCTGGTTTTTATCATGAAACATTGATAAAGATGTTAATTATTCCAACTAGTTTTTTAGTTGGTTCTCCAGGGTTCTCTAAATATATCATATCTGTAAAGAGTGAAAAATTTGTTTCTTCCTTCTCTGTTTTTATTGCTCCAGCTTATCCTTCTTGCCTTGTTACTATAGTTACAATGTTTAATATGATATTCAATAATAGTCTAGATAATGGATGTCCTTTCTTCACCTTTCATTTTACTGAGAAGATTTCAATTTTTCTCCATTACAAATAATAACTACTTTTGGTTTAGATAGATACACCTTATCATTTTAAGGAAAACTTCATGTATTCCTCTTCTTTCTAGAATTTTTTAATAGGAATAGGTATTATATTTTATTAAAAGTTTTTTCTCTATCTATTGATATAATCATACAAGGGTTTTTTAAAAAATTATTATGCTTATACTTTTCCTTATTTAGAATCAGTATTGTGAAAGGCCTGACCTCAAGCTAAGGAAAAAGAAGAAAATCAAGCTTATTTCTACAGCAAAATGTCTGGTTTCTTTGAGGGTTACAACAGAAATAGAGGGCCTAGGCTCAGTTAGAAATTATCTTCCTTAACTGAAGGTGAGAAATCAAAATGTTCCTCGTGACAATTTATCTTGGTCCTTGTAACATGTGGGACAATCAAAACTTTTTTCAGGGATCCTTGATATATATAGAAAATTTCAGAGGGAAGAAGACTAGACAAAAATTGAAATGAATTCCTGTAATAGGTAGAGCCACCAAAATTTTCCCCTGGGTACCTGTATGATAGGGGGTATTCCAACTTCCATTTGGAATCACCCATACAAGCATAAGCAAACTACCTTAAAAAATCAGAAACTCCCCATAGATGTACAATATTTCTCAAAAGGTTTTGAGAATTTGGTGTTGATTATTTAGTGTTTCTAGGCTATGAGGAAAATATTATGCTATGACTCTGGAATTCATTCTGATCACAAATAAGCTGTCAGAACTTATGACTCACTAAATTAATCAGCTTAGATTTATTGCAAATAATAATAAAATAACAATAACAACATAACAATGATGATGATGACAATGACAAATGCAAGAACTAAACATAGATGAACTCCCATAGTATTCAAAGCAAATTTTTAGGCATCAGCATTATATAAATGCAACATTCATACTGTCCATATAAGATGGAATGCTTGTAATGAATACAGCTATACAAAAGGGATATTAGCATCTAAACTTTCAACTGTGTAAAAGTTATCTTGAAGAAATTGTTCTGTCCTATAAGGGAAACACACCAGAAAAAAAATTGACTACAATCTAAAACAAAAAGAGAAAAAGGAAACTAATACTTGTAAACAGATCTTCACAATAATAGGGTATTCAAGGTAAAGAGTCCCATTTGGAGAATTTCCCTAGGGAATTTCTCAAACCGTGTAGGTTTTACCATATTCCTATAAGACAAAGCTCTCACATTGGCATGCTTCCTCTGGTAACTACTGCCCAAAATTTTTCTTACACTAACTGTTTCAGGCCTTTAGACTAGAAGAAAGATATCCTCAGTTTCAAAGCTGCTTTGTGAATCTCATCTTCCCATAACTATATCAAGTGACATCTTACCAGTGTAACCTGTAATAATTAACACAGCTCAAAGCAAAGATATTTAATAAGATGAACAGTAGATACAAAACACTCACCTATATTGTAATGCACTATTCTAAAAAGATATTCAGTGTCCCTCAGAAGAGTAGAAATAGATATACAATTTGGGGACACGTGCCAGGAAAACTCTTTCTTTTGATACTTCTGGATCCTAATATCCTTTTCTTGCTCATTAAGTACTAAAAACACTTCTTTTTCTGGGCAACATTTCTGGCTCTGGATCTGCTCATTTGTCAGAGCTGTACCTGTACTCTCCAAAGTTTAATTCCTGTTTTGAATCTCTGATCAGGACTCTTCTCTGCTGACAGAGGTCACATTCCTTCAATTTATTTTCCCTTTGGGATGCTGCTGTATCTTTCTCTCCACAGAGACTATGTGTCTCTGCTTCCTTCTGGATGCTTTTCAACTATGCCCCAAATTCTCTTGTGATTTTTGACTATTTAAAACTACTCTTCTGTATTCAGCATCTAATACTTGGCATGTAATTCTACTGCAAAACCAACGTGAGGAAATGGAATTCTCTCCTTCCATCCTAAGGAATAAAGAGTTATCCCTCTCGTGAGCATTTTTTTTTTTTGGACTACAGGCTTCTACTCAAATTCTCTACAAAGTCTGCAAGTTAACTTTTTAAAAACAATCATGGGTGTGTCTAATCTTCAACCAATCAACTATGTACTGGTAGTTATCCCTAACACTCTTTCTCTTTTACCATGGTGTACAAATTTCATCTTACCTTCACTTTCAGGACTATCAAAAACAATGAAATGCAAAAAGAAGTCATCATCATTTGGATTCAAAAGATGTGGATTTTAATATTGACCATACCATTAGCTCTTTGTTTCAGTGTCATGTTAAAACTGATAATCTGATGACATGGTTCATTTTTTTTAAATTGATTTATTTTGATTTATCAAGAGTCACTTCAATAAGCTGTTGAGTTTTAAATTTTTCTCCCTTTTCCTCCTCACCTCTCTCCCCAAGATGGTGCACAATCTGATAGAGGCTATACATACACATTCCTATTAAATATATTTTCACATTAGTGATGTTGTAAGTAAGAATTGGAACCAAAAGGAAGAACCACCTAAAGGAGGAAATAAAACACAACAGAAGAAAAAAAATAGCAAAATAGTATGCTTACATCTGCATTCAAATTCCATAGTTCTTTCTTCGGATATGGATAGCATTTTCCATCATGAGGCCTTTGGACATGTATTAGATCCTTGTGTTGCTGAGAAGGGTTAAATCTATCAACATTAGTCATCGCACAACGTGGCTGTTACTGTGTTCTAGTTCTGCTCGCTTCACTCAGCATCAGACCATACAATTCTTTCCAGGTTTTTCTGAAGTCTGCCTGTTCATAATTTCTTATAGCACAATAGTATTCCATTATATTCATTTACCACAACTTGTTCAGTCATTCACTAATTGTTGGGTATACTCTCAAATTCCAATTCTTTGCCACCACAAAAATTGCTGCTATAAATATTTTTGTACATGTGGGTCCCTGTCCCATTTATATTATCTCTTTGGGATACAGTCCTAGAAGTGCTGTTGCTCAGTCAAAGGGCATGCATATTTTTATAGTCCTTTGGGCATAGTTCCAAATTGTTCTCTAAAATCAAAATCTCACACCATATACCAAAATAAAGTCAAAATGGGTTCATGATTTAGATATAAGGTTGATACTGTAAGCAAACTGGGAGAGCAAGGAATAGTTTACCTAACAGATTTATAGAGAACAGAAGAATTCATGACCAAACGGGAGATAGAGAATGTAAGAAATGCAAAATGGATAATTTTGATTACATTAAATTGAAAAGTTTTTGCACAAACAAAACCAATGAAACCAAGATTAGAAGGAAAGTAGAAAATTAGGAAATACTTTTTACAACCAGTCTCTCTGATAAGGGTCTCATTTCTAAAATATATAGAGAATTAAGTCAAATGTATAAGAATACATGTCATTCTTCAATTGATAAATGGTCAAAGGATACGAACAGGCAGTTCTCAGATGAAGAAATTAAAGCCATCAATAATCATATGAAAAATGTTCTAAATCACTATTGATTAGAGAAATGCAAATCAAAACAACTCTGAGGTACCTCATCACACCTATCAGTTTGGCCATTGTGACAAAACAGAAAAATGATAAATGTTGGAGAAGATGTGGGAAAATTAGAATACTAAGGCATTGTTGGTGGAGTTGTGAAATGATCCAACCATTTGGGAGAGCAATCTGGGACACGGTTCATTTTTTAAAATAGATTTGTATTGATATATTTTATTTCCCCACCTAAATTTATCCCAGTATCTTTTTTTTCCTCTCTTTTCCTAGTGAATCACATTATATAACAAAGTAAAGGGGATAGAGAGAGAGAGAGAGAGAGAGAGAGAGAGAGAGAGAAGAGAGAGAGCAGTAAAACTGATCAAGGCTTTAAAATATGAAAATATATGTAATGTTTCAAAGCCATAGGCTTCATTCATCCACAAAGGAATAAGGGTGGAAAAATATGTTTTATATGTCTTCTTTAGAATCATACCTGCTCTTTGTAATTTTGCAATATTTGCTTTCAATTATTTTGTGGTTTCTGTTCTTTCTATTTAAATTATTATAGTTATTGTTTTCTTGATTCAGTTTACTTCACTCGATATAAGACTATGATTTCCAATATCTATGTTCATCTCTACAATTGTTATGTATCTTAGATGGGAAATTAAAATCATAGCTATTAATGGTAGAAGTCTTAGCTGCTCCCTTGTTGCACAAAAGTATTCAGACAATCACTGTTCTAAGCACTGGGAATACATCAGCAAAATATAGTCTTTGCCCTCAGGAATCTTATGATCTAATGTGGGAGATAATATTAATTAAGGGTTTAGAGAAAGCTTCCTATAAAAGGTGACATTTTGATGCTGAGTGAAGCAGGCAGAATGAAGAGAACATTGTATACAGTAACAGCAACATTATGTGATGACTAAGTTTGATAGATTTTGCTCTTCTCAGCAATGCAAGGATCTAAGACAACTCCAAAGGACTCATAACGAAAAATGCTATCCACATCCAGAAAAAGAACTATGGAGTCTCAATGCAGATCAAAGCTTAGCATTTGTTCTCTTTTCTTTCTCTTGGTTTCTCCCATTAGTTTTAATTCTTCTTTACGACATGACTAATGTGAAAACATGTTTATGTAGAGCCTATATCAGATTGCACACTGTTTTGGGGAAGGGGAAAGGAAGGGAAGGGGAGAAAATTTAGAACTCAATATCTTATGGAAATGAATGTTGAAAACTAAAAATATATAAATTTTTGAAAAAGGATTGGGATTCAGAACAAACCATCAGATTTGGAAATAAAGAAAACAGAGTTAACTTTGGCAACAGCAGTTTTAATTGAGCAATGAAGCTGAAAGCCAGATTACGGACTGAGAGTTTGACAGCATTAGAAAAGATCAAAGTTGATAGGGAGAGGTTGAGGATTTGAGAGAGTATAATTAAAAGTATAACCAAAGCAAATATGAATTTTAACAAAATAACAATAAACGTATTGTCCCTATCCAAAAATAAAAAGATGATGTTTCATTTTGGACTTAAAGGAAGCCTTTGAGATCAGTACTCAGAGGTGTAAGACAGAGAGTGTTGCAGGCATGTAGATAAGATATAGAGTGTTTATTTATGGAACAAACAATGCCAGTGTCACTGAATCAAAAAGTACATGTGCAGAAGTAAGGTGTAAGAAGACTGGAAAGGTAGGAGGGAATTGGGTTAAGGGCTTTTAATACCAAATAGAACACTTTGTATTTGTTCTTGGAGGCAATGGGAAGTTTAGAGTTTCAGTCAAGGGTAGAAGGAGTGGGGTGACATAGTCAGACCTGCCATTTAGGGAAGTCATTTTAGTGGCTATAGGAAGATAGATGGGAATGGGGAGAAACTTGAGGCAGGCAGCCTTCATGTCATTTCTATTCCTTAGAAACAAAGCATAGAAAAGTTTGTTAACAAGCATGGCATCATTGTTGGATAGGTGAGTCTGCTGCTATTTTGGGATGATTCATTCCTGGTCTGTTTTACTGCTAAAATGGCTAAGATTTATAGCTTCATGGCGGGATTACTCAACTGCTAATCTCTTCAGCTGAGTGAGCTAGTCTTCTCTTGGTCTTTTCTGATCCTCTACGGGGTCAAGCCACTTGTCTTCATTGTCAAGTTAGTTCTGCACTCTTACAGAAAGGACAGGGAACCTTAGTAATAGGCAGCAGTAAAGAGAAAGGTAAAACCTTTTCTTTTTCCTTTCAGGCCCTGAGATTTATTCTTAGACCTACTTTCACGGCATTGTTATGAGAATGTTTGATTCATTTTATTAATTTTTATTATTTGGGGCTGAAGGCCATTCCTCCTGCAACTTCTGGTTCACTAAACACCTATATTATGTTAAATTAACATCAATTGACCAAAACCTGATACTTAAAATAATGATGTTAAGGGAAGGCTATTTGACATTCATTTAATAAAAATGGAAGGGGAATTCAAGCTCCTCAAAGTGATTTAGTTATTTGTTAGCTCCCCTTCCTAACTGTGTAAGGATTTCCCTGTCACCATTTTTCTTTGTTATCTTCATGACATGCAAATTTCCCCCTCCATCATCATATTATAAACCATCTAAACATTGCTTAAACTATAAGCTGACTTAGTTTGTCTATAGAGTCTATTTATTTCCTTCAGAAAAGTATAAGATTATGACCTTGCTTAACCAAATTTGTTCGATGTCTATGAAATTGACAGAAACATAGGATTGTCAATAATCCTTCTCTTTACATTTTATGGCTGAAGAGGAATCTGCAAGATAGAAATATTTAAAAGAATATATTTTTACTCTTACTCTGATATAATTTTATCTGTAAGAGGTCTTGTTAGAATCCTAATGGGAATTCAGATTTATTTTTTTTCTTGTTTGAGATCTGAACCTTTGCTTAAGTATAATAATAAACCTAGATTTTTCACATCTCTATAATTTTTGTATTGTGGCAAATTTATTTTGGCAGCAATTATCTACCATACAAACTCAAAGAAGAGGTATTTTTCTCATAACAAATCTGGCAAATTGAAAAAGGATATGCAATGACATTATAAAGACGAAGGCTCCCACTTCAGAAGTTATCCTGTGTGCACAAGGTCATATTTACCTTGGAGATTTTGAAGGTGAAAACTCAGTTGAGCTTTGGGCAGTTATCTAAAAATTACAGAAAGAGGGCTAAACCTTTTTTGTGTATATCATTTGTACTTTTGTGTATTGTTTTGTATTTTTTTGGCTATTTCCTATTCTTGAACAATCAGTCTGTTGAAATTTTTGTAATCTTAAGTCTGGTAGCTGCTCAGACATTCTGATAAACATAATGCTGAAATTCAGGTGTCTAATGCAAGGGGGTGGATTGAAAAACTATGGGTTTTAATAGGCGTTTTTCCCCCAGATCTTGTGCCTCATTCACCTCAGTGCCTTGTGCTCTTTTAACCTCTTTTTTCACACTACTGGCGTGAAAGCATTGTGTATAATGGCTGCTGTCTCTGCTTCCACCTGGGTTGATTCCCATGTGGTGTTTTTGACCATTGTTTAATTAGATATGGTTCAGTGACTCTGATCTGGTATGAAGCACAGTAGGGATTTAATCAGAAATCCCTTTTCTGGCCTGGTTCAAGTTCCTTGTTTTGGTCACTGGTCAAGTGATCCTGATAAGAAGGAGCCCCTGGAATTTATCCCATTGTCATATTGAGGATAGGTCAGAAATTATTTGGGAATCTCATTCTTTCTGTATTCTGTCTCAATTTATTTTATAATGCTGTTGCTACTACCAACAACAAATCTTTGGACTGATATAAATGTATATTTTGAATATTTCAGTGAATTGGTTCCAGTGATTCTGATTTGGTAAGAAAATTGGTTCTCAAATTACTCTCCTTTGGGTCCTTCAGATTCTGCTTCAAATGTTCCTGGTAAAATTTCTTTTTACTCTAATATATGGTATGCAGTCTATCCATTTCTTTTAAAAGCACCCCTACGAGTTGTCTCTAATTTAGAAAAAAAGTATTTTCTTTCAAGGAATCCAAATTACCTAAGGCCCAGAGTGAAAATATTTGAATGAAATTAACTTCTGAGTATAGCTATCCTCGGCCCTAAGAAAGATCCTTTGATTTTAACACCTTGCATAGGTTTAGATTGGCTATAGAAAATTGATACATTTACCAAATGGTTTAGTGGCTCATTTAGGCAGACTCTGAGATTCAAAAATTCTTCCTTCAAAATTAAAAAAAAAGTAGGAAGCCAAACAATTGTCTTTGACGTCTATCTCTACAGATGTGTTCACAGGCTTGATAATCAGAAAACCCATCTCCTTATGTTCCGGCCCTTACTACCAGAACAATAAAACTCCCTAGTTCTTCCCAAGAAAAGTATAGAAGAATAATAAACTGGGGCAAAGTTAGGGACCTTAACCAGGGTGTGCATTAACATCCTGTAAAATAGTAGAAAAGACCAAAAACAGCCTTAAAACTATGCAAAGACTAAGGATCCCAGTGATCCAATGGTAATCAAAATAGTACTAGTGTTGTTAATAGGTAAAGCTGCAGATGCTATTTGTTATTATTTAACATATGCTGGTGGGTGGGAAGATAGATGAAAGTTATGACTTACAATCATCACAATTTAAAACTCCTAGGGGAGACCAAAGCAGAGCCTCAGGTTTCCAGAATGTTCAGTCTTCTATTCTAACGATGTATGTCTGCAACGTGCACAGAAAGAACACTGGAAATGTGACTGCCCCTTTCTAGCTACTGATATTATTCCAAGTACTTTGAGAGATCTGATAACTGAAATCCTTTCATTTTAGGATGAATAGGAAGGTGGGATTTTGTTCAATAATTTTAAGTCATGTTTAACTCTTTGTGACCTATTTGGGGTTTTCTTAGCAAAGATGCTGTAGTGGTTTGCTATTTTTTTTTCTCCAATTAATTTTGCAGATGAGGAAACTGAGGCAAATTGGGTTAAGTGACTTTCCCATTGTCACACAGCTAGTGAGCATCTGAGGCCATACTTAAACTAAAAAAAAAAATGAGTCTTCCTGATTCCAGGCTTAGCACTCTATCCACCTAACTGCTCTGGAAATTGGAATCAGTCAACACTATTGTTTTGGGTAATGAATTTTTATACATAAATCATCTTTCCCTGCTCTTTGTAATATACTTCAGTTAAGATACTGAACTCTCCTTTCCAAACATCAGAGATTTACTTACATTGACCCTTTGATTACACTTTCAGTGGCAGAAAGATATTTCCAAAAAGCAAGAAAAATTGCAAGATAATCACTTCTCAGTCTTCTTAACCCTTGAGAGATTGAGGTACAGAGACAAAGTAAAAACAAGAAATGAAAATGTATGGTGTTGTAAATGAAGTAGAGATTAAATTTGTAACTGAAATATAATCTCTATTCTAAATTTCTACATTATGGTTTGAATGCTTTTGGAATTGCTAAAGTATCAAGTGGCTTTTTTTTCATATCATGTGTTTGAAGAAGGTTTGCAGCTCTTTAGAAATGAGATCACATGCAAATAATTCTTAAGACATTTTTAACACTCCCTTGAATAAGGATAAATCCATTGTTTTGGTAAAAGGTGATTTTACTTCCTAGTGAATGCTAAGAATTTACTTGTTAAAAAAAGAGGAAAATAGTTTTCATTTAGCAGTTTTAGGCCTTATCAGGTGAAAAAGTTTGATATTTGAAGGATGCTATACCTTACCTTTCTATTTTTCTCTATGAATGAGTTAGATTGGAATGGTAGCCTAATATATGATTTGGAAATAAAGAAAACTAAAATTGGATAAGTGAACACTGAGTCAGAGTATAACTAGAAAGATACAGTTTTTAAGATTGTGTGACTTTAATAAAAGTCCACCACAAAAGAAAAGAGAGAAGGTTAAAGCAAGTAGAGATAAGAGGAGATTGGGTAGAAAGTTAAAGAAATTTGTCATCCATTTTCATTGACAGAGTTTACAGAGGTTTTGAAAATAAAGGGTTTAGAGACTTGAAAAGAGATATTGAGGAGACTTTTTTTTCTCATTGAGGTGAGAAGTATATGAGAAATTTTAGGGGAATGACAATATTTACCAAATAGAAAACATAGTAACATATTTGCTTTATGAAAATTCTGACATTGAAGGACCACAAAGACAGTGGGTTTCAATATTTACATGCAGAATATATGCTTATAATATCATTATATTTACAATTTCCAAATTTTATGAAAGTATCATAGTCCCCAAAAGAGGGGGATGAGAATGTGAGACTGCCACTGTAAATCTCTGGAATGGAGCTAACTGAAAGCAATAATCTCTATAATTTGAGGTGCTGAGAGCTAATGTCTCTTAGAGAAATTGAGATTCTGGATGAGGCCATTTTTAATTATAAAATTGGATTCTATTTGGTTAGGTTTGTCCTAAAATTGAATTATGATTTTGTCTTCTTTAAAGTGGAATATGTTCTTTTACCAGGATAGTTGTGATATTTGACCCTCTACAGGTAGATCACACTTTAATCACACCTTAATTTAAAATGCACTTGATATTTAGTGTTAAGATGATGTGCTTTAGAAATTTCATGAATAAGAATAAATTGAAATTGCTTCAAAATTATTCTATACTATACACACACACACATATATATGTACGTACATATGTGTGTGTATCTATCTATCTATCTATCTATCTACCTATATATGTAACTATATCTCTATCTGTCTGTCTATCTATCTATCTATCTATCTATCTATCTATCTATCTATCTATCTATCATCTATATATTATAGTCAGGGGGATATTTTACTAGTCATTGGTTCCCCATATATGTGCCTGCCCATCCTACTGGCCTGCCTCCATCCTTCAAAGGGCCCTTATTCAATTAAAATACACTATTCATAGTGACTCATTTTGTCTAGTATGGAACTGCCAGTGCTGCATAGACTTATTAAGGGATGATTTCCTTTAAATTATTCCTAGGAATACAAGGTAGTATTCCTGTAGAATACTTCTTTCAAAAAGGCATAAATGGTACAGGGCTACCCTTGTTGCCTGGCCAGAACCTTTTAACCACTTACTGAATTATTTAGGTGTTTTATCCTAAGACTTTTAGTCCAGTTCCAAGCTAGTTTTGCTTTTGACCAAGGTCAGTAAAAGTTGGTTATTTTATAAATAAATTGTAGCAGCTGCCTGTCTGAATCTACTTACAGGTATTGGTCTCATTTTCAGATTTCATGAGGCAAATTAAGGCAGGTTGCCCTCTGTAAGGTATTCTGTATAAAACAGGCTTCATTCAAAGGCAAATTCAAATTGTGTGAGTTGTCCTTTAAATGTGCCCACAATGGAACTTACTGGTTTTGGAAGGTTTCCTTTCCTTCAAAGAAAGACTATGGCCTCAAGATTGCTTACGACATAGAGGATTCCATTAATCTGCAGCATTCATCACTGCATGTTTGTAACACCTGTTGTGTATCTTCAGACTGGAATGAGGAACTGCACTGCCTTCAGGGGCATATTTTCATCTTGCATCAAAAGCCTTTGCTGACAACCTCCACTGAGTTAATTTTTGGGAAGACAGCAAAACTCTTTAGTTGGGAATATAGCTTTAACTGCTACTGAAATAATTAAGTGGAAATATTGCTTCTATTGATGTTTAGCAATCTAAGAAATGTTCTTACCGTGTATCAGAAAAAAATGTTTATTTTTCTAAAAAAAATTTTGTCAAGAGAGAGTAATGCTTCACTTTGTTTTAAACCAAGCAATAATTCCAAGACAGTTATTTAATGTCATTATAAATAGGTGCATACCCTGTCTAATGTCTCCAGTTGGTTCTACAAAAGTGCAGTATTGGGTACAATTACTTTACAGGAGGCAGATAAATGCCATAGAAAAATATTGTAAATAGACAGTAAGAGAATTGATGTTACAGTGGGGTTTAGTGATATTATATCAGGGTTTGATTATAATTTATTAAGGATTTAATATTGTGAAATATTGATTAAGGTAGCATTATATGGGGTATGCTTTTTGTATTTTGCATTTTATGTGGTTTAAAGCATTGGTTTTTTAACCAATTAAATGGATATGAATTGAAAATTGTCTTTGAAAATAAATTATTGCCACAGAGGTAGCATTGTCAGAAACATGCTATTTGGGGGGGGCACTGATAAAGGTGTGCTAATACTGTCATTTTACTGAGAACTTGCTACTTCTTATAATGGAAATTAGCAGTCTTTAATTTCTTTGAATCTACCTTATCTGGCTGAGTCAGTGTACAGAATAAAGTTTGTTCTTAATGATAAAAAAAATGCTTCAAAATTATTCATATATATATAATTTAAATAGATGTATAATATACAATATGAATATATAAAATAATATATGTCTACATATAGAAATATATATGTGTGTGTGTATAAAATACAATTCTATACAGTGATTTCCAAAAAATCATACTTTACATAAGATACAGAACCTGCAAGTTTAAAATTATGTGTGCACATTTTCAATTTTAATGGAATAGTAAACTTCACATTAGGGAAAAAACCCTCAAAATTAGAGTGTTTTTCACTAAGGAGTATCAGATAATACATGATTGACTTTGAAATATTTTTTTAAGAACAATGCCCAAACGACAAATAAACATGATGTTTTGGAATTTTACATCTATCTATCTATCTATCTATCTATCTATCTATCTATCTATCTATCTATATGTTTATGTTTATATTATTTTTTTCCTTTCTTTCTCTCTTTTCCTCCTAGGATACACAGGTTTTGATTATGTTTTAGTAGTAAGTTTTCAAAATTGTACTAAAATTTTGCATATAAAACTGTGCTAATAATTGTAAGCAAATTTTAAATTATATTTCCCCCCTTCTTTTGAAGTCACTATCTGATATTAAGTATAGGTTAAGTATGCAAGAAACAATAATCAATGACTATAGTAATCTATTATTTGATAAACCCAAAGACTCCATCTTCTGGGATAAGAGTCTACTCTGACAAAAATTGCTGGGAAAACTGGAAAAGAGTATGGCAGAAACTAGGCATTGATCAAAATCTCACACCATATACCAAAATAAAGTCAAAATGGGTTCATGATTTAGATATAAAGGCTGATACTGTAAGAAAATGGGAGAGCAAGGAGTAGTTTACCTATCAGATTTATGGAGAACAGAAAAATTCATGACCAAATAGGAGACAGAACATTACAAAAAGCAAAATGGATAACTTTGATTACATTACACTGAAAAGGTTTTGCACAAGCAAAACCAATGCAACTAAGATTAGAAGGAAAATAGAAAATTGGGAAATTTTTTTTTTACAACTAGTCTCTCTGATAAGGGCCTCATTTCTTTTTTTTTTCTTTTTAGCTTATTTCCTCTTAGTTTTCAACATTTACTTCCAAAAGATTTTGAGTTCCAAATTTTAACCCATCTTGCCCCTCCCCCCATTCCAAGATGGCATGCATTCTGATTCCCCTAGACTGCCCTCCTTTCTATCTCTCACCCCCCTCTACCACTTCTCTTATCCCCTTTCCCTTCTACTTTCCTATAGGGCAGGATAGACTTCTGTACCCCATTTCCTGTATTTCTTATTTCCCAGTTGTATGTGAAAACATATATTTTTTTAAACATATGTTTTTAGAACCCTGGGCTCCAAACCCTCTCCCCTCCTCCCTCCACACCCACCTCCATTGAAAAGGCAAGCAACTCAATACAGACTATACATGTGCAATCATGCAAAACTCTTCCATAGTAGTGGAAAAACTAATTCTATTTCCCTTAATCCTATCCCACCCCTCCCAATTATTCTATTCTTTCTTTCCACCCTGTCCTTCCTCAGAGGTGTTTGCTTCTGATTAGCACCTTTCCCAAACTGCCCTCCTCTCTATCATTCCCCTGCTCTCTTACCCCCTTCTCCCCCTATTTTCCTGTAGGGTAAGACAGATTTATATACCCAATTGAGTGTGTATGTTACTCCTTCCTTAAGCCAAATCCTATGAGAATAAGATTCACTCATTCCATCTCACCATCCCCTATTTGTGCTCCACGGTAAGAGCCTTTTCTTTTCTTTTTTTTTTTTTGGAGATGATTTACCCCATTCTACCTCTCCCTTTCTCCTTCTCACAGTATAATCCTCTCTCACCTCTTAATTTTATTCTCCAGATATGACCCCTTCATCTTCAGCTCACCCTGTGGCCTCTATCTATCTATCTATCTATCTATCTATCTATCTATCTATATCCATACATATAATTTTTTTCCTTCCAACTACCCTAATACTGACAGACATCTCATGAGCTTTAACTATTATCTTTCCATTCAGGAATGTACACAATTCAACCTTAGTAAGTCTCATGATTTCTCTTTCCTGTTTAACTCTTCATGTTCCACTTGAGTCTTGTATTTGAAAGTCAAATTTTCTATACAGCTCTGGCTTTTTCATCAAGAATGCTTGAAAGTCCTCTATTTCACTGAATGACCATTTTTTTCCCCTGAAGGATTATACTCAGTTTTGTTGGCTAGGTGATTCTTTGTTGTAATCCTATCTCTTTTGCCCTGTGGAATATTACATTCTATGCCCTGCGGTCCCTTAATGTAGAAGCTGCTAAATCTTGTGTTACCCTGATTGTGTTTCCACCATACTTGAATTGTTTCTTTCTGGCAGCTTGTAATATTTTCTCCTGTACCTGGGAACTCCGAAATTTGGCTACAATATTCCTAGGAGTGTTCCTGTGGAGATCTCTTTCAGGAGGTGATCTGTGGATTCTTTCAATTTCCATTTTTCACTCTGGTTCTAAAGTATCAGGGCAGTTTTCCTTGATAATTTCTTGAAAGATGATGTCTAAGCTTTTTTTTCTTTTTCTTGATCATGGCTTTCAGATAGTCCAATAATTTTTAAATTCTCTTTCTTGGATCTACTTTCCAGGTCAGTTGTTTTTTCAGTGAAATGTTAGACATTGTTTTCTAATTTTTCATTTTTTTTGATTTGTTTTACAGTGTCTTGATTTCTTATAAAGTCACTAGATTCCAATTCCTGTATTTTAATTTTTAAGGAAGTATTTTCTTCAGTAAGCTTTTGGACTTCCTTTTCCATTTGGCCAATTTTGCTTTTTAGGGCATTCTTTTCCTCATTGACTTTTTGGACCTCTTTTGCCATTTGGGTCAGGCTATTTTTTAAGGTGTTATTTTCTTCAGTATTTTTTTGGGTCTCCTTTAGCAAGTTGTTGACTTGTTTCTCATGGTTTTCTTGCATCACTCATTTCTCTTCCCAGTTTTTCTTCTACTTCTCTTACTTGCTTCTCAAAATCTTTTTGAGCTCTTCCAAGGCCTGGGACTGACTCATGTTTTCCTTGGAGGCTTTGGATGTAAGAGCTTTGACTTTGTTGTCTTCTTTTTCTGGTTTTATGTTTTGATCTTCTTTGTTAACAAAAAGATTCTATGGTCTGACGCTTCTTGTGAGGTTTGCTCATGATCCCAGCCAATTACTTGAGTTATAAACTCGTTGTTAAGGTAAAGGTCTGCTTGCAATGTGGAGAATGTACCGTCTTTAGCTTCAGGGGTGTGTACAGCTGTTTTCAGAACTACTTCTAGGGGCCTGTAAATTTTCAGTTCTTCCAAGGTAGTATGACAAGGGGGGAAGTGTTTCCACTGCACCGCCACTACAAGCTCCACCACACCACCACTTTTCCTTGCCCCAGGACTGCCCCTCAGAACTGTGACCCAGATCCATGCAGGGACAAAACAAAAGATTCCTGCCTCAGCACTGGCAAAGAGATCCTTGCAATCTCCCTCTGATCAGCAACCAGATTGGCCCTCAGTTTGTGGGTCTGAAGCTCAGGAGGCAGCTGTTACCCTGGGGCCATTCTTGGGAACTGGAGCTGAGACCTTTTGGTGTTCATAGGTTGAGAAGTCTGGAAACTGCCAAAGCTGCCCATGATTTAGTCCTTTGAGGCTGGCTCCAGGTTCACTGCTGCATGTGCGCCCATGTCAAACTGTGCTCCTCTACCACCCTTGAGTAATATACCTTTCTGATCAACCATCTAGGTCATCTTGGGCTGGAAATTTGTTTCACTCTGTCTTTTTGTGGGTTCTGCTCCTCTAGAATTTGTTTAGAGCCATTTTTATTGGTATTTGGAGGGGTTTGGGGGAGAGTTCAAGCAAGTCACTGCTTTCACTCTTCCATTTTGGCTCTGCCCCCCATTTCTAAAATATATAGAGAATTAAGTCAAATTTATAAGAATACAAGTCATTCCCCAATTGATAAATGGTCAAAGGATATGAACATGCAGTTCTCAGATAAAGAAATTAAAGCCTTCTATAGTCATATGAAAAAATGTTCTAAATCGCTATTGATTAGAGAAATGCAAATCAAAACAACTCTGAGGCACCACATCACAATTATGAGATTGGCCAACATGACAAAACACGAAAATGATAAATGTTAGAGTAGATGTGGGAAAATTGGAACACTAATGCATTGTTAGTGGAATTGTGAAATGATCCACCTATTTTGGAGAGCAATTTGGAACTATGCCCAAGGGGCTATAAAAGTGTGCATACCTTTCATGCAGCAATAACACTTCTAGGGATATAGCCCAAAGGGATCATATAAATGGGAAAAGGATCCACACGTACAAAAATATTTATAGCAGCTTTTTTTGTGGTGCCCAAGAATTGGAAATTGAGGTGATGCCCATCAATTGGTCAATGGCTGAACAAATTTGCTATTTGAGAGTAATGGAATACTATTGTGTTTTAAGAAATAATGTGCGCTGACTTCAGAAAAACCTGGAAAGACTCATATGGTGTGATGCTGAGTGAAGTGAGCAGAACCAGGAGAACGTTGTACACATTAACAGCCACATTCTGCAACAACTAATATTGATAAACTTAACCCTTCTGAAAAATACAAGTGTCTAAGACATCTCCAAAGTCCTCATGATGGAAAGTTATATCCACATCCAAAGAAAGTACTATGGAGTTTGAAAGCAGATCAAAGGATACTATTTGCTGTCTTTTTTTCTTCTTCTGTTGAGTTTTGCTTCCTCTTTCTGATTGTTCTTCCTTTTGGTTCTAATTCTCACTAATGTGAAAATATGTTCAATAGGAATGTATATGTAAAGCCTATATCAGATTATGTGCCATCTTGGGGAAAGTGGTGGGGAAGGAGGGGGAGAAAAAAATTAAACTCAAAAGCATGTGGAAGTGATTGCTGATAAATCAAAATAAATTAATTAAAATAAAAAAAATAAAACACACACACACACAGAGATTCATAAGGGTTCATTTTACAAATCAGGCAATAATGGATCCTTCTCAAGATTCTTCTTTTAGCCTGTAGTTAGCAATATTCACATTAAGGACATAGTTCAGGTAAAAATAGAAAGGGAAAGTGGTATGTAAAAAACTGAAATTCTATAAATTTTCAAATGAACTATAAGTGATCTAATCTGATATTCTTATAGCTCTGTTGTTAGTTACATAATATTTGAACTATTTTTCACCACATGAATTAGTTACTGGAAGACCAAACTTAAGAAATTATGCTAGTTATTACCAAATTGTATTTACTAGCAGGCTTTAACTGCCTTACTTATAAAACCTCTAGAAATAATTTGGAATCAGTAAAGTGGAACTGTCAGGAGGAACACCTGCCTCCAACTGCTTTATATGATAAGGCCTAATTCATAAGGAAAAATATTTCCAATGATCAGATATAGGACAGCTAAGACTCTCTATGAACAATGCTGATTAAATGGACATTTGGAGTAGGTTACTAGAACCAAGCCAGATAAAGTAGACTTTACGTTATTTAATATTGATGGTAATTATTTTGTATTACTCTTGCTTTAATGTTTCTTGGTCCTTATGTTTGCCTACAGAGATGTATGACCAAATTCTAATGTAGATACACCTCTATTAAAAAAAAATGGTGAAAGAGAGGTGTTGTAGACTTTTCTATGATCAAAATGGAGTAGTTTTGTGAATTTTTTGTTTTTTTATCACTCCTGCAACTTCTAGTCAGTTAAAAGCCTGACTTCTGTTAATATTAGCCTCACTTGACTGAAATCATTTGCCTAGTATAGTATTATTCAGGGAAGGTTGATTAGCATTCTTTCAATATAAGGAGAGTTAGACATCCCCTTCCCCCCAAAGTGATTTAGACATTTATTACCTCTCCAAGCCAATTGTTTTAGGAATGATTTCCCTAACACCAGTGTTCTGGGTTATTTGGTGATAGGTAAATCTTCCCCCTCAGTCACCCTATTGTGAACCCCCTAAACGCAGTTTAATTTGTAATGTTTAACTTGATTTGCATTTTTTAGGGGGTATATGAGATTAAGACTTGCTTAACTAAGTTTGTTCAATTTTTATGACATCCAATAAACCTGAGATTACAAACTTATCTTTTGTTTTGCTTTTAAGAAGAATGTACAAGACTGAAATATGTAAAACAAATGTCACTCCAATGTAAATTTGTGTATAAAAGACCTTGTTAGAATTTTCATCGGGGTTCAGAATTTTTTTTTTTTGCCTGAGATCTGAACTTATGCTTAAACATAGTAATAAAACCTAGCTTTGTTTTAACTACATAATTTCTGTGTTGTGGTAGATTTATGTTGGCATCACTTAATCTACCACATGAACTCAAAGAGGAGATATTTCTCCAATAACAGCCCAAACCAGGGTCTCTGTAGTGGGGAAATTTACTTCTAGCTTATAGTGATTAATATAATTACCATTTATGGTATCTAAGCAATAACTAGGCAGTGAATATTTTTCTAATATTCTCAATACAAAACCCTTCCAGGGTCCTGAGTTTAACTGTTTATGAGAAAGTTCTCCTGTCTGACGTATTCAGTTTATATCATAGGAACCAAGATGTGGCCATTTTTATCACCAGTGAATGCCTTGTTTGATTTATCAAATTTTTTTCAAATATGTAAGTTTCATGTATTTAATTAGTTTTACTCCCTTCAAATTTCCAATAATTTTCAAAATCTGAATGGGTCACTTACAACAACACCTGGAGACTATATGTTGAACTTTGTTATCTTGTGTTGAACTGAGAGCTATCTTTCTTGAATAACCCTAATGACAGGGTTGAACACTAATGACCCATAGGTATATATTCCAACTCTCACTAGAAAAAAACAAAAAACGAAAAACAAAAACAAGAGAAAAAAACAGTTTGACTGCTTCATAGATTGTTTTCTGTGGTTTTCTGGAGGTCTGAGATCTAGTACTCTGTTATCTACCATGTTATTCCCTTAATTTACCTACTCCCTATGGGAGAGCTGGACAGATAGCCCCTGTCTCCCTTCCATTCCTTTGTAGCAGTAGACTGTGACCACATTTTTTAGTTGCTATCTCTTTAAACAGTATTTTTTTCAAGTGTTTTCTCTTTGTGTATATCACACTGTATTGATATATGGATGGAAATTCAAATATGTTCCAATTCTGCTATTATGAATGTGAGAGATGAGATTGAGATTAGAGAAAGTGTAAACCCAGAAGTAATGCAGATTTAAAGTATTGACATTTTAAAGAAACAATTTGAATGATAACACATTAGGAGTATGACCATATAGTCAATTGAATAACCATGCATTATAGGGAGAAAGAAAATCATATTTGTCCAGAAACACAATCCAACAAGTGGTCCCAAGCCTAAAACAGAGAAAGCCTGATTTTCACATTCTAAAACCTGGTAGCTTCTATTTTAAGCACATCAGGATTTTCCAAGAATGTTCAGTCTTGAGGGGAAGGTGAATTGAAAAAAATATCAGGAATTAATTGAGGGAGGATTGAGAGAGTTTTGCTACCTCTGCCCCTGCAGACCACTGGCAGTTCAACTGCCAAGTCCACTAGAATCATCAGATACAGATATATGGGAATTACATCTATGTGGAGTTTCATGTTTCATTCTTTCTTTCTATTGAAAAAAATGTTCCAGGGTTATTGGATATACTTACATTTATACTATTTTTTTTCCTCATTTTTCCATCTTTGAACTGAACTGTGTGCAGTTATTTTTTTTAACTCTTTGTGTAATGATTTTTTCATTTCAGGATTTTATAATTAGTATACAATTTAAAAAATGTTTTTTTGGTTGAAATTTTATAACTCATTTCTAAATGTTTAATTTTGTTTCCTTTTTAGTATTTTTTTCTTTTCCTTTTATTTCTATTGTTCTATTGGTTATGGGTCTGTTGTCCTGTGGATTGTTCCCTTTGCCACAATCACACAGCTCCATTCATATAACAAATATAAATATAAAAGTTGGCTACTTAGCTCTCCAAGTATTAAAATTTGGAATTGTTTGGGTCTTGATGTTTTGCCACATTTTACTTATTGATATGTCAATGTGCTTTTGGATTGCTACTAATTAAATACAGCTTTCATCTATTATATGCTGCATTTATCATTGATTCATTAATTCACTGTTTTAGTGCATATTGTGTTGAATGTTTAATCCTTAAAGTTAAATTAGGATTTAAAAAATAATATTATTATGGGTAAATCTTGTGAAAATAAGAAATCTGCATGTGGATTTTTATTGTCATATAATGAGCATTAAAATTCATAGAGGGAAATTGATATTTGAAGTAGACTGTGAGGATGACAAAACTATTGTAAGAATGTTAGCAAAAAAGAAAATAAAAGGGAAAAAAAAACTTTGGAAAAGAGGGGATGTAAAACAGTTTACAGTGAAACTAGAAACCAGGCTAAAAGTAGCCACTAAAGACATGCTCTAAATTACTAGGCCTAGTTTATTACTCAAAAATTCCTGATGAAATCCCTGTCAGGGACAGTATATTTGGAATTTGCTTGCAAATTTTCGCCTGAGAATGAATTAGGCCATTTTCAGCCTTAAAGAGCAAAGAAGGTACCTCAGTAAAGACGCTGGGGGCAGACATGTCAGAATTAGAAACTGCATATTCAGATGGGGCTCAGGCAAGATTATTTCTGACATAAATAGATTTATTATGTGTGAATGAGGCAGATTCTATCTTCTTAATATCAAAAATGAAATCCTTAGTTGTGGACAAGGTGAGAGCTAGCACTCCTGGATTGTACAGAGGGATATTACATGTTGGTAGGACAATGTTTAGATATTCACTTCCATGCATTTCTGAGACTAGCTCCCACTGCACATATAATAAGCTCAAGATAAGAATCTTCTCAGGAAACAAAAACCAAAACTTTGCCCTGCTTGTGATGGGATGCTCAGGTACTTGTGTTTGGGTGCGTGTACTTGTACTTGGACCTCAATTTCTCCTTAGTCTCAGAACCACTGTCTCTGACAATTTCTCCTCAGCCCAAGGACACTGTGCCTAGCAATTACTCATGAGTGGGTTGCCCAGCAAGACTCTTATCTCTCTCCCTGCTGCAGCTACACAAAGCTGGGTGAGACAATGCTGGGCTGCTCAGGCCCCAGCCCTAAGATCATGTCACTGGAAGCCTCTCAATTCCTTAGTAAGCTCCTGTCTTGTGAGAAAACTTTCCCTTGTTACAGGACATTCTCTAATCAGGACAGAGAGAGAAGGGTGTCTTGTCTAGCCCAAGGAGTTTTATCCCTGGCTGGCCCAAGGACTCATCCTGCTGCTAGATTCCCAAGATACATGCCTCTGACATCTCCCTCCCTGTCTGGTATATTCCCAACACTTTACCATCCATAGCTCCCAAAGACACCTGGACCTTTAGATTACCTAATCAGTATCCCTGACATTCCTTTCCCATGCCCTTTTCCATATAAACCCTAGTTCCATCCTCGGTCTCTCACAGGTTCCTTAAGAATCCTTGCTCGCTGAAAAGCATAACAATAAACTTTTTGCCAATTTGACTTAAAGAATGCTTGAATCTGTGAATTCAATGACTCCGTCCTGTACTCCACTCTTTGAGGGGTCTCAACCTCTCAGACCACAACACCTGTGGATACCTAGTAGCAGTCTGGGTTGAATGTGCAGTAGATCTGCTAGAAGGATGGAGGACATCCATAAGGACCAAGCCAAATTGTTTGCTGTAAAATATCAGTCTTTGATATACGTGAAAACTTTGGAGGAAAAGGAACTCCTGTCATCCCACATCACAGGAAAGCTTGTAAAAGCTTGAGAAATTGTAGGACTCTCACTTATCTGGTAAGGCAGAATTTGCTAAGCTTGGTGATACAATTCGGCATAAAGGGGAATTGTCATGAAAATCTGGCTTAGCTAGAATGATTCGGGTGGCTAAAGACTTATGAGATTGGGTTAATTTAAGTGCATCCTAAAAGTTTGCTGAGAATGGATAAAGACAGAGTTTTCTTCTCTTTAAAGTTTTCAGCAAATTATACTTCACCAACAATTGCATCCGCTTCTGATTCTGTATTGCACCATGCCCCTGAGAGGGTACATTTTCTTGCATTTTGGCTCCCTGTTATGTATTATCTTCTCTGGTTAGGGTGTGGGCTCCTTGAGTGCAGGAGTTATCCTTTTTTCCCCCTTTTTGTGTCCCTGGTGCTTGGTAGAGTGCCTGTTACAGAGTAAGCTCTTAATAAAAGGATAGTTGTCTCATTTAAAAAACCAAAGGTTTGGGTTTGTGATAATATGATAAATTGAGGACAGAGTGTTTAAGCAATTAAAAAAAGGCACGTAAGACAGTCCACCTCATACAAAACTCAGATCCATAAGGAGCTGAGGAGAATCTGCTGGTGCATGGGCCATAGAAGTAAAGAAAAGCAAGGGAGCCACCTGACAAAGAAATGCTTGATGATAACAACTCACAGAAAATACAGTCAAAGGGACAGATCTGAAAAATTCTATTTAAAAACACAATAAGACAATGAAAAGTAGACTACAATGACCTGATACACAGATTGCCAGTAAGAAACAACCAGAAAGGCAGAACTGTTTGGTATAACTGCAGAAAAGATGGCCATATGCTGGTTGAGTGCCTCCGTGAGAAAAATGCACTGTTGTTACATCAGGTATTTAAGTCTATAACAGCCAAGATCAGGAAAAGATGCTAGAACCAGGGAAAGGGGTTGGATGGAACCATACCTTCTGAACTCACAGGACCCTACTGAGAGGTGATGATTAAGAATGAGAAAGTAGAATATACTATTATTCTAAACAATGTATCTCAAATTACCATCCAATTCCAATTATTCTATTAGAGACGTCTGAGGAAAATACCTGTTATCATATATGAAAGGTGTGGAACTTGGTATACTGAGTGACAAGAACTCCTCATATCCCAGCTATAATAAATTAAACTTGAAATTGTCTTAATAAGTAATTGGTGTCAACAGTAACACATTGTCTGCTGTGTGTCCAGACTCACCAACCATTTTTGGAGTGTCAGTATTTCTTGAAATCAACTCTGACTTATTGAAAATACTAGTAAAATACTGTAAAGAACTATATGGGACACAATATCTATACACTTGAATTATCCATGAAGCCTATGTAAAAACTAAGAAGAGGATAAAATCATGTATTCATGGTAATAATATAAGTGAATCTCTCTCCAAACCTTAAAAGAGAATCTTGAGAAATCTGAATTTAGTGATTCTCCAGAATCACAAAACAACAACAACAACAACATCGAAGAATAAAAATGGATGTAGATGCACATAACCATACTTTCAACAAGAAAAAAAGTGGTTCACTGCACCATGCCAAGAGTATAAGAATTAATGAACTGTCAAATAGCCATCATTTTTATTTTAGGTATCAAACTTTAGTAATGGCTACTATCATATCTCTATGTAAATGATAAGCAAAAGACAGCTTTCACCTGACACAATGGATTTTGTAATTTTTCTCATATGAAGCTTTGCCACAATTAAATGGAAAAAACAACAGAGGCCCTGGGATTTTTACCAGATAGTTTGCCGGTAAGATATATAAATGCAACCAAATTCACCAGATGTGACAGACTTTACTCCATGTATGCTGATACTTGGGTGAGGAAGATGCTTGTCTGTTAATTTGTGCTTTAGAGTCTCAAAGCAGAGAGAGAAAGCAAACATTCACTCCTATTACCATTCATGATAAAGAGAAACTAAAGTAAGCCCACCAAATAATCATGTCTTTAGGTCAGAAGAGGTATGAAAATAAACAGTCACAAATGTAACCACAGATGCTACTATTACCACCACTACTGCTATGACTGCTGCTATTGCTGCTGCTGTTGCTATTACTATTACTATTTGAAAGTTGGTGACATTTTGAAAGAATATTGTTTAGGAGAACAGTACAGATTAACTAAAGAGCACATATGGACGAAACACTTTTTTTTTACCTGAGCCTTTATTGTATAATACTTGTCCAGATTTTCAGTCATTCTGTATTCTTTTCTGGCCTTTGCAACATGCTTTAATGGGCCAAATCAATGCCAGCATCATTTTAGCATGTGGTGGGGTACTGAAACAGATATTTGACTGTCAGCTTCATACTCAGGTTCCTTGGGAACAGACATAGCCATAATGCCTTTCACAATTCAGTTATAGGAAGTCAATTTTATTTCACAGTAGTAGTTATTTACCCATAGTAGACATAATGACACATCTTATTCCTCTGCATGTCTACAGAAGATAAATATGATTCTCAGCCTTGTAATGTCTGTGACTCATTACCTAAATTTCTGATTTAGATGGGCTGATCATCCAGGTGAATCATAACAGAAAAGCTCTGTGAAATTGAGTTAAATTTTCTTTTTATTTCAAAAGAAAAAAAAACTTATAAATCAAGAAAGTAGATAGGGAAAAGTTTCTCATTTGGAGAAGACCAATAAGAGATTTAGATTAAAGATTATTAAGTCATTAGGAATAACTTTTGAACCATTTGTGTATAGTTATTTAACTTCCTGCTATAATTCTTGATTTTTCATCATATATATCTGAAATATGTTGATCATAATTTTGACATTTTACAAATTATGATTCCAAAGACAGTTTCAGAAGTTTGCAATATTATGGTCACTGTTATGATAATCTGTTACAGTAGCACATCTCTAAATGAGATGTACAAGGTTTAGGTTATTGGGGGAAAAATTGTAGGGGCATACCTTGCCAGTTTGTTTGTTCTAATAACTCTTAATGATGTTTTGTCTCTTGTAGTTGTCTGAGCAAAAGCAGATCGAATAATATACACACATTTATATCTGCATGTGTTATATTCATAAACATGAATATATAGAAACAGGTATATATATGCTACACACACACATATATGTGGTTAAATATGCTTACAACAATTGAATGTATGTTAAGGAAGGTGTCCAGGCCGCTTATCTTTTTTTTTTTTTCCAATGAGGCTGCACTCCTCTGGACTTCGTCATTTCTCAGAAATCTCTACATCCTGAAAGATCACTTCAGCCCTGGAACTGACATCATGAAAGCACTTCCTTTCCCTGGAGGCCCTCTCTGTCATTGGAGAGTGGAGAGCTCCTTTCAGAATCCCCAATTGAAGATGGGTCCCATACCAGTCATCTCTTCATTTCCTACCAGTCCTCACTCCTCTAGAGTTCTCCATCATTGCCCCAAACCTGGCACCTTCATCTCCTTTCCCTTTTCATTTTTCTTCTATGTATTGCAGTCCTCAATAGAAATTAAGTTCCTTTGAGATTAGAGGATACCTTTGTTTTTGCTTGTATTTGTATTCCCAGTGCTTAGCACAGTGCCTGGCACACAAAATAAGTGCTTAATTATTATTTGTTCACTGATACATACATACATATGTGTGTATATTCATATATGTATATGTGCATGTATGCATGTATGTTTATTTATATTTATATCTGTATTCTTATATATAAACACATACAAACAAATATATACACATTCATTTACTTATTTATTCATTTATCAATTAATTAGCATTTTATTTATTCACTGGTTTGAAAATTTGGTTGCAGGATTGAGGATAAAAGGAAATTTACTATAAGTGCCAATTAATCAATCGTGGATATTCCTTCTCTTTTTACAGCTCATACAGACACTCCATTAAATTGAATACCCATGAACATTGAGATTTTGCTTAAACAAGAGATGGAATTAATCATTATTGTTGATGATGAAATTCCAAAATACATTATGCAGGAAATTAAAGAATTGTATTTTTAGCGAAAATGTTTGCCATAATGTTCCAACTAAAGGTCGTTGAAATCTAGTTGAAACCACTTTGTTTTATTTTTTTTCCCACTTTGCTCATTTTTATTCATTTCATTAATTAATTCCCAATCACATGTAAAAAAAATTAACACTCATTTAAAAAATATAGTTCTAAATTTTCTCCCTCCCTCCTCCTCCTCCTCCCCATGCTTTGAGAAGCCAGTGAATTGACATCAATTATACAAGTGAAATCATGAAAAATATATTTCAATGTTAGCCATGTTGCAAAAGAAAGCACAAGCAAAATAAAACAATAAAAATAAAGTACAAAAATAGTATGCTTCACTCTGATTCATAGTTCATCAGTCCTCTCTTTGGAGGGGGACAGCATTTTTCATAATGGGTCCATTGAAATTGTCTTGGATCACTGACTTGATCAGAGTAGCTAAGTCTCTCATAGTTGATCATCCTTACAATACTGCTGTTACTTTGTACAATGTTCTTCTGGTTTTGTTCACTTCTCTTTGTATAATTTCATTAAGTATTCCCAAGTTTTTTTTTTCTGAAAACAGCTTGCTCATAATTTCTTACTGCACAACAGTATTCCATCACAATTAAATAATTTATTAACTAGGGAATGACTTTTATTTTTATAAATTTGGTTTGGGTCCCTATATATTTGAGACATGAGGTCTTTATCAGAGTAACTTTTTTTTGTATTTCTATTTTCCTTCTAATTTTATCTGCATAATTTTTTTTTCCTGCAGAAGTTTTTTTTTTTTTTTAACTTCATGGTATCAAAATTATCTGTTTTAATTCCTACAATTTCCTTCATCTCTTGTTTGGTCATAAATTCTTACTTTTTCTAGAGATTTGACAGATACATCATTCTATGCTCCCATAATGTACTTATCATAATGCTATGCCTAAATAATCTATCCATTTTCACCTTATTTTAGTATAAGGTGTAAGATGTTGATCTATGACTAGTTTCTGCCAAACCTCTTCAGTTTTCCCAGTAATTTTTATCAAATGTTGAATTCTTACCAAAAAAGATCTTTAGGTTTATCAAATATTACATTGTCATGGTCATTTACTAACATGTGTTGTGCACCTAATGTATTTCATTCATCTACCACTCTATTTCTTAGCCAGTACCATACTGTTTTGCTCATTACTGCTTTGTTCTATAGTTTGAAATCTGACCACCTTCCTTAAAATTGTTTTATTGGTTCCCTGGATATCCTTGACATTTTGTTCTTCCAATGAATTTTGCTATTATTTTTCTACCACTATAAAATAATTTTTGGTAGTTTGATTAGTAAAGCACTGGATAAGTAAATTAGCTTAGGTAGAATTGTCATTTTTATTATACTGGCCTGGCCTATCCATGAGCAACAATATTTCTCCAATTGTTTAGACCTGTCTTTATTTATATAAAAAAGTGTTTTATAATAATGTTCACATGATCCCTGGGTTTGTCTTGGCAGGTACACTACCAAGTATTCTGTACCGTCTGCAGCTATTTGAAATGAAATTTCTCCTTCTATCTCTTGCTGCTAGATTTTGTTGGTGTCATATCAAAATGCTGATGATTTATATGGGTTTATTTTATATTCTACAACTTTATTGAAGTTATTATTTCAACTAAACTTTTAGTTGATTTTGGTTTTCTAAGCATACCATCTGCAAAGAATGATAGTTTTGTTTCTTTATGGCCTGTTTTATTCTTTCATATTTTCTCCTTGTCTTATTGCTATAACTAGCAATTCTTTTGCAATATCGGATAATAGTATTCAAAATGGGCATCCTTATTTGGAAGATTTCAAGTTTATTCACATTATAGATAACGCTTCCTCTTGGTTTTAGATAGATATTATTCATCATCTTAAAAAAGGCTTCATTGATTCCTTTGTTACATAGTGTTTTCAATAGAATGAAAGCTGTACTTTGTTAAAAGCCTTTTCTGCATTTATTGATATAATCATATGATTTTTGTTGTCTCCTATTGATGTGGTAAATTACTCTGATAATTTTTATAATGTTGAACCATCCCTGCATTGCTAGTATAAATCATAGTGTATGATCTTCGTCATATATTGCTGTAATCTCTTTTTTAGTATTTTATTTAAAACTTTTTTTCAGGAACACTCATTAAGGAAATTGGTCTATAGTTTCCATTCTCTGTTTTTGCTCTCCCTAGTTTAGAAATCATGACCATATTTGTGTCATAAAAGGAATTTGGTAGGACTCCTTCTTTACTTAATTTTTCAAAATAACTTATATTACATAGTGATTAATTGTTCTTAAATATTTGGTAGATTCCACTTTTAAACCATCTGGTCCTTGGAATTTTTTCCTAGGAAGATTATTTGAAATATACTGTTATTTAGCTATTCTAGTTCATCTTCTATTAATCTGGACAAATCATATTTTTAAACTATTCATCTGTTAAACTTAGAATGTCATTTTTACTGGAATGTAATTGAATAAAATAACTCCTAACAATTGCCTTAATTTCATCTTCATTGGTGGTACATAAGCAGTTTAATTTTTGATATTAGCACTTTGGTGGTTTTTCTTTTTAAATCAAATTAATCAGCTTTTTTTTTTTTTTACATAAACCGTCTCCTCACTTTATTTATTTATTCAATGGCATTCTTATTCTCAACTTTATTAATCTCTTTGATTTGCAGGATTTCCATTTTGATGTTTGTTGTGGCTGTTGTTCAGCCATTTAGTCATGTCCTTCTCTTTGCAGCCCTGTGGACTATGTGGGGTTTTCTTGGCAAAGATACTGGAGTGGTTTGTTGATTTTTTTTCCCAGTGGATTAAGGCAAAACAGATGTTAAATTACTTCTCCAGGATCACACAGCTAATAAGTTTCTGAGACTAGATTTGAATTCAGGTTTTCCTGACTCCAGCTCCAGGGCTCTCTCTGCTGCTGCCCAACTGGGGATTTTTAATTTGTTCTTTTCTATTTTTTTAAGTTGCATTACCAATTCATTGATCTGCTCTTTCTGTATTTTATTGATGTACACATTAAGCAATATAAATTTTCTCTTAAGGAGTCTTTTGACTGCATCCAATAAATTTTGGAAATATTTTCTCATTTTTGTCATTCTCTGTAGTAAAATAACATGATTTTATTTTTTGTTCTTTGAACAATTCCTTCTTTAGGATTAGATTTTTGAATTTCCAATTAACTTTTAATCTATCATGGCATGTTATTTAATGCAATTTTTACTCTATTGTGGTCTGAAATGAATGCATTTGAAATTTTTACTTTTCTGCATTTGTTTGTGAGATTTTTTACACCCTAATACATGGTGTTTGCTCCGTGAAAAGAGAGAAGGGAATGAATGTGAGAAAGGTGTTGCAGTGATGGAATTATAATATTTGCCAATTCAGTGGATATATGGAGTGAAGTATGAGGAATCAATGCTACTGACAAGGTTATAAATCTAGGAGAATGGGAGGATGGTGGTACCTTAAACAATGTGTAGACTACAAGAGGGGTGGTGGAATAAGTTGATGCATTATGCACATGTTGAGATCGAGATGTCTATATAATGTCTTGTTAGAAATATTCAATTCAATATTCAATGAATAGGTGGTGATTCATAAAGTAATCATAGGACTAGAAAGAGAAGGAAACTGGATGTGGAAATCATATGGAAGGAATGATGAAAAAAACTAAGTGTGCAGTATGTGCTAGTCACTGTATTAAGCACTGGTGATAAAAGATAAGATAAAAGAAAGACAGGTCCTACCCTCAAAGAAATTAAAGTTTAATGGGGAATTCAATACACAAAAGGAGATTGAATAGTAAAAGGGTGTGTGGGGGGGGAGGTGAACACTGAAGTTACCTAACCTTCAAAGAGCATGGTTTTAAAGAACAGAAATTCAGAAGTAACATGAAGGAAGACTAACCTGGCCCTCCACCAAATAGATGCTCCAGGAGGAACACATAAATTGTAAGAGTGGGAACAGAAATCATGGACGGATATTCCAGGGTAAGCAAGCTACAGGGAGAATAGGCTTTTCCAGGACAAGGAGGTTCCAGGCATTCAGATACTTTATTTGGATAAAAATGATAAGTAAATCCATGGAAGCTGATCAGTTTACCAAGTGAGAAGAAGAGAGAGAAAAGATGAGAACCTATAAAAGAGCCTTGGAATAGAATTACAGTCATGGGTAAGCTAAATATGATGATCCAGCAAAGGGAAGAAATGAATAGAAGATGAGATACCCCTATCCCACTGTTGCTTTGAAATATTTTACCGTGAAAAGCCAGATGGCAGAATAAAGATAGGGAGTTCAATCAGCAGAATATATTGAACTCCCCAAATTCCTCTCCTGATAGCATTAAAATCATATTTCAAAACAAATTCTGGAGTGGAAGACCCAATAAAAGGACAGAGTGAAACAATTTTTATAGCCCAACACAACTTAGGTCACTAGGAAAGGTCTGTCTCACTGGATAGATTTTCTTGTATTTCTTTTATTTTCCCAGGTTTACCTCTGCCTCTTTTATTTGGTTTTATAAATCCTTGTTGAGCTCTTTCATTCATTCTTTTAGGGCCAGAGATGAATTGACATTTTTCTTTGAGTATTTGGATTAACTATTTTACATTGTTTTCTTCTTCTCATTTTTTTTGTTTTGATTTTCTTTGTCAACATAGTAATTTTTATGGTCAGGTTCTTTTATTGTTGCTTGATCATTTTTTTCAGCCTATTTCTTGACTTTTTATATTATGATAAAGTTGGGCTGCTCCTAGGATAGAGTCTGAATGCAGATCAAAGCATACTTTCTCTCTCTCTCTCTCTGTCTCTCCTCTCTCTCTCTCTCTCTCGGTTCCTCTCATTGTTTTTAATTCTTCTTCACAACATGAGTAATATGAAAATATGTTTAATTTGAATATATATATCTGGAGCCTATATCAGATTGTCCTCTGTCTTGGTGAGAGGAGGGAGGGAATAAAAATTTAAAACTAAAAATCTTATGGAAGTGAATGTTGAAAACTAAAAATAAATAAATAAGTAATCAGTTTTTTTTTCAAGACCCTAGATAGTATTTTTCATGAAATTATCAGGAAAAACTGCCCTGACATCCCAGAACCAAAGGGTGAAATAGAAAGAGAAAGAATCCACCCATCACCTCTTGAAAAAGATCCTCAAATGAAAACTCCAAGGAATATTGTAGCCAAATTCCAAAATTATGAAGTCAAGGAGGAAATACTACAAGGAGCCAAAAAGAAATGATTCAAATATCAAGGAGCTACAGTCAGGATTACCCAAGACTTAGAAGTTTCTACATCCAAGGATTAGAGGGCTTATAATATGATATTCTGGAAGGCAAGGTGACTTAGGTTACAACCAAAAATCAACTTCCCAGCAAAATTGAGCATGATCTTTCAGGAGAAACATGGACATTCAATGAAATAAAGTACTTTCAAACATTCCTAATGAAAAGACCAGAGCTGAACAGAAATTCCAATCTTCAAATAGAAGATTAAAGAGAAACATAAAAAGCTAAACAGGAAAGAAAAATAACATGTTATGCAAAAAGTTTAAATTGTTTGCATCCCTGCACAGGAAGATGATACTTGTAACTCTTGAGAACTGTATGTCTATTAGGGTATTTAAAAGGAGTATACATAGATTGAGGCTGTGGTGTCAGTTGATGTTGATCTAATGATATTAAAAGAAAAAATTAAGAGGTGAATAAAATGATTGTACTGGGAGAAGAGGAAAGGGGGAGGAATAAGAAGATAAATTATATCACATGAAGAGGCACAAAAGACTTACCTCAGTAGAAGGAAAGAAGGGAGGGGGTAAGCTTTCTTTGAAACTTACTGTCATAGGATTTGGCACAAAGAGGGAATAACATGCACACTCTGTTGGGTATAGGAATTTATCATACTCTATGGGGAATGAGGAAGGAAAAGGGGAAAGAATAGGGAGGGGGTTGATAGAAGCAGGGTGGATTGAGAGAGACAGTGGTCAGAAGCAAAGCATTCATGAGGAGAAATAGAGTGAAAGGAGAGAGAAAAGTATGAACAATGGGAAATAGGTTGAGAGGAATACACAGGTAGTATTCATAACTTTGAACTTGAATGGGATGAACTCTCCCATAACAATTCTATCTAAATTAATTTATTCATTCAGTGCCATATAAATCAAACTGCTAAACATGTTTTTTATAGAGCTAGAAAAAATAATAACAAAATTCATTTGGAAAAACAAAAGGATCCAGAATATTAAGGGAATTAATGAAAAGAAATGCAAGGGATGGTGTCCTAGACATAACAGATCTTAAATTGTGTTATAAAGCAGTAATCTTCAGAACTACTTCGGACTAGCTAAGAAATAGAGTGGTGGATCAATGGAATAGGTTAAGTACACAAGACAGTAGTCAATAACTACAGTAATCAACTCTTTGATAAACCTAAAACCTCCAGCTTCTGGGATGAGAACTCATTAATTGACAAGAATTTCTGGAAAAACTGGAAAAGTGTGGCAAAAAACTAGACCAACATCTTATGCAGTATACCAAGACAAGGTCAAAATGGGTACATGATTTAGACATAAAGAGTGATACCATAAGCAAATTAAGCAAGCAAGTACCTGTCAGATCTATGAAGAAGGGAAAAATTTATCACCAAATGAGAGACAGAGAATATTATAAAATACAAAGTGATAAATTTAATTACATTAAATTAAAAAGGTTTTGCACAAACAAAGCCAATGCAACCAAGTCTAAAAGGAAAACAGTAAGCTGATGCATTTTCACAGCCAGTGTTTCTGATAAAAGCATCATTTCTCAAATATATAATTAATTGAGTCAAATTTATAAGAATACAAATCATTCCCCAACTGATAAGTGGTCAAAGGATATAAACAAGCACTTTTTAGTTGAATAAATTAAAGCTATCTATAGTCACATGAAGAAAGCTTTAAATCACTATTGATTATAGAAATGCAAATCAAAACAACTCTGAGATATCACATCACACCTATCTGATTGGCTAATATGCAAAAAAGGAGAATGGTAAATGTTGGAGAAGATGTGGGAAAAACAGGAACACTAATGCATTGTCGGTGGAGTTGTGAACTTATCCAGCCATTATTGAGAGCAATTTGGAACTATGCCCACAGAGCTATAAAACTTTGATCCAGCAATAACACTACCAGGTCTGTATATCAAAGAGATTATGAAAAAATGAAAAGGATCCAGAAGTACAAAAATATTTATAGCATCTCTTTCTGTGGTTGCAAAGAATTGGAAATTGAAGGGATGCCTGTGAATTGGGAAAAAGCTGAACAAGTTGTGGTATATGAATATAATGGAATATTATTTTTCCTCAAGAAATGATCAGTAGGCAGACTTCAGAAAAAACTGGAAAGGCTTACATGAACTGATGCTGAGTGAAATGAGCAGAACCAGGAGAACACTGCACACAGTAATAACAACATTGCGGGGAGACTAACTTTGATAGACTTAGTTCTTCTCAATCTAAGGCAATTATAAAAGACTTCTGATGGATAATGCCATCCACATCCAGAGAGAGAACTAAGGAGTCTGAATGCAGATCTAAGCATACTATTTTCACTTTAAAAAATGTTTTCTTTCCTGAATTTTCTCCCCTTTTGTTCTGATTCTTCTTTCACAACATGATTAATGTGGAAATATGCTTAACCTAATTGTACATGTATAACCTATATCAGATTGCTTGCTGTCTTTAGGAGAGGGGAGGTAACAGAGGAAAATCTATAACTCAAATTATTATAAAAATGAATGTTAAAACTTTTTGTATGTATTTGGAAAAAAGAAAATTATATTAAATAAAAAAGAAAAACTATTTTCTTTAAATTTGTGTTCAACATGTTCTTCTTCCCTCGTCTCTCACCCTTGAAAAGGCAAGCAATTTGATTTTGATTATATATACGAGGTCATTTAAATATAATTCATATTTGCCCTGTTGCAACAGAAAACACAAACAAAATAAAATAATAAAAAGAAAGATATTAAAAAGAAATGTTTCAGTGTGTGTTCAAAATTCTTCAATTCTTTGGAGGTAAGTAGTACTGTTCATGATTGGTGCTTTGGAATTGCCTTGGATTGTTATCTTGATCAGAGTAGCTAAGTCTTTCACAGTTGATAATCCTTCCAATATTTCTGTGACACAATTCTAACATACCACCTCCCACCTATCAGAGTGAATAACATGACAGAAAAGGAAAATGACATATGCTGGAGGGGATGTGGAAAGATTGGGAAACTTTTTTTGTGTGTGTATGAACTAGTTAAACCACTCTGTAAGAACAATTTTGAATTTTGCCCAAAAGGCTGGAAAACTATGTGTACCCTTTGACTTAGTGATATTACTGCCAGGTCTGTAACCCAAAGAGTTCAAAACAACAGAAAAGTAACTATTTATGCGAAATATTTATTGCAAATCTTTGTTGTGGTGGCAAAGAATTGGAAACTGAAAGGATGCCCACCAATTGAGGAATGGTTCAAAAAGATGCAGTATATGATTGTGATGGAGTACCATTGCCCTATAAGAAAACACAAGCCAATAATTTCAGAAAAAACCTGGGAAGACTTACAAGAACGCATGTAAAGTGAAGTGAGCAGAATCTGGAGAACATTGTATATGGCAACAATAATATTGTAAGGATCATCAACTGTGAAAGACTCGGCTACTTCAATTAAGATTATGATCCATGACAATTCAAAGAACCCATATCCAGAAAGAACTAATGAACTTTGAATTCAGACTGAAGAATAACTTTAATTTCTTTTCATTATTATAATTTTTTTTGTTTTCTTTTGGAACATGGTTAATATGGAAATATATTTTGCATGACTGTACATATGTAATCTCTGTTAAATTACTTGTCTTGTCAAGGAGGAGTGATGAAATAGGGAGAGGGAAAGATTTTGGACCTCAAAATTAAAAAAAAACATTCTTCATTTTTTACATATAATTGAGAAATACTTATTGAAAAAAAATGAAAAATAATAACATAGAAAATTTATATTTAAAATCCTTTCATTTGGTTACAGCTTTATTTTCCTGAGTTATTGCTTATTACTCCCTTTTACATACTTTTTATTAGCTAAATTGACCAGTTTGATAGTTTCTAAACTCTGTCCAGTGCTTCCATGCCTCTGTTTATTGATTAATTGATGGATTGGCAGTCATATGTTTCCTTCAAGGCCCCCTGTGCTGGGACTACCCACATACTATGCTGCTTTTATCTCTTGGGTCTCTGAATTAGACTGTCCAGGTGCTGCAGACTTCCCAGGTACTATCACTCCCAGTGCTGGCATTGGGCCTTTTGGCAGATCCTGTGGTGTACCATCCGCTCTAATGGCTGCTTTCCCTGTCTCCTGCTCTGACTACAGTTGGCTACCAGAGTGCTGGCTGCAAATAAGCCTTTTGGAATCCCACATTGACAATCTCTGTGACCTATGTGAAATGGCTTTCCCCTACTATTCCGAAAGGCCAGTATGAAGATTACATTGAATTTAGACCTCAGATTGTGGTGTTGGCTTTCTCTTAGATACATTTCAATTTTACATTGAATTATATGTTATAACTGCAAATGAATGAGATGACAAACAAAAAAGACATGATTATATAAAAATCTTTAATCCAATTACTTAATTTTCATTAAATTAGTTTCTTTGAGAGCCCATAATTATTTCAGTACTAATGTCATTCTTTAAAACTGATTTTGGGATTTCCATTTTGGAATTGCTTTGAGAACTAGTTTATCAGTCATTCATGGACATCAGTCTCAATACATTATGATCCCATGCTGATTTTGATCTGAAAATGTGAATATTCACCCACACAAATTGCCTGTTTGGTAAGAAAAATATTTTTAATGTTTCAGAAAGCAAATCCATTTTCAATAAATGAAGACTTTCCAAGTTCAGGTGGCAATTCTAAAAAGAAGAGTTCTAAAAAAACAGTGTGAGTAATGACAACATTATTAGAATAAGTGCTTAAACTCTCAAGAGAATTTCTTTTAAACATAAAACTCTTTGATGAACATATTCTGGCATATTTGTTCTTTTAATAAATCAATATTCTTACTTCAGAGTAGTATTACCTAATATGTTTTAAATTATTTTTAAAGTCACATCTGTGGCTTTATGGTTTCCCAAAGTTAATTAGGTTTTCCATACTATAGCATGGGAAAAGTAATATCAAGGGAAACAAACTACTGACACAATAATCATCCAATGAATGATAATATTAGAGCTGATGTTGAAAATAATATTAGATAGATAAATAGCCAGATAGATAGACTCAAGATTAGCAAAGTGCTTGATAAATCCTGTGTCATTTTCCCCTCACAATAACCTTGGAAGGTAGATCTTATTATCCACGTTTTACAGATGAGGAAACTGATGCAGCTAGAGGTTAAATAATGTGCCCAGGATCACACACCTACTAAGGGACTGAGGTCAGATTTGGAACCAGGTGTTCATGATTTCAGATCCTGATTCTTCCATATACATTACCTTGCTGCAAAGTCACCCCAAATCCATACCAATTAAATATTTTATGCAGGTAAAAGAAAGCTAAATAAACATCAGACACATATAAAAAAGAACTCACAAAAGGTAGTCAGATGAACGGAGTGATGTGTTTGGGCATGTGGTGTGTGTTTTGCCAGGTGGAAGAAATGGTAGAGAAAACACAGTATTTGGAGGCAGAGGACTTGGGTTAGAATGTCGGTGGTGCTACTTATTATCTGCACAACATAGGCCAAGTCAATTCTTCATTCTAGACCTTTCCTTATTCATCTAAAAAAGCCATGAGGTTGGACTAGCTCCCTTTCAAATCTATATTTATATTATAGGGAGGGCATGATTATTAGCAGGCCTCATATAAACCCTATCTTTTTATAATTAATTAATTTATTTAGCAGTATGCAGTGGAGTCACTACCTCCGTTTCATGTAAATTTATTTATTTTGAGTTTTCAACATTTACTTCCACAAGATATTGAATTCCAAATTTTTACCCCATCTTGCCCCTCCCTCCACCCCAAGATGGCATGCATTCTAAATACCCCTTCCCACAGTCTGCCCTCCCTTCTATCTCTCCCCACCCCCTTCTCTTATCCCCTTCCCCTTCGGCTTTCCTGCAGGGCAGGATAGATTTCTGTACCTCATTTCCTGTATTTCTTATTTCCCAACTGCATGTGGAAACATTTTTTTAAACATGTGTTTCTAAAACTTCAGGTTCCAAACTTTCTCCCTTCCTCCCACACCACCCACCCTCATTGAAATGGCAAGCAACTCAATACAGGCCATAAATGTGCAGTTATGCGAAACACTTCCATGTAGACATGTTGTGAAAAACTAATTCTATTTCCCTTAATCCTATCCTGCCCCCCATCTATTCTATCCTTTCTTTTGACCCTGTCCCTCCTCAGAAGTACTTTCTTCTGATTACCCCTTTCCTAATCTGCCCTCCTCTCTATCATTCCCCTGCTCTCTCATCCCCTTCCTCCCCTATTTTCTTGCAGGGTAAGACAGATTTCCATACCCAATTGAGTGTGTATGTTATTCCCTCCTTAAGCCAAATCCTATGAGAATAAGATTCCCTCATTTCCTCTCACCTTCACCTGTTTCCCCTCCACTGTAAGAATCTTTTCTTGCCTTTGTGTGAGGTAATGGACCCCATTCTACCTCTCCCTTTCTCCTTCTCCTAGTATAATCCTCTCTGACTCCTTAATTTTATTCTCCAGATATTACCCCTTCATCTTCAACTCACCCTGGGCCCTCTATCTATCTATCTATCTATCTATCTATCTATCTATCTATCTATCTATCTACTATCTATCTGTCTACCTATCTATACATACATATAATTTTTTCCCCTCCCACTACCCTAATACTGACAAAGGTCTCATGACTTATAAATATCATCTTTCCGTGAAGGAATGTAAACAGTTCTACCTTAAAAATCTCTTCTGATTTCTCATTCCTGTTTACCTCCTCATGTTCCACTTGAGTATTGTATTTGAAAGTCAAATTTTCTATTCAGCTCTGGTCTTTTCATCAAGAATGCTTGAAAGTTCTTTATTTCACTGAATTACCATTTTTTCCCCTGAAGGATTGTACTCAGTTTTACTGGGTAGGTGATTCTTGGTTGTAATCCTATATCCTTGGCCCTATGGAATATTATATTCCATGCCCTGCATTCCCTTAATGTAGAAGCTGCTAAATCTTGTGTTATCCTGATTGTGTTTCCACCATACTTGAATTGTTTTTCTGGCACCTTGTATATTTCTCCTTGACCTGGAAATTCTGGAATTTGGCCACAATATTCCTAGGAGTTTTCCTTTGGGATCTCTTTCAGGAGATGATCTGTGTATTCTTTCAATTTCCATTTTGCCCTGTGGTTCTAAAATATCAGGGCAGTTTTCCTTGATAATTCCGTTAAAGATGATGTCTAGGCTCTTTTTTTGATGGTTTTCAGATAGTCCAATAATTTTTAAATTCTCTCTCTGGATCTACTTTCCAGGTCAGTTGTTTTTCCAGTGAAATATTTCACATTGTTTTCTAATTTTTTCATTCTTTTGGATTTGTTTTACAGTGTCTTGATTTCTCCTTAAGTCACTATCTTCCAATTTCTCTATTCTAATTTTTAAGGAAGTATTTTCTTCCATAAGCTTTTGGATTTCCTTTTCTATTTGGCCAATTTTGCTTTTTAGGGCATTTTTCTCCTCTTTGGCTTTTTGGACCTCTTTTGCCATTTGGGTTAGGCTATTTTTTAAGGTGTTATTTCCTTCAGTATTGTTTTGGGTCTCCTTTAGCAAGCTGTTGACTTGGTTTTCATGATTTTCTTGCATCACTTTCATTTCTCTTCCCAGTTTTTCCTGTACTTCTCTCAATTGCTTCTCAAGATCCCTTTTGACCTCTTCCAAGGCCTGAGTCAGATTCTTATTTTTCTTGGAGGCTTTGGATGTGGAACTTTGACTTTGTTGTCTTCTTGTGGTTATATATCTTGGTCTTCTTTGTCACCAAAGTAAGATAATATAGTCTGACTCTTTTTGCGAGGTTTGCTCATGATCCCAGACAACTACCTGAGTTTTAAATTCTTTGTTAGGGTCAGAGTCTGCTTCCAGTGTGGAGAATGTGTTGTCCCAATCTTCGGGGGTTTGTACAGCTGTTTTCAGAGATAAATTTTCAGTTCTTCCCAGGTAGTATGATAATCATTGAGGTGTTTACTTTTTTCCTGGCCTGTGCTCTGGTCTTTGAGTGACCAGCCACAAGCAGTCTTTCCTCTCTTGGAATTGTGAGGAGGGTTTCCTCTACACCACCACTACAAGCTCTACCACTCCAGCACTCCTCCTCACCCCAGGACTGCCGCCTAGAACTGTGACCTAGATCCAAGCATGGGCAAAGCAAGAGATTCCTGCCTCAGCACTCGTAAAGAGATCCCTACAGTCCCCCTCTGATCAGCCACTTGATTTCCCCTCAGTCTGTGGGCCCAAAGCTCAGAACGCAGCCACCACCCTGCGCTCTGGAGCTGGCTCTGATCTAGCTCCTCTCTCACCACAGAAACAGACTTTTCCCACTGACCTTCTAAGTTGTCTTCAGCGTTCATGGATTGAGGAGTCTGGAAACCACCACAGCTGCCTGTGATTCATTCCTCTGAGGCCTGCTCCAGGTTCACTGCGGCCTGTGCGTCCATGCCGAACTGCACTCCCCTCATGGCATGATATGCTTTTCTGATCAACCATCCAGACTGTCTTGGGCTGGAAATTTGTTTTGCTCTGTCTTTTTGTGGGTTCTGCTGCTTTAGAATTTGTTTAGAGCCATTTTTATAGGTATTTGGAGGGATTTGGGGAAGAGCTCAAGCAAGTCACTGCTTTCACATGCCATCATGGCTCCACCCCCCAGAATCTGAACCCACTACCTCCTTTTCTAGCCCACTACCCTTCTCTTTTCTGAAGAATCGCCCACATTTTAGATTTCATAGGGAATGTTTTGAATATATATTTTGGGATAACATGATTAAAATATTGCAACTAATTCCTGTGATAAAATGGCACAATAACATTCTATAGACAACCATCCACCCATTGCTTCTATGGTACTAACTATACCCAATAATTCTGTTCACTAAAGTGCTTTTTTTGGGGGGGTGCAGCTAAGATGGTGGAGTGAAAGCAGTGACTTGCTTGAGCTCTTCCCCAAACCCCACCAAATACTTATAAAAAATAACTATAAACAAATTCTAAAGTAGCAGAACCCACAAAAAGACAGAGTGAAGCAAATTTCCAGCCCAAGACAATCTGGATGATTGATTAGAAAGCTATATCACACCGGGGACAGAGAGGAGTGCAGTACAGGATGGGCACGCAGGCCAGAGCAAACCTGGAGCAGGCCTCAGAGGACTGAATCTCAGACAGCTGTGGTGGCTTCCAGACTTCTCAACACAGGAATGCGAAAGACAACTTAGAAGGTCAGTGGGAAATGTCTGCTTCTGTGTGAGAGAGGAGCTAGGTCTCAGAGCCAGTTCCCCGGCTCAGAGCACTGAGCTCTGCCCTGGGCAGGTGGCTGCGTCCTGAGCTTCCGGCCCACAGACTGAGGGGGGAAACCAGTGGATGATCAGAAAGGTATTGTAGGTATCTCTTTGCCAGTGCTGAGTCAGGAATCTCTTGCTTTGCCCATGCTTGGATCTGGGTCACAGTTCTGGTGGCAGTCCTGGGGCAAGGAGGAGCTCTGGCCTGGTGGAGCTTGTAGTGGCTGTGAAAAGAAAACCCTCCTCACAGTTCCAAGACAGAAAACAGAGCTTGTGGTCACTTATAGACCAGAGCACAGGCCAGGAAAGGAGTAAACAGCTCACCCCTTATTATACCAACTTGGAAGAACTGAAAATTTACAGGTCCCTAGAAGTATCTCTAAAAACAGCTGTAAACCCCCCCAAAGCTTCGGACAGTACATTCTCCACATTGGAAGCAGACTTTTACCTTAACAAAGAGTTTATAACTCAAGTAATTGGCTGGAATCATGAGCAAACCTCACAAGGAGTGTCAGAACATAGAATCTTTTTTCTGTTAGCAAAGAAGATCAAAACATTCAACCTGAAGAAGAAAACTAAGTCAAAACTCCTACATCCAAAGCCTCCAAGGAAAATATGAATTCCTCCCAGACACTGGAAGAACTCAAGAGGAATTTTGAGAATCAAGTAAGAGAAGCTGAGGAAAAACCAGGAAGAGAAATGAGAGTGATGCAAGAAAATCTTTAAAAACAAGTCAAAAGCTTGCTAAAGGAGACCCCCAAAAAATACTGAAAAAAGAGTACCTTAAAAAATAGCCTAACCCAAATGGCAAAAGAGGTCCAAAAAGCCAATGAGGAGAAGAATGTCCTAAAAAGCAAAACTGGCCAAATGGAAAAGGAAGTCTAAAAGCTTATGGAAGAAAATACTTCCTTAAAAATTAGAATAGAGAAATTGGAAGATAGTGACTTAAGGAGAAATCAAGACACTGTAAAACAAATCCAAAAGAATGAAAAAATTAGAAAACAATGTGAAATATTTCACTGGAAAAACAACTGACCTGGAAAGTAGATCCAAGAGAGAGAATTTAAAAATTATTGGACTATCTGAAAACCACAATCAAAAAAAGAGCCTAGACATCATCTTTAACGGAATTATCAAGGAAAACTGCCCTGATATTTTAGAACCACAGGGCAAAATGGAAATTGAAAGAATACACAGATCACCTCCTGAAAGAGATCCCAAAGGAAAACTCCTAGGAACATTGTGGCCAAATTCCAGAATTTCCAGGTCAAGGAGAAAATACTACAAGGTGCCAGAAAGAAACAATTCAAGTATGGTGGAAACACAATCAGGATAACAGAAGATTTAGCAGCTTTTACATTAAAGGACCACAGGGTATGGAATATAATACTCCAGAGGGCAAAGGAGATAGGATTACAACCAAGAATCACCTACCCAGCAAAACCGAATATAATCCTTCAGGGTAAAAATCATAATTCAGTGAAATAGAGGACTTTCAAGCATTCCTGATAAAAAGACCAGAGCTGAATAGAAAATTTGACTTTCAAATACAAGACTCAAGTGGAACATGAAGAGGTAAACAGGAAAGAGAAATCAGAAGAGACTTATTAAGGTAGAACTGTTTACATTCCTTCATGGAAATATGATATTTGTAACTTATGAGACTTTTGTCAGTATTAGAGTAGTTGGAGGGGAAAGACAGACAGATAGACAAAAAGACAGAAGATAGATAGATAGATAGATAGATAGATAGATAGATAGATAGATGGATGGATGATAGATAGATAGATAGATAGATAGATAGATAGATAGATAGATAGCACAGGGTGAGTTGAAGATTAAAGAGTCATATCTGGAGAATAAAATTAAGGGATGAGAGAAGATTATACTAGGAGAAAAAGAAAGGGGGAGGTAGAACCTGGTAAATTATCTCATAAAAAAAAAAGAAAAGAAAATGCTCTTACAGTGGAGAAGAAACGGGAGAAGGTGAGAGGGAATGAGTGAATCTTATTCTCATTGGATTTGGCTTAAGGAAGAATAACATACACATTCAATTGGGTATGGAAATCTGTCTTACCCTACAGGAAAATATGGGGAGAAGGGGACAAGAGAGCAGGGGGATGATAGAGAGGAGGGCAGACTGGGAAAGGGGTAATCAGAAGGAAGTACTTCTGAGGAGAGACAGGGTCAAAAGAAAGGATAAAATAGATGGGGGGGCAGGATAGGATTAAGGGAAATAGAATTAGTTTTTCACAACATGTCTACTATGGAAGTGTTTTACATAACTGCACATTTATGGCCTGTATTCAGTTGCTTGACTTTTCAAGGAGGTTGAATGGGGAGGGGGGAGGGGAGAAAATTTGGAACCCAAAGTTTTAAAAACATATGTTTAAAAAAATGTTTTCACATGCAACTGGGAAATAAGAAATACAGGGAATGGGGTTTAGAGGTCTATCCTGCCCTGCAGGAAAATAGAGGGGAAGGGGATAAGAGAAGGGGGATATAGAGAGAAGAGAGGGCAGACTAGGGAAAAGGGTATTCAGAATGCATGTCATCTTGGGTGGGGGATGGGCAAGATGGGGTGAAAATGTGGAACTCAAAATCTCGTGGAAGTATATGTTGAAAACTAAAAATAAATAAATTTATAATAGAAAAAAAAAGTAGCTTTTCCTAACTCTTAGCTAGCTTATGCTACAACCAGCAATCAGCTGTGGATATAAGTGAAGCCAGTCTTCCAATTGATGCTTAAACTTGGCAATTAACTTTGTTTCAACCCACTTCATAAAACAAAGAAATTTTACTGAAGGAGCAGAACTTTGAGTGTGATCCGTCAGGAAGAAAAGGAACTAAAAAAAGACAGTTCAGAAAAAGAATTTAACTTGGTAGACTGCTGAAGTCTTGGCTTTTGGAATTTTCCATTCCTTACCATTCATTAATCTTTATTTGTTTTTTTTGGTTTGTTTGTTTGTTTTTTTGGGGGGTGGTAAGACAATTAGGGATAAGTGATTATCCAGAGTCACGTGGCTAGGAAGTATCAAATGTCTGAGTCAGATTCGAACTCAGGTCCTCCTAACTCCAGGACCAGTGCTCTATCCACCATTAATCTTTTTTTTCATTAATCTTTTTTAAAATAAAGTTTCATTGAAGTATTTTGTATTTATATTATCATATTTTCTCAGTATCCCATTTCCTTCTCTTCAGAGTGAGCCATCCCATATAACAAATAATATTTTAATGATAAAAAAGAAAAAAAATATACACAATCAATTAATATATTGAAAGAAATCTACCAATCTTAAAATCATAGAACATTAGAGATAAGAGGTTTAGAAATAAAGTCCAATTCTATATTTTAACAATTGAGGAACTGGAGTCTGAGAAATAACAAGTGAGTAGTCCAAGGTCATTCAGCAAATTAATGGTCCATTTTTTTTTCCTGCTAACCCATTAGGCAGCTAATTAGTGCAATAAATAAGAATGCTACATGTGGAATAAGAGAAATCTGAGTTCAAATCTGACTTTAAGCATTTAATAACTGTGTGGGCAAATCCATTATCCTCAGTCTGCCTTAGTTTCTCATGCATAAAATGGAGATAAAAATAGCACCTCCTTCTAAAGGTTGTTGTGAAGATAAAATGAAATATTATTTGTAAATTTTTGTGCAAAACTTTAAGCAACATATTAATGCTATTATGAAAGATATTAAGCTAATTATTTTGGCTCTAATATAATGCCTTGCTTATTAGTGGAATTAGGATTTTATTCTGATCCCTTATATTTGCAATAAGAAGCTTTATCAGGGAAGTCATGATATTTCTTGTTTCCATAAGGAGTTTTCTGATTCTTAGCTGTCATGTTAGACCTATAATTAAGGCCAGCACTCTGAACTCCAATTGTATTCCCTTTCAATTTAATCAGGGGCATGTACCTTAATATAGCCAAGCAGTAGTACAACATTAGCAATAACTCTCAGATCTGATCTAGTCTATAAGGCAAATAAACCACATGTGTATCTTTAGTTTTTGAATTAGTTCAATAATATAACTTACTCTCTACTCAAAATGATCAATCCTAGTAAAATTGTCTGCAAAGTGAAATGTTTGTATTTTTTTCTCTTATTGTTCTAAATTTAGAGAGGATTTTGTATTGAATTAAAAAAAGAATTAAGTAGAAAATAATAATGGGATTATATAAGATAAAGCAGAATTTAGGAGTGAGGGTACAGAAAGATGTTCCATGAATAAAATCCAAGCCACATTAGCCCCTTCTTTCATGTCACACTGAGTTAATTGTCATCAGCTTTAAAAGAAGGAAGAGGTAGAGCAAAGAATGAGGGTAGGCTACAGTGACAGAAAGGCAGAGAAATGGACAATACTGTTTCTCCCTTTCTCTTTTCTCAGTGCTTCAGATCATTTTTTTCTTTCATATAAACACAGAGCTGGACAATGTCTTGGTCACCATGTAGTCCAAAAACCTTCTTTTACAGATGAAGAAACTGAGTCACAAAGAGTTTAGGTTTATAATCATTTATCTGAAGAAATTCCATCAACACTTTCCCCAGAGCAGCAGGCACCATGAAGTTAAAGGGGGATGGTTTGGGCTGAGGGAGAGGATAGATAGACACATATAATGAATAACACAATACAATTTCTAGCAAAAACTTTCAGAAGGGAGAGACTGAAACAGTAGTCAGAATAGAAGAAAAAGAGAAACTTTTTTTCTTTTTCTTTTTCTTTATTTTAATAGTGAACTTGGTTGTAGGGAAATGGCTACTCTACTTTGGTACCAGAAGACCTGGTTAGAATCTTCCAGTTACTCTGTGTCTGACCTGTTTTATTCTTTTTGTTCTGTGAAAAACCTGGTTCACAAGAACATGAATAATAAGCAACTGTGGTATAAGAACTAAGAAGTAAGGATATCCATTTTTTTTTTTTACCCCAAGCTCTTTACCTTCATAGTACCTCATGATCTGAGATGAAATGCTGGGGAAGTGGAATCAGGAAAATAATTGTGTAATGGGTCAAACAGGCAAGTACTCCCCTACTCACACATGCAGACATGCAGTCAATTGGATTCTCAGAAATTTTCAGTGTGCAACATGTGTTCTAATTCAGTGCTTAAGTCTTTACATTTTAGGATGCCTACTAGTAGGGATTACTGTCCATATTTTTTTTCCAACTCTCCCTTTCCCATTGTATCAGGAAATTGCTCTTGTTCGTATTATTTATATACTTTATGCACAAGCACATGCACATACATGTGTGTGTATTATTATAAAAAATCAGAACAACTTTGTTTCATCTCATACTATGAAAATGTACAAGGACACAAAAGGTATTAATAGCTAATATTGGAAGGTTTGTGCAAAGACAGGAATACTAATGCATTATTGGTGGATTTATTCATTAATATAGCTAATTAAGAAAGCAATTTTGAATGTAGCAAATAAAGGGAGGCAAGGAAGGGAACAGGCATTTCTATATTGTCTACTTTGTTCCAGTCACCGTGGAAAGAGGTTTTAACAAATATTACCTTATTGGAACCTCATTTGAGAAAATAAAGTAGCTAAAATTTCCATGCTTTGATCCAGAGAGTTTATTGCCAGAAATATAACTGAATGATGCTATTGATTTTTAAAAAGCTTCCACATGCACCAGCATATTTATGGTTATACTTTTTTGTGCTAGAAAAGCACTTCAGTTTTGAAATGACTAGCTCAATCATGATATATCAATAAATGGAATGTTTATTTCATAAAATGAATGTGACAAAGTCAGAGAATCATGGGAAAACTTTTCTGATCTACCATAGAGGAAGCAGAGCAAGGAAAACTGTATACATATTGGCAAACAGAATAACAAAATGAAATTGAATTATATGTAATTATAAGGATTTAGCATTAAAGCAGAGAACTGGGCAGATAGCAATGCTCCTCCCTAGTTTCTCTGGAGATATTAGTGATGCGTAATTTTGCCCAGGGGCAGCTAGGTGATGGCATGGATAAATTTGTAGAGTGTGGAATAAAGAAGACTGGAATTCAAATCCTGCCTCAGACATTTACTAGTTGTGTGACCTTGGGCAAGTGAATTAACCCTGTTTGCCTCAGTTTCCTCATCTGTAAAATGAGCCAGAGAAGGAACTGGCAAACCACTCCAGTATCTCTGCCAAGAAAACCCTAACAAGGGTTCATGAGGAGTCAGAAACAATTGAAATTACTAAAATAAGAGAACATGAAATGTTGCCTAAGCTATCAGACACATTTGATGTGTTGGTTGGTTTTCCTTAATTGTCCTTCCACCCACCTGTGTTAAAAGGAATGCCCTCTTTCAAAGGGGAGAACATATTCAGAAGTAACCATAATCTGAAAACAAAAAGAATCAATAATACTTAAAGAAAAAACAATTCCTATGTCTTCAATACTGAATGAAAACATTAAACCATATTACTTCTCTGTGTACATATTATATTCACCAAATGAAATATAAGTGTCTTGTTCATTTCACTTGTATCTTTTTAACCATCACAACTAGCAGTTCCTTGTTGATAGTATGTCTTCCATAAAATTTTGTTAAGTTGACTTGAATAAATCAAATATTTCAAGATATCCATGAATCCTTCCTAATGGCATTGATCTTTGTATTAATGTCTTTATTATGTGCATTCTTTTTTGCTTACTAAAGAAAACCTTCCTGCTTTATGCCAAGCTTTTAAAGGAAAAAAAAGTTTTAAAGAAAAAGAAAATAGATCCTAAAGAATGTCTTAACCACCAACTGCTCAGAACACAAGTCATCCACCTGACAAGTAGCTGCCTGACTTTAAATACTGATTTTGCTCTGGGATGAGATCCAGTTAATATAAAATCATTCCTTTTTTTTTCAGGAGTTGGCCCACTAACTAGAATTATTTCTCCATGTTTTTATTTTTCTGTTTTGCACATGAGAGAAAACTTTGTTTTTAAAAAGCCTCATATGTAAATTTTGTTAAAATTCATAAGATTTAAGAACTCTCTTAAGCAAGCTTCTTCAATATACTTGTGAAAACAATAGCTCACATTTATATAGCACTCTAAGTTTTATAAAGTACTTTTATCACAGCAGCACTGCAAAGGAGATAGTATGTCTATTATCTCCACTCTCTTTCTCTCTCCCCTTTTCTTTCTTCCCAGAAGTAAAAAACAAAAAAAAAAAAAAAAAAAACCTTAAGAACAATAAACCACACAATACAACCTTCTTATTTTTCAAGTAAGTAAACTGAGGCTTAGAAAGATTGAGTAATTTTAATCTTTCTATAACCAATAAGAGTCAGAGCCAGGACTTACACCCAGATTTCCTGACTCCATTACCAGTGCCCTTTCTTCTGTAATATACTATAACTATGCCTCTGTTACTTTTAATAAAACTTCTGTAATTCTACCATGTGGCTGGGAAATGAGAAAGGTGGGAAAAGGTTTAAGGGGTGAGTATTTTATTGGGATAAAGGGCAGATGCCTTTATGACAGGTCACATATTAATCAACATCTTTCTTGCTTTTAAATTATGTTATTTTTATTTTTCTAAAATTAGAAAGACACCATTAAGCTGAAAGTTGCTTGCTGTTGACTGATGTTTGGTCAAGACCTCAGAGTCATTCAATGTGAGAGTTAGGAATGACTATATCATGCCACCCATACATGAAATAAATTCCCACTGTAACCTAACCACCAAGTGGTAAGCCATGGAGCTTCTCCTTGAAGACCTCCAAGGAGATAGAATCCTCTACTTCTTAAGGTAATCCATCCACTTTCAGACAGTTTCTAATTATTAGGATGTTTTATTTATTTTTTTTCCCTGCCATCCAGCCTAAATGGGCCTCTTTGCAACTTCTATCTTTTGCCCCTAGTTTTGTCCTCTGGGGTCTAAACAGAATAGATATAATACCTCCTCCATGTGATAATGCTCCAGTACTTCATGGTAGCTATCATGTCTCCTCTGAGTCCAGGTAAAATATTCCCAGCCAACCTTTATGTGACATAGAGTTCAGGCATCTCATAATGGAGGTTGTCCTCTGGACATTCTACAACTTTTTAGTATCCTTTTTTATATAGTGCTCACTGGAACAGAGTATAATACTCCAGATGGGTTCTGACAGTGACATAGTACAACAGATCTATTATTCTCTATTTCTGGAAGTTCCTTGTCTCTTTTTGTATTTTTTTTATATTTTTTAACATATGTTTTTAAAATTTTGGGTTACAAATATTCTCCCTTCTCTCCGTCCTCACCCACCCTCATTGAAAAGGCAAGCATCTCAGTACAGGTTACAGATGTGGGAGTCATGTAAAACTCTTCCATAGTAGTCCTGTTGTGAAAAACTAAGTATATTTCCCTTCATCCCATCCTACCCCCCATTTATTCTGTTCTCTCTTTTGACCCTTTCCCTCCTCAGAAGTGTTTGTTTTTGATTATCTTTTCCCCAATCTGTCCTCCCCTCTATCATCCCCTGCTCTCTTGTCCCCTTTCCCCCTTATTTTCCTGTAGGGTATGACAGATTTCCATATTCCGTTGTGTATGTTATTCCCTCCTTTAGCCAAATCCTATGAGAATAAGATTGATTCATTCCCTCTCACCTTCCCCCATTTCCCCTCCACTATAAAAGCCTTTTCTTCTCTGTTTCATGTGAGATAATTTACCCCATTCTACTTCTCCCTTTTTCCTCCCATTATAATCTTCTCTCACCCCTTAATTTTATTTTCCAGATATCACCCCTTCATCTTTAAGTCCCCCTGTGTTCTCTATCTATCTATCTATCCATATATACATATAATTTTTCCTTCCCACTACCCTAATACTGACAAAGGACTCATGGGTTACAAATATCATCTTTCACTGCAGGAATGTAAGCAGTTCAATCTTAAAATTCTCTTACGATTTCTCTTTCCTGTTTACTTCTTCCATGTTCCACTTGAGTCCTGTATTTGAAAGTCAAATTTTATATTCAGTTTTGGTCTTTTCCTCAGGAATGTTTGAAAGTCCCCTATTTCATTGAATGACCAGTTTTTACCCTGAAGGATTATACTCAGTTTAGCTGGGTAGGTGATTCTTGGTTGTAATCCTATCTCCTTTGCCCTCTGGAATATTATACTTCATGCCCTCTGGACCCTCAATGTAGAAGCTGTTAAATCTTGTGTTATCCTGATTGTGTTTCCACAATACTTAAATTGTTTCTTTCTGGCTGCTTGCAATATTTGCTCCTTGACCTGGGAATTCTGGAATTTGGTGACAATATTCCTAGAAGTTTTCTTTTGGGGATCTCTTTCAGGAGGAATTTGGTGGATTCTTTCAATTTCTATTTTGCCCACTGGTTCTAAAATATCAGGGCAGTTTTCCTTGATAATTTCTTGAAAGAATGTCTAGGCTTTTTTTTGATCATGGCTTTCAGATAGTCCAATAATTTTTAAATTCTCTCTCCTGGATCTATTTTTCCAGATCAGTTGTTTTTCAAATGAAATATTTCACATTCTCTTCTACTTTTTCATTCTTTTTGATTAGTGTTACAGTGCCTTGATTTCTCAAATTGTCACTAGCTTCCGATTTCTCCATTCTAATTTTTAAGGAGGTATTTTCTTCAGTAAGCTTTTGGACTTCCTTTTCCATTTGGCCAATTTTGGTTTTTCAGGCATTTTTCTCCTCATTGGCTTTTTGGATCTCTTTTGCCATTTAGGTTAGGCTATTTTTTAAGGTTTATTTTTCTCATTTTTTTGGTTCTCCTTTAGAATCACTCTCAGTTTTTCCTCTATTTCTCTTACTTGCTTCTCAAAATCCTTTTTGAGCTCTTCCATGGCCTGAGACCAATGCATACTTTTCTTGAAGGCTCTGGATGTAAGATCTTTGGCTTTGTTGTCTTCTGTTTGTATGTTTTGATCTTCTTTGTCATCAAAGTAAAATAATATAGACTGACTCTTTTTGCGATGCTTACTTATGATCCCAGCCAATTACTTGAGTTTTAAATTCTTTCTTAAGGTAGGAGTCTGTTTCCAGTGTGGCGAATATACTGTCCCAAGCTTCAGGGGTTTTGTGTGGCTGTTTTCAGAGTTACTTTTATGGACCTGTAAATTTTCAGTTCTTCCAAGGTGGTATGATCAAGGGCAAGGTGTTTACTCCTTTCCTGGCCTGTGCTCTGGTGTATGGGTGATCAAAAGCACTCTTTTCTGTCTTGGAACTGTGAGAATTTCCTCTCCACAGCCACTTCAAGCTCCACCTTGCCGGTGGTGGTCCTCCCTCCAGGACCACCACTCAGAACTGTGACCCAGATCCAAGCACGAGCAAAGCAAGAGGATCCTGCACCAGCAGAGAGATCCCTGCAATCCCCGTCTGAGCAGCCACTTGATTCCCCTTCAGTCTGTGGGCTGGAAGCTTAGGAGGCAGCCACAGCCCCAGTGCCAAACTCGAAAACTGGAACTGAGACCACCTTGCTTCTCTCTCTCACCACAGACACAGACTTTTCCCACTGACCTTCTAAGTTGTCTTTGGTGTTAGTGGGTTGGGCAGTCAGTAAAACACTACAGCTGCCCCTGATTCAGTCCTTTGAGGCCTGCTCCAGGTTTGCTGCGGCCTGCACACCCATGCTGAACTGCTCTCTTCTCCTGACTGGCACAATATACCTTTCTGATCAACCATCCAGGCTGTCTTTGGCTGTAAATTTGTTTCACTCTGTCTTTTTGTGGGTTCTGTTGCTTTAGAATTTGTTTAGAGCCATTTTCATAGGTATTTGGAAGGATTTGGGGGAGATCTCAAGCAAGTCACTGCTTTTACTCTGCCATCTTGGCACTGAAGTTCCTTGTCTCTTAAGGCAGTCTAGGATCACATTTGCTTTTTGATTATTATACCATACCACTTCTTCAAATTTTATTTGGAGCCCATTAAACCCCTATGTCTTTTTCAGAACAATTTCTGTCCAGAAATGCTTTCTTCATTCTGTAATTGTGAAGATGTTTTTTTGTACCCAAGAAATAGAGCTTTATTTATTCCTATTGAATCTCATGTTGTTAGATTCAAACCAATATTTTGACATGTCAAAATTCCTTTGGATCCTGACTGTGAACCTCCATCTCTTGGAGATTATACAGAATAATACATGTCCAACTCCATCAGTTATTTCTCTGGGGATGGATAGCATTTTTCATCATAAGTCCTTCAGCGCTGTCTTGCATCATCATATTGCTGAGAATAGCTAAGTTATTCACAGTTGATCACCTTACAATATTGCCATCACAGTGTATAATTTTCTCCTGGTTCTACTCATTTCACCTTGTATCAGTTCAAGTAAGTCTTTCTGGGTTTTTCTGAAAGCATCTAGCTCATCCACAATAGTATTACATGACAATCATATATCACAACTTCTTCAGCCATTCCCCAATTGATGGGCATCCCCACCCTGAAAAATACTGAATGAAAAGAAAAACTATTTTTATGAGATATCAATGAAGTGACAATGATAAAGAAAATAAATGAGAAACAACAAATATGAAAAAGGAGGAAGAAAAAAGGGAATAGGGGAGATATTGAAGTGAGGAATGGACCAATACAATAATTCTAGAAACATTTATTAGGTGCTTTTTAATTATAAGGTATCAGGTATTTAGAAACATTTGTATGTATTTTTTTTCACCCTCTGGCTCAAACTAGCTGAGTGTTCATGGGCAACTTTCTTAATTTCTTAATGGCCAAAGGCAATTAGATGAAACTATAAATTACTTAAAATTCTTATTAATAGATTGAGTTTACACTGATGTTTTCTTGTACAGATCACAAATTAAATCATGCATTCGGACACCCTAAAATAGAGATAGCGTCCTTGTACGTACCGAAGTAAAAATATTTTTGCTTTCAACTTGTTTGCAATCTAGTTGAGGGAAGAAATAAACATACATGCACTTAAACAACAATACCAGAATGAGGGTGGTAAGAGCTTAAAGTGTATACAGAAGATAAATGTTCCAGATAAATGAGAAGTCTCTTTAGGCCTAGATAATCAAAGAGAGTAGTAGGAAGCAACTGTCTCTTGTGAGATGGGTAAATGGGTAGATTTAAAGGAAGAGGATGACATTCTTAGCTAGAATAGTGTTAATAGGTAAGGAAAACTTGGAGAGCGATGGTGACTATTAGAATAAAAGAAAGGCAAGTGCAATAAGGGGAAAGGATTGGGGAAAATAGAACAAAGGACTCATCTTTCTTTGATCTGTTTCCTTGGTTGCTAGACATTGTATGGAGCAGTATCTCTCTCTCTCTCTCTCTCTCTCTCCTCTCTCTCTCTCTCTCTCTTTCTCTCTCTCTCTCTCTCTCTCACACACACACACACACACACACACACACATATACACACAGAGGGGAAAGAGAGAGAGAGAGAAGAGAGAGAGAGAGAGAGAGAGAGAGAGAGAGAGAGAGAGAGAGGAAGTTTTTATGTGAATAGACCGGAAGCAACTAATTATTAATATGGGAATTATTTTAACACTAACTTTCTATGTACATTTGCATAATCCATCAATTAAAGAAAAGTAATAATTAACTTGAAATTAGTAGAAAAGGTAAATATGATAGTGCATAGTGACAGTAGTTTCAACCTAATCTGTTTTAATAAGCTTTTAATGTGGAAAACGGGGAAATGAAGAAAGATGAAGATATTGACCTTGATCATTGCATTTCATGAAAAAAATAGATGATTTAAGATAATTATCTCTCTAAGGAGTCAAAATAGGGTTAAGAGACTTTACACAGGGTCACAGAGCTAGTAAGTTTTTGAGACCAGATTTGAACTCAGGAAGATGAGTCTTCCTGACACCAGGCCGGACACTCTATCCATTGCACCACCTAGCTGCCCGCAAAATGGACCTTGATTATTGCCATTTCCTGAAGTATGATATAAAATAATTATCTCCCCAAGGAGGCAAAACTACCTTGGCCAAAAAACACAATAGGTCCTTGTCAAGTAGATGGATATGGCAGCCATGGGAAACACCAGTTTCAAACATAAACTTTTTAAAAATTGCAAAGGAGTTCTCAAACTGCACTATAAATTGTCATCAACATTAAGTAATACTACTTAAAAATAGAAAAGTATATTAGTGAAACATTAGATACACAATATTCAGGAGCAAAAATAGTAATATAATATCCAATAAATGAAAATCTTGCAAACACTAGGGTAGGGAAACACCATTCAACAAAAACATTCTAGGAAAACTTGAAAGATGTCTGGCAAAAATTTGTTCAGATCAAAATCTCACAACACATAGGACAATAAGCTCCAAATATATACATGTAATTTGTTTTTGAATCACCTTACAAAAATTTAAATAAACAAGGGAGAGAGCTCAACAATTTTACTATGAATCAAACACTGTAATAAGCACCAAAGAAGAAAATGTTTGTTTGTTCAGAAATGTCCAGTTCTTTGTGACCCTATGGACCATAACACTCCAGGCATTTCTATTCTCCATTATCTCTTGAAGTCTGTCCAAGTTCATGTTCCTTGTTTCCATGACAAAATCTCTCCCTCTCATCCTCTGCTGTCACCTTTTCCTTTGGCCATCAATATTTCCCAACTTAAATATTATCTTTTCATTATGTGACCAAAATATTTAAACTTAAGCTTCAATATTTGACCTTCCAGTGAAAAGCCTGAATTAATTCATTAAGTATTGATGCATTTGGCCACTTTGCTGTCCAAGTGGCTCTCAAAAGTCTTCTCCAGCATAATGACACAAAAGTGTCAATTCTTAGTACTAAGTTTTCTTCATAAGCCAAAACTCACAGCCATACATTGCCACTAGAAAACAAAACAAAACAAAACAAACAAAACAATGGCTTTGCTGTTACAGATATTTGTTGGCAAGGCAATGTCTCTGCTTTTTAGTATGATGTCCAGATTTCCCATAACTTTCTTCCATGTTACAAAAATCTTTTTAATTTCATGGCTATAGTACTATCTGCAATGATCTTTGAGTCCTCAAAGTTAACTCTAATGCTTTCATTTCTTCTCCCTCTATGAACCAGTTGCCAAGATCTTAGCAATTTTTTAAATGATAAGTTTCAGCCAGCTTTTACACTCTCCTCTTCCATTCTCATCAAGAGACTTCTTAATTCTTCTTCACTTTCTGGTATCAGAGTAGCATTATTTGTATATCTGAGATGGTTGATATTTTTCCTGGCAACCTTAATTCTGACTTTTGATGCATTTAACCTAGTATTTCACATGATGATGTCTGCATGTAAGTTATAGAACTAAGGAGACAATATATAGCCTCCTCATGCTCCTTTTTCAACCTTTAATCAATCAGTTGTTCCCTGTTCTGTTCTAACTTGCTTCATGGCCCATATACATTTCTTTTGGAGATAAGTAAAACAATATGATATTCCCATCTTTTTATGGACTTGCCACACATTGTAGTCCACACAGTCAAAGGCTTTAGTGCAGCCAATGAAGCAGAAGTATATTTTTTTCTTTTTTCTTTTTCCTGAAATTCCCTTACTTTCTCCATAAGCCAACCAACCTTTGCAATTTGGTCTCTAGTTTCTGTGCCTTTTCCAAAACCAGAGTGCTCCTCTAGTAATTCTCAATTCACATATTGTGAAATGTAGCTTGCAGAATCTTAAACATAACCTTGATGGCATGTGAAATTAGCACAATTGTTCAGTAATTTGAACATTTCTTGGCATCACCTATTTTAGGATTGGGACATAAAATAATCTTTTCTAATCCAATAGCTACTGTTGAGTTTTCCAAATCTTCCAGCATATGGAGTATATCACTTTATCAGCATTATCTTGAGGATTTTAGAAAGCTTAGTTGGAATTATATCACCTCCACTAGCCTTATTATTAGCTTTGCTTCCTAAGGTCTACTTTATTTCATTCTTCAACATGTGTAACTCTAGATCAGTAATCAACCCACTGCAGTTATCAGTGATATTAAAATCTTTCTTTCATGGTCCTTTTGTGCATTCTTGTTATTTCTTCTTAACTTCTACTGCTTCTTTTAAATATCTATTGTAATTATGGACAGGAGAAGAATTCATGATTAGACAGGGGACAGAGACAGTTATGGGAGATAAAATAAAAATTTTCACTATGTAAGTTTGAAAAGGTTTTATTTGTAAAATCACTAGAGTTAAATAAGAGAGGAAATTTTTAATTGGGAAAATATTTTGTAGTGTTTCTTTCATTAAAAAATCTCATGTGCAAGATATATAAAGAAGTAGATCAAAATATAACAGTGACAGCCATTTCTGAAAAGATAAGTGCTCAAGATATAAGTACAATCATTTTTTTTTTTGGCTAGGCAATGGGGTTAAGTGTCTTGCCCAGGGTCACACAGGTAGTAAGTGTTATGTGTCTGAGGCCAGATTTGAACTCAGGTCCTCCTGAATCCAGGGCCGGTGCTCTATCCACTGCGTCACCTAGCTGCCCCATGGACAATCACTTTCGAAGGGAATAAATTCAAGTTATCTACAAACATATAAAAAAAGTTCCATTACTAGTAATTAAACAAATGCTTATTAAAATATTTCTGAGTTTGTGTAGCAATCTGCCAGTTTGGTAAAGAGGGAAAAAATGGCAGTTGTTGGAATGACTATAGCAATACAGACATAGTAATACATTTCTGGTGAAGTTTTGGATTGTCCAGACATTGTAGAAATCAATTTAAAACTTCATACCCCAAATCACTAAACTCTACCTTGCATATTCTTCGACTCAAAAATACCACAGCTAGAGCCATGTCTCAAAGAGACTAAGGAAAGATAAGACCCAAATGTGTAAAAAAAAATTTATAACATTTTTTGTTGTTGTTGTGGAAAATAAATGGAAACAAAAGGGCTACACACCATTTGCAGAATGACTGAACAAATTATGGCCTATATGATTGTGGTCTATAAAATGGAAGAATATTCCGTTGTAATAGAAGATGAAAATGATGGCATCAGAGAAACACAAGAAGACTTGCATAAGCTGATATAGAGTAAAACAATCATAACCAGAAGAATAATTTAATAAGTAACAACATTATAAAGAAAAAATTTTAAAAGACTTAAAAATTCAATTCAATGGCCAACAATTATTCCAGGAAATGATGAAGTATTCTACCTACCTCCTGACAGAGATGTGGTAATCTCAAGGTAAAGAATGAGACTTACCTTTCTGAGTACAAAAAAAAATGAGTTTTATATTACTTGAATATGCTCTTTCCTTTTGAGAATTATGGTGTGAAGAATTTAGGTGAAAGAGAACAATTAGTAATAGTATTATCAAAGAAAGGAAAGAAAAGAAAAATAAATGCACCAATGTTACCAAATGTAAATTCATAAGGAAAAAAAAATAAACAGGCATTATCTAAAGTAGTAGGTTGAATTTATCATACATAGACAGATACATACAATATATATGCTTATATGTGTGTGTACATATATATATGCAGAGATATGTATGTATAAAATTCAAGGTATATTTAATAGAGATTTGTGGCTTAACATACACTTTATCTGTTCTAGATTGTATTGGAAATACTCTTTATTTAGTTTTTACTAAATTCATAAAATGTGTGTTCTAAAACACAATGGATAAAAGACTATTAATAATGTGAACATATTTTATATTTATAATGAAGCATGGAAGATCACAATTCCAGGTATAATTAATACAATAACATAAAATGTTATTATTATAAAATATTGAAAAGGGCTAGAAATGAAAATAAGCCCTCTGAAAGTTTGGTGTGAGACTTGACTGAACCATATCATCATCCCAAAGGATGATAGACAAAAAATGGCATAATTGACATAGACAATAGACATAGATAAAATTGACCAGAAGAAAACAGGTAGATGAAAAGTAGAATAAATTTTCATCCCCATAATAATTTATTTTCACTGCTGATGACAGAACTACCACCTTAAAATTCGAGTATCACAGGAATGTCCTAGCTGAGGAAATACAATTGACATTTAAGAATACAAAAATTATGAACACCAATAGGACCACACCAACATTTTCACTGAAGAAATGGGTGCTGCGACCAACATAATTTTTAAAGAATTTTCTTATCCTTTTTAAAAGGTCACTTAAAAAATGGCAAAAAAAAATGTGAGCCAAAAATATTGAAAGAATAGTAATAACTAATTACTCATATATCGTATTCTTACTTTTAATCTGAGCATGACCTACACATGTATTATTTTATAATTGATGAAAATATAAGAAGGCAATAGGCAAATTTTTAAAAATTAGTCTTCCCAATCTTTAGAATCACATAATCGACTGAATGGAACAGAGAATATACAATTTTCTAGTTCAAATTTCTTTATTACTTTTTAATTTGATTTTTAATAAAATTAATTTTTAAAAGCATTTGATTTTTTTTTAAAACAAAAGAAAGTTGGGAATAGTCTCCTCTAACAGGAGACTCTGCAAATGTTAGGATCATACAGGATTCATGAAGGCAACAATGTAAATAAATTTGTTCAACAACCATCTATTGATGTCAAGTGAAGCATGAAAGAAAAAGATGAATGCTTGTCAAAGTTGTTCATTACTATCATGATGAATGCTTAGCACAAATTCCAAGTGGAAAGATTATTCTCCAACATGGTGAGGTCCACTTTGCCTTAGCTTATTTACTTGATTCATTTTCCCTGGTCATATTGCTACAAATATCACTTCTAATACTATGAAATAATTTTGGAATGAGTGGACTTTTTTTTATTTTAAATAAGTTTATTTAAACAAGATCTTTGAATGGAAGGGAAAAGGATCTAGGATCAATTTCTTTATTTTAATGTATCCCCACTGAAAGATAACTATTATCCTATATTTAAAGACTGCATTAAACGAAGTTATAAAATTGTGCTTGGTTTAGCAATGACTAAAGAAAAGCATTAAAACTATCCAATCTAATAAGGAATGCAAGGATTTTTTTTTGGGGGGGTGCAGGTCCTGTTATTGTGAAACAATGAGAGTAAAATAACATGCTGGTTTATTAAGATGAAATTTGAATGAACATGCTACTAATTGAGAATAGGGATATTTTAACTGAACCAGTTTGATTTTCCCTTCTCCATCTCTATTTAATGTTGATCAAAATATACCATCAGCCTTTTAGTTGCTTTTAATTGTATTATGCCTGTGCATATATACCAATTACTTTATGTACAATAATGGAAAGGGGTAAAGGAATCAAAGAAGTGAGAAAACTATATTGCAGTAGTCAGACTGTAGATGAACCAAATCTTGGTTTTCCAGTTGAGAATATATTGTTTTCTTGGGAGCAAAGTTCTGCAGTAAAAGTTGGAGATTCTCTTTTTAGTAAACACCTTCTATTTGCTTTTGGAATATATCAATTATATCTTCATCCTTCATTTCCAAGTGTGCAGGTGTAATTATGTTATTGATTGATCCACTAAATTGGAAATCTGATCTGTCTCATTGACATGTTTTGTCATTCACAATAGACTTTCACTACTTTACTAAGTGGTGTATGTCTCTTAATCTTAAACTGCACCACTAAACCATCTTGTCCTGCCACCTTCAAATTAATGTGGTCATTATTTTCAGTCTTGATTCCTTCCTTAGACTTCTCACTGAGGGTCTCCTCAGCTGTTCCTTCACAAAAGAGGCACCAGGATGGTCCTCACCAAGGGAATGGAGAGAGAAACAGCAGCAGGAGGTGCACGAAAAGGAGGAAGAAGAAGAGGAGGAGGAAGGGGAGGAGAAGGAAGATAGTGGGAATGTTTTTGAAAAAAAAATTCTACTTTTTTTGAAAACCATCTAATTCTTTTAGAAAAAAGTAATAATTGTGCATTTAAATAGATGATACTTAACATGTTAATCATTTGATTGAGAAATCATTTAATTGAGACACTGGAAATGATAGAAATGAAGGGAGAGGTAGAATGAGGAAATTTTTCTCACATAAAAGAGGCACATAAGAAAGATGGTTTTATAATGGGTGGGAAATGGTAGGCAGAGACAGTACTTGAACTTTATTCTCATTGGAATTTGTTCAAAGAAGGAAGACTATATATATATACTCAATTAAGTATAATGATCTATCTTACCCTACAGGCAAATAAGAGGGGGAAAGCATATGAAAAATGGGAATGGTTGATAAAAGGGAGAACAAATAGAGAAAGTCAATGGTCAGAAACAAAACTGACTTTTGAGGGGGAATGAGATAAAAAGAGAAAGACAGAGAAACAGAAGAAAATTGGATACAGGAACATGCACATTTAGTAATCACAAATGTGAATGTGAATGGGATGAACTCTACCAGAAAACAGAAAGAGATAGGAGAATGGATTGAAAATCAGAAGGCAACAGTATGTTGATTATAAGAAACACACTTGAAACAGAGAAACACACAGAGAGATAAAATAAGGTCCTGGAGCAGAATCTATTATGCTTCAGACAAAGTTAAAAAAAAGCAAGACTAACAATCATGATTTCAGACACAGCAAAAGCAAAAACAGACCTAATTAAAGAGATAATCAGGGAAACTACCTTTTGCTAAAACATACTATAGATGATGAAATAATATCAAATCTGCTTACAAAATTTTTTGTAATAAAAGCCCCATTTCTCCAATATATAGGTAACTTAATCAAAATTATAAGAATAATAGCTATTCTCCAATTGATAAATGATTAAATAATATGAGCAGGCAATTTTCATAGGAATAAATGAAAGCTATCTATAATTATAAAAATGTTCTAAATCATTAATGATTAGAGAATTACAAATTAAAACAACTCTGACATCAACTCACACTTATCAAAAATGACAGATTTTGGAGAGGATGAGGGAAGATAGGTACACTAATTTGTTGTTGTTGGCATTGTGAATTGGTCCAATCACAGCGGAAAACAATTTGTAACTGTACCCAAAGGGCTATAAAGCTATGTGTACTCTTTGACCCAGCAATACCATTACCAAAAACACCATGTACCCCAAAGAGATCAAAAGAAAAGGAACTGTATGTACAACAAGCTGCTTTTTTGTGATGGCAAAGAATTGGAAATTGAGAGGATGCTCTTTAGTTGAAGAATAGCTGAACAAGCTGCAACATATCATTGTGGTGGAATACTATTGTAGTATAAGAAATGACAAAGTGGGTGGTTTCAGAAAAATAAAAACAAAACAAAACAAACATGCAAATACTTATATAAAATGATGCAAAATGAAATGACTAGAATCAGGAAATCCCTTTTTTAAAATTACAGCAATAATATAAAGATGATCCTCAATGAGAGACTGAGTTAGTCTGATAAGCAAAATGATCCAAGACAATTACTTCCAAAGGGCTCATGAGGGGAAAAAAATGTCATTGACCTTTAGAGAGAGAATTAAAAAACTGTGAGTGCAAATTGAAGCATAATTTTCTCATTTTAATTTTCTTGTTTTTTTTCTGTAATGTGGTAAGAAAGCATGTTTTGTAAGATTTCAGATTTTTAATAAATGTATTATTTGCCTTCTTATTGGGTGTTGAAGAGTTGGTGAGGAGGGAGAAATGTTGAAACTCCAAAAAATAATGTTAAGAATAAATTAAAAAAATAATAAAAATGCCAGGACCTTACCTTATTTTTTTTGAAGACACATATAGTAGGTGGCACAGTGTGCAAATCTGACTTCAAACACTTATTTTTTGTGTGACCCTGGTTAATTCACTAAAACTACTGTTTGCTTCAGTTTCCATAGCTGTAAAATGAGGAAATGATACCTATGTTCCAGTGTTATTGTGAGGATCAAATGAGTTATTACTTGTAAAAAACACTTAGTGCAGTTCCTGGTATGTAGTAGAAACTATAAAATTGTTTATTCCCTTCCCTTAATAGTCATAAAATATTTATATGAAGACAAAGTAGTATTGTTTGTAAAGGGGAAACAGTGGAAGGAAGCAACATTTTCTCAAGTTCCATTGCTTTTTGGCATAGCATTTTAAAATTTATATTTAAAATACTAAGGAAGATGGAGCTAAGATGGAAGAGAAAGGGCAGGTCCCTGAAAATACTTTCAAAGAATGCTTCAAAACAAATTCTGAAGGTGTAGAATCCACAAAAGGTCAGGGTACAACAGTTTCCAGACCAAGACAACTTAGAAGCTCAACAGAATAATTCTATTGCACTGCGGTGAGAGTGGAGCACATTTCAGCATAGGCTATATTCTAGCAAACCAAGTAGCTGACATTGGGGGTGACTGAAGCAGTGTCACAGTGGCAACTTCTGGGCCTCTCATCCTATAGACAGTAAGGGGATCAGACAATTGGTCAGAATGAAATTACAGAAGTCCCTTTGCTTGCAGGGGGAGAGTGACAGGTCTCTGTTGCATTGCCCATACTCAGATCTGGGTTGCAATTTGGGTCTGAGTCCAGGGTGAGTAAGAACAGTAATACACTAGAACTTGTGTCAAAAGGGAAGCTGGAATAGAGTTCAAAGTTCCAGGGTGTAAAATAGTACTTGTGATCACTCAAGGACAAGAGCACAGGCCAGGAGGGTAGTAAATACACCTATTCCTAGATCAAAGCACTTTGAAAGAACTGAAAACTTACAAATACCCAGAATTTTCTTTAAAAAAGCTGCCTAAAACACCTAAAGCTTGAGAAAGTGCTCCCTCTAATCCAGAAGTAGAGTGGCACTTTAGCATAGAATTAAAAGTCAAGAAATTGGCTGGAAAAATAAGCAAAAGCCAGAAAAAGATTCTGATTATCAAAAATTACTACAGTTACAGGAAAGATCAAAACAAAAACTCAGAGTACTACAGTCAAAGCTGCTACTTCCAAACTCTCAAAGACAAGTATGAATTAGCCCTATGCCATAGAAGAACACAACACGAATTTTCAAAATCAGGTAAGAGAGGTAGAGAAAAATTGGGAACAGAAATGAGAGTGGTGCAAGAAAACCATGTGAATTAAAGAGTCCACAAGTTTATAAAGGAGGCAAAAAAAAAATACCAGAAAAATAACACTTTGAAAAATAGACTAGGCCAAATGATGAGAGGCACAAAACTCCACCAAAGAAAAAATGCCTTGAAAAGCAGAACTGGCCAAATGATTTTAAAAAAGAGATATACAAACATTCATCAAAGAGAAGAACTCTTTAAAAAGTAGAATTGTCTCAGTAAAGAAAATAATAGCTAAAAGGTAAAATTGGGCAAGTGGAAACTAATGGTTTTTTTTCTATGAGACATCAAAAAACAATCAAACAAAATCAAAAGAATGAAAAAAAATATGAAATCTCATTGGAAAATAAAACTGATCTAGAAAATAGATTCAGGACAGATAATTCTAGAATTATTGGACTTTCTGAAAGCCATGATCAAAAAAGTGCCTACATATCATCTTTCAAGAATTTATCAAGGAAAACTGTCTTGAAATCTAGAACCAGAGGGTAAAAGAAAAAATGAAAGAATCCTAAAAGACATCCCAAAATGAAAACTCCTAGGAATTTTATAGCCAAATTCCACAGATTCCAGGTAAAAAAAAAATACAAGCAGTCAAAAAGAAACAATTCAAATACTGTGGAGCCACACTCAGGATAACACAAGACTTATTAGTCTCTACATAAAGGATTGGACAGCTTGGAATATGATATTGTTAGAGAGAAAAAGAACTATGATTATAACCAAGAATCACCTACCCAGAAAAACTGAGTTTAATCTTTCAGTGGGAACTATATATATTCAATGAAGTAGAGGACTTTTAAGCATTTCTTATTAAAAGACAAGAGCTGAATAGGAAATTTGACAGTTAATACAAGACTCAAAAGAAGCATAAACAAAGTAAAGAAAAATCAGAAGTATTTAAATAAGGTTAAACTGTTTACATTCTTACATGGGAAAATGACACTTGTAAGTCCCAAAATCTTTCTCATTAAAGGAGTACACATAGACAAAAGGCATGGGTGTGTGATGAAGGTTATTGGATAATTATCCAAAAAAATAAAATTTAGGGGTTAGAGAGAGGAATGCACTAGGAAAAGGGGAAAGGGAGAAGTAGAATGGGGCAAATCATCTGACAGAAAAAACATGAAAGCATGTTTATAGTGGATGTGAAGATGGAGGAAGTCAGGGGAGGAGGCAAATGTGTGAGCCTTATTCTCATCAGAATTGGCTCAAAGAGGAAATAACATACATACTCAATTAGTTATGGAAATCTATCTTGCCATAAAGAAAAGTTGGAGGGTGGGGGATCTGATAGAAAGGAAAACAGCTTGGGGGGAAGAGTCAGAAACAAACCACTTTTGAGAATTGACAGGGTGGGGAGAGAGAGAGAGAGAGAAGAGAGAGAGAGAGAGAGAGAGAGAGAGAGAGAGTAGAATAAACAAGGGGAAATAAGGAAATACATAGTAAACATTACAGTGAAAAAAAATTGTGGTGAATTTCTCTGACAAAGACCTCTTTTTTCAAATATATAGAGAAGTGAATTAAATTTGTAACAGTTTTCAGAGGAAGCAATCAAAGGTATTTATTGTCATATTAAAGAAATGCTGTAAATCACTATTGATCAGAGAAATGCAACATTTTTTTGGGGGGTGAGGCAGTTGGGGTTAAGTCACTTGCCCAGGGTCACATAGCTAGTAAATGTTAAGTGTTTAGTCTGAGACTGAATTTGAACTCAAGTGCTCCTGAATCCAGGGCCGGTGCTCTGTCCACTGCACCATCTAGCTGCCCCAAGAAATGCAAATTAAAACAACTCTGAGGTACCACCCTAGGTCTATCAGATAATGTAATATGACAGAAAAGGAAAATGAAAAATATTGGATGGGATGTGGTAAAATTGAGACACTAATGTGCTGTTGGTGAAGTCATATACTGATTCAACCATTCTGGAGTGTGTGAGAAATGATTCATGTGGACCTCCACCTTATTTCAGTAAGAATTATTCAGTTCAGTATACTTTCATAAATGGTAATGATTATTAGCAATTTAAAAAAAATTAAGCATGATGTGATTTTGGGTCACATTTTAATTAACTTTTTTGTTTTTAGTTTTCAACATTCACTTCCACAAGATTTTGAGTCCCAAATGTTCTCCCTCTCTCCTCTTCCCCCTTCCCAAGATGGTGTACATTCTGAATACCCTTTCCCCTAATCTGCCCTCCTTTCTATCACCCACCCCTCTCTTATTCCCTTCCCCTTCTATTTTCCTGTAAGGCAAGATAGATTTCATTACCTCATTGTCTGTGTATCTTATTTCACTGTTGCATATGAAAATATATATTTTTTAACATTTGTTTTTAAAACTTTGGGTAGGTGATTCTTGGATGTAATCCTAGCTCCTTTGATCTCTGGAATATCATATTCCAAGCTTTCTGTTTTCTTAATGTAAAAGCTGCTAAATCTTGTGTTATTCTGATTGTGGTTTCACAATATTTAATTTTTTTCTTTCTGGCTGCTTGCAGTATTTGCTCCTTGACCTGGAAACTCTGGAATTTGGCTGCACTATTCCTAGGAATTTTCCTTTGAGGATCTCTTTCAGGAGGTGATTGGTGGATTCTTTCAATTTCAAATTTATCCTCTGGTTCTAGAATATGAAAGCAGTTTTCCTTGATAATTTCTTAACAGTTGATGTCTAGGCTCCTTTTTTGATCTTGCCTTTCATGTACTCCAATAATTTTTAAATTGTCTCTCCTGGATCTATTTTCCAGGTCAGTTGCTTTTCCAGGGAGATATTTCACACTGTCTTGTATTTTTCATTCTTTTGATTTTGTTTTATAATTTCTTGATTTCTCATAGAGTGCTTTTATTAGCTTTAGCTCATTAGTTAATTAGTTAGTTTTTATTTGCTCCTTTCTAATTTTTAGGGAAGTATTTTCTTCAGTGAGCTTTTGGATTTCCTTTTCCATTTTGCCAATTCTGTCTTTTAAGGCATTCTTCTCCTCCTTGGATTTTTTTGGACCTCTTTTGCCATTTGGGTTAGGCTATTTTTTAAGGTGTTATTTTCTTCAGTATTTTTTGGGGCCTCCTTTAGCAAGCTGTTGACTTGTTTTTCATGATTTTCTTGCTTCACTCTCATTTCCTTCCCCAATTTTTCCTCTAATTCTCTTACTTGCTTCTCAAAATTGTTTTGAGTTCTTCTAGGACCTGGGACCAATTCATATTTTTTCTTGGAGGCTTTGGATGTAGGAGCTTTGCCTTTGTTGTCTTCTGGTTGTATGTTTTGATCTCCTTTGTTACAAAAGTAAGATTCTATAGTCTGAGTTTTTTTTGTGTGTTCATGATCCCAGCCAATTACTTGAGTTTTAAACTCTTGGTTTAGGTAGGGGTCTGCTTCCAGGATGGAAGATGTACTGTCCCAAACTTCAGGGGTTTTGTGCAGCTGTTTTCAGAGATAATTCTAGGAACCTATAAACTTTAAATTCTTCCAAGGTTATATGATCAAAGGAGAAGTGTTTCCTCCTTTCCTGGCCTGTGCTCTGTTTTATAAGTGATTACAAGCACTCTTTTCTCCCTTTGAACCATGAGGAAGATTCCCCCTCCACCTCTGTCACAAGCTCCACCACTCCAGCACTCCTTCTCACCCTAGGACCTCCACCCAGGACTGTGACTTAGATGCAAGCACAGGCACAGACAATAGAATCCTGCCTCAGCACCAGCAAAAAGATCCCTGAAACCCCTTTCTGATCAGCCATTCAGTCCCCACTCAGTCTGTGGGTCAAGAATTCTAGAAGTAGCCATAGCCCTGGGGATACACCAAGACTGGGTCTGGACTGTCCTCTCTCACCCAGGTCCAACAGACCTTTGCTACCGACCTTCTAAGTTATTTTTGGCACCTGTGTGTTGAGAGTTCCGGAAATCAGTACAGCTCCCCTCTATTCAGTCACCTGAGGCCTGCTCCAGTTTTGCTGTGCTCCTCTCCCACTCCAGTGCAACAGATTTTTCCCATTAACCATCCAGTTTGTCTTGGGCCAGAAGTTTGTTTCATGCTGTCTTTTTGTAGGTTTCACTGCTCTAGAATTTTTTTGGAGTCATTTTTGACAGGTATTTGATGGGGTTTAAGGGAGATATGAAGCAAGTCACTGCTTTTACTCTGCCATCTTGAATCCACCCCCATTAGCAATTTTTAGTGACATACTCATCTAACAATATATGGTTAGTCAGTCATCTAACAATAAGGACAGGAACAAACATGTGTTAATACATATTTTCCATAAATCATAAAGTGATAATTAGATAAGATATGTTCTTATAGTAGGCTTTTATAGCAGGCCTCAAACTTTAATCCAATGTTCACCACTTGTTTCCCAATTTTGAAGCTCAAAAATGTGCAACTATAAGAATGCTGACAAAGATATCTCCATTCTATTTTCCACAGATTCCATGTCCAAGCTTCATTATGGGTAGGGAACTTAGGAGTAATATGGAAAGTCTCCCAATTAGTTATTGTACCTCCAGACCACCATCTTGTCCAACATGAGCAGGTGACCATTTTGTGATCACTTAGTGACCAGGAATGGCTACTGTCTTGTTCATCTTATGACCACTTCATTAGAGATGACTCTTACTTTGCCCATTTTTTTTACTAGCCACACTGACACATTATTTCTGACTCTCCTAGAGAATAGAAATCAAGGTTTACCAAGCAATAAAATTTTGTAATTTACCATGCCCTTCCCTCCCCATATTGGGTTATCAAACCCTATTAAAGTAAGGCCCTGGAGAAAGGAGGTATCTCAGATCATGAAGAAAATCTGAGGCCCATTTCATCAGAGGAAGCCATGCATCCTTTAATTAAATACTATTGGCTTGGAGCTCTGCCAGTACTGGTTTTTCCTGAAGACTGAACAATTTGGGACTCAACAAAAGCAATTTGGGACTATGCCCAAAGGACTATCAGACAATGCATACCCTTTGACAAAATAATGCCACTATACCCCAAAGAGATAAAAATGGAACCATATGTACAAAAAAGTATTTGTAGAAGCTCTTTTAGTGGTGGCAAAAAAAAAATGGACATTAAGCAAATGGCCATTAATTGGAAGATGGCTGAACAAGTTGTTGTATACTATTGTGATAGAATAATATTGTGCTACTGGAATGATGAGGAAGATCCTCCCAGAAAAAGGAAAAAAAAAACCCTTGAAAGACTTACATGAAATGATGAAAAATGAAATGAAGAGAACCATGAGAATATTGTATACAGTTGCAACAATATTGTATGACAATCAACTCTGGATGACTTAGCTGTTCTCAACAATGCAATGATACAAGACAGTTCTGAAAACTTATGATGAATGATGTTATCCACCTCCAGAGAAACAACTGATAGAGTCTGAATGTAGATTGAAGAATGTTTTTTATTTGCTTTATTGTTCTTGGTTTTTTTTTTTGGGGGGGGAGTCTGTGTTTTCTTTCACAACATGACTAACATGGAAATATGTTTTGTATGACTGCATATTTATAACCTATGTCAAATTTCTTGCCTTCTCAATGGAGTAAAGAGAGGGGAGGGGGAGAGTTTGGAACTCAAATATTAAAAAAAAATGTTAAATTTTTACATGTAATTGGGAAAATTAAAATATTAAAATGAAATAGTAATGTATTTTGAAAAATACTAAAAAGATGGGGCAGCTAGATGGCACAGTGGATAGAATCAGGAGGACCTGAGTTCAAATGCAGCCTCAGACATATAACACTTACTAGCTGTGTGACTCTGGACAAGTCACTTAATCCTAATTGCCTTAAAAAATACTAAAAATGTACTAATGAAAGCAACTTTTATTAACATATTCAACATCATTTGTCTTAATTCCAATAAGACATTTATGAAAAGAAACATGTAGGTGTGTTTTTCCACCTATTCAAGTTCATGAACCCTTGAAATGTATTGAAGAAGAGATCCATGAATCCTAGGTTAATAACCTCTGGTTTAGTATATCCGTGATGAAGGTATGAAAGGAGTACAAGTAGGCTTTTGTAAACAATATTCCACAACAGACTATATTTTTATCACATAAATGATTGAATGAGGTAAGAAATAGAAGATCTAGGTTGTTGACTCCCTTTTGTTTGGTATGCAAATGGTTTCATAACCTCTTTTCCTCCCTTTCCAGTCTTTGTAGACATTATTCCCCACCATCTATTCTTTGGACTTTGTTATTCCAGTGCTGCTGGCCTCCTTTCTGTTCCTCAAAAGATATTCCATTTACCAACTCCATGCATTTTCACTGGCTGTCCCATGAGCTGGGAATTCTCTTCCTCCTCATCTTTATCTCTCCCCCTCCTTGGCTTTCCTGTATTCCCCATTACCCAGCTAATGTCACATCTTCTACTGCAAACCTTTACTCATTCCTCCTTAATAATATTCATGCCTTTGCCCTGAAGAAAATTTCTAATTTATCCTGTATAAGTCTTAAACATATATGATTGTGTTTATGTTTCTTTGTCTCTTTCTCTCTTTATCTCTGTGCCTCTCTCCTCTCTGTCTCTGCATTTCTTTTTCTTTCTGTGTGTCTGCACATCTGTTTCTCTCTGTTTCTCTCTCTCTCTCTCTCTCTCTCTCTCTCTCTCTCTCTCTCTCTCTCTCTCTCTCTCTCTCTCTCTCTCTCATCTCTCTCATACATCCAGAACTCAGAAGAGTGTATTGTGTAACATAAGCACTTAATAAATGCTTATTCTTTAACTTAAAAAAAAGTTTTATCACTAGAGTGAAATTCTGCTTTAAAGTCTCTCCTCCAACAATATATCTCTCATGACAAAATCACACGTAATAAAATTTTAGATTTCACTTCTCTCCCTCATGGGTAACTTCAGTTGGCTGATCACTACTCCACCTCCTATTAGCTCATTATCTTAATTCATTCTCATCCAGGATTCTAAGATAATCAAGGATTATGTTTTGATATATCATCATTAATTACCAGGATGACAACATTTCATTAAGTAAAAAAGGAACTTAGTCTCCACTCAAGTTTAATAGATGTCATTTGTTAGGAAAACTAAGGAAACCTTTTTTCCAACATATTTTTACTCATCTCTTTCTGTAGTATCATATCACATACATAATCTTCTAAGCTAAATACAACATCAAGATCATTGTCTATATAATTAGTTAATAATGCTATAAAAAATAAAACAAAGACATAAATAGTTGTTTACTATGTGTCAACTTTGAAAAAGCTCGCCACCAGAGCCATCTTTAAACATCACTAGCTAATGTTAGCTTCCATTGTATAAATAAAATCCCACCACTTGATTCTCTCAGCCTTGCAGCAAAGTTTCTCAGTAATTCTCTCAATATTTTTCCAAGATAAGAATAAAAGAGGCCTTTAGAAAATAAGTTTTATTTGTCCTTTATCTCTCTATCTCATTCAGTCTTTCAGCAACCATGACAAGTTACTTTCTAGAAAAATAGCAAACTGGCCAATCTCTCAAGAATTTATTTTTTAAAAAAAAATAAACAGTCACATAGTCCTTGTACCTGGAGCTATAAAAGATGTTGTGCAATCTCTACCTGTATTATAATCTTCTAAAAAGATTTTTATATATCAAATTAAGTTGAATAGTATAAACCAAAACATATCACCCTTTAACATCATCACCTCTAGCACCACCAAAACCATTATTATCATTAACAAACATTTAATAACCACTAGGCACTGTACTGCCCACTGGGAATACAAAGAAAGTCAAAAACATATATACGTATGAACACATAATAAAATAAGTAAATCAATGTCAATGTCATTAATCATCAACATGGTCAAACAATTTGCACTTATGACAAAATAAAAGATAATTATTTGATAATTAATAAAATATTTAGGAAAAACAAACATTCCCAAATATACCCCCATGTGAGGTAGGTTTTTAGGGTTGATAATGCAATATATACCCTATATGACAGGATGAGATTTCCTCTCTCCCTTGAAAAATGAGAATACTAAACTAAGAATCAGGATGAGTTGAGTTCAAATCCTTCCTCACATACTTAGTAATTACATAAGTATGGGTAAATTATATAATGTATCATGTCCTCTCTTTCCTCAGTTACAAATTAGGGATCTGAGGGAATTAGAGAGTTAGGAGTGATGGGGAGCTAAATTTACAAAGGAACATTATGTTAGTAATCTTGCTAAAAGATGAGTTATTTAAGCAGAAAATATATTCATATCTTGATGATTTAGGTCATCTGCTTGAAAGCATGAGGCTTGATCAGATCAATTTTTGGAAGTCCATTTAGTTCCAGTCTATTATTGACCAGTCATTTTGTATTTTTAACTAGTTCTTGTGTTTTTATAGACAAACCTCTAAAGGATAATGTACTTGTGATGAGCTAGACTAGTTCAAGAAAAGCCTTTTTTCAGCTTTAAGATGTCTCCAAAGCTCATTCTCCATCAGCATAGCCTTTGAGATCCCAAGGTCATGTTCTCTCTGTGATGAGGTAGTACTTCAATGGAGGCTTTTGTGTACTGCATTTTGAGGAAATTGCTCTCACAATTATTTCTAATGTGGAACTTAATGTATCAAGATGTCTGAGAATAAAAAAAAATACCTCATATTTCTTCCTTTCAACTACAGAAATGTATTCTCTTTCCTAACATTCTTTTGAGTGACAGGGAAAATTCCACATAATGGAACTGTAAATTTGAATGAAAGAATCCACTTTCAAAATTACAGTAAGCAGCAGGCTGTGTTCTTTGTCTCCTAAAAGGTTCAAAATTGTGCTTAATTGCTTTGTTCTCACTTTAAAGGAACACGAAGTTCATAAATAATAATCTCAAGTGGCATCTTCCAAGTGCTCGAAGTCTCTCTTGATATTTTGCTTTAATACAGATATAGGTCTGATGGGGGCAGATCACTCCCAATGATTTTTAAATAATCTAAAATATTCTGTGTGGCTTAAAACAAATGTGACAGTTCATCTATTATGTCTGACTTATAAGAAAAAAGAATATTTTCCAGAAGTATTTCCCTGAGGCTGTGAACCACCCGATACCCAAATGAGTTCAAAAGTATCCTTTTGTCACCTCACAGTATATATGTGATCAAATCAACCAACAAACCAATCAAAACAAAGGAAACTGAAACAAAATCACATTAGGGACAAATTAAGGCATTTATTGACAGCCTGTATGCTTATTGAGTAGCCCCACCTTTCTGGATTCTGAGCATATTTTGAAGCAATTTAGGTGAAGAGGCTCATGTTTATTTGCTGCCATAAATTCCATTTATTTAAAATTGGGGTTAGAGTACATATAGAGTATGGGTTGGCTGTATCCACACTTAGTATGTGTACCATGTGTACCATGATAAGGATGGTATTATATTTGAACTTACATTCTTGTTGATATTCTACACCCAAACAAACAAGGTGGTCTCACAAGGCCCTTTCATTACTCTTTTCCTAAATCTGTCTTTTTCTAATATCTTCTCTTTTATTACACCTATTTTTATATAAGTCTATCCCCCCGCTAAACTCTAAACTCATAGAAAACAGTGTTGGTTGTTTATGCATACATTTCTGTCCATCCAGAGCTAATCACATAATAAGCACTTCATGCATGTTAACATTCAGTAAGTCTCATCCATCATAAAATTTTGCCTTTTTCCCCCCCTACACTTTGAACACATCTGGGAGCTTTTAGAAACTGTTAAGTTATTAATCAGAATAGGTGCAAGTTCAGAGAGCACATCAATTCAGTTCTATAAATCAAGCTATTTCCCTATTCTACATGACAGCTAACATAAATGTGTATGCATATACACACATTCATACATACATACACATACACAGATATATATGTGTATATATGCACATATATAAAGTATTTTGTAAACATTAAAGTGATATACATGCTTATATTACCTCAAAGTTCACAAAATTATGTGTGTGTATATATATATTATATATATAGTATATATAATATATATACTATATATATATAATATATATTATATATATATGTATTATATATTATATATAGTATATATAATATATATTATATATATAATATATATGTATACTATATATATATAATATATTATATATATGTATTATATATTATATATAGTATATATAATATATATTATATATAGTATATATAATATATATTATATATATAATATATTATATATAATATATATGTATACTATATATATATAATATATTATATATATGTATTATATATTATATATAGTATATATAATATATATTATATATATAATATATATGTATACTATATCTATATTATATATATACACACACATGTATTTTTGTGAACTTTACTTATATACATGCAACACATCTATATCAATCTATCTAATTTTATCCACACAAAAGCCTTGTGAGGTTAATGATTATTATCCCCATTTTATAAATAAGGAAACTGAATCTGAAAGAGGTTAAGTGACAAAGTGACTACCCTAAATCATGCAGCTAGTAACTGTCGGAGGTTGACTTTCAACTCATATCATCTTAACTCTGAGTCAAGGGCTTTCTGTTGCCTAGGCTATTCCTTTATCTCTAAAATGATGAGGTTGGTCTAAGTGATCTCTGATATCCCTTTTAGTTCAAAATCTGCAATGTCAGTCTTAAAAAAATACTCTAATGTGACAGCAAAAAATATCATTTCAGTCAAAGCAAATAATCTTGTATAACCAGAATCATTATATTAGGATTTAACTCTAATTCAGTGAGGTGAGAACAAATGTAGTCTCCTTTCATCCTTTCCCCAAATCTGCCAAAATTATGTTCCAAGAGCAAAACAGGCAAACTGGCTATTGTTTCTGAAAAGAGAGGAAAATTGATCTTAATCTAATGTTGGCCCTAAGAAATAATTTTGAAATAGTCAAAGTTTGTGTGTTGTACACTCAGTTTTTCTGTAGCTTCTTTCCAACCTGTATCTATTCCAATCAGTATCGCCACACCAGGCATGATAGCTTACTCTCAGGCTACCCAGAGACAATGCACTATGAAAAGTCAAATATGATATAGTGCAGTGGTTTCCAAATATTAAGCAATGGCACTTACCCTTTTCATTTTTGTACCATTTGTATGTTACTTATGAAAGTTATGTATATGTCCCTGTGGATTTGTCTAATTATGGGTCCCATGGAGCTATGAGTCTCTGCAATCTGTCCACCTCTCTCTAAGAGATACTTTGATGCCTGAAGATGAGCCAGAGAAGGAGCCACAACGATAAACTCACTATCCTTGTCAGAGAGAGATACCAGTTTAGAATAATATTCATACACTCTAAATATTGCTAATCTAAGGGAAAGGATTTTTTTGTCTAAGCAGATTTCTTTGTCACTATCCTTGAAAGAGGAAGAGGTGTAACTTGCATGCAAAGACTTGATACATTCTTACCTTTACAAAAAGGGAAAAATATAGCTTATGTTGAAAGGATTGATTTGTTTCTACCAAATGTGAGTAACAGAAAGGACCAACACATGTAATGAATAGTAAATAAAGCCATTCATCTAGTCAGATAGAAGATGGAAATCAGAGAAGTTGTACAAATTAGAATATGCCAGGCAAGACACAGAATTCACCCATTGGTAGTGAAATACTTCAGCCCAATTGAAAAATTCTCTGACAAGAACCAAGTATGAAGTTCCCGAAGTCTATAGGGGAAAGTTGGAAATCAGGCATATGGTGAGTAGGGGGCAAGGACTGGTATTTTCCTATGTGCCTGCCTACTTAGGTTTGTTTTCTTTCTCTCCAGATTGTCCCTACAGATTATCTCAAACCAGAAGTGGCCCTTCTTGCAGCAGGAATCAAGGAGAAAGTCTCCATTATCACAAGCGCTCATGCCAATTCTGACCCTCAAGTCAGTACGTAGCATAAAAAGACTTTGATCTCCACCCATGAAAATGAACTTGTCTCAGCAGAAATTCTCAAAATGCTTCAAATTACTGAAACCCAGGCTATGTTTTCCAAAAAAAGTCAAACTTGTGACATCCATATATATTTTTATTAAAACCACCTATAAAAATGTTTTTCTTAGCTCATATTTTATTCAAGTCAAATTAAATATAAAGTGTGACAATTTTGTAACAACACACAACAAATAATCTCAAACTTTAAATCACTGTGTTGTATTCACTGTCAAAGCTTCATACATCTACACATAGAAGAGATTTGGGAAATAATATGGTTCAATCTCTTTATTTTATATTTGGAGAAGATAAAGGCCAGAGAGGTTAAGTGATTTACTCAAAGTCACAAAGATAATTGGAAAAGTCCATGTTTCAACCGAGTTTTCTGATGTCAAATTCAGAAATCTTCCCACTGCATCACACTGTCTTGAAAAGACAAAGGTAAGAACATATTGCATTGGATGTGCCCCTCTCCCACCACCCTCAATCTTTAAAGTTGAAGATTAGAAAGTATTAGGTACCTGGTACTATGGGAGAGTGAAGAAATAATTGTTGCAACATGAACCACCTGGAATCCTGGATGGACCAACTCCATGGACCTTTTTCACCCCTAATGGATACAGTAAGGAATGGGAGACCCATACTGTAGCACCACAGGCCAGCATCGGAGTGGTCTAGACTAGAGCAGCATCAATATCCAACTCTATGGCCATTGGAAGATATATGCAGTTCTCTACTGATTCTGCCCACCCTGGACTCTTGCCTCACCCACCACAGGATAAGGCAAATAGAGTAAATTATCCTACTGGGGATGTGTTGCTGCTTTTGTGTCTACTTTCTCCTCTAGACATAGACCCTGGTTATCTTTTATTGTGCTTGATTTCTTCAATAAAAAGAGGAAAGAGAAGAGAGTCACCCAGAGGTGCAGGTGGGAGGAGAAGGGAGGCCAGTTACCTACATTCTGCTATCCACACCTAGGACAACCACTATCCCAGATCTAGTGATTCTGTGTTCTCTTTCTTCTATCACCTCCCCCCACAAGCTGGAGTCAATTTGAATATTAATCTAGATTTTGATAATGTCGATTTGAAATTTGTATTTACTAAAAAAAAGGACTGCATTCATGCAGGAGTTGTTATATATACATAAATGTACATATATACATATGTACATGTATGTATTATCATTTATTTGCCATTATTTTGGTCCTTGCTTTGTTTCTATTTTAAGAAGACATTATGATTACCAAAGTTCTATACCTTTCATTTTGGTAAATTAGGATGGATTTAAATAAGCATTGCACATTGAACTAACATATTTGAGTTCCAGCCCCATCCCTGTCAATACTCAATAACATTTTGCACGTGTAATTTCCCTTCAGTGGGACACACATTTTTCATTTGCAAAATGGAGATAGTAATACTTACTCTACCTACATCTTTGATTTCTAGAAGGATTAAATGAGATAATTTATGCAAAAAATTTTGCAAATCAAAAGTACCATATAAATATGAGCTATTATTAGAAGCAGGGGCAACTAGGTAACACAGTAGATAGAAGGTTGGGCCTCCAATCAGGAAGACTCATCTTCCTGAGTTCAAGTCTAGACACATTCACTTACTGACCCTGGGCAAGTGACTTAACCCTGTTTAACTTAGTTCCTTATCTATAAACGAGCTAGAGAAGTAAATGGCAAACTACTGCAGTATTTTTGCCAGAAAAAACCCAGAAAAGGAATCATAAAAAGTCAGACAAGTGAAATAACCAAATAACCAATTAAGGGCACATTAACTTAATGATTTTTGTCACATTTTTCCTAAAGACTTACCACATTAACTTGAATTTTGTAGATGAGAAGTCTACAGATTTCTTGATCCTAATCTGTTAATTTAAAAATAGCATTCATCTAAATATGTCTATTTATAAATTTTATGCATTAATACATAGATATAATATGTATGCCAATATTATATATATTAAAACATATAGGAAATATTTTAAATTTTAAAATATTTTATGTTAAATGAGGATGCAATAGAAACAACATTTAAAAGTATTTTATTTAACTATTTTATTTATTTAAAACTTCTAAAATGTATTTTAAACACTTAAAACTATTTTATTTAAAAATTATTTAGCATTTCTAGTAACCTTTTTTATCTGTCACTCTTTGCCCCTAATTCTTCAACTCTTCTCATACCTTATTTCAAAAATCTAGGTCACCTAAACAAGATACCCAAACAAAGGAAGATGGAGTATGTAGATAGGGATCAATACTTTCCTTCTCTCTTGCCTTTGGTTACATTCCTTTGATGCACCTGCAAATTCACCACCTCAACCCTGGGAAACAGCTGTATTTTACTTTCATGCCATGTATGCCATTTTAACTAATATCAGCAAAAATTATTTTGTTGGTCATGTGCTGTGTTCTGAAATGATACCAAGATTGTTCAGGGGCAGTCCCTTTCTTCAAGTAGCTTATAAGCTGTTGGTGGGTGGAGGAGGGAATGCATATACAAATAGCAATAATTGAAAAATTAATGGTAATAAATGAACAAAAGTAACAGAACAAGTTTGATGAGTTATGAAAGACAGCTTCATTTAATAAAATTATTACACTCTCCGCAACTGATAAATGGTCAAAGGATACGAATAGGCAGTTTTAGAGGAAGAAACTAAAGCAATCTATAGTCATCTGAAGCAAATGTTCTAAATCACTGTTCATTAAAGAAATGAAAATCAAAACAACTCTGAGGGACAGTATCACATCTATCATGGTGGCCAACATGACAAAACAGAAAAAATGATAAATGTTGGAGATGTGAGAAAATTTGTATGCTAATGCATTGTTAGTGGAGTTGTGAAATGATCCAACCATTTTGGAAAGCAATTTGGAACTATACCCAAAGGACTATAAAATTGTGCCTACCCTTTGACCCAGAAATATCACTTCTAGGGCTGTATCTCAAAGAGATAATAAAAATGGGAAAAGGACCCACATGTACAAAAATATTTATAGCAACTCTTTCTGTGATGGCAAAGAATTGGAAATTGAGGGAATGCCCATCAATTGGTGAATGGCTGTGGTATATGAATGTAATTGATTTCTATTGTGCTATAAGAAATGATGAGCAAACTGACTTCAGCAAAACTTGGAAAGACTTGTGTGGACTGATGCTAAATGACATGAGCAGAACTAAGAGAACATTTTACACAGTAAAGCCACATTGTACGATGACTAACTTTGATAGACTTAGCTCTTTTCAGCAATGCAAGGATCTAAGGCATCTCCAAAAGTCTCATGATGGAAAATGATCTACACACTTCCAGAGAAAGAACTGTGGAGTTGGAATACAGATTGAAGAACACGATTTGCTTTTTTTTTTCCTTCTGTTTTGTTTCATTTCTTCTTTCTTGTGGAACTTCCTTGTGGTTCTAATTCTGTTTTACAACATCACTAATGTCAAAATATGTTTAATAGGAATTTATATGTACAGCCTATATCAGATTGTGCACTGTCTTGAGGAGGGAAATGGGAAGGTAGGGGGAGAAAATTTAAAATTCAAAAGCTCATGAAGTGAATGTTGAAAACTAAAAATTAATGAAAAATGCAAAAAAAGAAAAGGAATTCATCATACAATATAGTAAACACCATGTATAAAGGCATCTATTTATTTACTCTTCTGCAAAAGCAATGATTAGAACACAAAAGATTTTTTTAAATGCACTCTTTTGATACTCCTCTTACTTAACTGACCATTTCTTTTAAATCTCCTTTCTTGAATTATCTTTCATATTCTGATTCCTATTAGTGGATGTACCCAGAATACTATCCTGGGCCTTCTCTTTTATCTCCCTTTGGATGAACAACTTATCAACTCCCATAGATTCAATCAATATCTTCTTGTAGATAATTCCTATGTCTACACATCAAACCCCCATCTCTCCCCATGGGCTCTAGTCCTGAATCACTAAGTGCCTACTTGGCATATTTCTCTGGATAGAAATGATTATCAATTCATGATACATGTTGTTTGTCCCCAACAAAATGTAAGCTCTTTCATGGAAGGGATTATTTTGCTTGTATCTTAACAGGCCTAGCCCTAGCACAGTGTCAGCTCAAAGAATTTACTTAATAAGTGCTTATTGAATTGAATCAGTTTGTACTGTATTGGATTAGAATGGATTGGTCTCCCTAAACATCTCAAACTCAACATTACAAGCTATTGGTGGGTGGAAGAGGGAATGAATATATAAATAACAATAATTGAAAAATTAATGGTAATAAATGTACAAAAGTAACAGAACAATTTTAACGAGTTATGAAAGACAGCTTCATTTAATAAAATCATTGCACTCTCCCCAATCGATAAATGGTCAAAGGATATGAATAGGCAGTTTCAGAGGAAGAAACTTAAGCAATCTATAATCATCTGAAAAAAAATTTTTAAATCACTATTGATTAAAGAAATGCAAATCAAAACAACTCTGAGGGACAACATTACATCTGTCATGTTGGCCAACATGACAAAACAGAAAAATGATAAATGTTGGAGAAGATGTGGGAAATTATTTTTTGCCAAATCCACCCATTTCCCTGCTTTTTATGTCTATCAAGAGTTCTTGACGCTTTGTATAATCCCTGTACAATCCTACGGGATAGGAACTGCAAGATGCTGAGAGTAGTTAAGTGACTTGCCTGTCTTTTACATTGTTAATAGTCATTGTGGGCAAAATACGAATAGTGTTCTACCCAGAGCCCAACTTTGACTCTTCCTTCCTCTACCTTATTTTCTTATCCTCCCGCCTTGGCATACTTTCCTCATCAAAGCCTATAGGGCTCTAATGATATATTATCTGATATTGGGGTAGGGATCCTTTGTTGCTAAATTTTTAAGGTTGAAACCATTATCTTATAAACTGGAATTCTTGCAGCTTATTTTTCTCCACTTTACCTCTATTAAGGGAGTTATTTAAAATAAAAAGGAGCCCTGTCACAAAGCTAAGCTTCTCAGTGTTTTCAAATCTTAGGACTGTCTGTTTCATTTAAATGTACACTTATATAAGTGGTGCATGGGCTTTAGTCAATTTGCACTAGATTTTTCTCTCAGGCCTGCTCATTTTCTGATTTTGAATTATAATTTAAGCCTTCCAGATCTGTACTGGCTACAAAATAAAATGGAACAATAAATCAGACATTAAAACTTCAAGAAGGGGCAGCTAGGTGGCACAGTGGATAGAGCACCAGCCCTGGATTCAGGAAGACCTGAGTTCAAATCTGGCTTCAGACGTATAACATTTACTAGCTGTGTGACCCTGGGCAAGTCACTTAACCCCATTGCCTAGCAAAAATTTAAACAAAACAAAACAAAACAAAAAAACTTTAAGAAATGCAAAACCCAGAAAATAGATAATGATAAAACTCATTTTGAATACATGTACAAATAATGTGACTCTAATTTTTTTTTCAGTCCTTAGAGGGTACATAAAGAAAAATCCAGCACTGAGGTAAAAATGAATTCAGTAATTAAAATAATAATATCAAAGTTAATTTTCTTTTATTACATATTACATTACACAAATTAAATCAATTATCAAGGAATCTTCTCTGATTTTTGATTCCTTGAGTGTAGGAGAACACCTTCCCTTACTTATGATTTAGTATTTCCTCTAGTGGAATAAATGTCATGACCAAATAACATACTCCCCTTGTTTTCTGTCTGGCCAGGGCAGAGAAAAAAAAATGACTTCATATTTTACTGTAATCATCTGAAGGCAATTTATTATAGAAACAATGACAAGTTAATGTATTGCAGTAGAGCACTATGCCATACTGTGACTCATCCCACACATTGCATCAAGAAGCTAATGATGCTATCCAGTATTTGTCACTCCTTGATCATGAAAGAACTCAATGATGATTTCAATACATAGGTCAAGAGAGAATATGGGAGTGAGCAAAAATATGTTTTACTGGCTCAAGATGGAAACAGATGATACCAAAAAGTTTTATACATAGACCTGATGTGTTCAGAGGAAAGTACTACAAACTCACACTGCATGTTTGAAGACTATAAGCAATAATACACTTTGAGCTTTGTTTGCACTAACGTTTATCTCAAAATGAGAGAGTAAAGAATGACTGATAGATTACTGATCACCAATGATGTCACCATTTTATTAAAATAAAACATACCCATGAAGGAACCAAAAAAATAAACAAACAACAACAACAATAACAATCATGGTTCCTAAAATTAAATATGAGAAATATGATAGACCATCATCTTCCAGGACTGTAGAGTTCTTTCTTTTTATTGTTGCATGGATTAGACTACTGTTTTTTTTTTCCTTTGAAAAGCAATAGAGTTGTCTCCAGGAATTATTATTGTTATTGTCATTTTCATTAATATTTTACATTTATATTGTATTTATGATTTGTTAAACACTTTATAAATAATACCTCATTTTGTCCTCAAAATAATCGTGGGAGTTAGCAATAATTGTTATCCCTATTTGCAGACAAGGAAACTGAGGCAGAAAGAAGTTAAATGACTTTTTTCAGGATCACACACAGAATAGTGCTAAATAAATGCTTATTTACTGATTAACAAATGTCTGCAACAGGATTTGAACTCATATCTACCTATCTCCAGGCTCAGCAATTTTTTCCACTGACCCACTTAGTTGATTTTTGGCCCGGTGAGATGCCTCAAGCTGAGCCTCCCTTGATGTAGCTTCCTGGTGCCCTGTGGCCAACTGAAGTGGCTTACTGGTTCTCTACAGGTATAAAATGTCCCACCCACATGGACTTAGGGTTCTTTAGACTTGACTATGTGAATAATCACACCTTGCCCTATTGATCAAACATTTCCATACCTAGGTCAGTGGTGTCAGGTATAACCAAGTGAAGAGCTATAGCACTCTTGTTGAATATGCTAAGTGAACTTCCTTTTGTTGACTGTTGGATTACTTATAAGTATCTTATATCATTCCCATACCAAATATAAATCTCCAGGTTATCAATCTGAGTCAGGCCCATCTCTAACATTTCTAAGCTTATTGATAAATACACTATCAGGATCCATCTGATGAAAGCAGAGACTTTGAGAGCAATAAAAAGGACAACAACAACCACAACATTTATATGGCACTTAACTATTTGATGGCACTGACATATTAGGACTTTTGACCATCCATGAGGATAATAACAGACAGAATGTTTCAACTGCACATCATTGAACACGTTAAGAACTCAGATATAGGAACAAAAATCTTAGGGGACTCTGGGATCCAAGATAGAGGAGTAAGCAGTAAATCACTGTAACCCTCCCATACCCACATCCAAACAACCATAAAATAGAGCTCCAAGACAGATCCTGCAAGAGAAGAACCAGGAAAAAGATGGGGTGAAACAAACTTTTAGCCCAGGAAACTTAGAGGAGCCACAAGAAAGGTCTGTCTCACTTAGGTGAAAGAGCAGCCCAGTACAAGGTGGGAAGCATTCCAATAAGCCTGAAGCAAGCCCCACCTTAGCAAACCAGTGGGAGATCTCGAGCCCCAGTGTGATGGAAGAGACAAATGCCAATAGCAGGACCCCCCATGTACCTTAGCGTAGCCGTGGGAACTGGGAGACTCCAGCTCCAAGAACCACCACTTACTTCAATGTAGTCTCAGGCAGGCGGGCATCCTCCAGCAGTCTGGCCTCTTGCTGCAGCACAGCCCTGGGCAGGCAGGCATCTTCTAGCCACTGCACCTCTAGGTGCTTCAGCACAGCCCCTGACAAATAAGTAGACACCCTACAGGGAGATCTTGTTAAACAGATAGTCACCAGCCTAACAATGCTTCAGTGTAGCTCCAGGCAAGTAGTTAGGCTCTAGAGTCCTGAACACCAGTTACTTCAAAGCACCCCTGAGGAAATGCAGAAAGAGCCTACCTACCTCAGCAAATGCCATACACCACCACTAGGACCCCAACTCAGCAACAAGTAGGCTGCCAGGTCCCTCCAGCCTCCAGCAGCACTAGCCAACACTCACCCTATCACCTCAGTGCAGCACCAGATACAAGGATCCCAGTGGGTCTCAGGGAAACATCAGCACAGAACCAGGTAAATAGCCAAGGCCTGCAGCATCTGGCTCAAGAAGCCTTAGATAATGTCCTTTTCACCCTGCAAGCAGAGATAAAATTTAAAAGAAAGGAAAAAGGCAAAAAAAATGAGCAAAAAACAACAAAAATAATATGACTGTAAAAAGCTATTATGTGACAGGCAAGATGAGACACAAACTCAGGAGATAACATCAATGTCAAAAAACCTATGGAGAAAACCTCAAAGAAAAATGGGAAGTGGTTGCAAGCCCAGAAATAAATTATGGAAAAGCTCAAAACAGAAGCTTAAAAACCATATAAGAGAGGTAGAAGAAAAATTAGGAAAAGAAATGAGAGTGATGAAAGAAAATTATGAAATAAGAGTCAACAGATCAGAAAGTTGCTTAGAAAGGAGAATTGGTCAAATAGAAAAATAGACGCAAAAATCCATTAGGGGAGGGGCAGGGAAACTCCTTAAGGAGTACAACTAGCCAAATAAAAAAGAAGGTACAAAAACTAATTAAGGAAAACAACACCTTAAAAGTCAGAATTGGGCAAGTGGAAGCTAATGACTCTACAAGACATCAAGAATCAAACAAATTCAAAAGAATGAAAAAATGGAAGAAAATATAAAATACCTCATGAGAAAAACAACTGACCTAGAAAACAGATCCAGGAGGGGACAATGTCAGAAACATTGAACCACCTGAAAGTCATAATCAAAAAGAGTAGTTAGACAGCATCTTTCTTTTTTTTAAATATAAATTTAATTATTTTTAGTTTTCAATATTTACTTCCACAAGATTTTGAGTTCCAAACTTTGACCCCATGTAACCCCTCCCCTGACCCCAAGATGGCATGCATTCTGAATATCCCTTCCCTTAGTCTGTCCTCTCTTCTCTACCCCCCATCTCTTATCCCCTTCCCCTTCTATTTTCCTGTGGGGCAGGATAGACTTCTGCACCTCATTTGCTGTATTTCTTATTTCCCAGTAGCATGTGAAAACATGTTTTTTAAAGATATGTTTTTAAAACTTCAAATTTTCTCCCTTCCTCCCTCCCCACCCACCCTCATTGAAAAGGCAAGCAACTCAATATGGGTTATACATGTGCATCATGCAAAACACTTCCATAGTAGACATGTTGTGAAAAACTAACTCTATTTCCCATAATCCTATCCTGCCCTTGCATTTATTCTATTTTTTCTTTTGACCCTGTCCCTCCTCAGAAGCAATTGGTTCTGATTACCCCCTTTCCCAATCTGTCCTCCTGTCTATCATTTCTTTGCTCTCTTGTCCCCTTCTCCCCCTATTTTCCTGTAGGGTAAGACAGCTTTCCATACCCAATTGAATGTGTATGTTATTCCCTCCTTAAGCCAAATCCTATGAGAATAAGATTCATTCTTTCCTTCTTACCTTCTCATTTCCCTCCTCTATAAGAACCTTTTGTTTTCTGTTTTATTTTTTATGAGATAATTTACCCCATTCTACCTCTTCCTTTCTTCTTCTCCTAATATAATCCTCTCTCATACCTTAATTTTATTCTCCAGATATGACCCTTTAATCTTCAACTCACCCTCTGCCCTCTATCTATCTATCTGTCTATCTATCTATCTATCTATCTATCTATCTATCTATCTATCATCTATCTATCATCTATCATCTATCTATCTATCCACTCATGCAATTTTTTTTCCACCAACTGCCCTAATACTGACAAAGGTCTCATGAGTTATAAATATCATCTTTCCATGCAGGAATGTAAACAGTTCAATCTTAATAAGTTTCCTTTGATTTCTCTTTCCTGTTTACCTCTTCATGTTCCACTTGAGTCTTATATTTGAAAGTTAAATTTTCTATTCAGCTCTGGTCTTTTCATCAAGAATGCTTGAAAGTCTCCTATTTCATTGAATTTTTTCCCTGAAGGATTATACTAAGTTTTACTGGGTAGGTGATTCTTGGTTATAATTCTATCTCTTTTGCCCTCTGGAATATTATATCCCATGCCTTGCGGTCCTTTAATATAGAAGCTGCTAAATCTTGTGTTATTCTGATTGCATTTCCACCATACTTGAATTGTTTCTTTCTGGGACCTTGTAATATTTTTTTCTTGACCTGGGAACTCTGGAATTTGGCAACAGTATTCCTAGGAGTTTTCCCTTGGGGATCTCTTTCAGGAGGAGATTGGTGGATTCTTTCAATTTCTATTTTGCCCTCTGGTTCTACTATATCAGGGCAGTTTTGCTTGATAATTTCTTGAAAGATGATTTCTAGGCTCTTTTTTTGATTGTGGCTTTCAGATAGTCCAATAATTTTTAAATTCTCTCTCCTGGATCTATTTTCCAGGTCAGTTGATTTTCCAATGAGATATTTCACATTGTTTTCTAATTTTTCACTCTTTTGGATTTGTTTTAAAGTGTCTTGATTTCTCATAAAGTCATTATCTTCCAATTGCTCCATTCTGATTTTTAAGGAAGTATTTTCTTCAGTAATCTTTTGGACTTCCTTTAGCATTTGTCCAATTTTACTTTTTACGACATTCTTTTCCTCATTGTCTTTTTGGACCTCTTTTACCATTTGGGTTAGGCTATTTTTTAAGGTCTTATTTTCTTCAGTATTTTTTTGGGTCTCCTTTAGCAAGCTATTGACTTGTTTTTCATAATTTTCTTGCATTACTCTCATTTCTCTTCCCAGTTTTTCCTCTACTTCTGTTACTTGCTTTTCAAAATCCTTTTTGAGCTCTTCCAAAGCCTGGGACTGATTCATATTTTTCTTGGAGGCTTTTTTGATCTTCTTTGTCACCAAAGTAAGACAATATAGTCTGACTCTTTTTGCACTGCTTGCTCATGATCCCAGCCAATTATTTGAGTTTTAAGCTCTTTAAGATAACAGTCTGCTTCCAATGTAGAGAATGCACTGTCTCAAGCTTCAGGGGTTTGTGCAGCTTTTCAGAGATACTTGTAGGGACCTGTAAATTTTCAGTTCTTCCAAGGTGGCATGATAAGAGGTGTGGTGTTTACTCCTTTCCTGGCCTGTGCTCTGGTCTGTTAGTGACCACAGGTGCTCCTTTCTGTCCTGTAACTGTGAAGAGTGTTTCCTTTCCATAGCCACTACAAGCTCCACCATGCCAGTGCTTCTCTTCGCCCCAGGACCACCACCCAGAATTGTGACCCAGATCCAAGAACGGGGAAAGCAAGAGATTCCTGCCTCAGCACTGGCAAAGAGATCCCTGTAGTCCCCCTCTGATCAGCCACTCAATTTCCCTTCAGTCTGTGGGCTGGAAGCACAGGAGGCAGCTGCACCCCCCTGCCATGGCCACGCTCTTAGGGAACTGGATCTGAGACTCCATATTCCTCTCTCAGCACTGCAGAAACAGACTTTTCCCACTGACCTTCTAAGTCTTTGGCATTCATGGATTGAGAAGTCTAGAAACCACCACAGCCACCCACAATTCATTCCTCTGAGGCCTGCTCCAGGTTCTCTGCAGCCTGCACGCCCACGCCAAACTGCACTGTTCTCCAGGCAAGCGCAATATACCTTTCTGATCAATTATGGCTGTTTTGGGTTGAAAATTTGTTTCGCTCTGTCTTCTTGTGGTTTCTGCTTCTTTAGAATTTGTTTAGAGCCATTTTTAAAAGGTATTTGGAGGGGTTTGTGGGAAATCTGAAGCAAGTCACTGATTTCACTCCATCATCTTGGCTCTGCCCCCAGACAGCATCTTTCAAGAAACTGTCAAGGAAAACCACCCAGATGTCCTGGAACTGCAGGGTAAAATAGGCATTGAAAGAATCCATCCATCTCCTCAAGAAAGAGATCCCAAAATAAAAATACTAGGCAACAGTATAGCCACATTTCAAAACTATCAGATAAAAGAAAAAAAATACTACAAGTGGTCCAAAGAAACAATTCTCATATTTGGGAGTCATAATCAGGGTCACACAGGATTCAGAAGCTGCAACATTAAAGGATTGGAGGTCATGGAACATGATATTCTAGAAAGCAAAGGAGCTAGGAGTACAACCAAGAATCACTTATTTGGCAAAATTAAACATAATACATCAAGGGGGAAAAATGGTAATTCAATGAAATAGAAGAGTTTCAGGTCTTCATAAGGATAAAAGCAGAATTAAATCAAAAAGTTGACCTCCACTATCATGACCCATAGGAAACATAAGCAGGTAATAAGGGAAAAGAAAACATAATGGATTCAAAAGAGTTCAACTATGTATACTCCTACATGGGAAGGTTGTACTAGTGATTCTTATCAGCAGCAATACAGATAGAAGGAATGTATATAGACAGAGGCTGTGAGTATAAAGAGTATTTGAAGAAATGACATAAAAGAATAGAGGATGAGAAAAAGGAGTACAATGGTTATACAAGGAAGGGAGAGATAGAATGGGGAAAATTATCTCATATGAAGAGGCAAGAAAGACCTATTAGAGTGGAGAGGAAGATGTGAGGGTGGGTGATGGGCTTTACTCTACTCTCATCAGTATTGGATCAAAGAAGGAATAATAATCACAAACCACTGAATATAGAAATCTATCTTACCCAACAGGAAAGAGGGAAGAAAGGAGAATAAGTAAAGTGGGAAATGGGGACTAATAGAAGGGAGAGAAGATCAAGGGACCTGGTAGAAAAAAGCAAAATACTGGTGGGGAGGGAAAGGGTGAAAGGAGAAAGAAGACAAACAGCAGGAAGCATACGATGGAGGGAAATACACAAGTGGTAATCGTAACTATAAATATGAATGAGATGAACTCTGACATAAAACAAAAGCAGATAGCAGAGTGGAACAAAAACCAGAATTCTTCAAGAAACACACTTGAAGCAGAGAGATATACACAGAATAAAGGTAAGGAGGTAAGGGGCTAGAGCAGAATTTATTATGGTTCAGCTGAAGCAAAAAAAAAAGATAAAGAAAAAAACAAGGGTAGCAGTCCTTATCTTAGATAAATTAAAAGCAAAATAGACCTAATTAAAAGAGATAAGGAAGGAAACTGCTTCTTGCTTACAGGTACATTAGACAGTGAAACAATCAAATTAGAAGAACAAGGAATAGTCTACCTGTAACATCTATGGGGAGGGGAAGAATTCATGATGAAACAGGAGATAAAGCCCATTAAAAATATAGAATATATATATTTTTTGTAAAATAAAAAATAAAATAGTTAAAATAAATAAAATAAAAGCTTTTGTACTAACAAAACCAATGCAACCAAGATTAGAAACAAAGCAGAAAGCTGGGAAACAAGCTTTACAGCAAGTGTCTCTAATAATGGCTTCATTTCTCAAATATATGGAGAACGCAGTCAAATTTATGAGAATACAAGCCACTCCACAACTGAGAAATGGTCAAAGGATATGAACAGGCAATTTTCAGATAAGAAATCAAAGATATCTATAGGCATATGAAGAAGTGCTCTAAAATCACTTTTGATTAGAGAAATGCAAATTAAAACAACTCTGAGATATTACCTCACATGAGAAATGCTAGAGAGGACATGGGATAATTGAGATACTTATGCACTATTAGTGGAATCAATCCAACTATTCTGGAGAGCAATTTGGAACTACAGCCAAAGGGCAATCAATTTGTGCATACCCTTTGATCCAGCAATGCCATTACTAGTTCCATATTCCAGAGATCATAAAAAAAAAGGGGGGGGAGAGCCTACACATGCAAAAATATTTTTTGTGGTGGCAAAGAATTGGAAATTGAGGGGATGCCCAACAACTGGGGAATGGGTGAAGAAGCTGTGGCATATGAATGTAACGGAATATTATTGTGCAATAAGAAATGATGAACAGGGAGACTTAAAAAAAAACTTGGAAAGACTTATATGAATTGATTATGAGTGAAATGAGCAGAACCAGGAGAACACTGTTCTCATTATAAGCAACACTGTGTGATGATCAACTATGAATGACTCAGCTGTTCTCAGCAATACAATGATCTAAGACAAGTCCAAAGGACTCACAAAGAATAATGCTATCCATACCCAGATAAAGAACTGATGGATTATGAACTCAGATCGAAGCATATTTTTTTCACTTACATTATTGTTTCTCATGATTTTTTTTTACCTTTTCATTTGTTTATTCTTCCACAGCTGTGATGAATACAAAACTATGGTTTACATGATAGCACATGTATAAACTATATCAAACTGCCTACCATATTCAGAAAAGAGGAAGAAAGGGAGGGAAAAAAATTGGAATGCTAAATCTTGTAAAAATGAATGACAGAGTTTTTCTTGGTATGCAATTGGGGAAAAATAAAATACTACTAAAATCTTAGGAGAGTCAGTATGTGACATATCAAATACCCACGTAGAACTTCAATATGAATATATGATAAAAGGATGATTCATTATGTTCCAATTTACTATGGGTTGTCTCTACTGAGAGTTCTCCCAGAACCATTGTGTTTGAATAGTTTGGCTCTGTATCTCTGGTACATAAGTTCTGCTTTCACAGGTATCTCTCACATTAATCTGTTAAGTGTGGGGACTTGTCCCTGGAAACTGATTTTTGAAAAGGTATACACACACATACACACGCACACACACGTACACACACATAAATTTGTGTGTGGGATATCACCTGTTATTGAGATTAGCATAATTAACATTATTATTATTATTATTATTATTATTATTATTAAAATATTATTTTTCCTGTCATGATTGGTATTGTATGTGGTGGTTTTGAGTTTTTGAACTGATTTAGTTCCAGCCAAGCAGAAAGAAAGCATACCTGAAGCTACGATGAAAATGATTAGCTACCAGTTCAGGGACAGAAGTTGAAAAAGGAAAACAGATTGAAAAAAAAAACTTCCACAAGCTAGACCCATTTAGCCTGTGACCATACTAACATATACTTAGTATTTATGCTGGTTCATCTGTTATACGTTAGTATGGTCAGCTTGTGGAAGTTTTTTTTTTTTCAATCTGTTTTTCTCTTTCAACTTCTGTCCCTGAACTGGTAGATAATCATTTCCTTTTTTTTTTTTTTTTTGCTTCAAGACTAGTTTTCAATCAGAATATCAGAACTGAGGAAAGAAATCCCTAAAAGCAATTGGTTTAGATATCAGTACATTGTCTGCATGTTAATGCACTTACCCCTCAATGTGATTTATTTCTTTAGTCATATCATATTCACACTAGGGCTTCTAAAGAGGTCATTTGCTTTACTAATGCAGGTTTTTCTCAATTTTGTGCCAAGTAAAGTGAGAATTAGAGTATATCCAGGAAATAGAGACAGCTGAAATAGATTAAATATATGTGTGTGAATGTGTGTGTGTGATAAAATGGTATTTTCCAGAGTAAAAGAATACTTGTCATAAAATTCAAGTAGAGAAATCATCAGAAAGAAAATGGCAAGGAATGAATCTGTATTGAGGAGGGCTGAAGTCTAAAATGAACAGTTTAGTACCTAAGACTTCTCTTTTTTTACTTCTACCACAAATTGATGCATATTAATCTTTGTACAACCTACTGCAATGGTTGAAAGTATTATAAATATTGTCAGTTACTCTTATTGTTATCACTCTCATTATTATTATAACAGGATTATAGATTTTAAGCTAGAAGGATCCTTAGAAGTCATCAAGTATAACCTCCCATTTTACAGATGAAGAAACTGAGGGCAAGAGAGGTGACATAACCTGCCCAAAAGTTACACGGTTAATAAGTGGAAGAGCCTGGATTTGAAATCAAGCCTATTGGCTTCAAATCCGTTTTCCCCACTATATCATCATGCATCCCAACAACATTTTCGGTATCTCATTCTAATGAGTTGTTTCATTGTTATTATTATGATTGTTACTCTCATATTTTTATCTTTATTCTTCATAGAGTTGAGGTAGAAACATTACCATTATGTTCATCATCATCATCCTGGTCATTGCCATCATTTTATTTTCATATTTATTGAGTACAACTAGAAATGGTCCTTGGACAAATCCTATCCTACTATTATTCTTTTATGTTTAATTGTATATAGATGGATAAAATAATTTCTTTTGAATTTTTTTTAAAAGCACAAGATTAAATAAAGGTGGGAAAGTGAAGCCAGAAGTTTTGCCTAGTTCCCCCCAATACTCCCCTGCAACAACTTAAAAAGAACATCAAAAATTAATTCTGAATAGGAAAGGCAACAAAAAGTCACAGTAAGTCATTTCCTCCTTCCAAGGGTTGTTTAGGAAGATGGAAATAGAGGTCTGCAGACCATGTGCTAGGGGCTGGCCAGGAGTGTGGCAAATAAGTCGCTTTGCCTATAGGTTGGGGCACCAGTGAGTGATTGTGAAGTGGCAGAAGGACCCAAGAGTGGTAGAAAGAGATTCTTAGGATCCCCTGTATTATCACTGGGTCGAGGATCAGGGAGTTTTGGTAGTTCTATTACCCATTACCCAGTGCCAGTTTGCAGTTCCAGGGTGGATAGAAGCAGTTACAGTCACAAGGTAGCAGAAGTCCCATCTGGATAAGGACTAGAGCACAAACCAGGAGGATAGCCTCCAGAACTTTTCCCCATATCACACCACCATGGAAGCACTAAAAAAATAGGCCTCCAGAGTGATCTGTGAAAGCAGCAGAGGGACATAAAAGTTCAGGTATGCCAAGAATTGAACAGAGCTCAAGTTTAACAAAGTCCATGATAAAAAAAAAAGTAGGTTTGGAAAATGAGCAAACAAATAAAAAACCAGACCATAAAAGCTTCTGACAGAGAAGCTTAAGTCATAAACTCAGAAGAATGTAATGACTTAAAAAAAAAATTTGGACACAACCCAACAAGAATGCCTAGAAGAGAAAAAGAAAAAAAAAAGATAGAGGTAAAAATGATTCTAAAATCAATTCAACGTAATAGAAAATTAGGAAAAGAAGTGAGAATATGCAAAAAAAAAATGAAAAATGAATTAAGAACTTGGTAAAAGAGGCACAAATACTGAAGAAAGTAACTCCTTAACAATTAGAATTGGCCTGATAGTAAAAGAGGTGCAAAACCTTACCAGAGAAAATAACTCATTAAAATTATAATAGGTCAAGTAGAAGCAGTTTTTCAATGAGATATTAAAAAAACACAATAAAAACTAAAGAAAATAGAAGAAAATGAAATATCTGTTAAGAGCAACTGAACTGGAAAATAGAGAAAAGATAACGTAAGAATTGTTGAACTATCTGAAAGACAAGGTAAAAAAAAAAGTGTTGATGTCATATTTCAAGAAAGTATAAAGAAAAAATGCCAAACTATTTTAGAACAAAGGACCATGAAAAATTGAAAGAATCCATCAATAACCTCCTGAAAGAAATCTTATAATGAAAATTCCTGTGAATATTTAAAATTCAGAGCTCCCAAGCAGCTTAACAATAATAATAATAATAATAATAATAATAATAATAATAATAATATAATAATAATAATAATAATTCAAATACTATGGAGCCACAATCACACAAGATTTAGCAGGTACAACTAAAAGAGAACAGAGAACTTGGAATATGATATTCTGGAAGGTAAAGGAGCTAGGATTATAACCAATAATAACCTACCTACAAAAATTAAGTATAATTCTATGTGGGAAAATGGATATTCAATAAATATTGAGTACTTTCAAGCATTCCTGCTATTATTTAGTGAAACAAAAATTATTGTCAATTTTATTTCTGATAATTTCTAGTTCTAGTACAATTCATATAGTTTGTAATCTCAAAGATATTTTGAGTTCAATATTCAGAATATAAAGAATTTGTTATTTATTTGTTTATGAAAGATGGCAAACTTCACTTGCCACTATACCATGTCATGCTGAATACTGAATAGACAATACATTTTATACATTTTGTGATTTATTGCACACTGTCAATATTTTTTTTTACATAATCTTTATTGATAAGCAAGTCCAGACTCTTTAAGGATTCATTTGTAATAACTGGTGGAGATGACCCAATCCTGAATCGTCATGTTAAACCCCTCTCTTTATCTAAACATGTGATCCATGGCAAGTGTGAGGCATCCAAAAAGGATGTCTGACTGACTCTAGACTCAAAAAAACACTGAGTATTCATCTTGAGTATGAATCTGTTGTGTAATAGGTCTGGGAATGGGTTAATTTTCTCATATCCTGACCTGAAGTAAAATGAGAGAAATATTAGATAGATAGATAGATAGATAGATAGATAGATAGATAGATAGACAGACAGACTGACATATACAGATCATACATACACAGCTTAGCTATGTCTCATTTCTAGAGTTTCCCCTACAGTGAGAACTAGCACCTTTAGAAAAGGCACTCCATAAATGGTATGAACTTGAGTCAATGAGCAATGCTTTATTGCTTCCACCAGAGAAAATACTTTAAATATAAAAGGAACCTCATAACCACATACACTAAGTAGAGAAAATAAACATCCCAAAACTTAATTATAAAAACACTTAGTAAAATTCCTGAACTAGATAATTGATATTTAACTCAGACTTGCCCCCTTTCTGAGATATTCGCAAGGTCCTACATCTCCTGTCTGATAGAGTATAGCTTTGATTTTAGTCCTTGAGTTGCAAAAAACTCATGTTTTATGTTTAAAAAACACTTCTTTACAGAATTTATGTCACCCCCTGCCCCAATTTATTACTCACTTTTCCTATCCCAACAATCAGGACATCCACCTCCAGAACTCTTGTACTCTCAAATTCACAAGGTAGAGACCATATTTTGAAACATGGCTATCTCAGAATTGATGGCCATTGGCCAGGAACGGTCAGTCAATTAGTCAACTAGCATTTATTTGGTGCCTACTGTGTGTTAGGCACTATGCTAAGTGTGGTGCCAAGAGCAATTGAATGACTTCCTTGATCACATATTTAGTTATTTGGAATTTGAGCCTACAACCACCTTTACTCTTCATCTAGCTACTCAGTCATACTAATCCTATGATTTTTTTTCTTTTTATTTGCTGTATTCTGCTCTACACTCATGGTCTTGTCACTGAAAACCATCACACCTAAATTAAATACAACTTTGTAGTACAAAGAACAGCCTCAGGATATTAAAATACTAATTGTCCAATGAACTTGCTGTGTTACTTTGGATAGAATACTTCCTCTCTCTAAGCATCACTTTCCACAATGAAAATTAATGCTGTTGGGTTGATTATGAAGGTTCCTTTTTTTCCTAAGAATCCTTGAATATACCATGGAACTTTCCAGTTCTTTGCTTATCTTGACCCTCTATATTAGTAAGAACAAAAGTTCCTTTGAATTGCTTTTGGTATCTTCCATATATCAGAGGAAGAACTCTTAGTTAAAACTAAATTAATAGTAATTTCTTTGAAGTGTTTTAAAACATTACAGAATCTCTCTTAGATTCACAAAATAAGACTCAGAGTGATCCAGCACACCATTAAAAAAGATCAAAAAAAAAACTCAGAAGAAATGTTACATAAAATATGATAACATTAGAGGATTTCTGTCAAGATCAGTGAAATTCCTGAGTAAGCTGCATCAAAGAAAGTAGGGTGGGAAAACATCAGTTGAAGCAAAAGGTTCTGACTCATTGCATCTATTACTTAGGATATGTTTATGCATAACTCAGTTTTGCAGAAAGTTAGGCATTAATATAGGTAATGTAAGGCACAAGCAAAGACAAGGTTTACCTGACACAAACGTGTTACTGGGAATAAAAACCTTACATCTTCCTTAGAAATGACAAGAATTTTGAAATAACACTGTCAGAAATAAAGTTTTATGTTATGAACAGTTTTCAGGGCTCCCAAAGTGAAATATTGAAGAAAGATAACTGCAATATGCCAAACACTGAAATATACACTTAGATCAAATTTAAAGGGCAGTGTATTTTGATGGCATGGAATCTACCTGGTGCTGTAGCATGGTATAGGGTTTTGTTTTTCTTGTTAAGTCATAGTGAGTATTCCTAGAGGGGGGAAATAGTTTATTGCAAAGAGGAGAAAAACAGGAACAACAACAATAACGAATAACAACAACAAAACCTATTTACGCACACATATGAGTTCATTATGCCTACGCCATTGGGAAAATAATACATCATTGAAATGTGAAAGTTAAGAATAGACTCACTTAGGTTTCAAAGTATGATTTAGTTCATGTAGGAAAAGATGGTATCTTTTTTTTTTAATCATCTTTCTGCCCTGGGCCCCTTTACTATGTTTGAATCACTCCTACTTGTCATCATTCTAAGATAATTGGGAGATATTAATTTCTACCTCAAACTGAACATTTCAGTGCTTGTTCAGAGCCTCAGAGACATATATTTCCTACTGAGGAAAGGGTAGGCACACCTGAAGGAATCAAAGTTTATGGCTGATCCATTTTTACATGCCACATTTTCCTGGTATAATTGGTAGAACCTGGGCTTAGTCATTATTTTGCTAGTTGAATTTTTTGTCCAGCATAACCAGACAGATAAGAGCTCCTGAGACTAGTCATATAGAAGTACAATGGAGAAAGCAAAGTCAAGGAAGAAAAGTCTAGAAAGTAGCTGCCTAGTTTATATGGCTTAAGAATGTTTTTTTTTTAAAATAGATATAGATACAGATATAATATTTTATGTAAAGATATTTTTTCATCCCCCAAGCCATTAAAAAAAAAAGTGGCAGGCCAGATCTGGCATGTGGGCCATAGTTTGCTGCCTCCTGTTTCTTGAATTTGTATATACAGAGATTGAGGCATGTGTGTGGGGTGGGGATGTTGTGGGTGTAGGGGGGGTGGAGGTGTTTGGGGGTGGGGGTAAGTGTTTATAGACAAGCATATATGTATATGTGTATGTATTTATTTGAGGCTCCAGATGGCTAAATATCATAAATATTTGTCCTCCTGAAACCTAGAATTTGGGAGTCTGTGAACTGTGCTGAAGAAATTGCTTGGGATTTATAATGTGGCATTTGGGTGGCCATCAGGAACTCAGTTGTATGGATTTTTGTTTAGAATATTTGGCTCAAAAACCTGGAGGAGTTACTTGAAAGACATATATTTAATTTTCCCAGGAGACAAGAGACTTTAGGAAACGGGTATGTCAACAACTATGCCAAATGCACCGTAATTGATTGGCTGAGGGAAGAAGTATTACATTAATACAAACAGTTTATAAGGAAAGAAAGCTTCTACCTTCACTTCTGAGAATTGTAACCCCGTTTCTGAGACATATTAAGAGGTGTGGCAAGGCGTCTTTGTAGAGGGATCCTACATAAGTCCTCCACCACGAGCAGAGATAAAATACTCAGGCCCCAGTAATTTCAGTTTCCAAAACAGTACTAAATCAGTCATAGGGAAGGCAGATTCTGGAGGAGCCCGGGAGTTGTTGTAGGCCAGGCTCTAAACATAGGCCCCTCTCAATCCATGTTCAATATTGGGACAAAATGAGTCACTTGCAAATCATTGAATATTTAACAAAGGAAGAGGTTCACTTTGACCTAATACAGCAAAGATATACAGAAAGGATTTAGTGGCCTTTAACTCTTTAATGCAGTTTCCTTTTTCTCCATCTGAGAATACTTTTGACACAGACTTAAGCAACCATCAAGTCTAAGATATTTTGAATACCTCTGCCTGTGACCTTTTGTACTCCAGACCAGGAAGCTGCATCAGGGAAGCTCCTGCTTGGGGGAAGGGAAAGTGAGGAGGAAGTCACCTCATAGAAGTCAGGGAAACTGCATCAGGAAACCCCTGGTCCTATCACTGGGGTAGAGCACTGCTTAGCTCCCTGTGGACATCACTGTGGTAGCAGTGTTAAAAACCCAGCACAAAGGAATAAAGGTAGCTTCTGGGGATGTATTCAGGTCTCAGAGATGGGAGGGGGGAAGTCATCACTCAGGGCATACAAGCAAATATTGTTTGACTGCAGCATTGAAAGAAGGTTACATCATTCAAAATCACTTTTGAATAGGGAGAAGGAGATTGCAGCAACAGTGTGCTGAAGAATGAGAAGTGGTATGGAGCCCCGTGGCAACTGGCAGAAGACTCCAGAATTAGCAGACAGCAGTATAAATCCCAAGAGTTGCAGGGTGGGCAGTGACAGGTCTCAGTACAGTAGACATAGGAATGGACAGCAGCAAACTCAGGCTTAGATATAAACACAGACACCTGCAAACTCAGGCCTAGTATAGCTCTATACTTACTAAAATTTGAGTTACTACTACTCCCACACACTGCTTACATTATAGTGCCAAATGTTCATTGAGCATCTCTTTTCCAGAAAGAGTTTAGAGGAATAAGGGATGGCATTGTTTTGAGGCTGCCAGCTTTATGAAGAGGACAAATGAAGAAATCCAGCCTTGTGGAAGAAGGGATGGGGGATACTTTCAGAAGACTCCACAAAATGGTTAAATATTTGTTATCCCTTGGTCCAGAGAATACTGAGTGGATGGTAAGATGAAGGTGATTTGTGGAATCAACATTGGCAATAGGACAGGATTCATGCTAAATGGTAGTGATCTCTTAGCTAAATGACTTGGGCCTATTGATAAGGTTTAGTGACTGTGGCAAAGTTATTACTATCACTGTTGTATCCCTGATGATCTTACTTCTGCTATTGCTCATTGTCACTGCTTTCTATCAGATCTAATGTGAACTGCAAAGATTTGAGATTACTCACCACATGAACCAAACCATTAAAATTCTGGAATTGTTCCTTCCCAAGAGGAAAGGAAAAGACAAGGATTTCTGGTCTTTATTCTTGTCTGTATTCTGTCACTCCAGGAAGCCATTAAATTGCTTGGGTTTTTTTTTGTTGTTGTGGTTGTGGTTGTCATGGTCTCATGTATTTCTTTTCCCCTAGAGCCCATATATTCATTTATATCCTTCACTGGTCCTACCTAATCCTTCCCAGTTAACTGTTTCCTTTTTTGTTTTAATTACATTGATTTTATCAATAAAGAAACTTTCAACATTTGTACATTATGGCATAAATCTCTCTATTCCTTATTGAGTTAAGAAGTTTTCAATAGTTTTAAAAGGTATCTTTTTCCTCACTTCTCCAATTTGCTTATGAGAGAGGACATGATTTGCTGGATAACATGAGAAGTGGGATCAAGGATGAACATCGAAGGGTTTACCTTATCAATTATTAAATCCAACTCTACACATGAGACAGAGGGAGATGATATCTAAGTGATGAGAGGTGACTAAGAGAAAAAAAAATAACTTTTGTCAAATGGAGTCTTTTTTTTTTTACAATGAAGCATGAACCTAGCTCCTCAGGTGACAAAAGTGGAAAGATATTAGGAGTGGGGAGGTTGAGAAAGAAAAAGAAATTGGGATAGACACCGTGGTAAGTGGAAGAATGAATTAACTAAAGAGATATAAAAAGGTTTCTTTGATGTATTGAGGATCGAGTTGGAACAGGTAAGAAAAAATTTGTAGTGACACAGTACAGTTTTATAATTTTTTCCAGGTCTATGAACATAGTGGATAGTGAGATTAATAATTCAAGGTCAAGGTTTGGCCAGGCAAGATCAATAATAAGATAAGGAGGGTAAGAGACTAAAATCTAGAGCATAATATAGAGTTGACTTGATTCCTCCAGGTTTTGAGATAGACAAGGAAGGAGCTCAGAGGTGCTACAAGAATGAAAGACTGGAAAAGAACTGAGGGATGGCGGATTAGATATCTTAGTGTGAATGAATAAAAGTGTTAAGGGCCAATCAGTCCTAAATCAGTGCAGAAGTTCAAATGGTAGAATATTATGATCAGATAAAGAAATTTTAGAATTCAAGAGCATGGAAATAGAACACTTGTAACTGATGATCAAGGATATACTCATCTCCGAGTGTAGCTGAGATAAAGTAAAGAAAGGAAGGCAAGGAAGAGAAATAGGCACTTATGGGAATATAAATGTATAGATTGAGATTACAAGTAGAGAGGCAGCAAGGTGACTCAGCAGATAGAGCAACCAGCTATACAGTCAAGAGGACCTGAGTTCAAATCCAGCCTCAGACAATTACCAGTTGTATATTCCTGGGTAAGTCAGTTAACTCAATTCCCTCTGAAAGAAATAAGCAAAGAAAGAAATTAATTACAAATAAGAGTTCAAGAGATGAGGTGGAAAGAAAGATTTTAAGCCACTCCTCCTAGTTACCAAGAAGGGAAGCAGAAATTCCAGGGAGTCAATAGGTGACAGCTACTAGATTCTTGGTTGAATGTTTCAATTGGATTGAATGTATCTCAAAGAAGGATATGTTACTCATTGAAAGTAGTAGAAGAAGAGTTACAGAGGTTAGAAGAAAAAGAAACATGCCCAGTGGTGGGTAGGAATGAATGTGCCATCAGTACTGGAAAGAGATGTCAGAGAAGCAGTATCATTGGCAGGGAGCCTGGTACCAGTGAGACCCAGAAAGTAGGAAGAATGAGAAAGGAAAAATTTAAGATGAAAGCAGGTTTTTAAATTATGGAATAGGCATTCAAGAGATGTTGCTTTGTGACTGTCTCCATCTTCACTCTACCCTCCTTAAATCCCCCTCTGCTTTCTCTTTGTTTCTCTTGGATTCCCCCTTGAGTTTAATGGATTTTCTACATCATTAAATATGATAAGCTCAAATTTCCAGTATTAAGTGGAAATTCCAATAAAGACGCTTTGAAATGGCCACAAGAACCTTCTGGCATCACTGTCTCAATCTACATAAGGGTTTTGATTAAGCCAATCGGGGCAGTCCCCTTTGATTGCTCTACCCTCTGGGTAAGCAACCTACAGAGTCACAGAAATCTTTAGGCAATTCTTATGAAAAAGTGAGTTCGTATGACAAGATCTTTTGCCCAGGTTCAAAGAATCATCATTACTGCAGCTGAAATACAAAGACACCCTTTATTAACTTTGTCTTTATACATAAAACCTCCAGTGAATTCCTTTTATTTTACATGTCCTTCCTAGGATATTGCCAATTTGTTGCAAATACAGTATCTAGAATTTGGGACACACAATCCCATTAGTTAGGGCCATGATAATGAAGCTTCCATTTAATTAATCAACATGCAATTTTTAAGCAATTTCTAGTATTCACTGAAAAATACTGTGCTAGATGCTAAGGATACAAGTACAAAAAATTGAATGATTCTTTCTCACAATAAGCCTACTTTCTGTAAGGGCAGCTACTTAATGCAGTGGATAGAGTGATGGGCCTGGAGTCAAGAAAAACTGAGTTCAGATGTGGTCTCAGACTCTTTACTATGTGACCCTGGGCAAATTACTTAACCTCAGTTTCCTCTATTGTAAAACAGTGATATTAATAACACCAACTCCCTGGGTCATTGTGGGCATCAAATGATATAATAATTGTAAAGCATTTAGCAAGATGCCTAGCATATAGTAAGTACTATATGAATGTGAGCTATTATTATTATCATGATTATTCTGATGAGGATAAGAGTATATTTGAGTATATTTATGTATTAGCCTGAATTACTGTACTCCCTCATTCTTGGGAAATTATGGGTTGATCACTAGATACCATACTAGCAGTGAGATGGAAGGCCCCTATGAGATTCAAATTATAGTATACAAAAGGGTAAAATAGGATGGCCTATGCTTCTGCCCATAATGCTACCCACTTTGCTGGGACTTTCACTGCTACTGAGGCTGCTTTGATTTATAATACTGCTCACTGTACATGCCCTACATCATTATGCATTCTATCAGTTTCTGCAGTGCTACACACTTTATCAGGCATTCATCACTGTCTGCATTAACTGCTTGGGTTTTTGATTGAATCAATGTCCATGATATTGATTATATCAATATTGTTTACAATCAAGGATATCACTGCCCTGGCTGGTCCACTACACCGGCGAAGAATGGCTATAAAAATAGGCATGAAGTCTTTGGTTAGTTCTTTATAATGCATTGCCCTCCAACAGGAGCCATATGCCCTCTGATCCAGAAACTCAAAATTATTTTAAGTAGCTTTGGCATAACAAAGTAATTTGTTTTCATTGACCTCCATTATTTGAGAGAAAATAGCTCTTACCCTTCTCACGTACTAGTAAATATTTCAGCTGGAGTATTAATGACTCTTTGGACGTGAGCAGTAGAATTTATAGTATATACTCCTTTTTCTATTGTTTGGTGTGGCTTGAAACACTGCAATAATTTTCATAAGTCCTTTCTCTTATTAATAGATATAGAATTTGTCTTACCCACCTAAAAAAGTTATTGACTCCCAAAAGTTCATCATGTTCATTCCCATGATAGAGTCATTGTGATTAACCACCACAGCTATGATTCTAATAAGGTCTTCTTTCAACACCCAGCCTTTCTTTTCATGATTTGCCCTCCTCCCAAAGGCAAGATGGAAATTAAGAGGTCTTTATGAATTAATTGGAGATCCCTTTGTTTGATGGTGACCTGGCTGCTCATTTTAAGCCCACCCCACCTTACTCTCATTTTTCCAGGCTTCCATATCTCAGATACATATCCCCCTAGGAAAACCTTTACTTTCTTTCTAGGGGAAGTCATCTCAGAGTTTCTTTAAGTCTTGATACAGGGTTTGGGTAGCTTCAGACTGCCAATTAATGTCTTGGCATAAGAGAACTTAAACCTGGGAAACAAAACATACCTTACTGCCCCAATATAAATGTTGCACAACAGATTAATAAGCATCTCCATAGTTAGTTTGCAAGTTTCTCTTTAACACCATAATTCAGGAGCAATAAAACCTCTTGCCTATGAAGTGGAAATCATCTCATTTAGCCATTGATTAAATAGATATTAGTAGGGATAACTGCTGAAGCTGCCTTGATTTCCTATTCAAATTTTGCCAGATGTTTTGTTCTTGTGTAGTGGGAGATGCACATGGCTAAAGCTCCATGCACTCAGATGGGATTTATTCCAGAAGACAGAATTAATTGCTTCTAGCATGACCTGGTCATAGGGTATAAGGATCATGGTGGGGTATCATAAAGCCAGCCACCAAACCCATCTCTTTGAGAATTTCACCAACTTCTTTGCCATGTTTTTAATCAGTGATTGTTCTGTTGACTTATCAAGTTGTTTTTCTTTTTTTCTTGTCCTACAACCTCCCACATTCTAGTTGATAAAAAAAAGAGAAAAACTTCCCATATCAATGAGAAGGAAGTCCTCACCTGCCCTGAAAGTTGATCCAGAGGGTTACTTGCCTCTGGAGCAGGTATCTATTTCTCATATGTATTGAAATTCTCATGTTCTTCCCTTATTCCTAATTTTTGTGGAGCTCAAGAGATTGCCCAGGTTGGAGATTTTATTCTCCATGCCAATATCCTTAAATAGTCAGTAGGAAAATCCCACTACATCAATTAGGGAGCCAATGACTCCCTGAACCAATAAAATAATTCACTCAGTAGAGAAAGATGCTCAACCCCCGAATAAGTTATTCCTTTTTCCATATGGTCCTTTTTCTGCTTTAATCATGAGATCATCAAAAAGATCATTCTGAAGCCATGCATTTTATTTGAGACTATACCTGCTTGTTATTACAGAAACTGTTATTAAAGAAAGTCCTGATAATATCTGAACTTCTGCATTTGACTGTAAATTAGTCACTCAAAAAGAAATGTCATAGGGATTTTTATTTCCAGTAGGCCTGGAAAGTTCAGTCCCATTGAGGGAATAATAAACTCTAACACATATATTGATCCACTGAGAAGTAAAATTGTTCAAGAATTTTAAAATTTCGATCTGGAGATATAATACTGTGATATAACCTAGTACCATGCCACACATCACCAAAGGTTAGGAAATATAGAGAAATAATAGGGAAAGTTTACTTCAAATGCCTAAAAATTCACCTAATTGAAACCTCGTTGTAAACCTAAATGGGCTATATCAAGGCTATGCTTGGAAAAAAAAATAAATTTTTTTGCTAATATAAAAGTATGTTTTTATGACAAATTTTAAAATACATTTAAAAAGCTTACAAATTCAATGTCAAAATAGGTAGAAGTGATTTCAGCAAAAATAAAAATGCCACATTACATATAGGAAGTTTTTTAAGATATAAAAAGTTTTAATATTTATTGTATAAGGCAATAAAAGTAATTATTTTATTTTGTCATAACAACTCATATACTGTTATAATTTGGCATGCTTGTTCAACATTTGTATGATATATATATATATATATATATATATATATATATATATAATATATATATAAATTTAACGTTTTTCCTTAATGAACTTTGCAAGAGTATTTTTTAATTTCATTCAATAACAGGCAAAGGCAATATATGTTTAACAGATAGAGAGACTGTACTAAGAGTTGCAATTATCAAAAGAATCGTGCATTGTGGTATAATATCTTGTAAGCAGTCATAATGTGGAATAGGAATTTTAGAGTAAAAAGAATCGGATATTTGAAATAACTGTGTTCAAGCTCCCATTGCTTGCAGCCATCACTCATCAGATTTACCCTTTTCAATGCAAAAAGCTTAACAATAAAGGCCCAGGATTAATGTTTTATGTTGCTGAAATGTTATTTGTCAGTCTTTACAACTGAAAAAAAGGATCCGAAGTCATTTTCACTATGAGTCATTTCACAGAACAGTTTACCTACAAGGACTATTCACAAAAGTCAAAACAATGAGGTGTCAGAATGATTGCAAATGAAAAGAAGCTGTGAGTAACTAAAGGTTATCTGCTATCTCAGATGCAGGGTTAATTCATGTAATAAAACTCATTTGGAGAAAAGCAATGAAGGCAGATATCATCAGCCATCACAGGGTCCTTTTAAAGGGATAGGTTTTACAATTCATGGATGAAGTCACATTCATGTTAATGAAATCTGAATGAGGGAATTTTGCTTCACTCACTTTACCATTTAGTCCTTAGACACAGCCAAAAATCTGCCTCTGTATAATTTTGAACCATAGTTGCTACTTCTGCCCTCTCTGGCCAGCAGGATAAATCTATCCACCCTTTCACCTGGGAGTCCTTCAAATACTTGAAGGTAACCCCTACCTAAGTCTACTAATCACCAGACTAAACATTCAATTCCTTCAGTTGTCCTTATGTGATATGTTTTTAAGAGCAACGCCATTGCTACCACCTTCCTCTTAACAGGCTTATGGAAACCATCTTATTAGCAGTTCACATTAAAAAATACTCAGGAGTCTAATTGCTTCATTTTGTTAATGTTCTGTTTTTAATGTGAGATGAGAACTAAACACAATTCAGGTATGATTTGGTGAATGTTCAGAGTACAATGGAACTATTAATTGCTCTTGTTCTTGGCACTATACCACTGCTGGAGATTATGATTGCCGAAATTTTTACTTAGCCATGTTTTAGTATTCCACTGCTCATTATTTTTGTTGTTGTTTTGTTTTGATTTATTTTTTGGCTTACATTTATCAGATAATTCTATAAAACCTCAAAATAAAGATGTGAGAAGCCCTTATTGCCAGAACATCCCTTCTCTGGGTTTTCATGATAATATTCTCTCTTGATCCTTCTAGTTGTCTGAACTGCTCCATGCTGACTCATCATCCATAATCATAGCTCTTAACCCTTGGTGTAATGAAGGCACTGTTCTAGGTTCTCTCTCTCTCTCTCTCTCTCTCTCTCTCTCTCTCTCTCTCTCTCTCTCTCTCTCCCTCCCTCCCCTGCCCATCAGCATCAAGATAATTGTTGAAAGTTATGTTGACTCAGCTACCCATTGTTCACAGTCCTACTTACCAGTTAGTGTGTGGGGAAGCTCTGGTGGGGAAGAAAAGTCTGCAGTTTTTATATCACCTGCTTTTCGTCACTACTGCTACATGCAAATTGTCACATTCTTACTACCTTGGGGAGCATCTGAGATGCAGTGACCCAACCTCTTTTACTTAGGTGGACCTATCTGGATTGTCTAAAAGTTACCTATAAAAGCTGTCCCCACCTTGAAGCCATTGCTGATCTTCAGTGATCTGCCTGTCAATGTATTGCTACCTTGAACTACTTATAATAAAATCCCTGTATTTCTCTTTATCCTGAGTTTTGCCTTGTTAATCAGGGTGAAAGTAAAAATGAAGAATTTTCCTTTCAATGTAATTCAGATGTACATGTTCATCTTAAGTATCTCTCCTGAACTGCATCACCAACAGCTTATTGTATGTTTTAAAAAGATGTCCCATAGTTATTTCAAATGTCCAAAACAGAATTCATTATCTTTCCTCCTCGAACCATTTCTTCTATAGAACTCCCTTCTCCCCCAGGCACTGCCATTCTTCCATGATCCAAGGTTATAATAACCAGGTCACTGTTTTGGATACTTTACTTTCCCTTATTCCACATATCAAATTACTTGCCAAAGCTTGACTTTCTACTTCCACAACATCTCTCATAACTGATGGCTTCCTTCTTTTCAAATAGCTACCACTTTACCTCAGACACTCATCGCTTCCACTTTGGTCTATTTCAATGACCTCTTAATAGGTGTCCTTGCCTTCAGTGTCTCTGAGGTCCAATTCATCCTCTATACTGAAAACATGATTTTTATAAAGTGTCTGCAATGTTGTTTGAATATAGAATTGGCTGGTAAGTACAAATTTTTTCTGTTCTCTCTTCCTTTTTGAAAAGAATGTAGCTGAATTGTTCTAAGACCTTGCCTATCTCCTCCCTTGGGGTGCCACTGAGAGGTGAGAGAGTTGGTTATAGTATGATCTTTTTTTTTCTCCCTCTGATCTTTCATTTTGATATCCTCTTTCCACAACATTTAGCTTGATTTTTACCCTGCTGACAAGATGGCCTTTAGGTCCTCACTGTCCCTTGTCTGCTATTTTATAGAATTTTATCAGATGAAAATTTACTACTACAGTACTATAAATTCAGTTTGAAAAATTCTTAACATTCAGATGTTTGCAGTTCTAAGCCCTAATTTTATTATTTTTTTCTCTGCATCTTTAGCTAACCCCTATCTTCTCAATATTTTATATAACATTATGGTACATGAAGTATGTAGAAGGAAGTGTGTGGAACAAGTAATAGAAGAAAACAAATGATATGCTGTCAGTTAACGAACAAGGACAGGAAGGGGAAAGTCAGGAAAACACATTCCTTTTTTAAAAATGTCCTCAGTCCTTGAAGAATTAAATATGCCTAGTAACTTTACTCTGATTCCTTTGTTTCAAGATGCCTAAGGAGGTCTAATAATTCTAATTAATTTACCCCTTCTCTGCTGCAGTTCTCTTCTCCATACAATTCTCCTTTTCATTTCTTCTGTCAGTTGTAGAAAGTCTCTCAGTTCAGCTTGCTAAGTTGGGGTTGAGAATGCCATTTCCCCATTCCCTTCTCTTATTCTACTCCCTTAGAGTGTGTACAAAGCTCATTTAAAAAATCCCATACGTGACTCAAACCTCACTCCAGCCCTCCCCTTTTTGACTCAAACATCTTGCTGGTTCAAATTCCTCTCATAGATGCAAAGGACATTTTTCTCTTTGAGCTTCAGATCCCAGAATACATTCAAATTTCAAAAACAAATCACATTAAAATCTTTATATGTTGCTTTCATATTTAACAAACTTCAGTGGCTCCCTATTACTTATGTGATAAAATATGAACTTCTCTGTTTGTCTTATAAAGCCCTTCACAAATTATCCCCAATCTCTTGTCAAGAGCTTGATCCTTCACAAACTACTCAAGAAAAAAGTGGCTCCATATAATGAGGAGTTAAACAATCATATGAACTGTGGTACAAATGAGTCCACTGAATAAATAAGAAAGTAAGAAAGAAATAATATTAAGACAAAGAATGACAGGCCACAGTTTAAGATGATCTTGAAGAGTCAGTTTAGTGAGTCAGAATAAACAAAGAAGGAAATCCTAGCTGTAGATGAGACAAGTGAAAAATATATATTGCTACAGAAAGTGGAAATGTAAAATCCATGTGGACCTGGGAATGTAGAACACAGACAGGCAGATAGGCAGATGTCATAAAAAGTTACAATTCTTGAGGAGCCAGGTTTCTTGGGCCTTCCATTCACAGTGGCGGGGGAGTGGGGTAGTATCAGACAGGAGCTATGTGACTGAAATATTACTGTACTACATGTTCCAAGATGATAATTCTGCATCTCTTTTCTCTAGGTGGGGTCCTTAACAGATGAATGAAGTCTGTTTATTTGTTTTAAATGTTTACACAGTATATATGTGTTAACTACTCATTTACTAATTTGAATGTACTTATTGGAATATATTTCTGAGAAGTTAGCTGAGAAAGGAAAAATCTCCAAAGAAGAGGTAGGTATAGACATAAAATTGTAGTGTGTTGGTAGAAGTGCTATCTCTGACTAGAGCTCAAAGCTGACAGAAAGAAAAAGAAAATTAGAGATTCTTTGGTAACAGGAGACCCATCTGGGCAATGTCAGTAATAATGTGAGGGATAAACAGGACTTAATGAAAAATCCTAATCACCATACTGTCCTCCCTCCACTACCTTTTTTCTCTTATTTTTCACACCTTACCTTTTGGCACTTTAGCATCCATCAAAATTGGCTTTCTCTCTGTTCATCAACCATGACTTGCTTTTTTTTGTTCCTTTTCTGCTTTTATATTAACCAACTTTCCCGCCTAGAAAGAGCTCCTTCCTCATTTATGCCTCCTAGAATCCATACTTCCTTTAAGCAACAGCAAAAACATCACCTTTAACAAAACTTTTCTTTATCCCTAGATGAATTTATTTTTCATTTATTCTGTATATTATACTTACATAGGACATAATTATATCCATATATGTATTATAAATACAAATATAAGGGTATGTTAACATTCCTCACATACATTTATGTGTGCATGGATACATGTTTGTGTGTTAGAGGTGGGAGGGAGGCTTGGCAGGGTAAAAGAGTAGGATAACAGACTAGTCTCCAGAAGCTCATAGTCTAATGGGAGAGACAACATGTTCCTAATTATGTGGAAAGAAGATTTGCTCTGGATAAATCAAGGAAAGTCTCCAAGAGAAGGCATTAAGATCAAAGATAACTGGGAAAGACTTCTTGGGGAAGGTAGAACTTTAGCTGAGACTTAAGAAAGCAAAGGAAACTAGGAGGCAGATTAGAGGAGGGAGAGGTTCCATGCTGAGAGGAGGCCAATATAAAAGACTGCCAAGTACCTGGGTAGGAGGGGAGAGGATAAAATATAAGGAGAATGGAAAGGCAGTAATTGACCAGGTTATAAAGGGCTTTAAAAGACAAAGAGATGATTTTATATTTAATTATAGAGGTTTGGTTGGGATTTATGGGGTGACTATTTTTTTTTTCAGTTAGTACATTATGTTAAGGGTATATTAATTAAAATGGTATACTAATGTATAAATAAAAAATAATTTTAAAACTATTTCCAATATAGAATATGAAATAGTGATCTTATTAAAGAAAGGATAGAATGTCAGCTTATTGCTCATGCCATAATTTCAATGCATTTTACTTCAGATGTAAAGATTTTAAAGTATATGAAAGCCAAATCCCTTTTTTGCTCCTGCAATCTAAAGATATTTCATTTTGTTGTGGTTATACTATAAGTTACAAAATGGTCATATTAAGTATCTACTATGTGCCAAGCACTGTGCTTATCACTAGGGATGCAAAAACAAATGCAAAAGCCAGTCCCTGCCCTCCAAGTGCTCACCATCCATCGAGGAACATAACAAACAAGCAAATATGAGCAACAAGCTATACACAGGAACAATAAAAAAGAAATAAGAGAGGGAAGGAGTTAGAATTAAGAAAGAATAGGAAAGATTTCCTGTAAAAGATGGGATTTTAGTTGGGACTCAAAGGAAGCCAGGGAGATCAAGAGTCAGAGATAAGGAGACAGCATTCCAAGCATGGGGTATACTCAGAGAAAATGTCACAATAGCATTAATTTTGCCTAGTTTTAGTATTCCTTTCAGAAGCTAAATTATATTATTTGATCATTTCTCAAATAAACTTACACTTTGAAATAATGTTACTTTTTCACAGTTATGCTTTCTTGTTATTTTTTTTTTCATCTTTGCCTTCATATTCCTAGTACCTAGCCCTTTGTTTGGTACATAACAAAAAAAAAAAAAGATACTTGTTAAATTAAATTGGAATCTAAGAAAAAATTCTGCTCTCAATCTTTTTGTCGAAAATTTCTAAGACTTTGACCACATAAAAGTTGTAGTCTGAAAGAAGCTTATGGTTTTTAAGTATAATTCTCTGTAGAGTATTTCATTTTTCAAAAGAAGCTTTTGAATGATAGACAGCTATATGTATCATCTAACATGATATAATATAGAATAAAATATCTTTAGAAATTTATGCTTCAGTTTACACAAAGTGGAAAATTGAAGCAAGCAAGGCACAAATCAAAGTATTTTTTTTTCTCCTTCAAGTATCTAGATACTGAAAGAGAACCCTTATTTTACCATTTTAGCCATAATTATTTCAGAAGATATCTCAAAGTATCATTACTTCAGTTACTCTTTTCATTTTATATAGACAGACCTTAAGCCCCTTCACATGGTCATCCTCTAGGGTGTGCACCTAATATTCTTAGGCTACCTCTTTGAATATGCTGAGATTGCTCTGCCTCTTGCCAAATAAATCATGGCCTAGTGTATGATGCAACTATTAAACCTCAGTCAAACTTGGGGGAAAAAAATGATTCACAAAAGGAAGAGGCAACTAAAGAAAATCCTAAAGACTAAAATGAACTGCTTGACTGACAAAAGAAAGGAAATTTCTGTTTCAGAGAAAACTGAAGTATTCATGACCTTAGCAAACTCAAAAAATTCAATTTAAAAAGCATTAAGTAACTGCTGTGTGCCAAGCATTGTGTTATCTTCTGGTGATACAAAGACAAAAACAAAGCCACAAGTGCCCTTGCATAGTTTACATTCTATCATGGGAAAACAAAACAAATAGAGACAAACAAATATAAATAAATGAGCAAGCATACTAATAGATGATAGATAATTACAATTCTACCTAAATTAATTTAATTATTCAGTGTCATATCAAACTACCAAAAATTATTTCATAGAGCTAGAAAAATAATTGCAAAATTCAGCTGGAAGAACAAAGGGTCAAGAATATCAAGAGAATTAATGGGAAAAAAATACAAAGGTAGGTGGCCTAGCCATGCCAGACCTAAAACTATATTATAAAGGGACAATCATCAAAACTATTTGGTACTGGCTAAGAAATAGAGTGGTGGATCAGTGGAATAGGTTAGATACATGAAATATAGTAATCTGCTCTTTGGCAAACCCCAAAACTCCATCTTCTAGGATAAGAGCTCACTATTTGACAAAAACTGCTGGGAAAACTAGAAAATAGTATGGCAGAAACAAGGCATAGACCAACATCTAACACCATATACCAACATAAGATCAAAATGGGTACACACACCCACATACGTGCCCTTTCATTAGTTCATCTTAACTAGTATTTTTTAAATGACATTTTTAACAATAAAGCCTCAACTTAAATTCTCTTCTGATATCTTACTACAGGTGTTTTGGTCACACTGTGTTTGTTATAAGAGGTTACCTTACAGACTTCTAAAGCCTGGTATGTCTCATCGAGCAGGAACTACTTCAAGAATGTTCCCAAGAACAAACTTTTGCCTTATATTTGAGAATTCACCTCCCTAAATTTGAAGAATTGCATCACAATAAGATAATGAACTGAGTGATGAATGTTTTCTATTACAGTAAATCATGGATACCATCTACTAAGATATGAAGGAAGTACCATCTGCCTTAATAAAAGGAGGAATAAACCAGTGAAATGAAGAAGCTTCAATTACTAAAGAAAAGGCATATTTGAAGAAGTTATTACTTCCTTTTATTCACCTCTGTGTTTGTGATTAAACAATAATCACATCAATTTTTATCAAAAACTGAAATTCAATCTATCATGGTAAAGTAAAAAGTATCTTAGATTTTCTGTCAGCATCCTGGCTTTACTACTTACCACATGTTTGATTTTGGACAATTCACTATTTCTCTCATGGCCTCAGTTTTCTAATCTGTAGAAGGAGATTCAGTTAGATATTCTCTACAATGGCTTTAAGAAATAATTTTTAAAAATCCTGTTGTTCTTAAATACTAAAAATGAACAATAGAGAAAAAAGAAACATTGTCAACTTAAATATTGAAACTTAAATACAAAATAAGAAAAGAAAAATAAACATGTCATGTGCACAGCAGAACGAGGGGATTCAAAATACATAGTAAAAATATTCCATTTCAAGAAAGCCCATATAATAAATATTATGTGTTGTGTGGAGAGCTGTCCATCTTTTCCTTGCTGTCTCCTGAGTTTTTTTCCTAGTATACACTTTTTACTTTGTTCTTTTTCCTCCTTCCTCCCCCCAGGAGTCTACAATTAAGCACAAATATATTTATAGAGAGATATAATTTAATTTTAACATTTTACGAATTTAGTTTCTCATTCTCATTAATTGGTGTGTTCAGTGGTGACAAAGTGGAGCCATAGTTAGAATTTAGAAATTCAGCTTTCCTTTTTCCTTTTTTTTTTTTTGAGTGCCAGTAACTATAATAAAAATGCAGCTTGCTTCTAGGGCTGAAATAATCTGCTTCTTTGCCAAGGTTTGTCCTTACTGATGAATATGCTATATCAAAATTAAAAATATTGCCAATGATTTAATGATAGAGTAACAATTATTTGCTATCTTACAAAATCTAGGTCTGCTCTAAGCTCCACACCAAATCCACATCTTTCTTTGTTTCTTTTTGGATTTATTTTTATGCTATTTTCCCATGACATCTCTTACAGAAAGTCTTCCTTTTCTCACCTAGCGTTCGATCACCTTTTTACTTTTTAATCCTTCCTGAGAAATTTTTATTCATAAAAAAACAGCCTTCAGCGACAGACATGTTTTAAATTGGTTCCTCCACACAAAAACAGTGTTTTTTTTTTTTCCTGAGATGCTCAATAACGGAGGAAAAGAGTCCAACAAGTGAAAAAAGATAGAAAAAGAATATGTAGAAATGTGCTTGGGAAGACAGCTGAGAGAGAGAAGCAAAGCAAGAAAATGTAAATTAGAAATAAAATTTCCAAATTAATTATATTTTTAAAACACTTTTTGAAACTGTTCTCCTGCAATGATTCCTAGCGGCTCTTGTCATTTCCCCATCACATCAAAACTTGTTCTATCTCCCTCACTATGCAAATCACAAGCATTTGATCAATGGCAATAAGAAGGAATGGAGAAAACTAGAAAAATAGCAGTATTTATCATGTAAGTAGAAGACTTTGATCTAGAACTTAATTTCATAAGGTAAATGATATTAATTTCTCCACAGAAGCAGATGAGCAATTAACTTAAATTTACAGTCTTAGAGAGTTCCCTCGGGACACAAAGGGATTGAATAATTTGTCTTTGTTTACATTGCTAATGAAACACTTCACTCTACTCTTTCTGATTCCTAATCTGGTCTTCTATCCACTAAGCCATACTTCCTACTCTACCTTTGGCATGATGATATGATTTAAACTTGGCATTTATGAAAGAATAAAGTAAGCAACAGGCATGACTACACAAAATTGTTCCACAATAAAATCATTAATACATTATAACCCACAATATATCTTCCCTATTTACATGCAAATTCCACAACCAGTGCCAATTGAAGCTAGCACTCAGACCCCAACAACATTACCTCTTTTAAGCATACCATAATGCTTTTTGCCTATCCCTTCCCCTGGGTCTGCAGCTAGGTGGTGCAGTTTAGAGAGCAGTGGGCCCAGAGTGAGAAAGTCTCATCTTCCTGAGTTCAAATCTTACTTCAGACACTTACTAGCTAAGTCACTTACTTATTTTCCTCAGTTTCCTTATCTATAAAATGAGTTTGAGAAGAAAACAGCAAACCACTCCAGTACCTTTGACAAGAAAATCCCAAATAGGTTCATGAAGAGTTAAGCATGGCCAAAACAACTGAACAACAACAAAATATATATTCTGCCTCCACCATGGAGCTACCTCCTATCTTAATGTTAGTTTTTACTCCCTCTTATAATATCACTTTCTTGCATTTTAGCAAAACTAATTCATAATGTTAGGTGACATAATTACAAATGACATGTGATCTTACCCACATTACCTTGAATATATTTGATTCTGTTCATTATTAAAGTAGTTTGGAAATGAACTTGTAGTATTTCTGCTGCTCCTGGCTTCAGTTCCTTACCTCAGTATTCTTAGTTACACTTGTCCCTGAGGTACTCTAATCCCTCTTTTCTACAGATAACAAACACCATCAGAAGCTTCTATTCTTCCTTCATCTTGTGTCTTTCCTTCATAAAACTTTTATATAATTGACATCATTGTAGGAATATGTGGCCTCATAAAGATTTGCATTTTTTCCTTCTGTGAAGAATTTTCATATTCTGGGCCTTGTCATATTGGGAATTGTAAACTTTTCCTCATTGGAATCAGAGGTTAAGGAATTAAATTAAAATAAATTAAAATTTACTTTGCCCATTTTTTGTCTGTGTGTCCTTGGACAAGTAATTCAACCTCTAAAATAAAGGGGTAGGCTTGATGTCCTCGAAGTTACCTTCCAGTTCTAAAGCTGTGATTCTATGAACTTCTGCCAAGCCTACTCAGGTGGTGACCAGGGAACCAGTCTCTTATCTACTGAATCTCTGCCTGCTTAAAGCACACACACTCACTTATACCTACCAGAGAGGATGAACTTCATTTTCATAAACACACACTTTGTAGAGCCTTCTGTGTGGAAAGTACAGAAAAATATATTAATTCAATTTAGGTCAGCAAACATGCACTATGTGACTATTATGAATAAGGAGAGAAACAGAATGGCATGGTATATTGAGAGATAGCCTTAAAGTCAAGGAGACCTGGCTTGCCTCTGACATGTAATTGCTGTATGATCCTTAGCAAAGTCATATAACCTCTCAGTCACTTTAGCAACTCTTAACGTTCTAAGTAGCTGAACAGTTCCGAATATGCATTGATAAAATATTTTTTCATATTTTCGTTTACCAATGAAATTACAGGTCTAGAAAAAAACTAAAGTAAAATTCATTGTTTAGATAAAATACATTTTAAAGGAAATACAATATGAAAAATGACAGTATAAATTTAAGCAATTCATAATATAAGATTTCTCAGTGATTTTATTATCAAAATCATTTAATGTTAGAGCTAGAAAAAATAAGCTAGTCAAAATTTCCACAGTTGAAAGATATAGAAATTGAGGACAAAGGGAAACTTATACAAAGTCCATGTTCAGTAGCTATTAAGTAATGAAAATAGGATTTGAACACACAGCATCACAGAATTCTGGAATAAACACCCTGATGCTTATTCTGATGATATGGGCATGACATGGATGTGACTGGGAAAATCACTTAACCTTTTTGAGCCTGTTTTCTATCTGTACGATTTTGTATTATTTAACTGTTGAGGCAATCTGAGTTATTATTATCATTATTATTTTATACTCATAATCAAGTCTTTTCTCCATTAATATATGTCCTTTGTAAATTGAAGAAAAATTTCCCCAAATATCAAAGCTCTTCAACACAAACAAGTGCACTGAGGATCAGCCATATTTAATCACAATATGCTTTCATTGAATTTTTTTCTACATTTATTTATTATTGTTGATCATTCTGTGTTATTCAATTACTTCAGCTTCTGTCATGAGTTTCTGTCCTTTATATTTCATGCCCTTCTCATTATTTATAGATAATAACATCTGCTTCTGAAGTCAGGATGGAGTTATTGTTTTTCTAAGCTGTATTTCCATAAACTATATTTGCCAAAGAAGTTGAACACATTTAAAAAACAGTAACAGGTGAAAGCAAAGATCACCTAATGAGTTTGCTGTTGCTGATGTTTCTTGAAGTAATGAAACAAACAAAAATATCATTATGTATAAAGCTTTGCAGCTGTACAGTTTTATGATTTGATTTCACACGTGGTATATGCATTTATAAGTTATTAAAATTAAAAACAAAACATAGATTTGTGCGCTCTTAACAGGAATATCAAGAAGGCAAGCAAATGAAAAGACATATTGGTAGACTACATATTAAAAGAAAATTGTGAAGCAATGAACAGAGCTAGGGGAAAATTCCTTTGTGTTGTCGAACATCATCTCTAATAAATATAAATATACAAAGAAGTCAGCAAGATTAAAGTGAAGTTAGAAAAATACATTTTCAGTTGCAAAAATATATTTTGATTGACATAGGACTTAGCACTATACATATTTTCCAAGATCATTGCCTTAGCTTGCCATTATTCATACTGAATGATGTAAGTAAAATAACGATATTTGTCATTGTTAAGGGTAGGAGAAGAAGCACAAGAGTATAATGTTATAAAGAAAATTCCAAAAGATCCAAAATTTATGGTACCTAAAAATTGGCCTAAAAAAAATCTCATAATGTTTAACCTTTTAGATTAGAGATGATGAATTGATATACAGAAAAGAAGAAAAAAGGGACATTTCCCATTGTCATGACATCAATATATTTATCTTTAGATTGTAGTTTATGCAGTTTTAGAATGAACCAGAAATGTAAGAGTAGTCCATATTTCCTTTGTGGGCAAATTTCATTAAAACTTACAAAGAAATTGATCAAAAGTTTATAAATCATTTCTAGGTAGATATGGGCTTTTGAAGGTTCGGGATGAATTTCACATTGGAAATTGTTTATTATCTTGGTACAACAAACACTTTCTCCAAAATTCCCCTACAAAGTATAGTTCCCCAAAACAAAACAAAAGAAAACACCTAAGATCCTGCTTCCAATCATTAGGTTTCATTTTACATTTTTATAGATAACCATTTATTGTTATAAATAGGATTCATGCTCACTTTGGGGAGGGAGGAATACTATCAAATTATCATTTATATTTGACCTAAGTTGGGTAGCATTTTACTGTTGGTAACATAATGCATACATACAGATACATTCATACATAGTATATGTATATGATTAGATACACACACACACACACACACACACACACACACACACACACACACATATATATATATGTATCGATGTATTTACATGCATTGATATAGTCACTGTGATTACTTTTTTGGCTTTCTTTGCTATTCATTATTTCAAACATATTTTAACTCATTGGAAGTTTTTGTGAATATTTTTGTCATTCCTCTTAGTTTGAAAATATTTTATTACATTCTTTTACCATGATTCACTGCAGCATTCAATTGTTCAAGACATATTTTGCTTTTGGTATTTGGGGCATTTTGATTTACTCTAAATGTTAAACAATATTGAACATGAAATTCCTTGCTGTTAATAAATCTTTACCTTATAGTGACAGAGGTGGAATCTCTAGATCACTTTATAAATTGGTCAACCTTACAGTTTGGTAACCTTTATTTAAATGATTCCAAAACACATAACATTTGAAGCAATTCATAGCTCTACCATAGTAAATTAACATAGTTGTCCTAATTCACTAATGCCCCTCACTATTGGATTTTCTCTTATTTATTATCTTTCTCTTAATGGGTAAAATCTGATACATCAGGAATGTCTTCATTTATGCATACTAGATATTTACTAATTTTGAGCAATTTTTCACATGGTTGTTGAGAGACTAAATTGTTGTGAAAACGTTGAAATTCTTTATTTTCATTGGAGAATTACTCTTAATTTTATATATTTGTCTCTGGTCCCTTGGAATTTTGTATGCCAGATTCTAACAAATGTTTAAAGAATAATTTTTTTTTGTACCCTATGATCCATGTCTTCCTGTTTTAGTTTGATTTTTTGTGAGTATTTGTAAAATTTATTTGTATATAATTAAGATGATCTATATAATCTATGCTTTGTGTTATCATTTGTCCTATCCTGTTTAGATTATTGTTAATTTTTAGTGATTTCAGTATTTTTATTTCTGTAAATGTTGGCAAGCAATTGATTCTCAATAAATCTTTATTGATTGATTGATTGTATAACCTTTTCAGTTCTAAGTTTGGTTGTATTATAACTACATATATTAGCTTCTGCTAATTTTCTGTATTACCTTTTCAACCCACTATGAATTCTCCTTTGTCATTTTTATTGTATTAATATAATTTCCCTTCCTTTAAATCAAAGTATCTAATTTTATTACTTTTATTATGCATTTAAAAGTTCTGCTTTATCAATTAATTTTTTGTTCTCAATTACATTTTTCTTCCATTTTCAAAATGTGTGCTTTTCCTTGTTTAGGGAATATAATTTTTATAATTTCCTCTTTTGAGATCAATTTGCCATTTTCCTTCTAATTCTATTGTAATATTCATATATATATATATATATATATATATATATATATATATATATATATATATATATATATATATATATATATATATTACTTTAAGGGATTATTTATCAGCATCTTGTTTTCCAAATTTACATTTTTATTACCATCCTTATGGTAGATACTCATACATATATGTGTATATAATTATGATATATTTTTTATTTATTGATACTATAATTCAATCTTTGTGAGGTCTTTGATGATATTTTAGTCATATCAATCTTACTCTATTATATAGTGCAAAGGACACATTTCATATTTTTACCTTTCTGGATTTATTTATGAGTTCTGCATAATTTTGTATGTGATTAGTTTTTTTGTGAGTTTGCCATAAGATGCTGAAAACTATGTAAGATTAACATTATTTTTCAATAATCACTAAGGATCTATCATATCTCAGTTGAACTGAAACAGGGAGTAATTTAATTATCTGCTATCTTCAGTTAAATTGTCCACATTTAGACAAACTCATCTGTCACTTGTATTTACTAAATTCTTACCTAGTCTTACTCTCTCAATTCTAGTGGTACTAAAACTATGGCTGCCTAAGATTAAACCTTCACCATTTCTCCATTTCTTATTCCTACCACCTCAACATCATCCCTTTCTTGTTCCATTCCTGTTTTTCCTTGTCATTTCATCATGCTTTATGGAATTCCTGTTCCAACATTAAGGAGCTTCTTTTCATTGAGTAACTCCTACCCCCTTTTATCCCCTATGATCATCTCACATTGAATGAATGAATGAAAAAAATGCATATCTTAAGCACCTACTATATTCCAAGCACTAGGAGTACAAATATATAACTGAGATCATATCTGCTCTCAAGGAGTTTACATTCTAATAGGGTGGCAGTTTCTGAGTAGGATCACATCACATATAACCACAGAACAGATGGAAAGGCACAATATTCATAAGGGTTCAGGAACTATGTAAAATTGTAGTCCATGGAGGGTATGGACAGCATGGCAGAGAGGTAACTAGAAGGGTTTAGTTGTCCTAGGTCCTACAAAAGGGATTACGTTATATAATCAAGTGACGTGAGAGCTTGTTTCCAGAAATGACATTGAATTCCAGGACATCATTCCTACCACTCTTTGCCCCTTCTCTCTCAAAATACTCATTCTGGAGGGGAATACTGCAGAATTGCTATATGTTCTACATTGTGACTTTGAAGTCCTTACTCTGTTGCCATAACTCAGCACCTTTCCTTCTTTAAGATTCACTGTATCCAAATTTATTACTCATATCTGATCTAGGTGATAGTTATCTACTGTGTCTCTCTTGTTATTCTCTCATCCCCTTCCCAAGGAGTTTGATGTATTACTCAATTTTCTTTACTACCCCAACTCCATTCCTTACATATGTTTATATTTCCTCAAATATCCTAGCCTCTCAATTTCTCATTTTCTTCAAATTCCATTAACTATTCTTCCCTCCCACCTTTGGCATACATAGGAATGTTCACAGCATTGATTTCTCCATCATCTACAAATGTTATGCTTTGATCAGGATTTCTGAAATTCCTTTATTTTGTCTTAATTTTCTATCATTGCAATTTCTATGCCTAACCCTGTCATTAAACCAGCACCTTGACTTCATTGTAACTTTCTATCCATCCACTATTTTGTGCTTTTTCTGGACATCCATAAATCTTTCTTTCAAATTACTTTCCCCTCTTCTTAATTTTGAAACAACAGTTAAGTAGTCTCAAATCACTTGAAACTTTGTCCTTTTACTGATCATAATTTGTCAAAACCAGTCCTTCATTATTCCCACCGTCTGACTCATTCAATTCTCTTTACATGGTGCCTAATAGAGCTGGAGGAAGTTATATAGCACTGGGTACAATTTTGCTACCTATTCTCAACTAGATATTCACCAAACAAAGGCAATCTCTTCTCAAAATTTATAGTATATTATAAAGCCATCATGATCAAATTAGTTACTACTGCTTAACAAATAAGAAAGAAGATCATTTGGACAAACCAGACAAGGAGTTAAACTAAACAACATACCATAACTCTACATATAAATTACCTAAAAAAATATTTATTTGACAAGACATTAAGTTCGGATCCAGAATATATACCACAGAATGCATGAGTACCTGATTACTAAGAAAAAGGAGGAGGAGGAGGAGAAGGAGGAGAACAAAAACAAGAACAAAAGGAACAAGAAAAAGAACAAGACCAAGAAGAATAAGAAGCACAAGAACAGGAAGAAAAACAAGAACAAGAAGAAAAAGATGGTGAGAAGAAAATAATGTTAATTTCACAGTTACATCACGAATGTTTAACTAAATATTCAAAGATAACAGAGCAGCCCTTACAAAAGATGAAATTTTGATTACAAGGAAGTTACTTGATTATATTGCTCCAGATTTATCCTGCAGGAAAAACAAAGAAAACAAATACATTCCTATGCTTCAAAGAAAGAATATTGTATTGGAAATGTATTAATTTTGTTAAGGTTTGAAAGCTGAAATAATTTTTCCTCCCCAATGGAAACATATATCAGGATGTTTCCAGGAATAAAATAGGTCATTTTATCCTTCAGATTCATATTTATTCACTTATCAGGAAATTTTAGCAAGAACTGTTGTAACATTTGTGTTCTGAAGATATTGGAAAGAGGATTTTCTTTTTTTTTTCTTGGAAAGGAAATTATATTTTAATTTTCACTCAGAGTTCAATAATTCTCAGTCTAGAGGTGGAAAACATTTTTTTTTTTTAAATCGCAAGTCCTTTGGAATTGTCTTAGACCATTTATTGGTCAGAGTAGCCAAGTCTTTATATATAATGACCTCCCTGTTATTCTGGCTTGGCTTTGCTTCAGTTCACATAGGTCTTCCCTTGCTTTTCCTGAAACCACACCTTCTTTTTTTAAATTAATTAATTTATTTTTAATTTTCAGCAATCACTTCCACAAGCTTTTGAGTTTTAAATTTTCTCCTCCTCTCTTCTTGCCTCCCTCCGCAAGATGACATACAATCTGATATAGGCTGATATATACATTCCTGTTCAACATATTTTCCTATTTGTCATGTTGTGAAGAAGAATTCAAACCAATAGGAGGAATCACAAGAAAGAAGAAACAAAACAAAACAGAAGGGGAAAAAGAGCACATAGTATGCTTCAATCTGCATTCAAACTTCATAGTTTTTTTTTCCTCTGGATGTGGATAGCACTTTTTATCATGAGACTTTTGGAGATGTCTTGGATCTTTCATTGCTAAAAAGACCTAAGTCTATCAAAGCTAGTCATTACACAACATGGTTGTTACTGTGTGCAACATTCTCCTGGTTCTGCTCACTTCACTCAGAATCCATCCATACAAGTCTTTCCAGGTTTTTCAAGTCCATTTGCTCATCATTTCTTTTTATGCCTCTTTTAATCTTGTATTTGAAGATCAAATTTTCCACTGATCTCTGGTCTTTTCATCAGGAAAGTCTGGAAGTACCCTATCTCATTGACTGTCCATCTCCTCCCCTGAAAGTTTATGCTCAATTTTGCTGGATAGTTGATCCTTGGTTGGAATCCAAACTCCTTTGCCTTATACAATATCATATTCCAAGCTTCAAGGTCCTACATAACTTGGTTCCATGATATTTAAATTGATTTTTCCTGGCTGCTTGCAGGATTTTCTCCTTGACCTGATAATTCTGGAATTTGGTTACAGTATTCCTTGACATTTTCAATTAGGGATCTCTTTCAGGAGGTGATCAGTGCATTCTTTCAATGATTTTTTTACCTTATGTTTCTAGGGCCTCAGGGAACTTTTCTTTGATGATCTCCAGAAAGAAGTTGTCCTGGCTCTTTTTTTTCATCATGGCTTTTAGGTAGATCAATAATTCTTAAGTTATCTCTCTTGGATCTATTTTCCAGGTCAGTTGTTTTTCCAATGAAGAATTTTACTTTGTTTTTCCTATTTTTTCATTCTTTTGAATTTGTTCTACTGATTCTTGATGTCTCATAGACTCATTAGCTTCCAGTTGGCCAATTCTAATTTTTAATGAATTGTTTTCTTCAGTTAGCTTTTGTACCTTCTTTTCCATTTAGCCAATTCTACTTTTTAAGGACTTGTTTTCTACAGTTAATTTTTGTCTTTCCTTTTCCAAGCTATCAACTCTCTCTTGTATACCTTTCATCTCTTTTCCCAATTTTTCTTCTACCTCTCTTATTTGATTTTTAAATCCTTCTTGAGCTCTTCCAAGAAGCCTTTTTGGGCGTGAGACCCATTCATATTTCCCTCTGAGGTTTCAGATGTGGGTATATTGACAATGTTATCCTCTCCTGAATTTGTATTTTAATCTTCCCTGTCACTGAGATGCTTTTCTATGGTCTTTGTTTTTCTATGTTGCTTCTTGCTCATATTATTTGCATTTTTTCTGTCTTTTAAATTTGATCTCTGCTTCTGGGGCACAGGGGGCACTGTCCCAGGTTTCTTGTGTTAGGGGATGGAGGCTTGGTTGCTGGTTTGCTGAGGTGGGGCTTGCCACTGGCTTGCTGGGATGCTCCGTTCCTTTACTGGTCCCCTTTAGGCACAGAAAGAGGGACCTTTCCTGTTAATCCCCCTAGCCTCATGAGCTAAAAGACTGCTGTATCTAGTCTCTGCTGCCTCTACCATTTCAGCATTTTTCCTGGGGCAATATTTTCTGGGTTTTTCAAGGTCAATAAGGCAGGGTGAGAGGCATTTATTGCTTACTCTGCCGTCTTGGCTCACAGAAGTCAGAAAGAGGATTTCCAGATGTAAAAAGATTAACAGCAAAATAAAGTAATCAATAGATAAATAATATAAAAAAATCCTAATAAAATCATTTTCTGTACAGTAAAGCTCTCCTGATGTTTGCCATCTAGTGGTCTTCATAGGCTGTTGCTTTGTATGTGACATAGCATTAAACTTCAGAAAATCTTTATCATCCAGTTATTCACTAAGGCAAAACAGCATTTTGAAATGATATTTTGCTGCCCTTGCTCACTCCAAGATTAGGTAGATTTCAAATATTCCCTCAGTGACATAAAGAAAATTGTCTAATACTCTCAGGGGAAAATTGACCAACCCAACATGAGTTAGTTGCCTTTTGCAGCTTGGCAAATGCCCCTAGAAATCAAATGCCAGGAAATTGCTCTTAACCACTCATCCAAGGGTATGAGAAAAAGGATAGAGCCTATATTCCAAATGCTTTAAGAAAAAAAAATAAAAATCTAATCCAGTATTTTAAATGTTTATTCTAAGAATACTTGTGCAACAAGTACATAAATATCAACTAGCATCTTGATTAAAATTGATGTCATTTGAGAAAAGAAAATTAAAATGATAGTAGCATATTATTTTCTAAATTTGTTAAATGTATGTATTAAATTTATTTTGAAATAAAAAAGTCTTTTTAAATAATATATTCTCTAGTCTCTTTAGTATGAATAGAAAATAAAGGAAAGACCCAACTTTTTATCACATATTTTATTTTATTTTATATGGTAGAGATGGTCTAATAATCATAATCTGTATCTTTTAACGTTAAGTCATTTCTTTAATGTTATTTAACTTTCAAATGCCAAAGACAGTAATTGAATTACATGCTAATTGGAAAATCATGAAATAGAATCTGGGAATTTGTTAGTGGCTTGCTTACTGTTTTGTAGTCCTTCTTTCTATGAATTCAAATGGCTTCTAAGTAACTACTTAGATTCCTATTTTACCCAAAATACAGTCCTATATGTTATTCAATTAAAATAGATTCCACAATTATCTAACACTTTCTCTATTTATTTTTAGATAATTACAATCCCTCATACTCTGATTTTCTACTGAGATAGTTAGGTCAAACTTTTTTCAGCAGAAATTTTATTTAGGAAAGTCAACATTTTCCCAAAATTTGATTCAATAAGTATGCCATACACCAATAGCAGCATCTAGAGAGTTTTGTTATATATCAGGATTTCATCTTAACTTTGGACTCTATTACGACAATTCTCTGTGATGATGACACTGTTGTAAGGGTGTGCCAGAGACAGCTCTATTATGCTAAGGGGAGCAGATTGTTAAATTTTCATTTAGAGCAATTGTACCTGGGATTTCAGCAAATGCCACAAATTGGGGCTTGATTTCTTATTTTCTTGACTGTTTAGACTTAATAAAGTGATAGTGAAAATGTTAATGATGCAGATTAAACTTAAAATTTTGTTGTTTCTCTTTGAGAAAGCCAGTTAATAATTTACCAGCATATTCCTGGCTGTTAGCAGCCACATATCTCCCTGTTTTATTTCTTTCTTGATATTAGAGAGTTGTTACATAGAGTTCTCTCTGTAGTTAACATCTTTCAAGAAATCTTCCTAAATTTTGCCATAAGACTAGATACAAATTTTTGGAGGAAAGGTTTTATGGTCATATTTAACTCTATTGAATCAATTTAACAATTTTAATAGTCAACCAATAATGAGTACATTGAGATTTTTTTTTGATTCTTTGTAGCTTTCAGTCAATTCTCTAACTGTAAAAAATATGGTCAGCTATAGAATAGCATTTTAAAAAGCCAGGTTTTTTTCCCACTTCTCATGTCTTTATCAAGACTTGTCTTAGTATGTGTTTAATGATTTAGAGGCAAAGTCACTTTTAGGACTTTTGCTAGATTTAGTTACATTTCAAAAAAAAAAGGAATGTAGTTAGATTAGTAAGGAGAAACAATGTCTTTACTCTTAGTCTTAGCTTGCCTCATTTCCTGCTGTTTTCTGCTGCTCTTATACAAAGGAAAATGGAACAGACTTAGAATTCAAAACCTGTGGAATCAAGAACCCTGGAGGTATTTGGTAATTACTGGGCAAATAATCTTTACCTAGCTTATACTGCAAATGACAGATAGATCCATTTCTCTCTATAAACATTCCTATATCTACATACATATGAATTTTCAGTCTCTTAAGATTACCTTGGAAGCTAATAACCTTTACCTAGCTTATATTTTGTGTGTGTGTACGAAATATTTACTATATATTAGGGCTAAGTATCTTACAGAGGTCCTGGACCTCCAAAGTCCTGGACCAGGAAGAGGAATACAAGAAAAAGCAAAGAGAACATCTTGCACTTTATTCTAAAGATACTGATGTCTTAGATTTAGAATGTCTTGCTCCAGAAAAGAGAAGTTTCTCTACCCAAGACTCTGTGGGAGCAAGACAGAAAAGGTTTTGGTTTTTATTATTTTGCTTTTATTTGTTTTCTTTTCCTAGGCTAAATGTTTTCTGCTTTTTGTAAAAAATCTAGAGTCTGTGGGATTTACTTAAGATCAAAAGAGCTATCTCATGAATAGATAGCCAAGAATTTTAGCTAAGATAGAAGCTTGAGCCTATATATGCAGCAGGGCCAGTATCTAGGAAAGACTTTATTTCCAGCAGAGTTTATAAGTGAGGAAATGTATCTAAAGGAGCAGTAGCAGGGATAAGCAATGAGATGAGATGGGAGCAGGTCTGGTTGAAGCATTCTCATGCCATCAACAGAAGACACTAGCAGCTTTATTTTATGAGCATTGTGAGCCATTCTGCCATACTTCTCTATTTGCATATCTCTCTACATATATTCCTTGGCCCTATGTATTTCCTTTGTGTGTAACTGTATTTCTACACCCTGGAAACTTCCCTTCCCTAATTGTATATCACTACACTTGTTTGCCATGGGTGTATTCTTCATTATGTATGCATACCTCAGTACATGAACCTGATTTGTTCCCTTCATTTGTACCTAGGCTACATGTAAAGAATATGTTGTGATTTTTTGAGTATGTAACTTTCAGTGGATATTGTCATATTTTAATCTTCCCAATGATGTTATGCAATTTTTAGCAGAATATGCCCCAGGATTATGAAAGAAAATGTGTTGCTACATTTCTTACTACATTATTTGACTAAATGGCTTTGTTTTTGCTAATCAAGTGTTCTAGTTGGCTAGTGATGATAAACAATCAGTGGAAACTTATAGTTTTAGTGGATAAGAATCCACAAACTACAAGACTTTGAAGTGGCTGTGTTGTGTGAGACCTATCTTGAAAACCTGTGTGTTCCATTGGGTGTCATATTTACATAGTCTATTCTGATAAAGATTTTTATAGAAATCAGAAATTACCATATTTTTAAAAATAACTTCTTTTTTGAGGAACAGTAAGTTTTTTATGCATTTAGTATCCCTTCCTTCTTCCTACCCCACCTTCAGCTTTCTTTCAATTATCTTGAGAAGTAATCAATACTCTCAAAATTATGTCTCCTCTAGCATGGACCTCCCCTGTGTGTCTACCATCTGTGTGACCTACCATGGTCACTCTTCCCATTTTATTTTTAATGCCATTTTCTATTTCTTTATGTAGTACTTGTCCAAGCTATAATGATCACTGTAATGCACAATCTATAGAACATCAGAACATGTATCCAGTATAGACACTGCAGATAGATAACAAACTGGAGCCAGAATTAAATAGGAAGAAAAGAGCTGGATTGGTGCTGGGAAGTTACACTATGTTTCTGATAATTACATAGTTTCTTTCTGTAATAAAGGATCATAGTTAAATCTAAGCTTCTTAAAGCAGGTACCATGTTTGCCTTTTTGGTATATTCAATGCTTAGCATAGTGCCTAAAACACAGTAAGTGTTTAATAAATGATTTTTGATTTACTATTTAAAATTTCAATTTTATTCTGGTAACAATGTTTGGAGGTGAATAGTACACAGAATATAGATAAAGATAAAGGATCTCATCAGGTATATTTATGTCTAGAAAAGAGGGAAAAAGGAAATAAGTATATAGTGCCTGCTATGTGCCACTTTTTACAATGATCTCATTTAATCCTTACAACAGTCCTATCAGGTATGTACTGTTATTATTGCCATTTTACAGTTGGGAAAAATGAGGCAAATAGAAATTAATGGCTTGCCCAGGGTCTCACATCTAGGAAGTATCTGAGACCAGTTTTGAATTTGGGTATTCCAGACTCTAGGTTCCATTGTGCCACCAACTAACAGTCTAAATTGGCATCTGCAGAATATCAAGAAATCTAAAGGAAGGCCTCATGTGATTGGGTGGTACCTCTGTTGAGAAAAAAAGGGGTGGCAAGTCTAAGACAAGAGTTGTGTTGAAATAGATGTTATGGGTAGATTGTAATCAGAATAGTTTAAAGGAATACTCACATCAATGAGATTAGAGCTTCACACCATTAAAGTAAGAAAATAGAACATAACAGGTGCAAGCTCTTTGAGACAAACCTGATTCATTCATTGTACATGTAACCTCTGAGAGAAGCACAATGTAAAGCATATAGTATGTCCTTGATAAATACTTGCTGATTGGTTAATCAGCACACTTCAACTATTGACAGGAAGAGTTGTCCTGGCAGGATCAATGCATTTTTGGACAGCTCTAAAACTAGGGAAAATGTCAAGGAAAAACTCCATTTAGGGAAGAAGGGACAAAAATCAGTCACTGCCCTTTTTAAATTTGTAAAGTTGCTACAGAAAGAAGGAAACCCCTCCACATCAAAAGAAGGATATTTTTTAAGAGAACACTAAAGACTCCAGCCATTTTGTACATAATTTCAAATAAAGAACATTCCCTCTCCCGCCCCAGTAATTGATTATTCTGCTTCCCACGAAAAAGAAAGTATGTCAAATGTAAATAATAGTTGACTTATTAACATTCAGAGTAGAATATCAAGAAATCTTTTTTTTTTTGATACTGAATTTAACTGTCTCTTCAGGAAGTGAGACCAGCTAAATTACTCTTTATCTGGTCATGCCAGCTTTCCTTTCTGTTTATTTTTCAGGTATTCAGGCACAGGTTTTTCTCACATTAAATTCTCAATCTCAGATTGCGGCCAACAGTTCTCCATTCTCAGTGCCCCAGGACTCTTCTTACTAATAACTTTGCAATTTTCCTGATACCTCTCAGACGTTGGTAACTTTTCTGTTTCATGTTGTTTCATAGAGCAGAGGTTTGGTGATTTATTTTACCCTCGAACTTTCATTAATATTAATGAACATTTTCCATCCTTATTAAATCAGGCACCCATTTGGGTTACAAGGGACTATGAAGGGAGTCAAATCAACTATTCTTTGGTGTCAAAGTAGGATATACCTTTAAATTCTCATAATTTTCATTCTTACTTTGCTCTTATTCTTTCAGGCAAAGGTGTTTTCTTGAAAGATATTTTACAAATGTAAAGAATTAGAGTGTAAAGTGTACATTTGTTTCTTATACTTGGATATAGCCATGCTATAACTTTAAAAAACACAAATTTCACATTTCTAATATCACAGCTCAAAGATAAAGAATTTAGCTTTAAAAATTGTGACACACTATCCATTCATGTGACCTTATTCTCATTTTTTCCCTTTGATACTATTTTCGCCAACTTTAAAGTGATCAAATGATAGAGTTTTATTGAATTCAAACTTGTTTTCTAATAGTAGCAAACATTCATGTTTCTCTAATTTGCTTATTATTCCATTTGATATTCATATTGCCTCCTATGCAAGGCAATTATGCAGAGACATGGGGAAAATTGGATCAAATAAATTATTAAGCTTTCAATTACTGAGTAGGTGACAAACTTTGCATATCCATAAAAGGTGAATAATGAAGAAAGTCAAATTATTATCACAATAATAATGATGAAGAAGCACCCTGGTGCAGTGGAGATGGAACTGAATTTGGAGTCAAAGGAACTAGGCTGAAAGGCCAGCTCTGCAGCTTGTTAACTTTGTGACTTTGTGTAGGCCACTTGACCCCTTTCCACCTCAGTTTCCTTAGCTGTCAAATGAAAGGATTGGAATAGATGACTTCTAAAGTCTCTTCCAGCGAAAATCTTTGATCCTGTGACATTGTATGAAAGATTAATGAATGCTGTCTTTATATATGGCTAATATTTTCCAGTTACTGTTTAAAAATCCCAAATAATATGTAGACTAAATCTAATGTCCAGGTGAAAAAAAATCATTCTTGACATTTCTTCATCTTGACTTCTAAGCTATTACATTAAAAGATCGGTAGCCTGTACTATTTCTAAAAGATCTGGTACAAGAAGATCTGAAGATTTGAATGGTTTTTGAACTCTTTTGTACATACAGGTCAGTTAAAACAAATATTTTCCTTAAGGGCAATATAAAAAAGAATATTTTTAGCCCCTAAATTGCTTTTTGTTCACCTCTGATTGAGATGGAAACAGAAAGATAAGTCCCAATCTGTAAAACAAAAGCCTTTAAGGAAAAGAAATGTATTTTCTTATCAATCCAAACTGATACCTTTTGATGTTCTGCTCTAGAAGGCAGGTAAGTGCAACACAGAAGACCTCATTCCAGAAATAACAGATAACTGAAAGAACAAATAGTCAAAGAAGAATAGTGGCTGCTTTCTTGTGCTGTATTACATGTCAAACAAAATCGAAGCATGAGGACACTGGAAGAATGTTCATAGAAACTTCCAAAGGTATTCATTTCATATCAGCAGCATGAAATGAGAAATTTCAATTAGAAATTTAGTAGTCTGTATACAAATTAAGATACTGACAGCTAGTATTATTGAATTTTCTTTTGTAGAAAGACCTGAGTTGCATTTTTGACAGTTCCTTATAGAACTTGCAATCATGTTGGTAATAATTTGATTTTAGTTATATTCTATTCAATTCACTGAATATGTATTATGCGAGTATTATATGGCAGATATAAATGTGATAGATACTAGAGATAAAAGCCAAATATAAAACAAGCCCTGATCTCAAGGAGCTCACATTCTATTTGCTTTTACTATTTGAGTTTAACAAATAGCAAACACAAGTCTTTCAACCTTATCTTCTTAACAGAAACTAGGTCTTTGAGGTGACATTAGAACAGACTATCAATCTGATATAGGAGCTTTGGGACATTTTGTTTTGTTTTGTTTTGTTTTTGCCATTGCATGTGATAAATTAAATTCTATGGGATATTTATTTTCCACCCATGGACTGGAATTCAGAATCCAGCCAATAAGGCTTTCTTTTCTATCATTTGAAACCACATAACTTGGTGGAATGGGAAGCTTGTGCATGTACACTAAAGATCTTTTGCATTTAAGTTCAGGGACATTTTGACAAGACCTGTGTGTCAGTGGCTTAAGCAAGTACCACTTGGTAGGCAAATTGCTTATTATAGTTCTTTGTTAATTGATAAAAATACATCTTGTTTTACTGTAAGCTTAAGAAAGGTGATGCAGAAGTTGGTGCCAGTTGCTTGCACTTTTGAAATGTTTTCAGCATCACATTAGATACCTATTAAATTCATGGACTACTTGCAACTATATCACAAAAATTATTTCAGGGCGATAGCACTAATAACTAGGCCATAGGAAGTGGTACTTGAGTTGAGGCCTGAAGGAAACTAGGTATTCAAAGAATCAGACATAAGCAAGGAAAACATTCTAGTTATAAGAAAGAGATTTGCAAAGGCATGGAGGAAGAAGGTAGAATTTAATCAGTATTTTAAGATGTGTGAAGAATAGCAGTAATCAACAAGAAATGAAGCAAAGCGTCATTTCAACTGATGTAGTCATATTTCATGTCATAATCACTCATTTTGAAAATAAGCTCTTCTGTGATTATGTGAAAATGATAAGTACAATCAAAACAAAATATCAAAGTATATTTTTCTTGAGGAATCACTTGTCCTAGAATTAAATGTTTTGTAGGAAATGTAGGAAATTTTTTATATAATGAATCTATGAATGATTTCATAACATTTCTAGGTATGTATCAGATCTTACGAAAGGACTATTTTCCTTTCATTTCATGATGTGTTTATTCTCAATACTGGTAGTTATATATTTGTCCACGTAATTGTATAAAAATGTCATTGTAAGTGTCAAGTTTACCAAATATGCTGAAGGTGCATGCAGCACACTGGAGTTATGACATTTCAAGAATAACAGAATTTTCTGGGGATCTTTGGCATGAGGTGCTAAACTCCACAAATTCAAGCCCCCCAAAACAATATTGCTTTCTAACACTAGTGATTACTATAACATTAGAGTTTAATATCCTTATTATTCAATAGCAGGAGAAAATATGATATGCAGGACAAATAGGTGGTGCAGTGGATAGAACTGCAGCCTGGGAGTCAGGAAGACCTGAGTTCAAATCTGGCCTCAGACAGTTGACACTTACTAGCTATGTGACCCTGGGCAAGTCACTTAACCGCATTGCCTAGTGAAAAAGCAAAAAAAAAAATATGATATGTAATGTTCATAAAGGACCACATCAGATAAGCCCCATATAAGGTCATAGGAAATACTAACTGATCTATTAAAAGCACTGCTTCTTTTTAGTGTGTAGACAATGTTTGGACTTTTCTGAAAATGGGAATGCTAGGTGACTTTATCACTTAACTGAAACTATTCCTGCAAAGTTACCAGTGATTCCTTAATTACCAAATTTGATATTCTTTTATCACTTCTCATATTTCTTCAAATCTAATGACTATGGTCTCCCCTGGCTAATCTCTCCTATCTGCATTTTCTTGAGATGACCTTCTCCTATGTTCTTTCCTCTTAACTGTCTCACTACCCCTCAGTTTAATTTGTTTGATTATTATCCCTAGGATACCTAGCTATGAGTGTTCCCCAAGACTATGTCTTGAGCCTTCTTCTTTCTTCTGTCTCTGTTTCTCTATCTCTCTGTCTGTCAATTTTTCTCTATAACTCTCTTTTTTTGCCTCTGTATTTCTCTGTCTCCATCTTTAACTATTTATCTCTATGAGTTTAACTATTATCTCTATGCAGATGATTCACTAACCAATTATTAAGTCTTTATTTCTCTGATGAGCTTCAATCTCACATCACCAATTGACTTTTTGACATTTCAAACAGCAGAATTTGGAAACATCTCAAAATCAAAATGGCTTAAATAATTATCTTCCCCTCCCCAGCACACACACACACACACACACACACACACACACACACACACTCCTTCTATTTATATTGAAGATGCCACAATTCTTCATGACCTTTACACAATTCATAACTAGGTGTCAAATTATTTTTTTTCCATTTTACAATATCTCTCATATTCAAAATTTTTTTTTCTACAAATACTGCAGATACTTTAGTTCAGGTTCTGATCATTTTTGGCCAGTGCTATTGCAGTGATGTATTAATTGGTCCTCCTTCTTTGATTCCTATCAGCCTCAAATGTGCCAAAGTATCTTTTCTTAAGGGCAGATCTGACCATGTCATTCATATATTCAATAAACTCTAATAGCAACATATTACCCCTAGGATAAAATACAAACTCTTTAACTTTGAAAGTTCTTCACAATTTTTCTCTTTCTTATCTTTCTAGATTTATTATATTTTACTTCCTATCCTTTGCTGAGAGCAGGGCTATATTATGAAGTAGTGGTCTTATACTCCAGAAGATAACTGTAACCAGCTCCTATCCCATAGAAAAGATAAGTGACTCCTGTACACACACACACACACACACACACACACACACACACACACACACATGCACACACATAAATCAAAATATGCTACCTCTACTATGTTCCAAATTCATGGCATAGGAGAAACACAAGCCCTCATGAGAACAGAATACCAATGTCATAAATAAAGAGTCAATTCTGACTTTATTTGATCACATGTAGTTCCTTCTGGTAAAAGTGAAGCACAGCTAAATAATTCAGGGCTGAATTTTTAGAGTCATAAAGTGATTCCCATAGCATGTTGTCCTAAGTATCTTGGGTAAATACAACTAAGCCTGACTTAAAGATTGAAGTGACATTACTGGGTAAAACTCCTTCTTTATAGAATTAGCTTCTTTACCCCCAAGAGTAATCACTTTTCTTTCTTTACAGAAACAAGTCCTTCTTGCTTATGATAACATCTGAGTGTTTTATTCAAGGTTATAATGGCTTGAACATTCTACACTGACCAAATGAAGAAAACTTTGCCTCCTGGAAGAAATATGTTACAGTTAATTCTTGGCTTACCAAAAGCAAATACTCAAACAAACTAAAAGTGGATATAAAAACACCAATCCAAGATGGGATATAATCTAAGAATGTTATAAAGTCTCATTAAATGTTTATTATCTCAAATGTGAATGAAAAGTTAATTGTTCCATTTAGTCATTAATTCCTGCACAATTATTTTTAAAGTGTTCCTAGGTTTTCTTAACTAGTTATGATTATATTGAGTCTATAAAAAACATATAATAGAGTATGCAAAATAGCTCTGTGAGAATCCAGATACATACTTATCCTGATGTACAAGCCTTTAGCCATGTAAGTAATAATAAATGAGTATGACTAAATTTCAATAATTCTCTATGAGTTGATAATTAAAAATTATTGTGTTCTGGTTGAGTACATTTTGAAGGTCTTCAAAAAAATATCACAAGGCATAAAAGAAATTATTTTCACTGCCTAGTTTTGTATACATTAGCACACATTTACACAGTAGCACTTCAAATCATTTCAATTGATCCTAGCAACAACTTTGTGAATATTACTAATAATATTGTGCACATTTTATATATGAAGAACCTGAGGACCAGATAAATTTCAATGATTTGCCTACAGTAATATAGCTAGTTAGGTTTTGGGCCATGATTGAAACCCAAGTACCTATATCTTCTTGACTCCAATGCCACTGCTCCATCCATCATTCTGAACTGTGTCTTTGAAAAGGATCAAAGATTCAAAGTTGGAATGAATTTCACAAGCCATTTCATTCAACTGTATCATTTTATAGGTGAGGAAACTTGGTTTCAGAGAGAATAAGTGACTTTTTCAAACTTATATAGCTAGCAAGTGGAAGTGGAAAAACATGTATATTTAAGGGATCATGGAGGAATTCAAACTTGGTCACTATGTTCTCTCTCTCTCTCTCTCTCTCTCTCTCTCTCTCTCTCTCTCTCTCTTTCTGAAAGCTTGCATTGAATTGTGAAGACAAGGATTTGAGAGATTTCTCATACTTTCCTGCTTAAAATTTTTAAGTTAAGTATAAGCCATAAATCCCTAGAAAATGGTAGTTCTTAAAAAATCCGAATTGTGGAAAAGACAAAGAAAACAGTTTGGATTGAAATATCCAATGATTTTTGATTATTCTAAGCTTAGCATACCCATTTCTTCTTATTTGCTTTTTCAACCCTGTTCTGTTTGTGGCTAACCCAAACAAATGTGCTACCAAAATCACTGGCACAATAGTAGGGTATATGTGTGAAGCAGGGAGTGATTGAAGGTAAAGGTAAATAGAGATGTTGACCCATTCTGCAGTCACCCTGACAGCATGTAAAGTCCTGAAAATTATTATTTCAAAACTTAGTAGATGGGGTGTTAGGAGAAAATCAAGTGGAGAATTTATCATAATGTGTAAGTTTATTTTGCATGTGTATGTATGTTAATTACCAAAATGATAATATTTGTGTATGAATACAAATTTTTCTGTTACCTAAATTACTCCTTGAATTCATCCTTCTTCCCAGAGCCATACCAAATAAAAGAGAATTTTTGCTGCTTTATGATACAGCTTGAGATGTAGAAATACTCTTTATCTCAGCTAGGCTAGGCCAGACTGTAAGAACAGCAGCCATTCATGGATCTGATCAATAGTAGGATCAGAATTTGAGAGTAACAAAGGCAATGTGTAGTGCAGAATGCTAGGCTGATCATAGACTTACACTCTTCAAGCTAAATACTTGCATTCAAGAAAAGCAGCAGCCCCAAGGCAAAATGACTGCCAGAAGAATTAGTGTCAACAGATTAAAGAGCTTCTCTGAGAGGGAACATTTTGTTGCTAACTTGGAGGGAAAGTTGAACCAACACACAGCTGACAACAGTGGAATGGAAAAGGATTGCGCAGCTTTCAGAGATTTGGTGTACTGTACTGCATTTGCTCATCTCGGTAAGAACACTCACAAACATTAGTATTGGTTGCATAAAAATGACAGGGAAATTCAGAAGCTGCTAATTGAAAAATGAGAAATCCTTAGGATTTACCAGTAGGATAGTTCATCCATCTCTAAGAAGGCAGCATTTAATTCCATCAAGAGTAAAGTACAAAATGTAAAGCCTATATCTTGGGGGGGGGGGAAGGGAAAAAAATTTTTAACTCAAAAGCATATGGAAAAAATTTTAAAAATTTAAAAAAAAGAGTAAAGTACAAGAAAAGCTTAGAAAGATGTAGAATTTTTGGCTCAGTAAAAAGGCAGATGGAATTCAGTTTTATGCCTATAGTAACAATCCAAAGTGCTTTTATGATGCTCTCAAGGGAATTTATGGGCCAAAGACCTATGATTCATGTAAACTATTCACTGCAGATGGAGTCACATTGATTGATAATTAATCCTAGAGAGATGGGCTGAATACTTCCAGAGAAGGGCTGAACACTTTTGTTGTGTTCTCAACAGATCGTCATCAAGCAATGCTGAAGCCATTGAGTATTTACCTCAGGTTGAAGTCAATCCTTCTCTAGCTTAAGTTCCAACTGGAAAAGAGGTTTTGAATACCATTAGGTTCCTTTCATTTGGCAAAGCACCTGGTGCTGATTCTACTCCAGTTGTGATTTACAAGGCAGGGGTACATTATTCATACAAAAGCTGACTGAATTTTTCTGGGTTATATGGCACAAGGAGGTTATCCTCTAGGAGTTCAAGGATACCTCCATCGTCCATCTCTATAAAAGGGAAAGGAAATAGGTTGTCTTGTGACAGTCAAGGTGGGGAGGTTGTCTCTCCTAATCATTGCTGACAAGATTCTTGCCAGAGTCCTCTTTAATAGGCTGATCCTTCGGCTGCAAGAGGATCATCAACCAGAGAACCAATATGGCTTCAGAAACCCTGAAGAATGGTCAATATGGTGTCTGCTGCCGGAAAACTCCAGGAGAAATGCCAGGAGCAGAACAGAGGTCTGTATACAACATTCATTAATCTTACCAAGGCTTTTGATATAGTCATGAGGTCTTATTGAAAATTTTGTCAAAATCAGGCTGCCCAGAGAAGTTAATCAGTATTGTATGGCAATTTCATGACAGAATGCTTGCTCAGATTGTGCATGAGGGTTGGTGTTCTTGTACATTCCCAGTCCGAAGGGAGCAAAGCAAAGCTGTGTGCTTGCTCCTATGCTTTTTAGCATGATGTTTTCAGCAATGTTGTCAGATGCCTTTAATGAGGATGAACCCAGCATCCAGGTCAGCTACTGAATCGATGATAAATAATTCAACTTGAAAAGGCTACAAGCCAAGACTAAAGTGGAGGGAATATTGGTGCATGATTTTTCTTTTTTGCAAATGATTGTGCATTCCTTACAGCATCTGAAGCTGAGATGCACCAAAGCATGGATCAGTTCTCTACTCCTTAACAACAACAAGAAAATACAGGTACTGCACCATCTGGCACCACACCATCCATACATAAAACCATTGGTTTACAACAAATGGAGAAGTTTTGAATGCTGTAGGAATATTCACTTACCTTGGTAATACACTTTCCAAGGATGTACACATTGATGATGAGGTTAATATACACATTGCCAGAGATAGCTCAGTGTTTGGGAGGCTCCAAAAGAAAGTGTGAGAGAGAAGAGATATTCGACTGATTACCAAACTGAACGTCTACAGAGTTGTTATGCTGACCTCACTGTTGTATCCCTATGAATCCTGGATAGTGTACCAAAGCCAGGCCAGGATACCAAATTGTTTCCACTTGAATTGTCTTAGGAAGATTCTGAAGATCACCTGGCAGGATAAGTTACTAGACACAGAGGTTAGGGTAGGGGTCTGCTTCTAGTGTGGAGAATGTACTGTCCCAAGATTCAGGGGTTTTGTGTAACTGTTTTCAGAGATACTTCTAGGGAACTGTAAATTTTCAATTCTTCCAAGGTAATATGATCAAGGTCCAGGTGAAAAATGTATTTTTAAAATAAAAAATAAAATAAAATACCTGTTGGGCAAGAAAGTGAGACAGCTTAACAACACAACATACATCAAAGTCTTCTGTGAACAGGGTGCTACACTATGTACAAAATACAGAAAGGAAAGCTGAAAACAGCCCTTATCCTTATGGAGTTTATAGTAACATAAGAAAGGAGAAATATAATAGGTTGTTTTGCTTCTAAATCGCTGAAGAATTTACATTGAGAGTCAATCAAAGAATGAAAAAAAGTGTGTCTTTTATGTCAGAAGATTGTCAGACTTTAACAATGAAAAACTGGGCAAGGGAAGGATATCATTTGAATGTGTGTGACAGAAAAAGGAAATGAGCCTATCATGTAACAAGGGCAAGGAATAATGTATAGTGTTTCATGTACTTTATTAATATCTACAATGGAAGATCTATAGTATGGGGCAGCTCTGAAAATATTACCTAGCCCACAGTCACAAAAGAAGTAATTATATCCATTCATTAAACATGATTAACCTTTGTATTGAAGGAAAGCTTCACCACTTCTTCCTGTTATCTTCTTTATTCTTTCAACTCCATGCATTTGAAATTTTTTTTCATAAAAGGATGCTTATTGTTAAGTACCCCTGCTTTCCTTAGATTTTGCTGTTTTGTTTTCAGTGGTTTCCATACTGTTATGGCTATGAAACTACTACTGGAGACATGTCATTAATTTTCTCTATTGTCAGATATAATTTTTATTTTAAAATTGAGCTTTAAATTTATTTGCATGTCTTGACTTTATGACCCTATTGGCTTAATGCTTCAAATAGTATGTTTATGAATAATAAATCTTTTAGTCTCCTTCCTAAATCCATCAATTACCTTCCCATTTGATTCTCTGTAAATATAATAATTAGTCATTGCATGTATATTAATCACTCAGAAGCAATATATGATGCATTATTTCCAGCACAGTAGTAGAAATCTCAAAGTATTGAATCAGCAAACCTATATAGAGGACTTGTAATCAGCTTTCATTAGTTATTTGATCAGACACAATTCTGCTTAGGGTATTAGAAATGAAACAGAAGCTTGTTTCACAAGGTTGAAGTGACCATGACAATATTTTCACAAATATGTTCATATTAATAAGTTATATAACATCACATATATGACAAAAGAGTTTTCTGTTTATGTGGAAAAAACATGCACAAAAAAGGTTTTGGTTTTTACTAATGGTTTACCATTGAAAATATATTCCCTGATATTCCATGGTAGTTAATGACACCAATATAATATTACAAATGTATCAATGCTAATTTCAACATGAGAGTAAAAGACGAATGGGTGTTTAAAAAATAGAACTATTGAAATATATTATTTATGAAGTCTAAAGCATATTATATCATTTTAGGTCATGCTATGGAGAATTCCATTGGAAGGAGACAAATACTTCCTCATTCAACACAGTAACAAAAGTAATATGGAGATAGAAGAGGGATTTCTAGAAAAGACAGATAACAATAAGCAGGTAGGTGTTAATATTACTCAAAATTATATAGTTGATAAGAGAGAATATTCTAAGAAATATTGATTGAAGGTAGACCTATACAAGATAATGTATGCAGCACATGACAGTAGTAACATAAACTACAGCTATTCAACAATTCAATTAAACCCAATTAAAATATTAGAAGAAAAATACCCTAAATCTCATCATCAAATACTTATAAGCACTTACATATTAGGAGCTGGTGATCAAAAAGATTTGTATAGAATGTTATCACTGTTCTCTTAAAGAATGTTTGTTTATGTGGCACATAAACACACATACAAAACAATTCAGAATATTACATACTTAATGAGGAAGGTATAAACAATGCAAAATGGAGTGAAAGGGGAAAGGGCTTCATGGAAGAGTAGGCATTTAAAATGGACTTTCAAGTATATGTGGAAATTTACTAAGCAGAGAGGTACAAAGAAAAAATAATCATCTTGTTCTAGAGAATTCTAAGGACATATGTATATCCAAAGAAATGGAATCACTACTTAAGAGATTGAAATGTGGCCACAAAATCAGATATTCTTGCATCCACTCCACTAATCCAGTACATGCTCAAAATTATTTGTATGAAGCTTTGTTTTTCATTACTATAGAGCGTAGTGTCAATTAAAGAATGCACTTATTAATAAAAAGATACAAATGGACCCCAAGGGAAAATTCTAGTTAACCAAAGTGAGATATTGAGAGAAAAATCAAGTCAAACAGTGTGGATACAGATAGATAATCAAAACAGAAAACACATTTCTTCTGCAAAAAGTATACATTTGGTAGGTCTTTTTCTGTATAACTTTCTTAGTTTATCACAGCTATTTTGTGAAATTGAGAGGTCCTGATTCCATTCAACAAGAATTTTTGATCTACTTACCCATAAGTATGTCAAAAATCTTACACTCTTTTGTAGTGAAACAATATATACATAGATACATAATTAAATACACACAAATTAATTTCAAAGGGGGAGGACATGCATCTACTATAAACAAGTGCTTAAGAATGAATTGATTAATGAGTGAATGAATGAATGAAAAATAGCTTTAGTGCTTACTACATGCTAAGAACAGGGATAAAAATACAAAAAAATAAAGCTGTTCTTCCCCTCAAAAAGTTTGTATTCTACTGATTGAAACAACAAACAAAGGTGAGTGGGGAGGGAGGGAGTGTTGTAGAAGGATGGTGAATAGGACATAGGGGAATAGATTGACACACCCATTCTGTTAACAGTAGCAAAGTTGATGTATAATGAAATATAGTTCCATTGCTGGGGCCTGAGTAAAAGAGCAAGAGTGGAAAAAGTGAGGATATGCGTGAAGCAAAGAGGAGATAAGCTAGAGCATAGGGAGTAAAATGATTAATGGTAGTTGGGGATTTTCTGCAATAGTGGAATCCAGGGAGTCAGTCAGCAATCAGGATAGCTGATCCTCAGGACAAGATTTTTTTTCCCCCAGAGTATCAAGGATGTTGGTGAAGAAGAGATGGATAGAACATAGGGAATAGGAATGAAGTTTTTGGGGCACAATACAAAATTATGGAAGAGTGTAACGGAGGCATTAGGGAGATCTGGGTGATATTAATTAATATAAAAGAGCAGGGGATATTAGCCAAAGAAGAGGACTTTAGTCTAATTTACAAATGAGAAGATCAAGGACATTGTCAGAGAGAAATATATTGTCACATCTTTTTTTTTCCATAAATGGTGATTGATTTGTATCAAAATTGAATGGAAAGAGGAATGTATGCAAAGTAGGAAATCAACAAAGTAGATATTGCATGACTAACTCTGACTGACAATAAGTAGAGGGATTGCAGAGTCCTTAGGAGAAAGGTCAAGCATGTATGAGGTATTAGGTCATCTCAACTCTGCACCAGAACTTACTCAAGTATTAGTTAAATTATCTCCCTCAGCAAGAATGGGAAACAAAAAAGTCTTGGTCCTTGACTTGACACTTTTGAGGGGGAGAGGTGGTAGAGCAGATATTCAGGCACTGATTCTGCTTGATAGTCAAGGTAGGGGGCCAGTGGAATTCTGGAGATTTAGGTATAGTTTCTAGAAAAGACAGTGGCTAGTGAATACTGAAAATGATTACCTTTAATTTGGTACATTGTAATTCACAGAAGGGAAGGCTTGTAATTTAACTTATGACATGTGGGAGGATAAAGAGGGGTGTCACAGGAAAAAAAAATCCAGATTATATAGAATCAAGGAAAAAAGGCAAATTACCTTTGGAAGCACTTTGATGAACTAGTTCAGGGTTGGGGGAATTTGTGGCCTCGAAGCCACATATGACCCTCAAGGTGCTCAGGTGTGGCTCTTCTGTGAAGTTTGGATTCAGTCAAAGGGCTGCACTTGAGGCTCTAGATGGCCACATGTGGCCTTGAGGACACAAGTTCCCCACCCACACCCTTGGGCCTGTAACCAAAGGAAATCAAGAGGAAGAGGGGGTAAGCATGTTTTTCATATGATTATATAGAGTTTTGATTTTTTCATCAAAAAACTACCTGTTCATATCCCTCAACCATTTATCAATGTGGATGTGTCTCATATTCTTTTATATTTGGCAAAATTCATCATATATCTGAATATGAGACCTTTATCTGAAAAACTGTCCATAATTTTTTCCATTTTTTTTTCTTTTCTACTGGTCTTAGCTACATTTGTTTTATTTGTACAAAACCTTTTTTGATTTAATGCAATCAAAATCATCAAATTTATACCTCATACTGCTTTCTATCTCTTTTTTATTCATAAGTTGTTCCCTGTCCATAAGTCTAATGGGTAATATGTTTCATGTTCTTCAAATTTTCTTGTAATCATTTTCTTTCTATCTAGTTTATGTGCCTAGATTTTTTTTTTATTTTGTCTTGCTAAATCGTGACCTGATAACTGCATTTCAGTGAATTGGAAATGTTTAAATTCATTCAGAATACTATTTAATACACCGCAAATGCATATTGGTCTATGCCCAATTTCTGCCAGAATCCTTTCTAGCTTTCTCATAAATTTTTACCAAATAATGAATTGTAATCCCAAAAAATTGCCTTTACACTTGTCAAACACAAGCTTCCTATAGTCATGTGCTGCTGTAAATTGTATGTCTATTCTCTTCCACTGATCTACCTTTCTAATTTCTTAGTCACTGCAATATAGTTTTGGTAATTACTATCATATAATATAGGTTAAGATCTCATACTGCTAAACCTCCTTCCTTTACATTTTTATTAGTTCCTTTGAAATTCTTCACCTCTTGTTCAGCTGCATTCCTGAAAAGACACTGTGAACATATTCTCTTTAGTATGCCTGTGGCAGAGGTCATAAGAATCTAACATGAACTTCTTTCCTGCCACTTTCACTACAATTTGCCAGGATTTCCAAAAGAAGAGTGTATTTAACATCTGTTCTCCCATAAATGTTTTGCTGAAGGTCTTTTTTTTGTCAGCACCTTCTCAGTCATTCCAAAAAAACACAAAACAAAACAAAACAAAAATTATACTTATGATAAGGCCACAATGTTACAGTTCTTTGTAAAATCTATTTAGGCTCCAATCCATTCATATGTGCTATATATTATAATGGCATGTATCATATATGATATACTATAGATCATATAGTATGTTATAAATAAATATTATATGTTTTTTATCATCTAACTACTTACATGTCTAACAATTTTTGTCCTAAAAAACAAAATAAGAAAAAAAAAGGCTTCGTATCTGGGTGGAAGGCATGGGGACAGAGTAGTAAAGGTAAAAAACTATTGCGTATACTCTGACATTCAATTATCTGTTGATATTACTTTTTTTTCTTTGTTAAAAGGCAAAGTTCATTGGGAGATGCTGGGGAGGAAGACCATTAAGAGATGAGTGTGGCATAAAAATAGAAGGCATCAATTCAATGTTTAAGAAAAAGCATATATTTTTATAGGAAAGTATAGAACAAATGTAAAAGATTATATTAATATCAAGTGTTACTATAACAAATGTTTGAGCCTATTGCATAATGTCTTTAAGCTTCTTCTTTTATTGTTATTTTCATCCCAAGGTATATAGACCTCTGTTGCTTCTAGATTGTCAATACAAAGTTATCAAACAGACCAAAGAAGTCAGTGATTGGAGTTATCCTGCTTTGAAATGCACTTCCTTTACATTTTCTCCACCTACTTAATCACATCCTGGAACAGTTGGGTAGCAGATAAATTGGCAGAAGTCTTTGCCCCCTCTGGCTAGATTGAACATAATAGAGTGAGCAGTTCTTCATGTTATGTGACAAAAGGCTGTGATAACTAGAACTATATTTTCAAAGCAAGGGGAAAAGGAAATAATTCACAAACACAATAAAGGCTTCCTTGTTTGTAAAAGTTGGACAGTGACAATGATGATAAATAATAACAATAATTTGCATTGCAATTTAAATGTATACTATGCACAGACTTATGATAACCTCAGTTCTTGGACAAGGGAGCTTATAGTTTATAACTTTTTAAAGTGGTGATGAAGTCTTCACATACATTAAACCATCAGCCAGCAGAAAATATAAGTATTGGAGAAAAGTGGAAAAATGGATTGTAATATGCAGGGCAAGACAATTCCCATTGCATATTTCAGAGTGTGCACTCTGACACCATAGTTGCTAACACTGGTAGTTGCTATGTATGCATATATTCTGTTATTTTAGTCATGTATGACTCTTCAGAAACCCACTGGGGCCTTTCATAGCAAAGATAATAGAATGGTTGGCCATTTCCTTCTCCATCTCAATTTACAGATGAGGAAATTGAGACATATAGGGATAAGTGACTTACCTAGGGTCACATGGCTAAAAAGCGTGTGAGGCCACATTTGAACTCAAGTCTTCCTGATTCCAAACCCAGCACTTTATAAATTGAGCCATCCAGTTGCCATATCGATAATTAATAACTGTCATTCTTTCTGCCTCCTCAATATCTTTCACATCTGTACTATTGTCTATATTCTGGCACTCAATTGCCTCTTACGTATAATATATCAATAGCTTTTTTTTTGCTCTATCCATGATGAATTATTATTTTTAATATTTTTTTTAAAAACTTCCTTTTAAAATCTTTTTTTTTTAATTTTGAGTTCCAAATTCTCTCCCTGCCTCCCATTCTTCCTTCAACCATTGAGAAGGCAAGAAATATGATATCGGTTCTCTTTTGTAAGTGTACAGCAATTTTCATCATGAGTCCTTTGGAATTGTCTTGGATCACAAAATAACCTTCTAATTAGTCTGACTTCCAGAAGTCTCTCTCCACTACAATCCATTCTTCACACAACTGGCAGAGTAACTTTCCCAAAATGCAAGTGATCATGTCATTTGCCTGCTCTGAAAAAGCTTCATTTTTGAATTCAGGATCTAATATTTATTTCTCTGGCATGTAATTTCTCATGGCCTTTCTATTTTTTCAGCTTTTCTTTTATACGTTGTTCATTTTCACTTAAACTATAGTGCAGGCAAATTAATATTTTTTAGTTCCTTACATGTTATCTCCAGACTTAGTGCTTTCAGTAAGCACTAAGTACAATCTTATGATTGTAATTTATTCCCTTTTAAATTCTGTCTTTTAGAATCCTGCATTTCTCTCACGACTCAAACAAAATTTTTTTTTTCCTCTGCATGAAGTCTTTCCTGATAGCCCTGGATGCCAGTGCCTTCTTTCTAATCCAAATTGCCTTTTATCTAGTTTGGACATGCCTACATAGATGAGGGCATGTTAACATCCTCTCCTCTAGCATAATATCTTTAACATCAGGCATTATTTCACATTTGTCTTTGTATTCCTGCTGCTTTTCAAAGTGGGGCCAGTATATAGTAGATGTTTTAAAAATGCTTATTGATTGATTAAGTGAGTAAGTGAATTAATGAGTGAGAAGGTATTGGTGGAATGTGGAAGGAACAAGGCTGATAGTTGAGTGGGAGGATGGATGCTTGCTGTTAATTCCTCCTGCTTTCTTGGGAGACAAGTAGAAGATAGGCAGAGTACATAACAGTTGCTTTGACACTGAATTGTAGTATCTGGGAAATATGAAGAAGGATGCCAACAATGAAACCAACTTCGGAAAACTAAGCTGAATATAGAGCCCCAAGGAAAAGAAAAAGCTAATATTACAGTTTATTTAGAAGTCAGAATTTGTGAAGGTCTATAACAAGCCATGAAGGGACTTTTCAATTTCTTTCCCTGTGTTTAATAAATGAACTACTGGTTTATGCTCTCTTGGTCTATTACTCATAAATCAGAGGACTAGGTTCATAGTACTTAAAATAGGTTTTTTAATTTTTGTGTTTAAAAAAAAATCTTGGGAAAGACTTCCACTTCTGGGAGCCACAATGACAGAGTAAGAAGTAAGTCACTTTTACCATCCTTTATTAACCTCTAAAAGCCCAGAAAACCTTGGAACAGCTGAACCAGAGAAAGAAGAGGAGCAGCAGTCTAGTAGCCCAGGTAGCTTGAGGGATTAATGGGAAAGGCCTCTCTTGCCCTGGGGGAAGGGGAGCAGTACTGAATGATAGCAGCAAGCTATCAGAAAGCCCCACCTCAGCATACCAGGAGATCTTGAAACCCAGGTGATGGAGCAGGCAAACAGCAACACCAGGACCCCCGAGTGAGGGTTGGGTAACTGGTGGAAACCAGCTGAGAAAGCCACCAGGTGCCTCTGCATTCTACAGCAACTGGGTCTCCTAGTGCTTCAGCAGAACTCTGGGAAGGGCTCCAAGGGGCCTCAGGGTTGTAAACATCCTGCAACATCCATCCGAAAGGAGCTAACGAAAGTGAAAGGAAGGAAAGGTCTGGGTGAGCAGGAAACCTCCGGGGCCAGACTACCCAATCCTAACCCTAGAGTTCCAGTGTTGTTAATTCCAGCCCAACACCAGGTAAGTTACCAGAATCCTACAGCCTCCAATTACCAGAAGTTGAGGCCCCGGCACACAAAGCCAGTGACCAGGCCCTGGGCTCCCAACAAAAGAAGCTTGGGTCAGTGCCCCCTGCTACCTAGCAGGAGAGCTCAATGTCTTTAAAGGCCAGGAAATAAGCAAACACCATGAGCAAAAAGAAACATAAGATGGATTCTTATTATGGGAATAGTGAAGATCAAGGCAGAAATTCTGAAGAGGACAACATTGTCAACAAACCCACATCTGGAACCTCAAAAGGAGATATGAATTGGTCTGAAGCCCAAAAACCCTACCTGGAAGAGTTCAAGAAGGATTTTAGAAGTCAAATGAGAGAAGTAGAAGAAAAATTGGAAAAAGAAATGAGAAGTACGCAAGAGAGAGTCAATAGCTTGGGAAAGGAAGGACAAAAATTACTTGCAGAAAACAAGTCCTTAAAAAGTACAATTGGCCAAATGGGAAAGGAGGTACAAAATCTAATAGAAGAAAACAATTTATTAAAAATTAGAATTGGCAAAATGGAAGCTAAAGACTGCATGAGAGAGCATGAGTCAGTCAAATAGAAACAAAAGAATGAAAAAATAGATGAAAACATAAAATACCTCATTGGTAAAACAACTGACCTGGAAAATCAATCCAGGAGAGACAATTTAAAAATTATTGGTCTACCTGAAAATCACAATACAAAAAAGAGCCTGAATAGTATCTTTCAGGAAATCATAAAGGAAAACTGCCCTGAGGTCCTAGGACCAGAGGGTAAAATAGCCATAGGAAGAATCTACTGATCACCTCCTGAAAGAGATCCCAAATTGAAAATGCCAAGGAATATAGTAGCCAAATTCCAAAATTACCCAGTCAAAGAGAAAATACTGCAAACAGCCAGAAAGAAACAATTTAAATATCATGGAACCACAGTGAGGATTACCCATGACCTTGCAGCTTCTACATTAAAAGACAATAGGGTGTGGAATACAATATTGTGTAAGACAAAGGAGCTTGGATTACAACTGAGGAGCAAGTACCCCAAGCAAAAATGAACATGATCTCTGAGGGGAGGAGATAGATATTCAATTAAATAGGGGACTTCCAAACTTTCCTGATAAAAAGACCAGAGCTCAACAGAAAATTCGATCTTCAAATACAAGGCTCAAGAGAGACATAAAAAGGTAAATGGGGCAGAAAGAAACAACAACATGTCTTAATAAGGGCAAACTGTTTACATCCTTAGAAGGGAAGATGACACTTGTAACTCTTGAGAACTGTATTGTTATTACACAATGCTAAAGGAGTATATATAGAGGGGGTGAGTATAAGTTGACTTTGATGTAATGCTAAAAAAAAAATCTAATGAAGTGGGTTAAATAGATCCAAGTGAGTGGATTAATCTGGTCTAAGAAAATGTACTGAGAGAAAAGGAAAGGAGGCAGACAAAGGTAAATTATATTACAGGAAAAGTTATAAACACCTAGTACAATGGAGGGAAAGAAGTGAAGGAGATGAGCATTGTTTGAACCTTATTGTCATCAGATTTGGCTCAAGAAGGGAATAACATAATTGGTTAGATATAGAAATCTAACTTGCCCTATAGACAGTAGGAGGGAAAGGGGGAAGAAAAGGGAGGGGGCTAATAAAAGGGAGGCGAGACTGAGGGAGGTAGTAGTCAAAAGCAAAACATTAGCGAGGAAGGAAAGAGAGAAAGGAGAAAGAAAAGCATGAACAATGCGGAAATAGGATGGAGAGAAAGACACAGATAGTAATCATAACTGTGAATCTGAATGTGATGAACTCTCCCATAAAACTGAAGCAGATAGCAGAATGGATTAAAAACCACAATCCTATAATATATTGTTTACAAGAAACACATTTGAAACAGAGGGACACACAGGTTAAAAACAAAAGGCTGGAGCAGAATATATTATGCTTCAGCTGAAGTAAAATGCAAAATGGATAACTTTAATTATATTAAATTGAAAAGTTTTTACATAAACAAAGCCAATGCAACCAAGATTAGAAGGAAAGCAGAAAATTTGGAAAGAATTTTTACAACCAGTATCTCTGATAAGGGTTTCACTTCTAAAATATATAGAGAATTAAGTCAAATTTATAAGAATACAAGTCATTCCTCAATTGATAAATGGTCAAAGGATACGAACATGCAGTTATCAGATGAAGAAATTAAAGCCATCTATAGTCATATGAAAAAAATGCTCTAAGTCAGTATTGATTTGAGGAATGCAAATGAAAACAACTCTGAGGTACCACATTATATCTATCAGATTGGCCAACATGACAAAACAGGAAAATGATAAATGTTGGAGAAATGTGGTAAAATTGGAACACTAATACATTTCTGGTGGAGTTGTGAAATGGTCCAACCATGTTGGAGAGCAATTTGGAACTATTCCCAAAGGGCTATAAAAATATGCATACTCTTTGACCTCACAATAGCACTTCTAGGACTGTATCTCAAAGAGATCATACAAATGGAAAAAGGACCCACATAAACAAAAATATTCATAGCAGCTCTTTTTGTGGTGGCAAAGAATTGAAAATTGAGAGGATGCCCATCAACTGGGGAATGGCTAAACAAGTTATGGTATACAAATGTAATGGAAAACTATTGTGCTATAAGAAATAATAAGCAGGCAGACTTCAGAAAAACCTGGTAACACTTGTATGATCTGATGCTGAGTAAAGTGTGCAGAACTAGGAGAACTTTGTACACAGTAATAGCCACCTTGTGTGATGACTAATATTGATAGACTTAGCCCTTCTCAGCAATACAAGGATCTATGATATCTCCAAAGGCCTCATGATGGAAAATGGTATCCACATCCAAAGAAACAACTATAGAGTTTGAATGCAGATCAAAGCATATTATTTGCTATTTTTTTCTTCTGTTGTGTTTTGTTTCCTCTTTCTGGTGGTTCCTCCTATTGATTCTAATTCTTACTTACACCATCACCAATGTGAAAATATGTTTAATAGGAATGTATATGTATACCCTATAACAGATTGCATGCTGTCTTGAAGAGAGAGGTGTGGAGAGAGAGGGGGAAAAATATTAAAACTCAAAAGCTTATGGAAGTGATTGTTGATAAATCAAAATAAATTAAGTTAAAAAAGTTTGGGCTCTGTGAAACCATGTAGAATTTTAACAATCATAGAAATCAAAGATTGAACCTTAGCCCAAACTAAATGTTACCTTTTAAAGTCCTCAGACAGATTATCTCCTTTGAAGGATACACTGGAATTCTGTCTATCTTTGTTTTATGAATTGTTTTAGCAGTGATGAGTGAGTTATTTTCCATCACTGCACATTCTTCTGGTGGAACAGAGAGTATAGAAGGAAAACTAATATCTGTGGTATGTGGGTTCCCAAGTAGTTTTCTGCTTTTCACCTTTGGTGTCAACCTGATTCACTCAACTCTCACCTGTGACTCCAAAAAGCTGTGGCATTCAAAAAAAGTGGTGGCCCCAAGGCAAAAAACTACCAGAAGACTTCATATCAACAGATGTGAGTGCTTCTCCAATTGTGAAGAGTTTGTTGCTGACTTGGATGAAAAGATGAGTCTACCCTTTTTTTCTAACAGTGGAACAGAAAAGGAATGAGTGGCTTTAAGTGATTTTGTGTACAATACTGCATTTATTCATCTGGGCCATAGCTTTCAAAAACATCAAGACTGATGAAAATGATGGGGAAATTCAGAACCTGCGAAATGAAATGTGTGAACTCCACAGGGTTTACCAATAGGATAGTTGATCTAAGAAGGCAATGCTTAACTCTATCAAAAGTAAAGTGCAAGGGAAGCATGGAGAGATGCAAGATTCTTGGCTCAGTGAGAAAGACAATGAAATTCAGTTTTATGTGATAGTAACAGTTCAAAGCACTTTTATGATACCCTGAAGGCTATTTATGTGCCAAAGACCTAAGATGCATATCAGCTACTCAATGCCGATAGAGACATATTGATTAGTAATAAGGACATATTACTAGAGGAATGGGCTGAACACTTTCATAGTGTTCTGCACAAATTGACATCAATTAATGCTGAAACCATTGACTGTACACTCCAAGTAGAAGTAAATCACTTTCTAGCCAAGCTTCTAACTGAAGGAATTTTGAAGATCATTAGGCTCCTCTTATTTGGCAAAGTGCCTGGTGCTGATTACATTCCAGTTAATTTTTTTTTTGGTGAGGCGATTGGGGTTACGCAACTTGCCCAAGGTCACTAAGCTAGTAAGTGTTAAGTGTTTGTGGCTGGATTTGAACTCAGGTCTTTCTGACTCCAAGGCCAGAGCTCTTTATTGCACCACCTATCTACCCCCCAGTTAATATTTATGAGGCAGGGCGTCCACTATTCATACAAAAACTGACTGAAATCTTACAGGTTATATGGAAAGCAGAGGTTATCCCCCAGGAGTCTGAGATGCCTCCATTGTCCATCTCTGTAAAAGAAAGTAAAATAGGTTGTCTTGTGACAATAAAAAGGGAAGGGTTGTCTCTCTTAGTCATTGCGGATACAATTCTTGCCAAAGTCCTCTTTAATAGGATGATCCTTCACCTGGAAGATAGTCATCTACCCAAGATCTAGTGTGGCTTCAGAAAGGGCTGAGGAATGGTCAATATGGTATTTGTTGCTTGACAACTCCAAGAGAATTTCCAGGAGCAGAACAGATGTATGTATACAACATTTGAGAACCTAACAAAAGTTTTGTACTGTCATTTGTGAGGGCTTCTTAAAAATTATGGCAAGATTTGATTGCCTGGAGAGACTCATTAAATTAATTGCCAGTTTCATGATGACATGATTTCCTGTGTTCTGGATAATGCACAATGCTCTTGTGCTTTCCCAGTCACCTATGGAGTGAAGCAATGTTGTGTGCTTGCTCTCATGCTTTTTAACATAATGTTTTCTGTGATGTTGTTGGATGCCTTCAGTGAAGATGAACATAGCATCAAAGCCAGCTATTGTACTGATGGTAGATTATTTAACTTGAAAAGGCTGCAAGCCAAGACTAAAGTGTAATGAGAGTTGGTATGTGACTTTTTGTTTGTAGATGATTGTGCACTCAATGCAGCCCCTGAGGCTGAGACAACAAAGTATGAGTCAATTCTCTGTCATTTGTGCTAATTTTGCCCTAACAATTAAAACAAACAAAAATAAATAGGTTCTCCACTAGCCAGTACCACATCACCCATAAGTGGAAACATCAGTTACAGCAAATGAAGAAATTTTGCATATTGTGAATAAATTTACTTACCTTGGCAGTATACTTTCCAGGGATGTATACGTAGATGATGAATTTGGCATGCACATTGCCAGAATTAGCTCAGTTTTGGGAGGCTCCTAAGGAATGTGTTGGAGAAAAGATATTAGACTGCCTATCAAACTGAAGGTCTACAGAGCCTTTGTGGTAACGTCATTGTTGTATGCCTGTGAAACCTGGCCAGTCTACTACTGGTATGCCAGAAAACTGAATCACTTCCATTTAAAATGTCTTAAGATTCTAAAGATCATCTGGCAACCTAAGGTACCAGACACTGAAGTCCTTTCTTGAGACAAACTGCCAAACATTCAAGGTCCATTACAGAGAGAGCAACTGTGATGGGCTGGACATTATACTCAACTACTAAATGCACATTTGCCTTAAAGATTATTTTACAGAGAACTCACAGAAGGGAAGCACTGATGTGGAGGTCAGAAGTGATACAAGGACACTTTCAAGGTTTCTCTGGAGAATTTTAGAATAGATTGTGAGACATGGGAGAAACTGGTACAAGACTGCCCAGTTTTCTCTAATGAGCAAAACAGAATTTCAGTAGCTCAAAAGAAAAGTGAAATGTGTGAATTTGGACATTTCAACTCTTTATGTTCATATGGACTATTTGTGCCAATCTGTTAGATTCTGACCTCATATTGATCTGATCAGCCATGGTCAGACATAATGGACCCTGACCCTGACATAGTGATGCTATTTTGTTTCTCTTCACAAATGAAGGAAGCCAACCAACCAACAATCTTCTGCTGATTCCTAATGCTATCATTGCAGTTATAGAACAAATTGTCTCTTGTACTTGGCAAGTAAATTACAGAGCTGAAGGTTCTGAAAGGTTTTTTTTTTAAATATGAAAGTTACTTAAATATTTTTGCCTCTTTTTGTAACCCCAGCACTGAGCCTGCCATATGCTAGGCACTAGGTAAATGTTTATTGATTAATTGATTTTGTGAGACTCTAGTTTAGAAATTAGTTCATTAAGCCCGGTAGCTATTTAACAACCCTTCAGGTCTTCATGGTTTTTCTTTCTTCTGCTGTTCTAGGGAGTTTATATTAAATGAAAATTTAGGATTCTAGTCAGAATCTCTCTGAGCTTCAAGTTAGGAAAATTCCTAACATTTAGGCAGAAGCAGGACCTTCTAGCCCTATTTATTTATTTATTTTTTAATGTATCTCTAGCTATCCTCTGGCATCTTTATGGTGGAGATAAATTTCAGGCTACCGGAAATATTTCAATAAAGAAGTAGCAAAGAGTGTATTAAAAAGCTTATTCTGGGAACTGAAGTAGGGGAAAGAACAGATTTTTTTCTTTGAACTTCTCCTTGAGGAAATGAAAACAACTGGTACTGTCAGTCCAAGTTTTCCAGAGAAGGGAGAGAAAGGAATCAATATTTATGCAGTGCCCTACTATGTGCCAGGGAGCACATATGATCCTCATAACAACCCTGTGAGGTAGACACTACTATCATTCCCATTTTCTAGTTGAGAAAACTAAGGCAAACAAGTGTAGTGATTTATCCAAGGTCTCACAATTAATGAGTATCTGACACTGGATTTAAAGTCAGTTTTTCCCAGCTTCTGTACTCTATCCATTCAATACTCTATCAATTGATCTTCTCCTCTGAGATGCCTCAAGGCCAATGACCACCCATTATCTCTCTCTGATCTCTTATTTTTTCTTCCTCCTTCTTCTAGTTGCTCTTTTACTGCTGATTCTTTCTGGCTGAGCTCATGATTTCCATATTTCTTCCTCTGCACTGTTATATCCTCAAAATTATGATAATCAATGGATCCTCTCCACCCTTACACAAACCTGGTTTTTCACCTCTACTGGAGTATAAATTTCTTGAATGCAGGAAAAACTATTTCTTGTTTATCATATTTCTAGGGTAGAATCTTCATGGCATAGTGGGGAGAATACTGTATTTAGACTTAGAAGGCCAGGATGTTTCTCTCAGCAAACCCAGAAGGTTTTCTGTCACCTACAAATTATGGCTTTGGGCACATTCCATAACTTCTCTGATGATAGGTTTCTTATTTGTAAGATGGTGTTAATAATTCTTATGCCACTCACTTCATAGGGCTCTTCTGAGGAAACATTTTGTAAATGCATGAATATTACATAAATGTGAGATATCTGCATATTTCATAGTCTGTACATTTATTATAAGGCCTATGTAGACATATCAAGCAGACATTCATCTTTTTTTGAATGAATGTATAAAAGAATACGTTTTTAACAGAAATAATTTCAACTGTATTACAAAATATTTGTACATTTGGTATAACCATGATAATTCATGGTATCATACCATTATGATTATTATTACATGCACATAAGGAAAATAGTTTCCTTACAACACTTATATTAGGAAACAGTACAAAACATTACAGGAAAGTACCACTCTACTCTTATTTTATTATTTATTTGTTTTATATAGAACATTATTCTATTATTCTACTAAAGACTTTCCCACGGGTTACCTCACTAGTGCTTTGAATAAGGGCCATGATTTGAATACATGTCTCTTCATTCCATGTCCAATATTCTTTGTACTACTTTTACTTCCTGCTGTCTTAAATATATACAATATGCTAGTAATTAAATTGCTGTGGTGACCGAAAATTTTTTCCCAATAAATATGACTGTTTTATAAAGCAAAAACATGAACTACCTGAAGGAGAATTACTGGACTCCTCTGCTGCTTTTGTCTTCCTACTCTGTCTATACAAGGAAGATAGCGCTGATTGGACATAGCAAAACTCAGGCCTAAGAGGTAATGAGGAAAGTAGTGGGAAAATATAGGGATTTTGCTCCACTTTTTGCTGCTTTGAAAATTGAGAAAGACCCTGCCTTTATGCCAGTAAAGGGATAATTGTCAGTGAATTTTACACTAGATCCATAGTCAGTTATGCTGGCTCCATCAGAAGGGGGATGGAGAAAGTATTTTCCTGATCACTGAAAGAACTCCTTTGTTTCATGGGCCACAGAAAACATAGTACAAAGACTTCAGGGAGAGACATCCTGGTTTGGAGCTACTTTCTAAATTATAGCATAGTCTATCATGAGAAGAACTCTGAATTACTCATGACTAAGGGCTAGTTATTTATGAGAGAACTAGATAATGAAGATTCCTGGCAGTAGAGGCAAATTGCAGGCAAGCAAACAGTAAGGACACGACACAGCTCAGGACAGCAGAAAGAAGACCAACTATGGCCTTATGGGAACTGTGGAGAATTCAAGACAGACCCATAAGTGATAATGGACAGATGGTCCAAGAAACCAAGGGGCAGAATGCCAGTGACAAGTGAACATAATATCAGAACAGGGCTGTGAATAGAGTCCTGCCTACTTGGATCTCTACCTAGATAGGTCAGGACAGTAAATGATGGAGAATATAAGAGCTAGTACATTGGACTTACTACAATACAATGATATTTACAACAACTTCTGATATACATTTTTTTCTGGTTATTTTTATTATTATTACCTTTAAGTCAACCCCTTCATTCTTTCAACCTTGTGAGATAAGTATTTGTAAGAGGAATTGTTCCCCAATTGATAAATTGTCAAAGGATATGAACAGCCAGTTCTCAGATGAAGAAATTAAAGTTATCTATATTCATATGAAAAATGCTCTAAATAACTGTTGATTAGAGAAATGCAAATCAAAACAACTCTGAGGTACCACCTCACATCTATCAGATTGGCCAAAGTGACAAAACAGGACAATGATAAATGTTGGAGAAGATGTGGGAAAATTGGAACACTAATACATTGCTGGTGGAGTTGTGAAATGGTTCAACCATTTTGGAGATCAATTTGGAACTATGCCCAAAAGGCTATAAAAACTTGCCTACCCTTTGACCCAGCAATAGCACTTCTAGAGCTATATCCCAAAGAGATCATACAAATGGGAAAAGGACCAACATTTACAAAAATGTTTATAGTAGCTCTTTTTGTGGTGTCAAAGAATTGAAAATTAAGGGGATGCCCATCAGTTGGGAAATGGCTGGACAAGTTGTGGCATATGAATGTAATGCAATACTATTGTAATGAGCAGGCAGACTTCAGAAAAACCTGGAAAGACTTGTATGGTCTGATGCTGAGTTAAGTGTGCAGAACCAGGAGAACATTGTACACAGTAACAGCCATGCTGTGCAATGACTAACATTGATAGACTTAGCCTTCCTCAGCAATGCAAGGATCTAAGACATCTCCAAAGGCTTCGTGATGGAAAATGGTATCCACATCCAAAGAAAGAACTATGAAGTTTGAATGCAGATCGAAGCATACTATTTGCTATTTTTTTCTTCTGTTTTTTTTTCCTCTTTCTTGTGGTTCTTCCTATTGGTTCTAATTCTTCCTTATAACATCACTAATGTGAAAATATGTTTAATAGGAATGTATATGGATAGTCTGTATCAGATTGCATACTGTCTTGGGGAGGGAGGCAGAGAGAAAGGAGGGGATATAAAATTCAAAAGCTTGTGGAAGTGAATGTTGATAAATGAAAATAAATTAATAAAACATTTTTAAAAAGCTAAAAAAAAGAATAATGGGTTGTAACATTTTGAGTGGTGTCTAATAATGAAATTCCTAGATAATAGAGGTGAAAAAAATGAAACAGAGAATTGAGACATCAAACACTGTGTACAGGGAGTTGACATTCATTAACACAGGTGTTATTAATATTGTTGGTATTTCAAATAAATACAGTGACACTGTCATTATCCACTATATTATTAATCTGAATTTACATGAAACCGTTTGCCTAACCATTTTCAATGAGATATTTTATTTTTAATTTAGTAGAAGCTTAAATTAAATGTCCAGATGATATTGTACTGGGCATCCTAAAGAATAATTCAGCAGATGATATTTACTATACATTCAATAACAACAAAAAAAAATTCACAGTACAACAATGATATATTTGCTAGCTTTCTTATGGAAAAATAATTGAGAAGGCATGTGATGGAGTTACTATAAGATCTTGTTCCTCCCAACTTTCCTTTAACTCTATACAGCATTGATTTTTCTTTCTCTATTCAATGCACAGGAATATTATAGGTTAGAAAGCATATGGGATTGGAACAAACAATAATATTTTTACATCCTGTCCCTAAACCCATCAGCTCAGTTGTGTTTCCATTAAATGGAATTCTATCTAGCAGAGTAATGAAAACCGATGAAAAGAAAAATCATCAAGAGAGGATAACACTGACTGATTTTCTGTCAATCTCACTGCTCCTTTTGTTGAATGCTGAACTATCAAAAGGAAACTTGACAAGATCAAAAACCCCTCAAGCAAATAATTAAGGCAAACAGATAGAAATTTCAGTCCCTCTATGAGTTGATCAGATACAACTGGATTATTGTCCATTGTACAAAAAAGGCTAACTTTAATATAAAATTGTGAAGAAGGTGAAGTTTGTCATTAACACTGACCTCATTGTCTCTCCCTTTAATTGTTGTTGTTAGCACCTCTCCTTCCTCTACTCATCTAGAAATTTTTATCTCTTCACCAAAATCTGTATGTTAGTACATTCTTCCAGTTTGTTCTAATTGGTTTTGGGGATGATTACCATATAACATTCAGTGCATCTCTGTTCTTTAATAAATGAGGTTAAAATCTCAAAGAACATTACTAAGTAAAAAAAAAATGACCCTAATAAGCATAAAATCCCTCTCTTAATTTTCCCTTCCTTAGGTCTCTCCCCTTCTTTTTCCCATCCATCTTTCACATTGTGAGGCAGTGGTAGGTAAATATTATTAACAATAATAACAGTAAATTGATAATAATTTACATATACAATTGGTCCTGACCAATGAGACCCTAATACTGCGAGCATCGTAAGTGGACCAATAGGGATATTTGGTGTGCCTGCTTTTGGAAGTGTTTGATGATGTAGAGTAGAGGTGTCAAACAGGAAGGCAATAAGCTGAATTGTGGCTGACCACCTTCCCAAGTGAAATGCAATTGGGAAATATTTAATAAAATAAATGAAAATATAATTGAACATTGACAATGTTAATATATGATTTTCTAAATCAATATGCAGCCCCCAGTGATTTTAATTTACCATTTAGTAGCCCAATATGTCTGAATTTCACACCACTAATATAGGATAAAAGTCCCTGGTTCACCACTTCAGAACATGTGCTGGTATTCTGTGATGATTACCTGTCAGAATACAGCGTAGTAACCAAATGCCTTTTTATTGATTGTTGAGACAGGAAGTACTTAAAAAATACTTTGGCATGCTTTGAAAGGAAGAGCTAGACCCCTTATCATCACAAACTTCCAGAAGCAGACTCAGCAGATATTCATGTTGGTCTACTGTCCATGGCTCCTGTCTCACATATATACATGCCTATATGTATACATATATACACAATCTACACATATGTGCACATAGTATATGAATATATACACATTGGTGCACATGCATATATGTATGCACATGTAGATTGAATATATATCTGTGTGTATGTACTATGTATGTAAACACATGTTTATACACATACACATATACACAGGCACATATAGGTGTCTATGGATATGCATGTGTTTGTGTATGTGTATGTGTATGTGTATGTGTATGTGTATGTGCATGCAGTATGGTCTAATAAAGTTCTGTTTTCCAGCTTCTAACCTTCAATAACCAACTTCATCTCTCTATGCTTGTATTTCCTCATTTGTGATGATAACGGTGGATGAGATGCTTTCTATAGTCCCAATGGGCTCTGACCTTTTATGCTACTGAATCAACAATCAGTCAGTAATAAACAGTTATTAAGAGCTTACTTTATATTAGGAACTGTGCTGAGTGCAATGGACACAAAGAAAAGAAAAAGACAGTTCCTGCCTCCAAGGAACTTAAAATCTTCTTCCATGGGGAGGCAACATGCAAACAGCTTTCCACAAGTGAGCTATATATAAGATAAAAAGGAATAATTGATAGAGGAAACACTAAAATTAACAGGCATTGGGAAAGATTTCTTGTAGAAAGTAGAATTTTAGCTGATTCGTGAAGGAAGTCAGAGAAATCGGAAGGTAGAAACGAGGAAGGAGAGTATTCTAGGTATTCCAGCAGCACATTGAATTTTGTAATTATTATTCACACATACACATAAGTGCATATTTTCTATGAATTCATTGAGTCTGATGAATCTGAATATTATATTATTGTTATGCATACATTAGTTTGAGGGGTTTTTTTTAATACACCAGGTAAAATCACTTTATATTATGTGTAATGACTTCCATACAACATTAAATGTTCACACTCTAACATAAAGATATATTACTTTAGACTGTGTTTAGGTATATGAAATCTTTTACAATGGAAACAGTATTTTCAAATTTCTATCTTCTATAGTGCTTATGCTAACATGTTACACTTACATAATCATTATAAAGAGTATATGGGTGAATGATTGAATGACTTGGCTATTTTAACAATCTATTTAGGATAATACATAGTTGACTTGAATGGATTGGCCTCAACTAATTTAAATTGCCTTTCTGACATTTCTGGTACTCTGCTGAAGTAAATGCAAAGGCTAGATACAAGAATTTTGAAAAATTTAAAAGTAAAAGCAAAAAGAAACAAAAGAAAACCCAAAATCATCCTATACTGTTAAGAACTAGTGTATTGGAAGTGCAGACAGGCAGAGCCAAGATCGTGGAGTGAAAGCAGCGACTTGCTTGAGCTCTCCCTCAAACCCCTCCAAATATCTATAAAAAATGGCTCTAAACAAATTCTAAAGCAGCAGAACCCACAAAAAAGACAGAGTGAAGCAAATTTCTAGCCCAAGACAGACTGGATGGTTGATCAGAAAGGTATTTCACACCAGGATGGGAGAGTAATGCAATTTGGCATTGGGTGCTCAGGCCACAGCAAACCTGGAATAGGCCTCAGAGGACTGAATTGCAGCAATCTGTGGTGGTTTATAGACTTCTCAACCTACAGACGCCAAAGAGAACTTAGAAGGTCAGTGGGAAAAGTCTGTTTCTGTGGTGAGAGAGAAGGTAGGTTTCTGCCCCAGTTCCTGAGCATGCTGCCACCTGAGCTTCTGGTCCACAGACTGAGGGACAATCAGGTGGCTGATCAGAGGGGGATTGCAGGGATCTCTTTGCCAGGGCTGAGGCAGGAATCTCTTGCTTTGCCTGTGCTTGGATCTAGGTTACAGTCCTGATGGGAAGTCCTGGGATGAGAAGCATTGCTGGCATGGTGCAGCTTGTAGTGGCTGTGGAGAGAAAACCCTCCTCATAGTTCCAAGACAGAAAAGAGTGTTTGTGGTCACTAATAGACCACAGCACAGGCCAGAAAAGAAATAAACATCTCACCCCTTATAATATGACCTTGGAAGAACTGAAAATTTATAGGTCCCTAGAAGTATCTCTGAAAACAGCTGCACAAAACCCAGAAGCTGGAAACACTACATTGTCCACATTGGAAGCAGACCTATACCTTAATAAAGAGTTTATAACTCAAATAATTGGCTGGGATCATGAGCAAACGTCACAAGAAGTGCAAGACCATAGAATCTTTTTTTGGTAACAAAGAAGATCAAAACATACAACCAGAAGAAGACAACAAAGTCAAAGCTCCTACATCCAAAGCCTCCAAGAAAAATATGAATCAGTCCCAGGCCTTGGAAGAGCTCAAAAAGGATTTTGAGAAGCAAGTAAGAGAAGTAGAGGAAAAACTGGGAAGAGAAATGAGAGTGATGCGTGAAAATCATGAAAAACAAGTCAACAGCTTGCTAAAGGAGTCCCAAAAAAATACTGAAGAAAATAACACCTTAAAAAATAGCCTAACCCAAATGGCAAAAGAGGTCCAAAAAGCCAATGAGGAGAAGAATGCCCTAAAAAGCAAAATTGGCCAAATGGAAAAGGAAGTCCAAAAGCTTAATGAAGAAAATACTTCCTTAAAAATTAGAATGGAGTAATTGGAAACTAGTAACTTTATGAGAAATCAAGACACTGTAAAACAAATCCAAAAGAATGAAAAATTAGAAAACAATGTGAAATATCTCATTGGAAAAACAACTGACCTGGAAAATAGATCCAGGAGAGAGAATTTAAAAATTATTGGACTATCTGAAAGCCATGATCAAAAAAAGAGCCTAGACATCATCTTTCAAGAAATTATCAAGGAAAACTGCCCTGATATTTAGAACCAGAGGGCAAAATAGAAATTGAAAGAATCCACAATCTCCTCCTGAAAGAGATCCCCAAAGGAAAACTCCTAGGAATATTGTAGCCAAATTCCAGAGTTCCCAGGTCAAGAGAAAATATTACAAGCTGCCAGAAAGAAACAATTCAAGTATTGTGGAAACACAATCAGGATAACACAAGATTTAGCAGCTTCTACATTAAGGACCAGAGGCATGGAATATAATATTCCAGAGGGCAAAGGAGATAGGATTACAACCAAGAATCACCTACCAGCAAAACTGAGTATAATCCTTCAGGGGAAAAAATGGTCATTCAGTGAAAAAGGACTTTCAAGCATTCTTGATGAAAAGACCAGAGCTGAATAGAAAATTTGACTTTCAGATACAGACTCAAGTGGAACAAGAAGAGGTAAACAGGAAAGAGAAATCTTAAGAGACTTATTAAGGTTGAACTGTTTACATTCCTGCATGGAAAGATGGTATTTATAACTCATGAACCCTTTGTCAGTATTAGGGTAGTTGGAGGGAAAAATTTTATGTATGTAGATATAGATATAGATATAGATATAGATATAGATATAGATATAGATATAGATATAGATATAGATATAGATATAGATTATATATAGATATAGATATAGATAGATAATAAATAGATAGATATATAGATAGATAGATAGATAGATAGATAGATAGATAGATAGATGGATGGATAGATAGATGGATAGATAGATAGAGGGCACAGGGTGAGTTGAAAATGAAGGGGTCATATCTGGAGAATAAAATTAAGAGGTGAGAGAGGATTATACTGGGAGAAGGAAAAAGGGAAAAGTAGAATGGGGTAAATTATGTCACACACAAAAAAAGCAACAAAACAAAAAACAAAAAACAGAAAAGAAAAGGCTCTTCCACTGGAGGGGAAAAAGGGAAAGTGAGAGGAAATGAGTGAATCTTATTGTCATAGGATTTAGCTTAAGGAAGAAATAACATACGCACTCAATTGAGTATAGAAATCTGTCTTACCCTACAGGAAAATAGGGGGAGAAGGGGACAAGAGAGCAGGGGAGTGATAGAGAGGAGGGCAGATTGGGAAAGGGAGTAATCAGAAGCAAACACTTCTGAGGACGGACAGGGTCAAAAGAAAGAATAGAGTAAATAGGCGGGCAGGATAGCATTAAGGGAAATAGAGTTAGTTTTTCACAACATGATTACTATGGAAGTGTTTTACATAAGTGCACATGTATAACCTATATTGAGTTGCTTGCCTTTTCAATGATGGTGGGTGGGGAGGGAGGAAGGGAGAAAATTTGGAATCCAAAGTTTTAAAAACACATGTTTAAAAAAAATATGTTTTAACATGCAACTGGGAAATAAGAAATACAAGAAATGGGGTACAGAAATTTATCCTGCCCTACAGGAAAGTAGAAAGGGAAGGGATAAGAGAAGGGAGGGAAAGATGAAAGGGAGGGCAAACTAGGGGAAGGGATATTCAGAATGCATGCCATCTTGGAGTGGGAGGAAGGGTGAGATAGGGTGAAAATGTGGAACTCAAAATCTTGTGGAAGTAAATGTTGAAAACTAAAAATAAATAAATTTAAAAAAAAAAACTGAAAAAGAACCAATGTATTGAAATACCAAATTGAAATAAGACATTGGGACAAAATTACTTGATTGATTCATTGAAATCTATTCAAAATACTCTAATGAAAACAAAAATTCAATAGGTAGTGTAAAATTCCCTGCTTCACCAATGAATAGTAAGTTGTATTTATACTAATTCAAAATATCTCATTCTCATAATTCAGTGATATTACATATATACTTATATAAATTATTTCTATATATACTCTATTAAATATCTCTAACATCACAAAAATGAATTTTTTCTTCTACTTTTTCTTTAATTATAAGCTTGATGTAGCACTAACATGAATGTTGTGTCATGCCCCAAGGAAATTTTAAGGGACTTCACTGCCAAAGTAACTTTTTTGTAATACCCAGAGGAATGCTAAGATTGATACCTGGTGAATTCATAAAGACATTCAAAACTGGCAATCAGATGTTGATGAAACCACAAACACCAGCAAAGAAATCCATTTCTACAAGTGACTAAATATAATGGAGATTAATTTAAGCTGATTTTGTGCTGGCAGCAGTAGTCTTCCAATTAATAACTGAGTGCTCAATACTGGAATGGAGAGGTAAACATACATTTTTAAGAGGCCTAAGCAGACTAAGGGAAATATTCCTATCAACTACCAAGAAAGTCTGTACCTCAGTCTTAGGTCAAGCTAGTTCAACAAAGTATAAGATTAGGAAGAAAAATTAGGAGAAAAGTTTAATTTCTCACCTATTTAGCTCTGTTTGCCCCTGATAATTTCACTTCAGTGGAGAATTCATTTTGAGAATTGAATCTAGAATGATCCAGAACAAAGAAGTGGGCAAGGTGAGGGAACAAGTATTTAAATACCTCATCTGTGCCAGGCATTAGAATAATTATGCTACAAATCACTATCTTATTTAATTCTCACAACATCCCTGGGATGTAGGTACTATTGTTACCTACATCATGTATTTGAAGAAGCTGAGGCAGACAGAGGTTAAGAAATTTCGCAGGTTCCCATATATAAGAAGCTGTATTTGAACTCAGATCTTATTGACTCTAGCTCCAATATTCTATACAACTCAACACCCAGGAGAAGGAAGTAAAAAGCAAAAGAATTATCAACATTTTTAATCCTGACCTCCAAGATTTTTTTTTCTGGATCCTTAGTTCTGTTATCACATAGCTATGTGATGCTGGACAAGTCAGCCAGTTTCTCTGGGCTTCAATTCATTCATTCATTTTTAAAATGAAGAAGTTGGAATAAATGATTTCTAAGGTCCCTTTTACCTTTGAATCCTGTGCTGACGATTAACTATATTAAGCCAGATAACTCACATATTCAGATGATCATATATCCCTTCTTTACTACTATGCCTATTTCCCACTTAGGAAAATGCTTTTGGTTTAAAAAAAAAAATGATCTAAATTTGGTTGCACAGACATGCCATGATAAAGAAATGGTCTTGACTATGAAGTTCATAAAAATGATTTTAACTATGTAGATAACTATCACGTCTCTTGCTCTCCCCCCCCACACACAAGCCTTATAGACCAGTGAAGTAAAGTGGAAAAAATATAAGAATGTATTTACAAGAGCAGAATGATAATACTATACTTACTTTGGATCAACAAGAAGTGAGATGAGGTACTTTATGCAAGGGTGCATACAACCAAAGTTTGGGCTTTTAAACACTAAAAAAATTGTAAAATTTCACTATTTTTATCAAATGATATAGCTTTGAAGTGAGGCTTTGTTGTTTTTTTTTCCCTTTAATTAAAAAAAATCAAAATTGTAAGTGTGTGAGGAAGGGGGAGAGAAGATAGTTTAATGAGAGGGAGAGATTAAAATAAAACCTTAATTGAAAAATAAATTATTCCTTTTTTAAAAAAAATATTTTATAGAATTTTTTTCTGAAATACATCTCAGCCTTCTTAAACAGATATAAAAATGTTTGACTTTTTCATGCTGAGTTACTGTTTTTATTATGAACATTGATTATTGTGTTGTGGTGTCAGCATAGTAATACTCTAGGAAGCTATTAAAATAAGAAAAAGTCCCAGTCTGATTACTTTAAGATCCTATACCCAGTTTTATAGTTTTAATGTCTTTTCCTCCACTGGCAGATTCTCAGTTGTCTTTTTACTGCTTTTGCTGTTGTTGTTGTTGAGTTGTTCAGTCTCGTCTGAGTCTTTGTGACCTCATGGATCACATGGACCACACCAAGCCCTTCTATCTCTACTATTTCTCAAAGTCTGTTCTAGGTTATGTTCATTGTTTCGATGGTACTATCTATCCATCTCATCCTCTGCCATTCCCCTATTCCTTTTGCCTTCAATCTTTCCCAACATCAGAGTGTTTTCCAATCTGTACCATCTTCTCATTATATGGCTAAAATATTTATACTTCAGCTTTAGTATTTGACCTTCTAGTGAATAGCCTAAATCAATTTAAGTATTGACTGATTTAATCTCCTTTTTGTGTAACAGACTCTCAAAATTCTTCTCCAGCACCACAATTTGAAAGCACCAATTATGTAGTGCTCAGCTTTCCTTCTAGTCCAACTGTCACAGCCACATGTTGCTACTGGAAAAACCATCACTTTGACTTTATGGACCATTGTCATCAAGGTTCTGTCACTGATTTCTAGCATTCCTTCCAGATTTCCTTCCAAGAAACAAATGAATTTTAATTTCATGGCTCCAGTTGCCATCTTCAATGATCATTGAATCCAAAAATATAAAGTCTGACATGGCTTCCTTTTCTTCTCCCTCTATTTGCTAGGAAGTGATAAGACTGTTCTTATTTTCTAAGGTGTGGCATACTGATAAACCAGACAAACTAGCTTATTAGGAACATAATGCTTCTGTATTTCAAGGAGCTGTGATTTCATCTGTATGGGAACACACTCCACTAATGTAGATCATGAGTACTTTACGTCTTCATGGCCAATTTCATGAGTTGTTGAAGTCGAAAAGAAAAATCATCACCTTGTAGGCAACCTTCAGCTGATTAACTTTGCCAAAATTATACAATTATATAATCATTTGGATGGGAGACAAAGTCTGCTACCAGAACCGTATTTATTTATAAAATAAATAGCCTCTGAGAAAGCTCTTGGAGCTCATTCTTATGAAATAAAACATGTGGGCGTTTTTCAACAGGCTTGGGGTTGCAGTATAAGAGTTATGTGGATAGTTTAGGGTTTTTTCTTTTCTTTTTTCCTTTCCCTCAAGTTTTAAGCTATGTTATTAAATATTGACATTGTCCAAAATCTGATCTACAATTATAGGAAGACTTAGAGGAAGAAGTTATTTTGGAGAACCATTTAGAGATCCATTCCACTTCCTTATTTTACAAGCACAGAAGAACTGGGGTTACATAACCACTGAATGTCTGAGGTGGGATTTGAGTCTAGGTTTTTCTTACTCCAAGTCCATTATGCTTTCTATCATGACATATTGCTTCTCAAATTTTATAAATTAAAATTTCACTTCTATTCAAACACTTAAAGCTGGAAGGGAACAGAATCCTTACTCAAATCTACTTGAAAAGAACTTCAGACCCCATCAAATTCAATGCATCTTACATAAATGGAAATCAATTTAATTGATTTTGAGGGACTTGCTCCACTTCAAAATTCAATTAAACATAACTTTCCAGTATATGAGCATTAAAATAATGAACACAAAAGTTTTACTTAAAGGATAGAAATTTTACATTATCAAAGACATGGTACTGCATTTCATTGAAATGGAAATATTTAAATTCATTTGGAATATTATTTGATAAAGTATAAATGCACTTTGATTATCATAATACAAAAAAATCTATTCTCCCATTGATGTGTGGAGGATTTAAGGGGCTATCATTAACACTAATAGCTCTCCTTATTTTTCCCCAACAACAACATAGGCTGTTATAGCTGAAAGAACTATAATTGATATTATGATAGCATCTCAAGAACTCTGCAACACAATTCCAGTAAATTTTAACATCAACTTGATAAGCTATTTGAAGTATCCTTGGCCACCAGACTATATAAATGAACATTTATTTTTTGCATTTTATTAAAATTAAACACTAGAATTAATGATTAAAACATTTTTGTCTTCCTGGCTAAAATTTTTGAAGCATTTATATTACAGGATTTCTCCAAAATATTAAATCATGTGACTATATTTGTGCTTAGGAACTATGTGACGTTGTTTTACCATTAATTGACATCATTTGGAGCTTTTTATTACTTTGGTTATAAAATATTCTTTTGAATCAATGATGCATACATTACCCAGCACAGTTCATTGTGGAGGGTTGTTTCATATGAAACATCTTTCATCCTCCTTTATTCTGAAAGAGTGGGTACAGTTGGTCACAGCAGTATCCACTAGGGTCGGCTCAGGCAGTAGCCTTTTCCTGCTGTCTCTATTTTCCCTTCCCTTCTCTCATCACAATGGAAGGAGGAAAACCCAAAGGCCCCTGTTGTAAAATGGAAAGCTAGATAGCACAGTGGATAAAGCACTGGGCCTGAAGTCACAAAGATTCATATTCTTGAATTCAAATATGTCCTCAGACACTTACTACCAGTGTTACCATGAGCGAGTCATTTAACCTTTCTGTTTTCTTCAGTTTTCTCATCTGTAAAATGAGCCAGAGAAGGAAATGGAAAGCCACTCCAATATCTTTGTTAGGAAAACCCAAAGAAGCTCACAAAAAGTCATACACAACTGAACAGCAACAACAAAATCTGGTGTAAAAAGGGTATATCTGTTTGGAGATAGAGATTGACTTTATGAAGGTTTTAGTCTATGTAGGCAAAGATCCCAGTCCCGCTGGTTTCCTGTCTTTGAAAGTTAGGGAAACAAACAAACAAAAAGCTTAGATCGTAAATTCATTCATTCAAATGTAGATTTTAAATTCAATTAATAAAATGCTTCAAGCCCCAGTGCAATCTATTGACTATTAAGCTGAGAGTAGTTCCCCCATCTAACTGAATTTAGTTTAATGAATTATCCACATGTTTCCCATACCACCGTCCACCAACAACATCACACTTCTTATACTTTGTATAAGAAAAACCTAAATTCAGGATAAAATTATTATTATTATCTTTATTTAGTAAACCTTTTAGTACCTCCCTATGACTTCAAGGATCAGATATAAACATCGTTGCAATTTAAAGCTCTTCATGATCAGTTCCTTTAGACCTTTTGAGTCCTCTTGTATTATATTTTCCTCCATGTACTCTCTTTTCCAGTAAGCATGATATTTTATTTCCAAACTCCTAACCTTTGCACTAAGTGTCTTCTATCAGGTTACCTCCACATCCTTGTTTCCCTGTCTTTTTTTCCAAAACTCAGATGAAATTCCACCTATCTAAAAGGTCCTCCCAAGCTTTCCACTACTAATGGTCAAAGTTCCTTTGACCTACTTTCTATGTATTGCATATCTACTTGATTATATTCATGTTGTCTCGCCCATTAGACTGTAAGTTCTTGAAAGGCATGGAGTACAATGTTTGACTTTTTTTGTATCCTCAGAGATTAGCACAGTGTCTGACACAATATTTTATAAATACTTATTGACTTGACTTGACTTGTCTAAACCAATGGTGTCAAACTCAAATGGAAATGAGAGCCACTAGATTATTCATAAGGATACCTGAAGGCCAAATATTGATTCGGAAAACCATATATTAGTATTATCTATATTTTAATTCTTTTGTTAAATATTTCCCAATTACATTTTGAAATGGTTCCAGCCACATTTGGAAGTTTTGTGGACTGCATGTTGGCTGCAGGTTTGACACCTCTGGTCTAAACTAATGTTAATAAATAAACAAATAAGCATTAAGTAAAATTTAAATAGCAAATAAACATGTGTGTCATGTTGTGTCATGTCATGAATGCAATACCCCACCTCATTACACTCAGCAACAAATTAGAAAGGAAAAAGAAAGAATGGAGTAGATTCATTAGCATTCCAGTGGTTTCATCAAAAAGCCATACTTCAGTTACTCTCTTCAGGATTCTTTAAATATACATATACCTCAGAGATGTTTCAGGTTCTATTCCATGCCATGGCAATAAAGTGAATAACATAATAAAGCAATTCACATGAATTATTTTGGTTTCCCAGTGTATACAAGTATGGTGTGGTCTTTTAAGTGTACAACAATGTTGTGTGTTAAAAATGTACTTACCTTAGTTAAAGATATTTTATTGCTTAAAAAAAACGGTTTATCATTTGAGTCTTTAGCACGTTGTAATCTTTTTGCTGGTGACTGATCAGGGTGGTGGCCCAGCTTTTGGTCTATACAAGCTTCCAACTTGCCATTCTAAGGTAGTTCAGTCATTTCTAGCTATTGATTTAAAGTGAGAGACTTTCAATTCCCCCTTTCACTTAAAATTTTAGAGGCCATTTTAGGGTCATTACAATTTCAATATTCATATGTTTCAAGAAGTAAGGAGGCTGGAGGGAAGAGAGAGAAATAGGAGAGATAGGGGAACTGCTGGTTGGTAGAGAAGAACATTTATTGTTAAACGCCCTAGATAGGCACAATTCAAGGTGCCCCAAAACAATTACAACAGTAACATCAAAGATCACTGGTCACAGATCATCATAACAAATTTAATAATAACAAAAAATTATAATATTTCAAGAAATATCAAAAAATGACACAGACGCAATGTGAGCATATGTTATTCAAAAAATGTCACCAGTAGAATTGCTTGACACAGGGTTACCACCAACTTCCAATTTGTAAAAAATGCAGTATCTGTGAAGCACAGTAAGGCAAAGTACTCATTTTATTACGAGGTATACTTGTACACTGGGCCACAAGCTAACGAAAGGAAAAGACTTCTGCTAATAGAAGACCTAGAGTCTGTCCCTTTAAAACTGCATTATTGCTGTTGTTGTATTTGCTCTCCTACTGCTCCAATTTTCACTCCCATTCTTCCTTCATATCTCCTTCCAGAAGAATTTTAAAGAATGTCTCCATAATGGAAAACTATACTCTAGTTTGGAATCTGAGATAGTTTCCTCTTTTGCTGAAAGAGTAACAACTCCCAAGATATTTAGTGACTTAGGCCTTGGTATTCCAAGCTTTTCCATAAAGTTTTTTTTACATATATGCACATGTGTGCGCATAAACACACACACACATACACACACACACACACACACACCACAAATAATCTTTTTTTTTTGCAAAAAGTAAAGACATAACTCAAGAATAGTAAAAAGTCAAATCTGATTTTCCCACCCAATAACCCTTCTTTCCTCCTTCCACATTTAGAAATGTTTTTTTTTCATAGTATGAAAAAGAGCATGGTCATATTATTTTCTTTTTGCCTCTGAATTTTCCTCAAATACAAGCATGAATATGTCCCAAGTACTTTCGAAGCCAGTAAAGGAAGGTACTGATGGTAGCTAAGTATTACTAAAAGATATTAATTTACCCCTCACTTCTCCAGCTCAGTCCTTTGATCTTTATGGTGGCCAGGGAATTTAGGAATAGATTGTCATATAAAAAGAATGCTTGAATCATTTCACTATTACCCCTAGCAAGGCTGGACTGGTGATTTGTTTTATTATGTAGATTTCTCTTCCCTCCAACCATCCCCTCCACCCTTCCTCTAGAGGAATAGAGTATCAAAGGAATACTTTGGAAGATTCTGAAGATCACCTAGCAGGACTTACTTATCCAGACACTGAGGCCCTTTCTCTAACTAAACTGCCAAGCATTCAAACTCTACTTCAGAAAATGCAACTTTGATGGGCTGGCCAACTTGTTCCAATGCAAAACATCATATTTTCCAAAAGGACTATTTTATGGAGAACTCACACAGGGCAAAGCATTCACATGGCGGTCAGAAGAAGCTATACAAGAACACTCTCAAGGTCTCTCTTAAGAACTTTGGAATTGATTGTGTGGCATAGGAGATGCTGGCACAGGACCACTCAGCATGATGTGCCCACATCAGAGAGGGTGCTGTGCTCTATGAGGGAAGCAGAATTGAAATAGCTCAAGAGAAACACAAGATATGAAAACTTAGAGAATCTCTCCAAAGATTCACACCAAAAGATTTGTGCTGGACCTGTGGTAGAACATCCCAAGCTCATATTGGTCTGATCAGCTATCACTGGACATACTGTAATTGATTCTAGCTTAGTGATGTCATTTTGGTCGTATATGAGAACAAAGGACAACAACCAACCAGAGAAGTAGAGAATTAATCTGAAAGAATAACAAAGACATCAAGGAAATCAAGCATTCTGAAATTAAAGTCTTTTGCTTCTTCTTTTCAATATATTTTGTAGGATGCTCACCTATTGTCCTAGTACCTGCTAAAAGATACTCATTAACCACTCACATCTCAAGCTTCAGTCCCAGAGGAAGCTTGATTTTGTCAGTGAAGCACATATTATAGTAGTTTGTGATGTTTTACATAAGCCTTTGCAAATTATGGACTACAATCATTAATTTATGTACTTTTGATATTTATATTCATACAATCAGGTTACAAAGGCCTTGGGCTATATATTTTAAGATACAGTGTGCTATTTCTAAACCAGCCGAGTGAAAAGTATTAGAAAACATACAAGAAAAAAAAAGAGGAAAAAAGGTTGACTTTTTAGCATTAGAAAATCTTGCATTTTGTACCTTTATAAATCATGTTTCATTTTGTTACACAAAGTGCTAGTAAAGATGATGAAAGGAAAATTTCTAGCTAAGCTGAGCTCTTTCTAGAATCACCTTGGTAGTGATGGAAAACTTTGCCAAAAGAAGCAGAGAATCAATAAACCAAAGAGAAGCATCAGTGAGCTAATCTCACACACACACACACACATACACATATAGTACAGCACCAAAAAATGTGTGTGTGTATATACATACATACATACATATATGTGTGTGTGTGTATATACACACACACACACATACACACACACACACACACACATATATATATATATATGAAAACTAGATATCAGTCAATATTTAGAGGGATAATTTACTCTTTTTCTAAAGGCCATAGAAAGAAGGTTAATATTTTCTGTCTCATCTGGCCTCAGCCACTTGACATTTACTAGCTGTGTGACCCTGGGCAAGTCACTTAACCTCAATTGCCTCACCAGAAAGCAAAAACAAAAACAAGCAAACAAAAAAAATATATGTGTGTGTGTGTATGTGTGTGTGTATATGTGTGTATGTATATATGTATATAATGCACACATACATACATGTGCACATATACATACATGTATGTATACACACATGTGTGTATAAATATGTGTGTGTGTGTGTATATATATATATATATATATATATATATATATATTCTGTTTCATAGTCTCTGCCTAGGATACTTTGATCTCTAGTTCCTCCAATTGATCTAGAACTTGAGGATAAGGGTATTACCTAGAGCTCATACAGGACTAGAAGTAAAGTATGGGGCAGGGTCTGGGACAAGCTGCTTCTTCAAAGGTTATGGAACAGAGCAAAGTCTCATCAGGGGCTCTCTACAGGAACTGTAGCAGTGGGCAGGGGCTAGCCCTATTGTGGCAGAAAATTTCAGTCTAGTCCTGTGACAAGTCTTGGACCTAGACACACTGTGGAAAACTGCAAGAATTCTAAAGCTGATCCTAAAACTAATTCTTAGTCCAAGATGGCAGCAAAAGGAAATAAAAAATAAAAATAAATAAAAAGTGTGGAACAGTGGCAAGAGAAGCTCCTACTCTCAAACCAGAGGTGGTAAGGGAGTAAGGAAATTAATCAGAAAGAGATTACAGGGGACTCTGAGCTGACACTAAGTGTAGGACCCTATTGCTTTGACCGTATACAATTCTGAGCCACAGTTCCAAGAGGAGAATTGAGGAGCACTAGCACTTGCAGCTACAGGGAAGAAAAGGGGTCCTGGTCATACTTCCAGGGCCAAAAGGAGTGGAGCATGAGCACTTACAGCTGCCCAGGTTGAGAGGACCCTACTAGGTAAAGGCTATAGTGCAGGGCAGGAGAGCAGTGATCACACCTATCCTCTGATCACACCATCTTGAACACAATGAAAAACTAATAGACCACCCTCCAAATAACTCTGAAAACAGCAGCCAAGACTATAATATTGTGAATTATGATTTTTTAAATGCCCAAAGCAAGAATGTATATGTACGTGTGTGTGTGTGTGTGTGTGTGTGTGTGTGTGTGTATTCACACTCAATTTGGTATAGGAAGCTATTTTACCCTATAGAGAGATAGGAAAGTAAAGGGATAAGAGATGGAAGGGAGAAATACTGAGGGGTAGATTGGGGGAGGTTGTTTGGAAGCAAGATAGACATTTGAGGATGGAAAGAATTAAAAGAAAAAAGTATGAATGGGAAAATGAGACAGAGGGAAATGAACAGTCAGTGATCATAACCAAGAATGTGAATGGGATAAGCTAACCCACAGAACATAAGCAGATATCAGGATGGATAGGAAACCAGAATCCAACCATACACAGATTGAGACAGAAAGACACATAGAGAGTTGAAGCGACGTCCTGTTTCTGAGTCTTTTATACTTCAGCTGAAGTAAAAAAGGAAGGGGTAGAAAACATGACCTCAGATAAAGCAAAAGCAAAATTTGGTCTAACTGAAAGAGAAGATCAGGAAAAGTATATATTTGTTAAAAAGTACCATATACAATGAAATATTATTAAAAAGTACAGTAAGCTTACCTGAAAAAGCATCATTTCTCAAATGTTTAAGGGACTTAGTCAAATTTATAAAAATAAGAGTATTCTCCAGTTGAGAAACAATAAAAAGACATGAAGAGGCAGTTTCTAGAATGAGTGATCAAAGCTATCTATAATCATATGAAAAATGTTTTAAATAACTATTGATTAGAAAAAGGAAAGTTTAAAACTGGTAACATTAAAAAGTTACCAAAAATGACAAATACTGGAGAGGATGAAAGAAAACAGGTACATTAATGAATTGTTGGTAGAGTAATGTCCAGCCACTCTGGAGAACAATCCAGCACTATGCCCAAAGGAACATAAAATAGTGCATAACCTTTGAATCAGCAATATCACAGATAAGTCTGTATCCCAAACAGATCAAAGAAAAAGGATATTTATGTATGAAGGTATTTATAGCACCTCTTTCTGTGGTGCTAAAAATTGAAAATTGAGGGGATGCTCATCGATTGCGGAATGACTGAACAAGTTGTGGCATTTGATTGTGATAAAGCACTATTTTGCTATAAGAAATGATGGGGGAGGTAGTTTCAGGGGGAATATGGAAAGGCATATGAACCGATGCTAAGTGAAGTAAAAACTCAGAGATGTGTATAGTAACAGCAATGATGTAATGGTGATGAACTGTGAATAACTTGGCTATTCTGATTAATAGAGTAATACAAAATGGGTAAGATGAATTAGCCATCAATAAATAGAGAGTATGAGAATTATAAATATTTAAACTTTGACACTTTTAGGAAATTGGATATATACTGGGGTATAATAAAACTAGTATACAAATTCAGAAAAATAGAAATAGCAAACATATTATTTACAAAGAAAACCCCAACAATAAAAAAATACATAAACAGGAGATTTAGGAGGCTTGAAACTTAAATTTAGACATCAAAGCATTGTTGTTAATAACAAGATTGTAGTAAAGCAACATTTTTCTAACATAAAAAAAGAGACATCATATAAAAAAAAGCTAAGTGATGTCTCCAAAGTAGGTTTTAGAGGAAAATATATGCATATAACATCTGTGGCTTCAAAACAGAGAAAGATGGGATCAGTTAATTGAACATATGACTATAAAAATTAAATTTTTAAATTAAAATTAAAATATTAATAATAATAATTAATAATAATTTAAAATATTTAAACTTTAGAAATCCAGAAAAAAATATTCCAAAAATAGAAATTTGGAAAAACAAAAAGAGTTAAACAAAATTAATACTAAAATTTTTCTGGGTTAAATATCTGACACTTGGGTTCAAATACAAGCTGTGTCACTTATTCCTTATACAGATGGAACAACATATTTAATTCTCAATTTCCTTATATAATATATAAGATTATATATTATATATATATATATATATATATATAATTTCACTTGTATAATATATAAGAAGGTAGGACTGCAGAATATCTGAGATCTCTTCCAAATCTAATTCTAAATTTAATAGAATTATGATTTGTATAAAAAAAAACAAACAGAAATGATCTAGATGATAAAACTAAAACCTGCTTCTTACTAAATATTAATGAAATTGACACATAATTAGCTACTGTGTGTTTAAAAAAGAAAACTGAGTTACCAACATCTAAAATAAAAAGTAAAATAAGAAAATATAAAATGAAAGACATTTTCAGAGGTCATTTTGTTCAATTAAATTCTAATAAAAATGCATATGTAAATGAAAGGATATTTAAAAAAATACAAAATACCTAGATTAGCAAAAGAAATGGAAAATTTAAGCAAAGCAGACTCAAAAACAGAAATTGAACAAATCATAAGATAAACTCCAAAATGAAACACACACACATGCACACACACTGTACTCTTAGCTTCTTACCTGTGTTTCTAAAACCTCCACTTCCTTCTATTTCTATCATAAAATAACAATAATTACACCACCCATCTCACAGCATTGTGAAGATAAGTGATATCATCTCACTTTTACTAAGTATTAGTACATTTTTTAAAAAATGCATAGCATAGTGCCTGCCATAGTAGACACTACATAAATGCTTATTCCGTCCCCTACTTCTCCGTACTTCGATGAATTCACAAGTGAATTCTATCAGACATACAAAGAAAATTGCTGCAATGATCAAATGAGAAAATGTATGCGCAGTTATATGCAACCATAAAAGTTAAAAAGTATCATTTATAGCAATAACAATAATTATTGTTGTTGTGGCTGCCAAATGGTTTTTAAACATAGATATAAGAGACACTTTACCTACACTTTTATGTGATATAAATATTATGTGCCGAAATCAAAACAAAGGAGAAATAAATAAAAAAGGGAAAACTATCAGTAATTACTATTGAAAAACATTGAACAGGAAATTTTAAAAAGTGGCTAGATGAGAGCAATATATTTAAAAGATCATTCCTTATTACCAGGCTGAATTTATGTCAAGGATTTAGAAATGTTTGAAATTAGAAAATATTTAAGCACAAAAGACCAATTTAGTTACAAAACTTCGAAATTCACATGATTATATAAATAGATACAAAGAAGATCATTGACAAAATTCAGCAGTCATGCTTATGTGGGACAGAGACCACCGAAATCAAGAGTTTGGAGTCTGAATCAGAGATCAGAAAAGGTCTTCATTCTTTCCCAGGAGAAAGGACACAGCCCTTGTGGCTGCTCAAGCAACTTCAGTCAGGGAGTGCGCAGCTGGCTGTGAGAAGCAAAGTTTTATAGCTCTAACGCATGCCCCCTCCCACTGTCTTACCTCTTTCCCCCATTGGCTGGGTACTCAAGGCATACAATCTAAACGTGCCAACTAATACCCCAAAGAAGCAAATATACCCATATTTGGGAACTAGATGTATGCCTGCACTAGAAGTAGGAGCGACCAGGAGCTGCCGGTGCTGGCGTGGATTTCTGAGGAAGGTGAAACTCAACTCAGGGCTTAGGCCCGAGGAAACTGCACTTTAGGCCAACTCACAGAGTGCTGCTAAGAATCAAAGGAATTAAACTTTTCTTTGATGTGAAAAAAAAATGAGCCTATATGAAACCAAGACTTATCATTATTTGTAATAAATAAACAAATCCAAAAAAAATGGCAGGAGAAGCAAAGATGTCCATTGTTACCTTTATTATTTTATACAGTTTTGGAAATCCTCTTTATAGCAGTGTTAAGATTACTTAAATAAAAGGGAGATTACTAGGTAAAAGGAAGTGCTGATGACCTGATGATTTATCAGAGCATCCTAGAAAATCAATAATTAGCAGCTTTAGTAAAGTAGTAGTATGTAAAATAAATCCATCAGTATCAATCTTTATTTGACTGACAGAACAGCAAGAACAGATACATGTATATACATATATACATATACTGTATATATACACATACATACACATATACATACACATATACACATATACATATATATATCAATCACAGAAGTAGACAAAATAAGAAGAAAATTATACAGGCCCTCACCACCTATTAGCTGGACTATTCTTTAATATCTTTCTAATTGTTCTTTCTGCCTCAATCCTTATCTCATTCTAATGTGTCCTTCATACAACTATAAAAGTGAGTTTTCTGACTGATTGACTGATCAACCAACTTAAGGTTCTTCTTCAGCAGTGCCATTCTCTCTGAGAATACATTGAATGTGATCTTTATGGATGTTATATATTTATGTGCATGCTGTCTACTCCATTAAAATGTAAAATAGTTGATTGCACGGATAATTAAAAAAAGATCCCCAATACTGTCTTGTGCCTCCCCTGTCCCAAATCACCCAAGATATATACTTTTGAACCCTATTAAACATTTCTAGCTATTACATTTTGTGTCTTTCTTTAGCAACCATTTTCAGGGTTGTTAGAAAGTTTGTTGTTGTGGTGGTGGTTGTTGCTGTTGTTGTTTTTAAATCAGATTTTCTCCCTACAATTAAATTCCATGTCTTTTTGTTGTATATACTGTGGAATAGGGTTTCCTGATTTAAGGTCTGTCACTGATTACCGAGACATTTGCCCTATGTTAATTGCATGTTCATCTCAGGTATTTTTTTTTTATTTAATCCTTGGAAAATGCTAACATGTTTTCCTGGTCATTAAGAGGAGAAAACTTTGAACAATATCTATTCTTTAAACTTCCAAAATCAGTCAACATTTGATGGCCCCTTGGACAACTAGATATCATGATTTCTTAGACTCTCATATGACACTATTATTATTTATAAAATCCTTCCAATTATGTGATTCTTCTATGTGAAACAAAAACCAACAAACTTCTTATTGCTTCTAGGAGAAAATAAAATGTTACTGTGGCATTTAATGCCCTCTATAATCTGCCTGTAAAATACCTTTTGAGTCTTATTTCATATTATTCATCTTCATGCTGAGTGAGTTGAGCTCTGAATACCAAAGATCAGAAACACAGTCAGAAACACTTCCAATATAACAGCGAAATTTATTCATAATTCAGGGAACTTAAGGAGTGGTGTAGTACAGGGCATGTAGCAAACAAAAGATGAGACTATTTCCCTGGAGGGAGATGACCCCATGGTCATGCTAATCCTGCTGGGTTCAACTTGGGTTTGCCTCAAGGCCTTTAATATTTCAAGCTCCAGGAGTAGAGTGAAATAAAAATCAGGGGAAGAGGTCAAATCTCTGTCTCTCCTTACTTTCTGTTCTCTTACAACCAAGAAGGAAGCAGATTGGAGACTGCAGCTAGCGAACAATCAGATCTCCAGTGCCACCATCCTTCCTCTATGTTCATTCTCAGAGTGGGAAGGAAAGGAGGTAGAGGAAAATGGAGGGCAATTGAGAAGAGAAGAAAAATTTTAGAAAAGCTTCCAAGTGAGACTGGGAATCAGTGAGGAGGAAAAAAAGGATCACCTTGTTGTAATGAAGGTCCAGTTGAAGTTAGATAGCATTGAGTTGTTGTGTATCAAGTGAACTCATATGTATGCCCTTCTCAAGCTCTGTTCAGCAGCAAGGAAGTGGAGTGGAGGAGAAGGATGAAGGATATTATCCAGGATAGAATTCACCATGGAATGAGCAGTGAAATGAAAAGGAGGTAAGTTTTGAAAATAGAAGATAGTGTAGAACTGAATTAGTTAACTACTGGAGTTAAATTGGTAAAAGACGGAAGTGAAGTCAAAGCATGGGAAAGCATGGGAAAAGTCAAAGCCTAAGGAAGCATTGTGGGATGGAAAGATTATAGGCCAAGATAAGGGTAAAAAATAATTTTAGGAGGAATGATGCTTAGCAAAATATGAAATAACAGGAAGTTCTGTTCAGAAAGAGGGCTGCTGGACTGTTGTCTGTTGCTGTATTTTGAAATTAAGGGAAGATGAGTTTTATTATTATTATTAATGAAAATAACTAGCATTTACATAGCAACTTAATGTGCTGTTGTTGTCCTTACTTTGCAGTAGAAAAAACTAAGGCACACAAAATTTAAGTGACTTGCTCAGGGTCAGGACATATAGCTAGTAAGTATCTTAAGCCATATTTGCCCTCAGGTCTTTGTAACTCCAAGCTGAGCACTCTGTTTACAATGCCAACAAACTTCTAAGTAGGTTTACTTCTATTATTACAGGTTTAAAAATTTCATAAATTTTAACTACTGGTACCTTATCTTTGCATAGTAATTTTGCAAGAGTTTCATATGCAATAAGTGATTGGATTCTTGTCTCCCAAACAGGGAAAATAGTAATCATTTTCCCCATTTTACAGATAAGGAAATGGAGGTACAGGGAGGCTATTTGCCTGATTTGTTTGAGGTCACACAGCCAGTAAGTGGCAAAGCTAAGATTAGAATACATATTCTGTTTGCTAGTCTAGAGTTTTTTCTCACTATACCACAATTAAAATTCTCACCCCAAGTGTGGCCTGTCAGAAGCCTTTTTCTTTTGTTGAATTTGAAGAGGCCATTGACTTAATAATGCCCTTTTAAAATTACTTGAGAGGGGTGAAAAGTTTTGCCCTTTAGTTTGTTCAGTTTGTTAGACCTCCATTATTGGACTTACTGCTTTTATATTGCTGAAATGCTATGTAATGATTTCCTTTGTTTTCATTTAATGCCCTGTGTGTGCCTCCATTTTTAATTTGTATGATCAAGTTAACAAGATTTCCAAGGAATTGTTTGCAGAGTCTCTTGTTTTACATTTAAAAAAGAGAAAAAAAAACCTTTAACAAATACTTTGTCATTAACTTTATTCCCTCATGTTTCATTCCTAATTATTTCTACCATAAATCCTTGCTACATGACTGACTCTTTCTATAGGAACCCTGCATGTTTTAGCTTAGATGACATCACAGTTCTATTAAACACTTAATCCTTGAAGTATAGTAACTGCTGCCCAAATGCCACCATGTGTGAAACACATTTAGCATCATCTCATTCTGAATAATAGATAGATGGTAGTTTAAATGTATTAAGGAAGATAGCTATTAAAGAGCACTGTAGAAAATGATTTCAAAAACTTAGAAATTTTATTGTTATGAACAATCACATCAAAATTTATCTGCTTTGTAAGTTTGTAAGTTTTAACATTTTCTTGAGATTCAAAATCATAATGTGATATAGGCTGTTGGGTGTTACAGCGTATGTCATTGGGTGCTAAGCTTAAGTAGTACTAAAAGATAAACTTGGGGTTGACTTTACCACTTTTGGTTCCTCTCTTCGTTCACTATGTCTACAGGTTTAGATATATTCGAGAACATTTTGTTGACTATATCTATGATTTTTTTTGGTGAAATGAGTTCTTTGGCAATACCTTCTTTGCCAATGTAGAGGCATTTTCACTGCAACTTAGTCTTAGTGAGTTTCTGGAGGCACCGAGAGTTTAAGTGTCCTGTCAGTGCAGAACCAATAATGCACTCTTAAGCAATTAGAACTCAGGGAAGCTAGGTGGCACAGTGATTAGAGCACTGGCCTAGGAGTCAGGAGAACCTAAGTTCAAAACTATCCTCAGACACTTAGTAGCGGGTGATCCTGGGCAAGTCACTTAGAACTTGAACTCATCTTCCTTAACTCTAAGGTTGGGTTTCTATCTATTGTACCATGTTGTCTCTTGTGTTTAAGAATTATTAAAAACTGAAATTTATTTCTCTCTCTCTCTCTCTCTCTCTCTCTCTCTCTCTCTCTCCTCCCTCTACTTAGTTCAAGTCCCCATTTCTCCATGGTCACCTACAATTTTTAATATATTCAACAATTTTAATACACAACTTGGGAAACACAAATAGACATTTAAAAAAGCAGCAATACTACCAATAGCAGACTGCAGTAAGTTTGCAGCTGGAGGTAATTTTCCTTTCCTTCCCACCAAGTCTTTCAACCAGTCTGAGGGGAGCAAAAGGAAAAGAATCTGAGATTGGTAACTTTGGCAACAGCTTCTTTGTTGCACTCTGAGTTAGCATGATAAGAAAGATGCTTTGGGATTGCTCTGCTTGGTTTCATAAACTACTGCTACTTATCAGCTCAGACCTCAAGTTAGATGCATATTAGATATCATCTTCATTCTCTCTCAGCTAAATGCTAGTGACCCTATGATGTCAGAGGAATGTGTTGCAATTTCATGAACACATGCATTCTCTACATGTATACCTTACTTCATGTATACTTTGGCCACATATATTCCCTACATCTGTGCCTCTCCACTTGAATTCTCTGTGTACTTCTACTCTTACTGCTAATGGTAGGTGTAGTTAAGGGATGAGTATCCAAGTTTATGGGGTAAATGTTTTATTGCTATTCTTAGAATACCATTTCATTAAATGTCATTATCTTTCAACTAATTTTGACATCCAACTGACTGTTAAAGGCAAATAAAGTGGTGAAGTCTTGTGAGCTATAGATATAATGATACAGATTCAAAAAAGAAATCTTCAGCTTATGTATCCATCTACCAGAAAATTCACCTCGCATGTTGAGGAGTATAACCAGGTGCTCTGAATGAGTGTATGTATGCACATGTATGCACAGATTTGTGATTGTAGATGAGTAGTAGCAGAATAGTAGTAGAAAAAACAATATTTCTAATTAGAACTGAGTGAAAAACCTATCTCCATCATCTTTTGGTTGAGTGAATTTGGGCAAAACTTAACTCCTCTGGCTTAAAACAGCCTCTTCAATAAAGAGAAAAAAAAAGGGAGGCATATAGGTGGCACAGTGGATAGATCTCCAGCCTTAAAATCAGGAGGACTTGAGTTCAAATCCAGTCTCAGACACTTGACACTTACTAGCTGTGAGACCCTGGGCAAGTTACTTAACCCCGATTGCCTTACCAAAAAGCAAAAAAAAAAAAAAAAGAATTGTTGGGAAAGATGGAACAGATGGTCTTTCACAACACTTCTACTTAGAAATTCTATGACCTAGGACCAATATGAGCAACTGTTGTAATTCGGATAGGCAACACCGAGTAGAAGAGGAAGGGAGGAGGGAAGATAGAGTTAAGGATACCAAACTATGACCTTGTGAAAAGAACCTGGATGGGACTTTAAGGAAGCATAATAACTAAGACTTCCCTTTTAGCTGCTTACTTCTTAAGAAGAGAGTAAGTTTTCTGGCCTCACTACTCCAAAACCAGATTAGCTACTTCTCCCACTCAGGTATCTAGAGATTTCTTTGAGATTTTCAGATGTATTCTAGCACTTTCAGTCTGAGTCCCCATTTCTGGCGTGTCTTCTACCTCCACTGTTAAATGCCAGAGACTAGCACTTCATTTTCATTTAACCAATTAACATCAATTAAGTTGTATTAAAAATATTTATTTGAAAATATATCAAGAACAAAAGAAAAATGCTTCTCCCCTTATACTTTGGGTGCACACTCTGCCCCATTCCACCTCACTCTGAAGGGAGAGTGGACTCAGACTTAATTCAGTTTCTACTTAGCATTGTTGTCAGCAAATTTATATCCAAATACAATGTCATACCTACAGGAGTCTTCATTTCCAGGACTTCTTGTCTGGCTGCAAAACCCTAAACGGACTCAATTCCCAGACCTCAGCCTTGTGAACTCACAGTTTGTTCAGTTTTCCAGAATTTTCAGACTTTGGTGCATCTAATGTAAAGGCTGAGGGATAATGAAGAGTCTAAGGATGACACGAGGGATAATGAAGAGTCTAAGGATGATACCAGGGAAACATAGTGGTGCAATAGACAAAACTAAGGAAGTTTGGAACAGAGCTGAGTTTGAAGAGAAAGCATCATATATTACTTTGGATGTCTTGGTTTTGAGATATTTATGGTATATCTAACCAAAACAGTCCAAAAGGCAGTTGGTGATGCAGAGTGGGAATTGAAGCAAAAGGTGAAGATTAGATCCATAGAATTAGGAGTCATTTGCATCAAGATGATAATTATATTTATAATAAATTATCTTCAAAAGCTTGTCCCTTTTCCTTATGTTTTCATTGATACTAATTGATAAAATGGATGGAAAATATTCATAAAGAATTTATAAAGATAATTAGTCATATGAGCTAGAAATCAGTTGTTGTATGCCTTTTAAATTACTTTGCCTCCTTGAGAGATGGAGTGCATTTATGTCAGGTCTCAATGCCTTTTCTGGTTAAGTGTTCTTTCCACTTCTTCACATAGCTATCCCAATTCGGTTGGCAATAATTACATATAGATATAGATATAGATAGATATAGATATAGATATAGATATAGATATAGATATAGATATAGATATAGATATAGATATAGATATAGATATAGATATAGATATAGATATAGATATAGATATAGATATAGATATAGATATAGATATAGATATAGATATAGATATAGATATAGATATAGATATAGATATAGATGGAGAGAGAGAGAGAGAGAGAGAGAAAGAGGCAAATGGGATTAAGTGACTTGCCCAGTGTGACGCAGTAACTGAGTGTCATGTGTCTGAGGCCAGATTTGAACTCAGGTCCTCCAGACTCCAGGGCCTGTGCTTTATCCACTGCACCGCCTAGCTGCCCTAATAATGATATTTCTAGGAAATTGTAGAGGAGTAGAAGAATGTTTCTTTCAATATGTAACACATGTTTTTGTTCAGTTATTTCCAACTCTTTGTGACTCTATTTAGGATTCTTGGTAAAAAACAAAATAAAACAAACAAAAAAAATTGGAATTTCTCTCGCCATTTTCTTTTCCAGCTCATTTTAAAGGTGAGAAAACTGAGGCAAACAGGGATACATGACTTATCCAGGGTCACACAGCTAGTAGGTATCTGAGGCCAGTTTTGAACTCTAGGCTCAGCACTTTATCCACTGCACCATTTAGCTGTCCCAGATAACATATTTTACTGTACTTATATATTTACTCTCACAATTTGAAAGCATAACTGGTAAAACTAAGTGAATCATACCTTTCTTCAAATAAGTAACAAATTATTAGCCACCTAATGTATGTTTTCTACATTAAATCTTCATTTAGAGTCCTCCCAAGCCCATACATTGTATATAATGTTATAACAATATTGATCAAACATCCCCTCCTACATAAATAATTATTAATGTGGCAGATGTTATCTCACAATATTACCCTCAGCATAGTGACTTACTTCTGTATGCTGCCAACAGGTGCATCTCTCAACCTTACCCACTCACTCCTATCCCAGGCTGTTCCTATCAATCTGTGATGCTGTTAAAATTCATCTCTCAGCAAGACATTTAAACTCCTTGTCTTTTGTGACAACTACCATTGATTTTTGGCTCTTCAATATACCTTTTGTCTTGAGTTTGCTTTTTATTAGTTCAGTAATGACTAACACATTTTTTATACTGCCCTTTGATTGTCTTTTCTTGTGACAGTCTTTTTTTAATTACTATTATTATCTCTAAGCCTCCTGATGCTCTTTGTACTGACTCTTTGTGCTATTAGCATGGGTGGAATCAGTGTGCTGTCTGATCTCATGTCTTTCTAGAGTTCTTTTCTGTCCTCTATCCCCAAGCTAAATGATGAGATATATTTCAGCAAGGCTTCAATAGTCTATTATTTACTTTGTCTATTTTTAAAGCCCTTTTAGCTTTTTCCTTATTCCAAAGAAAGGTTGTCTTAGTTTGCTTAGTATGATATTCACTGTGGAGTTCAGATAGGGAAAGGGCCTGAACTTGAGATTTCATTGATACCAAGAACTCCCACGTGAGGAAACTCATTTATTTTTATCAGATTAGGTTGACATCTTCTGTGCAACTTTTAGTCTTAAGGTTGCTGAGATTCAAAACACAGGACAGTCAAGTGACTTGTCCATGTTCACATACCCAGTAGTTGTCAGAAATGGGCCTTGACCCCAGATCTTTCTGGATTCAAGGATAGTTTTCTCTTCATTCTACCATGTCATTTCTGAAGCTGTGAGTTCTAAACAAAATCTAATCATAGTTCAGTCACGTATTTTCTTTTTAAATCTTAAAAATTAGAAAATATACAGAGTCTAAATTATTTTATGGTCTTTTTTTAGAAATTATTAAAAAAGACCAATATTTGTCCATGGAAAATGCATTAACATAACAATTTAAAAACTGAGAATCTAAATCTTAGAGTAAGAGAGCCCCTTGGAGTCATCTATATCAATCTGATAGCCCATGTATTAATTCTATTGGATTGCAAAAAATGATACACATAAATCAGTTGCCAAATAAACAGAAAAAAACTGTTATTTATTTAATTTTCTTTTCTTTCATCTTTTTTTTTTTTAAAGACGGCAGCCGTGACAATAGGAATATCATTATTGGTTTTGGAAGTTTTTAGCCCAGAGACAGTAAAAGGGTCAAACAACTTATCAGAAAGACATCACACAGGAGACCATTTACTGGTATTAGGTACAACTGATTGTCAACTTTATTTTACATAATCAATTCTGGGTTGCAGATCCAAGGGAGAGAGGAGCATTAGGCTTACGGCTGCAGGAGAGTAGGGGGCCTGATCACAGTTCCAAGGTTAAGAGGAATGCTAGCACTTCTGGTTGTATACTACCAAGGGCCCTTTTTAGATAAAGGCCACAAATCAAACAAGTGCTGGACCTCTCCCTGAATCACACCATCTTGGAAGAAATAAAAACTTGAAGACCTCCAGAAATAGCTCTGAAATCAGCATCACTAAAAAAGCCTGAAAATTGTGGCATTCCTTCTCTGACACACAGACACACTCCCAGGTGAGCAAAGCACAACTTTAACATAACGTTCAAAGTCAAGAAATAGACTATAAAAATGACCAAAGAACAGCAACAACAACAACAACAAAATTACCATTAAAAGCTAACATAATGGTGGGGAAGACCAAGACACAATTTCAGAAGAAGACAACAATGTGAAAACAGCTATGAGCAAAGCCACAAAGAGAAATACTAATTGGATGGAAGCCCAACAAGAATTCCAGGAAGCGTTAAGGAAAAAAATAAGAGTAGATAAAAAAAAAATTGAGAAAAGAAATGAGATTGATGCAAAAAAAGTCTTAAAAAGTTAACAGCTTGATACAAGAAGTACAAAAATACTGAAAGAAAATAACACCTTAAAAAAATAGAATCAGCCTCATACTGAAAAGAGGCACACAAATCCATCAAAGAGAAGAATGGTATAAAAAATCAGAATTAGTCAAATGGAAAAAGAGGCAAAAATTCGCTGAAGAAAAGGATTCCTTAAACAGGAGAATTGGCCAAATGTAAAAAAGGCACAAAATGTTATTTTGCAATGATCTCCCCTCCACCCTCCACACACACACACACACACCACACACACACACACACACACACACACACAAATGGGAGGGTAAGAAAGAGGAATGCACTGGGAGAAGGTGGAATAGAGAGTTAGAATGGGGGATATTTTCTCACATAAAAGAGGCATACAAGTAAAAGCTTTAAAAAGAGAAGGAGAAATGGATGTGGGGGTGGGCAATGATTAAACTTCACTCTCATCAGAATTGATTCAGAGAGAAATATATACTTGATTATATACAGAAGCATAACATACCCAATAGGGAAATAAAAGGTGAAAGGAATAAAGGAAAAGGTAGGGGGATGAAAAAAGAGAAGGTAGATTAAGAGAAGCAGTGGTCACAAGCAAAATAAACTTTCCAGGATGGACAGGATAAAAAGAGAGAGAGGAAGAAACAGAAGAAAAAATGATGGAGAGAAAAACATATTAACTGTAACTCAGGATGTGAATGAATGGGTTATCCATAAAAAGAGGCGGATAGCAGAGGATTAGATACAGGAATTCAGCAATATGTTTTCATAAAAGACATGCTTGAAATAGAAAGACACACATAGAGTTATAATAAAGGGCTTGAGCAGAACCTAATATGCTTCAGCTGAAGTTAAAAAAGAAAAAGACAAGGATAGCCATCATGATCTCAGATCAAGCAAAAGCAAAAATAAACCTAATTAAAAGAGATAATCTACATTATGGTAAAAAGTACTACAAAGAATGAACAATAGAATTTTTTTTCACAGTAAGTTTCTGTCATAAAGTCCTCATTTATCAAATATATGCAGAATATTGAACTAAGTGAAATTTGTAATAACAATAACAGCCATTACCTAATTGACAAATGGACAAAGGATATAAATAGGCAGTTTTCAAAAGAAGAAATCAAAGCTATCTATAATTATATGAAAAATGTTCTCAGTCACTATTGATTAAAGAAAGACAATTTAAAACAACTCTGAGGTACTCCCTCACAACTATTAGAAATGACAAATTCTGAAAAGGATGAGGGGAAAAGTAGGTATATTAGTGCACTGCTGGTTGAATAGTGAACTAGTCCAAACATTATGGAGAGCATACAAGGAGTAACTACGCTCAAAGGGATATAAAACTGTGTATGTCCCTTGACCCAGCAATATCCCAACTAGGTCTATATCCCAAAGAGATCAAAAAAAAAGGACAAAGACCTATATGTACAAAAATATTTGTACCAGATCTTTTTGTGTTGGAAAAGAATTGGAAATTGAGGAGATGCTTATCAATTGGATATAGTCAGTTTTGACATATGATTATGATGGAGTACTATTGTGCTATAGAAATTGATGAGAGGGATGGTTTCTGAAAAAAATGGCAAGACCTATATGAACTGATGCTAGGTAAAATGAGAAGAACCAAGAAAACATTGTGCACAATAAAAACAATGTGATGATGACCAACTGTGAAAGACTTGGCTACTTTTAAAAATAAAACACTCCCAGATAATTCTGAAGGACTCATGGTGAAAAAATGCTAATTGCCTTCAGGGAGAGGACTGATCAATTGTGAGTGAAAATCAAAGTATAATTTTCTCTCTTTATTTTTTCTATCTTTTTCTTGAAACATTGTGAATAAGCAAATATGCTTTATATGATTTCATATGCGTAACTACTAGTGTATTGCTTCTCTTCTCAGTAGGTGGGGCAGATGAGTCAGATGGAGGGAGAGAATTTGGAACTCAAAATTTAAAGTAAAAATGCTAAAATAAATAAAGAGATAAAAATAAATAAATAAACAAGTAGGCAAATAAATAAATGAATGTGTATAAATAAATAAATAAAACCCTGAAATAAGTAATAAAAACCATTGGGAAGAAAGATTGAAAGTATTTGAAAGCAAAAGTTTGGACAAATGAAATTTTTTATTTGAATCTCAAAAATAATAGATATGTGGGGATTAAAATTGATAAAAGAGACTAAGACACAGCTTTGAGTCAATGGCACTTTATTAATTTATCCATGGTCCCTTCTAAAGAAGTTGACCTCAGATCTTTCACATAATCTGAGATGCCCCCTTCTTCCAGGACCTCAAATTTATGGAGTTTGATAACCAAATATGCAAAAAGACATGATAAAATAGAATTTTATTGGCTGATAGACTTTGCATTTGAAGGTCAAAAAAACATATCAGTTAGTGAGGGAAGGGTCCACAGATTAGGTGAAGCATAGGGCATCTCCATTGACTAAATGTTCATAAGAAAGTCACTTGCTCAATTTGGACAAAAGAGAATGGTGCATAAGTACAAAAATAAACTGGATGACTTTCCATGTAATTAAGTCATGTCCATCACACTGGGCTTGGTCACCATGACAAGGAAAAACAAGGATGGAGTACCTCTAGCTAGCTTCCTATTATTACACAAATGGTCTTATAATCTGTAGCTCACAGCTCTGAGATGAGATATTTAGAATTTATAAGTACTACTACTATGGAATCATATCAGATTGATTGATACTGACTGAAATAGAGTAAAGGTGTATGTAAATGAATTATTTCTCACAGATACAATGGCATATTAATAAATGTCTCATAAGGTAGATGCCAGTCAGATAATTAGAGAAAATATCAACTTAAGATAAAGAATCTTTTTTTTTTAAGAAAAGTTATCTAAGAGAGACAGGACTTTTGTTTTATGATATTATCTCTAAAATACTGAGAAAACTGTACAAAGCATAAAGCTGAGCTTACATTTTCCTTTTGGTTAAATGTACTAAAATGGTACATATGGCTAATATATGCATATTATGGCTAGATTTTACTTCTCTTTGTAGACTATACCATATAGGATAATGAAACTTTACTTTTTAACTTATTAGATGAAATGCAGTCCCTAGAAGCACAAAACCTGTGTGCTTTTTTTCTGCCATAACAATTAAGTTTCAAGCAACTAGTGAAACTATCCTAGTTTATACTGAATGTAATAGCAAATAACACATGCCTCTCAGCCTTTGCAATAAATATAAAGATAAGGAGATGTTGGAGAGTGGAATTTTCTATTATGTTTTGTCCAGCATTTAATTGCTTCCAGAGTCTCAGCCAATATTTAAAGTATATATAGTTCATGAATTAACTGAAAAATAATGAAGAAAAGTTTTATTTAATACAGTTATATTCCATATTTGGAGCAAAAAACACAATGCCTTCATGAAAGCAGGTGCATGTGAGCACATACAAATACACACAGACTTTTTTTAGTGCTATTATTATTCAGTCTTATGAATAAAGAAGAGTGTATTAAGTGGTCATTCACATGACAGTTCGGGAGAGTTACTGGAAAAATCCACCATCCAAAGATCTTTTGGCAATTTAAGAAAACACGACTTATCAGATAAAGAGCTGAACTTGGAGTCAGAAAATATGAGTTCAAATCTCAACTTTGGAACTAACTGTGTAACCATGGGCAACTTACATAATGTCTTTCAGTTGCTCACACAGAAAATAACCCTAGCTGCCAAAATAATCATGGGAAATACTACCTCACAGGGTTGCTATGAAGCAAGCAACTGTGTAAATGTGTTCTTGTGGTTGTAAATTATTTTTCTATTCTAGATTTCTTCTTCAGAAGTACAAAAAATACTGAATGATAGCACATTTTGGAATAAAATTATTTTTATTAGATTATTTTCCCTCATACGGATACTTGGTGAAAAAAAAGGATAGAAGGGAGGGGAAAGATAACAAAGGAAGGGAACATATAAAGAAAATAATATAGAATGACAAAAATATTTTCACCCTAGCCAATACGGTGGAGTGAAAAGGGAGTCACTCTCACTCTCCCCTATCAACCTCTGAAAATCCAGAAAATATCACCCCAGAAAAAAAACCTGGAAAGCTGAACTAGAAGAAAGATGGGGAGCAACAGTGCAGCAGCCCAGCAAAGGGTCTCCCAGTGCCTCAGCAAAAATAAGGGAGGCAGAACTACAGGGCCCCAGGCGATAAGTACCCTGCGCATTCATCTGAAAGGAGGTGAAGAAAACAACCTAAAGGCTTCCTAAAGCCCGCCTTGCTGATTCCAACCCAACACCAGGTGAGCTGTCAGACCCTGCAGCCTCCAATTGTGAAGAAATCCTGAAGCCCAGGTGGTAGAAGGCAAACACCAACACCTGGACCTCCGAGTGCCTCAGTGAGGGCAGGGGACCAGTGGAAACCAGCTCAGAAAACCACCGGGTGCCTCTGCTACTCTACCACAAAGCAAAGCTCTCCAAGTGCATTAGCAGAAACGAGGGAGACAACACTGCAGGGGGCCCCAGGCAGATAAACACCCTGCAGCACCCATCTAAAAGGAGCTGAAGAAAGCTAAAGGAAAGGAAAAGCAGGCAACCTAGAATTGCCTGAAAGTTCCAGCCTTGCTGATTCCAGCCCAACACAGGTAAGCTGCCAGAAACCTACAGCCTCCAATTGCCAGCATAAGAGGTCCCAGCACACAAAGCCAGTGACCAAGACCTAGGCTCCCAACACAAGAAGCTTGGGTCAGTACCCTGTGTTCCCCAGCAGGAGAGCTCAATCTCTTTAAAGGCCAGGGAATAAAGAAACACCATGAGTAAAAAGAAACGTACCATAGATTCATATTATGAGAAGAGTGAAGATCAAGACAGAAATTTTGAAGAGGACAACATTGTCAACAAACCCACATCTGCAACAACAAAAGGGAATATGAACTGGTCTGAAGCCCAAAAAGCCTTCTTAGAAGAGCTCAAGAAGGATTTTAATAGTCAAATGAGAGAGGTAGAAGAGTCCTTCAAAAATACAATTGGCCAATTGGAAAAAAAATACACTGAAGAAAACAAGTCCCTAAAAAACACAATTGGCCAATTGAAGAAGGAAGTACAACAGAAGAAAACAATCTGTTAAAAACTAGAATTGGACAAATGGAAACTAATGTCTCTATGAGAGAGCAAGAATCAGTCAAACAGAAACAAAAAAATGAAAAAATAGATGAAAATGTAAAATACCTCATCAGTAAAACAACCGACCTGGAAAATCGACTCAGGAGAGACAATTTAAAAATTATTGGACTACCTGAAAATCATGATGAAAAAAGAGCCTGGACAGTATCTTTCAGGAAATCATAAAGGAAAACTGCCGAAGTCCTAGAACCAGAAGGGAAAATAACCATAGAAAGAATCCACCGATCACCACCTGAAAGAGATCCCAAATTGACAATGCCAAGGAATATAATAGCAAAATTCCAAAATTACCAGATGAAAGAGAAGGTGCTGCAAGCAGCCAGAAAGAAAAATTTAAATATCATGGAACCACAGTCAGGATTACACAGGACCTTGCAGCTTCTACATTAAAAGACCGCAGGGCATGGAACATGATATTCTAAGGCAAAGGAGCTTGGAATGCAGCCAAGGATCAATTACCCAGCAAAAATGAGCATCATTTTTCAAGGGAGGAGGTGGATATTCAAAAATAGGAGACTTCCAAACTTTCCTGATAAAAAGACCAGAGCTCAACAAAAAATTTGATCTTCAAGTACAGGACTCAAGAAGGACTAAAAAGGTAAATGGGACAGAAAGATACAATATGTTGTTAATAAGGGGGGGCTGTTTAAACCCCTACAAGGGAATATGAGACTTGCAACCCTTGAGAACGTATTGTTATTACACCATGTTAAAGGAGTATACATAAAGAGGGTGGATATTAGTTGACTTTGATGTAATGATAAAAAAAAATCTAATGTTAAATGGATCCAAATAAGTGGATCAATCTGATCTTAGAAAATGTACTGAGAAAGGAGGAGGCAGACAAGGGTAAATTACATTACAGGAAAAGACACAAAATCCTATTACAGCAGAGGGAAAGAAGGGAGGGGGGAGCATTGTTTGAACCTTACTCTCATCAGATTTGGCTCAAGAAGGGCATAACATAATCAGTTAGGTATAGAAATCTAACTTGCCCTATAGGCAGTAGGAGGGAAAAGGGGAAAGAAAAGGGGGAAAGAAAAGGGGGGGAAAGAAGGGAGGGAAGAAGCAGTAATAAAGGGGAAGAAAAGGGAAAGGGATAATAAAAGGGGGAGGGACTGAAGGAGGCGTGGTCAAAAGCAAAACACTAGTGAAGGGGGAAAGGAAAAAGGAGAAAGAAAAGCATAAATGGGGGAAAGGATGGAGAAAAAGACACAGATAGTAATCATAACTGTGAATGTGAATGGGATGAACTCTCCCATAAAACGGAAATGCAGAATGGATTAAAAACCATAATCCTACAATATGTTGTTTACAGGAAACGCATTTGAAAACGAGCAACACACACAGGGTAAAGGTAAAAGGCTGGAGCAGAATATATTATGCGTCAGCTGAAGTAAAAAAAGCAGGGGTAGCAATCCTGATCTCAGACAAAGCAAAAGCAAAAATAGATCTAATCAAAAGAGATAAGGAAGGAAACTACATCCTGCTAAAAGGCACCATAGACAATGAAGTAATATCATTACTAAACATATATGCACCAAATGGTATAGCATCCAAATTCTTACAGGAGAAGTTCAGGGAGTTACAGGAAGAAATAGACAGCAAAACTATACTAGTGGGGGACCTGAACCTCCCCCTCTGCACTAGATAAGTCTAACCACAAAATAAACAAGAAAGAAGTTAAGGAGGTGAATAGAACATTAGAAAAGTTAGGTATGATAGACCTCTGGAGAAAACTGAATGGGGATAGAAAGGAATATACTTTTTTCTCAGCAGTACATGGCACATACACAAAAATGACCATGTACTAGGGCATAAAAACCTCACAATCCAATGCAGAAAGGCAGAAATATTAAATGCATCCTTTTCAGATCATGATGCAATAAAAATTATATGTAATAAATGGCCATGGAAAGATAGACTAAAAAAAAAAGGAAACTAAATAATCTAATCCTAAAAAATGATTGGGTCAAACAACAAATCATAGAAACAATCAATAATTTCATTCAAGAGAATGACAATAATGAGACAACATACCAAAACTTATGGGATGCAGCAAAGCAGTTCTTAGGGGAAGTTTTATATCTCTAAATGCTTACATAAATAAAATAGAAAAAGAGGAGATTAATGAATTGGGCATACAACTAAAAAAACTAGAAAAAAAACAACTTAAAAATCCTCAACTAAACACTAAATTAGAAATATTGAAAAATTAATAAAATTTGAAATTAAGAAAACTATTGAACTAATAAATAAAACTAAGAGCTAGTTTTATGAAAAAACCAATAAAATAGATAAACCTTTGGTTAATTTAATTAAAAAAAGAAAGAAGAAAACCAAATTACTAGTATCAAGAATGAAAAGGGTGAAGCTACCACCAAGGAAGAGGAAATTAAAACAATAATTAGGAATTATTTTGCCCAACTATATGCCAACAAATTTGACAATCTTAGTGAAATGGATACATATTTACAAAAAATAAATTGCCCAGATTAACGAAGAGGAAGTAAAATACTTAAATAACCCCATCTCAGAAAAAGAAATTGAACAAGCCATTGATGAACTTCCTAGGAAAAAATCTCCAGGGCCAGATGGATTTACATGCGAATTCTATCAAACATTTAAAGAACAATTAATTCCAATACTATATAGACTATTTGGGAAAATAGGTGAAGAAGGAGTCTTACCAAATCCTTTTTATGATACAAATATAGTGTTGATACCTAAACCAGGAAGAGTCAAAATAGAGAAAGAAAATTATAGACCAATTTCTCTAATGAATATAGATGCAAAAATTTTAAACAAAATACTAGCAAATAGATTGCAGCAACTTATCACAAGAATAATACACTATGACCAGGTAGGATTTATACCAGGAATGCAGGGTTGGTTCAATATTAGGAAAACTATCAGCATCATTGAGCATATCAACAACAAAACCAACAGAAACCACATGATCATCTCAATAGATGCAGAAAAAGCTTTTGATAAAATACAACACCCATTCCTATTAAAAACACTAGAAAGCATAGGTATAAATGGAGTCTTCCTTAAAATAATAAATAGCATATCTAAAACCTTCAGCAAGCATTATATGTAATGGGGACAGGCTAGAAGCATTTCCAATAAGATCGGGGGTGAAACAAGGATGTCCATTATCACCACTGTTATTCAATATTGTACTGGAAACCTTAGCTTTAGCAATAAGAGAAGAAAAAGAAATTGAAGGCATTAGAATAGGCAAAGAAGAAACAAAGCTATCACTCTTTGCAGATGACATGATGATATACTTAGAGAATCCTAGAGAATCAAGTAAAAAACTACTTGAAATAATAAACAACTTTAGCAAAGTTGCAGGCTATAAAATAAACCCACATAAATCATCAGCATTTCTATATATTACCAACAAATCCAAACAGCAAAAGATAGAAAGAGAAATTCCATTTAAACTTACTGTAGACATTATAAAATATTTAGGAGTCTACCTACGAAACAAACCCGGGAACTCTATGAAAGCAATTACAAAACATTTTTCACCCAAATAAAATTAGATCTAAATAATTGGAAAAACATCAGTTGCTCATGGGTAGGCCGAGCTAATATAATAAAAATGACAATCCTACCTAAGCTAATTTACTTATTCAGTGCCATACCAATCAAACTACCAAAATTATTTTATAGAGTTAGAAAAAATAATAACAATTCATTTGGAAAAAAAAGGTCCAGAATATCAAAGGAACTAATGAAAAGAAATGCAGGGGAAGGTGGCCTAGCAATTCCATATCTTAAATTGTAGTATAAAGCAATCATCAAAACTGCTTGGTACTGGCTAAGAAATAGGGAGGTGGATCAGTGGAATAGGTTAAATATGCAAGACACAGTAGTCAATGACTATAGTAATCTATTATTTGATAAACCCAAAGACCCCAGCTTCTGGGATAAGAACCCACTCTTTGGAAAAAACTGCTGGGAAAACTGGAAAAGAGTATGGCAGAAACTAGGCATAGACCCAAATCTCACACCATATACCAAAAAAAAGTCAAAATGGGTTTATGACTTAGAAATAAAGGCTGATACCATAAGTAAACTGGGAGAACAAAGTATAGTTTATTTATCAGATCTATGGAGAACAAAAGAATTCATGACCAAACAGAAGATGTAGAACATTATGAAAAGCAAAACGGATAATTTTTATTACATTACATTGAAAAGATTTTGCACAAACAGAACTAATGGAACTAAGATTAGAAGGAAGGTAGAAAATGGGGAAACAATTTCTTCATCTGAGAACTGTCTGTTCATATCCTTTGACCATTTATCAATTGGGGAATGGCTTGTGTTTTTATAAATTTGTCTTAATTCTCTATATATATTTTAGAAATGAGGCCTTTATCAGAGAAACTGGTCTTGGGGCAGGTAGGGCAGAGGAAGAAGGAGAAAAACTTTCAACTCAAAAGCATATGGAAATGATTGTTGACAAATCAAAATAAATTAATAAAATTAAAAAGAAAACAAAACAAAACAATAAAACAAAAAAAAATATTTTCACCTTGTGTAACCTCGATCAATTTAAGACTATGTGGGCATTTAGATGGCATAGTAGATAGAGTGCTAGGACTAGAGTCAGGAAGACTTAACTTCCTGAGTACAAATCTGGCCTCAGACATTTACTAAATGTGTGACCTGCACAAGTTACTTAACCCTGTTTGCCTCAATTGCCTCATTTGTAAAATGAGATGGAGAAGGGAATGGCAAACCACTCCAGTATCTTGGAGAAGGAAACCCGAAATTGGGTCACAAAGTGCCCAGACAAAATTGAAAAATTACTTATCTGGTGCCCAAAAGGTGGGGGAAAAAAGGGGACAGAAAGGTGAAAAAGATGAAAATTAGGGAGAACGTAAGAATAGCATTAAAAATACCAAAAATGTCTTCACAGTAGGTGATTTTAAGAAATAAATTATCTCATTTTTTTTCATCAGTGAAATGGTTGGAAGAATTGTGGATTAATTAATATATTGAGTTTTCAATTCTTTAAATCTAATTCTATGTCATGATTTTCTTTAGGACTGACAGAGTTCATTAAACTGAATAGAAATGATAATTTGATTAATCATTCAAGAACCACTGGAGTAGTGTATAGCCTACACTATGTGCTTACACTAAATACTAAGCAATGTTCCTTTCTTGGTGAAGTTGTAGTCCAACACTGAGAATGAGAAAAAATAAAAGATATCAACAGAAGTAAATAGGTGCAATAATTATTGAATTAAAGAGCGGCATGATTCTTGTGTTGGCTGGTTGAAGTGGATTGGTTTGTTCATTGAAGGCTTATTGGAAAAGAGTGATTTGGAACTAAAATTTAATGTAACATGGCAAATGGAAAGGTGGAGATTGCTTCTTTTTCATAATATAGCTTAGTCATAGTGTGAGAGATATAAGTAAGTTGTAGAAAGATTTTCTATTGGGTTTTCTACTCCTTTTTCTTCTAATTCAACCCAAATTACTCTTTCTGTATTGCTCTGAGATCTTGGACATAGAAAGCTGGAGAAATTAATAACTTCATCCAAGGATTGAAAATCTTCTTGGTCACATCTTGGGATAAATCATTTCTTGTTCTCAGTGTAGAGGGAGAAAGATGGTAACTTCCTATTAATGGTGAATTAACAAAATAAATCCATGGTTTCACCCATGTGAGTATTCACTCCATTAAGCAAGATCACCACCTCTTGTTGAACTGCTCATAAAGTCACCATGAATTATTATGTCCATAAAGTACAAATCATCATCAGGTAGCCTATTTTTGTTTGTTTGTTTGTTTGTTCTAGTAATGACCCTGGGAATTTAAGTAGACTTGTTAAATGTATCTTTTTGAAATGTAGATAGTATTCAACCCATACTCAAAGTCATTGCATGTAGGTAGGACCTATCAAAACTTATTTTCCTCTGATATAATAATTAAGACCTAAGTACATATTTCAGACCACATTGACTCACATAAGTAAGATTTTATCAGGAGTCCATTTTAAATTTCATTTTAAACAGATTTTCTTGACAGGAGGACTATCTTTATATAGCTAATGATGATTTCTTTCCAAATTGTTTAATTGTTTCAATAGGTGAACTAGTTTAAATAAGATAAGAGTAATCGTTTGGTCACAAGTAAACAAATGACATGGTTTAATGGTGAACTTTACAGAAGAACCAATTTCATTTTTTACTGATGACAAAATAATAAAATGAATATATTCAAGAATAAATTCAAATCACCTTTTTCAACAGCATAAGTACTTAATTCTATAATACCTTGCTATTGTTTAAAGAGCACCATTTTCTCTTCTGCTTTGAATTCATATGTTCTATAACTGCTATTATTGGTTGATACAATGTGATTTATTTTATTTCCAAGCTAGATATGGCATTAATAAAAGAAAGTATCAGGAAATGAAGGCCACAAAACTTGTATTTCCAAGTGCAAAAAGGATATGGAAGATTAAGAATAATGTCTTTAATTTCTAGTGCTATATGAAAAGCTTAGACATAAATTGAAAATGACAAATTTTGGCATTGCACCAGTTCTGCAAATACAACAAATGAGAATGCTTTTTTTTTTTGCTAGCTGAGCTATTCAAGCTGTTGCCATAAAAGAAAAAGGCTATACTAGTGATTCTTACTTTGTGAAAATGCCCTCAGCATATTCAGAATAAGAGATTTACAAAAGTGAAGAAAATATTTTATTGCTAAGTATTTTGTACAAAATAATTCATTTTTTTTAAACCATGGAAACAAGATATTGTGGGTTGTTCCCATGAAAATTAAAGCTATTACTACACATTCAAAGAAAAAATACCACTAAAATGAATTCATATATTTCTGTATCCAAAGAGAACAGGCTCCAAAAATATGACTGCAAAGTTTTCATATTTCATTCTCATTTAAACAACCATTTTATATGATTGTTTTGATGTCATTTTAAATACTGAATGCTTCTTTAAGTAATAGGAAGTGTGACATAGTAGATAGCATGATGGAAATATTTAGGAAGAGCTCATTTTAAATTATCTTCTCAGAGACAAGGCAAGATTGCTGAATAGAAGAAAGCAATATAGCCCAAGCATTTTCCAAAATTATTTCCCCAAAATCTAGAAAACACAGCAGACTAATTCCTGATTGGAAAATGCAACAAAAATATCACAGTTAACCTTTTTTTTTTTTCTGGTCAAAGTTGGTAAAGGGAGGCAGAAAGGGAGCAAAGATTGTGTTGTGTAGAGGTACTAAGTACCAGAACTAAAACTAGGTTCTACAGGTCTACAGGCAAGAAGAGATCTCAGATTCAGAACAGAAAGGTCGAACCTTGAGCAAGGAGTAGGAATGAATACTAGTTCACAGCTCTGTTGCTCGCATCTCAAAACTGGGTATTAGATGCAATTTAAATTAAGGATAGAACTTGCGAGTTCTAGGAGTGGAGAACCAGGAGGGATTGGGGGGGTAGTGCAGAGCCAAGATCGCGGAGTAAAATCAGTGACTTGCTTGAGCCCTCCCCCAAAGTCCTCCAAATACCTATAGAAATGGCTCTAAACAAATTCTAGAGCAGCAGAACCCACAAAAATACTGAGTGAAACAAATTTCCAGCCCAAGATAACCTGGATGGTTGATTGGAAAGGTCTGTTGCACTGAACTGGGAAGGGAATGCAGTTCACTATGGGCATGCAGGCAAAGACCAGGCCACAGGGAACCTGGAGCAGGCCACATGGGACTGAATCATGGGTAGGTGTGGCAGTTTCCAGACTTGTCAACCCACAAATGCCAAAGACAATTTAGAAGGTCAGTAAGAAATGTCTGTGACTGTGGTGAGAGAGAAAATCCATCCCCAGTCCTAATCCCATCCATCCCAGTCCTAATCCCAGAACAGTGCCACGGCAGCTGCTTCTGGCCCATGAACTGAGGGGGAATCGAGTGTGTGATCAGAGGGAGATTGCCAGGATCTCTTTATTGGTGCTGAGGCAGGATTCTCTTGCTTTGCTTGTGCTTGGATTTGAGTCACAATTCTGGGTGATGGTCCTGGAGTGAGGAGGAGTTCTGGCATGGTGGATCTTGTACTTGGCAGTGGAGATGGAATATGCCTCACAATTCCAAGGCAGAAAAGCATGCTTTTGGTCACTCATAGAGAAGAGTACAGGACAAGAAAAGAGTTAACATCTTGCCCTTGATCATACCACCTTGGAAGAACTGAAAATTTACAACTCCCTAAAAGTATCTCTGAAAACAGCTGCACACAACCCCTGAAGTTTGGGACAGTACATTCTTCACACTGGAAGCAAACTCCTACCTTAACAAAGAGTTTATAAAGCAAGTAATTGGCTGGGAAGATGAGTAAATAGTGCAAAAACAAAACAAAACAAAGAAACAAAAAATAAACAGCACATGCAATCTTACTTTGGTGACAAAGAAGATCAAAACATACAACCAGAAGAAGACAACAAAGTCAAAGCTACTACATCCAAAGCCTCCAAGAAAAATATGAATCAATCCCAGGCCATGGAAGAGCCCAAAGGGATTTTGAGAAGCAAATAAGAGAAGTAGAAGAAAAACTGGGAAGAAAAATAAGAGTGATGCAAGAAAATCATGAAAAACAAATCAACAGCTTACTAAAGGAGAGCCCAAAAATACTGAAGAAAATAATACCTTAAAAAGTAGCCTAACCCAAATGGCAAAAGAGGTCCCCCAAAAGCCAATGAGGAGAAGAATTCCTTAAAAAGCAGAATGGGCCAAATGAAAAAGGAAATTCAAAAGCTCACTGAAGAAAATGCTTACTTAAAAATTAGAATGGAGCAAATGGAGACTAGTGACCTTATGAGAAATCAAGACATTGTAAAACAAAACCAAAAGAAAGAAAAAAAAACAGAAGGCAATGTGAAATATGTCATTGGAAAAACAACTGCCCTGGAAAATACATTCAGGAGAGATAATTTTAAAATGATTAGATTACCTGGAAACCATGATAAAAAAAAGAGCCTAGACATCATCTTTTAAGAAATTTTCAAGGTAAACTGCCCTGATATTGTAGAACCAGAGGGCAAAATAGATATTGAAATAATCCACCTATCTCCTTCTGAAAGAGATCCCCAAAGGAAAACTCTGAAGAATATTGTAAATATATATATATATAGCAAGCAGCCAGAAGAATATTGTAAAAAAAAAATATTGTAAGCAGCCAGAAAAATTCAATTGTGCTGTAAGAAATAATGAGGCATTGATTGCAGGAAAAAAAGAAAAAAAAGCATGGCAAGGTCTATGTGGTCCAGTGTAAAGTGAAATGAGAAGAATTGAGAGATTAGTGTACATAGTAACAACAATGTTTTAATGTTGATCAACTGTCAAAGACATGGCTATTCTTATCAATACAATTATCCAAGACAATTCCAAAAGACTCATGATGAGAAAAAAAAACACTTTCCATTTCCAAAAAGAAAATTGATGAACACTGGAGTGCAAATTAAAGTATAAATTTCTCAATTTATTATTTTTTTTACTTTTGTGTGATATGACTAACATATAATTATTTGTTGCATGAGTTCACATGTATTATTGATATCATTCTTCTTGCCATCTCATTGGGTGCTGGAAGGTGTAAGGGAGCCTGAAAACTTGGAATTCAAAAGTTAAAAAGAAAAAAAGATAAAACAGAAAAATATATATTAAAATAACATAAATCAACATGTACAAAAGATAAAAAATGTACAAACAAAATTATTACAGATAGAATTAGAAGGGAAAGGTCTAAAAAAGATTTTTTCAAAATATTTTCTCTGTTAAAATTTTGATACCCAAGATATGTAGGGAATTTATATAAGTAAATTATAACAACAGCCATTATTCAGTGCAAAAATAGTCAAAATATAACTGGGATACTTTTAAAAGAAGAATAATAAGCTATCAATTTCTACATTTTGAAATGCTACAAAAGACTCATGATGGAAAATTTTGTTCAAATCTAGAGAAAGAATTATGGTGTCTGAATGCAGATTGAAACATATTATTTTCTCTTTTTTTTCTTTCTCATGGTTTTTCTCTTTTGTTCTTCTTTTACAACATAACTAAGGAGAAAATATGTTTAATATTATTGTACATGTATAGCCTATACCAAATTGTTTACTGTTTTGGGGAGGGGATAAGGTAGGAAAGGAGGGTGAAAATGAAACTCAAAATCTTATAAAAGTGAGTGTTGAAAATTATCTTTACATGTAATTGAAAAAATATATACTATTAAATTTTTTTAATATATACTATTAAATTTTTTTTTAAATCTTTGAAAAAATAAAAAAAAATGATTGGAATAGAGCTGAGTATGATGTGATTCTGAAAAGTAATACCAACTAGGAAAAAGTAAAAAGAGTAATTATCTTATACTCATGAGGTGAGAGAGGAAGAATTGAAACAGGAATTAGATGGGGGAGGAGGGCTTGTCGTTCTAGAACTCTACACTCATTGGGAATGGGATAAAGTGGGAAATATATATATATATATATATATATATATACATCTAGAAAGATATAAAAGTCTTCTAAATTCAGAAAGAAAGAAAAAAGTCTAAGGGTTTAGGGAGTGGGAGGGATTTTTAGAGGGAACCCTACTCACATCAGATCTGGGTTAAAGAGAGAACAACATATACATTTAGAAAGGAATAAAAGTCTTCTAAATTTATAAAGGTATAACAGGGTAAGGGAAGAGGATAAGGAGGAGTATAGAAGGATGTCTAGATTAATGGGAATGGGATGAAGTGGGAACAACACATATATTTGGAAGGTTATAAAAGTCTTATAAATTCAGATAGAAAGAAAATGGCAATGAGAAAGGTTGAGGGGAAGAAGATTAGGGTGGGATCTTTGGAGGATAGGTTAAAGAAAAGGAGGACAAGATATTGGATAGAAATAAAGTAGAGGAGTCAGGAGGGATAGGAAATAAGAGGCACACAAACATATAATAAAGATCAGGAGCAGAATTTATTAGGAAAAAACAGAGGTAGTAATCATGATCTCAGACAAAGTTAAAGCTGTAATAGATTTAATCAAAAAGAAAAATAAGGAAACTATACTATGTCAGCCTTATTAATCAGTATTGTTTTAGACTATTAAAAAACATTAGACAGTATAAGGTTAGACTATTAGTGTGGTTTAGAAAATAATAAGTTAGTAGATTTAGAAAAATATGGAAAGACTTACACTTATGTAAGAAGATGTTATCCACCTTCAGAAACAAGTATAATGCAGTCTTACCTAGATATATATGAATGTATATGTGTACATATGTGTGATTATAGATATCTATGTATGTGTATGTAACTGTATTCATATGCATGTCTATATATGTCTATATGTATGTGATTTTATATATATATGTGTGTGTGTGTGTGTGTGTGTGTGTGTGTGTGTGTATGTGTACATATACACACATATATAGATATATATGCTTAATTTTAGCCTTCCTGGTGGGGGAAGGTGGGGAAAATGAACCAAGTAAAAATTATACTTCAGAGAACAAAGTAAGAACTATAATGAAGTAAAGAAAAGATGGATGGCTCTGAACACAATGTATAATATGTACTATATAGATTTCTTGAAATGGAAATGAATTGCTTTCTATTTTGAATTTCCTCTTATGTTTTGCTCTACTTATGATAACTTTTTTCTTATTTTGTATTTAAATTTTAATATTTAAGTTTCCTCATTTTTCTTTTTTATATAAGTTTAAAATTAAAACACACACACACACACACACACACACACACACACACACACACAAAAACCCAATGAATTCTAGCACTGTGGGCATTTGACATATCAGCATTGACAGAATAACAAATGAGTGTCAGACTGTATTTAAAGAGTGATGTTGCTTCTATACAACCCTCAAAGTACATTTCAAAGCAGTTAAGTTTGATGATTGGTATGACAATGGAGTTAGCAGCTCATGTAAGTATTGCTTTAGACAAGAAAACAAGGCATGATAGAATTGATTTGAAATGTAAGGAAATGACCATCTCTCTGCCACATTCATGTTGAATTAGGACCAGAGAAAATGATGCTTTCATTTTGTATGCCCTAGAATAGAAGCTTATGGTTGTACAGTGGCTCAGACCATGTTTTCATACATAGCAGTTACTCAAAAATAGGTTTTCAAGAAATATGTTTGAAGGAAGTTAGATATCACAAGGTTGAAAATTGTAATGAAATTATTTAACTATAGTTTTCAAAACTATGTTTGTACTCTGACCTACACTTTTTAAAAGTTCTTTTAGCAGGCAGTAAGCTTTATTTAGGGGGAAAATGTTTCCCTAAACACATTTTAGTTATTTTGTTGTTCTACTGTCATCTTGATGCTCATTTTTTTCTTTTGACACATCAAATGCAACATGGAATCTACATATTAATCTAATTGGGGTTTATAATACCTGAATAGCCATGAATAGAATAACAGCAAAAAAGAAAAAAAATAAAAGGAAGTAAACCAACAAAAAACTTGCCTTGAGCCTGCTAGCCCTTAAATTACATTTTGTTTCTTCCCTCTTTTTCACTGATAATTTTCCCCAAAAAATTAGCCATGCCATTGTAATGTATTCAGTCAGGGTAGCATCACTTTGTTGATTTGAGTAAGTATTCTTAATAAGTCATGTGTTATATACCCATTTGATTGCCTAGTGAAGTTTATGGACCATTTTTCAAATAAATTTTAAATGCATAAAATAAAACAAAGCAGGAACAGTGAGGTGGCACAGTAGATAGAGTGCTGGCTTTGGATTCAGGAGGACCTGAGTTCAAATCTGACCTCAGACACTTGGCATTTAGTAGCTGTGTGACAGACCCTGGGCAAGTCACTTAACCCTAATTGCCTAACCAACAAATAAATAAATAAAACAAATAGTATTGAAAAGACTAGTACTTATATTTAAAAATAGTTATCAAAATATAAATTTCATAGACACCAGGTTAAGCATCTGTGTATACCTATTGGTGGCTGAAGCAGTGTATTTCTTGTTGATATGTTTGTCCTTATTCTACCCACTAAGCTTTGTGAGAAGATTTAGAACTGAAAGACATGTTGCTTTGGCATAATGCAGCAAAATATGAGTGACTACTCCTAAAGGCAGTGGGGGCAAGGTGTTTTCTCGGTTTCAAAAGAGAGACAGATACCTTTCCATTTCCTTCCTCTCTTGGGAATAATCAGTCATGCCACATGTGGTGTACTGTATTTCATTCTGGAGGGCACAGTTTAGTAATCTCAAGATAAGGTGGAAAGTATCTACAGCAGGATGATAATGGCCCTGAGTTAATTCCATATGAGGAGCAGTTGAAGGAAGAGAAGATATTTATAGGAGAAGAGAAGACTCTTGGGTGTTGTGGAGAATTGTGGCTGTTTTCAAGCATTCTAAAGGCTTTTACATTATACATACATATTTCTCCCTATCTCTATATCTATCTATCTTTCTATCTATCTATCTATCTATCTATCTATCTATCTATCTATCTATCCATCTATATTGTAGCACTCCTTGTTCTGCTTAACCCTGAGGGTAGAGCTAGGAGCAAAGTGTAAGAGTTACAAAGAGGAAAACTTAAGCATGAGGTAAAAGACAAATAAATATCCCTAATAATTCGAGAAATGCAAAATGGAATTTCATTTTAAATGGTAACATATTCACTGACAGCAAGCAGATGAGTAATATTGGGTTATCTTATTAAACAATTTTCTTATTCAAATATTGTTTGCAGTAGATGGACCTTGAAGGCCTTTTTAATTCTGGGCTTCAACTCATTTATGATAGACTAAATATTTATCTCTGAAGCTAAATGTGAAAGACATATCCTCACCACTTAGTATTAAATTACCACAGAAGAAATTATTACTGACAATAATTACTGAAACCCATTAAGGGTCACATGAAGGTTGGACCTAGGTCCATCTGGCCATGTGGATGATCAGGGGTTTTCATCTCTCTCTTTTTTTTTGTAATACACTGTGTATCCTTGTTTCTCCAGAAGTGATCAACCAGGAGCCTGTGTGACATATAATAGTTTCCTGAAGGACATATGTGGTATACAGTTGGATTCTATTTGAGAAAGATTCTCTCTCTCTCTCTCTCTCTCTCTCTCTCTCTCTCTCTCTCTCTCTCTCTCTCTCTTAGTCTATCTCTCTCTGTCTCTCTCTTATTAAAATATCTGCATATATTAACATGTTGCCATAGCTATATCGATCTACACAGACATATGTACACATGTACGCACATTTATATAATACATACTCATACATGTGTACATATGCACATGTATGCCAGTCTCTTCAACTTGCACACAAGTATACATGTACAAATCTGTATGTATATATGTATATATACACACATAAAATATATACACATATATACATGTGTATATATGTAAAAATAATGCATTCTTGTTTTTTCTAAAGCCTCAGTTTTCTTGTTCTTATCCCTATTCTTATCATTAAACCAAAGTTCACTGTGTTAAATGGAATTCCATGGCACAAATATATTCTATTACGTTTAAGTGCAATGCATATTCTGACATGCCAGATATTTGCTGTATCTATTTAATACAAAAAACAGTAGAATACATGAACTTATGTGTCCTACAATTTGGATTACACATCAGTACTGAGTATTCCATGATATTGTGATCAAATTTACCATGTACAAATATGACATCCAGTATAATTAACACAGACGGGTGTAGGAATAAATTACTTTGATTTATTTTCTTTCAGATATACATATGTATATATATGGCATATTTATTACATTTTAATGCTAAAATATTTCATACATAATGTATTTTTATTGATATGTTTTATCTTCTAATTTTATTATGAACTTAACAAACATGAGTCTTTATGTAATGATTGGATTGTGAGAGAGGGTTGTATATGTTACTATGAATCTCTATCACATGTTTCTTTTTTAATGTTATAGGACCAACTATGCTCCACTTGAGCTTGTCTGTTATTAAAATCATTTCTTTTTTTTTGACCCTCTTTATTTCCCCCATTACTTTGACTCTCCCTAACCCCATGTTCTATCTTAGCAAACAAAAGCTTTCCCTTATAACAAATACATAGTCAAGCAAAACAAATGCACAAATTGGCTATTATAAAAATGTGCATTTCATTCTGGACTTACAGTCTTTCATTTCTCTTATTTATCAATAGTCTTCTGGAGTTGTGATTGTTCATTGCTTTGGTGACCATTCCTAAATCTTCCAAGTTATTTTCTTTATGTTATTGTAGTTAATAGGTAAATTGTTCTCTGGTTTCTTCTCCATTAATTTGTCTACACAGACTTATACTCTAAAGTCACTGTTTCTGCCATTCCTTGAAGTGTAATAATCCATTACATCCATGTCCCATAATTTGAACAGCCATTCTAAAATGATAGACTCACTGAGTTCTTTGCTGCAACAAAAAGTGCTTTTACAAATATATTACTACATATTTCACTTTTTCCTCTATCTTTTATCCCTTTGGAATTTATGTCTAGAAGTAGTTCTGCTGGGTCAAATCACATTTTAATTCTGGGCAACAGCTCCAATTTGATAGGGAACTTTCTAAGACTAAAAATTGCAGATGAGGTACCAACTAAGAGTGGTAGAGGGAATTTCTTCACCTGGGAGTTAACTGCACTAAAGAAATCATAAATCTAGTCCTTTTCCCTAACTCTATATAAAATTTTTCACAGAAGAAATAGAGAAATGTATAGCTCTATCAGTAATGCAGTAGTGCACTAGTCCTCTCAGAACTAATGAGTCTTTTGGAATTTCTTAGATCACTATATTGCTGAGAAGAACTAAGTCTGTCAAAGTTGATCATCACAGAATGTTGTGTTATTGTGTACAATGTTCTCAGGGCTCTGCTCACTTCACTCAACATCAGTTCATATAAGTCTTTCCAGGATTTTCTGAAATATGACTGTTTATCATTTAGTTTTTTCTTATCCAATGGCACTTATTTTTTTTATTATAAATTTATTTATTTATGTTTAGTTTTCAACATTCACCTCCATAAGATTTTGAGTTTTGAATTTTCTCCCCATTTTTCCCCTCCCCCCACCCCAAGAAGGCATGTAAATTGATATGGGCTCAACATATACATTCATATTAAACCTATTTTCAATTAGTCATGTTGTAAAGAAGAATTAGAGCCAATGGGAGAAAGCATGAGAAAGAAGAAACAGAAGGAGAGAGAGAGAGAGAGGAGAGAGAGAGAGGGAGAGAGAGAGAGAGAGAGAGAGAGAGAGAGAGAGAGAGAGAGAGAGAGAGAGAGAGAGAAGAGAGAGAGAGAGAGAGAATGAGAGAGGAGAGCAAATAATATGCTTCGATCTGCATTCAGACTCAATAGTAGTTCTTTTTCTGGTTGTGAACAGCATTTTCTGTCATGAGTCTTTCAGAATTGTCTTAGATCCCTCCATAGCTAAGAAGAGATAAGTCTATCAAAGTCAGTCATCTGATAATGTGGCTGTTACCATGTACAATTTTCTCCTGGTTCTGCTCACTTTACTCAGCATCAGTTCATATAAGTCTTTCAGGTTTTTTTCTGAAATCTGCCTGCTCATTATTTCTTATAGCACAATAGTATTCCATTACATTCACATTTCAAATTTGTTCAGCCATTCTCCAGTTCATGGGCATTCCCTCAATTTCCAATTTTCAAGTACCACAAAAAGAACTACTATAAATATTTTTTAATTTTAGTGTTTGCATGGAGAAAAAGGATTTAGTAACTCACCATGGTTCTGATTTGTCTTGTATTCATTATTTCTTAAAATGTCTGTATATGTATACATTCTTTGTTGTTTTTATGACAAAAACAAAATGAGTCAATCAATCAATCAATCAATCAATCAATAAATGTTTGTGTACATGTATGTCCTCTTCCTTTTTTGTGATTTCTTTGGAATACAGATCTAGTAGTAGTATTGCTGGATCAAAGGGTAGGCACAGTCTAATAGCTATTTGGGCATAGTTCCAAATAACTCTTCAGAATGGTCAAATCAATTCACAATTACACCAACATTGCATTTGTGTTCCAATTTTCCCACATCTTCTTCAACATTTATCATTTTTCTTTTTTGTCATGTTAGCTAATTGGTTAGGTATGAAGTGGTACCTCAAAGTTGTTTCAATTTGCATTTCTCTAATCAAAAGTGATTTAGAGTATTTTTTAATATGACTACAGATATCTCTAATTTCTTCATCTGAAAACTGCCAGTTTATAGCCTTTGACAGTTTATCAATGGGGAAATGACTTGTATTCTTATAAATTTGACTCAGTTCTCCATATATTTGAGAAATGAAGACTTTATCAGAAACATTGGCTCTAAAAGTTGTTTCCCAGCTTTGTGCTTTTCTTCTCATCTTGGTTGCATTGATTTCCTTTGTGCAAAACACTTTTCAATTAATGTAATTAAAATTATCCATTTTGCATTCCGTAATATTCTCTATCTCTTGTACTCATTTGATCTTACTTTGGTATACAGTGTAAGATTCTATGCTTAATTTTTGCTGTACTTTTTCCAGTTCTTTTCAGAAGCTCTTGTCAAGTAGTAAGTTCTTATCCCAGAAGCTGTAGTCTTTGGTTTGATCTACTGTTTGATGAATAATAAATTACAATAGTCATTGACTACTGTGTCTTGTGTACCTAACCAATTTCACTGATCCCCCTTTCCATTTCTTAGCAGTAGCAAATAGTTTTGATGATTACTGCTTTATGATATAGTTTTAGATCTGGTACAGCTGGGCCACCTTCCTTTGCATTTTTTTTTCATTATTTTTCTCTATATTTTTCCCTTTTTTTTCCTTCCAGATGAATTTTGTTATTATTTTTTTCTAGCTCCAATAACTAATTACAATGCTAGACATGCAGTTCACATTTCTTAGTATAAAAAATAGTCTGTCTTTGTTGAGGCACTTGTAATTAGTCATTGATATTTATTTTATATTTCTCTTGGATATTGTATCTCAAATTTTCTGTTGAATTCAGGTTTTTTTTTTTGCAAAAAATCCTAGGTTTGGCAATTCATTAAATGTCTTTTCTTTTTCATTCAGGTTTATGCTTAACCTCAGTACTTTTGCTCTTTGATATATAGTGTTCTAAGACTTCTGGTCTTTTGTGTAATTGCTGTTACATCCTATGTTATTCTACTTCTGCCTCTGTCTTATTTAAATTGTTCTTTTTCCTCGTTTCTCATGATATTTTCTCCTTAAGCTGGGGTTTCAGAATTTAGCTATCATATTCCTGTAAGTTTTCCTCATAGGATCTCTTTTAGGTGGTGATGGGTGGATTTTTTTTTTCCTGTTCCTACTTTCTCCTTTATTCTAACACTTCAGGATGATTTTTTAAAATTATCTATAGTATTATTGTGTTAAGATTCTTAAAAAAAAAAAGAATCCCATAATATAGCTACATTTCAGATACACATAGTGAAAGAACAGGAAAGGACCTCAGATACTCTTCACTTCACAGATGAGGAAACTGGAGCCCACAGAATGGAATGCCTTACCCACAAGGCATCACGATCTAGTGGCAAGAGGTCCTGTGTTGGCATCAGGAGAGGCTTGGATTTGAAATCTGCCTCTACTGTAACCATGGACGTGTCACTTGACCTCCCTGAGCCTGTTTTCTTATCTGCAAAATGGAAATAATAACATCTGTCATATCAATGAGATAGAAAGTACTTTGCAAATTTTGGAGCACTATGGCAAAGGCACCCATTAGGATGACTATTATCCAGGTTTGAGTTTGTCACCACAGGAGCAGGCATCCTGGAATGTTCAGTTCAAACTCAAGGACAATTTGTGGCATCATGTAAAATTACTTGGTTCTTGTTTGTATATTTGAATATCAATCAACAAACATTTATTAAATACCAGATGGGGCAGCTAGGTGGCCCCAGTGGCTAGAGCACCAGGTCTGGAGTCAGGAAGATCAGAGTTTAAATCCAAACCCAGACATTTACTAACTGTATGACCCTGGGCCAGTCACTAAGCCCTGTCTGCCTCAGTTTCCTCATCTGTAAAATGAGCTTGAGGAGGAAATGGCAAACCACTCCAATATTTTTGCCAAGAAAACCCCATGGACAGCATTAAAAAAAATGCTAAAAAACATGACATGAGAAGATGAGCCCTTGAGGTCGAAAGGGTCTGGACTGTAGACCACAGACACAAATAAAAAACAAGTGTGCCAGGCAAACGTGATAGGTACTTGTATCACAATGACAAAAATGAGACAATCCCTTTAGGGAAGACAAGATGTACATATCGAATTGCTTACTGGCTTAGAGAGGAGGTGAGGGAGGGAGAGAATTTGGAAATCAAAAATTGAAAGAAATTAAAATTGTTTTCAATTGTCTATATTGTGTACATTTTAATTGAGGAAAAATAAAATATTCATTTTTTAAATGTTAAAAAAAGTTTCCTTTTTTTTTTTTGATTGTAGCTTTCAGGTAGTCTAATATTCCAACATTTTCTTTTCTTGCTCTGTTCTCCAGATCAGTTGTTTTTCTTATGAGATATTTTTCATTTTCTTCTATTTGTTCATTCTTTATATTTTGTTTTATTATTTCTTAGTCTCATAACTTTGTTGGCTTCCCCTTCCCACCTCTAGTCCTGGGGTGTGGGAGATGGTGCCTCTGGCCTCAGATCCTCCTTCAGTTCTCCCCTGTATCCTGGAACCAAAACTGAGAACTCTATCTTCCTATAAGTGCACATAGCCAGCACTGCTTCTGCACTCACCTTGCATGTGCTGGTTCCTTCTTGCCCAGGGCCACATCTTAGAACACAGCTGGGCCTGGCATCCCTTATCAGCAGAGGTTCCCTCAATCTTCTCCTGCTCAGATACCTAATGCTGCACTCTCCAGGAGGTGAAAATCCCCGTGGCTGAGGCTGAGGCTAGCCCTGTTGGCCCCAGGACTTGCTGCATGTGATTTCTGTGGAACTAGCCTGGAGGTGTTTACTCTTCACAGCGACCAAACCTCTGTCCTAAGATGGTCTTCTATTATTCTAAAGTTGTCACAGGATGACTATTCTTCCCCAAATCTTGCTAATTTTTTACCACTCTATGCCTTGAGATGCTATTTTGTCATGTTAGTGGGGGAAATCTGGAGAGCTTGAAATTTTCTGACATACTCTGCTATCTTCCCACAATCCTCTCCCTCCTGGGTTTCTTCCATTTGCCTTCATCATCTAGGCTTATCTTTTATAAAACTTCGTAACTGTCTCCAAAATAAAAGGTTTAGAATACACTACACATTTTTGTCTTAAGACTACAATAACACACACAAGTCCAAAAAACAGCAAGAGGGAAAAAAACCCACTTTTTTTCTGTAAATTGGAAGAACAATATTTCAATTCTTAGCACTGTAACTGTAATAAAAAAAAGGGATAGGTCCACATACATGGTCAAATAAAAGTAAGTTATAAAAGATCTACTAAATGGGAGTTATTATGGATTATTAAAGAAACAGCTTTGGATATCATTTACTAAAGATTAGTTTCTGTATAGCAGAATGTGCAATGATATTTCCCAGAATTGCTATATATTCTTTATGTACAATGGTCCAGGAGGATAGATCCTAATGTCTATAAAATAATTACACAGCTTCACCAGTAGAAAGGACTGCCTCAGGAGTTCCCTGTAACTAGAGATCTTCAAGTAGAAACTACACCATTACTTCTACGAGATTGTTAAGGAAAAAAAAATCAGCATATACTTGCTGACCTCACAGGAACCTTCTAACTTAGATTCTCTTATTCTATTATTGTAATTAGGGAACTGAAAACCCAAATGTATCTTAGTTAAATTGTTAATATGAAGTCCCCTTTCTTTTGCCCGTGGAGGTGCTATGTATGTCCACATCATTTTGTCTAATTATGGCTCAAGGGAAAGCATGAATAGAGAGATATTCCTGTTATCTTGTCTATTGTTCTCTAAGGGTGACTTTGATTCCTTCCTGGAATCAAGAGATCAGTACCATGAGGCTGGCCTACTATTTCCTCAGAGAAGGGATATCAAACTAGAATTATATTTATCTGCTACACATAAATATTGATAAGTGCATGGGATTTTTTTTTTTAGATCCAAGTTGCTTTCTTGGTTACTAGCTCTTAATGAAAGAGGTTTTTTTGGTATGTCCAAGAGTTTGACTTTCTAATTTTAATGCTAGTTCCACTAAGATCATCACAAATATCAAACAGAAAATAGATCTATTGATCCAAGCCAATAACAAAGAACAGAGAAGTTGTATAGATTAAACTATATCAGAAATCCTGAAGTCAGTAGTACCTAAGTTCAAATCCATACTCAGATACTTCTTAGCTGTGTGACCCTAGACAAATGACCTAACCCCAATTGACTCCAAGGGGGAAAATATATATCAAAAAACAAAAAGAGGAAAAAGCTTTCCAGCAAGGAGCTCAAACAAGAAAATGTTCCCAATTTTAAACAAGAGGAAATTCCAAAAAGTCAGCAAATTGACAATCAGGGATATTTTTAAGGTATCATCTCCTCTGTTTTGGCTTTTTCCCAAAACCATCCTCTCTTTTTGCAGAAGTCTCTCCTGAAGAGCCTGGAACTGTAATTATATCCTGTCTCGAAGCCAGAAGCCAAAATAAAGAACTTTTCTCTTCTAAGGTCTCTGAAGGCTCCACCCCTCATGCTATCAGAAAGCATCTAGTAATCATTATCTCCACTTAGAATGAGAGTGACATTCAAATGTCAAATTTGAGCCCCAGGCTGGAATCCATTGAAAAAAAACGTAAAATTCTATGGTGAAGGAAAAGCAGGAATACTTCAACTCAGCCAGATGTATGTTTTTACAGTCACTTTGTTTTGCAATAAGGTCCTTAATACAGACTGAAAATCATAAGTTATCACCAAATAACTGCTTATATGCATATGTATTCCAGGAGATGGTAGTGTTCTCTTCTGTTTTAGACCATGAAACTTATCTATGATTCCATGAAATCCAAATTCAAGTTAGCAAACAGAAAACAAACAACAACAAGAACAAGAAAAGAAAGAGCAAGAAATCTCACTTTTGATTTAACATGAATATTGTGTCAGTTCAGGTTTAGAAATTATTCACATTTCTACATTTGTCATAAGCAGAAGTTAAAAAACTGTTGCAAGAAGACTTGATTGTTCATATTGATCTATAGAAATTACTTTAAAAAGAAATGGGATCTCTCTAAAACTTAAATTCTTTCCTTTGGGTTGGTGATTTGCTTCAGTCTGAACATCGGACTGAATTTGATTAACTTCTTTGATGAGTGGCCTGACCCCCTTCCTGTCCTGTTAACTTTTGAATTCCAAGAAAGATGGCCCGTATTAAAATGCTACACAGAAGAAAATTCACAAGACAAAATTAATAAAATAACATAGGAAAAGGTTTCTTTTCCAATAATTAAGCCCTTGGGATGTATTTTTTCATTAATTGCATATTTTCAAGTGTAATTTATTTTACTATTTTCCACCGCATTTCAGAAATTAGCCACAATTTTTTCTTAGTATTTTTCTATCTCAAATTGAAAAGGTATAAAATTAAATATATTGCAATATAGTATGATAATAACCTTCATTTCATTAATCTACAAGTCCTATAGTCATAAGAAACTTGTCAGCTTCATCCAATTTATTAAAAATTTTTGAGATATTGTAATGGATAGTAATTTTTCTTAGAGGTTTAATACTTATGAAATAGTCTGTGAAATGTTATCATTAATAATTAAGATAAAATTATAATTATAAAAATAGATGAGTCAAATACACTTTACAAGGTTTTATCCCTGAAGTTAAGATTTTATGTAAGTTTGCTTACATACAGAATTGAACGATCAGAAAATTTCCAATTGGTATGGAAAAATAATGATATTGTATATTATGTTGATGATTATCTTTGGCTATGATGTTTTTCTGCCAAATATTAATATCTATTTCAATATTCATGAACTGAAGCTCTTATTGTACTATTCAACCATTTCCTAAGTTTTCACAGACTCTAAGTATGAAATGTTCTCCAATTTATGGAATTAGTTTATGTAGAAAAAGAATAAGTACATGCTAAATTTTACTTCCTTATCATAACAAAGCACAATTTAGAAAAAATAAATCACTGATTCTAGTCTCACTTTCACCTTATTTTTTTTATCTCAAATTCATGTCCATTTATAAAACCATGGGAGCTTTATTGTTGAAACAAGAATATAATCAGTATTTAGGCTTCACATGTTCTATTCAAGGAAATATAAACAATATCATAAATAACATGATTATATAAACAGTATAAATAAGATTAGGGAGTAATGTCTAATAAGCATAGCAAAGGAAGTTGAAACAAGATTTTGGAGGCTTTAGATTCCATGATTAATATTAATTTATACTTTATTCAATTAGTCATTCAAAAAGCATTTATTAACACACAGTCAGCATAGGCATCTCACTAAGCACTGGGGAAATAAAGAAGGGCAAAAACACAGTCTTTCCCCTCAGGAAACTCACTTCCAATGGAGTGGCAACTTTAAACAACTGTGTATATACAAGATATATACAGATATATAGTGTAAATGAAACGTTATTAAATAAAGAAGATACTAGTAGTGGGGGGAGAGGAAAGAGCCACAGAGAGAGGCAGAGCAAGACAGAGAATGAAAAAAAAAAGAAACAGAGATAGGCAAAGACAGAGAGAGACAGATATAGATATAGACAGATAGCAAGAAGAGTAGGAAAGGCTTCTTGCAGAAGGTGAGAATTCGAGAATTGTTTTTAAGATTGAATCTCCTCACTTCAACTAGCTACTCACAAGCTTGGTCTTATTACTAGTCAGCATAGGAAATTTGACCTGTGATATTTGTGACAAGTTGATGCAATTATCCTTAGACAATCTGGTGTCCCACAGGGCTCACCATATTGCTCTCAAACAAAATAAACACCCAGTAAGCATAACTTATGGAAGCTGAGAACACCTGGGCTCAGGAGATATACCAGCCTCAGCCTCTTGAGTAGCTAACATTATAACATTTGAAAAAGTTGATTACTTGAGGACCCCAACTCAAATTCTAATCAGTATTAATCAGTTCATTAGGATTTCATAGGGGTTAGCGATTATAAGTTCTGTATATCTGACCACAGAGCTGTGAGCTACAGAGGGTAAGACCACTTGTGTAATCATAGGAAGCTTGCTAGAGAGCTCCGTTCTTGTTTTTCCTTGTCATGGTACAAAGCCTGGTGTGACAGAGGTGACTCAACTACATGAAAAATCTCCCAATTATTTTTGTACCTCTGGACCATTCTCTTTTGTCCAAAATGAGCAGGCATACATCTTAAGACCACCTACTCAGTGGGTCATCCGTCTTATGATAATCTTATGACCACCAAGTTAGTGGGGATATTCTGTGCTTCACCCAACTTTCAATCCTACTTACAGATCATTTTTTATTATCTTAGCCTATGCATCATATCTCAACAATTATTATGTATGTAATAAAGCTCTTCTTGATTGTCTAGACATCTAATCCTATAAAAATAGGGCCTGGAGAGAGTGGGCAACTTAGATTGTAAGGAAGATCTGTAGTCCACTTCATTAGAGGGTACCATGGACCTTTCAATAAAGTGCCATTAGCTCAAAGCTGTGCCTCAGTCTCTCTTATTGTAGGTTGAATAATTTTTATCCCCACATATTTACCACCATACTTAGCTGGAACTGAGGAGAGTAAAGATAGTATTCTAAACATGAAGGAGAGCCAACGAAAAGGTACAAAAATCAGGAGATAAAATTGTCACATGTGAGAAACAGCAAGAACTCCAGAGATTCTAGATCATAGAGGACATGAAAAGGAATAAGGATAAGAAGTGGGCCAGGTTTGCAAAGTCTTCAAAAGCCACACAAAGGATATTATATTTCATACTTAATGTAATGGGAAGTTCTGGAGTATACTGAATAGGATTCTGATATGGTCCTACTTGTTTTTTAAGTTCACTTTGTCAACTATGTAGAGATTAATTCAAATGGGGGGAGGCTTCAGGTATGGTGATCAACAAGAAAGCTATTGCAATAATCCAGACATGAAGTGAATAGGGTCTGTAACAAAGAGATGAAGAGAAGGAAACATATTTGAGAATTGTTGTGAAAACAGAAAAGACAAAATTTGACTTCATATTGGATATGTACAGTGAGTGTGGGTGCAGAGTCAAGGTTGAAAGTGAAGTTGTAAGCCTGAACAAGGGAGAATGGTGGTACCCTTGACAATAATGGGAAAATTCAAAAGATGGGAGAGTTGGATTGAGGAGAAATATTTTGGACAGGTTGAATTTGAGGTGCATAGTCAAGTTTAAGTTCAAGATGTTCAAGAAGTTGACAATTATACACTGAAGATCAGGTGAGAGACTAAGGCTGGAAAATGGATCTGAGAATTATCTTCATGTAATAAAAATTGATTTCAAGGAGCTGATGAGGTTATCATGTGAGATAGTAGAATGAGAAAGTAAGAGGATGCAGGACAGATCTTTTGTATATACCTATAATTAGTAGGCATGGCCTAGATGATGTAACAAAGGAGATGGAGGAAAAGATAGATAAAAAGAGAAGCAAGAGAAAACAATGTTATTAAAACCAAGAGAGGAGAGAATATCCATGTGAAGATTTTGGGGTCACAGAGTCAACCATGACTCACATAACTGAAAACAACAAGAAAAAATACAAATATGAGGGATTTTAAATAAACATGGGCAGATTTGTATAAAAGATGTAGTACAGTATAATAATTACAACAGTGTAAATGAAAAGATCAATAAAAGCAATTGGACCTCTGAATAATAGCCAAAAAATAGTTTTCAAAGAACAGTTAAAATACAGTGGAGAAGTGGAGGATTACTATGACAAAATTTTGTATATATAATCTGATATGTTCTTTTGTAGTCAGTGCTTTTGTTTAATTGTTTTTCATTAACACAAGGCAGGGATTAGTCTAGAGGGGAGTTTCAAAAAGACTGATATCAATCAAAAAGTAACAGTAAAAGGTAATTACTAAATAATAATTTAATAAATACTTAAATTACCAAATTAGCAATTTAGTAATTACTAAATAGTTAAATAATAAATGCATAAATTAGGCATGAAAGAAAAAAATATATATTGAAGATAAGAGGAGAAAAGGCTGATGAAGTACAGTCATTTTTTTAAATTTCCATCTTAGTCATGTTGCAAAAAGTTAAGCTTAAAAAAACAGTTTGCTTCCATCTCTACTCAGACTTCATCAGTTTTCTCTCTGGACATGTATAGCATTTTTAATTACTGATCCTTTAGAATTGTCTTGGATCAATTGTAGTGATCAATGTAGTTAAGTCTTTCACAGCTAATCATCCTTGAAATAGCATTACTACCATGTTTAATTGTCTCCTGGTTCTTCTCACTTTGATTTGCTTGACTTCATGTAAGCCTTCCCAGCTTCATCTGAAACCATTCTGCTCATCAATTTTTATAGACCAATGATATTCCATTGCAATCATATACTATAACTTGATAAGCAATTCCCCAATTTGTAGTCTTGCCCCCAATTTCCAATCTTTACCATCACAAAAAGAGCTACTATACATTTCTTTTTGCAGAAATAGGTGATTTTCCTATATCTTTGATCTTCTTAAGATACAGATGTATAACTAGTATTACTTGAGCGGTATCTATAGTTTTATAGACCTTTAGTTGTAGTTCCAAATTGAAGAAGTGATATTTTTATATAAATTGATTATAATTGCTGTCATCAGTTCTCTGAAAGTTTTACTTAAGGAGATAAGCAGTAAAGAGAAAAGTCATGAGATGATGCCAAAAAAAGAAAACAATCATCATTGCTGTGGAGCCTGGGTACTAGAGAATTGCAATGTACATAAATATGGCTAAACCTGATGACTAAAGTAAGGAATGTAGAAAAGATTTATTCTTTTATGTTGCTTTATTTTCTCCTTTATTTTTGGAAGGGGAGTAATTTACAAAGAACTTTGTTGAAGCTCTCAAGGCAGTTTACAAAAGAAAAAGTCACATCATTAATCCTTTCATGGGATTTGTTTAACAATTACAAAAGGTAAGGTTACTTCAATGGAGCTCAGAGATGACCTGGGAATAATAATCGAGAAGCATGATGACTGTTGTTTGGGGAGGTCTAAAGAGAAAAAACGAAAAGTTGTGAAGAGAGTAAGAGAACAGAAGATAATTCAAAACAGACAAGAAATTAATTTGGAGCTAATAGAAAAAAAATAAAAAATTGAAAGACAGGGGCAAGACCAAAGGCCATCCCTAATAGCTGTGATAATAAGGAGATAATGTAGGAGAATGACAGTGTCTGTGTGTGTGTGTGTGTGTGTGTGTGTGTGTGTGTGTGTGTGTGTGTATTTTCCTGCACCCCTTTTAGATGTGGTAGGAAAATCTTTAGAAAGGAGCAAATGACTTTAGATGTGAATAAGGAAAACTTAAAATGGTGATGTTAGCTCCTAATAATTCTTCAAGAATTAGGTGAGAAATAAAGATTACATTTCATTAAATAGAGCATAGAGCCAGAGTTAGGCTTGAGTGAACACTCTCATTTATAAATGAAACCATTCAAGGTGGTTGTATTCTTTTGTCTCTTCACAATAGCAATCAAATCAATGGCAATTTTCCCCCTTCAGAAAATGAATGGGTGCATTTAGAAACAATAGAAGAAGGGGGAAAAAAGTATCTTTCACATAGTTTGGCCTACATGTGTTCCAAAGCAATTATTTTATGTACTAAATGTCTTTCAATTTTTTCTTTTTTCCCTGTTTTTTAAAATTATATAATTTCCTTTTAATCAGTTTCTCTACCAATGACTTCTTGTACGTGTTCTTCCACTTAATTTTCCACTCCTCCATGACAGAATTATTCTTTTGCAGTTTTATGGGATGGCATGATAAAAGACAAAGAAATTAGAGAAAGGGTGTTGTAATCTTTGTCCATGGACTATGATATTTTTGAAAGATTGTGATAAGGCATCAGATCAGATTTAAAGGTAGGCTAGATCCAGATTCTGAAGGGTCTTATGCAATTTAATAAAAATTTATATTGTGCTGACCAAAATTTTGAGTAAAGAAGCAATATGTTCAGGACAGTATTTAAGGAATAATTTTTGAGCATCAATGTCAAGGATGGATTTTGCGGAAGTTAGATTGTGAGCAGGAAAACCTATTAGGAGGTTATTTTCAAATGTAAAGTGAATGAATCATAAGACAAATATGAATGTGTTTTATATATATATATATATATATATATATAAATATAAGAGAGTGTGTGTGTCTGTGTAGGAGTATTTTTGAAGAAGAAATTATAGAACATGTTGGCTTATGTGATATGTTGGCCATAAGGTACAATAAAAAATGATTCCAAAGTCACAATTCTGAGTAATTAGGAGCATGGGGTGCCATCAGCAGAATACTAAAGTTAGGAGGAGGAAAAGATCTGGGAACAAGATGATAGTTTCTTTTGGAAGTATTTTGTATTTAGTAGACTAGCAAAGAAAATTTTATTTTAGAATGAAATGATTAGAACATAAAGAAACTTGAGAAAATATATAGGGCAAAATTGTCATTTTACACATTTATTCATCAAAGGTTTATTTTATACTTCCAAAGAGCAAAACATTGTGCTAAGGGCTAAAGAGACAATGATAACAATAATAGCTGATATTTATGTATCACTTTAAGTATAAACAAAACAGTGTTTCACATGTATAATTTCATGAGTTCTTAAAAATAATCCTGTGAGGGAACTACTCTAGGGATGATCAGTGAGGAACAGAGAGCTCAATAGATTAACTCATGGTTAGAGCACTAATAGAAGCTTTGTACCTCATGATTATTTCCTGGAAGCTCTGTTAAATACTAGGAAAGGCATTCCACAGTTTTCACAGTAAACGTAGCAATTCCAAGATTCAAAATGGCAGTGTATTATTATTTCTTTGATTTCAAGGAAGTAATACACCAGAGAAACCATAACATACCAAAAAAAAAAAAGTATAACAGAAGATCTAATGTGATATGAAATAAAGAAAAGAGGAAGGTTCCAGTTCCAGTATAATGACTTAATGAAGGATGTAACACAAGACTTAAGATTTAAAAAGAGAGGTTTGTAACAGATGGCCAAAAAAAAAATCAGCCTTCAGAAAAGCCTAGAGGTCTAAGAATACATGATGTTGCAAGAGAGTGAATGAAAGCAAGTAATGCAAATAATGTTGGAAAAATAGATTGAAACCACATTGTATCAAGCCTTAAACATCAGGTTAAGAAGTTCATATTCCATTCAAAAGGCAATGGGGGAAACACAGAAGGTTTTTGGTCCAGGAAAAAAAAATTGTCAAGTTTGTGCCTTAGAAAAAGTGTTTTAGCTAGGGATAAATAGATAGATCTCTTATGACAATAATCTGGGTAATAGACAATGCTAGAGATAGCAAGACATAGTGAAAAGATAGCTAGAATTAGAAAGATATGGGTTCAAATTCTGGTTCTGACAAATATTAGCTGAATTATCTTGGGGGTCATTTAATGTATCAGTGCCTCAGTCAAATCTCCAAAACTAAAATTCAGAGCGTAGTAAGGTTCTGCTTACAGTGGTAAGAAGCATTTCCTCAACAAGAGTCATACATGTGTATATGTGCATATGTGCATAATGTGTGTGTGTGTGTGTTCATTTGAAAGAGAAAGAAGAGGGAACTTCCTGAAAAATATGGCCAAGTGAGGCAATAAATCACCTCAACTCTTCCAAATTCCCCTCAAACAACCTTTAAATGATGCCTCAAAACCAATTTTTGAGTGGTGAAACAGTTTTCCAGTCCAGGACAGTTCAAAGAATCAGCAGGGAAGGTCTGCTTCATTGACGTGAGAAAAGAGCACTATTTTGATCCAGGCAGAGCCTGAGGAAGCTAGTAGTAGTACATATACCAGGAGACTATGAGCAAACCAGCTGCAGAGATCCAACTCCAGTGCATGGTACCGTTGAGGCCCCAAGCCATGGGTCTGTTCCCACACAGGCCAACAGCAAGGCCCTGACCCCAATTAAAACCAGCAGCGAAGCCCCACCCTCAGTGAAAGGCAGAAGCAAGGTCTGAACTGTGGCAAAAGAAGATTGACTTCATCACCAGCATTCACTTCCATTTACCTAAACAGAACATAACTTCATGTATGCATCGTTCCAGCAAACATTGGCGTTTAATAGACAATGTCTTCATAAGGAGAAGATAGATAGGATGTGAGAATGACAAAGGCAATGTATGGCACAGTGTACTGTACAGTCATAGATCCATGGAAAGCAAAACATGTGCGTTTAACACAAGCAGTGCCCCCAAGGCATGATGACTATTAGGAGATTCAATATCAACAAATTAGAGAGCTCTGCTTTTGTGAACAATTTGTTACTCACTGGGAGAAAAGTCTGAGCCAGCATAACGTTGGTCTCAGTGAAGCAAAAAAGGAATGGTATACAACACTTCATTTACATTATCTGGACTTGCAAATATCAGGAATGGTTTGATGAAAATGATGGGGAAATTCAGAAACTACTAAGTGAAAAAGGAGAACTCTGAAGGATTACTAGTAGGACAGTTTGTCCATCTGTAAAAGGCAGCATTTAGTTCCATCAAAACTGAAGTGTAAGCAACACAGAGATGCAAGGCTCAGTAAGAAGGCAGGTGAAATTCCAGGTTAACCCTGATAATAACAGTCCAAGACATTTTTACAATGCCTTGAAGGCTTTCTGTAGAGCAAATAATTTGGTACATCTAAATTACACAGCACTGATGAAGTCACATAGATCATTCACAAAATTACCCTGGATAGATGGACTGAACACTTCCATACTGCTCTCAACAGATCTTCATCAACCAATGCTAAAGCCATTGACCATTTACATGAGGTTGAAGACAATCTTTCTCTAGCCACTTCTGATTGAACAAGATGTTTTGAATGCTATTATGCTCTTCTCATATGGAAAAGTGCTTAGTGCTAATTCTATTCTGGCAGAGATCTACATAGCAGGGGGTCCACTGCTCATACAAAAACTGATAAAAATCTTTCAAAGATTTCCAATAAATCTCTGTAAAGGCAAGGAAAGGTTATCCTCCAAATGATCAAGGATTCCTCTATTGTCCATATATATAAAGGAAAAAAAAAAAAGAAATATGCTGTCCTGTAACAACCATGGGGGTGGAAAGGAAAGTCTCTTAGTTATTGCTGGCATGATTCTTGCCAGAGGATTCCTTAACAGGCTGATCCTTCACCTGAAATACGGTCATCTACCTTAGCCAGTGTAGCTTTAGAAAGGTCTGAGGAATGGACAACATGGTGCTTGCTGCTCAACAACTCCAGATGAAATGCCAGATGCAGAACAGAGCTCTGTGCACAATGTTCATCAATCTAACCAAAGCCTTTCATATTGCCAATCATGAGGGCTTGTGGATGATCATGGCAAAATATTGTTGCCTGGATAAGTTCTGTAGTATTGTATGCCAGTTTCATGATGGCACAGTTGTATGGATTCTGGATAATGGACTCTTGCACTTTCCCAGTCACCATTGGAGTAAAGAAGGCCTATGTGCTTGCCCCCATGCTTTTTAGTATGATATTTTTAGTAATGTTTTCAGATACCTTTAATGAAGATGCAAATAGCATCAAGGTCAACTGTCTTACTGATAGTATACTATTTAGCTTGAAAAGATAAGGCTAAAGTAGAAGGAGAGCTCATACACAACGTTTTGTTCAGAAAGGATTGTGCACTCAATGCAGCTTCTGAGGCTAAGATACAACAAAGTATGGATGGATTCTCTGAAGCTTGTGTCAATTTTGGCCTGACAATCAACACCAATAAAAGAGAGATCCTCTATCAGCCAGGACACAACATCCACACATTGAACAACAGGTTAAACCAAATGGAGAAATTTTGAATGCTGTGCATAAATTCACTTACCTTGGCAGTATACTTTCCAGGGCTGTACACTTCGACAATGAGACTGACACAAATATTGCTAGAGCTAGCCCAGCATTTGGGAGGTTCTGAAAGAATGTGTGGGAGAGAAGAGGTGCTGACCTCACTGTTGTATACCTCTAAAATCTGGACAATCCAAAAGTGCTGTGCCAGAAAATTGAATTGATTCATTTTATTTGTCTTAGGAAAATTCTTAAGATCACCTAACAAGATAAGGTACTAGACAATAAGGGCATTTCTTGAGCTGAGCTACCAAATGTTGAAAACCCTACTTTAGAGATTTCTGCTGCTAAAATAAAATAAAATTTGAAATCCTGTCAAATTATAAAGATCTGAATATCCAACAACAACCACCTCAACAGGTTTAGTTGTATTCAGTTTTTTCATTCAGATCTGGGCAAGATTTTTTCATTTCTTAAGGATGACAACTCTCACAGGCATTAGCAGGATGGGGGCCCTTGAGGCTGCCTGGGAGCATACACCACATGGCATGCTTCATAGCTCTGCCTTGCTATAATTCTCTCAAAACCTCTGCAATGGGAGATTAAAAAAAAAAAAGTCTTATAATTTATTATTTTTTGTTTATTTTTAGTTTTCAACATTAACTTCAACAAGATTTTGAGTTCCAAAATTTCTTCCCATCTCCCCCCTCCCCCACCTCAAGATTACAAGCCATTTGATATAGGCTCTACATATACATTCATATTTAAACTACTTTCACATTTGTCACGTTGTAAAGAATTAGAACCAATGGGAGAAACCATGAGAAAGAAGAAACAAAGAAAAAAGAAAGAAAAAAAAGAGGAGCAAATAATATGCTTTGATCTGCATTCAAGCTCCATTGTTATTTTTCTGGGTGTAGAAAGCATTTTCTATCATGAGTCCTTTGGTGTTGTCTTGGATCCTTGAATTGCTAAGAAGGGATGAGTCTATCAAAGTCAGTCATCACACATTGTAGCTGTTACTGTGTACAATTTTCTCCTGGTTCTGCTCACTTTACTCAATATCAGTTCACGTAAGTCTTTCCAGGTTTTTCTGAAGTCCACCTGCTCATCATTTCTTATAGCACAATAATATTCCATTACCTTAATATACCACTACTTGTTCAGTCATTCCCCAGCTGATGGGCATCTTCTCAGTTTCCAATTCTTGGCCACCACAAAAAGAGCTGCTATAAATATTTTTTTGTATGGGGTGGGTCCTTTTCCCATTTGTATGATCTGTTTGGCATATAGACCAGGAAGTGGTATTTCTGGGTCAAAAGGCATACACAGTTTGGTTACCCTTTGGGAATAAATCTTCATATAACTGATCTGCTTCAGCCACTTCAATGTCAGTGGCTAGAGCATAGACTTGTGCTACTGTGATGTTGAATAGTTCGCATTGTATTCAAACAGATATCATTCTGTCATTTTTGAGCCTTAACCCCAGTACTGCTCTTCTCACCATTTTATTGACATATGAGGGATACTCTACTTCTTCTAAGGGATTCTTGCCCACAGTAGTGTATGTCATGATCATCTACTGCTATTAAGCTAGAGTATAGTTTAGGCTCAACACTTTTCGCCAGGATAGTGGCACAGTAGTATGTTTTCTCCCTTCTCTGAATCATGCACACAGGTGCCAGAGCATAGGTCTGTCAAAAAATTCTTCATCTCAGAATCGTTTTATGCAAGTTTGCCTATAGAATACTCCTTAATTTAGGGTTTCATTTCCTTAAAGTTTCATTAAAATGCCACATCATGGGAAAGCTTTCCTGATTCTTTAAGTTGTTATTGGCTTTATCTGTAAATGCTGTGCCCTTAGCTACACTAATTTCATTATGGACAGGTATTTGTTGTGTCTCTAGCATATTGCAAGTAGGATGTACCTCTAAATGTTTTTTTGAACTGAGCAAATAAATTTTGACTCTTCATAAAACATTCCTACATGGACGTTTAATTATTTTTCTGTCATATTCATTTAATTGAGGGTATTCATTGGAACTTGAATATTTCGACAGCCTCTTTTTTGCCTTACAATATGATGTGTAGTAGTAGTTCAAAGGCAAGATAATCAGGTTAAGTCCTTATTTTCTTTTATGATTTCAGGTTGTATTTGAGAACCTACTCACCATTTTTAACAATTCTATGGAAACTAACTTCTAAAGCAAGTTGAAAGCTGGGGACTACAAATCTATCAAGATGATTTCACTTGTACCCAACTCATTACCTTCACTTTTCCCCTTCCTCATATTTTATATAGCATGCCAAGTTTAACCTTCAATAAATGATGCCATTTTCAACTACTTAAGCCAAAGAAAAAAAAGAAAAGAAGAAAGGAAGAAAAAGATAAAAAGAACAAAAAGAAAGGAAGGAAGGAAGGAAGGAAGGAAAAAATTGTGATGCCGATCAACATAAGGATCAACCATGATTCCAGTGTGCTGATAATGAAGAATTATGACAAAGAGGTAACAGACAAATATGTAGAATAAGAAATTCATTGTTTAACATGATTAATATGAAAAAATGTTTTGATTAACTATGCCTATGAATCCTTAATTCTCCTTCCTTTCTTTCCTTTTCCTCCTTTCCTTCTTTCTTTTTTTTACCTTTATTCCTTCTTTTTCATTGGGTGATTGGGTAAGTGGGAGGGTCAGGTGGATACTTGATGATTTAAAAATAAAATCATATATGTATACATACATATATATATATATTTTTCTCTTAACTTCAGTGTTTTTTTTTTCACTTTTCTGGTACTCATTCTAGTTTTCTAATGTGTCTTTTGCTAGATATTCTTCTTTTTCTTTTTCTCTAACTGGGGTGTACTTCAAATCTTCATTTTTAGCCTTTAAGAAACTTTAAAGTGTGAAATATAAGCTCAACAATATAGGAAGAATAAATATATATTTTATTTTCTACTAAATGTAAGATACTGGGCTAGGCAGTGATTGGAACAAGATAGGAAAAAAAAAACCTTAGTCTTCTACTTCATACTCTCTACTTTTTGTAACCATAGAACCTTATCTTAAGATGTAAGAAGGGCCCATGCATTGCTAGATGAGCCCCCCACATTAACTTTGGGGTGTCACCATTCAAAGGGAGCAAAAATAGACATTTCTAATGTTCTTCTCTCCTCCCTTCCCCTCTAAAGATATTTCAGTTTTTGCCAGGAAGGGAAACAAGAAGTTGGGGGAGTGTCAGATATTTGATCACTCTGTTCTAAGACAGAAAGAGAACTGGGATAGAATTTTATCTCTCTGCTTCCTTAACTGTGGTTAGTCCAGGGAATGAAGTTTTCAAGTTCAAGCTCACTTCTAATTACTGTCCATTTTTTGTGGAGGAGAGGAGGGATGAAAGACTCCAAACTTTATATATAAGGCTATATCCCTTCCCACTGAACAGCAGTTCAACAATGAATATACATATAGAAATTGGCCACGAAAACTTATTTATCCAAATCAATAGCAAAACAGAAATCAGAGAAAGTATCCATGTGAGAATATACACCAGACAATACAGACTGAGGGAGTTCTCCCACTGGGAGAGAGGTAATTCAGCTTAACCAAGATAGCAATCCCCAACACTCCCCCAAGGGGAAGTTCTTTTAAGTTTCTAGAGTAGCAGCCTGAGGGTGGGACATGATGGAAACTGCCAGTTTTCTCATGGAGACTTCTTCCTAGAGTCTTTTCCTTTAGCAGCCTGGTGGGGTTGTTGTCTTATGATTTCCCTCTCCAGGATGGAAACCAGAAGCACCCATAGAAACTCAAACAGAGACCTAAAGATGACTCTCCAGCTTCAAGAGGGTCTAAAGAGTCTGAAGCTTTCTCTTTCTTCCACCAACAGTGTCCCAGCCCTGATTCAGGGCAAAGTAGTCTTCTACAATAAGGAGGTTTTGGAGACTGTGGTTACACTTATATAAATTTTCAAGAAAACTTTAAGAGGAAGTAAAAGTTTAGGGACAGATATGAACTAAATTTATCACAGTTGTAGCTTTGGCATCTTTGATTCATGCTTATTATCTCCAGTAATCATGAGTTATGTAAAATGTGATTCTTTGTCCCCATACCATTTATTTCTTAACTAAGGCCTAAGTGATAGTGCCCTTTTGCAGATATGCAGAGTAAAATATGAAGGCGCACCCTACCAAAACATTCACACAGGTGATGTGCAAGAGCAAGAGACTTTTTCTCATCTCTTGAATATGTGTTATTTCCTTAATCCCATGAATTCCTATTATTTCCTTTCACATAAAAATAATGGCTTTCAATCCATAGTATGGTGAAAGGATATGGGATTTATCTCTGTAGTCTAGCCCTTATTCTCTGTGCATGAAAACTTCTCAGTGTCCAGTGAAATGAGAATTCAGTTTTATTGTTGCTATTAATCTCCCTACTATTTTATCAATTATAAGTGGCATATCCAGTATGATTATTACCTTCTTAAGAAAAATGTGCCCTTATACTCACAACTTCGACATAGAGTTACTTTTACCCAGTAGAATGCAAGTTTATTGTGGACAAGGACTATATTTTGTTTGTTTTTTTCTAGGCATATCTGTTGTTTGTACATTTGGGTGATAAATGCTTGAATTGATTATGTTTTTTCAGCAACGTTTTGTTGGCTTTAGAAGTGTACAGCTATTGCAAACCCAACCTGAGCCTTAATTCTCTTGTCCAGGTGTATGGTATGCTACTCTGTCAACACTTCAGAGTGCTGACTATAGATTCTTGATAGTTGTCCAAATCATTGTAAGATGCAAGTGAAAAAAATACTTTCAAAGTATTGATTGCAGAGGTTGATATCCTGGATTTTCTCTCATAACATCATGCAATTTGTCAAATATCAGTTTAAAACTTCTACCAGTGGCTAGCTAGCAAATCAATTAACCTCTCTGAGTCTCAATTTCCTAATGTGTAAATGATGACATTGTACTGGATAAATATAAAGTAATCTTTCCTGCTTTCAAAAATTATGATTTCATAGTTTGAGCTCTAATTAGCAATTATTCATTTCATCATCTCTACTAGGGAAAAGGAAAGATATTAACATGTAAATCAATAATTTATTCTTGCATCTTTGAATTGATTCTCTAATATAATCTCAATCACACTTGAACTGATTAGCCCATCTAGGAATCAGTCAATTCCTGAGTATAGTGCACTTTCTATTTAATACGATTACTCTAAACCCCTTTTCTTTCACTGCTTATCTGTGTAAGACAGAGGTTGGAGTGCAGGTTCAAAATACACACACACACACACACACACACACACACACACACACACACATGCACACACACAATTTTATTAGCTCATTTTGCATCTTATTAGTCAAAGGTTTGCAGATCAGATAGATGGTTGACACATTAATGGTTAAAATAAGGTTTTTGTTTATCTATAAATTTCAGTTATCTATAGTGCCATTGAGTCATTATACTCACACAGTGATAAGCACACTGTGTGCACTTTATCAATTGATACAATAAGTGAGAATCTCTGTAATTAATTTTTTGACTAGCAGTGATTCTCTCTGTATAACTTTTCTGATTTTTAGCAGCTTCATTCACACTAAAACTACTTGTGCTAAAATCGAGTCATTTTAAACAAGCAATTTAGAACAAGCAAAGAAGAAAATGAAAGGTAGGGGATTGTCAAAAGCATTGAGACGGGAGTTCTAAATATACAAACTTTAATTTTCATTTTTCTTTTTGCTTTTATCTCACTTCTTGCCCACTCCTTGTAACTTCTTTCTCTTTTTTTCCTTTTCTTTTCTTCCTTTCTTTCTTTCTTTCTTTCTTTCTTTCTTTCTTTCTTTCTTCTTTCTTCTTCTTCCTTCCTTCCTTCCTTTCCTTCTTTCTTTCTTTCTTTCTTTCTTTCTTTTTTTTTTCTTTTTTCTTTTCTTTCTTTTTTCTTTTCTTCTTTCTTTCTTTCTTTCTTTCTTTCTTTCTTTCTTTCTTTCTTTCTTTCTTTCTTTCTTTCTTTCTTTCTTTCTTTCTCCCTCCCCTCCTTCATTTTCCTACACCCAAGGCCTTGAATCCAGAGGACTTGGGTTCAAATATTTATAAAAAATGAGGAAATTGGACTAAATGGATTTTGAGGTCTCTTCTCTAAATTTATGTTTCTCTTCAATTTTAAAATTACATGAATATTTTTACTGTATGATAATAAGGAGTAGAAGGTAGAGGAGAAAAAAATAGGCAAAAGTAGGGAATATGATTCCCCTGTGTGAGAAAAGGAAAAAGCATCAGAGCCAAAGATATATATTCAACTGCACCATCAGGAAACTATAATTTAAAATTTTAGCTCTAGAAATCTGAAAAGCACCTACAGTTCTCATGGGTCCCTATAACTTATAATTATCTTACTTTACAACCAAATGCTTAATTGAATACTGATAGACATATCTCATTATCTTCTGCTGAAGACTGTATACAACATGAATAATGACTGATAATTTGTTAAAGTGTAGATTTAAGACCATCATTCCCATAAATTTTAAACACCTAAATTAATACCACTGATTTCTATTCACTTGTTTCACAGTTTTCTTTTATTTTCTTTAAATAATTTATTGGGCCCTTATTTTGGAAGAAATAAGCTGTTTTAACTAATCTTTTAAATAACCACACTTTCCAGGAAGTGAAGCAGGATTAGAGGTATTTATAATGTCACATGTTTTATGTAGTAGTGAAGGGCTATAAAAGGCTCTGACGACCATTTAGGAAAATGAAGTGTGATTCTCTTTTTTTGGCTTGACTAAAATAAATTGGTTGATTCATACAGACACAGACTTACATTCATAGAATTACTGATTTTAAGCTACTATATATAAAGTATCATGGACTATTTTAACCTGAAATTCATGTCTAATGTATCTCGATATGTATAATGATTTGACTAAGGGAGCTTCCTAAACTGAGGGGCAGGGACTGGACACGTGCTAAATTGAAAGAGAAGGTAGACAGGAGGGATATTAGTCTAGAAACATTCTCTAATAATTAAATTTTAACTTATATAATATACATGCAGTATGAATAATTGTTCTAAAATTAGAACATGTGAGCTCCTATTTGTTAATTTATTGAATTTGTTCTAGGAGTTCATTGAGAAGTCTTTCATTATTGGCAGCAATGGTCGAAAAATAATGATATTAAAGACAAATAGCATTTTTTCACAAAACACTTTATAATTATCGTCTCATTTGATCTCCATAAAATCCTATGATGTTGGTGCTATTATTATCCCCCATTTACTCTATTGAAAACTGAGGTTAAGAAAGATTAAGTGATTTTCTCAAGGTCACAGAATGCTGTCTAACACAGATTTCATACTCAGATCTTCCTGACTCCAAGCCCTAAATTCCTTTTATTAGACAATCTAGCTATTTCTATAGTAATAGTAACAATTTCAGTAACATTAACAAAAATGATAATGTTTCTACTTTCGTGCCTGAGAGGATGTTAAAGGAGAGGTATTCTCCCAGACACAAAAGGGAGAAAAGTAGGTTTTACTCTCCACCAATTCTCTGGTGCGATAAGAAAGTAGGACAATCAATTCTTGCTGCTCGTGATCTTTACTATAAAAACTGAACCCTTGCTTACCCTGTACATAAGGAAGACCCCAGATAGACACAGGAGATTCTTTCTGTCTCTCTCTCTATCTGGTATGCCAAGGTCATAAGACCAAAAGACTGCACAGGCTTTGAAATAGAAGGAATCTTTGAGGTCATGTAGCATAACTTACATATTTTAGATATGAGGAAAATGAGGGACAGATTTGAGCTTTTTGCCGAAGGTCAAACAAATAATAAGTGGCAAGCCAAAATTAGAAGCCACAAGCTCTGACTCCAAATTTAGCACATCCATCTTGTGCACCATTGCAGAAAACATTGATAGTAGTATATCCAGTTGCAATGCCTATGCTCACAATACTGAATCCAAATAATGGTTGCAACTTCTGAGTTACATATTCAGGAAAGGTAAAAGTGAAAAAGTTCAAAGGAAGAAGACTGATTAAAAACCTAACTCCAAAATTAATAAATGAAAGTAGGTGTTGGTTTTATGAAAAAAAACCAATAAAATAGATAACACAGTGATTTATACAATTAAAAAGGAGAAAAGAAAACCAAAACACTGGTATTAAAAATGAAAAGTGTGAATATTAAAGGATTTTCTTTAAAATTATAAGAATTATCTACCCAAAACCATCAGCAAGCATTATTTGTAATCAGGATAAGCTAGAAACCTTACCAGTAAAATCAGGAGTGAAAAAAGGATTCCCACAATCACCAATATCACTCAGTATTGTATTAGAAAATCTAGCAAGAGCAGTAAGAAGAAAAAAATAATGAAGGAATCAGAATAGGCAATGAGGTAACAAAGCTATCTTTTTATTCCAGGCAATATGATGATATGCTTAGAAAATCCTAAAGATTCAACTAAAAAAATAGTTGAAGAAATTAAAAATATTAGTATAGTAGTAGGTTAGAAAATAAACCCACATAAATCATCGGCATCTCTGTATACTACAAACAAAACCCTGCCAGAAGAAGTAACAAGAAGTACTCCATTTAAAATAACTGTAGACAACATAAAATACTTGGGAGTTTATCAACCAAAACAAACCCAGGAATTATATGAACATAATTGTAAAACATTTTTATACAAATGAAGTCTAAATTAAATCCATTGGTAGGCCAATTTAATAAAAAATACAATTTTAACCGAACTAATCTATGTATTCAATGCTCTCCCAATTCAATGACCAAAAAATTATTTTACTGAGCCAGAAAAAAATAACAAAATTCTTTTGAAGAACCAAAGGTGAAGAATATCAGAAGAATAAATGAAAAAATATATATAAAAGAAAAAGATTTAGCAGCATCAGGTTTTAAACTATATTATAAAGCAGTAATCATCAGAACTATTTGGAACTAGAAATAGGCAGATCAGAGGAACAGAGTAGGCATAAAATACACAGTAGCAAATGATCATAACCTCGTGTTTAATAAATGTAAAAATTTAAATTTGGTGGGATAATTTGTTATTTAGTAAAAATTATGGAGAAAGTTTGAAAGCAGTCAGGCAGAAATTGGGCATGGGCCAGTATGTTACACCATTTACCAAGATAAGGTCAAAATAGATACCTGACCTAGATATATAGATAAATGTTATAAGAAAATTAGAAGAACATGGAAACATCATTGTTAGGTGTAAAATAGATAATTTCAACTACATTAAATTAAAAAGTATTTGTACAAAAAAAGTGATGTATTTAGGATTAGAAGGAAAGCAAAAAATTGGGGGAAATTTATAGACAGTTTCTCAGATAAAGGTTTTACATCTCATATAATGAATTTTGCCAAATTTATAAGAATGAGTCATTCCCCATTTGATAAATAGTCAAAGGATATAAGCAGACAGTTTTTTATGAAGAAATCAGAGCTACATATAGTCATATTTTAAAATACTATAAATTATTATTAATTAGAAAAATGAAAATTAGAACAACTTTGAGATATTTTCTTGTACCTATCACATAGGCTAAAATGACAGAAGGGGAAAGCAACAGATATTGCAGTGAATGTGGAAAAATTGAGACACCAATTCACTGTTGGTAGATCTGTAAATTCATACAACCATTTTGTACAGCAATCTGGCATTTTGCCCAAAGGGTTACAAACTGTATATACTTTGACCCAGCAATAACATTTTGAGGTCTGTTTCACAAAGTGCCAAAGAACTAGAAAGTGAGGGTTTGCCTGTCAATTTGGGAATGGCTGAACAAATTGTGGTATATAATTGTGATGGAATATTACTGAGCTACAAGAAATGATGAGCTGATCAAATTTAGAAAAACAAAACAAAAAAAGTGGAAAGACTTGCATGAAACAATGAAAAGTGAAATGAGCAGGACCAAGAGAACATTGTACACAGTGAAAGCAACATCATTCTAAGAACAACTTTCAATGACTAAATCATTTTGAGTATTATAAATACTCAAATCAACTACAAAGGACTTTTGAAGGAAGATACAATCCACATCAAGAGAAAGAATCAATAAATAGAAATATGTATAGTCTAGTTTTACATACATATGTGTATATATGTATACCCACAAACATATATTTGTGTCTAAGTGTAACCTTCTCTAAGGCCGGGTGTGTTGGGAGAGAGAAAAAAGTGTATAGCAAAGAACAAAGGAAAACTTAGAAGGAAAGACAGAAAAGCAGGAAACCTTTGAAAATATTGTGTAGTGTTTATTGCATAGTTTATGAAAATATCAACAGTGTGAAATTAAAACTCATGGTTTTATGCTGAATCCTCTTTTATGTTGTGTTGCATACATGAAAATATTTTTGGTTTGGATTCTATTTTATATTTAGGTTCACAATGAATTTTTTAAAAATAATAAAAAAAAAGGAAATAATTGAATTTCCCAGGACTTCATGTTTTTCAAAGTGAAGGAAATCATGTCAAAGAAGCATCAGTAATGGCAATTGGGGATAAGAGGTAGAACCAGAGAGAGCAAAACCTGATTTTAGAAGTAGTCAGTTCCTTCTGGGATTTGTGGTACACCCCTTTAATTCCTACTACTGGAATAGTCAGATGTGAATGTATTACTAGAATTGGGGAGCTCTGAATTATTATACCAGGAATAAAGCTTATGTGATGTTCATACTAAGATCAATTCTCTTATCTTGAGCCCCTCAGAGAGTAGAACGAGTAGGATGCTTAGAGGGATGAGAAGGTTAAAGTTTCTGTATCAATTAGTACCAGAATCAAGCCATGAAATATTGCTACAATGCCACCTTCTGGAAGAGGAGACCCAATCTTACACAAGAAAGGGGGATGGGAATAAGTGAAAGGTGGAGGATAAGGTATAGTACTAAGTCTGATGATTTAGTGTGAAATTGAATCCCTTGACACAGAAAGTTTCCATTTGACTTATTTTTTTTCTAGATCAGTTTTTTTTTCTTTTTAGCTCATGAAAATATTTTTCTTTTTTTTTTGGTAATTGAATTGGGATGACATTGAGTAAACAGATGTACATACACAATACTTTAGAAATTGGGTGGGTGAGTGATTTCGAAATTAATATTCCTGAAAGTTGTGGTCTCAAGTGACACATAGAAATTGAAAGGGAATAAATAAAGATGTTTCCCATGATTTGGAGATTAGAATTCAGAGTAAATTAAAAGGAGAGAGACAGAAAAAGAATAAAGTAGAAACAACTTCTTACAAAGGGATAAGCTACAAAGATGTTATTCAAACTAAGTTTTAGGAAGGCTGAACAGCTGGTGAAATAGCAAAAAAGCAATATAAAGAGGGAAGAGCCAAGATGACAGAGAAAAGGCAGGGACCCAGCTGAGTTCTCTCGAACCCCTCCCCCAGGACAGCCCCTAAAACATTCTGGAACTGCAGAACCCACAAAAGGATAAGGTGAAACACTTTTCCAGCCTGAGACCACTTGAAAGGTAGGCAGAAAAAGTCTGTCCAACTGGGGTGAGAGTGGAGTACAGTCCAGAGCAGTCCTTTCCAGTGCAGGCCTAGCACCCCCAAACCAGGAGCAGACCTTTGGATAAAGTAAATCATCAAGGGCAGCATTTGCTTCAGGAGCTCTCAGCCCACAGACAGTAAGCGGGTTAGACAACTGGACAGGAGATGAGAGAGTAATCTTTGCTGGCACTGGGGGCAAGATTCTAATGTTTTACCCAAACTAGATGTTGGGGTCACAGTTCTGGGTGGCAGGTCCAGGGTGAGAAGGAGCAGTTGCAATCCAGAGCTTGCAGCCACAATGGAGGAGGGACCCTGCTCACAGTTCCAGGTCAGAAAAGAGTGCTTGTGGTTACTCACAGACCAGAACACAAGCCAGGAGAGTAGTAAACATACCTCTCTTTAGATCATACCACCTTGGAAGAACTGAAAACTTAGAACTCCCTAGAAATATCTCTGAAAACAGCTGCAAAAAAACAAAACAAAACAAAACAAAACAAAAACAAACAAACAGAAAAAAAACCCTGAAGCTCAGAATAGTCCTCCACTCTGGAAGCAGAGCCTCACTTTAGCAAAGAGTTAAAAGTCAAGAAAAAGACTGGAAAAATGAGCAAACAATTGGGAAAAATTGTCTGCAGAAAGTTGCTAAGGTGACAAGGAAGATCAAAACACACACTCAGAAGAAGACCACAGAATCAAAGCTCATATATCTAAAGCCTGAAAGAAAAATAAGAATTAGCCACAGGCCATGGAAAAGCTCAAAAAAAAAAAAGATTTTAAAAATCATGTAAAGTAGGTAGAAAAAAAAATTGTGAAGAGAAATGAGAGTGATACAAGAAAATCCTTGAAAAAACAGTTAACAGCTTGGTAAAGGAGACACAAAAAACTACTGAGGACAATATCACCTTAAAAAACAGAGTAGGCAAAATGGAAAAAAAAAATAATCGAATGAGAGGAAGAATGCCTTGAAAATCAGAATTAGCCAAATGGAAACACCTCCCTCCCCACACACACGTGGATATGTGTGTGTGTGTGTGTGTGTGTGTGTGTGTGTGTGTGTGTGTACATACAAAAATTCACTGAAGAGAAAACTTAAAAAGCAGAATTAGAGAAATGGAAAAAGAGATACAAAAATTCACTGAAGAAAACAACTCTTTAAAAAGTAGAATTGAGACACTGGAAATGACTTTATCAAACTCTATGAGAAACAATAAAACAAAACAAAAAAAATAGAAAATGATGTGGAATATTTCATTAGAAAAACAACTGCCCTGGAAAATAGGTCAAGGAAAAATATTGGACGTCCTGAAAGCCATAATCAAAAAAAGAGCCTAGACATCCTCTTTCAAGAAATTATCAGGGCAGCTAGGTGGCACAGAGCACTGGCCCTGAAGTCAGCCGCACCTGAGTTCAAATTTGACCTCAGACTAAACACTTGACATTTACTAGCTGTGTGACCCTGGGCAAGTCACTTACCCCCAATTGCCTAAAAAAAAAAAAGAAATCATCAAGGATAAATGCTCTGATATTCTAGAACCAGATGGTAAAAGAGAAATTGAAGAATTGACTGATCACCTCCTAAAAGACATCCCAAAATGAAAACCTCCAGAATATTATAGCCAAATTCCAGAACTCTTAGGTCAAGGAGAAAATATTGCCAGCATCCAGAAAGGAACAATTTTAATATTGCTGAGCCACAGTAAGGATAACACAAGATTTAGCATCTTCTGCATTAAAGGATCTGGGGCTTAGAATATGATATTCTGGAGGGCAAAGGAGCTAAGAGATTATAACCAAGAATTACATACCCAGCAAAACTGAGCATAATCCTTTGGAGGAGTGGTAATTGATATTCAACGAAATAGAGGACTTTTGAGCATTCCTGATGAAAAGAACAAAGTTGAATAGAAAAATTGACTGTCAAATACAAGACTCAAGAGAAGCATAAAAAGGTAAACAGGAAAGGGAAATCATAAGGGGCTTAATAAAGTTAAATGTTTACATTTCTATATAGAAGATGATACTTGTAACTCATAAAAACTGTTTCGTTATTAGGGAAGCCAGAAGGAATATGCTTAGACAGAGGACACAGGTGTGAGTTGAATACGATGGGATGATATAAAAAAAATAAAATTAGGAGTGAAAAAGGGGAATAGATTGGGAGAAAGGGAAAGGGAGAGGTAGAATGGGGTAAATTATCTCACATAAAAGATACAAGGAAGAACTTTTACAGTGAAGGGGAAGATGGAGGAGCACTTTGGAACTTTGCCCAAAGGCCTATGAAAACATACATACCCTTTGACCTAACAATATTACTATTTAGTCCCCAAAGAGATAAAAAAGAAAAAGAAAAGAATATGTATGTACAAAATATGTATAACAGCTCTTTTCTGTTAGCAAAGAATTGAAAATTAAGTGAATGTCCATTAATTGGGAAATTGCAAAACAAGTTGTGGTATATGATTGTGATGGAACAGTATTGTCCTATAAGAAATGATGATCACAGATAAGTTTAGAAAAGACTTACATGAACTGATGCAAAGTGAAATGAGTAGAATTATGAGTAAATTGTGCACACTAACAGAATATTATAAAATGCTCAACTATGAATGGCTTAGCTATTCTAAGAAATAAATGATCCAAGACAATTCTGAAGGACTTGTGATGAAAAATGCTATCCATTGCCAGAGAAAGAACTGATGGAGTCTGAATACAGATCAAACATACTGAATCCAAACTTCACAGAACAAATCCCCTTAATAAGAGGATTTGTTGTAATAAGAGTATATGTTCTATAAAATTTGGATTCATTCAAAAAGCCACACCTGAGGACTTAGAAGGTCGCATGTGGCCTTGAGGCCCCAGGTTCCCCACCTCTCTCCCAGATCATTCATAAATGGGGGAGGGGTGAGAGAAAAGGCAGATTTTTGCTGATGGAAAAAAAGACAACTATGTGTAATATGTTTTTTTAATGAACAAAATGGTTTGTGGAAAAGGTATGATTTTGAATTTCACATTTAGCTGCATATAGAAAGAACAAAATTTAAAAGGGGGGGGAATAAATAAAGAAAAAAGGAAGGAAGGAAGAAAAAATAGAAATGAAGAGATATGCTTCTCCCAGCTACCTTGTTCCTCATTGTCTTTTCTATTCTGTTACTGTATTTTGCTAAAAAAAATTCCTTATCTAGGTTTATTTTTATATCATGTTCTCTTGCAGTTTACTCTCAAGTTTTCCACTTCTTCCTTTCCATAATTATACATCTACTTTTATGAATAATATGTTCTCCCAAAACCACACTAATTAGCCAGATGATGTCTCACTTCAGTCTGTTACATTCTACTTTCAGATTATCACCTTTTGTCTGACAAGTAGATCACAAATATGTGAGAGTAGTAATCATAACCCCTTTAGTTCTCATTATGAATATTCAGACAAGATAGTGTTCTCATTCTTCTTTCTTTCTTCACACTATAAACCTAAAAAAAAATTATAAATGTTCAAAAGTTAATTTTACATTTAAGAATCATAGCCTACTGGTTATTTAGTAGTGGTGATATCCTTTTAAGTTTCTTCCTGCATTAGAAACAACAGTTACTCATAAACTTTCACAGGTTTTACTGAGTAAAAAGGATACAGATGCTTGGTTAAGGTCAGATTTCTATAGCAAGATTCCACTTGATTTATTAAGTATGGCTTAGTTTTATATAATATTTTAAAATTATTTGCTAAAACAGTACAAATATTTTGATCAAATCAAATTACTATTTTTTTCTCTCTGTAGTTATTTATTTCTATGTTGGTGTTTATCATTTCCATCATTTATTTCCTGGTTTTTTTTTTCCTGTGAGGGTGAAATGAATCAGCATATATACAACACTTTGCATACTTTAAAGCACTTTATAAATGGTAGCTATAATTTTCAATCCTTGTCTGCAGTATTCATTACATAGGCATCTACTTAAAGCAATAGCTTGTACTCCACATTTTATCATCACTCTCATCTCTGCCTCCTGACTTACATCCCTCAAATCAGAGTTAAAACTCTACCTTCTATAAGAAATCTTTGCCAGTCTCCTTTGATATTGTTCTCTTTCCTCAGTTGATTATCTCTACTTTATCATGTATGTAGGTTTTCCTCTATAGGTGTTTGCATTTTGTCTTCCCCATGAGACTGTGAGCTCTATAAAAGCAGTCTAGTACTTGACTGTCTTATTCCCTGGAAGTAGCATGTTGTTTGGTATATGCTAGGTTTTTAATAAATGCTTGTTGCAGAGGCAGACTCAAGCTGGAAGTCAACTGAACTCTCCCAAATTCCCCTCCAAAAATTTAAAATAACTCCTTAAAATAAATTATGGAGAGGCAGAACCAATGGAAGTTGAGGTGAAACAATTTTCCAGCCGAAGACAATGTATAAGGTCAGCAAAAAAGTTCTGTCACATCTGGCTGGTGGTTGACCAGGAGCACAGTGAAGGCCACATGGGGCCAGTGCTAGCAGTAGAGCTTTGAGGCGGCTGCATCAGTGGCAGTGGCAACTTCAGGAGCTCTCAGTCCACAGACCAGATACTTCATCAGAAAAATATTACTAAAACCCTCTTGCACTGCCCACATGCAGTTCCTGGTTGCACTTGTAGGGCAAAATTGAACATTAGGGCTTGCAGCCAAAGGGATATAGGGCTATGGTCTCAGTTCCAAAGCAGAAAAGAATAGTAGAACTCATGACTGCAGGAGAGTAGGAGCCAAAATTCATTTCCAAGGTGAAAAGAAGTGATAATACTTGAAGCCACAAGGGAGCAGGAGATCTGGTTACAATGACAGTTCCAGTAGGAGCAATGGCACTTGTGGCTATAGGGGAATGAGTCCTCTTTCTGGGTAAAGACTAGAGCACAGTCCAGTAGAGCAGTGACCACATCTCTCATTAGATCATAGCATCTGGGGAGTACTAAAAACTTACATACCCTTAGAACTAGCTCTGAAAACAGCAAGACAAAAAAAAAAATTCTGAAATGTGGGACAGTAGTACTTTCACCCTGGAATCAAAGTCAAACTTTAACATAAAGTTAAAAGTGAAGAAATAGGCTGGGAAAATGAGCAAACAACAACAATAACAAGAATCTGACTATAAGTTACAATAAAGGCAGAGAAGATGAAGACGTGAACTCAGAAGAAGGAAATGATAATTAAATAGCTACAAGCAAAATTGGAAAACTTAGGAAAAAATCTAAATTGGACACAGGCCCATCAAGAATTCCTGGAAGGGTGGGGAAAGGATTCTAAAAAAACAAAAAAGAGAGGTAGAAAAAATGGGAACATAAACAAGAGTGATGCAAGAAAATTATGAAAAGAGAGTCAATAGCTTTGTAAAAGAGGAAAAGAATAATTAAAAAAGCAATAGCTTTTTTTAAAAATTAGCCAAATGGCAAAAAAGGCCCCCAGGGGCAGCTAGGTGGTGCAGCGGATACAGCACCAGCCCTGAAGTCAGGAGGACCTGAGTTCAAATCTGGCTTCGGACCAAACACTTGACACTTACTAGCTGTGTGACTCTGGGCGAGTCACTTAACCCCAATTGCCTAAAAGCAAAAAAAAAAAAAAAAAGAAAGAAAGAAAAAAAAGAGAAAAAGAAAAGAAAAGAAAAAAAGGCCCCAAATTGAAAATATCAGAATAAACAATGTGGAAGAAAAACTATCATTCTTTGCAGATGGTATGATGATATATTTAGAGATTCAACAATAAAACTACTTGAAATAATTAACAGCTTCAGCAAAGCTATAGAATATAAAATAAACCTTCAGAAATCATCAATGTTTCCAGCAACAAGAAATAAAAAGAAAAAATCTATTTAAATTAGCTATGGATAAGATAACATAACTGGGAGTCTACATGCCAAGAGAAATCCAGGAGGTATATGAACAGAATTCCAAAACACTTTTTACACAAATAAGGTCTAATCTAAACAGCTGGAAAATTATTAATTCCTCATGTGTTGGCCAAGCCTATATAATAAAAATGATAATTCTACCTAAAACCATTAACTTATCCATTGCCAAACCAATAAAACTACCCTAATTTTTTATAAAGCTAGAAAAAAATAACTACAAAATTCATGTGTCAGTAAAACAGGATGGATGGAAATACACCATTAATAATAATAATCATGAGTTTAAATATTGACAAACTGATCCATAAAACAGAAGGAGAAAACGTAATAAATTAAAAAACAGAATTCTACAGTTTGTTGTTTATAAAGAATAGTGTTGAAACAGACAGACACAAACATAGTAAAAATAAGGACCTGTGGCAGATGAAATTTTTAAAAGTCCAGGGAAAAAATCACTATATCAGATAATACAAAAGCAAAAATAGACATATTTAAAAGATATAAGCAAAGAAACTATATTTTGCTGAAAGGTACCATAAGTATTAAAATAATTTCAATACTAAACATATATGCACAAAATGGCACAGCATCCTAACTCTTAAAGAAGTTAAATGAGTTGCAACAGGAAATAGACAGTAAAACAATACCAAAGGGAGACCTCAACTTTCCTTTCTCAGAACTAGATAAATCTAATCATAAAATAAACAAATCATACAATAAAATAAAATAAATCTAATCATAAAACAAAGTCAAGGAAATGTAAAAAGTTTTAGAAATTTTAAACATGATGAACCTTTAGGGGAAAACAAGTGAATGAGAATAGAAAGGAATATACCTATTTCTTAGCTGTACATTGCACCTTCACAAAAATTGACCATATATTTGGTTTGAAATCTCAAAAACAAATGCAAAAAAGCAGAAATGTTAAATGAATCCTTTATAGACCATAATGTGATAAAAATCACATTCAATAAAGGGCCATGAAAAATAGATTAAAAATTAATTGAAAACTAAATAATCTAATCCTAACAAATGAATGAGTCACAGAACAAATTATAGAAATAGTCAGCAATTTTGTTAGAAAGAATGACAACAATTTGAAAACATAACAAAATCCATGTGATGCAGCAAAAGCAGTACTTAGGAGAAATAGGTGAAATTTCATTTCTGTAATGACTTTCATCAATAAAATAAAGAAAGAGATAAATGGATTGGTCAGGAAACAAAAAAAAACCCACAGAAAATGAGCAAATTAAAAATCCTCAATTAGACAACAAATCAGAAATCCTGAAAATCAAAGGAGAAATTAATAAAATTGAAAGAAAACTATTGAAATAATGAAACAAGAAACTTTTTTTACAAAGAAAAAAGCATAAGTTAATTTAATTTAAAAAAAGAAAAATCCAAAATGACCAGTATCAAAAATGAAAAGGCTGTATTCACTACTACTAAAAATGAATATAAAACAATTATTAGCACTTGTTGTGCCCAATTGCATGCTAATAAAACTAACGACCTAAGTAAAATGGATGAAAATATATGCAAATATCTACCTATCTATCTATAAATTACCAAGATTAACAAAAAACGAAATAGAATGCTTAAGTAAGCGTATTTTAGGAAATGAAATTAAACAAGCCATCAATGAGGTCCCTAAAAAATCATCAGGAACTCATGGATTCACAAATGAATTATACCAAACATTTAAAGGACAATTAATTATAATACTATATAAACTATTTGGGAAAATAAGTAAAGAAGGAATCCTACCAAATTTCTTTGATGACACAAAGATGATCTTCATACCTAAACAGGAAGAATAAAACAAAGTTAGGAAATTATAGACTGACTTCCCTAATTAATGTTGATGCAAAAATTTTAAATAAAATACTAAGCAAGAAGATTACTGAATCATATCATCAGGATCATACACTATGACCAAGTGGAATTTATAAAAAGAATGCAGAGCTGATTCAATATTAGGAAAACTATTTTTTTAAAAAGTTTAACATCTTTCAATTAAACATCACACAATTCCCATCATTGTCATGCCCTACATAAAACCTAAATGATGTGACAAGCTTCTATTCAACAACAACACAGTCCAAAAACTGTAACTAAGAAATAGCTGCAGAACTGCATGCCTGACAAGAAACTGTGTGTGGCAAGAGGGTTGGGACAGGGAACAGAGGGCTGGGATTCCACCTCTGGAGTGTAGTACCACCCCACCTCCCACTCTCCATTTAGTCAGGCTCCTGCAGACCTACAACTTTCCATCCATATCCCTCTGCAAGACAGGGAGTGTTCAAAGAGTGAAGGAAGCAGCAGCTACCCAGCATGGGATGGTCCCTTTCTGTTTCAATATGATGTGGTAGCTATCATTGGTTTCCGCTTTCATTGTGTCCAGAATAAAACAAGCTTCCTCCTGAAAGTTCTGAATCATTTCATCACTGATGAGCACATGGATTCCCATTGGCCCCTGTTTGTAGATCTGACTGATCTGACAAGGGGAAATACTGAATAGCTGAGCGATTTTCTCTGTCAGCTCAACAGCTGTCAATTCTTCCAGATAGATGGCATGGTACATAAAGAAAGTCTCCATTGAGTCTCCATTCTCATATTTCTGTTCCTGTTGCTGCTGCTGCTGCTGCTGCTGTTGCTGTTGCTCCCTCAACTCCAAAGTTTCCTGGCACACATAAATCCTCAGCCTGGGCTTCACCATCCACCCTTTTCAGGCATTAAAGAGTCGGATTCTATTAGCAGGGCCACAAATTTGGATAACATCTTCTCTGGTTAACTTCAATAAATCTGCACCTGAGAAGTTTGTGAAATGTCGTGAGAAGGTAGAGAACTGATTGCGACGTAACCATTGTTGAGCTTCCTGAGGGGTACTTGTTGGCAGAAGGTTATCTGCAATTCGAGGAGGTGGTTCTGGCTGGTGATTTGGTGAACCATTCCCTTCTCTAATTGAAAAACTGCTATGGGAACTGTTGAAGCCAGGTGATGGGCAATTATTGACATATGTGATCTCAGGCCATGGAGAACACTCCGTGAATATAGTTGTCTCATAGGAAGGTTGGTATTTTTCCTTTTTATGAGGGGTTCTCTTCTCCATTTTCTCCCTGTCTGCACCTTTGGGCTTGAAAACTTTGATCTGACAGCTGGCTGAATGCAAGTGTTCAGTGTGCTCTTCGTTTTCACTCTCCTTGAAGGTGTCAGTCTGAATTCAGAATGGTACACCCTCTTCTCCACCATGTTTTCTCTTTGTGAACTTTGTGCTGATACAATGTACCTGAATAAACACAGATGTCTTCTTTGCAGGGTCCCAGAGAAACTCCACAGTATTCAGTTGTGTTGGATTTGCCCTAGGGTCAATTATACCTACAGACATTGGAATATCTATATCAAGGATTCTATCCCCTGGCCTGTTCCATCTCCAGCCCTCAAGCTGCTGATGCTCAGTGTACTGCAGTCAATCTGTCATGGAATACCACTTGAAATATACTCTTCACTAACTTGCCATTGATTTCTGGAAGTTCTCCAAGTTTCCTGTTGTCCAGCATTCAGATTTCGTAAGACTGTCCTTGGTTGAGATATGTGAGTGTTTCATCATGGAGTTTTATTGCAGGAGAGGTAGCAGCACAAAGCACATACTGGAAAGGTAGGATTTTATTCTCATTATCAGGTGGCAAACTTGACTCTTGTTTAAAAATGGGCAAAGCAAGGATATCACTCATGCTATAGGCCCCCACGCCAAGCTCCTGCCCGATCCCGGACAGACTCGAGTCAAAGTCCTGCACCAGCCCGGGCTCGATCACCTCGTCCGCCAACTGCTGCTTCAGGGCCCAGGCCATCCCGCCTCTTTCCAAAGGGCCCCCTGGAGATAGCGTCCTTTCTTGCGCTAAGTAAAGGGCTTCGCAAGCTCCAACCTGGGCTGCGAGGTACAATTACGCTCCACCGAGCCGCTGCTAGAGGGAAGTCCGCGTACGCCCACCCAGACCCCCACACCCGGACTTCTGCCCTGGGCTGCCCCTCCCAGGACTCCGGGCCCCGTACCTGGCCTCTGGTTCGGGAGAAGCGGCGAGGCTCCTTGGAGCATCTCCAGCGCAGACACACAGATCCCAAATCTCCCCGCCGTACCACCCTAGGCTGCAGCCAGTCCCCTCCTTCACCCGGCCGGTCCCCCGGACCCCAGCCCCCGCCCTCCAGGCAGCTCTACCCGCTGGTCTCCTGGCTCCCCACCCACCCCACTCCCTACCCTCCCCACAAGTATCCGACCCCTCGGGGCCTGTTCTCTTCTCTTCCCCTCCACAGGCCTCACTCTAGGAAAACTATTAGTATAATTGACCATATCAATAACAAAAGCAATAGAAATATATAATCACACCAATAGATGAAGAATAGATTTTTGACAAAACATAATGTTGATTCATATTAAAAACATTAGAAAGCTTAAAAATGAATGGAACTTTCCCTAAAATGATTTGTACACACATACACGCACACACGCAGACACACTCACAGAAACACACACAAAAAAGCATCAGCAGCATTATCTTTAATGGACAAAAGGAAGAAGCCTTCTTAGTAACATCAAGGGTGAAGTAAGGCTACCCATTATCATCACAATTATTCAATATTGTGCTACAAATGTTACCTATTGAAATAAGTAAAGAAAAATAAATTGAAGGTATTAGAAAAGGCAATGAAGAAACAAAACAATCACTTTGCAAATGATATGATGGTATATTTATACAATTCTAGAGAATCAATTTTGAACTAGTTGAAAAAATTAATAATTTCAGCAGAGTTGCGAAATATAAAATAAACCCCCATAAGTTATCAGCATTACCATATATTACTGACAAAGTCCAGTAACAAGAGAAAGTATAAATAGTACACTTGGAGTCTATCTGCCAAGACAAACTCAGGAATTCTATGAACACAATTCCGAAAAGATTTTTCACACAAATAAAATCAGATTCAAACAGTTGGGAAAATATAAGTTGCTCATGGCTAGGTCAAACTAATACAATAAAAATGAAAATTCTACCTAAATTAATTGACCTATACATTTTCATATCAAACTACAAAACAAAAATCTAGAACTAGTAAAAAATAATAAAAATAATCTGGAAAAATAAAAAATCAAGAATATCAAGAGAATTTTTAAAAATATGAAGGAAGGGGACTTGTTAGTACCCGTTCAAACAATGTTATATAGCAGTTATTAAAACAATCTGGTTCTAAGAAATAGAGTGGAAGATGAATTGACTAGATTAGGTACAACATACAGTAGTAAATGACCATAGTAATCCAGAGTTTGATAAATCCCAAGATCCAAGCTTTGGTGGCAAGAAGGTATAGACTAACAACTCCACTGCATACCAAGACAAAATCAAAATGGGTACTTGATTTACACATAAAGTGTGATGTCATTAGGAAATAAGTAAAGCATAGAAATTTTAACTTTCAGATCGTGAGAAATGAATATTTCTTGTATTTTACTAACAAATTATTGAATAAGGATTAAGGTTTTTCCCCTTTTCTACATTCTTATGCAGAAATCAACTAGAGAGAGAAATTTCTCTTAAAGATTTACCCAGGCCAAGATCTAACTAGACAGTAAAAGAAATTCTAGGTTTGAAGTAATGAGTGTATTTCTACTCATTGTATTTGCTCAGAAAGTTCTGGGAAAATGTAGATTCTCCCTTTTGTCAGTCAGGTGATATGGAAATGGAGAAGTCTCTTTGACCAAGATTTGGGTGACCCAAGTCACCTGCCCTAATACCTTCATTTTAATATACACTACCTCCCACTGTGTTAACCAATCAGAGTTTTTTTGATATCCCTCAGGAACACCTTCTCTTTGAAGGGCACATGAACAGTGAGCCTGCCATCATTAAGGGTCTTTGGTCTAAGAGAAATGGCCAAATGACCATCCCTTCATTAATTAATGTGCTGGCCTAATTAATAAAATGATTAAATTACCCAGAAACTGTGTTTCTTGGAATGTTTTAATTGTCACAATATCTATGGATACAAGAATTTTTGATCAAATAAGAGAAAGAGTGCACAGTATATAAAATGATAATTTCATTGTATTAAATTAAGAGGAATTACAAATTCTGTACAAACCAAACTAATGCAGCCAAGATTAGAAGGAAAGCAGGTATGTGGGGAATTTTTTTTACAGTAAATTTCTCTGCCAAAGGTTTCATCTCTCTCTCTCTCTCTCTCTCTCTCTCTCTCTCTCTCTCTCTCTCTCTCTCTCTCTCTCGATAATTGAGTAAAAATTATAAAAAAAAAAGAATCATTTCCCAACTGATATTGGTCAAAATATATGAACAGGCAGAAGAAATCAAAGCTATCAATACTGATATGAAAAAACAAAATGCTCTAAATCACTATTGATTAAAGAACTGCAAATTAAAACAACTCTGAGTTACAACCTCACAATGATGGGGTATAGGCCCTGGAAAGTCCCCCCCCCAACTTCCCCTGAAATCTCCCACGTGGCCCTGGTGTTCACCTGCAGCTATAACCTTTCAACTGTCCTTTCATTGTGGCTCCAAATCCAAACCTCCGATTCTCTGTTACCTATAACCTAGCTCAGCCTTTCATTGTCTGTTACCCCCAGATCTTCCGTGACTACTCATCCTTAATTTCATCTAGACCCCTTCTCAGTTCCCACAGTCTTCTATAGAAAAGATCCATCTTGCCTCCATTAAAGCGGTTTAATTCTTAAAATCTGGTCAATAGCACAGACTCCCTAGGAATCTCACTCACCCCAATCAGTGTTCTAATAAACTTTGTCTCTAGCTGAATGAAGTCTTGGGTCTAATTCATTCAAGGCAGGACTGCATCACTTACCCTTGAATTTTGGGGTTCCCAGCATGCCTAAACCTCAACATTTTCATTCCCTCCCCATGTTCCCCCTGAAGTGTGGGAGACAGTTGAGCCAATTATTTGGGATTAGGAATTCACTCATGACACCCCAGCCATTGTTCACCTCCTCTTCAGCTTTCTTACTTTTTTGTTGTTTTCTTTTGCAACATAGCTTGTATGGGAATTACGGCAGCTAGGTGGAGCAAAGCATTGAATGCTGGGCCTTGAGTTAAAAAGACGTGATTTCAAATTCAACATGAGACATTTATTAGCTGTTTGGCCCTGGCAAGTCCCTAGCCCTGTTTGCCTCACTTTCACCACCTGTAAAATAAGCTGGGGAAGGAAATGGCAAGCCACTCCAATATCTATGTCAATAAAACTCCAAAAAGTGGTCACAGAGTCAGACATCACCAAAATGAATAAACAATTATAAAGAAATGTGTTTTTAATGACTGTACATTTTAATCTATATCAAAATTCTTGCCTTCTCAAGGAGGATGGAGGGCAGGCAAGGAGGGAGAGAATTTGGAACTCAAAATTTATATATATACATATATATGTGTGTGTGTGTGTGTATGTGCATATATATGTACATATATATTTATACACACATATATACACATCTACACACATACATATATGTGTGTATATACATATACATATACATATACATATACATATACATATACATATACATATACATATACATATACATATACATATACATATACATATACATATACATATACATATACATATACATCTAGATATACATATACATATACATCTAGATATACATATACATATACATCTAGATATACATATACATATACATAGACATAGACATAGACATAGACATAGACATAGACATAGACATAGACATAGACATAGACATATACATATACATAGACATATACATATACATAGACATATACATATACATATATGTATGTATATGAAAGAGTAGAAAAGTAAGAGAAAATGGGAGTGGAAAAAATGTTTGTTGATTAATCTTTAGCTATACTTTGTTAAAATTTGTGTATCTTTAAAATTTAGTAAAGTTTTTATAACATATTCAAAGCAAGCCATATTTTTTACCAGAAAAATTAGCTGATATCCTGATGTGATTGGGGAAGGCTTTTCTAGTATCTTTGGTTAGTTATATAATAAGTGTTAGAAGAGCAAAGATATAATAAGATGAATTCCTTTCCCATGAAGAGCATAATCATCATTGCAACTTTAATGAAAAGAGCGTTGAACTAGAGGGGTGTGGATGCACACACACACACACAGACATATATATGTATATATATATATACACATATATTTACACACATATAAATGAATGTGTATATGCATGTAGGTGAATATGTGTATATTTAACTGTATGTGTGTGCATATGCATGTATGTATATGCACATCTATGAACTGCATATATGTTATATGTGTGTGCTTATATACATAGTATATATGTATGTGTGTGTGTATGTGCAATTTATAGCATATTTTCCAACTCTTGTTATATGTGGGGTACCATTTGTTGAGAATGTTCCGGTGAAGAGTAGCCTAAATGACTTTTGAAGTTCTTTCCTGCTCTCAGATTCTATAATTCAATTATTCTTAATTAAAGCAAGAAAATTTATTCTGATTTGACATCTAAACATTTTGATTGGCCAGTGTATTTGTACTTCCCTTATCTTTTCTTTATAGGGCAAGATTATTAAAATGATCTGAGAGTGTTAATCACCTGAAGAAATTAGGAATTTAAGTTCTAGGCCTTCCACAATTATTTGCTTATTAAAAGAAGAGAAGAAAAAATAATCAGTCCCTGACTTGAAATAAATCATGGTTGGTAAAATTTCAGACAGAAATGGGATTTTTTGTTTGGTTTTGCTTTTTTATTTGTTTTGGACAAGAAGTACGTATCTCCAATTGCATTCTGTGGGCAACATTCTACTCTGCTTTATTAGTAAGGCTGGACCTGAGTATTCTGTAAATATGTGTCATGGTATGCTATATCTGAGCATATGCTTCCCTATGACTTACTACTTCTATGACCTTGAACAAGTCACTTGATCTGTTTTGACATCTTTCCTTATTAAAAAAAAATAGAGGGTTGGATTAAGTAACTCCAAGGGCCTTCTAATTCTAGATATATGATTCAATGATCTTTATTCCAAAAGAGAATTTGCTAATGATGAAGATGGGATCTAGGCCCCAAGGAAAAACCTTGGATTTTCCCACATGGCCAAATCTCTGGCATTTGCCTGAGCCTATAATCCTATCACCTGGCCTTTTGTTATCACCTATACTTAATCTCCCAATTCTGTTATCCTTAACCTTGCCTGGCCCTCCATTGCCTTACCTCCCTATGGCCCCAGTCCATTTCCCACCCTTAATCCTAGACAGGCTCCTTTCTCTCTTGGCCATGTGGTCCAGGTGCCAGGTGTTCTGTTCATTCCAGTTTACTGGCCTACTCGTATCCAGATCCTCCTTAGACTCCTCCTCCAGTCACCTCAAACTACTTGGCCACTTCTAGATCCCTCCCACAGTCTTTCTGTTTATAAGGTCCATCATGTCTCTATTAAGGTGCTCAGATTCTTATAATCTAGCCACTGCTCATATTCTTACAGTCTAGCCACATGCTCAGATTCTTGTAATCTAGCCAATAGCTCACAGATGCTCAAATTCCTTAAGAGTCTGGCTAATATGATGGATGCTCCAATAAGCCTTGTCTTTGGCTGAAAGAAGACTTGGGTCAAATTCTTTCTGGCAGGACCCATATGGAGTCCCAGCACCCTTAACCCCCTAAATATCAGCACTAATATTCTCCCCCAAACCTCCTTTCTTCCTAACTTCCTTTTTTTTTGTTGTTGATGGTTCACTCAGGTTCACAATTCATAAGTGAGTCACTTTTAATTCTTCAGTGCTCCATACTTCTCACATTTAATAATTGCCCATTTTTGTAGAATCTGTACCCACAATATATTTTACTTCCCCCCCTCCATTCATCTAGACACTACCCTTGAATAGGCCCTTAACTTCCCTTTCCTGGACAACAGTCTCTCAAATTATCCTTCTGTCTCTATATTCTCCCCTCTCCAATTCATCTTTCAAAAGGCTGTCAAGGTGAGTTTCACAAGCAAAAAAAATTGATCATGTCACTTCCCTGATCAAAAATCATCAATGGCTATCTATTATTCCAGAAAAAAAATAAAATCTCCTCCCTTGGAATTCAAGACACTCAGAAATGTGGCTCCAATCTTACTTTCAAGAACTAATTTCTATTCCTTCTATTTACACATTTTACGTTCCAAATAACTGGAAAACTTAACAAAGTACTAACCTTTCCTTAAATCCCAAATTCCACCTTTTATCTGTGCTGTTGCACAGGCTATTGCCCCTTCTTTGAATGCACTCCCTTCTCAGCTCCACCAATTAGAGTATTTATGTTCTTATGTTCAAATTTCAGCTTCAGTAGTATCATTTGCATGAAACTTTCTCCATTTCCCTCTCAGACCTCAATTAATGGTTTCTACCTCCTTAAATTCTTCACTACTACACTTTTTTTTTTCTTGTGGACATACTATATCACCCCAGGAGAACACGTTTGAGGACAGTATTTGCTTGGATTTGTGTATTCTCCAATGCCTCCCCTCCCCTCCCTTCACCTTACCTGAGGGTGCTCTGCTCAAAGGAAGGTGAATTTTGATGACTCAAATCTACCTAGTTAACTCAGGGTTTACTGGCTGGATTTTTTTCTCAAAGACCAAGCCTTAAACTCAATTCACTCCTGATCTCATTAATTGGACAACAATAGGTCCCTGCCCAAGTACCACTTGATGGTTATTTTTGGGCCCTCCTGGCTCAGAGTGAATGTAAATAGTAATTGTTTCTCTTTTGGTCAGCAACCCTGATGGTCTTTCCCTCCCAGTTTGATGTATTCATTTATTTATTTTTATTCAAGGAGCCATCCCTTGACTCACTTCTTAAACAGGCCTATTCACTGAATGGGCTTTGCCTCACTCAAAGTGAGAACTCAAAAAGACTTTGGCTTGAAAAAGGCCAAGGTCTCCCACTGCATCCTGGGCCATTTCCAGTTGTCCTGATTTATACCTGGCCACTGGACCCAGATGGCTCTAGAGGAGAATGTGAGGCTGGTGATTTTGCACAGCCTTCCCTCACCCAAATCCAATTCAATTATAATTCATGGCATCATCTCCCTGATGGCATGGTCCTCTTTGGAGAATAAAGGACAAACCACAATCATTTTACGGATGAGGGACTGATGCAAACAGGGTTAAGTGACTTGCTCAGGGTCACACAGCTATTAAGGATATAAGGACAGATTTTTACTCATGAAGATCAATCTTCCTGACTCTAGGCTTGGTGCTCTATCTACTGAATCACCTAGCTGTTTTAACAAATCTATAAAGTGCCTTAAATTCTACAATATGCTTCTTATAGATCATATCCCTCTGAACCCTAAGTTTTCATAACATAGATCTATCCACATTCTCCATGTATCTGTTTTTCTTCACTTTATCACTTCTCTTTGCCAGATCTGCATCTAGGTTATATCTACTAACTATAGATATTCTCATAACTCAGTCTTGAGTTCTTTTCTCTTCTGATATTATCTCACTTAGTAATTTCATAAACTCCCATGGGTTTAATTATCATGTCTGTGCAGATGATTCTCAAATCTATGTAACTTGCTCTAATTTATCTCCTGACTTTTAACTTCACTTCACCTACTGCTCCTTGGACATCTCTAAGCAGATGTCTACTTAATATATCATGTTGTCAGTATATCTGAAACTAAACTCATTAGTTTTTCTTCCAAACGCTCTCCTCTATTAATTCTCTTTTTACTGTTGAGGGAACTACTATCCTCCCAGTCACCCTGGCTCACAACCTTCACTTCTCATCACATTCACCACTGGCATCTAGTCTATTATAATTTCTTTCTTCACAACATCTCACTTATATTCTCACTTTCTCTCCAAAATAGTCATTTATCCTGGTAAAATCAGGCCTTGTCACCTCATTCCTTGACAATTAAATAGCATTCTAGTTCTTCTGCCTGCCTCATGTCTCTTCTTATTCCAGTCCATCCCAAGCAATAAGTACATTTCTACAAGAAATATAATTTCCAAATTTTGATGTTACTTACCGATAAAATTATATTTCAATGAAGTTATTAAACATATTATATAAAATATATTATTTGTCCAGAATAACAGTTTGAATTAAGAAAATGGCATCTGAAAATAATTGTTATTCATCCTAAAATCTGTGGGTCTCCTGTTTTGTTATTATTTAATTAAAATATCTTATATCTGAATAGTGTTTTATACCATTCAAATCAATTTACATATTATAAGATAATAGTAATAATAATAGATGTTTATAAAGTGTTTCAAAATTTGCAAACTGCGTAGTGAGCTTTCAAGACTGATTCAAACTGGATTAAGCAGAATGGATTCACAAAACATAGAGGTTGAAGAATTTATCTTCTTTCCTTTCTGGAACAGAATGAGGACTCTTATAAGGTTGGTGCTCAGAGACAGAAAAATAATTTTGGGAACTGAGCACTGTGGAAACAGTATCATCTTCAAAAGAGGTCTTTGAAATGGTGAACAGCAACAAGGACCTAGGCAATATGGAGGAGATTTTTCAGGAGGAAGGAGCACCTGGGTGGCTGGCACCTTCATCCACTGAGACAAAGAGGATAGAATGTGAGTAGATCATGAGGGTATTCCATTTTTGGTGAACTTTCCTCTGGTTAAGAATTCAGGAAGTTGGTGAAGCTGTTTTCAGTCCTAATTTATCATCCCATTCTTAGAGGATGGATGTGTAATATAGAACTCTTTAAGCTGTGTATTTGCTGTTTTAAGTAATACTTTTAAAAGCGGGCCCACTGCTTTTTTGATAAAATCTAAGCAAATTTTAAGTGCATTCTATTTGTGTATGTTCTTAATTGCAAAGAGGAACTATAGCAGGGAGGAAGACAGTATTACATGTTGTTATATCAAATATAGAAATAATTGAATTTGTTCAGCCAAGGTTGTCTCTGCTGGGAAGGAGGGGGACTGGAGTGGTTTGATCATTGATTTCATATAAACATCTCCCAAAGCAGAACTAAACCAGATTTGAGATTTTCTTTCTGTCCTGCAGGTGAAAATGAGGGTTATTTTGCTCTCTGTGGAAAGGTTGGTTTTTTTTGTTTTTTGTTTGTTTGTTTTTGTTTTTTTAAGAGAAGGTAAAGTGTTCACTTCTCCACATTGACTTATCCCTCCACCCTAAGTCTCCACTGATAAAAGGTGTGGCTGGCCTAGGTAACAATGCCACATTCCAAAGATGAAAAGGTTATAAATATTTTTCATATATTATCTCATTTGAGATAATTTCCTTGAAAAATTTGGTTCATACAAATTTGTGAAGACATGTATAGTGAGAATTAATTATTTTCAATTCATTCACGTGGAAGCAGAGTTAAGAAGTTAAATGACATGACTAAAATCTTACTTGGTAACACAGACAAAAATTACAATCTGCGATTTTTTTATTGCTAATCCAGAAATCTTTTCACTATACCATCATGCCTCTAGATCCTGAAACTGTATCCATTATATTTCCTGTATCAATGAAATCACAAGCTTGGCCAAAAAAAATTCAGATAGAAAAATAAAATATGTCAATAAATGTCATTTATTTTCACAGGTAGTTACAGGAGGAATAGATGAATTTAGCATAGATTTTACACTCTTTGAAAGTATAGCAGTAACTTTAAAAACAAGGACTTGGTGTCATTCTGTTTTTTATTAAAGGGAAGCAAAATAGTAGCAAAGATTTAGAATCACAAGGGAATTTAAGGAGAAGCACATCAGCATCACAGTTTTGGTGTGTTTTTAGTTGTTAAATTGATGAAATCATATTGAAAACATGAGACTTGGGTTTGAGTTCACAGCTAGGATCAATAACAATCTGTGAAGAATTTCAGTAAATTATACATTTCTGTGGGGGGTCCTGGAATTGTTGGCTCTTATTCAAAATAAATAGTCCCCCCTACTAACTTATTTCTCATCATGAAATGGAACAAATGAATAGGTTATTTCTTTACATATGGCTTTTTATGAAGCTCACCAAATTTTTGAAGCTAATTGATTTGGAAAATTCCTCATTTGCATCTTTCTTTTCAATGTGGAACAAAAACAGCAATAACCAAGAAAAAAATCCCCAAAATTTTATTTGCTTCAGTTCTATGACTTATTAAAACATTAAAATAAAATAAGATGGAGTGCTCGATATGTGTTCTTGGTTTTCATTGTAAAACAATGGTGTTTGTCCATAAAAGAAGATAAAGTATTTTGTCAGATCCCTATATAGTAGCAAATATGTCAGTGACTCTGTTTATTGGATGGAAAGAGCAGTTTGTTACTTCTGTAAAGCCACTTGTTCTTTTTAGATGCATATGCAGTCTGAATTTGTATGAATTGTTTTCAGTTCATGGCACTTATTTGCAATATGGCTTATTTTTTAAGAGATCAAGGAAAAGAAAATTAAAAGGATTTTTGATGTGTTTATTTTGATTGCCATAGAAATTTTAGCTGTTAATTAAATTAATTCTCTACCTATGTGCTCATTGACCAAGTTTTATATATCATAATTTTGATGAGCAACAATCATTTAGTTGCCTGACAAGACAGCTAGGGGGGAAAATGTGCTTTGTTTCCCTATGTGTTACTGAGGAAAATGCTGCAACACCCTCCCCCCCAAAAAAAAAAGTTGAAGGGAATGTCCCTTCTTTCCTCCCTCAAATAATATTAAACACTTTTCTTATGTAATCCTGGCAATTTTGAAACAATAAATCTTGGGAAGTGACTTGCTTTCTTTTGTTAAATCAAATATAGTTTAAAAATTGTCTGACTACCCAAAGTCACGGCATATACTTGCTTTCCTGAACGCTTAGACTCTATTTAGATGGCATCATTATTATCTAAAACCAAAAGTCAGGACTCATGATCTACGAAAAAAATTTGTAAAGTCTCACCAAAATTGTGTTGCTTTGTTGATATTGGAAGTTAGAAAGTTCAAGACATTTGTTTACCATAGCTAAGTTGGAACAAAACCTTTGTATGCTGCATTTTAGCCAAAGTCTGCAAGAGAAAATTTATTAATAAAAAGCATTTTTACTCTAACAGAGATCCAAGCTACCAGAATTTTTCCCACTAAGTATAATTCTCTCACACCTAAATGATTTCTTAGATAGCAAATAGAGAAATTTTGGGTATTGTTCACTCATCTTGCAGTATATTTCCAGGGATGTACTCATAGATGATGAGATTGATGCATGCATTGCCAGAGCTAGCTCAATGTTTGGGAAGCTCTGAAGGAAAGTGTGGGAGAAAAGAGGTATTAGGCAACCTACTAAACTGAAGATCTACAGAGGCAGAGCTCATTGTTGTATGTTTGTAAAATCTAGACAGTGTAACAGTACCATGCCAGGAAACCAAATCACTTCCATTTGAATTGTTTTAGGCAGATTCTGAATATCACCTGGCAAGCTAAAGTACCAGACACTGGTTCTTTCTTCAGTTAAACTGCCAAGCACTCAAACTCTACTACAGAAAGTACAACTCCAGTGGTCTGGCAACATTGTTCAATTGCCAGAAAGACTATTTTATGGAGAACTCACACAAGGTAGGAGCTCATATGGTGGACAGAGGAAGCCATATGAGGATACTGTCAAGGTCTCTCTGAAGTAATTTGGAATAGATTGTGAGATATGGGAGGCACTGGCAAGGCCCATGGTGTGTCAGCTTCAAAGAAGACACTGTGCTCTATGAGCAAAGCAGAATTGCAATAGCTGAAAAGAAACATGAGATACACAAATTTAGAGAAATCTCCACTTCAAATGTTCATTTGTGCCCAACCTATGGTAGAGCCTTCAGAGCTAATATTGGTCTATCAGCCAAGGCTGGACACAATATACCTTGACTCCAACACAGTGATATCATTTTGGTCCTCTTAGAGAATGAAAGACAACAACCATCTACCAAGAAAGCATAAAAGAAAAGACACAATGCCACAGAAAAAGTAAAACAAAGGTAGTTTTGTTAAATTTTGCTAAATTTGTTCAATTAAATTAGTTTTTTAAGTTAAATTAAATAAATTAAATTTAAATAAACATAAATAGTTAAATTAAAACATTTTTGATTTACCAAACAAGATAAACGTAATATTAATGGCTTTAATAATATCCTTGCCAAAATAATCACTCCTTCTTTAACTCCTTCTTTAATCCAGGTGGAAAACAAACAAACAAAATTTCTTGATTGAATTAAAGACTTTTCTATTCATAGTTTAACCCCAAACAAGATCACAAACAACATCTTACTTTCAGAAAATCAATATCCCTACTTAGAAAGATGACTAATTGTGTCATAGATTCAAGGGAGACCAAGGAAATTAATCTTTTTTTAAAATACTTTATTCAAAATCAAAGATTTGGGGAAATATACATGTACATATGCATATACAAATATAATGACATATAGATATACATGGACACAGTAGGTATTCAAAGGAATATATAATTAGCTAAGGAGAAATATAAAAAAGTTGAAAATGGGTAAAGTTGAGAAGGCATTGATGTGGAAAAGGAAAACAGAGCAGAAGTAGAACATAGGAAAACATAAGTCAGGAAAGTAATAGGAAAAAATGAGAAAATTAACAGCCCCTTTTTAGAAGTTGCTGGAACCCTTCCAGGATAGAAACTTCCACATCCAGTGTCTAAGCCAAGTGGATATCAAGGAGTGGGGTGATGCTCATAAGAAAGGGACCCTATAGACTATATTTTCTAGGAGGCTTCAATGTCAACTGAGATTAACAGCAGCCATAGTTGTTTTTACACCAAGATATTTGCTTCTGGAAAACAGGCACTAATCCACTAGGTGGCATTAACTTTCAAAATAATATTCATATATCTCTCATTTTTATGTTCAAAAGGGGAAAAGGAAGTGCAATTTATGATCTGTAATATATACATGCATACACATAAACATCATACACATCATCCCATACATATGCATATATGCTTCTCTACTTCTTTTTACTTTTATGTTCTGGCACACAGATAATGGTCCTGACCATCAAGGTTGATGATCAATATATACTCTCCAAAAAATTCTCCTTTTCCCTGGCAATCTTTCCTACTTGCTTCCAGTCTTCTCTATCAAAATCCTTTCTGTAGTTTCCAATTCTCTGTGGAAGTTCTTTCAGGGTGAAAATTAATGAAACCTAGAAGAATTACAAATTATGGCTGCCAATCCATGTGTAAGCACTCACAATCCATCAGTGTTTGTGGTTAACACTTCTAGAGATGCTCTATCTTCATTGAGTTAAGGGCTGACCATGCTGCACTTATTATCATGGCTCCCTAAAAATCACATCAGAGCCCTCTTTCAAATAAGGTATATGAATAAAATGAACTAGACCAATACCTCATCTCTTCCTATGAATAAATAAATTAAAGGATCCTCCATTTTTCAATAATGATTTGCTCACCAAATTATTTTACAAAGTCAAGATTTTATAATACAGTGGAAAGACCATTGTTCTTGGAATAAAAGAACCTCAGTTCAAATAAAAATCTAACCCAAATAGCAAAAGAGGTCCAAAAAGCCAATGAGGTGAAGAATGCCTTAAAAAGCAGAACTGGTCAAATAGAAAAGGAAATCCAAAAACTAACTGAAGAAAATACTTCCTTGAAAATTAGAATGGACTAAATGGAAGCTAGTGACTTCATGATAAATCAAGACATAGTAAAACAAAACCAAAAGAATGAAAAAAACAAAACAATGTAAAAAATAACCAAAAGAATGAAAAAAACAGAAAATAAAAGCCAGATACATCATTGGAAAAACAACTGACCTGGAAAATAGATCCAGGAGAGATAATTTAAAAATTATTGGACTATCTGAAAGACAGGATCAAAAAAAGAGCCTAGACATCTTCTTTCAAGAAATTATCAAGGAAAACTGCCCTGATATTGTTCAGCCAGAGGTCAAAACAGAAATTGAAATAATCCAGCAATTACCTCTTGAAAGAGATCCCCAAAGGAAAACTCCTAGGAATATTATAGCCAAATGCCAGAGTTCCCAGGTCAAGGAGAAAATATTAAAAGGAACCAGAAAGAAACATTTGAAGTATTGTGGAAACACAATGGGATAACAAAAGATGCAGTGGCTTCTACATTAAAGAGGGTTTGGAATATAATATTCTGGAGCTCAAAGGAGGCCAAACAACACATAATGGTGTTGTTTACCATATTTAATTCAATTTCTTTCAATCAAAAAGGCCAACAGTAATCTGTGCTTATAGGTTTATGATATATGGAGCAATAAAACCCATGACTTAATTATTTTCCCTCATAAAACATGTTTGTGGGGATAAGGGAGATCTGAGTAACAAATTTAATTGAACACGGAGAACAAGAAATCTAAACTGATTACAAATCAATGACATTTGAATTGCTCCAAATGCTTAAAGAGGCAACTTAGATCAACTTTCAATATCATTTCAAAGAAGACACTCTTTAAATCATCATTCTTTTTAGGAAAGACATTAACTCTGAAAGCTGCACTTTAGAAATGTAATGTAAGGCCAGCTAGGTGGCTAAAGTGGGTAAAGCAACTGGCACTGGAGTCAGGAAGACCTGAGTTCAAATTCGGCCTCAGACACTTATTAGCTATGTGATCTTGAGCAAATTATTTAACCTTGATTGTCTCCAAAAAATGTAATATATTTCTTTAAAATAAGAAAAGAGAAAACTTAATTCTAGGGAAGAAAAGAACAATCAAAGATTTAATCCAGCATTTGTTTACAAAATGTGAAATTACATCATGGTTCCATAATCTCCTAGTTATTCCTCAGAGGGGAAAGGTGTTCTAAAATTCTACCATGAATTTTCCAAGAAGTTCACATAGTTCTAGAAGCATAACCATCTTACTCTGTAACCTTGAATGTCATAAAGAAAGGAGAATTAAAGGGTGATGGACAGAATCATGAGCTTCTGATTACTCCAACTGCTTCAGTTTCTCTTATTACACTCCCTGGAGTGTCTCTTCAAAGTCTTACAGTACTAAATATCAATATTGAACTCAGAAAACACATTACAGATATTATGATTTATAGATATGTGCCTAATATTTAAGACTTTGTGTTTATCAACAGTAAGATCAATATTGCAATGTTGGCCCAGCAGTGGCATAGTTTATGAAAGCCTTGCTGATAAGTCTTAATAGTTCAATACATGGTGTTCTCTGTTCTCTTCAATTTTAAGTCCTCAATAAATTTAGCAACGTTAATAGAAAAAAAAATGTGGTGTATTGACGAGAATGAAACTGGGACGAGTTTAAGACTTTAATCTGACTCCTACTCAGTTTCCCCCCCCCTTTTTTCAAAAGCAGCATGAAATAGTGGAAAGAATCTTTCATCTTAAGTCAAGAAGACCAGTTCAAATCATGCTTCAAATATTTATTAACTATGTTACAGTGGGCAACTTAACCTGTCTGATACTCATTTTATTTATCTGTAAAATGAGGATGTTGTATTTGATGACTAAGGTCTTTTCTAACTCTGTACCTATGGTTAAGCTATAGCCATTAACTTACATGCTCAGGAAACTGTTTGATGACCATTCTAATAAATACTATAGGATCTGTAATGAAAATTTGAAGAATATTCTAGTAACTTATTAGTTACTGTGGCAATTAAGATAATCAGAATTTCTAATTTCAATGTCCCTTTTACATTATTTTAATTGAGCATTGAAAATTTCCTTGTTTTGTCCTAGACAAACCACTGGATTTTTGCCCTAGCTTTTCTGACAACAGGTTATATATACTCTAGACTTTTCACTTTCTCCTGCCTAGCCATCTTATCCACTTTCTAGAATCTGATGTAATCCTTCAACACTTAATGTTTGTCTTCCAAACAACTATTTTTGGGTACATCCCTCCCTATGGGAGGACAATAAACAAATCAGATACATCTAATAAAAACTCCCATTTCTCCCTATAAAAATATCTGATCTCTTTAGCATCATTGAGGTTTCCTGACAATGATGACCACAGCGATATGAAATCATGGGTGTTATGATGTGCCAAGACCTGAGAGTATTCTCTTATTGAGTCATTGTGGGCTCTTTCCACATTATCTTGACACCCAATATGCCCTCCAGATACCTTTGCCCTACTTTTGATTCTGAAACATTTTCCATGCTTCCCCTTTGAATTCAGTTATTCCCTTACTTCTCCATCCTCTCTCTCTCATCTGTTGAGTTTCTCTAGTTATAACTTGGACCATTCTTTTTTTTTTTCAGTTTAACACAACTTGACCAAATCACACACTTATTCTTATGCTGAACCCCTATTAAATCAAAGGATGGAACTCCTCACCTCTTACCAAAATTTGGTATTTTCCTTGTAATTTGATTAATTAGGGAGATGTGAGTAGTAACTTGAAACAAGCACTCAAAGCAAAGGAAACTTTTCTCAAGCTAAGTGCTTCTAAACTACTGGACTAAGCCTGAATAAATGTAAGAAAAGAATATAGCAAGGAATTACTTGTCTGATGGTTTGCTTACAATGTTGTAATACTTTCTGTTTGTTTAGTTTAGTTTAGTTCTCTCTGAAGTGGCAGTGTGCTGTATTGGTAAAGAGCACTGAATGTTCAGGATACCCAGGCTTAAATATAGACCTTGATATTTATTAGCTATGGAGTTATGGGAAAGGTATATAGCCTCCATGAGAGTCAGCTTCCTCACCTATAAATTATGAGTAGCAATACTAGTAAAACCTATCTCCCAAAATTCTTGTGAGAAAAGTTCTTTGTAAACGTTAAAGCCCTATATTAGTGTTATTAACTTTGACTCAGTCTTATTTTTACTTTTTTTCTCTGAATGCCTCAATGACATGTCTCTCTACCTTGGTGGCAAATGGATAAATAATTTAGATTTGTTCATTGGATAAAGATTTGTTTTTACATACTGAAAGACAAGTAGGAGGGCAAAGCCAAGATAGCTGAGTAACAGAAACTCACTTGAACTCTCCAAAATTCCCCTCTAAACAACTTTAAAATAATGCATTACATCAAATTCTAGAATGACAGAAACAAACAAAAAAACAAAGGTCAGGACAAAACAATTTTGCAGCTCAAAACAATTTAGGGAATTGACCAAAATGGTCTGTCTCATCAGCATGGCAGTGGGCACTGAATAGACAGTGTAGTCAGTGCAGGCCAGGCCTTGGAGGTGGCTACAGCAGCAGCAGCAGCAGAAATTTGAGAAGATCTCAGTCTATAGACAGCAAGGGAGTCAGACAAGTGGACAGATGGAGATTACTAGAGACCTTTTGCTGGCACTGGGTGCAGGACCATGTTGCATTGCACAAACAGAGTTCCAGATGGTAGTCTCAGGGTGAGAAAGAATACTAATGCCTTTATGCTTGTACCCTGGGAAAACAGGGACCCTGGTCACAATTCCAGCACAAAAGATTGCTAGTGATCATACATGGGAGAGTAGGGAGCCCTTGTTCCAAATCCATGGTAGAGAGTTACACTATCACTTGCCTGAGTTGCATTTAGAGAGAGAGAAGGAGCATGAGTGGTACAGCCACAAGGGAGCAAGGGCTTTGGTCTAGGTTCAGGGCATAGAGGAATGCTTGTGGAGGCTTGTGGGCCACACTACAGGCCAGAAAAGTGACTACATTTTCCCTTAGATGACACCAACTTGGAAGAACTGAAAACATTCAGTCCACTAGAACTAGCTCTGAAAACTTAAAGATTGGGATAGTGTCTCCTTCTCCCCATAAGCAGAGCTAAACTTTAACATAAAACCAAAAGTCAAGAAATAGGCTGGAAAATGACAAACAAACAAGAAAAAAGAAATGGACCATAGAAAGATGTTATGGATACAGGAAAGATCAAGACACAAACCCAGAAGAGGGCACACAATACACAGAAGTAAGTGACCATAGTGATATAGTGTTTCATAAATGCAATGATCCAACCATTGAAGTAAAGAATTGAGTATTTCACAAAAAATTACTGGGAAAACTGGAAAGCAGTTTGGAAGAAATGAGGTATAGAGTAGATCAACATCTCATACTGTAAACCAAGATAATGTCCAAATAGGAACATGATTTAGAAATAGTGATATTATAAGCAAACCAGGGTAGCATCAAATACTGTACTTGTCAGATTTATGGATATGTGAAGAATTTATGACCACACAAGTGATAGAATCATAGAAAGTAAAGTGGATGATTTTGATTACATTAAATAAAAAAGGTTTTACACTAAACAAGCAAACAAAAACAGTGCAGCCAAGAAAAAAAAAAAAGCTGGAAACCGGGAAAAAAATTATGCCACGTTTCTCTTCTAAACACATCATTACTCAAACATATAGACAACTGAGTTAAAGTTACAAGAAAATAAGTCATTAATTGTTAAACTGATAAATCATTAAAGGAAATACTAAAGTTTTTGGAAAAAAAATTAAAGATATCAATAGTGACGAAAAGGTTTTAAATTAGTATTTATTAGAGAAACACAAATAAAAACAAGTCTGAGGTACTACTTTACATCTATACATTTGTTATTATGACAGAAAAGGAAAACAACAAATGTAGAAGGGTATTGGGACAGTAATGCACTCTTAGTGAAGTTGTGAACTGATCCAACCATTTCTGAGATCAATTTGGAACTATGCCTAAAGAACTTTAAAATTGTGCATATTCTTTGTCCTAGCAATACAACAATTAGGCCTGTATCTCAAGGAGATCAAGGTTAAGATAAATGATTTTGTAAGTACAGAAATATTTATGACAGCTCTCTTTACAGTGGCAAAGAATTGGAAATTAAAGGGCTGTCCATCAATTGGAGAAAGTCAGAATGAGGTTGGTTTTAGGAAAAAAAAATCTCAGAAGATTTATATGAACTAATAGAAAGTGAAGTGAGCAGATCCAGGAGATCAATGTGCACAGTAACAACAATTTTGTACAATGATCAACTCTGAATAAATTGACAATTGTCAGCAATACAATGATGCTAGACAGTTCCAAAGGAGTTATGATGAAAAATGTTATCCACCTCCAGAAGAATTGGTGGAATCTGAATGTAGATCAAACATTACTTTTAAAATTTTCTTTGTCTTTTTTCTTTCTTTTTTCTTTTTGATCTGTGCACTCTTTTGCAACATGGCCAATATGAAAATATATTTTTTCATGACTTCATGACTGCACATGCATATGACATGCACATCTATGTCAAATGTGTGCCTTTCCAAAGGGGAAGTGGAGAGGGAGGGAATTCAGAACTCACAAATTATTTAAAATGAAAGTTAATGCTGCTTTTACATGCAATTTAGAAAAAAATAAACTATTAAAAGACAATATTACATTATTTTTGAAAGAAAAAATAAAAGAAATTCAAGTATACTGCTAATCAATTTGCTTAGACTAATTGCACATTATCAGAAAAAAATACATTAAACTAAATAAAACAAAGGTCATTGATTGTAAGATTATTGTAGTTTTTATATTGGGAAATCATTAAATTTCTCATTTTTTTAAACAAAGGATTTATTAAACACCTACTATGTTCAAGATGTATTCTATCATGTCAAAAGAAAACAAGTTTCTGTCTTCAATGAGCTTATATTTTTCTGGCTGGGGAGGATAATGAATAAGTGTAAGATTATATGAGGAGATAGGCAGACATCAGTAACAACTAGTGCGGTCAAGTCAGGTTTTCAATAGAAGAAGCACTTTGATGAACCTTGAACAACCTAGGGATTCTTAAAGGCAGAAATGAAGAGGGAATGTGTTGTAAGCACAGATCATAGCTTATTGAAAAGCTGAGGATCAGGAGCTAAAATGCTGAACTTCAGAAATTGTTAATAAACTGGTTTTCCTGGAATGTAGAGTGTGTCCAGGAAAATCATGGAAAGACTGTAATGGTACTCTGTATCCAAATATTGAAGACTGAGGCATTTAAAGAGTTTGAATTTTGCCCTAATCTTCTATATTTCTTACCATAAATGCTAACAACCTATTGCATTTTATTTCCCGCTCAAGGGCAAAGAAATCATTGGAGTTTTCTTCTTTGTAGGTTAGAAACCAACACTATAGAAAACTGTTAAGCATTTGAAAGGATTCTTGTCCTTCCTTTTGATGGGGTAAAATAGAACTAATAATAATACTATACTAGTATATATAAATAAATATCCTATATGTTAATAAAAATAAACTGATTTATGAAGCATATGTCAAGTATCAGACATTGTATTAGAGATGCAAAAAGGCTATTAAAACCATCACTGACTCCCAAAAGCTTACATTTTATTGACAGATATGTCGTGGACAAATATATTTGTAACTGAAAGACATATACAAAGTAAATGTAAAATAATTTTGAGCAAGTAGGCAAATTTGGCTCATGAAGTGGAGGGGAACATTATCTAATACACTTGGAATTGTAGGCTACAGCCAGACTACAAAGGGCTTTAAAGAAAGATAGAGCTTTCCATTTTGTTGAGATAAAATGAGATATGATTGGAGTCTTTTGGACAAGGAAGATAGGTGGTCATGTTAATTCTTTAAGAATATAATTTCTCGGGGCAGCTTGGTGGCGCAATGAATAGAGTACCAACGCTGGATTCAGGAAGACCTGAGTTCAAATCCGGCCTCAGACACATAGCATTTACTAGCTGTGTGACCCTGGGCAAGTCACTTAACCCTATTGCCTAGCAAAAAAAAAAAGTTTAAAAAAAAAGAATATAATTTCTCCGAATAGGACAGATTAGAAAGGTGAGAGGCTTGATACAAAGAAACCATTTAATAAAGTATAACAACACTCCAGGCAGGCAATGAAAAAGATAATGATTCAGGAAAATGGTGATGTAAGCGGGTAAAAAGACTTAACTAACACAGATGTTGTGGAAGTAGACTTAAGAGAACTTGGCAAATAATTGAATATGATGGGGTGGAGTGGGGTGAGGAAGTCAAAATTCAAGGTTAATTAAAGTTTCGACTTTGGAAACTGAAAGGCTGGGGTGCACTCCACAGAAATAGGTGAATTTGAAAGAGAGATGGGTTTGGAAAGAAAGACAATGAGTTTTGTTATAAACACATAGAGTTTGAGAAGCCTATGGGCTGTCTGGTGGGAAATGTCAAACAAGTAGTTAGATATAGATATAAGCTGGAAGCCACCTATATAGAGATGATAACTGAATGCTCTGGAGTTAAAGAGATCACTGAGAGAAAGGGTATTGAGATGAAACAGAAGAAGATGAGGCAAGACAAGGATGATGGTTTATAAAAGACCAAAAAAAAAAAAGGTAGTCAGACAAGTAGAAAGAAAAACATGAGAGATATGTTACAAAAATCTCAACAGGAGAGAATACAGATGAGGATACATTAATTAAAAAAAAAACAAGAAAAGCTGCAAAGAGGTCAAGAGAGAGGAGGCCTAAGAAAAGATATCAAATTTGGCAGTTAAATGGTTACTGATAATGTTGAAGGAAAGGTTTTATCTAACAGTCCTTTGTATCTTCACACCAATCTCTATGCCCTACAACCTCTCCCCCAATCCCAGTACTCAACACAGTGCCTTCCCTATGGAAGGCACTGAATTTTTATTTGTTGATTTGATTGAGTTAACATGGTCAAAAATACGTAGTCCATAAATTCCAGTAGTTGTTTCTTATAGTTACAGACAAAAAAGCCACATATTTTATAAAATATAGCTTTCTTCTGTGGTCTGTTCAATTCATGTAACCAATATTCTCAGCATGTGGGCTAATTTGCTTTTTTTTTTAAAGTTAATTATGTCTCTTTGTAGATGAAAACATCAATAATCAAGAAATCCAGCCAGCACAAGGCTTCAGTCAAATATGTTGTAAAATCAAATGCTATTTGGAAACCATATGTCACACACTGATAACAAGGTTCTCTAAATGTTCCTATTCATGGATAACATCGTCCTAGCTACATCAAACCCTTTAAAAGTACAATGTATTTTCATTAAGACCCACAGCAACTTGAGAGAAATTAGCTTAATCACATACATTAGAAAAATAAAGTACATCAGAAATGCATATTTCCAAATATGTAACTAAGTATATATAATCAATTGAATTAGTTGAATTATCTTGTGGTGGATAGGGTGTTTGTGGCAGAGTAGCACCGCTGGTGTGAGGGCTTGCTAAGCCCTTTTCAGGTCTACTCATTCACCTTTGGTGTTTACAGTTCTCACCTGTAGCTCTAATAAACTGGAGCACACACAGAGTCAAAATTAGGTTTAGGGTAACCAAAAGGCCTTAAACCTGTATGTGAGTTAGGAGGATGTCTATCCTAAGCATATGAAAACTTCTCTTCTTAGAATGAGTAGGTGAGAAGATCTTCTTAGATGTGAATAATTTGTTCCAACTGCCATGAAAGTGGCTTGAAGCAGATGCCATGTAGCACGTAGACCTTGGTTAGATGTCAAAGACACCAAGGTTATCCACTGCATCCTGGGACATCAACAGTTGTCCTGACTTTTGTCTTGCCAATGAAATTTGACTACTCTGGAAGGGAGAGTGAGGCTGATGACTTTGGACAATTCTGCCTCACTTAATTCCAATTCACACACAAGTCAAGACATCACCTTGTGACATCATTGGGCCTCTTTGAAAATGAAGGAAAACAGCAATATATTGGCCCAGATTATGTGTAGCAACTAGATGGATAATTAATAATCTAGCCCCAGTGTTAATAGTATGTAGAAGTAGGAGTTGGATTGTAGTTTTGAAAAAGTTTAGTAATTTAACTGTTTTGAAAACATTCATTCTCTCCAAGCTCATCTCTGCAGCACTAACATTGTCCTAACAAAGCTATTTAACTACAAATTATGAGAGAGAAAAAAAAACCTCTTATCTGAGGAGAATTAGAATTATATATAACTAAAAGAATAATGGAGAGATCTAAATTCAGCATAAGTGGGTTTGTAAAGACAACTTTCCTTGGGATAAGTGGCATAAATGAAAAAGTGGGTCAGTTATAGATTGAAAACAGGAAGCAACAGATAGCCTGAATGATAGGCTGCTACACCAAAGATAACAAAATCATTAGGCAGAATTAGAAATGATTTATGAAAAATATGAACAAGAAATTAAAAAGAATGCAAAAGCAGGAAGAAGTTAAGATTTGTATCAATTAAGGAGGATTCATATTGATGAAATTACAGGTATATTGAAGCAATATTTTCAATGAATTTAATTTAATTTAATTTGCATGAATCACATACTTCATGCAAGGTACTGAGTTGTCAAAGAACTTTGATATGACACTTATGATTTCAAAATGCTTATATATTATATGTATATGTATGTGTGTGTGTGTATACACACACACACACATACTTCATGTAAAGAAATCTTTTGAGGAAAACAGTATAAATATTATTGTGTAAAGAAACAGATGTTTGAAATGCTGTATGACTTACCCATAAATATCACTAATAAATGGTTATGCAAGGACATGGAATCAGTCTAGCACTCTTTCCACTTTAACATATTATCTCTTAGCTCTCTCTATCACTTTTAAAAATTTTATTGATAAGGAAATATCAAAGGTCAGATTAGAAGAAGTTTATAAAGTTCTTTCCTGATAAACAATGAATCATTCATTGAGTATTATTTTAGACAGAATGTTTTAGGTAAAAATAGATTGTAACTCTAGAATTAAGTGCTTAGAAGGATGAAAATTATGTAAGCATATTTCAAAACACAATATCAATTAAAGGTTATAGCTAAGTTTTTGGAAAGCAGATTGGCAGATACCTTTGAACAACTTGGTATTTATTGAATATATGTTTTTCTACATGGCACTGAGCTAGACTATGTGGAAGATATGACAGGAACATATAGCAAGACTTTCTTTCCCAATCCATACACATAATAGTGAGTCAAGTCCTCATAATATAGCTGGTTACATATACTGCTACCCTCCTAATGCTTATTAGGGTAATCCAAAGTTTTTTGTGAGGTTTTCTATAATGCTATTTGTTCAAGTTCCCATTTTCCTTCCTATATCATTCAGAAAAGATTAGTGCATTAATACCACTTAATTTTGTCATATCTCCTTGATATCATTAATAATCAATTGACAAGAATTGCCTTTACAAAAAGGACATTTGTTGAGAATACATAGTGTATTCACCTAAACCAGGCCACATTCTCCCTTCTACCACCCTGATGCCAAGGGAGAATGGACTCAAAATTAAAGTTTATGATGCAAATATTTCCACCACTGAGTTCATTCACAGTTGTGACATAGCCAATGAACTACTCTGTCTCTTGGATGCAGCTCCAAGTGCCTCATTTGATTCATAAATTCAGTATGAGGTATCTTGCAGGTCTCTTTGGGGTGGGGTCGGGAATGTTCCCTCACAGGGCTTAGCTATAAACTAAATCTGATATGGACTCTATTTCCTGGGCACTTAATTGCTATTCAAACTTTTTTTAAATTAAGATAATAATCTAGGCAATTCCATAGCCTACATTCATTCACTTAAGAGCAGGGAGGAAGGAAATACAACACACAAAGAAAAGCAACAGTACCATGTGTTCAAGGTCTCATACTAGCCTTTGTGAGGAGACAAGGACCTGAAGCAGAAGTCAAGAAGGACAATGATTTAAAAAAGGCTATTAGATCTGAAATTAAGTGATCATTGATAACTTTGTATGTAGTGTGGTTCAGTGTACCATGCTTCAACTCTGGAGCTATACAGAGGCCTTAGTTCAAATGCAACACTGATATTTAGTGGCAATGTGACCTTACCCCGTCAGCTAATCTCCGTTAGCTTCAATTTCCTCATCTTTAAGATAAGGGTTGAAGTAGATGACTTTTGTGGTCCCTTACAGCTCTAGATCTTGTCTGTGAAGGTAGGAGTCTCTATGTTTTAGAAGTTTAAATTAAAAATGATCTCTAAGCAGTAGTTTTAATCAATTCTATTTTGAAATTCTTGGATCCTAAGAGAAATCCCTTCTTTCAGGTAACTGTCCAGAATGCTTCTCAGTGCTCCTTGAAAAGCTATTCAGAGGAAGGATAGATAGCTTTAAAGCTGCTGCATTTCTTCCCCACCTCCATGACAACAATTCTACTCTAAACATCTTCAGTAGTCCATACAATAAGACAGTATTTTAATATTGTCAGAAGGTAAAGGAGTAGTATAGTGCAGCACATAAACATAAACAAATTCAAAAGGAGGTAATAGAGACTTCTGAGCTCCCTTACAGCTCTAGATCTTGAGTCTATAAAACTGTGTCTATGACTTGCTGACATTCTGTAGACGCTTAGATTATAAAATCATCTTCTAGGACTAGGTATAATCCTTTCTTTTTGTAAATCCCAGGTTCCTCAAGGGAATCCATTCTTCCAAGAAAAACTGAGCGTAATACTTCTCACTACTCCCCACAAAAGACAAAGAATTCTATGCTAAACATCTTGAAGAGTCCACAAAACACTCAACTTTTTTTTAATATGTCAGAAGGTTGAGGAGAGATATGATACAAAACGTACAATTAAAGAAATTTATGAGGAGACAAGAGAGAAACAGAGAAGCAGACCATCTGGCAAAATACCTAGGGGAAAAATATGATTGTCCATTTCATTTTAAATTTCACTGAACTAGATAAGCCTTCTTTCACATAGAAATTAATTATCTATCAAAGATTTCAAAAATTTATGCTTCTTGAAATCTTACCCAACTTTTCACACTCCCATAGAAGTCAGGTTAGCTCAAAATCAGATTCAATGTCTCAGATTCTATTCACCTTTATTTATTTTAAAGTTAGGAATGTAAGAGTAGACTTAAAAAAGGTCAACTTACCTAGAGAACAGGTTTACACAGTAGTTATATAATTTTACTACACAATGCCCAGCTAATACAATTACCTTCTAACTAGAAACAATGTCTAATGAGCAAGATAAGGACTGGTCTTTGCCTGCATGGCCTACGCTGAACAGCAATCCTCTCTCAGCCTGGTACAACAGACCTTTCCACTCATCCATCCAGGTTGTCTTGGGCTGGTAATTTGTTTCACTCTGGTTTTTTGTGGGTTCTGTTGCTCTAGAATTTGTTTAGAGCCGTTTTTATAGGTATTTAAGGAGTTTGGGGGAGAGCTTCAGCAAGTCACCGCTCTTACTCTGCCATCTTGGCTCTGCCCCCAAAGAAAAGTTTTTGTTTTACTTCAGTGGATTTTTGTATTTCTGTTTCCATTTGGCCAGTTCTAATTTTCAACAGTTTTCCAAGCTGTTGACTCTTTTTCTCATAATTCTCTTGCATCACTCTCATTTATTTTCCAATTTTTTTTGTCCTATCTCTCTGATACGATATTTTTTTTGGCTTGGTTAGGTAATGAGGTTAAGTGACTTGCCCTGAGTCACACAACTAGTTAAGTGTCAAGTGTCTGAGGCTGAATTTGAACTCAGGTCCTCCTGACTCCAGGGCTGGTGCTGTATCTGTTGCTCCACCTAGCTGCCCCTTCTGATATGATTTTTAAGCTCCTTTTTGATCTCTTCAATGAGTCCTTCCTGGGCTTGAGACCACTTCCTATTTTTCTTTGGGCTTTTGCCCATACATATTTCGACATTGTTGTTCTCTTTTGAGTTAGTGTCTTGGACTTCCCTGTCACCATAATAACTTTCTATGGTCAGATGCTTTTTTAGTTTCTATTTTTAACTTTTTTTTGCCTTTGTTCTTCCTTTTAACTTTGACCTGTGCTCTCAGGTGGAAGGAGCTCTGTCTCAGGCTTCTTGCACCAGTGACTGTAGGTCCTCACTGTTTACTTGGTACTGCACTGATGTTGCCCTGAGGCCCCTAGGGAACCCTGGTCTCAGGTGCTATGTTGAGAAGATGGGGTGAGGGTGATTGGTGTTGAAGGCTAGAGACATCTGGCAGCTTATCTGGTGTTGAACTGGGTTCCTAGTGGTGGTGTCTGGTGTTTGCTGAGGCCAGGTGGGTTTTTGTGTTTCCCAGGGACTATACTGAAGCACATGGAGGTCTGGCCACTGGAGGCTGCCTGTCCACCTAGGGCAATGCTGAAGCACACAGAGGTACAGCATGGAAGATGCTCATCCACCCTGGCCTGTGTTGAAGCACATATTTGGCTGCTGGTGATGCCTGTCTGGAGCCACCCTGAAGCACTCAGGCCCCACCACCAGGTATCTGATGCCTATCCATCTCAAACTGTGCTGGAGCACATGGAGGTTAATCTGCTGTAGGATGCCTGTCCACCCAGAGCTGCACTGAAGCGTATGGTTGTTCTTGGAGCTAGAGTCTGCCAGTTCCCCTGGCTCTTCTAAGGCATATTGGGGATCCTGATGTTGGCATTTGCCTACCCCACCACACCAGGGCTCAATATTTCCAACTGGTTTGCTCAGGTGGGGCTTGCTGCTATCTTGATCAGATGCTTCCTCTCCTGGATTATGTTCCCATTTTACCCGAGTGAGATGGACCTTTTTCGGTCAATCCTACCAAATCTCTCATACTAAAATACCACCCACCCCATATTTCTGATGTTCCAGGATTTGTACTGGGGTGCTATTTTATGGTTGTCTGGTGGTGAATATGGGAGATTTACAACAATTTATTGCTTACTACATCATCTTTGTTCTCAGAACTAAATTTCTTGCTTTTTGCCAATTTAAGGGGGGAAAATCCAATTATTCCTATATTTTCAAATGTTTCAAATAGAAAGGAGTGCTGTTCTTTATCAAAAGCTTTTTCTTCATCTATTGACATAATCATATGTTTTTATTTTATTATTATTGATATAATCAATGATGTTAATAGTTTTAAACCATCCCTGCATTCCTGGTATAAATCCCACTTGGACACAATGTACAATCTATGTAATGTTGCAATCTTTTAGCTAATATTTTGTTTAGGATTTTTGCAAACATATTCATGAAATAATGAAATTGTCTCTAATTTTTTTCTTTATTTTTACTCTTCCTGGTTTTAGGTATCAGTATTATATTTGTTTCATAAAAGGAGTTTGGTAGGATCCCTTATTTGCATATTATTTCAAATAAATTATTTAATATCCAAATTAGTTGATCTTTGTATGTTTGATAAAATTCATTTGTAAATCTGTCTTATACTAGTGTTTTTTCTTAGGAAACTCATTTATGGTCTGTTTTCCTGCCTTTTAAAATTGTCAGACAGATACTTTAAAATGATTTAGCTTTCTGCACCATTAACAATAAAATTTATGTGTGAAATTCTTAGTCCCTAATAAATAAATTCTTAATCCAAGTTTGAGAACTTATTACTAAAAAATACTTGAAGCCTGAATTTCAATGATAGATAACTTTGGAAGCCAATCATATACACCTATATTCAGTTCTTAGAGAAAAGAGTCTCATCTTTTTGTTTTTCTCAAAATTTACTTTTCCATTTAATTACAAAATTTTTACATTATATCTTTGTCTTATTATTTTGTCTAGTCATTTCTCTCTTCAGAGGATATAATTCCTTTTTAAAATTTGACAACAGATATAAGTTAAAATTGTAAGATATTCATACTTGCATGCTATTATAATAACTCAGTGATGTTCCAGTATCAATCAATTATTTAACAGAATTAGTATTGTGCTTAAAAAAACTTCTTGATAATGGGCATTTGCTATAAAAAAGAAAAAAGGACAAGTCATAACAATGTCATATATCATAACAAGAGGAAAACCCCCCTTATCTGTATTTGATTCCAGGCATGAGTCATATCTGGCAGCCAGTCATGTAGTTACAGGGTGTAAAAAGCAAGACTAGGGATTAACCAATGGGGAATTTTCCTTTTTAAAAAAGAAAGAGCACAATGGGGAAATAGAGTCAGGAATATTTTATTTAGGCTTTGTCTAAGGTCACCCCCCAAAATTTTCCCAAACACAGACATTAACCTTTATCAGTTCCCACACTGCAGGACATGTCATTTTCTACTATTGACTTTATGATAATTCACACAACTTAGTACTGTAATCAAAGCTCAAAACAATAGTAAATTATAACCCCAGGAATTTTTTCCTTAAATAGCAAAATTTCATTAATCACAACTTAGGGTTTGAATATCTTTCCTAATGTTTCCCTAACAGTTAACATTTCATTTATCTTTTACTTAAAAATTAAAACTACCCATATTCTGTGGCTTCATACAGCAAATACCTGACAGTTGACTAATCACAAATATGATGAAGCTACATTTTTAAACAACCCTATATTCTTTCATAATAGCTAAGAATTTTCAAATGAAAATTCACTATTATAATAAACATCATCATCATCATCATCATCATCATCATCATCATTATTGTTGTTGTTATTATCTGATTTATAACAAAATACACCACGTTAAATATTTAACAATTTTCAAATATCAATTTTTTTTAAATCACATCCTTTTAAAAGCCCAATTGATGTGTAACAGCATCCAGATTAAAATGTTTGGTCTAGCAACATTTCTGTTACAATGATTTTTCAGATTTCAAAATATAAGAGAATTTAGAAATATATACACATTATCATATACTTAAAATATGAAGCAAAACTTCAGAAAACATCAATTACATTTCCAAATTATCCCATATAAAAAGCACTAATTGCATTACTTTTCACATTTTAAAACCACTCTAAAATTACAAAGTATGGAACAATTACATTCAATTAAAGAAATAATAGTAATGTACTGCTTAGCATATGCCAGTCACTGTGCTGAGCACTTTACAATAATTTTGTTCCTCACAACAGCTGGGGGGGTGCCATTATTATTTTTTTCTTTACAGATCAGGAAACTAAGGCAAACAGAGATAAGGTAACGTGTCTAAGATTACATAGCTAATAAGTTTCTTCAAGCAGAACAGAGAAAGGTGGGCTCATCAAGAGTGAAAGCTGGTTGGCCTCTCCACCTCATACTGCCATACTACCAGGACCTTCTCAGGCAGCAGCTGGACAAGGCCTACCAAGGCCTGGGCCTGCAGTGGAGAAACTAATCAGGTTTTTGGTGGGTATGGTAGAAGACCCTGGCTGCAGAATCCCAGGGCTGTGATGGCTGGTGCCAGGGCCTTCCCTTTGGTGGAAGCTTCTGGTGGAAGGGCAAAGTGAATGCTGACCATGGGGCCTGACCCTCTGATAGTTGCACCTTTGGTGCTGCTATGTCTGCAGTCACTTTTGGCTGCTGGAGCAGGGTGGGTAGGCTGTACTGAACCTGGATGATGACTCCAGGCTTGCCTAGAGTGTTGGGCTACAGGATGCCGTGGGTCACAGTCGCCATTAGGGTCACTAGCAGTAGGGCAGCCCATTGCAGCTGCTGTCCTCCCTCCCTCCATCCCTCCCTCAGGTGGGGCAGCATGTAATTCAAGTTTCCCTACATTTTTCCAGCATTATTTTTTCAACAACTGCATTTGGGAATCTGATCTGAGATAAGAGGGGTTAACAGAGAAGAGAAAGGAGGAGTTTCAAGAGATATATGGTTTAAACCATCATTCAAAGAAGAGTTAACAAGAGGTAGCCACAAAATACAATTTATTTACTTTTTTTTTTTAATCTGCTTGTTCATTCTGGGATTACTTCCAAACTAGCTGCCTTCCTCCATTGCTTAGAAAAATGAAGCTATTAATCTTGAAATTTACTTTCAAAACTTTTATAAAATGCAATCCTCATTTTTCCTTCAAACAAATTCTAGAGTGGTGCCCCAAAACTTGCTAAGATATATAAGAAGGGAGTGAGTTCCTGGAATTTCCCCAAAGTCTCAGAGGTTCTTTCCTGCAATCTTAAAATGATTAATCTTCAAATATCCAGAATCTGCTAAGATGTTTTTAGTAGGTCTACAAACTTTGATTATATGACTTTTTTTTCTGTAATTGCAACATAGCTAAAGCTGAAATGACAGAATAAAAGTGTTTTGAATTTTCTTTTCTCTTTATGTAACCTAATCTCCTGTGGAAGCCTAAAGTAGGAGTCAGTACTGCTTATTGAGACAACTGCTTCAGCTATGAAATTTCATTAATCTTTGCCAGTGTTCCAAACTCTCTGACTACAACCCGTAGAAGTTTTTCTGACTGGCTGCCTTTTAAATCTTTCAGGATAAAAGAATCTACACAGAAATTTTGCATTTTACAAAGACACACATTTAGACAAAATGAAAAGATAGCTACAAACATCAGGCTAGCTCACAAGAAAATTCTAACAAAATGCACAATTACAATTTTAATTTAAACTAAGTCATCAATGCTGAAACATGCAGGGGAAAAAAAAAAACAACCAGAGGCACATGGTCACAAATTTACAGAGGTGCACCAAACTGCCAATTAACAGAGGTATGCATTTAAGAAAGGTTATTATTATCAGAGTGATCCTGTGTAAGCCAGTCAAGGGAGCAGCCATGGAGTTGTCCTCAAAATGAAAGGCAAGTTCCACTGAATCATGAGCCCAGGACGGAGCTAGGAAAGGACTATGGACTCACCAGACAAAGGTAGAGGTCAGACTCCAGAGAAAACTCCACTGGCACCTAGCCCACTCCCACTGTTACAGGAAACTCCACTTGGCCTAGTTCTGTACCATCACACTTCTGACACCAACATAAACATTAAATGGACTGAAAATGGTCTCCAACCTGTGAGTAGTTGGTGCTGAACAAAGCAGGAGAATCAGAAATCAAACAGAAGCATAATTTCAGAGTGAAGAAAACAGACTTGCAAACCAAAGTCTCCATTGGCAAGGAAGAGAGGTTCCCCTCCCACCCTACAATGTTGCAATTATTTGCAGCAGCAAGCTAGTTACCAAAGAAGTAGAGAGACCATCCATCTGTTGGAAAGTTAGTTTTAGGATGTTTGAGGCACAGATGAGAGAGTAGAGGGGTACATTCCAGAAAGACATAGATACAGAGAGGCAGTCACTTGAGGCTAGAAGTAGCTTCTGAAGCATGAACATCTGTCAATAGACAAGGGAGTCAGTTATAGATTAAACAAAGACCTACTCCTAGCAATCAGATGATGATGCTTCATGGAAAAGACTGGGTGCTATCTGCCTAGCTGAGTGTGGTATTCTGAAAAGTCACTGACCTCAGAGGGAAGCTTTGTGAGGGCACCATAAGCAAAGAAACTAAACAGAGATGTTGCAGGTACCTGGGGCGTAAGTGTCTTTGGCCACATGTGGTCCCTAGATGTGTGTCTCACTATCCTATTTAAAATTCGTAGCCAATCTTCTGAAAGACACAATATTTGTGGGTAATTTTTTGTATGAATTCTTTCTGATGAAGATCTGATATCCAAAATATATAAGGAATTAATACAGTTAGAATAACAAAAAAAAAAACATTCTCAAAAGAAAAGTGGTAAAAGAATGTTAACAAACAGGTCTCAGAAAAATGATAAAAACTTTTTTTAAAGACTTTTGTGGAGCAGAAACAAGACGGCAGAGTAAAAGCAGGTACTTGCTTGAGCTGTCCCCCAAACCCTTCCAAATACATGTAAAAATTGCTCTAAACAAATTCTAGAGCAGCAGAACCCACAAAAAGACAGAGTGAAACAAATTTCTAACCCCAGATGACCTGGATAGTTGATTGCAGAGATCTGTTGCACTTGGCTGGGAGAAGAGCTCAGTTCCGTGTGGGCTGCACAAACAATGATGGGGTCTCAGTGAACCTGGCACAGGACTCAGGGGACTGAATCAAGGGGAGCTGTGCTGGTTTCTAGACTTTTCAACCCCCAAATGCCAAAGACAATTTAGAAGATCAGTAGGAAAGATCTGTGACTGCAGTGAGAGAGAAGGTTGGTCTGGCCCAAGTCCTGTCATCGCCCTGGGGTAGGTGGCTGTTTCTGGAATTCTTGGGCACACAGATGGAGGGGGGATTGAGTGGCTGATCAGCAAGGGATTGCAGGGATCTCTTTGCTGGTGCAGAGGCAGGATTCTCTTTCTTTGCTCATGTTTAGATTTGGGTCGCTGTTCTGGGTGGTGGTCCTTGGGCAAGAAGGAGCTCTGGTGCGGTAGGGCCTGTGGTGGTGATGTAGAGGGAATCCTCATCACTGTTCCAAGGCAGAAAAGAGTGCTTGTGGTCACTCACAGACCATAAAACAGGGCAGGAAAGGAGTAAACACCTCACACTTGATCATACTTGGAAGAAGTGAAAATTTATAAGTCCCTAGAAGCATCTTTGAAAACAGCTACACAAAACCTCCAAAGCTTGTGACAGCATGTTCTCCGCACTGGAAGCAGACACCTAACTTGACAAAGAGTTTAAAAGTGAAATAATTGGCTGGGATCATGAGCAAATAGCACAAAAAAAATCAGACCACAGAATCTTACTTTGGTGACAAAGAAGATCAAAATGTACAACCAGAAGAAGACAACAAAGTCAGAGCTCCTACATGCAAAGCCTCCAAGAAAAATAAGAATCAGTCCCAGGCCATGGAAAAGCTCAAAAAGCATTTTGAACATCAAATAAGGGAAGTAGAGGAAAAATTGGGAAAAGAAATGAGAGTGATGCAAGAAAATAATGAAAAACAAGTCAACAGCTTGCTAAAGAAGACCTCCAAAAATACTGAAGAAAATAACACCTTAAAAATAGCCTAACCCAAATGGCAAAAGAGGTCCAAAAAGCCAATGAGGAGAAGAATGCCTTAAAAAGAAAAATTGGAAAAAAAAACTTAAAAAAATATTGAACAAATAGAAAAGGAAGTCCAGAAGCTAATCGAAGAAAATAATTCCTTAAAAATTAGAATGGAGCAAATGGAAGCTAATGATTCTATATGAATTTAAGAAATTATAAAACCCAACCGAAAGAATAAAAAAAAAGAGAAACATCTCATGGGAAAAACAACAGATCTGAAAAATAGATCCAGGAGAGATAATTTAAAAGTGATTGGACTATCTGAAAGCCATGACCAAAAAAAAAAAAAGAAAGAAAAGAAAAAAGAAAAGAAAAGAAGCTAGGCATCATCTTTCAAGAGATTATCAAGGAAAACTGCCCTGATATTCTAGAACCACAGAGTAAAATAGAAATTGAAAGAATCTATTGATCACCTCCTGAAAGGGATCTCCAAAGGAAAACTCCTAGGAATATTCCAGAGTTACCAGGTCAAAGAGAAAATATTGCAAGCAGCCAGAAAGAAACAATGCAAGTATTGTGAAAGCACAATCAGGATGACAAAAGATTTGGCAGCTACTACATTGAGGGACCACAGGGCTTAGGATATGATATTCTGGAGGGCAAAGGAGATAAGACAGCCAAGAATCACCTGCCCAGCAAAACTGAGTATAATCGTTCGGGGGAAAAATTGACATTCAGTAAAATAGAGGACTTACCAGCATTTTTTGATGAAAATACCAGAGCTGAATAGAAAATTTGACTTTCAAATACAAGACTCAAGAGAAGCCTGAAAAAAAGTAAACAGGAAAGAGACATCACAAGGGACTTAGGAAGGTTGAACTGTTTAGTTTCCTACCTTTGTCAATATTAGGGGAATTGGAGGGGAAAAATTATATGTTTAGATATATTGATAGATAGAGGGCACAGGGTGAGTTGAAGATGAATGGGTGATTTCTAGAGAATAAAATTAAGAGGATTTTACTGGGAGAAGGAGAAAGGGGGAGTTAGAATGGGGCCAACTATCTCATATAAAGCAGAGAAGAAAAGGCTTTTACAGTGGAGGGGAAGTGGGGGAAGGGGAGAGGGAATGAGTGAATCTTATTCTCATCAGATTTAGCTTAAGGAGGAAATAACATACACACTCAATTGGGTATGGAAAGCTATCTTATCCTGCAGGAAAATAAGGGGGAAAGGGATAAGAGAGTGGAAGTGGTGGGATAATAGACAGGAGGGCAGATTGGGGATGGTGTAATCAGAAGCAAACATTTCTGAGGAGGGTCAGGGTCAGAAGAGACATTAGAATAAATGTGGGTGGGGGTGGGATAGGATGAAGGGAAATACAGTTAGTTTTCCACAGCATGACTACTATGGAAGTGTTTTGCATGACTACACAAGTATAATCTGTATCAAGTTACTAGCCTTCTCAATGAGGGTTTGTGGGGAGGGAGGAAGGGAGAAAATTTGGAATCCAAATTTTAAAAATAAATATTAAATATTAAAAACTTGAAACAAAAAATTGAGATCTGAATTTTCTATTTCCTTCCCTCATCTCCCCCACTCATAGAGAAGGAAAGAAATATGATGGCAATTATACATGTGAAATTATGCAAAACATATTTCCTTATTTTCCATGTTAGGAACAAAAGCAAGAAAAATAAATTTTAAAAACTTCGATTTTTATTGAGACTGCATGGTGATGAATAGCATTTTTACCATACATTTTTTTTGGAATTTTCTAGAATCTAGACAGAACAACTAAGTCATTCACAGTTATCATCATTACAATATTGCTGTTACTGTGTAAAACATTCTCTTGATTCTGCTCACTTCAGTTAACATCAGTTTATATAAATCTTTTAGATTCTTCTGAAACCATCCTGTTCATAATTTCTGATAGAACAATGATATTCCAATCTACAACAATGTCTTTAGCCATTACATAGTTTCAGTTTCCAATTCTTTGCCACTACAAAAAGAACTGTGGTAAATACTTCTGTACATATAGGTCACTTTCCTTTTCCCTTTTTTTAATAACAAATTCCTTTGTGATACAGACAAAATAGTGGCATTGCTAGGTCAATATGCATGCAGTTACTTAGCTCTTTGTGCATAGTTCCAAATTGTTCTCCAGAATGGTTAGATCGATCAACTCTACCAAGAGTATGTCAGCATCACATTTTTCCATATCCCCTCCAACAATTATTCTCTTTTTCTGTCACATTGGGTATTCTAATAGGTGTGTGATAGTATCTCAGATTTCTTTCTTTTTTTTAGCTTTTCTCTAATCAATAGTGATTTAGAGAATTGACTCTATCTTTGATTTCTTCATTTGAAAAATTCCTGTTCATAACCTCTGACCATTTATCAATTGGGGAATGACTTGCATTCTTATAAATTTGATTCATGTCTTTATATATTTGAGAAATGGTGTATTTATTTGGGATATTTGCTCTAACTTTCCCTCAGTTTCCTGATTTCCTTCTAATCTTGGATGCATTCTCCTCTTCTGTGCAAAAGAATATGAAATGTAATATAACCAAACTATCCATTTTACTTTCTATGCTACATTCTAGCTCTTGTTTGGTCATAAATTATTCCCTTACTCATCAATCTGACAAGCGTAAATTTTTATGTTCCCCTACTTTGCTTATTATAGCTAAATCATGTACCTATTTTGATTTTATCTTAATATACATTGTGGGATATTGGTCAATATCTGGCTTCTACTGAACTTCTTTCCAATTTTCCTTGAAATTTTTTGTCAAATTATATGTGGAGTTCTTGCTCCAAAAGCTTGGATCTTTGGGTTTATCTATGGTAACTTTCTACTGTTTACTGTATATAATACCTATTCCATTGATTTACCACTCTCTTTCTTAGCCAGTACCAGACTATTTTGCTGATTATCACTTTGTAATATAGTATGAGATCTGGTACTGCTAGGTCATCTTCTATCACATTTTTTTTTACTCATTCCCTTGATATAGTTGAATTTTTTTAGATCAATTTTTCTTATTTTTCTAGTCCTATAAAGGAATTTTTTTTTTTGTATTTTGAATGGTCTGGAACTGAAAAAGAAAATTAATTTTTTGTAGAATGTTCATTTTCATTAACTTGGTTTGGCCTATCCTGGAGCAACTGGTATTTTCCAATTCTTTAGATAAGACTTTATTTGTGTGAAATAGCATTTTATAATTCTGTTCATACAGTTCTTGGGTTTGTCTTCACAGGTAGACTCCCAAGTGTTTTATATTATCCACAATTATTTTAAATGGATTTCTCTATGTCTTTCTGCTGGATTTTCTTGGTTACATAAAAATGCTGATGATCTGCTTGGGTTTATTTTATATCCTGTAACTTTGCTAAGGTTGTTAATTTTTCAACTAATTTTTCTTTAGTTGATTTTTTTAAGGATTCTCTAAGTATATTAGTGAATCATCTGCAAAGAATGATAGTTTTGTTTCCTCATTCTGCTAATTTCTTTTTCTTATCCTATTATTATAGCCACAATTTCTAGTATAATATTAAATAACAGTCATTATAATAGACATCCTTGTTTCTCTCCTGACCTTATTGGGAAGGATTCTAGTTTATCCTCATTGCAGATAATACTTGCTGATGATTTTTAGAAAGATACTACTGAACATTTTAAGGAAAGCTCAATTTATTCTAATACTTTCTAAAGTTTTAATAGGAGTTGTATTTTGTCAAAAAAAAACCTTTTTTCTGCAACTATTAAGATAATCATATATGTATATATGTATATATATATATATATATATATAGTATTTGATATTGTAAATTATGCAATAGTTTCCTAATATTGAACAAATCCTACATTGCTGTTGCAAATTCTATTTGGTCATCATGTAGTGGAGAAAATTAAAAAAAAAAGAGGGGGGGAGTAGATTTGGTAATAAAAATCACAAATGATTTTCAATGTCAACATGTACTAGCACTTTAAGGCCTACAGTGTTCTTTTTATGTATTACTTCATTTGATACTCACAAGGACTCCTTCAATGCTACTTCACATAATAGTATCTTGATTCTATTGATGAAGAAAATGAAGTTCAGAGGCACTGAATCAGAACAAGAGTTATGTACCAAATATACATCATAGAGGCTTTTAAGCAAATTCACTCTATTTTTTTGATATTATGTTTCCAGGACACTGGAAGATGAGAAATAATTAAGAGAAAGAAGCAGTGTTGCTAATATTTGTTGCCAATAACTTGGTATTATTATTCCTCTCCTGCAGTATTCCTTTTGCGTCTAACAGCTACCTGACCCTAAAAATGACAAGGATTCATTAATGCCCTGCTAATGTCACAATTGCATCTTGCATTCTCATTATTCACTCTGGTCATTCTAAATATGTCAGCCCTCTTTGGCAATTATCCTTTCTTTCACCAGTTGGAATTAATAGTGATAGAAGCAGTTTCCATAGAATAATTATTGATAAAAATATCTCCCTGAGGCACACACACACACACACACACACACACACACACACAACACCCCTGCATAGTGGTTCGAAGTAAAATCAAAGAAACAACAACATTTACAGCTGTTCAGACAGAGATTAATGACTTATTAACTCAAGTGTCCCTCAGATAAGCTATCCATTCTGGTACAACTAATGATAACATTTTAGCAATTTAAATAAATCATATGATGTTTACTAAGTGGTGTATATGAGGAGACTAGAGAGATTTCTGTTATTTGCAATGAGGTAACTGTGGACTACAAAAGAATAAACAAAATTCATATCATGCATTACCAACTTTGAAGTTTCCCTCATTTGTAAATTAAAATAGAAGTCCACAAAAAAAGAAAGGAAATATGCCCAGAAACAACTTCACTGACCCATGATGAAGCAAAGAAAGAAATAATATTGAACGGTAGAGAACATGCTGAATTTGGGAAAGTTATTTCATCTCTGTGATCTTAGGTTCCTTATTTGTAAATTAAAATAGGTAGATTAGAGGACCTCTAATGACCCTTTTACACACATACACTCACACACAAATAAATATATACAGTGTGTATATGTATATGTGTACATATGGATGTGCATATATGTGTGCATATATGTATATATAGTTTGTATATATGTGTGTGCATATACATGTCCATATGCAAACATGTATATGTGTATAATATTATGTATGTAAATCTATATATACACTTACGCATACACACATACATGCCTCACTGTACTAATAATAGGCCCTCTGGTAAACCTAGAGCCAAAAAAAAAGTTTAGGATCACTAGTGAGGTTTATTCTTCATTATATTTCAATATGTGAGGTATATAAGTTATAAGAACAAATGACAATAATCAGTCAACTGCAATCATACACAAAACACTATTTTCTAAATACTGTGCTAAGCACTAGGGCTCTATTGAAAACAGTTAAAACAGTCTCTGCCTTCATAGCAGAACGTCATAAAAATTTAGAGGATTTCCAGGAAGAGGTATTTGAGTTTCCGATTCAGCAAAGAGGTCAAGAAGGATGAGGATTGAGAAAAGGTCATTAGATATTACAAGTAGATAATTGTATTTTTGAAGAGAACAGTTTCAACTGAAGATTATGGTTGTAAACTACATTGCAGATGGTTTAAACAGACTAAGAGAAGAGAAAGTAGAGGAACAGACTGCATATTTTTTTCCACAAAAAGTTTAATTGAGAAGAGTAGAAGAAATAAAGGACGATAGCTAATGAGGTTGAATGTAGTGAGATTCCATTAAAGATGGAGAATTCAGGAACATTTGCAGGGATTAAAGATTAACCAGTTGATAGGGAGAGATTGAAAATTAGAGTGAGGATGATAGTGAGGGAACTCTGATGTAGAAAATAGAAGGTATGATATCAATAGAAGATATGGCTTGGAAAATAAAGAGGATATTGATTCATCAGAGATTAGAGTAAAGGAGAGGATAATGTGGGTGATATCAGGGGAATATGAAATGAAGAAAAGGGGCAAAAATGGAACTCTTGGTGAATGTCCTTATTTTTCTAGGTAAATTGTAAAGTGAGTCTTTAGCTACAAAAAAATTTTGCAATAATCACTATGATGAGTTGGATAATCAATTAGAAATTAGTAAATAGATGCCTTGCTACTGCAAGGACCCAGTTGATATTGAATACATAAGTGCAAATAAATCCATATACCTCTAGTTCCCCAAAAGGGATTCTGTATAGGAACAAAAGAGGAAGAGGATGTGAGTGATCTGTGCCTAAAGTTAGGCAAAGTGTGGCTGGTGAAAAAAGGGTGGGCAAAGGCTTAAAGTAGAACCTATTAGTTTTATACTTCAAATATAGCAGAGAAAGAAGTAAAAGACCCATATGTACAAAAGTAATCATAGCATCTCTTTTTCTAGTGACAATGAACTGGAAACTGAAGAGGTGACTATTAGGGGATGTCTAGCAAAAGATAAATGAATATGATGTAATACTACTGTGCTGAAAGATGAAAATGAAGGTAATGCTTTTAGAGACACCTGGAAAATTGCATATAAACTGATGCACAGTACAGTATATAAAATGAAGATTATGATTTATGTAATAATGATATTGTAAAAACATAATAATATGCATACATATACAAATACATAACATATGTGTATATGTTTCATATAGAGATAAATATGTACACATGATACTGACACAAATATGCATTTACCACATACACTTATATTCATACACATCTGTATAAATATACACATTTGTACTATTACACATCTGTTATCAGGTTATTGTTTCTTTTTCAATAGGGGAGTACAAGAAAGAGAAGACAAATTTCAGTTAATTGGAACAATATTTTTTTTAAAGAGTGGCAATTAATGTAGAACTGTAGATATTGGAAAGTGAGGAATTTCTATTCAGAATAAAGTTAATGGATGAGACAAGTATGAAGTGATTGAAATATTAGAGACCACTATGAAGATAAAAATAAGTTTAAGAATATACTATCTAGAGAGACATAGCATAATAAAAGATTATTTGAAAGGATGGCTATGTGAGCAAACAAAAGATATAGAAGATCATGGGAGAAATGACCAGTTTTAATTATATAAAATTAAAAAGGATTTGCATAAACAAAATGAATGCCAAAATTAGAAGGAAAAAAATTGGGGAGTTTCTCAGATAAAGGCCTTATTTCCCAAATATATAGTAAACAGAACCAAATTTATAAAAAAAAAATAAGCCATTTCTAAATTAATAAATGAAAGGATGTGAAGAGGCAGTTTTAAGAAGAACAAATGGAAACTATCAGTAGTCACATGAAATAAAAAAAATACTCTAAAAACTATTGATTAAAGAAATATCAGTCAGAACAACTCTAATATATCACCTCATGGCTATCAGATTAGCTAACAGAAAAATGAAAAATGTTGGAAAGGATGTGGAAAAATCAGAACACTAATGCACAGTTGGTGGAATTGTAAATTAGTACAACCACTCTGGAGAACAACTTGGAACTACTCCCATAGGGATATAAAACTGCATACCCTTTGACCCTGCAATACCACTACTATGTATATATCCCAAAGAAAGCAAAGAAAAGGGGAAAAGAGCTATTTGAACAAATATGTTCATAGCAATTCCTCTTTTGGTGACAAAGAATTTGAAATTGAGAAGATGCCCATCAATTGGGGAATGATTAAATAAGCTGTGGTACATAATTCTGATGGAATTGGTTGTTTAGTTGTTTCAGTCATGTCTGCTTCTTCTTGTGCCCATTTTGGGGTTTTCTTGACAGAGGCACTAGAATATTTTGCCGTTTCTTTTTCCAGCTCATTTTGTGGATTAGGAAACCAAGACAAACAGGGTTAAATGACTTGCTTAGGATCACACAGGTATAAGTGTCTGAATACTACTGGGCTACAAGAAATTACAAGCATGATAGTTTCAGAAAAACCAGGGATGACTTATTTAAACTGATATAAAGTGTAGTGAGCAGAACAAGGCAAATATTGTACACAGTAACAATGATATTGTAAGGATGATCAATTGTGAAAGACTTATACATTCTGATCAAGAGAGTGAAGCAAAACAATTCCAAAGCACCCATGATGAAAAATCATATCCACCTCCAGAAAGAAAGCTGATGAACTCTGAGGGCAGATTGAAGCATACTTTTGCTTTTATTACTTTAATTTTTTGCTTTAATTTTCATGGTTTCGCTGAGCATTTTCTTATGCAAAGTGTCTAAAAAGGTTATTTATTTTGCATGACTTCACATATATAATCAATATCTTATTGTTTACCTTCTCAAGGGATGAAAGAAGAAAGGGAGTAAGAGAATTTGGAACTCAAAATTTAAGGAAAAATTAACATTTTAATTTTTTTTACATATATTGGGAAATAACAAAATAACAAATATATATTAAAAATAAAAGATAGGATTGTCAGTGATGCAATATCTCCTGGGAAAAGAAAAGTCCAGTGAATTCTAAAGGCGTAAAGAAACCTTAGTTGAAGAGCTCTTTGGCTAAGATTAAAGAAAAAAAAAGCACTTATTGTTTTCTAGGCATTTTCTCAAGCACTTTACAAATTCTGTCTCATTTGATCCTCAAAACAACCTTGAGAGATAGGTGATTTTTTTTTCCTTCCAATTGATGAAATTGAGGGTAAGTGATATTCCAAGTGTCCCATAGTTTGTAAATGTCTAATGATAAGTGTGAATTCAAGTCTTCCTAACTCTAGGCTGTGTTCTATCCAGTAAGTCATCTTCCATGTAATAATTGTGTAAACAGTGAAAATGAAGTGAAGTTCATTAAAGAGAGGAAGTTTCAAAGGCTACAGTGTAAGGGTTGGGAAGGTGTAGAGTGGTACATTATAGATGGTGGAAGATTGATTTGAATGTGAATGAGAAACTGTGGAGACTTACACTGGTCAGTGAGTCAGAATCAGAGTTTTATAATCACTGCAATTGGGAGACTAGCAGGAAATATTATAAAGTCTACCTTTGAGGAATAAATCCAGACAGAACATCCATGGATGGGAGCTTCACTGATATAGGTAGGTTAAGGTCTTCATGCCAGGTCTTCAAATGGCCCATGTCTTACAACCAATGAGAGAGTTCTTCCAACAATAGGTCTACTCTATTTAATTCCTTTGAAACTGTGACATGCTCTTAAAACAATGTAGAGTGTTTTTTTTTAATCAATTCATCAGTGGCTTAGATACATAGTAAAAATATCCAAATTTCTTGTTTTGGGTTTTTTTTGTATAAGTAAGGTATATTAATAAATACAAAAGATCTAAAAAAAATAATCTTAGCATGAAAGTCCTTTTTTACCTTATTAAAAAAGTATGATGAAATTTCATCCTATCTGTGCTCTGTTGTTTTCCAAATGGCACTGCTTCCAAAGCTAAAAGGCCTAGTTATTTTTTCTCAAGATTTTGCAAGTTCATTATATTTGTCATTGTGTTTTATTTTGCTTATTGAAAGCACATTAATCTCTATGAACCTTAAAAGATGTTATAGTATACATTATAAAAAATGCCAAATATTATTTACTGGGAAGGAAATGGAAAGAGAGTGGATGAAGGAGTCATTTTTTTTTCACTCTCAAGATAAACTCTTTAATCATTACAAACTCTCCTATAATAGTAATAAATTTTACAAACACATATACATATACATAAGCATCTTGTTCTGGTTCTTCCCTTCTCTCTCTCTCCTTTCTTCTTTCCTCTCCTCCTCTCTCTTCACCTTTTCCCTTAGCTCCCCACCCCACTTCCCTACCCATTCCTCCTCTTTTCTTCCATCCCCTAATCTCCCCATCCCTCCTCTTCTCTCCCCTTACTTCTCTATTCCACTCTTGTCCTTTTCTCTTCCCCTCTACTTCCTTCTCCTCTCTTCTTCTCTCCTCTCTCCTCCTCTCTTCCCATTTCTTTTCTCCTCTCTTTTCTTCTCTCTGTATCTCTACCTCTGCTGCTGCTTTTGTTCCTCCGGCTCTTTCTGTTTCTCTCTTTGTCTTTGTCACTCTGTGTCTCTGTCCCTCTGTGTCACTTCCTTCCTTCCTTCCTTCCTTCCTTCCTTCCTTCCTTCCTTCCTTCCTTCCTTCCTTCCTTCCTTCTCTCTCTCTCTCTCTCTCTCTCTCTCTCTCTCTCTCTCTCTCTCTCTCTCTCTCTCTCTCTCTCTCTCTCTTTCTTTCTCTCTTTCTTTCTGTCAATGTCTGTCTGTTTGCCTCTGACACTTTCTCTGAATCTGTCTATCTCTCAGTCTCTCTGGTCCTATGAAATGAAATCTAACATTGTTTCCACTGTGCCTCTCAAGTTGAATATGTTATTTTATATTAAAACAAAAAGGTTTTATTATATTAAAGTGACCCAACCCTTCAATTATCCCTTCTTTCCTAGAGATACATAAATTATTTGTTAAAAAAATCATAACTATCTACAGTTAACAAAAAGCTTTGTATATTAGTGATAGCTATAGAACATAAGACTTCACTTGTGCTTCATCTATCCCAAATATTTTACAATCATTCACCTGTGTCTTGACATATTTGGGCAAAAAAGTCATACAAGCCTGTGAATTTGATAGACAAATAATATCTAAATTTAATATCATAGTTATTGACTCACTGAGACACCTGTTAAATCTTACAGAGGATAGACTAGTCTTAGGTTAATGGTTACACATATAAAATATATCAAAGGACTGAGAAAGCTCATCAATAGCTCATCAATTAAATGATCTTTAGACCACATGTTAAGGTATAAGGTATATTTATAAATACAAAAGTTCAAAAAAAATTAATCTTAGTGAGAAAATCCTTTTTTACTTTCTTAAAAAAGTATGATGAAATTTTATCATATCTGTGCTTAACAATGTGAAGTGCAGAATTTTCTTGAAAATAAACCTTTATTTGGGGCAGCTAGGTGGCACAGTGGATACAGCACCAGCCCTGAAGTCAGGAGGACCTGAGTTCAAATCCCGCCTCAGACCAAACACTTGATGCTTATTAGCTGTGTAAGCCTGGGTAGGTCACTTAACCCTAATTGCCTAAAGAAAAAAAAAATTCAAAAAAATCAAATAAGCTTTATTTGAACAAATTCTTTTATTACATGATGGTTTTCCCATACACAATGAATTATGTATGTATGCTTTATTTCTTTGTGGAAATCATCATTTCATATCCTGAAATACTGTAACATGATATTTTTCAGTGACATTAAACCCCACTGAAAGAGTTAATGTTATTTTCACAAAATAGGCTAGCTCTTACACAGAAAATAACTTAGACCATGGGTGAAAACATGTTAAAGAGACACAGAACTAATTCAAATAGAAAAATCTACTAGGTATAAGGAATTTCATGTGACTATACACCAGAGAAAGAGCATCTTCATCTTTTGTTGTTGTTGTTGTTGTTGTTGTTGTTGTTTGTTAGCTATTTTTTGGGAAGGAGGGGTTAAAACTGGACAAATTTTCTGATGACAGTTAAAAGAAAAGATCTAGGCATCTTTCTATTGTTTTAGATAGAAATACCCATTCTTCCCCATGAAAGACAGCATATCAAAGAAAGATTTAAATGGATCCTCATGGTCTAATTTTGATGCACCCATGTGCTTTTCATTCTGTCTTAAATTATGGTAAATGAGTTTAAAATAATTCAACATAAATAAAGAAGAAAAACAAAGTGAGAAAACTGGAATAGAAATACCTAATGTAAAATAACGAATACATCATGTGTATTCTACACAAGCTCTTGCTATTATACTTTGTTTTGGCTATTATTTTTCTAATTGAGTTTGGTCAGCTTTGCTACATATATATGTGTATGTGTGTGCCCCAAGATCACTTTACAGCTTGGTATAATTATTTTAAATCTGAGAATTAGTCAAGTGACAGGTTGAGAGGTCATGTGAAAGTGAAAAAATCTACTATATAATTATGTGCATATATATTATTATGAATCATACACAGATTGCATTTGCATGTTCATGTGTACATACATATATACCAATATGCATATTACGTATCTAGATGTCATAAGTAAATTTATTCAGGAATTATTGCTATTTTTTTCTGATTCATTTTTTTACTTTTTTAACCCATGTATACACATATATATTTGTGTAAGTGTATAGTGTGTGTGTGTGTATGTGTGTACTGAGATTGACAAGTCATTCAAGCTCACTTATGCATGACCTCTCAAACTTCCATTTGACTCATTATCAGATTTATTATCATCATACCAAAGTATAAAATGATCTGGGGTAGCTTTGAAAATTCTCATTTTAGTCATAAAATTGTAACCTCTCTTTATTAACTTATGAAGTTACTAGATTCTACATTCCATTTAATTATGTAGCATTTTTAATAAACTTAGTTATATTATTATAATACATATAATGCATTATAATAATTATACATAATACAGTATATATAAACCTTTTTTCATAGTACTAGGAGTCCACATACAATTTATTAAAAAGTAAAAGGCAAAGATATAAATGTGTTTACAAAATTTTATTTATAAAGATCACAGCAAGTCACCTCAAACACTTTTATTATAGTATACAATTTCTAGTTACTTCCCCAAATACATGGTGTCACCTTTCAATTTACTCTCGATATTAATTAGTTTTTTAAGAAAATTCTTCACATTTGTCCTCTTTAATCTTCTCTTCAGGAGTCATAAGGACCAAATTTTCCAGAATGCCACATAATTACTAGCTCCACACAGTCACTTCACAGATTTCTCTTTGTTAATGTTTCTTTACAACAATAACAACATAAATAAATAAGACAGTTCTTTTAAGGAGGAAGTTTTACTTCATTTTCTCCCTCTCTGTCTTCTTCACAGATCCTCATATATCCTGACAGATCAAAGATAAAAGTCACAGTCTCCCTGATACCATGGGGAGAAGCATTTTATAGCAACGCATTTACAATTTTCTTTAAAATGCTAGCATAAATGGCCTTTTCTTCAGAGTTCTATTGACTCTTAAAGATGCATCTAACAGTATCTATAGTCTCCATGGGAGAACCAGTTGAAGTCCGTTTTGCATTGTTGATGAATCTTCTTGGTGCTGCTTTTTCTCTGCTTATAAATATACCCACTAGTGATCATCAAATACCGTAAAAATATTTTATACACACACACACACATTATATATATATATATATATACATATATATATATATATATATATACGTATATATATGGTACCATATATCAAAGCTAGTTTAGGAAGGGCATGAACTTTGTTATTTCCTGGACCTGTAATGGACAATGTGATTGCTTCTTCCCTATCCATTATTCCTCTTCTTAATATCAGTCTCCCTTCCCTACTTCTTTACTCTTTTCATCCTTTATTCTCCTCAGTGATGTTCCTGATGTAAACATATGTTTCCTATTGTCCTTTTATACATCTATAGTCAATTCCCAATATACTAGGCAGAACTAATAAATTAAATTATGTTGCATTCTCTCTCAAATCTCTGCTTCTTAGTATGTGACCTAAAGTGAATGTGATGTGGGACTTATGAATATGCTGTTTCCTCAGAAGTTAGCCATTCAACAAAGTAAATATTTTACAATACTGAATGTGGTTCTATATTCTTCCCTTCATCACACCCACAGACAGTATGATATAATTTAGACTGGTAGAACCCCTGAAAGGGACAGCTTTACTTGGACTTCCTACCTTTCCTGGTCAGTGAGAAGATTTCCACTGCATTTTTTATTTTGTGTCCTGTCTTGCATTATGGTGAATCAAGAATAAGAGATAGTTGTGTAGTATTCATACTTCTTGATGAATTATTATCAATTTTATTTTTTCCCCTAACATGAGTTTTCTGTCCAGGAAAGACAATGCATGTTTTTGTTTTCATCTGTTTAAGTTGAAGTCCCACTTCCTGAAATTTGTCTGATCAAGCAACTATGACTTTTAGCTGAATGTCATGAAAAATAAGATCAACATTTAATTGTTTTGATACCAACCATCTCAGATTCATGTGATCTCTGAAAACAGATGATTTCCTTTATAAAAAAAAAAGACCTTAGCCCCTTTCTAGCTACAGCCATTTAAACTCTTTGATGATTTAAAGTATTTCAAGGGCATTTTGATTATGAGTAATTTTCCCATTTTATGCTGGCTTTAGAAACTAACACCTATGTAAGAAGTGATTCCACCCTACCTAGAGTTTAGCTAGAAAGGTGAAGAAAGTTTTCTAACTTATTATAAAACCTCTTGCTTCTTACAAAAAGAAGAGAGGGAGGGAGACAGAGAGAGAGACAGAGACAGAGACAGAGACAGAGAGACAGAGAGACAGAGAGAGAGGAAGGAACAGAATTGGAACTATCAGCATTGTATTTCTACCAGGCATTTTCCCTTTAAACATGCAATAGGGACAGATTTTATTACCTACAAAACTGAAAGATGGCAGCACTTTATCTGCCACTGTAATTTATATCAATGAAAATACTTTTGAGTATAAAAACCTAGTATATATTTTATTCAATTTACAATACCATTCACAAAGAATATGAACACTCAATTTTCCTAATTTTCATTTTATGGATAAGCACAGTAGGAGATTAAAAACAGACTGTTCATTGCAGGTTTGAGGAAAATAATTTCTAGAAGTACAAACTATTAAGGAATTAGTTGAAAAGAAAGCTTAATTCCTGATGCAATATCAGCTTCAATAGGCCTTCCCAAAGAGACTGTGGATACTCTTACTCTTTCACTCATGGATGCTCTTCTCTTTATGAGAAAAAAATAGAATAATGGGGGGAGGGACAATTTAACTTTTATCAGGAGGAAGTAACAATCATAGTGAGAGTGAAGTGCTGAGAGAAAGTAGAAGGAGAACTTCTTTCCTGAAATACTGAGTTAACTGACTCAAACATTCCATGAGACAATTGAGTTTAACTCTTCTTGTTTAGGAAATATGTTGCATGAAATATTCAAAAGAAAATTTACAAGAGTTTTTTTTTTCATCCTTAGAAAATAGAATGGTGGGACTATAGGTTTACTGTCAATAGAGAAATAATTTTATTTGATTTTTTAAAAAAATTACATTATGAGAGAATTTGGAAAGCAGAGTAATAGTTTTTGGGAAAATAAAATTCTCCAATTCATTGTGAACTATTTTGGGATGAGCTTAATGGCTATTGGTTAATCAATGAGAAAGTTCAGAAAATTTATGAACTAATATCATATTCTTTCCCTTGATTGTCTTAGAACTTAGGAAAAGAATAAATAAGAAAATGAGCTAATAGCAATTAGAGAGGGGTGACATTGGAGATCTTGCTGCTACATCTAATGCACTGAATAGTTTGAAAAATTATTTGTGGCTTCTCAGGCTCTTCTATTATAATAAGGACTTCTTGCATTTTAATAGAAAATAAGATTCACTGAGTAAAGCCTGCTAAAAAAAAAAAAGAGCTAACTAAATCATGGTTACCTGAGCTTCAATAAAGCAAACTTACCATTATAGCAGGTGCATAGTGGTGTGAGGAACCAGGTTGTTTGGCTGTTCAACAACTCCTATTTAGCCAGTTCCTTACCTTATTATATATTTGCTATTTAAAATAAATAAAATAAAATAAAATAAATACTGTTCCTTCTCTTCTCTCGGAAGTTGCATCAAAGGAATCATTCTTTCTATTTTTATTATTGTTGTTAGCTCTGAGCCACCAGCACTTCTAACAAAATGGCTTAGTGCTAGATCTATTACTCTCTCCTCTCAGGGTATGGTCTCCCCTCAATTGCTTCATCCTAATTTTAATTTCAATGAATATAGTTAAACTAGCCAATGTCAGCGATTAGGATTGTTTACAAAGATTCAGTAAACATTAAAATAAAAAAATAGTCTTTTTTATTGCCAAGATGGAAAGACTTTAGGGTCCCTTTAAGGAATGAAAAAATATACATACACATACATACATACATACATACATACATACATACATACATACATATGTGTGTATATACATATATATACACACACATATATACACACACACATACATACATACATATACAAATACACAGAGAGAGAGAGAGAGAGAGAGAGAGAGAGAGAGAGAGAGAGAGAGAGAGAGTGAGAGAGAGGACATGCAGTACCAGCCTCTTGGATTCTCTAATCTGCAGAGTTTCAGACACTTAGCTTCTATTCGAGAATTTCTTATGCTCAATCTGCTACCAGAGTTCTATCTTCTTTACAAAAATCTCTCCTGCTTATACTTCTACTTTTTTTAGATACATGCAGATTCTTGCAGTCTTTCTTTTTCTATTTCTTTCTTTCTTTTTTTCTTTCTTTCTTTTTAGCAACATGTTTTTTATCTATACTTCATCAATAGCCAGGCCCTTATTTCTGTCTAAGTCTTGGAATTATTGGACTGCCTTTTAAAAGTTACACAGAAATATTACCTATCATTGCTCATCCTATAATGCTGCTTCCTTTCTAATTTGCTCAAAAGATCAGTTTCTACTTCATAAAGATTTCAACCAGTGGCTCCATCTTTTCCAACTAATTTGACACCTCATTGCTAACTCTTTTTCCATGTTCAAGTCCTGAGCTTTTTAGGATTTTTCTCTTACATTTGCTTCACTTCAAACAATTATTCACAGAAAATTGAAATGAGGACTTAAGCATCTCGTAATTAATTTTAACAGAGAATTTAATGAAACTTACAACTTAGAATACAGATATTGCTTGAGAAAATTACTGGTACTATCATTAAGTTACCTTCATCTAAAAAAAATGAAGTAAAGCCTGCTAATTAGGAATATTCCCAGCTCCCTTCCCCTTCTAACTAATCAACTGACATTTTTTGTAGAATTATAAAGTTGACAAAAACACTTTCCATAAATTATATGATTTGAACTTCAAAACAAACCTGTGAAGTGGGGGAAACAGATTTTATCATTCCCCTTCTATATATTAGGAAACTGAGGCTCAGAGTTCAAGTATCTTCTTATGCAAATTCACTCTATCTCTTAATTCTACCATAAGCCACAAATATTACACTTGCAGCATCAAAAGTTAACTGGTATATTAAAAATCTTGTATTCTTTACAAATTGCATGTTTATTTTTGAAAAATTTAAAAGTTTTCTTTGCTTTGTTTTAATCATTAATTTTTTCCTTATCTATTCTAAAATTTTATTTTGCATCAAGCTCCAAAAGTACCCAAGTTCTTTTCCAATTGGTTTCTATGTTGTTGTCTTTATAAATCTTATACCAATAAATATCAAAATGATATATTATAGAATTGTACAAACTAATAAAATTCATTTGGAGTGATAAAAGTTCTAGAATCTCAAAGGAAATAATGAAGAAAAAAGAGTAAGTAGATGGACCATGATTTTTGTCATTACTCCAAACTTTTTACTCTCTCTTTGAGGCACCTATTGCATTCTTTCTTCATAGCTTCTATGCTAAGGAACTCATCTCATACTTTAAAAATTGCAATAAGGGGAAGCTAGGTAGTGCAGTGGATAGAGCAGTGGCCCTGCAGTTAGGGGGACCTAAGTTCAAATCCAGCCTCAGACAGATAACATTTACTAGCTGTGTGACCCTGAGCAAGTCACTTAACCCCATTGCCTAGCCAAAAAAAAAATATATATCTATATATACATTTTGGGGCAGCTAGGTGGCATAGTGGATAGAGCACCGGCCCTGAAGTCAGGAGGACCTGAGTTCAAATCCGGCCTCAGACCAAACACGTGACAGTTACTAGCTGTGTGACTCTGGGCAAGTCACTTAATCCCAATTGCCTAAAAATAAAAAATAAAAATAAAAATAAATTGCAATAACAAAAAACAGGCTATTTGGCAAGAAGCTCCTCATTCTTTCTACCTTATTTTATATTCCATGAACACCATCCCCACTATCTCTTCCATTACAATAGTTTCAGATAAAGAGCTAGTTTCTTTTGGCTTCCTCAGATCAACCTTTCAACACGTACCTTCAGTTTACCCCCTTCCATTTTCTCCAATAGATTATCACCTTAATTTCCTTGATCTCCTCTCTACTCTTTTTTCTTTATTTTCTTTTTCCTTCTTTCTTTCTTTTCTTCCTTCCCTTCCTCTCCCTTCCTTCTCCTTTCCTTCCTTCTTTTCTTCCTTCCTTCCTGCCTTCCTTTCCTTAATGGATACTTGTTAAATTGAATAAAATCACTTAGTATAAGTTTGAATTGCTTTATAGATGGACTACATTTCTCCATGCTGTTTCCAAATTGAAAGGGTGACTAGCCTCTGTTGTTTTAGTGTACTACAGTGACCTAGTTTGGGATAGCAAATTTTGCAGGAAGTGGGAAAGGAGATATTTGGGTTATGTATCTCAGCCCAGTAACCCACATTATATTAAAATTTATATAACAAATAATAATTAAATATAGACTACTACGAACTATGCATTATAGTAGGCTATGGGAGATGAAAAGATAGTAAGTGGAGTAGATGCTGATCTCCAGGCATTTAAGTTCCCCTGGTGCTAGAAACATATACAGAGATAAATATAACATACCTTGAGGAGATAGACAGTACTAATATCTGGTTGAAAATTGTAAAGGGTGGGAAACTTGAAGTCATCCATTCACTGTGTAATATGAATCATTGCTCAGTTAAGAAATATTAAAGAAAGAGAGTTCTTCCATCAATTTGAAGGAATTATCAGCCCTTGGCTATCTGAAGATCAGGTATTCTCTAAAAAGCCAAAGGATACAAAGACCAGAAGTCAGCTCTAAAATGCTCAGGAAATTTCTAAGAGATTCAGAAAAAAGTAAATAGCATTTCACTTCTATAAAATGAATATAGAGAGGCAGTTTGGCATGGTATATAGACAGGTGACCTACAAATCCAGAAGGTGTGGGTTTGGGTCCCATTCCTGATATGTTGTGGGTGTAAAGACCCTGGAAAGTCACTTAATCTCTCAGCATTTCTAGTTTAATATTATCTTATTGACACTGCAAGTTTTTTTTCTTACAAAGAAATCATAGATATGCTTAAAATATAAAAAGTAATGCTACCTGTCCTTTCTAATTTCATGGTTTTCTTTCAAGAATTGAATATAATAATGTGTGAAATCACTTCCAAATTGTGACCCACATAGAAGCCAGTATTAACACCCTTGTCTTCAACAAAGTTCATATAAATGGCCCTGCCTTAAAATATTTTTAAAAAGTCAAATTAAATCATCTTCATCATAAACTGCTCTTGGATTTTTAAAATTATAATTAAAGGAGTTTTCTTGTTGTGATTTGCATCTCTTTACAATCTATTTCCTGTACCCCTTCACTATTGAAAACTGCCACCCAAGAAAAGGAGCAAGGTACAATGGGGAAAAAGCCCTGGATTGGGAGTCTTAAAAACCTGAATTCAAATTCTGACTCAGTTATTTACAATCTGTGTGGCTGTGCACATGTCTCTCTTAATCTCTCTGTGTCTCATGTGTACATGAGCACTAAATGCTCATTGAATGAATGTACTAGATGTATTCTAAGTAATGTTTCCTGAGCCCCCTCAATTCTAGCACCTTTTCTCTTTGATCTTCTCCAGTTTATCCAGAATGCATTTTGTTTGTATATAGTTGTTTACATGTTGTCTCCATTAGATTGTGAGTTCCCGAGAGCACAGACTGATGTTTACCTTTCTTTGTATCCCCAGCACATAGCACAGTGCCTGACACATAGCAGGAGTTTAATAAGTATTTATTGCCTGACTGACTTCTAGAACTTAATCTATGTTTTGTTTTCTTTGTTTTTTTTTCCTAGCACACTGAATATCATGAAGCAGTTTCAGGGATCTTTATGAGGTAACATTGGAGTAGTAAAATGTCCCATAACAATATAATAGAGACTTCAAAGAGCCAGATTGTTAGTTTTTCATTGGGTAGATCTCATTCATCTACTTACACAAAAATAGTGCACGCAATGATGTGTTACTATTGAATGATATTACACCTTGTAGGCATGATTTTACTGTAGTCAGTTCACTCATCTGGATGTTTGCCTTACTGTTTGTATTAAGGGTTTATATTTTCTCTATCCTCTATATAATATTAGAAAGCTTATTTTGGCATATAATAGAATTTCATTCTGAAGCCTTCTTATTAATTTTTTTTCCCTAAAAAAAGGAAAAAAAATCTTGTGAAGGAAGTGGGAGGAGGGATCTTGTCCTGACTGGTGATTTTCTTTCAGTTAGGAACTCTTAGCATAGAACCTTCCTGTATTGATACAAATCAACAATTTATCTACAAGATTAAATGATGTGCCCATGATCAGTAGCACATGTTGGAGAAAGTACTTAAATCCAGGTATTCCTTACCATTAAGTTTAACATTCTATATGCCAATATATAGCTTCTCAATTAAAGATTTCATTTCACATTTAAAAACAATAATTTGTCATATCCTTTTTTCTCTCTACTACTTTTCCCATTTGGAGTCAAGTTGCATTTTCCTGACTCCTTGTGTTTGCTATGGAAAGGCTTTTGTCCCCAAAATGCCTAAATATCCATTATAAACTCAATTTAAATGCCACCTCCTTCAAGATGTCATACAACATCCTAAGGTCCCTTAATCCTGAGAAAACTTAGTCCTTTCTACTTCCCTTAGAAATGGAACTTTTCCTCTCAAACGTCACATTACATTTTTGACAGTTCTAAAGAAGTTAGCATGTGTATATGTTATACTTATTATTTATATGTGGTTTAAATAGGCATTGAGCATAATGAAGTGGATACAGTACTAAGTTTGGAGTTGGGAAAACCTGGAGTCAAATCAAGCTCCTGATACTTTACCAGTTATGATACTAAACAAGTCACAACCTCTTGAGTGCCTAACACAAATAATGTGTTTCTTTGGAATGAGTTTTGTACCTTGACTGACAAAATCACAGATCATTTTCCTGTATGTTTTTTATGCCCCTGATAGACTAAATTCCTCTATGGTAAGAACTGTATCTTAACTTTTTATCTTGCTTAGGGCCTCTGAGTTCTGTGCATATAATATGTATTTGATGAACGTTTGTTGCTTTGAATTATTAGGTCTAAACTCAACCTAGTCCTTTTCAGAGGTAAAGAGTTCACAAATTGGAATATTGCATATATGCCAGTTTTGTTCTATGTAGTGACTATTTTTTGTTGATTTCTCTCTTCTTCATTTGTCTCTACCCCACCACTTTTTTTGTCCTTATTACATATAATACACAAATCTCTGTGCAATTGTATTTTCAGAGAAAGAGACAGGATACAGGGATACAAATTTCAGTGATATTGAAAGAAAAATAATAATAAAGTATGCTTAAATGAAACTGAAATTAAAAACAAAAAAGAATTTTCAGTTCAAACCAAAAAACAATGAGACTGATTTTTTTTTTGGTTGCTGTTTTTTTAAAAGCCAGGAAAACAGATGTTATACCTCCAAATATGTGTTGCCCTCGAAAATGGTTGAGTTGTTTAAATGACACTGGACATGTTGTAATGAAAAAGAACATTAAATTTTAGTCAAAAAATCTTTGTTTAAATACAAACTTTGCTACTAACTATCTGTGTGACCTTGGGGAAGTTTCTCAGCCTCTGGGGAGCTCAGCTTTCTGATTTATAAAATGAGAGAAGGGTGAAGAAGATATGATTTTTAAGGTCACATCCATCTCTAGATCCTGTGGTTATGCCCCTAACATATGCAAAAATATTTCTGGAATTAAACCTTTGGAAATACCTTCAGATGAAATTCACAATATCTAAAAGAAAATCGGTCTCATTATCTCATAATCACAACACATTTCTGACTAAAAACCAGATGTGACTCTAAATGAATTTGGGATGTTGCCAGAATTCAAATTAATCTTCAGTGTAGAAATATTTTTTTACAAATGCCACATTTTCCATATTTAGGGCAAGTCTATTAGACAGAAGGAAATATATATGCTTTGGCATGTTTGGTTAGGGCTAAAATCTATATATACATATCTGAGCTATATCTGAAATATGTGTACTTAAGTCTATATCTGCATTTGTATCTTTATCTGTATCTGTATTATTTATATCCATACCCATTTCCATATCTGTATTCTTATCAGTATCTGTATTATGTATGTGTGTGCATATTTAATGTGAACCCCAATTTATTTTCTAAGAGACAAATTATATTGGGTGCATGTGTCCATGGTTTAATTTCTCTCAAGCTTGTTTGATATGTATTGTATGGGAGTTCATTCCAAAACTGAGATCTCCTAAGGGTGATTTTGGAGAACAGCCTTGTATGCTCTTCAAAGAGTAGGTGTTCTGAAGCAGTGCCAATCAACCATGATTGGTCAACATACCCCAAAGTGAGATGTATTAAAATGAGATCTTGAATACATGCCTTACACCACTTAATCCATAGGGGCCAATATCATCGGCCGTCAAAGGAAATACCACTCCCAGTCTTGGGAGTCTTTCTGAGTAGGACAAAATAAATTTAGGCCTGGGTCAGACTTTGACCAAGATTCATTGCAATCTCATTATCTAAGATATCCTTCTGAACAATTTTGGACAGAAGGCTGGCAGGGTGGAATTCTGAGTCTCCAAGACACAGATTATCAAGAGAAATGATTTTTCATAATACACACACATAATATAATCAAACATTTTATATTAAAATGACTAATAGAATAAGTCACTTTGCATTATAACAGTCTTTTGAAAATAAACTTTTGTTTGAGAAAACATAGATATAGATATAGATATATATTTAAAAGTTCTAACAAGAGCACTGGCCCTGAAGTCAGGAGGCCCTGAGTTCAAATCTGGCCTCAGACCAAACACTTGACACTTATTAGCTGTGTGCTCCTGGGCAAGTCACTTAACCCCAATTGCCTAAAAAAAACAACAAAAAAGTTCTAACAAAATTTTCCAAGGAAACATCCTATCCTTACCAGTGATGTTTCCTTCCAAACAGGTTAAATTCATTCAAAAAATAAACTGCCCCTAGGAAATAGCATATTTCTTAATTCCAATTTGAAACATAGTGAAGTAACACCAAAATTAACATAGAAATAAAATGTTAAATCACTGCTGCATTTATTCCTATTGAATACTGGTTTTATTGTTATTTTTCTTGTTCAATATATTATATTTTGTTTCTTAAACAGAAAAAAATCTATTAAATCGTTTTGAAGAAATCCTAAAGTTTCATTTCCAGAACACTTAACAACTAGATTTGGGATTTTAATAATTATTCTTGTGTTGAATGTTAATCTAGTCCCTGAAAGTAAGTCCCTGTTACTATTATTTACTTCTATTGTTACCTCTCACACATTGTTACATATTCTTTACCTTTCTCCACAAATTCAAATCAGTCTATATATATTCAAGTAATTGTTATTCAACTTATTTACATAATCTATTCTCATGGCAGGGTGTCTGTATAGAAACAAAACAATTTCCTCAGAAAAAGATTTGAAAAAAAAATGAGCATTTAGTTTCTTAGATGCATTTTGAAATCTTTTAATGAAGCAATTAAAGGTTTTAGATATGCTAATTTTAAATTAAAAATGGCAGGTTAGTTTTTACTAATTAAGAAAACAATTGGGAATTAGAGGCAAACACAGTTTGTTATCTGATCTTTTTGTTTTAAAGTGATCAAATTACTTAAAATTAATTCCACTCGGTTTTTTGGCTTGAGTATTAGGTAGAGCACTACGAGGGACAAAGTATGAACATATACTTTCACTACCTTATTTATAATGCTCAGATTTTTCCGGAGCTCCTCTGAAGCAGGTTGTAGGCAACCACTGAGTGAAGAAGAGTTGTAAATCACATACAGACTGCAATTCTACTATTTGATTTTCCAAAAATACCTGCTGTATGGATAAGACGAGTGTTGTATCCATGCTTGCTTTGAAGTAGCTATAGTTAGTCTTTCCTCCAATAAATTATTAGAGGTACCAGTAGTAGGTCAGTACCTTTTTTTTTTAAGGAGAAAGAATACTTTGAGATGAACTGGAAAAAAGGGGTCTGGTCCTGATTTGTGATTTTATCAATGTTAGGAATTCTCAGTGTGGAATCTTTCTGCATTGATGCAAATTAGCAATTCATCTACGAGGTTAAATGTTGTGCCCATGATCACTAGCATATATCAGAGAAAGGATTTGAACCCAGGCATTTATTCCTATTAAGTTCAACATTATATTCACCACCAAATAACTACTTTATTAAAGGTTACATTTCACATTTTGTTTTAAAGTCTAATTTGTCATAGAAACCTTTTTCTTTTTTCTCTCTACTACTTTTTTCTATTTCCCATAAGGGAAAACTTTTGTTTAAGAAATAACATTGAATATTTAGTTTTCTCAATATATTGGACAAGAAAAATAACAATAAACCCATTATTCAAAGGATTTGAGTTTTTATGTGTATGTTCACTTTTATTTTTTTTTTCAAATGGGGATCAAGAGATACAGCAATCATAAGAAGTCTATTTTTTAAATGGTTTTAATTTATTTGTTTGTAAAGAAACATCACCAATTGGAGAACAGATTTATTATGGGAGTCAGTTCAAGTAAGGAAGGAATTTTGTGCAATTCTGTCTCACTCAAGTCAATTCACGGGCAAGTCAAACATCACACTTATGATGTCACTGCCCCTCTGAGAAGGAAGGATGAATAACAACAAGGGTTCTGCATGAGGTATCTACACAGAGATAAGGACTTCTAGTACAGGTATTTTGAGTTAAACCTTGTCACATGTATTTCTTAGATGTGTGCCTCACCACTATTATAATCTAATTTTAAATTTACTTCTCTCATGGATGTTGTGTGTATTTGTGGGAAGGAGTAAACAGGATTCTTAGGAGAAGGTTATATATTAACTCTCTTTCCCATGTTATCTGAAACTAGTAGTAACTGCCCTCTGGGGATCCAATGAGCTAATTTGAACAGAAACTGGGAAATGTTGCTATTTCTCCTCCTCCTCTTCTTGTTCTTGTTGTTGTTGTTGTTGTTGTTCTTCTTCTTCTTCTTCTTGTTCTTGTTCTTGTTCTTCTTCTTCTTCTTCTTCTTCTTCTTCTTCTTCTTCTTCTTCTTCTTCTTCTTTCCTGTGAAGTTTTCATTTCGCTTTCTTGAAATTTAGCTCTGAAAAGTAGGCTATTAAAATGGATATTGTGTTTTAATGGAAGTACTAGACCCATTCTACATTGTGTTTTAATGGAAGTACTAGACCCATCCTTTATACCCAAATCATTCTGGCTTTCATTGAATGTCCAATAGAAGGCTCAGACCAAGCTTCTGTGGCTCATCGTTTATATTTTGCTGTCTTAGAATGAGTGTAAATAGCACTTGTTTTCTGTTCCCTTCAGAAACTCTGAAGGTCTTCCCCCCCTAGAATGATATCTTGGGATGGTAAATTGGACCATCTTTTGATTGAATTCTTACCTAGCTCTTAATCATTTAATGAGTGTGGCCTTGGGTGCTTGGGTGCTTGGGTGCTTGTGTTTGGATGCTTGTACTTGGACTCCAATTTCTCCCTAGCCTCAGAAACACTGTCCCTGACAGTTTCTCCCCAGCTCAAGGACCCTGTGCTTAGCAATTACTCATGAGTGGGCCCCATCAAGACCGTTATCTCTCTCCCTGGTGCAGTTCCCAATAGCACATGAAGGAAGTATTAGTTGAAACTTTCTTTGCACTGGGTCATAAAGACATTCTTACCCACTACTATACTATCCTACTTCCCTACCTCATTATCTACATCCTGAGCTCCTCATTAACTGTATTGTAGACTTAAAATATATGTATGCTCCCTACATCCATCTTGTCAAACAAGACATTGATTGGTGGCAGAGTGGACAACTCTCAGTTACCCTGAACTCTGGTTGACTTAATGAGGTAGCAGGCCTAAAACCACACCTCCATGTGGCCCCCCTTGTGGGCTTTTCTTAGTGAACTCTGGGTAAAATGCCTGCTCAGTAGGTACAAGAAGTGCATGCTGCTTTAAGAACTGACCACTCCTTAACCATTCCCTAATCCTACCCTGAATCCCCTAGTTAGCATATTTGGCAACATCTTTTATTGTATTTTATCCTATATAAACTTTAACTGTACCTCTCTAAGGTTGCAGGAATACTTAAGAATCTTTGCCCACTGAAAGGTGTAATGATAAACTTTGCCACCTTGACTTAAAGAATGCTTGAGTCAGTGAATTCATTCCAGATGACCTATCATGTACTTCAGTCTTTGAGGGGTCACAGCCTCGCAACCTCTCAGAACACAATAGCCTCAAATAAACTGAGACATGGGAAAGACCTTAATTTAGAAAGGTCAAATCACCATTACCTCCTGGTCCAGTACCAGGTATCTAACTCTGTCTTGCTACTGGACTTCGGTTAACCTTGAGGAGACAGTTAAGCTGATTACTTTGCCCAGCTCTGCCTCACTCAAATCCAATTCATCACCACATGTGATGTCATTGGTGCTATTTGAGAAAAAAGGACAAACAACAGTTTGGTTAGAGATGTTTTTTGAACTTGAATGTGAATACTGTAACTACTCCATTTTACAAATTTCAACACAAATAATTTCAAGTAGTTCAGAATGTGAGTTTTTTCAAAGAATTAAATTATATATAAGTACAAGTAAGGAACCACTGTTGGGTCCATTGTACTGGGTAACTTAACTCACTCCCTTCATTGTAAAGGACTCTATTGCTTTGTACCCATATACATTATCTGACAAGATCTTGTCCTGGAGAAGCCTCACCTCTAATATCATGGGGCTATATTCCCTTTTCTCTCACTCCTCAACATATCTACTCCTCTGCCCTACTTCCTAAAATGTGCTTTCTAGAACTGAACATAAATATTCCAGGCTGGTAAATTTTGGTAAGATTACGAGGAATCACATTTGCCAGCTAGATGCATATGAGGTAAAAATTTTAAATTATTCTAATTATTTTTACTTAGTAATTTGGAGCACTCTTTCATATCATAGTCTCTTCTTTTGGGGAAATGGTGTTTTACATCCTTCAAACATTTATCTATAAGGGAAGGACCTACCTAGTTAAATAGGAATGTATCCCAAAGTAACTTTTTCTATGAAAAATTAATAACAAGTTGGGAAAAAAAAATAAAGTAATTGTCACTTAATTCCAGTAATTCAGGTAGCCATTTCTGACTGAAGGATCAGCTCCACCCGTAGTGGTGTTTAATCTAATGGCTCTGAGGAAAGTCAGTATGGAAGAGAGCCAGTTATGGAGGGAGACCCCAATATTAAGAGATTAGGAAACTGAGACCTAGACAGGATAAATTACATACACTAGCATCCAGGTCTATATCTTTTGCCATGTGGTAAGCACAACTTTAACTGAAGAATTTTTTTTTTCTTTTTAGGCAATTGGGGTTAAGTGACTTGCCCAGGGTCACACAGCTAGTAAGTGTCAAGTGTTTGGTCTGAGGTCAGATTTGAACTCAGGTACTCCTCACTTCAGGGCCGGTGCTCTATCCACTGCACCACCTAGCTGCCCCAACTGATGAGTTTTCTAAGGAAAAACTGATTTGCCTTCCATTAACAGTTGTCACCCATGATCCAATGTCTATCCTCAAGGACAATAAGCTCACATGGACCCAGATTTGATTCTGTGAAAAACCAAATGTCTATTGAAAGTCAAATAATTACTTTGTTGTTCTTGAGCTATCAATCACCATTGAGAATCAAGTTCAATTAGTGGTTGCTTCTAATGTTTATGATGAGTTGTAGATTCTTGAGGTGCTGGAAGCCCTGAGATTGAGACACATAGGTCCTGCCCAAATGAATTTGACCCAAGTCTTCTCCCAGCCAAAGACAAAGTTTTGTTATCAATAACCCTTACAGGCCAGACTCTTAAGGAATCTGAACATTATAGCAGGCATGAGGAAATCTCAGCATTTAAATGGGGCCAGGATGTATCTTATATACACTCAAGTAATTTTGGGCAAACAGATGAGAGCCTGAGAAGAGGATCTGGGTGACTGGGGGTGAAGTTTAGGAAGAATGGGAGTGTCTGGGTGGGGTCACCCAGGAATACACAATGAAGGGCTAGGCTTTATTAGGGTAACACAGAACTGGAAGGTAAAGGTTGAATGGGGTCTGGATAAGATCAAAGGTGGGAAATATTAAAGATTAGCCTTCTTCATTAGGGGATCAAAGCGAGAAAAGAGAGAGCAGTTCCATCAGAATAAGAGTAAGAGATAAGGAAAGGCCAGCTGAGTGGAGTATAGCCTCAGGCAACTGTTTGAGATCAAGTAAATGAGTGAGGTTAAAGAAAGTTTAAGGATTTTCTTGGGCCCCTAGACAAATGGGACCAAATTCCTTTTTGTGGCAAGGGGCAAAGATACTGTCTTGGGCCCACACCTCATCACTCATATGCATAAATCTCAGATATATACATTTCAGAAAATAAAATGAAGGTTGTACATAAATAAAGAACACTTTGCTTTAAAAATTCTTAGAAAAGAAGCCTTCAATTTTCTACTGATGCTTGTACTTGCTGTAAAACCAGGGGGAGGGACAGGGGAGGCAGGGAAGGAAAGAAGGGAAGGGAAGTAAATACCATCAATTCTAAATCAATTAAAGGTAGACTTTTCCCCAGGAGTTATGACCTGATTACTCAAAATAAGAGAATTTAAAGAAAATTATCATTATTGTATAAAGAAACCTAGAAAGTTGCTGTGCTCATGGAATGTGGTAAGGTGTAGGAAACTGTCAGAACAAAAGAAAGGGCTCACCAGTGTATTAAAATAGAGGCAATTCATAGGAAAATTAATGACAATAAACATTGTTTTTATCATATCAGAAGGAGAGACGCTAATACTCTGTGGCTCAATGAGCCATAATGAGTTTTAAAAGCTTGAATTTGCATTTACACTTGTAGAACAAGGATTGTATATCATATTGCCCTAAAGACATTTATTGGGAAAGGAAATATCAAAAGCAGAAGTCAGAAAAAAGGCTTCAAATTAATTCAGTTTTCTGATTATAAGCCTTTTGTCATTTTGCACAGGGTTGCATATAAAAGAATTCACACTGTTAAGAAATATTTAAGGGTAATATACAGAGAAAGGCAGATAATAACAGGATGGCCTTGGAATTAGGAAGACCTGGGTTTGAGTCTTGATTATAACACATACTAGCTGCTGGCAAACTGCTTGACTTCTTCCTCAACTTGGTTGTCTATCTATATCAGTGGAAGGAGTTTCAATAGCTAGATTTTTCAATATGAGCAGAATTACTAGTTTGGAAGGAAAAAAATAATGCTTTCGCAGGTTAAATCTAGACTAACATTGTGTTGACAATTGGGTCAAATGCAGTCTGTTTGAAATGCAGTTTTATAGGGTTTTTGTTGTTGCTCTTTGTTTTTGTTCTTCTTTTGTTTTGTTTTTTTAAGAGAAGATTTGGGGATGGAACACTGACTTCCTCAAATGAGTGAACAGCATGAGAAGAGGCAACTGTTGTCCTGAATAAATTTGTCCTGTGGCTGACACAGAAGCCAAAGTTTGAATTATGAGTGGTTCAGACACAGTGTGAGTATTTGTTAGGCCTGGTAGTATTTTTTTTTTGGGGGGTCTAGATGAGCGATTTTATAGCTGGTTGTTGATTTTTTTTCCCTTTTTTATTAATTTATTTTGATTTATTAATAATCACTTCCATGTGCTTTTGAGTTTAAAATTTTTCTCCCTCTTCCTCCCCACCACCCTCCTGAAGATGGTGAACAATCTGATATAGTCTATACATATACATTCCTATTAAGCATATTTTCATATTAGTGATGTTGTAAGTGAGAATTAGAACCAATAGGAGGAACCACCACAAAGATGAAACAAAACTTAACAGAAGAGAAGAAAAAGTAGCAAATAGTATGCTTTGATCTGCATTCAAATTCCATAGTTCTTTCTTTGGATATGGATAGCATTTTCCATCTTGAAGCCTTTGGAGATATCTTAGATCCTTGTATTGCTGGGAAGGGTTAAATTTATCAATATTAGTCATTGCACAGTGTGGCTGTTATTGTGTATACCATTCTCTTGGTTCTGCTCACTTCACTCAGCATCAGACCATTGTTGATCTTCTTTGTTTGTTCATTTGCTTTTGGCTAGGCAATGGGGTTCAGTGACTTGCCCATGATCACACAGCTAGGAAGTGTTATGTGTCTGAGGCTGGATTTGAACTCAGGTCCTCCTGAATCCAGGGCTGGTGCTCTATTGACTGTGCCACCTAGCTGCCCCAGTTGTTGATCTTTTTTAAAAGACTTTTTTGGAAGTTTCTTAAGAGATCTGGGGGAGCAGCTGGTATTTTGTGAGTGACTTCAAATGGCAGGGCAGAGCTGGGCTTTGTTTAGCAGCTAGGTTTCAATGAAAGCTGGGAAGATGCAACAGGAAAATTACAAGCAGGTGAGTTCTTAAGAACTAGTGAAGAGAAGCAGTAGATAACACCTCAAACATTTGTTTTGTTGTTCTTAAAATTAAGACACCATATAGACAGTTTTTATTTTATTTTAGCCATAGTTTCAGCAGATGGTTGTCACAAAATCCCTAGGTTTGTTAGTGTATGAATATTAATCCTATTTTATAAAACAAGAGACTGAAATAGAAAGGACTTTCCCAAGGAGACATAACCATAAATAACAGAGTCAAAAATAGATCCCAAATATTTTTGATTTTGCTCAGTTGCTTTTATCCAGAAGCAATAACTTCAGAATTGCTAGGCAGAAAATAACTTAGCTTGTAGGGATTAACAATTACGGGTTCAAATGTCAGAGGGTAGCAAATCAGATTAGGTGGGTTAGCTACACTTCAGATACAATTTTCCTACAATTATTCCTATTGATTTGGTTCTGTACGTCTTTCTAATTCCCTATACTCTGGACTATTAAACAAGACTGTCTATGATTCTTGCCCATTCTGTTCCATTTCTGCTTATGTGACAAGGTGCTGATAAGAAATATTGTCATCTTTAGCAAGTAGTACCTTCCTCTTCTTTCCCACACAGTGTTTGGCCTGACATGATAATTCCACAAGCCTCTGATGTACAGCTTTGATACTAGACACCCCCACATTTTCAAAAGCTGTAACAATTTCTCATTGCTTAAAATGTGAACTACAAATTCCTTAGGTTTGTATTCAAGAGCTTATACAATATGCCTCCAACATCTAACCTTATGCTACTTACTACTTGCCACTACAAAGCAATCCCCTAAATATCTCAGTGCTTTCCCTCTGAGATTTCCCCTGGTATATCATATCATATCATATCATATCATATCATATCATATCATATCATATCATATCATATCATACTATATCATGTCATGTCATATATAATATATCATCTCTCTTTCTCTGTCCATCTGTCTCTTTCTCTTTGTGTCTCTGCATCCATCTATCTATCCAACTACTTTGTACATAAATATTTTCATTTCATCACTCCCTTAGACTGTGAGCTCTTAGAGAGGGGACTGATTTTCATCTCTGTAAACTATTTTTCTTTTTTTCCAAAACTCATCTTTCTTTCATATTTCTAATGAAGACATTGTCATGCTTCTCATCACTAAAATTTGCACATTTGGATTCATACTTAACTATTCTTTCTCTCTAATTTCTCAAATCCAGTTGTTAAATCTTGTCAAGCCTATCTCCACAACATCTTTTTCATCCAACCCTTGCTTTGTACTGATTTGGTCAGCACCATTATTCAGGCAATTGTCACTTCTTGCTTACACCATGCAATTCCCTTCTAATAGGTCTCCAATCTTATTTCATCCTCCACAAAGCTATCTAAAGTGACTTTCCTAAAGTATAAGCCTGACTGTGCCACTCCCATGTTCAAATAATCCAATGCCTCATTTTTCTTCAAGGGTTAAATGCAGTTAATCCTAATATTTTATTCTCTTCATAAGTTTGATCCAATCTACTGAATCAAGTCTTATGTTTTGGATTATGCTCCATTGCATATACTTATGTCTATGTGTCATCTCCTTTGATAGAATGTATAACACATGAAGGCAGTGATGATGATGATGATGATGATGATGATGATGATGATGATTATTTTGCATCTCTAGTACCTAATACAGGGAATGGTTTTCATTATACAGGAAGAAAGAGCATTTATTAAGCACCTAAAATATGTTTGATTGATTGATTAATTAATTGACTTATCACCTTATAGCTTCTCTTCTTCAGGCACTTCTCCACTTGTCACACTCCAAGACAATGTGCATTCTGAATACCACTTTCCCTGATCTGCTGTCCCTTCATCACTCCCCTTCTCTTATCCCCTCCTTCTATTTTCCTTATAAAGTCATTTTAAGACAACCAAAGAACTTCATATTTCTATAAAATTTTGCTTGATTAGATTAGTCCTGGTGATATTTATTTATCCCAAATCTGTTATCTAATCTTTTAGCTAGCCCTTCAAGGACCCCAGTAGTTTTTCCAGTAAATGAAGAAGCTATCTGGGAGACTTTATTTCCTTGAAAAACATTTTCAGAGTAGGTCTGGAGTAAAGGCTGAAAACCCCTTTTCTCTAAGGTAGGAAGTTAAGGCATCAAATACATGTCAATTTCCGAGGTATTCCCACCCTGTGGGAATCAGCCCTGCTCCTTAGTTCTAAGCTTCTAGTTTTTTCCCTAGCAATATGTGTTCCTCCTTGAGTCATATAAGAACTTTATGAAAACCACGAAAATTTACTGGCTTAGGTGTACCCAACCCTACCTGGTCCCCCAAGGAAACTCATTTCCAACTTCTCTGACAGCCCTTCCTTATACTGAATATTTCTCTTAAATCTAATTTGCTCTGTTGATTTTATCCTACAGCTTGAGTTGTTTCCTTGTATCATGTTTTTGAATTCCAAACCTCACTAAATACTTATTAAAATCAATTTGATATGTGTGCTGTCCCTGAATTCATCTCCATCACTGCTAAAATAAAATTGGATACCATGTAGCTAAGAACAGATGTTGGGAGCAATATTACTGATCTCTCTCCAACTTGATAAACTTAATTATTGGGTATAATCATTCCACTAGTTCTAAATCCACCTAATCTTATCATTATTTATCCCATATATTCTCTTCTTTTTCCCCCAGAAATATAATCTTAGTGAAATATTTTACTGACATTTAAGTAAACTTTTTCTGCTGTGGTACTGCAATCTAACAATTTAGTTACCCTATCAAAAAGGAAATAAAACTATTCAAGTATGAAATATTTTTGATGAAGCCATACTACTTATTAATAATAATTTTGTTTCTATGTGAAATGATTGTAATATGCATAATTGATCAGGTAGTCTGTAATTTTGCCAGGTCTTGTGTACAAGTTGATGAAGTAGAGTTTGAAGAATCTTCCATCTTCTCCTTTCAGAAAATTAAGAAGATATTTTCCCATGTCAAAATTTGTTAGCATTTAGAGAAAGAAAGAAATTTAGAAATCAACTTGTTTAATCTACTCATCTTGTCAATGGGAAAATGGGACCTATTATGGTTAAGGGACTTATCCACAATTATATAAGAAATAAATAAAACTGTTATTCAAATCCAGGGCATATAATGAAAAATACAATATTATCTCCAGCAACAACAATAATTATAATAGTCATAGTAACAGCAACAATAATGATGATGATGGTAACAATTACATAATGTTTATCAAATTTTATCTTCACAACAATCCTGCAAGGTCAGTGCTCTAATTATCCTCTTTTTATAAATGAAGAAGCTAAGATAGAGGTTAAGTGACTTACACAGAGTCACATAGCTTGTAACTGAACGAAACCCAATGTGAACATAGATCTCTTTTTTATTCCAAGCCCAGTCTGGCCCACTGTGCTGCCTTGCTGACAGATTTTAATTTCATTCATTCATTCATTTATTTGTTTATTTATTTATCTTGGTTATGTAGATACATTCATGTGAATTAATTGGTCTCCAATAAACAGCTTGCAGTTGCAATATTGCTCTGAGCTGTCAATGTCCATTTATACTTCTGGGTTGTTTTATAATATGTCCATGATGGTGTTTGCCAAGAGAGATTAGAGGAGTAAATAGGGTAGCTGGGAAGCTGCCTGAACATTTTATCCAGTTCAGGTATGACAATTTGTAACCTTTATTCCAAACAAGCTTCTTGTTTTGTAATCTTTCAATCAGGATCAGGTTACATCTACCACAACAAATATTTAATAGTTATTATTTTGTACTCTGATGTCCCCCCCCACCTATAAAGATAATTCACTTTGTCCCACTTAATACTTCCATGAACAAAAATGAAATAATAATAATAACAATAATAATAATAATTAGTAGCAATAATAATATCATAAATCTAGAGTTAGAGGATACCTCAGAGGCCCTCTATTTAAGTCTCTTATTTTAGAGATAAATAAACTTACTTCCACAAATATTAATTGACTTGTCCAAAGTCACAAAGGATGTACATTTCATAGGTTAAGAACAAGGTCTTCTGAATTTATAATAATCAATAGTAATAACAATGTCACTTCTTAGATATTTTACTTCTTTTAAGCACTCCTTTTTAAAAAAATTCATGCCTAACAAATACCAAGAAATGTGAATATTTCAAAATACAAAGAACAGATAAAGAGATATGTATATAAAACTCTAGTCTTCCCTTATGTGCAGATTTTCTATACTTGTTCTCTTATGAACAGATTTACACATGCAAACACACTATATATGTATATGCATGTATATATGTGTATACCTATATGTACATATATACATATGCATGTATTAGGAAATGGAACCTGAGGCTTGTATATAAATCTGTGATCTTCCCTTATATGCAAAATTTATGTATCTGCTAGTTATGAAAATATTTATTTGAACATATGTGTGTATGTGTTTATGAATAGATATGTGCATTTGATATATGGATGTATGTTCAAAATATAACCTGTACATGTGTGTGGGTGGGTGGGTGTGTGGTTGTGGGTGTATGTGGGAGTGTGTGTATATTAGGAAACAGAGCCTGAGAGAGGTTTAGTGACTTGATGAGAGTCACAATACATCTAAAGCAGGATTAGAACTCATGACTTTCTGACTTCAAGTACAGCATAATAACTAACTGATTACAGACGGTAAATGATGTGTTTAATATTTCTACTTTTCTGTATTTGTTTATCAGATTTCATGTCCTATTGTATAGTCACTTTTGATTAAGGTACCTTAATAAGCTAAGAAATATGTGTACTCTTTTTGATTCCCATCCAATAAACATCAAAATTCTTTCATATGTAACTTTTTCTAAAATTATATTCTGGTCCTTAATTCTTTTTTTTTTAATTAAAAGGAAATAGAATGAGATCTCTATTATTTTGATGTCACTTTTCCCCACCAATTTGATTAGCCTTTTCTCTAAAAAACCTTAATTATTCCATTTGATGATTAAGTGTAAATTATTGATATTATGCTGTTGTCTATTAATCATAATGCTGTTTCTCATATGTATTTTTAACCATGTTATTTCTTATAGTTATCTTGTCTGTGTCCATGATTGCCATTGGTGGTTTTAAAAATATATCTGGTACAAAATAAATTCTGTTTTACCTCCTCACTTTAAGTCTTTGCGGAATTTGATTTCAAGTGACATTTCTTTGTAACCAAAATGTATTTTAAATCACATTCCATTTTCTAATGCATTTTGCTACACTCTTTCATTTTGTTTATAAGATCACGACATTCACATTCATGATAGATACTGCTGCAGTGATATCAGGCCCTACCAGATATCCCAGATTGCACTGGTTTCAGACTTCTTGAAGGGCTCAGGGGCTTGCATTGCCTGGGTACTTCTGCCTTACTTCTCTCTCTCAGAGAAGTCACTTAAGAGAAATTACTTTTGTTCCCTGCTTTCCCTAACAGTCCAGGAATGAAATCTTATTGGTTTTAGACTATGATTACAAAACATAATGTTGTTTTCAAGCTTCCTGTAATGCCCCTGACCAGAATTCTGTCTGTCTTCTTTTATACTCTTGAGCCAGGGGTGAGGAAATAGCAGCATTGAGGTTTTATTGCACTCTTACTTTATACAAAGTCCTTTCAAGCCTTTTCTGTGGAATTTTTTGTATCTAAGTTTGGTTAGGACTTTTCATGGTGTCTTGATTGCCAGAAGAATCACTATTCTTAACACTATACTCTCTTACAATACCTTTTTAATAATAGATAAGGCTAGTCCATTTCTTGTCTTTGACTATATGATTCCATTAGCAATTTATTGAATAATGAAAACTGGTTAATTAGCCAATTGTCTACTTGATGCTAAAAATTCAAGTTCATTAATTAGTTACTAATCAATATTGAATGACTGGTGAATATACAGAAGTTTACTAAAGACTACAGGGAATATAAGAAACTTAGAGGACACAATCACTACACATGAGTTGCAGATATTTAAATTGATTGACTTTGCAAAGAAATTGTTTAACCACTTCCTCTCAAGAGGTATATTTCTTTTGTTCTTCACAATAAAAGTCTAATTCATTAAGAAATAAAAATAGTCAAGTCAGTAGGCTATACCCAGAAACCAGCTGTACAGTGATGATTCACAGCTAAGATCAGTAAGAGGAAACCTCAAATTTAATGCCATGAATATCAGTGACATAGCCTTTACAATGTCTCCTCTGCCATCATTATGGTGCATGCTAATAGCAAGACTCAAACTTTGTACATGTTTACCTATGTGAAAAATATACTGATCATATACATTAATAATATTAATAATAATTAATATACTCATTAAATTAATAAATCACTTTTATGTTGCTATAAGATTCTCATACCACAAAAATTTTATGGGACAGGGAGTATGAATGTGATTATTCCTATTTTATTGATGAGAAAAATGAGGATTAGAGATGTGAAGTGACTTACCCAATGTCACATATGTGGTAAAGAAGAACCAGTGTTTGAACCCAAGTCTTCCTAATTCCAAGGTCAGTATACTTTATGTTAACCCGTAAAAGTAATAAGGAATAACCATTCAAGTGACTTACTATCACTTCATTATGTATATTTTTTTCTATTTTTTAAACATTTAGCCATCTTTTTTTTTTATTTGATTCACACAACAAATCTGTAAAATTGATAGGACAGGTATTATTTTCCCATTTGACATGGTAAGAAACCAAGGCATAGACTACATAAATGACTTGCTAAGTGTTATAAAGTAAATAACTGAAAGAGTAGGACACTGAACTCTGGTCTGATTAGTACTAATTAAGTACTCTTTCCTCAATGTCATATGTCCAATATATCATGAACTTGTAGAAACTCAGTACCATTCTTTCCTGATCAATAATAAAAAGTAAATCTGTTTTTCTCAATAAAATGTTAGAAACCATCTCATAAAACTTCCTCACTTGAGAAATGAAGAAACTGAAGCCCAGAGAAGTGATGTGATTTACCCAAGGTTACAGAAGAACTGAACTTAGTGGAAGAGTCAGAACTAAGCCCAAAAGTCCAGTGCTATTTCTTTTCTTGCTTTTCTACTGTTTTATGTGTGATACCTAAAATGTGAACTCCCAAAGAGCAGGGTCCAGGTATTTTATTTTTTTCTTATGTCCTCCAAAGAATTTAGCACAGTGTGAATAGACTATTCTAATAAAAGTATAATAATACAAAGACAAAATTAAGTGATCCATCTTGAAATAGTTTACTTATGTTCTTCTTGGAGATGACAATGTGGACACAGATAAGTATATACATGCATACATACATACACACACACATATGTTCAATAAAAAGTAAACTTTGGTTGGAGTACTAATTGGATGGACTTCTGAAATCATCTGGGGTTTTCAAAAGGTAAAAGCTGGCAGTGCAGGAGGAAGCAAATCTGACATGCAGGAGAACCTGTGCAAAAGTATGGAAGAAAGAGAAGAAATTCCATGTATAAAGAATAGCAAAGCCAGTTTGACTAGAACATAAAGTATATTAAGAAGAATGTGAGTTCAGTTGGCAGAGCTATGTTGGAGACAGATTGTGAAGGTCTTGAAATTCCCAAACTGAGATGGTTGTGTTTTATCGTAGAGGTTAGGAAGCCTAGCACCAAGTCTAGCATCGTTTCCCATAGAAATATACAAGTCAAGCATTTGTCTTCATTGAAGTCAACAGCTGTACTAATGTGATCATTTAGTCTCACAAACATGTATTTGTCCTCTTACTAACAAGCAAATGCTGGTGGAGTAACAGGGAATTCTGATTTCATTTACAATACTATTACATTTATTTGACAAGGTTACCTTGTATTGTTAAGTTTCCATATATATATATATTTGGAGGGACATATTAGGAATGATTTTTGCTCATAAAATGCCATTTTTTGGGAGAGAGGAAATATGTGTGTGTATGTGTGTGTGTGTGTGTGTGTGTATTTTATAGGTGTTTATATGTATATGTGTGCATACATACATATATATGCCCTTAAATAAATGATTTTAATAGAATTTTATGCTATTCTTTTATATCATTTTTTGACTTTTCCCCTTTCTGTGGTCATTTCCTCTTTCTTCTCACTAATTTTGATAATTTCTCTCAGTTTTTCATTTTCAAGCTTCTGAGTCATCATGAGACTAAGCAGCAAAATAGTCACCTCAATAATAGGACTTGGTTAACAAAACATTAGTAACTTATAGTAGCTCTCTGTAAATCAACTCATAAATATCTAGAAATACACACACACACATATATAATATCTATGTGTATATGTATTTGTATATAGATGTGCGTGTATTTCTGTGTTTGTATTTTTGGAAGAAATATAGAAATACAAATACATTTATCTTCTACATAATAAGAACAAAACTTCTAAGCTGAACATGTACATAGCATTTGATTTAAACAAAACTGAAGACAAGAAATAAAGGTTTAATGTCCCTTTTCACAAAGTGCCAATAAACTTCCCTTTTATATTTTTTATTTTATGCTAAACACATTTCTGCCTTGTAAATATTTATTCCTATGTGCATCTTACCAAAATAACTGGCGGAGCTTTAAAGAAAAGCAAAGAAAAAAAGCTTAAAAATCATGCATATTTCATTGTCCTCCCAACAAATCAACTTTAAATAACACAATAGTGAAAAAGACAAGAAAACTTAAAAGGAAATGCTGCAGTGCACTGAAAAGGATTTGTCTAAAGAATGGTCTGAGAGATAAATTTTGTTCCATGGCTATTGTGCAGATTTATTTGATCAATATCAAAATACCAGGATGTTGCTCTGCTGAGAGGAATGTTATTCTTCTCTTCTGTAAAATCTTTCTTAACCCTATTAGGTTGTAAACACACTGTCATTGTGGTTCCATAGACTATAAGCAATCTAGGGGAAAAATGCCATCTTGAGACTTAGTCTGCTTATTTAAAATTACTTACTGTATAAGAAAGATATCAATGCCATAAATAACCAGTGGCCTTTATGAAGATTACACGTGTAAACAGACATTTCTTCTTTTTTTTCCCAAAGTGACATTGGGCATAGAATTGGAAACCCCTAATTTAGTTCCTTTCTTTTGTAAATAGTATAGGATCAGGTTCCAGTAAGAGAGATATAATTTCTTAGCAATCAACTTTTAGGTGATTACACTCAATTGGTTCAAATAATTACACCAATATTAGAAAGAAGGAAAAAACAGCTAGTACTGCTCAATTGAAACTGACTTACTTCCCTTGCCCTTGCCCTTAAATATGTTATCCATACTTTGGCGAATATGTTGTTGGTATGGCTACTCAGTCCAAAACTGCATGTCACAACTCTGTATTGTCTTTATGAACTGCTAGTTAAACAAAAATTCACTTTATTTCTCAAGAAAGCTGTACCCCTCTCTAAACTAAAGTAGACTCAGTCTCACATGAGAGACATATTATCTATCAGTTGTCAGTGTATATTCTAAACCTTTTTCAAGTTGGTAGAACCTTCCAGACTTGTACTATAATAGTATAATCTTTCTGAACACCAAGTCATCTCTATATCACCAAGTCACTTTAGAGTAAAAAATATAGAAAGCAGTGTGGTATTATTGAAAGTAAACTAGCTCAGAAGTCAGAAGTCCTAGTATCATAATCAAACTCTGATATTGGCTTGCTATTAGTGTGACCTTGGATAAGTCACTCATCCTTTCTGAGCCACAGTTTCTTCATTTGTAAAATGTATGTGGAATAGATGACTGTTGTAAGATTGGACCTGTTATAAAATTGAAACCACCATTACAGTCTGCCCTTAAGAGATACTGTAGTTCATATAATCAATGCATGGAAACCATCTATATGTCAATAAGTATTTATTAAGCACCTACTCTGTGCCAAGCACTGCATTAAATATGTGTCTCACTGCTGCTCTACTTTCAAGTTTTTGATCAGTCTTCCCAAGGTTGACTGTATATGTAAAGGAGAGCTTGCCACAGTTGTATGGGGGGAGGTGAAAGAGGAATGTTTTGTTGGTACAATTTTTACTATGCCATCTGAATAAACGCCTATAATAATAGCTAACTGTGGCCCAGTAATTGATTGCTAGGGAAAACACTGAACTGGGGCCACTTGAGCTTAAATGTTAGGAGTGTGGGAGTATCGATCCCATATGTTTACTCTCCTACCTAAGGTAGCAACTGCCCTATAGGGAAGTGTGAGTGCAAGCTGAGAGTAATATCTCAGAGGGAGTGTTAAAGTAGAAAATCAGAGCATTTCCCACAAGGTCATTGATCTCTTGCATTTCTCCTTTTTCAAAACTCCTTAATAGTGGTTCTAACTTAGATGCTTTGTTAGGATTTCAATATGTCTATGCCCTGAAAGAAGAGAGACACATACAAATGTGTGTATAAGCTTCTGATTTCTGAGAGCCAAGATGGTCAAGTAAGCAGTAAGCCACTGCAAGTCTCCCATATTCACCTTCAAACAATCACAAAATAGAGCTCCCAAACAAGTCCTGGAACATCAGAATCAGCAAAAGGATGGGAGTGAAACATTATTTTAGCACAAGAAACTTAGAGGAGCAGCAAAAAAGGATCAGCTCACTCAAACGAAAGGGGAGTACAGTCCAGAATGGGAAGTGTCCCAGCAAGCACACCTCAGCAAATCAGTGAGAGATCCTAAGCCCCAGTGTGAAGGAGCAGGCAAATACCAACACCAGGAGTCCCCACATGCCTTAGTATAACTAGAGGAACTGGCTGACCCCACATCTGAGAACCACCACATACTTCAGCATAGCCACAGGCAAACAGGCAGCCTCTAGTAGCCAGGCCTCCATGTGCTTCAGCAGAGGCTTAAGCAAACAGGCAGCTGCTATCCAGCACAGCCCACCACTCTTAAGCATAGACCTGTGGAAACAAGTAGCCTCCAGAGGCCTGACCATGAATGCTCCAGTGTAGCCACTGGGAAATATAGAAACTCCACCAGGCTTCAACTGTGTCAGACACCACCACTGGAATCCCAGTAACTTCCAGGCCCCTATACCCTCCAGAAGCCCCAGCCAATTCTTTAGCATAGCACTAGATATGAGGGTTCCCCATGGGCCTCACATAGCCTGAGCCTGTAGTCACTAGCAAAAGAAGCCAGAGACTGCTCCTTCCACTCTGGGAGCGCAGCTCAAATTCAAAAGAAAAGATAAAGGCCAAAAAACAGAAAAAAGGGGGGGGGAAGAAAAAGATGAGCAAAAAAGAACAAAAAAAGAATATGAGCATATAAAGTTATTATGGTGACAGGGAAGAATAAGAACTCAGAAGAGGACAAGAATGTCAAAATGTCTATGGAAAATACCTGAAAGAAAAATGGAAGTGCCTTTTAGCCCAGAAATGTGTTACGGAAGATGAAAAAACACCTTAAAATCATATAAGAGAAATAGAAGAAAAAATGGCAAAAGAAATGACAGTGCTGAAGAAGAATTATTTAAAAAGAGTCAACGGGGGGTAGAGCCAAGATGGCAAAGTAAAAGCAGTGACTTGCTTGAGCTCTCCCAACCCCCCCCAAATACCTATAAAAAAATGGCTCTAAACAATTTCTAAAGCAGCAGAACACACATAAAGACAGAATGAAACAAATTTCCAGATCCAGACAACCAGAACGGTTCATTGGAAGGTGTATCTCACCGAGAAGGGAGAGGAGTGCAGTTCGGCATGGGCGTACAGGCTGCAGCAAGCCTGGAGCAGGCATCAGAGGAATGAATCATGGTCAGCTGTAGTGGTTTCCAGACTTCTCAACCAATGGAACAACCAAATACAACTTGGAAAGTCAGTGGGAAAAGTCTGTTTCTGCAGTGCTGAGAGAGGAGAGTGGGGTCTCAGGTCAGAGCATGGCCCAGGGTGGGGGCTGCCTCATGAGCATCTGGCCCACAGATTGAAAGGGAATCAGATGGCTGATCAGATTTCAGGGATCTCTCTGCTGGTGCAGGATTCACTTGCTTTGCCCGTGCTTGGATCTGGGTCACAATTCTGGGTGGCGGTCCTGGGGTGAGGAAGAGCACTTGCATGGTAGAGATTCTAGTCACTGTGGAGAGGAAACCCTCACAGTTCCAAGACAGAAGAGACTGCTTGTGGTCACTCATAGACAAGACCACAGGCCAGGAAAGGAATAAACACCTTGCCCTTGATCATAGCACCTTGGAAGAACTGAAAATTTTCAGGTCCCTAGAAGTATCTCTGAAAACAGCTGCACAAAACCCCTGAAGCTTGGGACAGTGCATTCTCAACACTGGAAACAGACTCCTACCTTAACAAAGGTTTACAACTCAAATAATTTACTGGGATCATGAGCAAGCAGCACAAAAAGAGTCAGACCATATTATCTTACTTGCTGACAAAGAAGATCAAGACATAGAACCAGAAAAAGACAACAAAAGTTCCTACATCCAAAGCCTCAGGCCATGGAAAAACTCAAAAAGGATTTTGAGAAGCAAGTAAGAGAAGCACAAGAAAAACTGAGAGTGATGCTAAAGGAGACCCAAAAAAAATACTGAAGAAAATAACACCTTAAAAAATAGCCTAATCCAAATGGCAAAAGAGGTCTAAAAACCCAATGAGGAGAATGCCCTAAAAAGAAAAACTGGCAGAATGGAACAGGAAGTCCAAAAGCTTACTGAAGAAAATACTTCCTTAAAAATTAGCATGGAGAAATTGGAAGCTATTGACAATTTGACAAATAAAGGCATTGTAACACTAATCCAGAAGAATGAAAAAATGGAAGAAAATGTGATATATTTCATTGGAAAAGCAACTGACCTGGAAAATAGATCCAGGAGAGAGAACTTCAAAATTATTGGACTATCTGAAAGTCATGATTAAAAAAAGAGCTTAGACATCATCTTTCAAGAAATTATCAAGGAAAACTGCACTGATATTTTAGAACCAGAGGGCAAAATAGAAATTGAAAGAATTCACTGATCACCTCCTGAAAGAGATCCCCAAAGGAAAACTCCTAGGAACATTGTAGCCAAATTCCAGAGTTCCCAGGTCAAGGAGAAAATATTACAAGCATCCAGAAAGAAACAATTCAAGTATTGTGGAAACACTATCAAGATAACACAAGATTTAACAGTTTCTAAATTAAAGGACTGCAGGACATGGAATATAATGCTCTGGAGGGCCAAGGAGATAGGACTACAACCAAGAATCACCTACCCAGCAAAACTGAGTATAATCCTTCAGGGTAAAAAATGGCTATTAAATGAAATAGGGGACTTTCAAGTATTCCTGAGGAAAAGACCAGAGTTGGATATACAATCTGACTTTCAAAACCAATCTTAAGTGAAACATGGAAGAAGTAAATGGGAAAGAGAACTCATAAAAGACTTATTAAGGTTGAACTGTTTACATTGCTGCATGGAAATATGATATTTTTAACTCATGAGAACTTTGTCAGTATTAGGGTAGTGGAAGGGGAAAATATTATATGCATATATACATAGAGGGCACAGGGTGAGTTGAAGAGGAAGGGATGATATCTGGAAAATAAAATTAAGGGGTGAGAGAGGATTATACTGGAAGAAGGAGAAAGGGAGAAGTAGAATGGGGCAAATTATCTCACATTAAACAGACAAGAAAAGGCTTTTATAGTGGAGGGGAAGTGGGGGATGGTGAGAAGGAATGAGTGAATCATATTCTCATAGGATTTGGCATAAGGAGGGAATAACATGCACAATGTGGTATGGAAATCTATCTTACCCTACAGGAAAGTAAGGGGCAAAGGGGACAAGAGAGCAGGGAGTTGATAGAGGGGAGGGCAGACTGGAGGAGGGGATAATCAAAAGCAAACACTTCTGAGGAGGGACAGGGTCAAAAGAGAGAATAGAGTAAATGAGGGGTGGGATAGGATGAAGGGAAATATGCTTACTTGTTCACAACAGGACTACTACGGCAGTGTTTTGCACGACTATGCATCTATAACATGTATCGAGATGCTTGCCTTTTCAATGAGTGGGGAGGGAGGAAGGGAGAAAATTTGTAACCCAAAGTTTTAAAAACATACGTCAAAAATAAAAATAAATAAATGAAAAGAGTCAACAGCCTAGAAAATTGCTTAAAAAGTAGAATTTGCCAAATGGAAAAGAAAGGACAAGAGTTAATTGAGGAAAATAATATTTTAGAACTTGGCAAGTGGGAGCTAATGACTCTATGAGATATCATGAATCAATCAAATTCAAAAGAATGAAAAATGGAAGAAAATGTAAAATGCCTCATGGGAAAAACTGACCTAGAAAATAGATCCAGGAAAGAAACTATCAGAATCAATGCACCACTGAAAACCACAATCAAAAGGAGGGCCTGGACAGTATCTTTCAAGAAATTATCAAGGAAAACTGCCCTGATGTCTTAGAACCAGAGGGCAAAATAAGCTTTGAAAGAATCCACTGATCAACTCAGGAAAAGATCCCAAAATAAAACCCTCAAGGAATATTATAGCCAAATTTGAGAACTATCAGGTCAAGCAAAAAAAAAAAATGCTAGAAGTGGCCAGAGAAACAATTCAAGTATCAAAGAGTTCTAATCAGGATCACACAGGACCTCATGGCTGCAACATTAAAGATCAGAGGCTATGGAATGTAATATACTGGAGGACAAAGGAGGTAGGACTACAAGCAAGAATCACTTGCTCAGAGAAATTAATCATAACACATCAAGTAAAAAAAAAGACTATCCAATGAAGTAGAAGGATTTAAAGTGTTCATAAAGAGTAGACCAGAACTAAACCAAAAATTTGACCTCAAATATCAAAACCCAAGAGAAGCATAAACAGGTAAAAAGGGAAAAGAGAGTATGAGGGATTCAATGGAGCTAGCCTGTTTACATTCTTATATAGAAAGATAATACCCATAAAACTTAAAAATTGTAGCACCAACAGTACTGATAGAAGGAATATACATTAATGGAGTTGAAGGGTACAAGGTGAATTTGAAGGAATAACATAAAAAAATTAAGAGACAAGAAAGAAAAATACAAAGGGTGAAGAAGAAAGGGAGAGTTAGAATGGAGTAAATAGAGGGAAATACAGAAGTAGTAATAATAACTGAAATTGAATGGGATGAATTTTCCCATAAAACAAAAGTGGATAGCAAAGTAGATAAAAAAAAAACCACTAGAATCCTACAATATGTTGCTTACAAGAAATACACTTGAAGCAGAGAGACACACATAAAGTAAAGGTAAGGGGCTAGAGCAGAATTTATTAGGCTTCAGCTGAAGTAAAAAAAAAAGGGGGGTAGCTATCCTGATCTTAGACAAAGTAAAAGTAAAAAATATACCTAATTTAAAGGGATAAGGAAAGAAACCACATCTTGTTCAAAGGTACAACAGACCATGAAGCAATAAAATTAAAAGAACAAATAATAGTCTACCTACCAGATTTATGGGGAGGAAAGAATTCATGATGAAATAAACAAGAGATAGAGGGCATTACAAAATGTAGAATAAATAATTTTAATCTTATTAAATCGGAAAGGTTTTGCACAAAGCTTTTTGTTCTTGCAACAAAGATTAGAAGGAAAGCAGAAAGCTGGGAAACAATCTTTATAACAAGTGTCTCTGATTAAGGCCTCATTTTTCTAACACATAGAGAGCCAAGTCAAATTTTTGAAAATACAAGCCATTCTTCAATTCATAAATGGTCAAAGGATATGAACAGACAGCTTTCAGATGAAGAAATCAAAGATATTTATAAGCATATGAAGCAGTGCTCTAAATCACTTTTGATTAGAGAAATGCAAATTAAAACAACTCTGAAATACCACCTCATACCAATCAAAGTGGCTACCATGACAAAAATGAAACATGATAAATGTTGGAGAAGATGTGGGAAAATTAGAACACTAATGATCTGTTGGTGGAGTTGTGACCCAGCCACTCTGGAGAGTCTTTGGAACTATGCCCAAAGGGCAAACTATGCCAATATCTTTTGATCCAGTAACACCACTACTAGATCTGTATCCCAAAGAGATCATAAAAAAGACAAAAGGACCTACATGTGCAAAAATATTTATAACTGCCCTTTTCATGGTTGCAAAATATTGGAAATTGAGGGAATGCTTGTCAATTGGGGAACTGCTGATCAAACTGTGGTATGTGAATGTATTGGAATAGTATTGTGCTATAAGAAAAGATGAATGGGCAGATTTCAGAAAACCCTAGAAAGATTTGTACAAACTGATGCAAAGTGAAATGAGCACAACCAGGAAAACATTGTACACATTATCAGCAAAATCATGTGATGATCAACTATGAATGACTCAGCTCTTCTCAACAACACAATAATGGAAGACAAGTAGAAAGGATTCATGACAGAAAATACTATCCGTATCCAGATAAAGAACTGATGGAGTCAAAGTGCAAAATATTTTTTCACTTACTTCATTCTTTCTCAAGGCTTTATATCCTTTTGATCCATTTGTTCTTCCACACCTGTGATAATACAGAAATATGTTTTGTATGATAGCACATGTATAAACTGCCTACAATTTTCAGAAGAAACGGGGGGAGGAGAGGGTGAAAAATTTGGAACTCAAAATCTTGTCAAAATAAATGCTAAGTGTTTTTCTCAATATGTAATTGGGGAAAAGTAAAATACCATCTAAATTAAAAAAAAAACTGGCAAAAGAAAAAAAATGAGTATATAAAATTTTGTTTCATTTTCTTCAAAGTACTATGCATCGTAATTTAATAAGAAGATATTATTTACCAATGTGAGAGAGATCAAAATATGTAGTAGTCTCTGCTTTCTAAAAATTTGGTTTGATAACTTAATAATTTCGCTTTAGCTAAACACCAGTTATGCTTTGCACTTCCACAAAAATTCCTCACACGATGTTTGGGATTTTTCTGAAAGTTATTTTACTACAGTACTAGAGCAGTGTAGGGTAATGGAAATATTCTGCATTAAGAGTCATAATACCTGTGCTCAAATACCACCTCAGCCCCTTGACGTGGTATTGAGCAAGTTGTCTATGTTCTAGGACAGGAATGGAGAACATGCAGCCTTGAGGCCACATGTGGCCTTCTAGGTTTTTGGGGTGTGGCCTTTTGACTGAGCCCAAGTTTTACAGAACAAATTCTTTTAGTAAGGGGATTTGTTTTGTGATGTTTGGATTCAGTCAAAGGACTGTACTTGAGGACCTAGAGGGCTACATGTAGCCTTGGGGCCACAGGTTCTCCACCCCTGCCTAGGCCTCAGTTTCTTCATTTTTAAAATGAAGGAATGGATTAAAAGATGTGTAAGGTCCCTTGCAATTACACATTTATGATTCATTCTATTGGGGTTTTTTGTGCTGAATGATTAAATCTATAGAATCTATTATTTGTAGAAAATCAATGGATAAATAACTATTACCTTGGAATTTCTATTTTAGCTTAATAAAACTGAAAAGAATATGTTGATACCTTATTATTTTACCATGTATTTCACTTTATTTTGTCTGTATTTTTTTTTTTTTACATATGTTATTTTCCTTTTGAAAAACAATGTGGACCAGTGGCTAGAATGTCAGCCTTGGAGTCAAGAAGATCTAGGTTCAAATCCTGCCTCTGACAGATGATGGCTGTATATAAATGGCTGCCATTTTCTTTTTCAAATTTCCAGTTTATTTCCTACATTGATTTATTGGAGTACAGTATTGAGAATGCTGATTCACAGAAATAAATTGTTACAGATAGCATTAATTCCTCATAAGAATGGAATATGCTTCTAATGATACAACAAAGATGTTATAATTTCACTAATTAGAAAACAATTTGGATTGATTTGGATCTCTGCTATTTCAGAGATCCCTAGCCTGCCTTTCATTGGGTCAGTTGTCTATCACTTATTTTTTGCTTCAATATATATAGGGTTTAGGTCAAAATCACATTATTTTGGCTTTAACAAGTAGGAAGTACACTTTCAGCTGTGTCTTTCCATTTCTTTTTAGTATATTGTAATGCTACATTCATTTACCATCCTACCTCTGCCTCCTTCATTATACTTTCATCTATCAATATTTTTAATAGCACCATCACTTTTTGAATATTAGAGTAAAATATTAAAAAATATTCCCTCTACTCCTTTGACAAGTATCTCATACACTCTTTTGTGTATACATGCTTCAGGTTTAGAATCCCTGGACTAAATCGTCTGTTAGTCCGTTACAAATCTGAATTTCAGTGATCTTATTACTCTATGAAAAAGAACATGTCTGAGCTTTGTGTAGATCCAGAATACTGCTGTGTTCCTAGCATTTTCTGTAGTATGTCCTTGTCTCACAAGGCAAATGCACTGAAAATTGGAAATTTAGGCCAGGATTTGAAGAAGGTATATGCCAAACTGTTCCCAGTGTTCTATGCTTGGCACTGGTTCTTGGAAGGAATTTCCCTAAGAACTGGCATCACACTTTGGTTAAGTCTCCATTTCATTTTTCAATTGAGAGGGGCACACTGCTGAAGTTTCAGTATTTTTTTTAATTTTAAGTAAAATATTTCATTTTTTATATATAATTAAAAAATACTTTATTTTTAATTTGTGGCATAAAACAAGCATTTCCATAAAATAGCATGATTAAAATGATGGTTGTACATAAAACTACAAATCTACTTTGTTATCACATAAATTTAATTTTTTTTCCTTTTTTATTCCCTCTGCTCTCTACCCTAGAGATGGCCATTATTAGACACAAATAGGCATACACACACACACACACACACACACACACACACACACATACACATATACACATATGTATGGATTATATATAAATACATATATTATACACATAGGCATATATGTACAAAATTATCATGTATATACTTCTAATCTTTCTCTGGATGAAGATATCATCTTTTTTCATAGGGAACAAGTTAGAAGAAGATCTAGAAATGATGAAAAGTATTTGTTACCAAGTCTTCAGACACATTTATAGACAAAAGTTGTATAATGAGTTTTTGAATTTGGGATAGAAATTAATAGTGTCCAAATGGTGTCAAACACTTTGATAAAAGCTGAAAACAAACAAATAAAATAAATACACATTTTAAAATATTCAATAATTAAGTTACTTTGTCACTTTTTATTAAGATAAAAGCAGACTTTTAAGAGCATTGAATTATTATAAATAATTTTAAAATATTAAATTAAAAAGAGTCTTAAGATGTGAAAAGTACTTTATATGAATTATCTAATTTCATCCTAATAACAATTGTGAAATAGGTTCTACTACCATGTTTCTGCCCATTTGAAGATGAGGAAACTAAAGTGCAGAAAGGTTATGTGATTGGTATATGCTCATGCAACTATTGCTAAAGGCAGGGTTTGAATTCAGATATCTTATGATTCCAAGTCCTGCACTTTTTCAAATATATCACACTGTTCAAGTTTGATGGGCCATGGACATAAACGGGCAGAGGAAAAGGAAGAATGGGAGCATTGTCTATCTCAATATATTAGTGTAGACTCCAGTGGGAAATGTGGTTATTCTTTCCATCTAGTAACTAAATACCTTCAGTTAGAGAAGAAATAAGTCCCATTAAATACTGCACCAAATGGATTTATCATTAGATTACTAAACATTCTTAAAGATTACTTATCATTTCTTTTGGTTCAATGTTCCCCAACACTCTGCAAAGACTAAAGAAAATTGAATCTTAATATGGCTATGAAAGAATGTTACACCAAAATAAGTTATGAAGCATTCTGGAAGTGTCTGGTTTGGTAAGAAGGGACCAAAAAAGTACTGCTTTTCTTGAGGACTACTGAAAAGTCATTTCAAACAAATGAAGCAAACATTACATTTATAAAATTTCTTTTTAAATAGATTTTATTTTTTTTAGAAATATTTTCCAACTTTAAGAAAAAAATAATATTCCTTATATAAAAACTTGAGGTTCAAACTCTCTACCTCCCTTCCCTTGAGAAGGCAAGCAATATGATATCAATTATACAAATGTGAAGAACTGGAAAAAATGTTTCAGTTTTAGCAATGTTGCAAAAGAAAATATAATTTTTGCACTTTTAGGCAAAAAAGAGTAAAGAATATTTTTTTTAAGTATGCTTCAACCTACAATCAGAGTTCATCAGTCTTCCCTCTGGAGACAGATTTTTTTTTTTGTCATAGGTACTTTGGAATTATATTAGACCATTATTTTGATAAGAGGAGCTAAGTCTTTCAGAGTTGATTATCCCTACAGCATTGGTTTTGCTGTGTATAATGTTCTTCTGGTTCTGCCAACTTCACTTTGCATCAGTTCATACAAATCTTCCCAGATTTTTCTGAACCTTCTTGCTTATAATTTTTTATGGCTTAATAATATTCCACTATAATCGTATTCTGTTACAACTCATTCAACCATTCCTCAATTTATGAGCAGGTTTCAATTTTTTTGTCAACACAAAAAAGAACTGCTATAAATATCTGCTTATTAAGAGGTACTTTTTCCCCTTTTCTTTGATCTCTTTGGTACAGATTTAGCAGAGGTATATATGAGTCAAAGGGCTTATGGAATTTTATAATCCTTTGGTTGTACTTTCAATTTTTTCTTCAGAATGTTTGGACTAGTTCACAACTACATTAACAAAGCCTTAGTGTCCCATTTTTTTCCTAAATTTCCTCCAACATTACTCCATTTTCCTTTTCTATCATGTTAGCCAATCTAATAAGTATGAAGTGGTATTTTAAAGTTTTTTTTAATTTACATTTTTTAATTAAACATTATTTAGAGAATTTTTTACTTGACTATTGATAGCTTTGATCTCATCTTTTATAATCTGCTTGTTCATATACTTTGACCATTTATAAATTGGGGAATAGCTCATTTCTTTTGTAAATTTGGCTTAATTTCCTATATATTTGATAAATGAGGAAAAAAAAACTTAATGTAAATTTTTCCCAGTTTCCTATTTTCTTTCTAATTTTGACTGTATTTTGATTACAGTAAATTAAGAAAAACATGTTTGCACAAACAAAATTAATAAAAAGCTAAAACAAAACAAAAAAAATAAAGTCATGAAGAAAATCTTAATAATGCAGATTACATTTAAAAAAGGAACATCTAAGTGGCATAGTAAATGGAGTGCTGGGCCAGGATTCAGGAGAACTCTTCTTCATGAGTTCAAATCTCACCTAAGACACTTACTAGCTGTGCAACCTGGGGCAAATTATTTAACTATGTGTATCTCAGTTCTTCCGTGGTAAAATGATCTGGAGAAGGAAATGGCAAACTATCCCTATATCTTTGCCAAGAAAACCCCAAATGGGGTCATGAAGAGGTTGACACAACTGAAAAATGGCTGAACAACAAAAAATTTTAAAATATGTTATTATATTTGGAGTTTATTATTAAATATTTACTAGTACACCCCTCTTTCCCCACCTGAACAATAACCATGTTCTTAGACTGAACCAGTAGGAAACAATGCATCCAAGTAAAATATAGGAGACAACTTGAGGACAAATACATGGTAAAATTATCACAAAACTTCAAGAAATTTAATCTCTTATAATACAGAAAACAGTTATTTGTGGAGCCGAGAAAGTACTTCCATGACTTCCATGCCAGTAGTGGTGCATTGTCCTGTGTTACACATTATTCTACATGTATATATCACAACCATTTTACTCTAAGCTAGCTCTTCCCATGGATGCTGTACTATATTTGTAGGAGAGTGCACCATGAACTTTGGAATGCAGTATTTTATATTATCTATTCTTATATCATCATAGTAAATGCCTTTACTGAAAACTATTTAAGTCTGCTTTTTGTTAATAGCAAGCACATTGATGATGGCTTGTAGACTCTAATATTATTATTATGGCCCCATAAGGTTATTCCAGAACCCCAAGAATTGCATCCATTCTTTGGGGATTCAATATACGAGTGAAAATTTGAATTAGGGTAGTAGCTAAGAAGTGTTATAAAAATACAGCAGAAAGACACATAAATCTCTATTTTATGTCATTAATACATGGCATTGTATTTGAAATTACTTTACTTAGAGACTCAGAAATTAAAAAAATCCCATGAGATTCTGATATTTATGAAAGTAACACTATTCATGGTCACTGAAAATATGGGCAGATAATGAATATAATTTACCTGAAATTTGAGAAAAAAATTAAGATGTTTTGGCCTCCCCCATCCAATGTTCTCTTTATGTTGACAAAAATACTAAAACCTTGTTCCTTAATTGTTTCTCCCTATCTTCCGATGTGTCTTGCTATTTTTAAGCTATTATGATTTTAAGATGTTATCATCAAAATAATTTCTTTCTTCACTACTTACTTATTTTCTAGATTAGTAATAATTTATCTTTTATCACCATGTCCAAATAGCCTCCATGTTCATTTTTTTTAATTTCTTTTTATTCCACAAAGTAACAAGTTTGGCTCCAAAAACAGATGCAGCTCCTGACTAAAAGTTACCTAATCACTACTGAATTCTCAAGTGGTGACCTTAAATTAATAGCCAAGATAGGAAGAGAAAAGATTAGAAGGTCCTTGCCAGTAAAAAGTTAAGATTTTTTTTCCCCTTGTTCTTTGGGTATAGACAACACAGAATACTATAATGTCTATTGTCAAAATTTTAATGATACAGATAGAGACTGAACCCATAATTCCATTATCGAAGGAATGCTTGAATTGGAAATTTTGCTCTAACAAAGAAGATTGCAACCATCTCTAAATATATATAGCTTTAAAGAATTTTCAAGAGCACTAATAGATTCAGTGACTTACTAGAGTCACACAGTATTTCTGACTTTGAGGTCAATTCTAAATGTACTATTCCACAATGCCTTTCAGAATGATATACAACCATAAATCTTCATAAACACATGTGAGTGGTTGACAAATATTTTGTTGAGTTCATAAAGATGTTACACATGGGTGGCTAATTTTGAGATATCATTCATGGATCCTAGATGTTTAATAGGTTTTGTTGTTGTTGTTGTTATGGTTACTATTTTGTTTTTATCTATATTAATATTATTCACAGAGAAATGCCCCTGGAACAAATTGTTATGCCACTATTATCCATTTATTTTTTATTAATCCATAATTATCAGAGAGGTGGATAAAATAATGCCTTGTTTTGGAGGTAAACAAAATTATTAGTATATAAGCTCATCCTCTTTAGGTTTGTTGCAATCATCTTTAATACAATTTTAATAAAAGACAAGAATGATATAAACCTCATTTTTTCCACATACATTTTTAACACCGTTGATCAGATCTCTTCAAACTTTGGTAAGTTTTCATTTTATTTACCTTGGAGATTACCAGTATTTAGAACAGGGACATCTAATGTAAAAAAAACAAACAAACAAACTGTTTTTGCAGTTATTGTAGATAGAGAGGTGGTTCTGAAACTAATCAAATACAGTATATTTTGAGGTACATATTTATAGTATGGGATTTTATTGTTTGCCAGCCCATGAAAGACAGTAAATATCTAATCTACATAATCATCATCATCATCATCTTTTCATTTTCCTTACTGATGAGGAAAACCCAAGGGAGCACTCATGATTTTCTTTGTCATGCCAAAACTGCAAGTCATTTCTACGTCATCCCACCACAATGTCAGAGAATGTCTAGAAATTCACCATTCCCAAAGATCCCAAACACTGAGCGAACAAGTTCTTGGAATTCCTAGGAATTTTTAAAGGAGCTCCTGCAGCATAATCCCTGGGATGACCCCTGTAGTCCAATTCTACCTCTGCTAATAATAAAAAGAATAAAAAATGGCTGAGCATACAACAAAATTGTAAGTGACAGTTAATTCACTTCATAGAATTCCTGCATCAGCATTTGTTCTCAAAAACAAACATAATTTCTAAACTATTGCTACCTGTGCGAACTCTTGTGGTGACCAGGGAATTCTGCGTTTCATGATTTTATAAAGGAAATTTGCTCCCCAGTAAGCTATGATTGTCAAGTAAGTCATCATTCACTTAGACAGAGCTACAGCATTACCAGAGATGCAATTTCCCTTTGCCAGTGCTACAAACTAGCACAGAATTTTTCTGGCACAAACAATGCAAAGCATCAGCCATGTGCTTTTCACATCCAGGATGCCATAGATAAAATGTCAGATTTTTTCCCCTCTCTCCCAACTCTTAACTCTCTTCCCCTTCTATGCATATGAACTCAAACGACCACAAAGATACTGTGGAATTTTTAAAATATAACTTAATTCAACTCAACTAGCATTTGCAAAGCCTTACTATGTGCAAGACACTGTACTGGATGCTGAGACAAAAGGGAAATAGTCCTCTTCTTCATTAAAAATAGTGATTAAAATTAATATGACTCTGATTTGTAAAACAGTTGTTTTCTTATTTGAAATTAATGATAATTCCATGAGGCAAGTACTACTGTTAGTATTATCCCCATTTTACGTGAAAAGAAAATAACGATGATAGAGTTCGAGTATCTTAATCAAGGTTATGCAACTAGTAAAATCACGTGGTGGGATTTAAATCCAAGTCTGTGTGAATACAAGTTTTATGCTTCATCTACATTATATTCAAATTGGTGAGTGGTTAGGACAGCACATTCTAAGGAAAGCATGCTTTAATTGATCATGTAATTGTACCATATACTCTGGAACAACTCTAAACTCACACTCACACGGATGATTTAATGTCCCAAAGTATGGCCATAATATCCCCTCAAGGTTCTAGAAGTTTCTCAGAGGCATTGAGTATATCTTTTCTAGAGCTGTAGCTGATGAGCCTTTACTAAAGTGCTACCTGGCATGATTAAAAATTGATAATTCTTTGGTGAGCCAGACTTATGTAGCTTTAATTAAGGTAAAACAGAAAGCAGATTGAGGGAAAACCCCCCAAAGTCTGTGACACCTTCTTCCATGGAATATGTAAGGTCTGTGGGAAGGTAGAGTGAAATTTTAAAAAAAACCAAAATCTATGTCACAAAGGAAATATAAAGCTTCTGGTTTCTGGAAGTATTTTCTCCCCTTTGTGACATCCTCAAGGAGTTTCCCCTACACATGATGTATCTTCTTTTCTGGGCTCTTTGGAAAGCTACCATCCTTTACTGAACTTGTCTTCATCTCCTAATATAGGCACTACTGCCAGCTATTACTGTAATAAGGGGAATATGTGAGCCAGGCTTGAAGAATGCTAGAAATTCTAAAAGGTGGAGGTCATGAGAGGGTGCAGTGTAGGCAAGGGGGTGTATAGCCTTTTCAAAGACATGGAGGCCAGAGGGAGAATACTGAATTAGAAGAAAAACAAATTGGTTCATTTGGTTGTAATATAGATTATGTGAGGAGGCATCATGTAAAATCAGTCTGATGATCTATGAGAACACTTCTAGTTCTACATGCTGAGAAATGAGGAGCATAAATTCATTTTTAATGGGGTTATTAGATGGGTTTGTCATAAGCTCAGAGTAGATTTAATTTACCTAGATGTTAGCAAAATATCTGACAGTGTCTTTTTTTTAATTATCCTAGCATTCAAGAGATAGAAGGCATGGGCTAGATGATAAGAATAATTAAGTGAATTGGGAGCTATTTTTTGATCCTTACTCTGTATTTTAGCTATTCCTTCCAACATTGTGTAATGTGTAATTTCACAATTATACAACTTACGGCCCTGGCAAAAATCATTGACAACAATGTAGATTGAATGACCAGCATGGGATAAAAAGACAGATCCTGAGGGCACTCCTCAATAGAGCACTTCTCAGCGGACATTAAACCATTTTTGATTAACCAATGGAATAAGTCATTACAAGTTCAAGTAATTATACCATAATTTAACCCATACTTTTCCAAGTTGATCACAATATAAACATGAGAAACTGATGGGATTCTCCTCAATGTTTTTTTTTTTTGCAATCTTGTCAAAAAGTTAATTGTGAAATCAATCTGATGAGATCTCTTAATGTTAAAGTCATACTCTTCCTTAGGGATCACTGAATTATTTTCTAGATTAAACATTTATTATTTTTAGAACAGGCTACCATATTAGAAGCAATTCAAACCAGGCCACCTATATGAAAGTCTTCCACTTTCCAATATTCTCATAACAGTCAAACTTCTCCTACGTCGCTTCAGGTACATTGACATTTTTTGAACTCTGTTTTCATTCTTTTCAAGAACAGAGTATGTAAGGGAGCATTTAAACAAAGCTATCATTACTAGTTGAAAACAAGACTTATTATTTTTGTTCCAATTTGTATGGAAATAGCAAGGTCATGTTAGGATGCAGATAGCAAAGTGATGTTTTTGAAGTCACAGGTTTAGAGGACAAATTGAATGGTGTCATTAAAGATATAATTGTCATTTACTACAGGGATTGGAAAAGAGACTAGATCTGTGACTTCTTTGTTATAAGAAATTTCAAAATGAGGAAACTACCTCCACAAATACAACTCAGCCCCTTCTCTTTAATTTATAGTGTTAGAAACCAGCCTAGAATGCTGAAAATTAAATAAGTTACTTAGGGTCAAACGTGAGAAAAAAGGCACTTGAATGTGGTCTTCCTGGCTTCAAGACCACCTCTCTACTACAATATACTGCCTCTCTTCATGCATTATATATATACTTTAAACACTTTCAACTGCCTTTGAAATTGTCAAAATATTCTTTCTTATCTTTTCATTAATAGAAATTAGAAAAAAAAACCTCCCGTGATTCCAATTAAATATACCTAAAACTGTAGTATATCTAGCTGCAGTACACACTCTTGTTGCAAACTATATACCTTAATGGATTACTTAAATGCCTGCTGTAAGCATCTGGTGAGCCAGTTGTAATCCTCATTAAACTTCCACTAACTATAAAGACCCTTTTATTTTAAAAATAAACATGCTGTGAAGAAAGTCATTGCAAAATATCCAGACTGTGACAGACATTAACCTCCTACATCAATAGCATCTACTTTTACTGAATACCAATAAAGGCTAAGGGTATCTCTCTACTGGAAGTGATTCATTTTTTTCTACAATAAAGAAGAGATCCTAACATTTAAATTTTCACTTAGTTTACTTTTCAGTATTCATAAATTGAATCATGATCTTGACCACTCAGACTAAGCACTGTGTCATTTTGACCAGTCCACAAATAGTTGTAATTTCTATTCAATTCTGATAATTTTTGTTGTTTCAACTTGAGACTGGTGAGTAGAAAGTTATCTAGTCAATATGACAGAAATAAGTAAATGAATAGCTGTAACCCCAGTCCTGAAGTTCTCTTTTCCTTTAATAGGAAGGTTATTTAAGCTAACATCTAGGACCACAGTGATCACTTAACCAGTAGATTAGGATCTACTAAAAGATATAATAGCTTCAACTGACATAATTAATTAAAGCCAAATTATACCACCATTCAACTACTTTACAATTTAGATACAAATTACAGACAACTACATTTGTTGGGTATCACAATGACAAAGGGAGGCAGCTAACTTAGCAGTTCTATAGCCTTGTTACATTTAGAGATCTCATTATTATCATTATATTAAAATTGGTCATTCCATTGTCTTCCTGCTCTCTCTCTCTCTCTCTCTCTCTCTCTCTCTAATTCTTCAGATAAATTAATCAATTAATTCATCAATCATCAAGCATTTAATAAGTGTTAACTATGTTCCAGTTGATAGACATACAAAGATAGAAACAAAAATTGTCATTTAAGTCTAATAATACTGAGAAAGATGCTGTACAATTATATAGTAATATACAAAATAGAGAGTAGATATGTGGGGTGTGTGTGTGTGTGTGTGTGTGTGTGTGTGTGTGTATGTTTTCTAGACTGGGGTCACAAGTAGGTGGAAGAATGTGGAAAGAGAAGGGAACTCATCAACAACAACAACAAAAGGTTTAGAGGTATATTATAAATTATAAAACCCCTAGGACTTCTGTTGTGGGAGCAAATTTAAATTGAAAGGAAGGAAAAAAAATGCTAATTTAAGAATAAATATAATAATATTTAAGAAAACTGAAGTGTAACCAAGGTGGCTGAGTAAAGGCCTGAGTTCTAACCCACCCAAATACTTTTAAATAATGACTCTAAACAAATTCTACAGTAGCAGAACCTATAAAAAGATGGGGTGAAACAATTTCTAGTCTAAGACAACTTAGAAGCTTGACAGGAAAGGTCTGTTGTACCAGGATGAGAGAGGAGCATGGTCCAGCACAGGGTGCACCATCACAGACCAAGCAAAACAGGAATAGGCCTCAGAGTGACTGAATCGTAGCTGCAGTGACAGTTTCTAGACATCCTAGCCCACAGATAATAAGGGGATAAGAAAATGGGTCAGAAGGAGGTTTATGGAGGTCCTTTTGTGGGCACCAGGGGCAAGATTCTATTGCATTGTCTATAATTAGATCTGGGTCATATACCTAGGTCTTACACCCATTGTGAGAAGGAACACTAGCACAGCAGAGCCCGTGGTCCCAGGGAAGTGGGGACCAGTGTTGAAAAGTGTGCTTGTGGTCTCTCAGAAACCAGTCCACAGTACAGGAGAATAGTAAACACACCTCCCTCTAGATCATACCATCTTTGAAAAGCCAAAAACTTATAGGTCCCCAGAATTACCTCTAAAAACAACTAAATAAAAAACCTGAAGCTTAGAATATTGCTTCCATTACTTGAGAAGCAGAGTGCCACTTTAACACAGAGCTAAAAGTCAATAAATAGGCTGGAAAATGAGCAAACAACAGAAAAAAAAATTATATATATTGTATGTGTGTGTGTGTGTGTGTGTGTGTGTGTGTGTGTATACTCTGAAGAAAACAAGAAAATAACACCTTAAGAAACAGAATAGGCCAAATGGTAAAAGAAGTACAGAAATCTAATGAAGAGAAAAATGTCTTCAAAAGCAGAATGGGTCAAATAGAGAAAAAAATAGATAGATAGATAGATAGATAGATAGACATAAGTTAACTGAAGAGAACTCCTTAAAAATATAATTGGTTAAATGGCAGAACAGGTACAAAAGCTCAATGAAGAAAAGAACTCCTTAAAAGTTGGACTGTGTTTACCCAGATGTAGAGAAGTACTGTCCCAAGGTTCAGAGTTTTTGCTGCTATTTTCAGAACTTGTTCTGGGGTTCTGCAAGTTTTGGGTAATTACAATTCACTGCTTCTCTGTCCTGAACTTTGGTCTTTATTAAGGAAGGGCCCCTGTCTCCTTGTACCTGCATAGGCTAGCTCTCCTCTTTCCTAAACAACATTTAAAAAGCACATCAATCCTGATTCTAATCTGCATAACTAACTAAAAGTTAGAATGACTCATTTTTTTTCCAGGCCAGACAGCTTAGAAGGACAGAAGGAGAGGCCAACCAGCACTGGATTAATGGCTAGCTAGAAGCACAGTATGGAGAAAATAATACCAGCTATGGACATTAAGAGCAGCAGAGGTAATGAGATTGTTCAACATTCAGAGATGGTAAAGGGATTGCTCACATGGTCATAAAGAGATTTAGGCATATGCAAGTGCTTGCAAAGGGAGAAGGACTGGATGTCATAAGTCTATTTCCCATGATGCAGTTCAGAGTTGTGGTTCCAGGGTGCAGAGGCATACTTGCAATCACCAGGGACCAAGTGCCCTACATGGGTAACCATCAAAACAAAGATCAGGCCTCTTCCTGAATCATAAAATCTGGGGAGCACCAAAAAACAAAGCCCCCCAAATTACTGTGAAAATAGCAAGAACTAAAAGCCTGAGGCTCAAGACAGTTTCCTTCTCTGCCCTGATCACCTTGCAAGGAAAGCAGAACCCAACCTAGCATAAAGTACAAAGTCAAGAAAGAGGCTGAAAAAAATGAAAAAAAAAAGTGAAGATAACCAAAAAATAATCATTATAAATGAGGTAGTGTGGCAAAAATGAAGATGAAGGCATAAACTCATTATAAGGCAACTAATTTTAAACATCTACAAGTAAAGTCTCAAAGAAAAATGCAAATTAGATACAACCTAATGAGGATTCCTAAAAGACCTAAAGAAAAATATTTTTTAAAGGCACCATAAATGAATTTAAAAATCAATTGAGTCATAGAGAGAAAAATGGGAAAGTAAATGAGAACTGTTACAAATTTATGAAAATACAATTAACAACTTGGTAAACAAGTCATGAAAATACTGAAGAAATTGTCTCTTTAAAAAAAAAGACTTGGCTAAATACTTTTTGTTGTTGGTTTTCAGTCCTTTTCATCATGTCCAATCTTTTGTGACCTAACTTTGGAGTTTTCTTGGGAAAGATGCTAGAGTATTCTGCCATTTCCTTCTCAAAATCATTTTACACATGAGGAACTGATGAATACACAGTTAAGTAACTTGCAGGGTCACATAGCTAATAAGTGTCTGAGGCCAGATTTGAACTCAGGAAGATGAACCTTCCTGACTTCAGACTCAGCACTCTATACACCAATCCACCTAACTGACCAGGCTAAATGGTTGAAGAGATACAAAAAATAACTGAATAAAATAATTCCTTAAAAATAGAATTGGTGAAGTGAAAGAAAATGACTACATGAGACACTAAAAAAGTAAAAAAAAAATGAAGAAATATGTAGTGTCTTATATGAAAAGCAACCGACCTGGAGAACAGATCAAAAAAAAAAGTAAATTTAAAAATTATTGGACTACCTGAAAGGCTGAAAAAAGACCTGAGACATCATGTTTCAAATAATTATAAAGGATAATTTCCCCTATATCTTAGAATCAGATAGCAATATAAAAATATGAAAGTCCATTGATCACTTTCTGAAAGAAATTCCAAAAAGAAAATTTCTAGCAATGTTATAGTAAAATTCTAGTCCTCTCCAGTCAGGAATAAACTAACAATAGTTTCCAGAAAAATAAACCAAATACCTTGGAGCTACAATCAGTGTTTTATAATATTTACAATAGCCATTTGAAAAGAGTGAAAGCTTAGTAGATGATATTACAGAAGACAAAAGAACCAGGATTACAATCGGGAATAATTGACCTAGCAAAAGTGAGCTTAATATTTCAGAGGGAAATTGGTATTTAATGAAATATAGGACTTCCAAATATTGCTGATGATAATAATAGAGCTGAACAGAAAATGTTGCAATCAAACACGAGACTCACAAGAAATATAAAAAGAGAAACATAAAATATAAATTGTGAGGGACTTGATTAGGTAAAACTGTTCATATTTCCAAATTAAAATATGATGCATGTAACCCCTAAGAACTTCATCATTAAGATAACTAGAAGGAGTCTAGTTAGGAAAAGGTAATGGATATGAGATAATTATGATGGTAAAATGGAAAGGTGCAAAAGAGTGATATTCCAGGAGAAGGGGGAAGGGAGAGAAAGGATGGGGAATATTTTCTCACAAAAGAGGCATGTTGGTGTTGATTTTTTAAAACAATAAAAGGCAAAATGAGAGGGGAGTGGGCAATGTTTAGCCATGTTTTCTTCCCTCTTTGAATTAATTCAGATAAAAAACAGGGTCAAGCATTGTTCATTCCCTTCCCTTATTTTCTCCTCTTTTATAAAACCTACACATTCACACAACTGAGCATAGAAACTCATTTCCAACAAGGAATGTAGGATGAAAAAGGCTTATGAAAAGATGGGGGGCATGACAAAAGAGAGGACATTTTAAAAGATGCTGTGGTCAAGAAGCAAAACAGACTTTTTCTGAAGGGGACAGAATGAAAACAAAAAAAAAAGATGCATAAAAAGAATAAGATGGAGGGACGTACACAGTTAGAAATCTTAAGCCTGAATATGAATGATAACTCACCCATAAAATGGAAGAAGATAGTACAATGGAATGGAAGTCAGAATCCTATAATGTTGTTAATGAGACACTCTTAAAATGTAAAGATACACATAGATTTAAAATAAAGAACTGGAACAGAATGTCTTGGTCTTCAGCTGATTTAAAAAAGCTAGGGTTAGCAATCATTATCCCACATAAGGCAAAAATAAAAATAGACCTAATTAAAAGACATAATCAGAGAGAATACTTTTTGCCAAAAAGTGCCATGGAAAATGAATTAATATCAATAGTAAGCATAAATTTAACCAATAGCATAGCATCCAAATACTTGAAAGAAAAATAAAATGAATTATAGAGGAAATAATAAATCTATTCAAGTGGGAGACCTCAACTTTTCCCTCTCAAAATTACATAAATCTAATCATAAAATATATAAGAACAAAATTAAGGAGATGACTGTAATTTTAGGAAAGTTAGATACATTTGAATTTTTGAGAATTTTGAGCAGAAATAGAAAGGAGAATGCCTTTTCCCCAACACAACTTGCAGCATCCCAAAAATTGACTATGTTTTAAAGAAAGAAATACTTACAAACAAATGCAGAAAAGAAGGAATCATTGAATGAATGTTTTTTCAGGCCAAAATATAATATAAATTGCATTCAATTACAAGCCTTTGAAGCACAGATTAAACATTGAACAGAAACAAAAAAATCTAATCCTAATGAATGACTGTATAAAACAACAAATCATAGAAATAATTGATAATTTCATTAAAGATAATTATAACAATGAGATGACATTTAAAGGTATGTGAGATTCAGCCAAAACAGTACTTAAGGGAAATGTGTGTGTGTGTGTGTGTGTGTGTGTGTATATACATATGCACATAAATATGAGCAGATTGATGAATTGCGCATGCAAATTAAAAGAGGAAAAAAATTTAAAATCCTCAATAAAATTTCAATATAAAATCCTGAAAATCAAATGAGAGATTAATAAAAAAGCAAAATAAGTAATGCTAAGAAACAGCCTTTATGAAAAATCCAATAAAAGTAACAAAGTCTTTGTTAATTAGATTTTTAAAAGGATAGAATATGAAATTACCAGTTTCAGAAATGATTAGGATAAATGTATAATCAATGAGGATGAAATTAAGGCAATTATTATTAAATATTTTGCCCAATTATGTGTCAATAAATTTAAGAATATAAGTGAAATTAATGCATATTGATTAAATATAAATCACCCAGAGTAACGGAAGGGAAAATACAATATTCATTTAACCCTTTCTCAAAAAAAAATGGAATGAGACATAAATAAGCTCAAAAAGAAAAAGCCCCAGGTATAAAACAAGGAAAAGGAAATTCTACCAACATTTAAGAAATACTTAGTTGGAATGTTCTGCCTCTCTCTCTCTCTCTCTCTCTCTCTCTCTCTCTCTCTCTCTCTCTCTCTGTCTCTCTCAGCATATATATGTATATCTATATGTATATATGTGTATATATGTATATTTATTTGAAAAAATAAGCTTTGAAGTCCTACCAAGTTCTTTTTATAACACAGTCATAATCATTTGATTAAATGATTAAATCACAATCATGTTGTACCTAAATTATGGAGAGTAAAAATAGTGGGAAAAAAACTTAGACCAATTTACCTAAAGGATATTGATAAAAATGATTAAATGTTTTTATACTGTTTTAATGTTTAAAAAAGTACTAGCAAAGTGACTACATTAATGTATCACAAAGATCATATACTATGACAAGGTTGGATTTCTCATGACTGCAATCAAGGTAAACTAAGATATAAAGTTCTGTGCATATTCAATTTGCAGGTAATGCTAGCAAGTAACAATAAAATTCCTCAGTCAGTCAAAAGATCACAAAGGAGGGTTACTAACCTTCATATAGTTTTGGGAAGCACAAGAAAACAAAAAATAGGAACCATAAAACAATATATTGGTTACAAAGTCTGAAGATGATGGAAAACAATATAATTGGATGAAGTCAAGAATGCAAGACTAGCAATAACCTTTCCTTCCTCTTGTAATTATGGAGAGCTCATTGGTGGTATCCACCTGCATAGTTGTTAAGTCACAGACATAACAGTCCTAAGTTTTTTGAAGGATAGCCAGCATTGCAGAAATAGCAAACTTCCTCTCTTCCACCAGAATCTCACAAGGCTTGTTGGCAAGATAATAGATTTTCCTTCATTTTACATAGGCAGAAAGATGTGTAGAGACAACATATTTCTTTGAATTAAGGTGATTTATGGGACAATTTATCTAAGAGAGGAAAGTTGAATCTAACTCAAAAACAAAAACAAAAACAGAGTATGGAAATTTGCAACATATTGGGAGTGATACAGAATAGAATCAATTACAAAATGGAATCAGAATCAATTCAGTTTTCTCAGATTTGTACCAAGAATGCAGGGCTGGCTTGATATTAGAGGGGAAAAGCATAATGTTAAATGACTATATCAATAACAAAAATCATTGAAATAATTCAATTATACCAATAAGTGCAGAAAAAAAGTTTTTATAAAATATAAGGCCCATTGCTATTAAAACACCAAAAGACACAGAAATAAATCAAACTTTCCTCAAAATGATAAGTAGCATGTATCTAAAACCAAGAGCAATGTGATCTGTGGAAGTGATAAACTAGTAGTCCCAAGATTATCCATTATTGCCATTATTGTTCAATATTCTACTGGATATGTTAACTATACTAGTAAGTCAAGAAAAATAAACTGAAGGGATTAGAATAGGAAATGAGGAAATAAAACTATATATATTTTTCCAGATGATATGATGGCAAACTTAGAAAACCCTATAGAATCAAGTAAAAAAGCAAAAACTAGTCAAAATAATTAACAACTTTAGCAATGTTACAAAATATAAAATAAACCCACATAAGTCATGAGTATTTCTATATAATACCAACAAAACCATAGAACAAGATAGAAAGCGAAATCCCATGTTAAACAACTTCAGACAGTATAAAATACCTGAAAGTCCACTCTTAAGACACACCCAAGAGCTACATGAACATAATTACACTATATTTTTCAAACAAATATAGATAGATCTACACAATTGGAGAAATACTAATTGCTAATGGATAGGCTAAATCAATATATTAAGATAACAAATTATCTAAATTAATTTACCATTCACTGTCATATTAATTAATCTACCAAAGAATGATTTCATAAAGCTAGAAAAAATAATAAAATTTATCTGGAAGAACAAAAGGTCATAAACATCAAAAGAATCAGTAAAAGTGAAAAGGTAAAGTAATGCATCCTGGCAGCACCAGATCTCAAACTATACAAGAGGTAATCATCAAAATAATCTGGTAATTGATAAGAAATGGTATGATTAATCAATTGAACAGATAATGTTCTCAATACATACAGTAAATTATAACAGTAACCTAAAATTCAATAAACCCAAAGATCCACTATATTGGTGCAAGAAAGTATTATTTGATTAGAAAAAAAAATCTGGGAAACTTAAAAACAGTCTAGCAGAAATCAGGGCTATATGAATATCTCACCTTATCCCAAGGAAAGTTCAAAACAGATACATGATTTAGACATAAAGAATGGTATCATAAGGGGGAAAATAAGTGTCATATACATGGAGAGTGAAATAATTCATCATCAAAAACAGAAAAAGATGAACATGAGATAAAATTGGTAATTCTAATTGCATTTAATTAAAAAATTGGTTTTGCACAAATAAAACCAATACAGTTAAAATTAGAAAGAAAGCAAGTTAGCCAGAGGAAGGAAATACAGCCAAATTCTCTAAAGAAAGGCAAATTCATGGAAATAAAAGACATTCTCCAATTGATAAATGATCAAAGATATGAACAAGCAGTTTAAGAAGAAGAAATCAAAGAAAGTGATAATGACATAAAAATGTTCTAAATCACTAATAATCAGTGGAACACAAATTAATATAAGATACCACCTCACTTTCATAAGGATGGCTAAGATAGTAGAAAGTGAAAATGAAAAAGTTTTAAAGAATGTGGAAAAATTGCTACCCTTTTTAAATTATTTTTCCCACTGTTCACAGAATTGCTAATTGGTTCAACTGTTCTAGTCCACAATACACACAAGGATAAAATAAGGCGGCTTCTGACATCAAAAGCTTATAGTGTAGTAGAGAATCAAATGATATGCTTAATGAAAAAATTTAAAAATGCTTATAAAAATAAGCAAATATTCTTAAGATATATACACAAATTTCCATAGCAATAACTAGATAAAATTAGTGTTTAATGGTACCAGAAAATTAGAAAATAATGTCTATGAAAGAGTGAGTCACTAAGTTGTACTATATGAATGTAATGCAATATTATTTCATTACTTAATAAATGTAAAGAATACAAACATAAGATGATTTATTTTAACTAATGCAAAATGAAGTAAACAAATCAAGGAATCCATATATACCTAAAGCAAAACAATGTAAATGAAAGGAGCTACCACCAAAATTGAAAATTAATTCTTTTTAATCATAATCAAACTTGACTCTCATCAAAAGTTATGAGAATGCAGTTTCCTTCATTCTTTCAGTAAAGGAGGTCAACTACAGACGTTGAACATCACAGACATTGCTTGACTTTACTGATTTGTTTTCCTGAAATGCTTCCTCCTCCTCCTATTTTTATTCTTTGTTATAAGAGAATACAACTAGGGGTAATTGATGGAAATAATAAAGAGGCAAATTTTGAAGCAAAGAAAAGCTTCCTAAAAATATGTTAATCAAAAGTAAAATGAGTTGTTTGGGGAGGTTGGTGGAATTTTTTTCTAACTTGAAGCAACTTTTAAGCAAAAGCTGACAATTACTACTCAGGGTTGTTTTAGAGTCAAATCAACAATTATTTAGTAAGCCTTTACTATGTGCCAGATGCTCAGTGCTTGCGATAGAAAGAAAAGCAGAAATAGTACCTGCTCTCAAGGAGCTTACAGTCTAATGTACAAACAAAAAATACACATGATAACTTGGAAGTAATCTCAGAGGACATTCTATATAAGGCTCTGAGTTCCCTTCGACCTCCGAAATTCCATGTTTTTCTCCATCCCTTCATGTTAAAATCTTCCAAAAATTTGAAGATAATACCTGCATGTCTTTTAAGAATTTTTATTATTCAGTAACTTCTGGTTACCGAAGGGAATCTTCACATGAAAAAAATATTTAAATTATCCTGCCCTCTGGATCTCTCTTTCTCTGATTGTGACCTTGTGTTTGCAATGTTCCACTAAAAACGTTTTGCCTATGATTGAGTATAATACTTCAGGCAAGGTCTTACTAGAATGTAATATAGCAGAATTGTTATCTTCCTTACTCTGAACATTATATTGCTTAATATAAACTATTATTATGTTTTTTTCCTTATCATATTAGATATTCTCATTCTGAATTTTCATTAACTTGAATTCCCAACTTGTACTATGTCATCAGCAACTGTCTATCCATTTTTTCTATTTTGCAAATATACAGTTGATTTTTGAGGGAAAGTAGAGAACTTCATATTTCTACTTATTAAACTTTATCTTATTGGGTTTGCAATCTTCTCTTAGCCTTTCTTGATTTTTTTTAAAACAATGACTCTATTATCTATCCTTCCAGGGTATATGTCTTCTCTAAATTTGATAAGCATTGTGAGACAAAACACTGGTAAAATGTTCAACAGGCCAGGAGTTTGGACAAATTTCCATGGCAGGTCTTTAGAGACCTCCCTTCTGGGTGCCGTTAATTAGTCATTGAGTAAGGTTATTCAAAGAGCTCCCAATACACCTAATTCCACTATCCTCTATTCCACATTCATATAAAATTCATATAAATTCCACTTTCATATGAAGCATATCTTGAAAGATTTTTTCCCAAAATTTTTTTACTGAAGTCCAGGTACTCTTTATATAGAACATTTTCCTAATTAACTAATGTAGAAACTGTTTTAAAAATGATATGTTAGTTTGACACCACTGGTGCTCAATGTTTTCATACTGGTTCATAATATTTGCTACTTCCCTATATGCATTTAGTCCTCTTCTTCAATTATCTGTTATATAAATGTGCCACAGATTTGCATAAAGCCCATCAGTCTGTAGTGCCTGCTTTTAATTCCTAGATCAATCAATCATTTTCTTGGTATCTATTAAGCACCTACTAGATGCCATATGCTATATTCTGAACATCTTTTTCCATCTCTACGTTGTTTTTTTTTTTAATATCCTTTCTGTTCCCTGTTCCTCATAGCTTGCAACCAGTGGTTAAGAGATCACAACTATCATTACTTTTACTAAGCTGCAATGCAATTCTTTGGGCCTAGAAATTTAAACACTTTTAAAGAAAATTTTGTCAATACTGACTTATTAATTTGGGTGTTCAATGCCATCAACTTTTTGATATCATTTATAATTTGAATTCCATTTTCTTTGATAGAATAGGAAATATATATATATGTATATATATATATGTATATATATATATATATACATATATATGTTTTAATATTATGTCATTTGACCAATGTATTATGCAATACTTATTGATCTCATAGTTCTGTTTGAGGCTTAGTTAAAAAAAAAACCTGTAAAACATAATAAAATCCGAAATTTTGTCATACATGTTCTCCTCCACTTTTCTCATCAGATTAATTTGTTATTCTATTATAAATATTTATTTTTGTACTTTTTAGAGTTAATGTAGTTCAGTGCAAAAATTTGCAGTCAAAGAACTTTGGATTGAATATTGTTAATATACTTACTAGGTTATAAATGTTATCAGAAATTCACAAGTCATTTAACATCATTGAGTATTAATTCTTCATTTGTAAAATGCACTAGATGACCTCTGAGGACTGTTCCAGCTCTATGTTTGTGATTCTTGTGAGCCATTTTCCTCTTTGCAGTTTTTTATCATGGGATCATTATTTCTTTGAACTTTTTTGAAAATGAGTTCAAATTACCTTATCCACATCTAGTGGTTTTTATCATTTCTTTCCTTGGTTGCTATGGACTCCAAGATGGCATTATTACTTTCCTCCAAGATTCTTATCATATCTATTTCAACAAAATCATATTTATTTTTTGGCTAGCGTTAAGTCATGAATAGGAACTACTCTCACCATTTTCTTCTTTCCTGGAAAATGGGGTTATAATTAAGGTAAAACAAAAATGAAACAGTTCTGCATTTAAATGTTGACTAGATTCTAGCATTCATCAACTTTCAAACAGTACAGGAATGTGAGCCATCTCTCTTAAGACTAATACATTTTTTAAATTTTTACTCTTTTTTATCTATAAAGTCCCCCATCATTACTACTGCTTCTGTGACAATTTTTTAATTTATATTTACAGAAGAATGATCCATATCTTCCATCTGGCAAGGTAAGCTAAAAACATATTATCCCCAGGATAATATGACCATTTTTATGTGCTTTCAGTATCATCCAAATGTTCTGTTTAATATTTTAAATAGCTGATAAACTCATTTTCTATGGAAAATATAAAATCTCTCATCAGGTAGTAAAGTGTGGCTTATTTATCAGGTTTAAATTATATCTCCCAGATGCAAACCAGAGACATGTGAGGCATATTTATGCTTTGGAAAGTATTTCCTTTTTATGTATTTATTACTATAATTCATATTAAGAAGATAGCCATCATCTTCCACTGTTTTCCTATCTTAATAACTTAAGTGACGTTTTATAAACTCTTTTAGTAAATCTGAGAATTTTGAAACATTTCCCAAACCTTTTCTTTCTTAAAAATATGAAATATTCATCATAAATTAATTATGAAATGTAATAGGTAACTAACTAGCCTTACGTATATTTCAAACACACAAATTAGGAGTTGATAATTGTGTATCTGTGTGTTGTGAATGCAAGAACCATTTAAAATACATCAACTATGCATTTATTTTAATGATTTGTACTAATCTTCTGTTTTTTTAAGTGACATAATTATCAAAAATCTAAAAGCAAGAAACATTTTTTAGAAAATCTTGAAATGTGTCCAGTCTTTCTCAAACACAATTTACTATCTGACTCATTCACTTGTTATTATGATTGGATAGAATTCTGCAAAGGATTTTCTTTTTAAATTTCAATATATATGTCATTTATAAAGACCTATGGCAATGGCTTATCAGAGCATGGCTATGGTCTTAGGTTCTCAAAGATAAGACCAGTAAAGAATGATCTCTTAATAGAGATGATTTGCATTCATGTGGTTAAAGTTTACAAATACTAGAATCTTTTGGACATCTAACTGCAGAAGAACTGTTGATTTTTGTTTTACCTCAATTATAATTCCATTTACCAGATTTTATTTCAATGTATAAAGTTCCTAGTACAGTGCTAAACTAGGTCTGCCTTTGAAGAACCAACCAGGATAAGTCCAAAGATGCTTATCATTCATAGTCTGCCTACTAAGTGATTAATCCTTTTGTCATGGCAACCCATGAAACAAAGCAAAATACAAAATGGTCTTCAGGTCTTTGTAAGCCCTGTGTATGATATAAATGATAGAATGGTGAAAAAAGTGGCAGAAGATGTTAATCATCATATGGTTTTTAGACTGTTTATAAACACTATATTAGTTCTTTGAACTTTAACATTCCATTAGAAAATAAGCAGCTTGAAGGCAGCTACTGTTTCAGTTTTGTCTTTTAATCCAGTCCTCTAGGAATTACCTGTCACATGCTGGAAACTTAATAAATGCTTAAAAGTTGATGGATTAAAATTATAAATATGATATACCTATTTAATTACCAATAACAAGACTTAATAATGGAGGAAATGTATAATTAATCTTGATATTCTTATTATGAATTAAAAAATCAGAAATTGGGAAGTTGCACATGAAAAGAAGGAAAGCTTACACTACAAGCAAAACTAAAAGTTCTGGAATCTGCTACCATGGGAAGTGAGGGCTGACTAATGCTGGAGAGGCAAAAAGCACAAAGTATTAGTTCATTGAATGACTCACCTAAGGTGTTGGTTTTGAACTCCAAGCCACTGGAAGTCAAATGCAATCATGATTAGGGCAAGATAGCCCTATCAATAGAGAATATGGCTTGGTCCCTGACAAAGTAGACAATGACTTCTGATTCCCCATTCACAAACTCTCAATGAAATCCCTGAGATGTGGTGTAAAGGAAGAGCTAGTGAACTGAGGATACAGTAACGGAGTTAGAAGTAACAACAATCATATCCTTTGACCCAAAGATATAGTGAGAAGATTATTATAGTTGTGGTGCTGGTCACTGGCTCTGGTTCTTGGAAGAAGAGAATATTGAAATTGTAGGTATCAGACTAGGATCCAGGCATGAAAGTATGAATGGTAGGACTGTGAATACCACAGCCACAGTTTGGAGTGATCAGAGTAATTTAGGTATGTCAGGGCAGAAAGACACTGAGAAGAAAATATGCTCCTTTAAATTTTGACACTTTGTACAAAACCTCATTCACACCATTCTATGACTTTTGTTTACACATGGTTCTTGGAGAGACAAATAAAGAAAGAGGTAGAATTGACTTTATTATGTATGAAAATACAACAAGAAATAGTTTTGTGGGCTAATCTGTAGACTTGTATAGGTAAAGTAATGATCATTATTTGCAAAGACACAGAAGTGACTTTAATACAAAGGTGAGCATGATAAAGGATAGAAATATGATGGGAAGCAAGAGGATCAAGTAAGGAATAAGAGAGTCCAAAATCTTGTGGAATATACAAAAACCTCACACCAATATATTATGAACATGTCCTTGAAAACAAATTCTGATAGCGCAAGTAAAATGGCTCAATAAAATAATTATTAAAAATAAGAAATAGCTATGATTCAGGTTAAGCTAAAAAAATTATTCAGCTACTATAATAAGCACTGGGGATACAAAGGAAAAATAAAAGAGTAATTTCTGTTTTCAAGAAATTTGCAATCTAATGGAGAAGACAACATGCAAAAAAACCCTGCACAAATAAGAGATAAACAGGAAAACTGAAGATAAATAGAGAAGAAAGACATTTACATTAAAGAAGGCCAGAAAAAGGTTTCTTTGATGAAGGTGGAATATTAACTAAGTTTTTAAGGAAGTTTGGGAACTCAAGACACAGAAATAAAGAGAGAGATAATTCTAGGTATGAGGGACAGCCAGTGAAAATTCACTAGTTTGGGAGAAGAATATTTTGTGTGAAGAACAGCATGGAAGCCAGTATCTTTGGATCATAAAGCACATGGAGGAGAGGAAGGCATGAAAATAATGGAAAAAAAGAAAGAGGTGAAGTGGGCAGTTGCTCTAAAAGTTATACATGGGATTTTATATTTGATTATGGAGTGAGCCAGTGGAGAATGCTGAACAGAGAATGGACATAGTCATATTTGTATTTAGAAATATCATTTTGATAAATCAGTGAAGGATGGATTAGTGTGTAGACAAAAGAGGCAGGGAGATAATCCAGAAGACTACTATAGTAATACAGAATAAAGTGATGGCAGTGTCAGAGGATAGAAAGTATTTTATGTTAGAACTGTTACTATTGCCTATGTGGGAGTCATTCCTGAATCATCTATATATACTCAGAATATAGACTTGTTGGAGCGAAGATTTTAAAAAAAGAAAACATTTCCAAGCTAGGAGGAATTATTATGAAATGACAAGATAACGCATAGTAATTCAACCTATTTAAACCAGCAGTTAATAATCTTTGAATGAGAACTGGATAAAAGACTAGATAGTAAAATTGAGTGCCATCATTTCTAAATGAAATCAATAGCTGGAAATAGACCAAAATAGTCTAGAAGCAACATCTCCAGAGAACAATTTTGGTGCAGGTAAACATATACGGAAAGTAAAGGTTAGTATCAGTTTAGACCAAAATTTAACACATCTAAAGATTAGGGAAAGGGATGGTAGAAGTTTATGAGCAGTAGCACTTAATAAAATAGCAGGAATCATTGGAGTAGAAAATAAGTTTACAGTAGGCTTAGTGAGTAATGAAGCAATTAAGTCAGATTATCTAGAGTGCATTTAAGAGTGAAAATAGGAGAGCAATGAACAGATGAAAAAAAATGGAATAATCTCTGAAGACTTCTATTACAAATACAATTCTCCATTAATGTCATTGGAGTGACCACATTCAAACACTTAACATGACAATCTCTGATATGCTGTGTAAGAAAATAGAAATGCTACTAAGGAAAACAATGAAGAGAAGAGGAGCTGGACTAGAATAAGTGTAAACAAAGGAGGTCTATTATGGTGGCAACAGAATTTTGAAGTTACCAAAGAATAGATTCTCAATGGATCTAAAAGAGGGGACTAAAATATGAAAAAAAAATTATGGGACAGCTAGGTGGTGCAGTGCATAGAGCACTGCCCCTGGATTCAGGAAGGCCTGAGTTCAAATCTGACTTCAGACACATAACACTTACTAGCTGTGTGACCCTTGGCAAGTCACTCAACTCCATTGTCTAGCCAAAAGAAAAAAAGAAAATAAACATTATTACTAACAAAATTGACCAAGAAAACATTAAACTACTACCTATATGCCTACTTTCCTATCTCTACAAAGTCATTATGAGTATAATATACATTTTTGTTAAAGGCATCCTTGATAATTACATGAAAAATGAATATCTCCAAATGATATTTTACAGTAGACCACTTTTTTACCCTTACACAATCAGCAGAAAAGTACAGAGAGTACAGCATCACATCTTGCTTATTGTTTACTGAATACAAAACAAATGATAAAGCAAAGATTTCCCCTTTAAAGGCTTTCCTGCAATCATACAAGACTCTTGAAATACGGGAGGAATCAACATAATGGTGTGGTAGAAAGGAGTCTGGTGACACCTTGTCCACAATCTCCCCAACAGATATAGATTGTGTACCAGGCTGAGTACTGATGGAAAAACCCAAAATAAAAAGTTACAGTGACTCTATTTTTGTTTAATATTTTATTTTTCCACAGTCACATTCAAAAACAACCTTCAACAACTGTTCCCAAAATTTCAATGTCAAAATTCTCTCTGTCCTTCCCTCCCCAACACTCTCATTGAGAAGGAAAGCAATTTGGTAGAGGTTATATACATGTGTAGTCATGCAAAACATATTTACATATTAGTTATGCTGTGAAAGAAAACACAGAAAAAAATCTCAAGAAAAATAAAGTAAAAAGAAAAGTATGCTTTAATCTGTATTCAAGCAACATGGGTTCTTTGGAGATGGATAGCATTTTTCATCACAAGTCTTTCTGAGTTACCCTGAATCATTGTGTTGTAGAGAACAGTCCAAGTCATTCAGATCTGTTCATATTACAATATTACTGTTACTTTGTACATAGTACATTTCACTTTCAACCAGCTCATGAAAGTCTTTCCAGGTTTTTCTGAGAGCAACCTGCTTATCATTTCTTAAAGCACAATAGTATTCCATCACAATCACATGGCACAATTTGTTCAGCCATTTCCCAATGGGTGGGCATCCCCTAAGTAAATCTTTGTCACCAGAAAAGAACTGTTATAAATATTTTTATACATATAGGTCCTTTTCATTGTTGTTTTTTATCTCTTTTGGGACACAGACCTAACAATATTATTGCTACGTCAAAGGGTATGCATGCATTGATATACAGAATGGTTAAATTATTTTGCAACTCCATCAACAATGCATTCATTTCTCATTTTTCCCACACCTCCTCCACCACTGGTAAGTTTTCTTTTCTGTCCTATTAGCCAATCTAATACGTCTGAGGTAGTACCTCAGAATTGTTTTAATTTAAAATTTTCCAATCAATAGAATATTTTTTAAAATATTGCTACAGCTAGTTTTGATTACTTCATCTGAAAAATATTAATATATTTTAATCATTTGTCAATTAGAGAATGGATCTAAATTTTTTTTTATAAATTTGACTCAGCTCTCTATATGTTTGAGAAATGAGGTTTTTGTCAGAGAAACTTGCTTCATTTTTTTTTCACAGTTAAGATTGCTAAATGTATTCCCACCTACTGAATTCCCCATTCCATTTATTCTACTCTCTCTCTCCTTTCACCCTGTCCCTCCTCAAAAATGTTTTGATTCTGAATACCACCTACCCCACTCTGCCTTCCCTTCTATTACCACCACCATCTTCCCTTATCCCCTTTCCCTCTTACTTTTCTATAGGTTAAGATACATTTCTATTCCCAACTGAGTGTGCATGATATTTCCTCTTTGACCCAATTCTGCTGAAAGCAAGGTTCACTTACTTCCCCTGCTTTTCCTGTCCCAAGTAAAAAAGTTTTTCTTGACTCTTTCATGTGAGATAATTTACTCCATTCTGCACCTCTCTTTCCCTTTCTCCCATTACATTCTTTTTTCTTCCTCTTAATTTTATTTTTTTATTAATCATCCCTTCATATTCAACTCACAAGTGTGTCTTATGTCTATATAAACTCCTTCTAACTAGTCTAATGATGAGAAAGTTTTTATAAGTCAAAAGCATCATTTTCCCATGTAGGAATGTTAACAGTTAACCTTATCAAGTCCCTTATGATTCCTTTTTCCTGTTTATCTTTTTATGCTTCCCTTGAATCTTGTATTTGAAAGTCAAATTGTCTACTCAATTCTGATCTTTTCATCAAGAATGCTTGAAAGTCCTCTCATTCACTGAATGTCTATTTTATTCCCCTGAAGGATTATACTCAGTTTTGCTGGGTAGGTAGTTGATTCTTGGTTGTAATCCAAGCTCCTTTGCCCTGTGGAATCTCATATTCCAAGTCCTCCAATCCTTTAATGAAGAAACTGCTAAAACTTGTGTTATCTTGACTGTGGCTCCATGCTACTTTAATTACTCCTTTCTGGCTACTTGTGATATTCTCTCCTTGACCTGAGAACTCTAGAATTTGGCTATGACATTCTTGGGAGTTTTCATTTTGTGATCTCTTTCAGGAGGTGATCAGTAATTCTTTCAATTTTTTTTTTAAATTTTCTGGTTCTAAAATATCAGATCGGTTTTGTTTGATAACTTCTTGAACGATAATGTCTACGCTCTTTTTTTGATCAGGGCTTTCAGGTAGTAAAATAATTTTAGAATGATCTCTCCTGAAGTTATTTTCCAGGTCAATTGTTTTTCCAATGAGATATTTCACATTGTGTTTTATTGTTTTTCATTCTTTTGTTTTTTATTTCTTCATTTCTCATAAAGTCATTAACTTCCATTTGCAAAACTCTGATTTCAAAGGTTTTTTTTTCTTTTTTCAATGAATTTATGTGCCTCTTTTTCCATTTGGCCGATTCTTCTTTTCAAGGCCTTCTCTCCTCATTGGTTTTTTCTAGCTCCTTTACCATTTGGCTTACTCTGCTTTTTTAAGGTGCTATTTTCTTCAATATTTTTTGTGTGTCTCATTTATCAAGCTGTTGACTTTTTTTTCCATTATTTCTTTACATCATCATTTCTATTTATCTTACTCAATTTTTTTTTTGGTGTCTTACTTAATTTTCAAAATCTCTTTATTTCTTCCATGGCCTGGGACAAATTCATATATTTTTCTTGGAGCCTTTGAATGTTAGAGCTTTGACTTGGTCTCTTCTTGTGAGTGTGTGTTTTGATCTTTCTTGTCATCATAGTAACATTCAGAATTTTTTTTCTCCTGTTTGCTAATTTTTCCAGTCTATTTTTCTTTTTACTTTTGCCTCTTTGTTAAAGGGTGTCTGCATCCAGAGTGGAGGACAAACTGTCCTAAACTTTGGTTTTGTGTAGCTATATTTAGAGATACATCTAGGGACCTATGTGTTTTCAGTTCTTCCAAGGTGGTATGATCTAAGGAGAGGTGCATTTACTATTTACCTGGCCCATGGTCTAGTCTGTGAGTGGACACAAGAACTGTTTTTTCTGCCCTGGTACTGTGACGAGGGTCCCTCCTTTACTGTGGCTGCAAGCTCTAGAATATTACTGTTCCTCCTCACCCAGGCACTGTCACCTAAGACTTTGACCCAAATTCAAGTATGGGCAAAGCATCAGAATCTTGCACCCAGTGCCAGCAAATTTATAAGAATAGATGTCATTTCCCAATTGACAAGGGGTAAAAGGAGATGAATAGGCAGTTTTCAGATGAAGAAATTACAGCTGTATATAGACGTACGAAAAAATATTCTGAATCACTTGATTCAAGAAATACAATTAAACCCATCTGCAGTACCACCTCACACCTATCAGATTAGATTGGCTAATATGATCAAAAAGGAAAATGACACATGTTAGGGAATATGTGGGAAAATTTGAACACTGATAATAATAATTGAAAAATGTGGAGAGCATATAAATGAACAGATTTTAGGAGACAAAAAAAAAAGCTCCCTGCAGGTATATGGAAAAAATGCCTTAAAATCTTTATTGATCAAAGAAAGTCAAATTAAAATAGCACTGAGGTACCCCCTCACATTCATCAAATTGGTTAATATGACAAGATAGACAATTGACAGATGGCAGGGCTGCAGAAAAGCTGGGGAATTAATGCATTATTGATAGAGTTGTGAACAGGTTCAACCATTCTGGAGGGAAAAAGAAAAATGAAAGTATGCCCAAACGGCAACGAAACTGTGCATACCCTTTGACCCAGCAATATCACTACTAGTCCTGTATCCCAAATAGATTTTTTTTAAAAAGGAAAATGGGGGGCAGCTAGGTGGCCCAGTTGATAGAGCATTAGCCCTGAAGCCAGGAGGGCCCGAGTTCAAATCCGGCCTCAGACCAAATACTTGACACTTACTAGATGTGTGACCCTGGGCAAGTCATTTAACCCCAATAGCCTAAAAGAAATAAAAAAGGTAAATGACTTATATATACAAACATATTTGTAGCAGATCTCTGTGTAGCTGTAAGGAATTGAAATGTGAGATGCTTTCGATTAATTGGGTAATGTCTGAAGAAGTTGTGATATATGACTGTGATGGAATATTATTGTGTTATAAGAAAATGATGAGCAAGATGCTTCAGAAAAACCTAGGAAGTCTTTAATGAACTGATGCAAAATGACATTGGTAGAACCAGGAGATCACTGTCCATAGTAAAAACAATATTGTACAAGTAGTTATGAAAGATTTAGTTATTCTGATCAATGCAATGACCCAAGACAGTACCAAAGAACCTATGATGAAAAGTGCTATCCACCTCCAGAGAAAGAATTGATGGAGTCTGAATTCAGAAGGATTATTTTTTTCACATTATTTTTCTTTAATTTTAAAAAAAATTGGCAATGTGGCTAATATGCAAAGGTTTTGCATAATTTCACATATAAAATTAACATACATACATACATACATGCATACATACACACACACACACACACACATATATATATCATATACATAAATATTATATATTGCCATGTATAAATGTCATATTTCCTATCTTAGCAATGGGTAGAGGAGGACCTGCAAGGAGAGAGACACTTGAGAACTCAATTTTTAAATGAATTTAAAAAATAAATTGTAAAAATTGTAAAAGGAAAAAATAGTGTAGATCACAGATTTCCAAAGTTTTTTTTTTTTTGCCTCAGAACCCTTTTATAACCTAAAAAAAATTTTGAGGACCCTCTCCAAGCTTTTATGTAAGTTATAGCTATCAATATTTATATTATAATTTAAAATACATTAATATTAGATTTTTTTTAACTTCATGGACCCCTGAAAATATTTCAGGATCCCCAGGTGTATCTAGACCACACTTTGACAGTCACTAGTATAGGTCATAAATTTATCTGTAAAGAAGAGTCAGGGATTCTAAAAGACACAGTTCATGAATGATCACCCTCTAGCAATGAAGGGTTACCTATACAAAGGTAAAGAAATACATCAGGAGATGGAATGTTGTATGTAAGGAAACACTAGTAGGGGAGCTTGACTAGGAATTAGATTGCATGAAAGTAGATAACACTAAAATGTCTGGAAAGGGAAGTGAAAATCAGATTGTGAGGATTTTAAATGTCAAAGAGAAGAGTTTGTATTTTATTCTAGAAGTAATCAGGAGCAACTAAAGTTTAAGGTGGAGACTAGTAGATATAGTGATGTATTTGGAGTTAGGAAGACCTGGCTTTATATTGTGGTTCTGATGCTTACTAGGTATGTTACCATAAGGAATTTATTTAACCTCTCATTATCAAAGTCCTCATCTTTGAAATTGAGATCATATGTGTATTATCTACCTGACAAGGTTGTCATGAGGCTCAAATAAGGCAATGTATGTGAAGTGTTTCCCAAAATTTACAATGTTTCACACACATTAGGTCATTATACTTGAGAATAAGAGTTGCATTGTCTGTTCTGTAGAGTACTTTAAGATTATCATTTAACAGCTGATTGGGATGGATTAGAGAAGATTCAGACCATGATATACTTAGATGGAAAAAACAACAACAACTACAACAACAAACTCATCATCAAACTGTGAATACTTTAGATGAGTACCGCTACTGTACAATGAACCTAGTTTAGAATACAAAAGCAAGGGAATGTGGTATACTGATTTTGGATGACTATACAATGCTTTTAATATTCCTAAGCTTTTACCTGAAATAAAAGAACTTTTAAAAATTAATATTCTTTCAGTTATACTATATGGCTAAAAGTAATAAAATGCCAGTTTCTGAAGAATTGAAATTAGAAGTAATCCAAAAGACCAAGGCATGTTTGGCATGAACTGGTTACCCAACCACACTTCCCCCAACCAAAATTATGTAGCCTAAAGGAGGTCATGATATAGATATATGTCCAGAAAAGGAAGAGGCTAGTCATAGAATGAGTATAAGGTATAGGCAGTACATGTGCCCATAAAATATTAAAAGATTTACAAGTGGGGCTGTAGCATGTTGGTTTTATCACACATAGAAGATTTATGGAAAGACATGAGCAAAAATCATAACAGATAAGAAGGCATGATTGGGTCACTCTCTGTAACATTAGAGAGCACATACATACATGACATCACTAATCCATTGAAATACAGATATTTCAAAAAAATTCAGTATGTATAAATGTTGTTTCCTTAACATTTCAGATCCTTGAGGTTAAAAATTGACTCACTATTTTTTTAGATCTCTCACAACACCTAGCAGTTAGCGTGCATTAACTATTCAAAGACTGAGTTTTGGAATGTTAGATCTACTGGGAACATGGAAACAATTCTTAGTAATTCAGTATAATTTTACAAGAGACATCTAATGTCACAGTGGACAAAGCATCAGCTAAGGAGTCAGGAAGACCTGATTTCAAAACCTTTTTCCGACACTTATTAACTGTGTGACCTTTGAAAAGTAACCTGACAGCTATTTGCCAGTTTTCTCATTTATAAAATGGGGAAAATTGCAGCTTCTAGCTCCTAGAGGTTTTATAAGCATAAAATAAGCAAATAATTTTTTAAGCATTTGTGAAACTTAGGGCACTATATAAATATTTATTATTATTATTGTTCATTGGTCTATTATGTTGAATATTATACACCTTTTGGGTAATTTCTCATTTTTCTAGGTGATACAATGACAAAAATTTCAGCAAATAAGATTTTAATGAAAAATTCTTAGTAGCTTCATAGTATTTTCACCTATTCCTTAAAGATGCTATTTTTTTCATATAAGTTAATAAAGAATGCTGTGAAATGCCTAAGTATTTCGTTCATTGGCATCAAATGAGACTTTTGCACTGTAAATCCCTATGGTTTCCTGGAATCGGTTTCCATTGAGAAGAAACATCAAGGGAGTGAAACAAATAATAACAACCACCAACAAACTCATCTTCTGTTTTCAGTCCACATGATCTTATTTTCAAAAGCTACAAAAGCCTCATTTGCAATTTGAAACAACTTTCACTAAGGCCAAAATGCACCAAAATGTCAGGCTCATAGGTGTTTTGTTTCTTCCACTCTGATGATCTCTAATAAATATATTTTCAGCCATGGCAACAGTTTCTCTGAAAAAATGTATTGAACCTTAAATAAATGAAATAGTTTATTGTAGTTGGCAGTGCATTCTAAATTCCCAATCAATGACTTCAAAAGGTGTTTTAAATGATAAGCATCTTGAGCACCTTATATGAAATAAGAGCAGATTCCAAACTCAAATAATACACTGACATAGTTCAAAATGCTTGGATAATTTTCTGCTTATGGCTTATTATTTTTGTACACTTTCCATTTTCAGTTGCTCTCTGTCAAAGTCACTAGAAAGAACTTGAGGCCATTTTAGCTATTAAAACTTACCTTATAGGTCCTCTTTCCCTTTATTTACTTTGCTACTTTTGAAATTTTTTTGAAATTTTTTCAGTGTGGACGTTTTCTCCACTGCCACAGAGCATAAAAGCCCTATGTAACCTAAAAAATGGTCTTCTAGAATAGTTGGTGGCCTTTCCTTCATTTGTTTGAAGAAAATATGAAAAAATAATCATGTTTAAATGTTACTAATGTCAATCAATAAACATTTATTAAGTGCCTGCTGTGACAGGCACTGTGCTAACAAAAGACATTCCCTGCCCTCAAGACACTCACAATTTAACAAGGGCCTTACTGGATCTTTTGATATAATTGTAACATCTGCCATAGACAAATTCAACTTTTGTTTCCAGTTGCATGTTGCTTGACCCTCCTGAATTCTGCTAAATTTTACAAGTTAGGTAACCAACTTAAATGAAGCAGTGTTGTATTCAGATGCATGCATCACAGATTTGAAATCAAAGGCCATGGATTCAGGTCCAGATTCTGTCATTTACTATAGAGTCAGCTAGATGGCACAGTAAATAACTGCTGGACTGGGAGTCAGTAATTCCTGAACTGAAATCCAGCTTCATATACCTACTGTCACTTTAACTACTATACACCTCAGTTTCCTCATTTATAAAAAGTGAATAATAATAATAGAACTTACCTCTCATAATCTTGGAAAAGAATAATGAGGTAACATCTGTAAATCTCTTTGTAAACCTTAAAGCATATGACATTATTATTATTATTATTACTGTTATTATTATTAACTATGTGATCTTGAGTAAGTTACTTGACCTCTCTAGTCCTCAATTCCCTCAGCTAAAAAAAACAGAGGGGTGGATTAGACGATTTCTATGGTACATCTGAGCTATACCAATTTGATACTATAAACTTTATTCAATTGCCTTAATAAGAGCATTAGCTTATTCATCACCCTAAGACTGTTGACCAATAAACAGAGATAGATACATACATACATACATACATACATACATACATACATACATGAATGGAGAAAAACAGACATTCACCAAGTGACTTTAGTACAATGCAAAGTGAAGTTGGCAGAACTTTAGTACAACAATATATAGAAATCAGCTCTTTTAAGATTTGTCATATCCAACTGAAAGAAAACTATACTGCTATTAGCAGACATAAAGGATACTCAATGCCTCCCTTGATTTTTTGGGGATCAGGATTTGGGATTATATAATTTGACTTCAACTTCTGAGGGCCATTGGTGGCAGTTGATTCCATCACGTGATTGTGTCCAGCTATGGCCCTTTGAAAATTATACGTTAAGGTGCCGCTAAGTGGCACTGTGAATAGAGCACTGGCCCTGAAATCAGGAGGACCTGAGTTCAAATCTGGCCTCAGACCAAACACTTGACACTTACTAGCTGTGTGAACCTGGGCAAGTCACTTAACCTCAATTGCCTGAAAAGAAAAAAAACAGAAAATTGTACATTAACAGTTAACTTCAACTGACAAATTTTCTTCCCTCTATTTTTTCAATTTTATTTTATTTTTAAGGCAAAACAATTATTCACTTTTACTTTTAACATAACATATCCCCCACCATGAAGAAATGTGGCATACAAGGCAAGTGACTTAAAAATAGGACTTGTTAGGGGCAGCTAGGTGGTGCAGTAGATAGAGTACCATCCCTGAAGTCAGGAGCACCTGAGTTCACATCCGGGCTCAGACCAAACACTTGACACTTAGTAGCTGTGTGACCTTGGGCAAGTCACTTAACCTCAATTTCCTAAAAAAAAAAATAGAGCTTGTTACTTTGTATTTGTATGCCATATGGTAGGTGCTTAATAGATGCCTTTTGATTGATTGTAATATATACATTGTGGAATTCTGAGTTTTGATGATTTATATTCAAATGCAGTCTCTGTATTTCAATTTATAACTGTGTAATTCTTGTGAAACTTTTTTGTGAGTAGAACAGCTTACCAAGATTTATGTGTCAACCAGTCATAGACTGGTTGCAAACCACTTGGTACCAAACTATCTCTGTTGTCAGTATTTGCAGCAGAAGAGGGCTTTTGACCATATCCTCTGAAATCACAGAGGATCCTCTCCATCTTAAAAGAAAAAATCATTTAAGTAGGCAAAGTTTTGAGGGACCATTGATTGGTTAGTGATTTTATGTTTTTGAGTATATTAATAAGAACATTTATTTACTCTGATATAGGTAAATGTAAGAGAAATAAACACATACAGGGATGTACTTTTTGTTGTAAATAGTTGCATTCGCTAATATTTATATCACATCATGACTCCAGCACCACAGCTTTAAGAAAAGTCCCAGTCATGCTACACTTCACTCATGGTTTTCCAGCAATTTCCTCCACAGCCTTCTTAACCCCTTTTCTTCTCCTACCACCCTACTGCTTGTTTTTAGAACAATGAACGATAATGAAATCTACTCTGTCACTGGTTCCTGTACTCTGTTATTGTTTCTGCAAAACTTAGGGCCTTATTTACTATCACTGTAACTTTCTAGACCAAAGACCCCTGTGGCCTCCACTCTTTTTTGTGTCTGGTCTCCCCCATCAGGATATAAGCTCCTTAAAACTTTCATTTCTTTTTTTTTTTTTGTATTTGTGTGTGTCTTCAATAAATAGGAAGAGGAGGAAGAAGAAAGAAGAGAGGGAAGAGAAGGAGGAGGAAGAGGATGAGAAGTTGCTTTTTTCTTTTATAGTTTGTTGCATTGCTAACAGAGTATTGCAGAATGTAGAAATGGAATGGGCAATGAATATCATCTGTTTCTACACCCCCATTTTGTAAATCAATCAACAAGAATGTATTAAGTAACCATTATGCCAAATCCATTGTGATAAGCCCTGGAAAGTTAAAGACAGAATTAAAACAGTTCCTAACTTCTAGGAGTTTACATGTATTGGGGAATGCTATATATGTAAGTATTTTAAAAGAGATACAAGGTGATCAAAGGAGACCAGAGAAGAGGCCAGAATGTTATTATTTAGAAGTTGACACCTAAGCTGAGTGTTGAAGGACTCTGGCTGTTCTAACAAATGGAGGTAAAGAGTAAGTGTATTCCAGGCATAGTAGAAATTTAATGCAAAGATTCAGAAATGGGAATTGGAGTTTAATTGTAGAAGAACAGTGAAGAGGCCACTTTGATTATATTGCTGAGAACATGAAAGCAAGTAATGTGCAGTAAGCTCAAATGATAATTTGGTACTAGTTTGTTAAAGATTTTAAATTATGTACCAAGTTGTATTTGATCCTAAAGTCAATAAAAAGTCATTGGAGTGTGTTCAGGGAAGCAATGACATGGTCAGATCTGTACACTAGTATAACCACTCTGGGACCTGTATAGAGGATAAATTGAAGTAAGAAGAGATGTAAAAGAGGCCAATGAGGAAATTGTTGCAGAAGTCCAGGCAAATATGATCATCAGAGGTGAAATTATTTGTCCAAGGTCAACCAGCAGAGAAGAGAATAGAATTTAGTTCATGCTTTTCTCACCATACCATTCTAGCATCAAGTTAGAACTGATTTATTTGGGAAGGTTTATATTTGTGTGGTTCTTTCTACTTACTTCCATTTCTTTTTTTAAAATTTTTTCACTACTTAAATTATGAACATTGGAACAAAAAAAAATGTGTCCTTCTGGCCAGCAATATGATAAACTCTAATTACCTATTCACAGCTGCTGAGACTAGAAGAAAAGGCTGACATAAACACCAAGGGAGAAGTTCATAGAAGTGTATTTCAGCTTTGGAGCCTAGCTTATCATTCCATTCATTTACAGTCACCTGCCATATGAAGCAAAAAAAAAAAATGGAAAATTATAAGTTTTGTTCATTTTATTTAAAGCAATTTTAAGTGACAAACTAATGAATGAAATTTCCCCTTACGATTTTTTTCTCAGATATAGGAACTACACACAGTAATGAGTATAATGGGATCTAACTCTATGAAATGCATCCATCTCTTCTATTAATATCATTAGACCTTGGATATTTTTCCCCCTTGCACTGAAAACAGATGGCAGCTTTATGCTTAGATGTCCATCAAAGAAAAGTAATTTTCATAAATTATCAACTCAGCACAATGAGGATCATTCTTTTAGTTTCCAATTACCAGCTACAGCTCTAAAGAACAACAATAAATATATAATCACATAAGCAGAAAAATAAAAAACAAAACAACAATATCAACAGAAAGAATATTGTTGAGAACCAACCAGGAAAAGATGAAATCTCAGTAGTAGTTCAATTCCTCTATATATTCCTGATAAAATAACAAGCAAGAGGCTACACACATTTCAGGGCCAACAGCAATAAAACAAGGAAATTAATAACCAGAACTCTCCATCAGTCTGTGAACCAGATAGTAGTAATTATAATTAAAATATTTTATTATACCACTATAAGTTATATTACTGGCATTGGCATTAGTTTATTAACCAAGTTATGAAAACAAGAGTCTAATACTTGTTTACTTTAGACAAAAAGTAAGATGAAAGCATTAAACCACTTTTCCTCCAAATGTATTTAAGTACTTACGCTAGAGTTTATAAATAAAGCATTACCTACCATTATTTATCAAAACCACAAAATAGGATCTGACTAAACATTTTAAAGAATCACTGCTGCAATATGAGATAAATGTCTCCTGGTCGGATATCAAAAAGGATACTTTGATTCTATCTATCCACACTAAATATCTGAACATAAACTATCTCCTTGTGGCCTGATGTCTGCACTGGCCTCTGAGCCATATACATTTCTTTGTTCAGTTGGCCTACTATTAACTTTATACCAAATACAACCTTGATGGAGATCAGGTTTCAGGCAAAGGTATGCTGATAAATATTTAACAACCAGTATATCTTTATCTACCTATCTGTGTATATATCCATAATACATATACAGACATGCATGTACATCTGTACATATTTACACACATACACATACATATCCATGCATGGAACTTTTAAATTTATTCTGAATCTTTAACATCTTTTCCATCACTTACTTAAGTCTGAGAAGCAACAAATCCATAAATCAAACTGTGATTTGTAGCATTAAATGATTTCTGTGGTGTGCATGCTCACACTGAAATTTTAGCAATCATCTTTTGAAAATAGCTCCAACACATTTACACAGGTCTCTTGGCAGGTTAAGGTTCTTGGGCACCTCAAATCTCTCTGTTTCTTTGCATAGTTAATGGCTAAGAGTTAATTTTGTCCTCTGCTGTAACTCTGGCAAGATATTGGAAATTTCCCTTATATCAGGGCACCTGGGTGCTGGCTTTCTTCTCTTTTATGGCCCTGAAAGGGCCAAATTCTATTTTAGAAATTGTGCTAATTTCGGGTTTCTTGAAAAGTCAAACTGTTATTGGCTACCAACACACTTTTGCTTTGTTTTCATCTCCTGGCAATCACCTACTGAAAGCTGATTGTGTCCCTGTGTCTGTTTGATAGATCTCATTGATTTCAGCCCCCCACCACATGCCCTAGCAGAATTCAGTCAATCTTCTTGTGTATTCCTGAAATAGATACATGAATTCAGTGATATTTCTCTTTCATTCTGTTGAATCTCTGATTTATCTAGCTCCTGTTTTCATCTTTGCTAATATTTCCTGAGATGCTAGACTTGTGTGAACCTTTTACATAACATTCTTTGTCACAAAGACTCTAGTGTGAGTAATACTAAGCCTTGGTGTGCTTTAGTATGTAAATTACCAGATATTTAATGCATTCTTAATTTTTTTTTGCCCTATCTGTACTTCCTTACTTTTGTTTGGCATGTACAGAGATTCATGTAATTTGGCATAATTTATTTTGTATCCCAATACTTTGTTGAATGAAATAATTATTCAGAAAAAAAATTCCTCTAGATTTGTATTATTAAGTCAAAAATCACCCTATAGAGATAGTATTACTTCTTATTTACCTAAATTTATTTGCTTTACCTTTGTCTTATTGCTATAGTCAGCATTTCTAGCACTGTCAAATAATAATGGTAATAATGGGCATTCTTAGTTCATAATTATTGTTTTTGAGAATTTTTTTGTTTCTATTATAAGTAATAACTCTAGGATTTGCTAAATATCTTTTTGAGTTAGAGTAATAAAAGTTTCTTTTATTCCTTTATTTTTAGTATTTTCAACATAAGCAAATAATATACTTTATTAAAGGATTTCTATCTCTCTTTACCTACAACTTCAATTAGGCCCTCATCATCTTTTCTAATGATTATTAGTAAAATAGCCTCCTATTTGGTCTCCCTGATATATGTCTCAAGTCTTTTCATTTCCATGTAGTCATTATTAAGCACTTTGTATTCTCTAAGCACTATTTTAAACACTGTTATTTTATCTTTGACCCAACTATTATTTAGGGTGTCACTTTTAGTCTCTACATAAGCATGTATCCTTAAGTTGTAGTTTCTTGATTGCTTCCATTCTATTTGTAGCTGCTGTGGGAGGTTGTGAGAGATAGGAGAAGATGAAAAGACTTGAGCTCAGTATTTAGAAGGATGTCATTCAGGTGACTTGGAGGTTTTTAGACTGGTGAGTATATTAGCAGCTGAAATTAGAAGCAAGAAGTTTGGAGGTATTTTGGAAAATAAGCAAAATTTAAAGATAAATGACCAGTTATGGTCCAGATTCTCATCAATGTAAAGATGAATAGAAAAAAAAGAACAATACAGGTGGATGTATAAGATTTAAGGAGAATAAAGGATGATGTTTGAAGACAACTTGAAGTGAGCAGAACCAGGAGAATACTGTACACAGTAACAGCAACATTGTGCAATGACAAATTTTGATACACTTAGTTCTTCTCAGCAATGCAAATATCTAAGACAATTCCAGAAGACTCATAATTGCTATCCACACCCAAAGAAAGAAGTACAGAGTCTGATTGCAGATAGAAGCATACTACTTTCTCCTTTTTAATTTTTAGTTTTTTTTTCTTTCTGATGACTTCCCTTTTGTTCTGACTCTTCTTTCACAACATGACTAATGTGGAAATATGTGTAATATGATTATACGTGTATAGCCTATATCAGATTATGTGACGTCTTAGGGATGGGGGGGAGGGAGAAAAATTTAGAACTAAAAATCTTATAAGAGTGAATTTTGAAAACTAAAAAAAAAATCTTAAAAAATAACTAAAGATAGAATTAATTGAACTCTCAGTAGACAACATTTTTAAATCTTTGATGCTAAGAAAGATTTAATTGAAATATGGAAAAATGCAGTAGAATATCCACGTCTTCTGCAATATGCCCAAAATTTTTTTCTTGCTTTTCAACCACTTATTGCTGTGAATCTACATTCTCCTACCTAGCCTAAATCAAGATGCCTTTAAGGTCACAAATGACTAATGCCTATCTAGAGCATCAATTGAAACTGTGGGCCTCCATGCTTCAAATGAATATTCAAATGCTTTCCAACAAAAAAGCAGATGCAACAAAGTCATTAACTTAAAATTAACAAATGTTCTTTTCATTTTTATTTATTCATTCATTCATTCATTTATTTGTTTGTTTGTTTGTTTGTTTGCTTATTTATTTATTAATTGTTTTTTAGGTAATTGGGGTTAAGTGACTTGCCCAGGGTCACACAGCTAGTAAGTGTTAAGTGTTTGGTCTGAGGCCGAATTTGAACTCAGGTCCTCCTGACACCAGTGCCAGTGCTCTATCCACTGCGCCATCTAGCTGCCCCTGTTTTTTTTCATTTTTAAAAAATCATTAAGTACATAGTAGTTAGAGTTTTACAAAATAATGTACATTTTAGGTGTGTCTGAAGTTTCTTGAAGGAGACTTATTTGATTACAGGTAAATATTAATGCAGCCCTTCCACATAAAAAGTTCCCATCCCTGTCTAGGACCTCCTGGATAGTTCTTATCCTCCTTGTCTACATTTTTTTCTGTCTCTGTTTGCTGATCTAGACTGCAAAAAAAAGTAAGATTAACTATGATTTCTTTGGACTTTCCAATTAAAAATGGGTCTGGTGCATTTTCTAGATGTCTGTTAAGGAGCTGAGTAATTCTTTTTCTGAACTTCTTACTTCTCAGCTATCTTTACTCTGAATGCCATATATACTTAAATTTATGTTGTCAAATCAAGTTAAAAAACATTTAAATTCTTGCCCTGTTTCAGACATTGTGCTAAACATTATTGTTCATAATCTTGGGTGTCATTGATAATAATGCAGTTATCATTTTTGGATCATTTGATGCCTACACTTGAGATTCCCTTATCTAGAGTCATCATTGCATTTTATTTTTTAAAAATTTGTTTATTTCATCTGCAGGTAAATTTATTTAGTCTATCTCCTAACTTTGAATTTTATGAACCCCAATTTGGTAGTTTTTTTTCTTCACAGAGTTTTCTTATTCTCACCCATTCTACATGGTACAGTGGAGAAAAAAAATGCTTAGGTGAGTATGAATTTAGAGGACCTGGTTGTATTTTGGTAATACATCACTGGTGTCATCTTGGAAAATTACTTAAGCATCTCTGAGAATCAGTGTTCTCAACATTCCAGTATCTTTTTTTTTTTTTAGTCATCATTAAATAGTTTTGCAAAAGTCACAGCAGTTCTTTTGGTATGCAGATTTATTTTTCCTTGATGCTTAAGTTATTATTTCTTCAATGTTGAAGCTCTCAAAGCTAGCGTCTACATTTTGAGGTGATTTAAATTTCCATTGACTCTCTGTCTGCATCATGTATTTTGTATTGATTTTTCACTCTGTTCTCTATTTCCAAGAAATGTTCTTGTATGATTTCTTACAGGATGGTATCCATATTATTTCTCTATATTTTCAAAGGATCAAAAAATTTTCAACTTCTTTCACCAAACCCTTCCTTACAGCTGTCTAGAAGCACTCTTTATTTAGTTCTTAGAGCCAAGAAGTATTTTACCAGTCTATTTTTTTCATTTCCTCATTTTTTTTATTGTATAAAAGTAACTCTGATGCTAAGATTAGATTTTTAACTGTTTTCTACATTATCACTTTCAAATTCAATTCTTCCTTCATCAAACATGGGTGCAAGCATATACTGCCAAATTTATATTTTTTGTTTTACTAAACCACTCTCATTACAAGTTTATTGTAATGTTTGCTCTTTTCCTGAGACACATTTTTTTAATTTTAGTCTTTACTCAAGATTTCTCATCTCTTTGTACAGAATAGCATTTCTTCATTGCATTGGAATCTCTTTTTTGCTTATTCAGTACTTCAAGGTTTCCATTAGTTTTTCTATGTGAAATTATTCCTCTTCTCTACTCTGTAGCTATATTTTTTGTTTATTTTATTTGGTGCCTTTGTTGTTTTGAATTGATGCAAAAACACTAGGCAGGCAATTTTGCTTGTCTTTATAGGAAATCTAACACCTTTTACAGGTTGACTTTTCTTGTAAAATTTTAGGCCATGACATGCTATTTTGTTTTTGTTTTTGTTTTTGTTTTTGTTAAGCATTTCCAGTTGTGCTTTTAAATTTATTTAGTAATTTATTTTCCCCAATTACATGTAAAATAATTCTATATTCATCGTAAAAACATTGAGTTTCTAATTCTTTCCCTTCCTCCCTCCACACTCCCATTGTTGAGAAGACAAGCAATTCGATATATATTATGCATGTGTAGTCATATAAAACATATTTACATATTAGTCATGCTGTGAAAGAAAACATAGATCCAAAATAAAAATCTTAAGAAAAATAAAGTTAACAAAATATGGTTCAATCTGTATTCAGACACCATCAGTTCTTTGTCTAGGAATGGAAAGTGTTTTTCAACCTGTCTTTCTGAGTTGCCTTGAATCATTGTATTGCTGAGAACAGCCAAGTCATTCAGAGCTGATTATCTTACAATATTGCTGTTGCTTTTTATACAGGACATTTCACTTTGCATTAGCTCGTGAAAGTCTTTCTAGTTTTTTTTTTTTTTCTGAGAGCATCTTGCTCATTATTTTTTATAGCACAATACTATCCTATCACAATCATATAGCACAGTCTATTCTGCCATTCCCCGATTTATAGGCATCCCCTCAATATCTCATTCTCTGCCACCAGAAAAGCACTGCTGTAAGCATTTTTAAACATATAGGTCCTTTTCTTTTTTTAAAATCTCTTCTTAGATATAGATCTAATAATTTATTGCTCCTCAAAGGGTGTGCATGGTTTTGTAGCCCTTTGGGCATAGTTCCAAATTGTTCTACAGAATGGTTGAATCAGTTCACAACTCCACCAATGGTGCATTAATGTCTTGTTTTTCCCACATCCCCTCCAACATCTGTAATTTTCCTTTTCTGTCCTATTAGCCAAACTAATACATAAAAGGTAGTACCTAAAAAGTGTTTTACTTTGCATTTCTCCAATCAATAGTTAGACCATTTTTTTCATGTAGTTATAGATAGCTTTGATTACTTCACTTGAAAACTGTTCATATCTTTTGATTATTTATCAATTGGGGAATGGCTCCAATTTTTATAAATTTGCCTCAGTTTAATCTTATTGAATACCACATAATTTCCCTTTATTATTGACCTTTCTATGCTTCTCTTGAGTCATATTTAAAAGTCATGCTTTTTTTTTTCTATTCAGTTCTGTTCTTTTCATCAAAAATGTTTGAAAGTCTTCTATTTCATTGCCTAGATATTTTTCCCTTGAAGGATTATACTCAGTTTTACTGGGTAGGTGATTCTTGGTCATAACCCTAGATCCTTTGTCCTCTGGAATGTCATGTTCCAAGCCCTCCAACCCTACTAAATTTGTGCTATTTGACTGTGGCTTCACAGTACTTGAATTGTTTCTTTCTTTCTGTACTGGGAGGTATGAAATTTTGCTAAAATATGCTTGGAAGTGTTCATTTTGGGTTCTCCATAAGGTTGTGATCAGTGGATTCTTTCAATTTCTCTTGTGCTTGTTCTAGAATGTCTCTGATAATTTCTTGAAACTTAATATCTAGGCTCTTTTTTTTTAATTATGGCATTCAGATAGTCCGATAAATTTAAAAGTATCTCTCCTGGATCTATTTTCCAGGTTAGTTCTTTCCTATCAGATATTTCACATTGTCTTCTATTTTTCATTCTTTTAGTTTTCTTTTATTGTTTCTTGATTTCTCAGGAATTCATTAATTTCCATTTGCTCAATTCTACTTTTTAAGGAATTGTTTTCTTCAGTGAGCTTTTGTACCACTTTTTCCATTTGTCCATTTCTTTTTTAAGGAGTTTATTTTCTTCAATGAATATTTATGCCTTTTTATTCATTTGGCCAATTCTACTTTTGAAGGCATTCTTCTCATGGTTTTTTGGAACTCTTTTAGCATTTGTTCTAGTCTGTTTTTCAAGGTGCTATTTTCTTCAGTATTTTTTTTCATGTTTCCTTTACCTAGTTGTTGACTCTTTTTCATGATTTTATTGCATCACTCTCATTTCTTTTTCAATTTTTTTCTTTTTTTTTCTTACTTTATCTTCAAAATATTTCTGAGCTCTTCCATGACCAAAGATGAATTCATTTATTTTTCTTGGTGGCAATGGATGTTGGAACTTTGACTTTGTTATGTTCTTCTGCACATGTGTTTTGATCCTCTTTCTCACCATCATAACCGTCTATCATCAGAATTTGTTATGTTTTGTTTTTGCTTATTTTTCCAGTATATTTCCAATTTAAATTATTTGCTGAAGTGGGGTTATGCCTTTAGGGTAGAGGGTGCATTGTCCAAAGCTTCAGAGATTTTGTGAAAATGTTTATAGAGACAATTTTAGGAAACTGTAAGTTTTCAGTCCTTCCAAGGTGGTATAATCTAGGGAGTGGTGCATCTCCTACTGTCCTGGAATGTTCCCTGGTCTGTGAGTGATCATAAGCTCTACTTTTTGACTTGGAATTGCAACAAGGGTCTCTCTGCTCCACTGCAACTTTAAAGAAATGTCTATAATCTCCTTTTGCTCAGTTGCTCAACTCTCTTACCATTTGTGGACTGAAAGCTCTGGAAGCAGCCATTGCCACTGCTGCTGCTGCTATTACTACCAGTGCCACTGCTGATTCAGTGGCTCCCAAAGACTACTCCTGGTTTGCTGGGGCCTGCCTGTACTCCACTCTCACCTAGGCATGATACACCTTTCCTTCCAATCTTCTAAGTTGTCTTTGGCTCAAAATTTATTTCACCACATCCTTTTCTGTGTTCTGCTGCTCCAGGAATTGTTTATGTCAATATTTAAAGGTGTTTGGAGAGAGGTATTTGGGGAGAGCTAAGGTTAGTCACTGCCTTTTCTCCACCGTCTTGGCAGAGATACTATTATTGTTTTTATAATTCTTTATAAAAAATCCCTGCCAAAATTTGGGATGCATTTTACAAAACAAGCAGCTTATCTCTCTTATAGCATGAGATGGAATGTTCACTGCTCCCCAAGGTTTTCATTATTTTTTCTTCAGGATCCAGTCATTCCTCATTGATCAGATTCCTCACAGATATAGATTGTAGTTTTCCTAACTGTTTCCTCCATCTTTCATGGATTGAAGAGATCTTTAGACAAGTCAATAAATCACCATCCTTTTCTTTTTTGATCTGACAGAAAACTATTTATTGTCCAGATGCCTACAGTGTTCTCATTTGGATGAAGTTTTTGTTTTAATTTTTAGAAACACCAGAAATCCAAAAACTTGTCCTTTAGTTTGAATTTATATTAACAGAAAATATCACACCTTTGTTGAATAAGAAAAATCAAGATCTCTTTAGAAAGAGGTAGTGAGTCTGTTTCTAAGGTTGCTAGTGTACTCATACTTTTACTTATCTATCTCTAAATGACACTAGATTGTTGGATACAATTAAAAATGTAATTAAATATCTAAATGTGTTTCATTGTAGAAAATAAAATAATAATATAATATAATAATAATAAATAGTAAAACAATAAATATTTAAAATTTTGACATTTGCCACATTTTAACCTGATTTCTCATTAATCTGCATACACATCTAGTGTGAGTGATAGAAAATTGCCACTATAGTCATGGCATATTTTAGTATAGGACAAAAGAAGAGAACAAATATGGAAAGCACTAATTCATGTCATTAGAGATATTATTAATGAAAATATTTTTTACTTTAAATTTATTCTAATTCAGATAGACTCTCTTAAAATTCCATCCTCTGAAGCAAATCTCTGACTTAGAAAACTTAAGGCTTTTCTATACCCTCAAGAAAAATGTTGCTATATCGAAATGTAGATTTCAGTGATTCATAAGATGTACTACCCACTGTGATTAAAAAAGACTTAATAATTAGGAGTGGAGTGAGACTCTTCAAGCAACAAAATAGGAAAAATAATAGCTTGATTGCTGTGAGATAACTGTGATTGTTACCATACAATGACACATGAAATACTCTTCTCTTGGATATGTATCAAAATAATATGGTGTTTATTTTTTTCTTCTGAATTTGACAATGATGAAGATTCCTTAAAATATATCATATTGATTATGTCCTAGTATACATGAAAACTGAAATCAATCTATGATTTCATTACTTTGAGACTTCCCATGATAAAAATCATAGCCCATCCAGTCATATATTCATACTGTGTGACTCTTATCCATATAATTCCATCAGGTTGTGATGAAAAGTAAATTCAATGTCCAGAGGCTTTCCTCACTTTGTCTTAATGTGGTAAAAACACCAGCAAAGCATTCCATCTTGCTACTTTTTATTCATCCCTTACCTTTACCACAGTACTGACCCACCTTCTTTTCCTCTTATATTACCTTGATGAAATTTTTTACTCCTGTTTTCTTCTAAGTTCCTTATATATATATATGTGTGTGTGTGTGTGTGTGTGTGTGTGTGTATATGTGTATATATATATAGATATATAGATATAGATATATAGATATATATAGATATATATATAGTATCCTACTCACATACCCATTGTGCAAACTCTATATTTACCATTGTGTGATATTCATATTTAATTCTTCAATAAGATAATCTATGTTTTGCATCCACATTATAACACTGATAGAATACTGGTGGTCATTCATTGTTCATAGGAAGCTTGAGGTCATTAATGTAATTTTACATTTAACTTTGTATTTTTCCAATGTGATCTAGCCTATTCTCCTTTTATTTTTTTCCAAGTTTCAGTCCACTTTATTGGCTAACTCTATTATTCAATCCAGATATACATATGGTTAGATAAATTCAATGGATTGTTCATCCAATCACCTTTGATTATCTGAGCAATAGGTATTTCTCATCCACATTGTGTTTCTTGTGTGGATGGTCAGGCCAAACTCTGACTAAAAATCCCTTCCAAAAAAGAACTTGATAAAACTCTCACAATATTATCTGTAATGAGGAGAATCTGGAGAATGTTACCATCCATAAAGGACAACTATTCAAATTGGAATCTGTTCTAAATGTTGTCAGTCACAATGCCAAATAAATTTGGCAGGTATAAATCTCTATGCCTTATTCCTTACTTGATAATTATGGTTAGAAAGTCACCAAATATTTATTTCTTAGATTTGTGTTTCTTTGAATGATGTTAACGTACAAATGGGAGGCACCTTGTTGAAACGGTACCTTAAATTCAAATTTTTGTTCCACTTACTTTTTTTTCATAATTTAAAGTAATAAGCACATTTTGAACTTATAACTCAATATCTTTCAATTCCAAAAGGGTAGATAGCTCATTGTTGTATATTGCTTATGAAAATCTTCATATTCCTTACTGAAATCTTCAATAATATAATTCTATGAGCATGGATATTTCACATAAGGTTTTTCTATAGGTATGACAATAGATATACAGGGGTCAGTAGTGTTGTTATTTTCTCAATTATCTTTTTTGAGGAGGGTATACTAATAAATTATAAATGTTTTCCCACACATACATGGTTTTCCCCCTCTCCTTCATATTCCTTGCATTTTGACATATTAGCATTCTAACAATTGTGTCTTATTTTAATTGAATTTGGCTACTTTTCTTATCTTTGATTTCTTTGGTATCAATTGAATTTCTTTTCTAAGTATTTTGGAGACTGTGATCTTACAACAGTAATATACCAAATCAATCAAGAAGCATTTATTATTTTGTTTATTGTTTATTAATGTTTCAGATCTTGTTAAAAGCTTTGGGGAAACCAAAATTGAGGTATACCCCTGCTCTTATATATTTATACCTTAAGCAGGAGACAGCCATGAAGATAACTAAATTAATATAAGACATATGCTGAATACTCAGTAGATAATCTAGGCACTAGGTACTGCATTGGGAGGGATGGGGCAGGAAAGGTCTTCCGTAAAAGGTAGAATTGAAGGGTGCCAAAGAAACCAAAAGAAGAAAATGAGGAGGAGAAGCATTACAAGCATCAGTAAAAAGTTACAGAGGTAAGAATGCCTTCTTATAAAAAATAGTAAAGTACAAAATGATTGAAAATACAGGAAGAGGTCAGGTTACCATGTTATAAATAGGTTTAAATATGAAAGACAGAATTTTGTATTTAATCCTAAAGGCCATAGGTAGTTTATTGAGTGTATGTGATTGGAGAGTGACATGACAGCATCAGACTGATCTCTGCAAAGAAGAGAGAGGCTTTTTTCCCATTTCTTCTTTAAGCTAAACTTTGATTAGTATAATTTCACAGTATATGCACTTTTAATTGTCTTGTTCTCTCATTTTATATTAGTATGAGCATATGCACTACTGTTCACTTTACATTAGTTCATTTAAGCTTCCAGATGTGTTTCTATATATTTGTGTATATATGTATGTATGTACATATGTATAATATTCATTTCTAACAGTGTAGTATTGTTGCATTATATTTATGTGCCATAGTATATTAAACCATTTCCCAATTGATAGTTATTTGTTTTGTTTCCAGTTTTTTTTTTCTTTCACAGAAAGTACTGCTAAAAATATTTTGCTATATGTAAGAACTTTCTTTTTTGCCATCGATCTCCTTAGGATATGACGACTAATGGTAAAAAATCTCTGGGTAAAAATATTTGGGCATTTTGTAACCTTGTTGCACTATTCTGAATTTCTTTCCAGAATGATTGGAACAATTTAAAGATGTACCAGCAGTGTAATTGTATACCTCTATTTCCAAAACCTCTCCAAAACAAAGCCTAAGTTTTGCCATCTTTTCCAATTTCCTAGCTATAAGATGAAACCTTGGGCATATTTTTAGATTTACATTTTTTTTTATTAATGACATAGAACATTCTTTCTTATGGTTATACTCTTATAGATTTTGTGTCTTCTCTGAAGTGGTAGAAAGCCACAGAGTTAACATTCAAATGCACTTCCTCTGACTCCAAATTTATCTTTCTTTTAACAACACAAATTATACAAGATTGTTCTTCATTTTCAAAAAAAAACAAATTAAGATATTAGAAAATGATACTATCTCAAAGAAATGCATTTTCACTCCCCAAATAATATATTTTACAAAAATGAATTTAATGATCAATAAAAATGTGAATCTTAATTTAAAAAAAAAGAATTTTGAAAAATGTCATTAAAGAAAGCATTTCATAGGAAAAATCAACTAACAAAACCAACCTAGCAGAGGTAAATATAATTATAAATAGTAAGCTATCACCCAAAAATCTTTTTTGTACTTTTAGGGAAAGGTGTAACTGTTTGCTTGTTTTAATCTCACACTGCATTTTTTAAAGAATCATAGTGAATAATGTATCTATGGCAAAAAGAGAAGAAAGGGGTAAAATTTAATATTTCATGGGACAGAACATGTTTCTTCAATAATGAATTATAATTGGTGATATGAAAGTATATAAGAAGAAAAGAGGAAAGGAAAGTCAAGTGCAATCTTGAGTCACAGCCTACCAGTTTTTGCCTCCAGATGAAGTGTTAGGGTATGTTGTTCCGTGCTTTGTTTGGGTCAGGGTTGGGTGAGAGTTGAAAAGAACATGGCAAAATATTTGAAGGAAAAGAAATATCTGGTTATAGTAGGATTTAGTTCATGCTCAAGAAGGGAACACTGCCCTGGGGAAATTATGGCATGTTGTGACTGGGCAGTTTCCTAATAAATTCTGCTCAGATGGAGCAGGCACATCAGGCATTCCATTCCACTCTAGTGATCATCATCACAGTGAGGGGTGTAGGTGTATGATTCACCAGAAATACCTCAAAGTGAGATGAAGATATATGAACAGAAGAATTTAGGACTTCACCTAAGGATAGGTAGATGATGAGTGAAAGGACTGAAAATAAGACTAGTTCCAATAACTAGATGTAAAGAAGCATTCATCACACCATGTGGGTTTCTTCATAAATGACCATTTTTGAAGAATAATTTTCTTTAAGAAAAAAAAAAAGACTTAAAGAAGAAGGCCAAATGATGCGTATGAGAGAAAGTACAGAAAAAATGACTGGATCTTAGCACATGACAAACACCACCACCAGGACCCCAGATCAGCACAATCTAAGCTGCTAGAGCTCGATGTCCACCAGTGGAACTAGTAAACACCCTCCTCACTCTCTCAGCAGAGCACCAGACCTGAGGGAACCTCCTGAGGCTTCAGGGCAACATCAACAAAGCACCAGGTAAACACCAGGGCCTACAGTTACTAGAACAAAAGGCTGAAGACAGGGTTCCTTCCACCCTGGGAGTAGAGCTCAAGTTAAAAATAAAGGAAAAAGGCCAAAAAAAAAAAACCCCAGACCGTAGAAAATTAATATGGTTGCAAGAAAGACCAAGAAACAAACTCAGAAGAGGACAGAAATGTCAAAATACCTATGGGAAAAACCCCAAAGAAAAATGAGAAGTGGTCTCAAGTCCAGAAATAATATGTGGAAGAGCTCAAAAAGGAACATAAAAATCATATGAGAGGTAGAAGAAAAATTGGAAAAAGAAATGTAAATGATATGAGAGAATTATGAAGCAAAAATAGTGAACAACCTGGAAAAATGCTTAAAAAGCAGAAGAAGCCAAATGGGAAAAAGGAGAGACAAAAAAGCTCTGAAGAAAGTAACTCCTTAAAGAGAGTATAAGTGGCCAAATAGAAAATAAAGTGCAAAAGCAAACTGAGGAAAACAATTTAAAAGTTAGAATTGGGCAAAGTGGAAGCTATGTCTATGAGACATCATAGATCAATCAAATAAATCCAGAAGAATGAAAAAATGGGAAAAAATGGAAAATACCTCATGGGAAAAACAATTGACCTTGGAAATAGATCCAGGAGAGGCAATATCAGAAACATTGGCCTACCTAAAATTCATAATCAGAGGGAGGAGCTGGATAGCATCTTACAAAAATTAATAAGGAAAACTGCCTCAATGTTCTGAAAGAGGGCAAAATAGGCACTGAAAGAATCCACTGATCAACTCAGGAAAGAGATCCCTAAATAAATACTCCAGGAAACATTGTAGTGAAATATCAGATCTATCAGTTCAAGGGAAAAAAAATACTGCAAGTGACCAGAAAGAAACAATTCAAATAGCAGTCACAATTAGGATCATACAGAACCTGGTAACTATAATATTGAAGGATCAGAGGTCATGGAATATGATATTTAGGATGGCAGTGGAGCTAAGACTACAACCAAGAAAAACTTATCAAGCAAAATTAAGCATAATACTTCAAGGGAAAAAATGGTCATTCAATGAAATAGAATGATTTCAAGCTTTCATAAGGAGAAGATGAGAACTAAACCAAAAAATGTACCTCCAATATGAAAACTCAAGAGAAGCATAATGAGGTAAAAAAGGGGAAAGAAAAACACAAGGGATTCAACAGAGCTGAACTCTAGAGTTTACATCCCTACATGGGAAGATGACACTTGTAACTCTTAAAAATTGCATTATTAATAGTACAGATAGATGGAACATACAAAGACAAAAGGTACAGGTATAAGGTGAATTTGAGGAAATGACATAAAAAATCAGGAGAATAGAAAGAGCAGCAGAAGGAATGGAGAGGTAGGATAGGGTAAATTATCTCACATGAAAAGGTGAGAAAGACCTTACAGTGAAGGGGAAGATAGGAGGGTAGGAAATGGGCATCACTGAAACCTTACTCTCATCAGTATTGGGTCAAAGAGGGAATAATATATTTAATCAGATGAATATAGAAATCTATCTTACCCAACAGAGAAGTAGGAGGAAGGAGATAAAGTAAAGGGCAAAGAGTCTGACATAAGAGAAGGCAGATCAGGTAGAAAGAATCAAAACATGGATGTAGAGGGAAAGGGTGAAAGGAGAGAAAGGTAAACAGGAGGAAGAATAGGATGGAGGGAAATACACAGGTCATAATCATAACTGTGAATGTAAATGGGATGAACTTTCATATAAAACAGAAGCAAATAGCAGAGTGGATCAAAAAAACAGGATCCTACAATATGTTGCTTACAAGAAACACAGTTGAAGCAGACAGACACAGAGTAAAAGTAAGGGGATGGAGCAGAAGCTATTATGCATCAACTGAAGAAAAAAAAAGAAGCAGGGGTAGGAATTCTGATGCTTGATAAATAAGAGCAAAATATCGCTAATTAAAAGATATAAGGAAGGAAACTACATCTTGCTAAAAGGTACCATAGACAATGAAGCAATCAAATTACAAGAGCAACGAGTCATCTACCTGTCAGATCTATGGGGAAGGGAAGAATTAATGAGCAAACAAGACATAGAGAGCATTACAAAATGTAGAATAGAAAATTCTGATATTATTAAATCGAAAAGCTTTTATACAAACAAAACCAATACAACAAAGATAAGAAGGAAAGCAGAAAGCTGGGGAAAAAAGTCTTTACAGTAAGTATATCTGATAAAGCCCTCATTTATCAAATATATGAACCGAGTCAACTTTATGAGAATACAAATCATTCTTCAATTGTTAAATGGTCAAAGAATATGAATACACAGTTTTCAGATGAAGAAATCAAAGATATCTGTAAGCATATGGAGAAATACACAAAATCACTTTTGACTAGAGAAATGTAAATTAAAACAACTCTGAAATACCACCTCACATCAATGAAATTGGCTATTTTGATTTAAAAAAAAGAAAAATGATAAATGTTGGAGAGAAGATGGGAAAATTGGAGCACTGATGCACTGTTGGTGGAGTTTTGAACTGTTCCCACCATTTTGGAGAACAGTTTGGAACTTTGCCCAAAGGACAATTAAACAGTGCATATCCTTTGATTCAGCAATACCACTACTAAACCTGTATCCCAAAAAGGTCATAAAAAAGGAAAAAGGACCAACTTGTATAAATATATTTGTAGCAGTCCTATTCATGGTGGCAAAATATTGTAAATTGTGGGGATGCCCATCAATTGAGGAATGGGTAAACAAGCTGTGGTATATGTGTGTAATGGGATACTATTTCACAATAAGAAATGATGAGCAGCCAGATTTCAGGAAAACTTGGAAAGCCTTGTACAAACTGATGAAAAGTGAAACGGGTGGGGCCAGGGAAACAGTATATCAGCAACATTGTGTGATGATCAACTATGGATGACTCAGCTCTTTTCAGCCACACAATGATCCAAGACAAGTGCAAAGGACTCATGAAGGAAAATTATATCGTATCCAGATAAACAACTGATGGTTTCTGAATGCAGAGCATTTTTTCACTTACTTTATTCTTTCTCATGGTTTTATTCCATTTTGATCTGTTTCTTCTTCCACAACTATGATGAATATGGAAATATGTTTTTAATCACAGCACATGCATAAATTATATCAAAGTGCCTACCATTTTCAAAAGAAGGGGGGAAAGGGAAGGAGAAAAATCAGAACTCAAAATTTTGTAAAACTGAATGCTAAAATTTATCTTGAAATGTCATGGGGGAAAAAATAAAATAGTATTTAAAGCAAAAAATAAATAAATAAACTACTCTGTCCCAGAAAAAAGAAGAATGTACACACCACACACACACACACACACACACACACACACACACACACTCTGTATACACACAGTATACACACACACACACACACACATATGCACACACAGAGAAACTCTTAAAGTATATACTATTCTTATATATTGGGCAGCCAGGTGGTACAGTGGATAGAGTGTTGGCCCTGTAGTTAAGAAGGTTCATCTTCCCAAGTTCAAATCTGGCCTCAGACACTTTCTACCTGTGTAGCCCTGGAAAAGTTATTTAACCCTCTTTGTCCACAGTTACTCAACTATAGAATGAGCTGTAGAAGAAAATAGCAAACCACTCCAGCATCTTTGCCAAGAATACCTCAAATGGGGAAACAAGGATTCAGACACAACAAAAATGACTAAACAACAATGAAATTCTCATATATAAAAGAGCAGTTATAAAGTTGTTTTTTGTTTTGTTTTCAGCATCTTGAATATACTTTTTTGTTAATGCAAATACTTATAAGTCTTTTTGTTTATCATTTATTTTTGTGTAGTGATGACAAAAATTGCCTTATACTTAATTAAGATTGAATATTGAGTACCATTCTACTTCTACTTTCAGAAGGCACTAAATGTAAACAATAGCTAAGTTTTAAGTATTTTTCCATGGACTCTAGGGTTAGGTTGTAAAGAGTTAATGATATGCATCCTTACATAGTGTGTGTGTGTGTGTGTGTGTGTGTGTGTGTGTGTGTGTGTGTGTAAAATTTTGGCACCTCTTTTTAAGCACAAAGTTCTACCAGACTACCAGAGCTAGGCATGGTCCACATGCATATGATTTCCATAGCTGAGACATTTTTCTTGGTGGAGAAGCAGTGGGTAAGGTGTTGTATTCACACTGCCTTCTGGACTAAGCAACTGTAAAGGTTAGTATTATTATATGTGCATGTGTTTATGCTGTCTCCCCTAAGGGAAGGTTAGCATCTTGAGGTCAGGTAATATATCATTTTTGTCTTTGCATCTATATTACCCAGCACGGTGCCTGACATTTAGTAGGTGCATAATAAATTATTGTAAATGGGCTATTCATTGATAAACTACTCTGAGATTACTTCCCCCCCCCTTCATATTAACCATAGTCACTTGAAAATGATGAGTTAGGTTATTTGTGCTACAAATCCAAGCCTATCCTAAGGACATACATTTGAATAAAAGGCTTTTTCCACTTGAATAAGAAAGTACTAAAGCTGTCACATTATCTTGTTATCTGTTTGACAGATTTTCATCTTTAACACTTTTGGCAATAGAGGGGAAATAAGCCCATGAGTATCCATAGTCTCTTTTCATCTTTTGTTGTTGATGTTGTTGTTGTTGGTTTTCCCTCCCCTTGTAAACCAACCACAACTCTGGACTAAGAATTATGATGGAAATGCTGGATAACTGCACTTCTATTAAATTTGGAAGACGAAATGTTAGGTGAAAAAGTAATATCAAAATGAGTTTAGAACAAGAAACATTCAAGAAGTACCAGTCAATTTGTTTTATTTTATGTAAGTCTCAAATCACACATGATTATCAGTAATTTCCCTAATTTTCAGGAAGGGGGATTGTGGTTGTAGTAGAGGGTATAAGGCTTTTCCAAATGGATGAAGAATATTAGTTATGATATATGTACATATACATACATACATATATATATACCCACTTTTATATAATACACATATACATGCATACACACACACACACACACACATATATATATGTGTGTGTGTGTGTGTGTATATATATATATATATATATATATATACATAAATACATATTACAAGAGGTCACATTATAATTAGAAGAGAATGAAATCAGGTACCTTTTGTAACTATGACTAAGGGCAAAATTTTCAACTAAAGCAGATAGTAAAGATCATAAGTGACAAAATAAAAAGTTTCAACTACTTGAAATTAAAAAGCTTTAAAGAAAATAAAGTCAATGAAGACAGAAAAGAAAAAGTAATGGGTAAATATTTGAAATAAGTATCACTGATAAATCTCTGGTTACTAAAATTTATAGAGAATCAACACAAATATAGACTACCAAGGGCTGGGCTAGTCCCCCAAGAGATAAACTTTCAGAGGATGTAACTGTTATTCAAAAGAAGAATTTAAGAATATAAACAATCAGACAAAACTCCACTCCAAATCACCAATAGTAAGAATATCTCATTTAAATTGCTACAGTCATTGTATACATTATGTTTTTAAGTGCTTCTTATTTCACTATTCATCAGTTTTTAAAAGTCCCATTTTTCAGAATTCTTCATTTTCACAATTTCTTACTATAAAATATGTTCATCACAATTTGAGCACATTTATTAGTCATACTTTTTGTTATGCCATTTAACATGCCTTTGCTAAATAACTAACCAAACTGGGAAGCAGAGTCAAGATGGGAAAGTAAAGGCAAGGAATTTCCTGAGCTTTCACAAATTCTCCTCCAAGAAACATTAAAACATCTTCTCAAAATGAATTCTGCAGTAGCAGAACCAAAAAAAAAAAAGGATAGGGTGAAACAATTTTATGTCCAATATAACTTAAAAGGTTGAGAGGAAAGGTCAGTCTCACTGGGGTGAGAATGGAGCACAGGCCATTTCAGGTCAACCCCAGCACACCAGCAGTGAGTCCCTGTGACCCGGGGCAAGCAACAGCACACTCCAGAGTAAGTCAGTAGCAAATACTTGGGCCTCTGCATCAGACAGAAAATAATAGCCCACTCATGGCACAAGCCAATAGCAGGTCTTGAAGGCAGCTGAATTTTACACCAAGAAAACCCAGAGAATCAACTGAAAAACTAGTTGAAATAATGAAGAACTTTATCAATGTTGCAGGATAGAAAATACACCCACATAAATTTGTCAGTATTTCTATATATTACCAAAAAAACTCTAATCCCTGTCAATAGATAGAAAAATAAATTTGATTTAAAATGATTGTTAATAATGCAAAATACTTGGGAGTCTATCTGCCAAGACAAGTCCAGAAAAAAATATAAATACAATCTTAAATCACTTTTCACACAAATAAAGTCGGATCTGAACAATTATAAAGTTCAAATTTCTCATGAGTAGGTCAAATCAATGTAATAAAAATGACAATCATACCTAAATTGAGTTACTTATTAAGCACCATACCAAACTACCAAAAAATATTTTATAGAGCTAGACAAAAATAAGAAAATTCTTCTGGAAGATGAAAGGGTCAAGAAGATCAAGGTAATCAATTAAAATGTGAAGGAAGGTAGTCTGGCAGTACTAGTTCTCAAAGTGTATTACAAAGTGGTAATCCTCAAAAAAGTCTTGTATTGGCTAAGAAACACAGAACTGGCTCAGTGCAATAAATCAATTATAGAATACACATTAGCAAATGACCACAAGAATTTAGAGTTTGACAAACTCAGAGATCTGAGCTTTTGAGACAACAAGTCACTCTTTGACAAAAACAGCAGAGAAATCTGTCAAACATATGGTAGAAGCCAGGTATAGATGAACATCTCACACCCTACACTAAGATAAAGTAAAAATGGATACATGATTTAAGTATAAAACCTGATATCATAAGCAAATTAGGAGAACATGTAATAGTTTACCTGCCAGATCTATGGATAAGGGAATAATTTATGACCAAACAAGAGATAGAAAGCTTTATAAGATTTTGATGATATTAATTTTAAAAGTTTTTGAACAAAGAAACCAATGAAGTCAAGATTTGATAGTCCAATAATTTTTAAGTTGTCTCTCCTGGATTGATTTTCCAGGTCAGCTGTTTTACCCATGAGGTATTTTACATTTTCATCTATTTTTTCATTTTTTGTTTCTGTTTGATTCTTGCTCTCTCATAGAGTCATTAGTTTCCATTTGTCCAATTCCAATTTTTAACATATTGTTTTCTTCTGTTATTTTTTTTTTTACTTCCTTCTCCAATTGGCCAAATGTATTTTTTAGGGATTTGTTTTCTTCAGTGTACTTTTTTTTTTTCCAGTTGGCCAATTGTGTTTTTAGGGACTTGTTTTCTTCAGTGTACTTTTTTTCCTATTTGTCAATTGTATTTCTTTTTTGGCTAGGCAATGGGGTTAAGTGACTTGTTCAGAGTCACACAGCTAATTAAGTGTTATGTGTCTGAGGCTGGATTTGAAATCAGGTCCTCCTGAATTCAGGGCCGTGCTCTATCCACTGTGCCACCTAGCTGCCCCTTGTCAATTGAATTTTTTAAGGACTCTTCCACCTCTCTCATTTGACTTTTAAAATCCTTGAGCTCTTCTAAGAAGGCTTTTTGGGCTTTAGACCACTTCGTAGTCCCTTTTGATATTGCAGATGTGTTGAAAATGTTGTCCTCTTCAGAATTTCTGTCTTGATCTTCACTCTTCTCATAATATGAACCTATGATGCATTTTTTTTACTCATAGTGTTTCTTTATTCCTTGGCCTTTAAAAAGATTGAGCTCTCCTGCTGGGGAGCAGATGGTACTCACCCAAGCTTTTAGTGTTGGGATCCTAAGTCTTGGTCACTGTCTTTGTGTGCTGGGGACTCTTATATAGGCAGTTGTAGGCTGTAGGGTTCTGGCAGCTTACCTGGTGTTGGGCTGCAATCAGCAAGGCTAGAACTTTCAGGCAATTCTAGATTGCCTGCTTTTCCTTTCCTTTAGCTTTCTTCAGTTCCTTTTAGATAGGGGCTGCAGGTTGTTTATCTGCCTGGGGCCCCTTGCAGTGTTGCCTCCCTTACATCTGCTGAGGTACTGGGAGGCTCCTTTGATGTAGAATGCCAAGGCACCTGGGATTTTCTGAGCTGGTTACCCTCAGTTCCCCTGCCCTCACTGAGGCACTCGGAGGTCCAGGTGTTGGTGTTTGCTTGCTTTACCACCTAGGCTTCAGGATTTCCTCCTGATTGGCAGTTGGAGGCTGTAGGGTTCTGACAGCTTACCTGGTGTTGGGCTGGAATCAGCAAGGCTGGAACTTTAGTAGGATTCTAGGTTGCTTTCTTCAGCTCATTTCAGATGAATGCTTCAGGGCACTTGTCTGCTGGGGCCCTTTGTAGTGTTGCTTCCCTTAGTTTTGCTGAGGCACTGGGAGACTGGTTTGCTGTAGAATGCCGAGTCACCAGGATCTCCTCCTGGTGTGCTAAAGTGAGGCTGGGCTACTGCTCTGCTGCTCCCCATCTTTCTTCTGGTTCAGCTGTTCCAGGGTTTTTACTGGGGTAATACTTTCTGGGTTTTCAGAGGTTGATAGGGGAGGGTGAGAGCAACTACTTTTTTACTCCCAGAAACGGGATTCACAGTCAAGATTAGAAGGAAAGAATAAATCTTGGAGGAATTATTTTAATCACAAGTGTCTCTTATAAAGTCCTAATTTCCCAAATGTATAGAAAATTCAGGCAAATTTATAATAATAACATTCATTTCTCAATTGATATGTGGTCAAAGAATACTAATAGACACATTTCAGATGAGGAAATTGAAGTTTTCTATAATCATAAGAAAAAATGATTTAAATCACTATTGATTAGAAAAATATAAATTAATACAGTTCTGAAGTACTGGCAGATTGGCTAATTTGAAAGAAAAAGGAAAATAATAAATGTTAGAAGAGATGTAGGAAAATTTGGACACCAGTGCACCGTCAGTAGAATTATGAATGGATACAACCATTCTACAGGCAATTTGGAACTATGCCCAAAGGGCTATGAAATTTTGCATAACATTTGATCCTGCAATTCCACTATTAGGCCTACAGCCAAAAGAGATTAAAGAAAAAGGAGAAATGGCCTTTTATGCAAAAAAAATTATAGCAACTCTTTTTATGCTGGTGAAGAATTAGAAATTTAGAGGATGCTCATCAATTGGGAAATGGCTCAACAAATTGTCATATGTGATTGTGATGGAATATTATTATGCCATAAAAAATGATGAGTAAGATACTTTCAGAAAAAAAAATGGAAAGACATGTGAACTGATGCACAGTAAAGTGAGCAGAACCAGGAGAACATTGTACACAGTAATAATACCATAAGATGATCAGTTGTGACTGAGTTTGCAATTCTCAGTAATACAATGATCCAAGACAATTTGAAAGGACTTATGATGAAAAATGCTATTCACTTCCAGAGAAAGAACTGAGTCTGAATGCAAATCAAAACATAATATTTTTCACTTTATTTTTTCATGGTTTTTTTGGTCTATATTTTTTAATAACATGACCAATATGGAAATTATTTTGCATAATTGTACATTTGTAATCTATATCAAATTGCTTACTTTCTTCTGGGAGGGTAGGGAGGGAAGGACAGAATTTTCAACTCAAAATTTAAGGAAAAAACTTGTTGAATATTATTTTTATGTGTAATTGGAAAAATATTAATAATTCAATACCCTAAAAGATAAAATCTATACTCATCTGGAAAAACTAAAAATAAAAAGGAACTAACTCAACTAATAACTAATTATTAAAGGCTACAAACACCAGTGGGGCTCATGAAAGGAGAAGTGAATAAACATTTATTTAGCACTTACTATATGTTAGGAGTTCTACTAAGCCTTTTTACAAGTGCTTTATTTTCTCATTTAAACCATGCCCAAAAATTTTCAGTCAAGTTCTGTTATTATCCTCAGATGTTGTTATTGGAAGTATATTTCCTGCTCAGGGTTTTCCCTATGATTTGGGAGTAGTAACAACCATTCCATTGGGGACCTTGATTTTCAGTTTCAGTACAATTTGAGGAGTGAACGCAAAGGTGTTGTTACATTTTTGTTTCTACTACATCTCACCCAATTGTCCCTCTGTTTCGACTAATACGATCACTACCCTAGCTCAGCAGTTTATCTGCTAATATCTTTATTATTTCAATAGTTTTTTTTAAATTGATTTTCCTCCCTCAAATTTTGTCTCACTCCAGGCCAGCATCACCAGCAGCCGCAAAAGTGATTTTCCTAAGTTTGACTATATCACTCACTTTTAAATAAAGTACAGTGTAATTCCACTAAGATGTATAAGGATTATAAACTCTTTTTTGACATTTAAAGCCCCTTATGCCCTGGCCTCAACAGACCTTTACAGTCACATTGTACATTATTACCTACTATAGAGCTTGCCATTTCCTTCTTGCTATTTCTCATACAGGGCATTGGATTTCCTGCCTCAGTATATTTACACTAGCAGTCTCCTCAACCTGCAATGCACTTCCTCTGCAATTCTGTATCTTAGATTCCTTCTCAAGTAAGCTTGATAATTTTTTTCTTAATGAGGTTATTCTCACACCATGACCATACACAAGCTTCCTCTTTTGTATATATTTTGTATTTTACTTACGCCTATGAATCCACTTTTAAAAAATAAGCTCCTTAAGTGTAAAAACTTTTCACTTTTATCTTTGTACTAGGATGTAGTAGGTACTTAATAAATTCTTGCTACTTAAGTAATACCAATTGAGTTTAATATTAATAATAATAATTAAAATAACATATGATCCCTTATTCCATATAATTTTTAGTCTCTCTATCTATGAGTTCATCTTCTGCTACCTACAAACCTTATTCATATTAAAACAAACAAACAAACAAACAAAAAACAACTCTGCATTGATTCTTTCCTACCTGTCAACCACGGGTTTTGTGAGGCTCAAATAAAAGAATGATTATAAAGCCCATAGCTACACTTACAGTGATATATAAATGTCAATTGCTGTTGTTGGTTGTTACTGACTGTTGTCGTTTGTGGTGGTTGTTATCCTACAGTTACCAGGATTCCAGTCTGGTGAAGACTTCATTCCCTGAGCTTTCTCCTATACTTCTGCTGAGCTCAAGCAATTTTTATGAAACAATGCAGAGGAAGGCTGGTAAAATTTTATAGATCCTAACTCTCCAGAACAATTAAAAAAAAGGTATATAACTCACTTTTCAGTTTAATCTGCATTATTAGCCCTTTCTTAATGCATATTAATAAAACAATACATCAAGTCTTGATTAGTAGCAATCATATATTTCTGAAATGTAAATGCTCGTTACAAAAATTTAATTTAACAACAGGCTCTTAAGGGGGTTAGAGCTGACTCCAGCACTCTCCTACCTAATTCTACATCTCTCCTTTCCACAGTTAAATTAATTCCCATCCCAGTCCCTTTCCTTCTTTCCTCTTTTATACAATGTAGCTGGTGACTGTCAAAACCTCTGTATTTGGTTCCTCTATTTCTCTCATTTTACTCTATTTTAAACCTTTTGCAACCTGTTTTCTAACTTCATCACTCAATTGAAATTAAAGTTACTAATGATCACTTAACTGCCAAATGTAATTGCCTTCTCTCAGTCTTTTACCATTTTGCCCTCTCTTGTGCCTTCTAATATTTTTGACTGTTTTCTCATTCTGAATACTTTATCCTCTCTTCATTTTTGTAATACTGATCTCTCTTCATTATCCAACTACCATTCTAAGAGGTATTTAGTTTCTTTTGCTGTACCCATGATATACCCCAAGGATCGTTACTGGGTCTCTTTCTCTTTTCTTCCACTATTGGTTTACTTATTATCTATGCATATGCCTCTCAGATCTATATATACAGATCTAGTCCCTCTCCTGATATCTAGTACTGTATCACCAACTATGTATTTAAGAATTCTTACTAGTTGTCCCATAGGGATCTTAAATTAAACATGTCCAAAAGAAAAGCCATTATCCTTTCCCCTCCCCAAACCCACATTCTGCTGACCTTCTCACAGAGAGAGAAGGCACAAGCAACTGAAGTACCTGGGCTTAAATCTTAGCTGTGCTCACTGCCTATGTGACTTTGATTAAGTCATTTCAGCTGTCATTGCTTTATTTTTCTATATCATAACATTTTGGGGCTACATTACTTTTAAGGTCTCTTTGACTTCTAAATCATATGGGACTATAATTTCATAAACACAAGAATAAAATGGAAAAAAAATTCCTAACTTTCCAACTAAACAAGTAGACTAACATGTGGTGGTAGCGACTGAGGGTGAATCATGTAAGTTGTTCTTCTAGATATAAATTGATCATGGGTAATTTATAGTTAGCTAAACTTGCCAAATGTCATCAGGACAACTGCACTTAAAGCACCTCATTTATTTTGAGTTTTAGTCTATCTTTAGACTTTCTACACATTGAAAAAAAGTTATTCCAGGGAATCTAGGGAATTCATGTTAAAAATTCCTTGCTTATGTCTCCTTAGATATAACCCTGAGTTCTCTTGTCCTGATGACTTCCTCTGGTAGCTTGGTTCACTATTAAATGTTATTTTTTTTGCTCAAGAAATTATAACCTCTGTCAAAATATACACTGATTAAGCAAACTAAGGAATGAGGTGGAATGATGAGTAGAATCCTTAAGGACTTTGGAATTCCTCCAAGCTTATCTTTCAGGGAATGGCAAAATGAAAGTCAAATTCAAAAACATCCTGCCCTCAAATATAAATGTCCTTACTCTCAAAGTACAGAAAAGAAACCTATGTGAGAAATTTAATCAACATCCTCCTACATAGAGAATAAGCCTTTACCTCATTTGGCACAGAGGAAAAATCAGGATCAAGCTGACAGAAAGCCTAGGACTGGAGGAGAGGTTGTTTTCTGATACCACACCCACTCTTTTCTTTTCTAATTATAACTGAATAATCAGAAATCTTAAAAATTTCATCAAATGTGTCTTACCTAAAATATTATGTTCTAGGATATTATTTTAATAAATCTACTAAAAAATTTAAATCTGATTGTTGGAAGAAAAATACATATTTATATATGCTTACATATATACATATACATATATATGATATAGCATTATCTTTATGCTCCAATTCTGTAAGGCTTATCTTCAGCTTAGGCTGGTATGATAGCTAATTTAAAGTTAACATGACATATTTGCACAAAGAGAACTAGGGAAAATGTTTTGTGTTTTTGGTAAATATATTTTTGAGCTTTATTTTACTAATAGATTATACTCATACATACACATACACACACGTGTGTGTGTGTGTGTGTGTGTGTGTGTGTGTGTGTGTGTATATATGTATGTATGTTTAGAAGAGTTGAATAACAAAGAATACCTGCTGTGGTCTGACATACAAGCATTAATAAGTATATATTCCTTCTGTAAAACCTAAAATAGAAAGATGCCCAGCTTGAAAGGATGGAAGATGATAGCTGAGAGGAACGTGCATGTGTTGGGTAGGACAAGCTATTTCTATGAAGAGATGCAAGTTGGTAATATAATATTACCCTAGGTCATTACTTCTTTTATATGACTATGTAGAGAAACTATTTAATCAATTCAAAACAGGAAGAGAAGCTGAAACTAGAAGAGTGGCTCATAAATATCTCTTTTTTACATTATTGACTGTTGGACTATTAGTGTGTATATTCAGTTCTAGCTCAGCAGTTGACTAAAATACATTGTTGATCATTAGGAAAAGAGTTCTTCTCTGCTCTTGAGCTATGATCACAAAGTGGTATAGGCAGTGGATTTTTGAAATAACGTTTGGTCCTATATCCAGTTCTAACACAGGAGTCCCCTATAATTTCATTCTGACCACTTGCCAGGGTCCCTTACCATCTCTGACTTGCAAGCTTCCAAAGCTGCTGCTGCTGCTGTTTTTCTGTTGCCATCATCTAGTTACAGTTTTGGTGTTTCATCCAGGTGGACTTTGGGTTAGCCTCCACCCCACTACAATTCTTTCTTTTTGACACATAAGTTGTCCAAGGCTAGAAAATATCTTATTCTGACCTTTTGGCTTCACCACTTCAGAATTCAATTTAAGATGTTACTTTAAAGTTGTTTGGAAGACAATGTTGGGGGAGCTCAGCTAAGTGGTTTCTCTACTCCACCATCAAGTCTTTACCCCCCAGAAGTCTTATTTCTCTTTTCACAATTTTCTTTTTCACTCTCATTATCCCCCCACAATTTTTCCTCCACCACTCATATATATTTAGATCTTCTAGGAATTCTTATTGGTTTTGTGACCAATTCTCATTTTTTTCTTTGAGGTTTTGTTTTTACCTTTGTTTTAGTCTGTTTTTGTTTTTGGGACAGTGTCTCTCTCTACCTCTGCTCATCTGGAGGTAGAGAGACATTGTCCCAAGCTTCAGGCCTTTTCATAATGTTGTGTTTATAGCTCGTTCTGGGGATCCATAATTTTTTCAGTGTTTCCAAGGTGGAGATCAGAGGAGAGGTGTGGCCAATGCACTTATGGCGGGTGCTCTCATTTTTACCCGGGAAGGATCCCTACTCCCCTGTGGTCACAAGCACTAATGTTACTCTGTGTTTGAACCATGACCTAGAATTGTGTAAGGGCAAAGCAACTGGGTCCTCTGCCCTGTGTCAGCTCAGGAGCCTGATCTTTTGTTGTCTCTGCTACACCAGAATTTGATTTGACACATTATTTTAAAGTTGTTTTGAGGGGAATGTTGGAAGTGTTCATCTGGGTTCCTTCTTTTACTCTATCATCTTGGCTCCATTCTAGGACCAAATATCTGAACAATTGTTGAAGATTACCACTAAAGAACTTTTATTTTGTGAGCATATTTAGTGATATTTACTATATTCAGAATTAAAATGTTGTTATTATGAAAATGGTTTAAACCTCACAATCCCTTTAAGGGTCCCTGGACCACACTCTGAGAACCACTGATCTACTCCAATCCTCTCAGGTATAGAAGCTAACATTTATGTTGTGTTTAAAACTTGTAAAATGATTTACATATATTATCTAATTTTTGCTCCCCCACACAATAACTTTGTGACAGATATATCATGAGTATGTTTATATGTATTTTGTATATCTGGAAATAAGGATCAACATGATTGAATAAATTCCTCCAAGTCACCCAACTTTTAAGTGTTGGAGGAATAAGTAATACACTTACTTCCCTCCCATTGGTCAGTTGTGTTCTTTGACCAGGGATACTGTTCTCCCATTTGATATGGGGACATCTGACCCTAACATCATTCACCCAGTTAATATTTCTCATTTCAATTTATCAGCCACTTTTTCTCAAATCCCTTTACAATAAATATCTCAATTCCATATAACCACTTTACCATATATTTCTCCTCAATATCATTTAACCAATTACTTTTTAAAAAGCAAAATTTACTGAGAAGATATGTCAATAAGTAAATTACAACTTCTTTTTCCCTGATAAATGGAGCACACTGTCTCCATAATCACTGCACTTGTGGAAAGAGCAGGCTCAAACTTAAAGTTGTTGCTACAAATCCTTGTGCTAAGTTCACATCTGGTTGTGGCATAGTTGAAGGATGAATTGCTCTCTTGCTTGTAGTATAGGCATTCCTGCTGCTGGACTGATTCCGTTTTGTATTAGATTGAGTACGCTGTTCCTCAGGCCTGACTCCCCACCAAGCTCACCTGCTATCCAACTCTGTTGGACCTCTCATGGTTCTTCTGACCTTTCAGAGCTTACAATGTTGTGCTCTGTTCCATATCTGATACTCATTCACCTAAGAATATTAAAAATAAAATACATATAGGGACAGAAAAAAAGGGAAGTTACCTAGCATTCAAGAGAAAAAGTCTGTCTGGATTTTATTTTACTTTTGTACTCAGTTCTAACTCAACAGCTGATTAAAACACTTTTCATTACCATGAACAAAGCCAGTAGGAAACAGTCAAAGTGTATTTGAGTATTCTCTGAATGAAGGACTGTGTCTTCTGCACTCTTCATTAACATACACTTTATAAAGCAGGTTCACAAAGTCTCCACAGGGTTTGATGATAGACAGAGCTTATTGTACATGTTTTAAGAATATGGGTCATCATTGACCAGTTCTCACACACTCACATCCTTCCATAAGCAACTGGAGACCATAGTACCATAGCTAATTTGATTCCTAGACTGGACTAGATCTCTCTTTTGATATCATGTTTTCTCCTTTCACAATCTTCAAACATGTAAAATATTGCCAAATGGCCTCATGTAGTGATGGATTTTTGCTTTCAGATTATCCAGAATTTTTGCTTCTTCTCTATCACATGGCCTCCTTTTTGAGCATTGTTAGCACATCCTCCACAGAGTGGGAAGAAGCTGAGAAAAGAGCAGAATTTCAAAATAACCAATTTTTATTCTTTTTAAAAAGCAGCTCTGGTTAACAGTTTAAGAGAAACTAATGTCTAAAATTAAGGTTTTAGTCATGCTACCGCTGTCCTTTATTAGAAGTGATAAGCAAAAGCTGCCTGTAAACTTTAACTCAATCTTGTAAATATGATCACAGACTGTTACAAATTTCTTTGCATCCTAAAGATTTCCTACATAGAGTCAAATAAGCCAAGCCAATTATCATAGTCTGCTGGGCACAAGCCAGAAAGGAAATAGGCCAGGGAATAAAATATTCTCTCAAACTATGTGTATGCATGTATATGTGTGTGCGTGTGTGTGTGTGTTTAAAAAAATAGAAAGAGCATTCAGCATTAATGTTCATATAAAATGCAAACTAGAATGTAAGATCCTTGAGGGAGAGGACTGTCTTTGTATTCTTAGCCTATAGCATGGTATTCTACATATATTAGGGGCTTCATAAATATATTTGCTTCTGTTGTTTGGTTATATATTCGATCTTAGGATATATATGTACATATATATGATATATATGTCTGCATATATAAATAGCATGTGTATACTCAATTTGATAATAGCAGAATCAAAAATTAAGTGAAAATTTATTAGATTATTAAATCTGAGTAAGCCTCATTGCTTTTTTGTGTTTGTTTTGTGTTTATTTGAACTTTAGCGAAGCATTTGTTAAACTTTCCATAGGAATGTAAGATAAAAGTGGTGTAATGAACTGACAATCACTAAAGCATTAAATATGCAACCGCATTCTTGTTGATAGGTTAAAATTGTGAAGAACTCTTAAGTATTCAATTAGTATTTCACACAACTGTCTATACCAATTTAATTAGATATCCCTTAACATAATTAAGGTCAGGATTTTTAGCAGTGGATTTCTAGTTCACTTTCTTCTTTGAACATTCCTTTGATGAAACATTTTCTTTAAAGATAGCCAGGTCCACTAATCTTATATCAGAATTTGATTTCCCTGTGTGTCTTGCAGAGGTCTGGGGCAATGTTTTGAGCTATAATTGGTGACTATGAATTAATGATAAATTAATATGGGATTTTGATTGTGTTCAAATGAATCCCAGGCCTATTGTGTTATACTTATAAAGATGACCCTTTATCCAAAAGCAGTCCTCCTATCTATTTGAGCTTCCCTAACAAGCACAGAACTAACCATAGGAGCAAAGATTTAGAGATAGAAAGGCACTTAAAGGGCATCAAGCCTAGCCTTCCTGTTTTTCATTCACTGTAACAATTAAGGTGTAAATCAACATTTACTAGAAAGAGAAAGTAGAAGAAAAAAATCATTTAATTGATACAGGCAAAAATCTTAACAGAACCCTATATTTTGTTATATTATTTGAATGTGTAATTTTTTTAATTTAACAGAAAAAATAAAAATTATTATATTACATTGCATCAGAATAATACATTTAAGTTGAAAATGGAGATAGAAAGAGAGAGAGAGAGAGGGAGAGAGAGAGAGAGAGAGAGAGAGAGAGAGAGAGAGAGAGAGAGAGAGAGAGAGAGAGAAGGGGAAGGAGGGAAGGAAGGAAGGAAGGAAGGAAGAAAGGAAGGAAGGAAGGAAGGAAGGAAGGAAGGAAGGAAGGAAGACTCATAAATAGTATTAACCCTGCCAAAATCCTCACTATCCTTAATTACTTCATTTGACTTGTTCTTCAATATTTGGTCCCCCAAATCTGTGTTGATTAATTTACAGTCTGTTTCTTAACTGTCCCTTATGATCTGGTGGTGCCTTACTTCCTCTCTGACAACTACATTTGACCACACTGACATTAAGGTGGCCACTTTGACTCTGACTTACGGGGGAATGTACTGTGTTCCATTGATTGTTGTAAATCTCAGCAGTTCTATAACTAGATTGAACACTCAAGTGCCAGTACTTTACTGTAGGGCACTGATATGCCATATATGGCATACAGTATATGCCTTCCAATTATTACCATGCTTATTGACCCATCATTACGTTTATATATCTAAAGTCCAAATTTATAACCATATCAATCAGTGAGTCAACAAGCATGTATTAGAATTTAGGGCGTGTGAGGCACTGTGCTAAGCACTGGGGAAATAAAAATAGTCAAAAGAGAGTTCCTATCTTTAAGGATCTTAGATTCTTACATTATCCATAAGAAACTTTCATTTTTTATCTGTAAAAGAACATTGGTAAACTGAAAAGAGGACACACAATCTGGGGAATTGAGTCAATAAAAATAAAGGGAGTTTCTTGTGCCAAAAGAAATTCAAGACTTATGGGTACAATGGATATTTTCAGTGATTTATATTGCTTGTCAGACTATTGGTGGGAGTGAGATAAAAGCAAACACACTTGAAACATTGCTTAACATATTAAACATTGACATAAAAACATACTAATGTGTTAATCATTAAAGTATTAAACCCTGCTTAACATGAAAAAATCTGATGTTTTAGATGCTGGAACACACATGATAATATTAATGTGATCTTTCAGTGATTGAAGTGGACCTGGTTTTAGATGAAAGAAGTGGAAGACAGGATAGAGTTTGGCTGTCTTGTTTCATGTCTGTGACCAAGCTACTTATCTCATCTTCTTACTTATTTACCTAGGTTTTGAGTACCAAAAAGAATCATTCTATTATGAGGTATTTAGAACCGTCACTTGGAAATAAGTAACTCATCCAATGATCTCTCTGCACTATAGAGATCACCTTAGACCACTACACTGGAATACTCTGTAATCTTATCATTAAGTCACAAGGGAACTCATTAATAAGGTTTGTCCTAATGCACATTCTAACCACGTGCAATTTTCTTTTTCCAATGGTGTTCATTTCCCCCCACCACCACTTCAGAGAAAATTCAGTACTCTTTACCTGTTGAGTTATCTTAGAAGTCTTTATTACAGCAGGCTTTGAGATAGAGCTATTCTCTGCATTAGAAGGACCCTCAACTATTTTTAAGTAGCCCCAGATGAACATAGAATATAAGGACATATGGTGGATACCTACAGGGACCATAAAGATGCCACTTTTTACACAATTTATCCAGGAGTAGTGGTAGCATTAAAAACCATTAAAGACTATTTAAGTCTGAAAATATTTATAGAGCTCAAGAGAAACAGTCCCCAATATCAAGGTGAAATACATATCCAAGGAAGAAACAATCCTTGAAATAAAGTAGAAATGCTTGGAATTAGATGATTCGGGGGGGGGATTATTTCTAGTTCACTTTTGGTGTTTCTTGTTTTATTTTAAATTATTGGCATCTTCAATGAACACAAAGGAAGAAAACAAATTTTCCATGTTTATATCTGCAAAGTCATATTAAACAAACAAGATGCTGGAAGCCAAAGTTTATAATTTTAAAATACTGAATTATTTTCTCATAATACAAGTTGTATATAGGCATGGGAAATTCTATCTTTTTGCTATTTATTAAAAAATAACTGCTAAAGAATGATTTTCTTGCATTACTCTCATTTCTCTTCTACTTCTCTTACTTGCTTCTCAAAACCTTTTTGAGCTCTTCCATGGCCTGGGACCAATTCATAGTTTTCTTGGAGGCTTTGGATGTAGGAGCTTTGACTTTGTTCTCTTCTGTTTATAATTTTTTATGTTTTTTCTCACTAAAGTAGGATTCTATGGCCTGACGTTTGTTGTGCTGCTTACTCATGATCACAGACAATTATTTTACTTTTAAACTCTTTGTTAAGGTAGGGGTTTGCATCCCTTGTGGAGTATGTAGTGTCCCAAGCTTTGTGGTTTTGTATAGCTGTTTTCAGAGATACTTCTAGGGACCTGTAAATTTTCGGTTCTTCCAAGGTGATATGATCAAAGGCGAGGTATTTACTCCTTTCCTGTCCTGTGCTATAGTCTATGAGTGACCACATGCACTCTTTTCTGTCTTGAAACTGTGAGGAGGATTCCTACTTTATGGCCACTACAAGCTCCACCATGCCAGAACTCATCCTTGCTCAATATAGCTATTATCAGCTGCTTGATCCACCCTCTGTCTGTGGGCCAAGAGCTCTGGAAGCAGTTGTCACCCTGTGGCAGCACTAGGACTAGGGCTGGACCATGCTTTTCTCTCACCGTGATCCAACAGATTTTTCCTACTGACCTTCTAAATTGTCTTTGGCATTTGTAGTTAAGAAGTCTGGAAACCATGACAGCTGCCTCTGATTCAGTCCCCTGAGGCCTTGTTTTTGCCTGTGCAACCCACACTGAACTTCACTCCTCTTCCATCCTGGCAGAACAGACCTTTCCAATCAACCACCCAGGTTTCCTTGGGCTGGAAATTTGTTTCCAAATTTCCAAATGTCAAGTCACTAATCAATTTTCTCTTCTTATCATATTTTCTTGATGACATCTTTTATTCCTATTCTTCAAAAATTCTCATGGACAGGATAGAGCAGGATGGTGGAGTAAAAGCAATGACTTGCTTGAGCTCTTCCCTAACCCCTCCAAATATCTATAAAAAAAGTCTTTAAACAAATTCTAGAGCAGCTGAACCCAAAAAAAGACAGAGTGAAAAAAATTTCCAGCCCAAGACAACTTGGATGGTTGATGGGAAAGTTCTGTTTCCCCAGGATGGGAGACCAGCACAGTTCAGTGTGGGGCACACAGGCAAAGACCAGGCTTGAGTGAACCTAAAGATGGCCTCAGGGGACAGAATCACTAGCAGCTATAGTGGTTTCCAGACTTCTCAACCAACAAATGCCAAAGAAAACATAGAAGATCAGTAGAAAAGTTCTGTCAGACCTAAGTGAAAGAGTACCTTGGTGCAGGACCAGGGTGGTGGCTGCTTCGAGAGCTCTTGGGCCACAGAAGGGGATTGAGTGGGTGATCACAAGGGGAATGCAGGAATGTCATTGCTGGTGCCAAGGCAGGATTTTCTTGCTTTGCCCATGCTTGGATGTGAATTGCAGTCCATGGTGGCAGGAAATCCTGGGGTGCAGAGGGCCATTGGCATGGTAGAGATTGTGGTGATGGTGGAGAGGGAATCCTCCTCACACTTAAAAGGCAGAAAAGAGTGTTTTTGGTCACTCAGGCCATAGCATAGGCCAGGAAAAGAGTAAATACCTTTCCACTGATCATACCACTTTGAAAGAACTGAAAATTTACAGTTCCCCAGAAGTATCTCTGAAAACAGTTGCAGAAAACCCCTGAAGTCTGGGACTGTGCATCCTCCACACAGGAAGCAGACCCTTATCTTAACAAAGAGTTTAAAACTCAAGTTATTGACTGGGAACATGAGCAAATAGTGCAAAAAATGTCAAATCATAGAATCTTACTTTGTTGACAAAGAAGATCAAAACATACAATCAGAAGAAGACAACAAAGTCAAAGCTCCTACATCTAAAGCCTCCAAGAAAAATATGAATCAGTCCCAGGTCATGGAAGAGCTCAAAAAGTATTTTGAAAAGCAAGTAAGGGAAGTAGAGGAAAAATTGGGAAGAGAATTGAGAGTGATGCAAGAAAATCATGAAAAATAAATCAGCACCTTGCTAAAGGAGACCCAAAAAAATACTGAAGAAAATAGCACCTTAAAAAATAGACTAAAACAAAAAGGTAAAAGAGATCCAAAAACCAATGAGGAGAAGCATGCCTTAAAAAGCCAAATTGGCCAAATGGAAAAGGAAATCCAAAAGCTCACTGAAAAAAAAAATACTTCTTTAAAAAATTAGAATGGAGCAAATGGAAGCTAATGACTTTATGAGAAATCAAGAAATTATAAAACAAAACCAAAAGAATGAAAAAAATAGAAGATGATGTAAAGTATCTCATTGGGGAAAACAACTGACCTGGAAAATAGATCCAGGAGAGAGAGTTTAAAAATTATTGGACTACTGGAAAGCTATGACCAAAAAAAGAGCCTAGATATCATCTTTCAAGAAATTATGAAGGAAAACTGTCCTGATACTCTAGAACCAAAGGATAAAACAGAAATTGAAGGAAACCCCAATCACCTCCTGAAAAAGATCTCCAAATGAAAACTCTTAGTAATATTATAGCCAAATTCCAGAGTTCCCAGGTCAAGGAGAAAATATTGAAAGTGGCCAGAAATACACACTTCAAGCATTGTAGGAACACAATCAGGATAACACAAGATTTAGCAGATTCTATATTAAGGGATCAGAGGGCTTGGAATATGATATTCCAGAGCTCAAAGGAACTGTGATTACAAGCAATAATTACCTGCCCAGCTAGACTGAGTATAATCCTTCAGGGGAAAAAGTAGACATTCAGTGAAATAAAGAACTTTTAAGCACTCTTGATGAAAAGACTAGAGCTGAATAGAAAATTTGACTTTCAAATACAAGACTCAAGAGAAGCATGAAAAGTTAAACAAGAAAGAGAAATCATAAGGAATTTATTAAAGTGGAACTATTTACACCCTACTTGCAAAGATGATATTTTTAACTCATTAGACCTTTCTCAGTATTAGGGTAATTGGAGGGAATATCTTTCTATCTATCTATCTATCTATCTATCTATCTATCTATCTATCGATGGATTGATAGATAGATAGATACAGATGGCACAATGTGAGTTGAAGGTGAAGGGATGATATCTAAAAATAGAATTAGGGGGTAAGAGAGGATTATATTGGGAGAAGGAGAAAGGGAGAGGTAAAATGGGATAAATTATCTCATGTGAAACAGACAAGTAAAAACTATTACAGAGGAGGGAAGTGGGGGGAGGTGAGAGAGAATGAATGAAACTTACTCTCATCTAATTTTGCTTTAAGAGGGAATAATATGCACACTCAGTTGGGTATGGAAAACTATCTTACCCTTCAGGAAAATAAGGGGGAACTGAATGACAGGGGGTGGATTGTAGAAGGAAGGGCAGATTGGGGGAGGAGGCAATCAGAAGAAAACACTTTTGAGGAGGGACAAAGTCATAGGAGAGAATAGAATAAACAGGAGGTGGGATAGGATGAAAAGAAATATAGTTAGTTTTTCACAACATGACTATTATGGAAGTGTTTTGCATGGCTACACCTGTATAACCTCTATCAAGTTACTTGCCTTCTCAATGAGGGTGGGTGTGGATGGAGGAAAGGAGAGAATTTAGAACCTGAAGTTTTAAAAACAAATGTTAAAAATTGTTTTTACATGCAACTGAGAAATAAGATATACAGGCACTAGGATATCAAAATTTATCCTATCCTACAGGAAAATAGAAGGGGAAGGAAATAAGAGAAAAGGAGGGGGGTGATAGAAGGGTGGGCATATTTGGGGAAGGGGTATTCAGAATGCATGTTGTCTTAGGGTCGGTGAGGGAGAAGATGGGGAGAAAATTTGGAACTCAAAATCTTGTGGAAGTGAATGTTGAAAACTAAAAATAAGTAAATTAATTTTAAAAAATTCTCATGGATTATATTTTACATCTGATAAAACTTACCATGTGCTTTTCCACTGGTTTCTGTTTTACATTTATTAATAGTTCTTCAGATCCTACCTTACTTAATTTCTCAAAACCATATAGCAATAGTGGCATTATAGCAGCATTAAAAATAAACTTTTGTTTTTTGGGAAAAGCTTTGAATTTTTAAAGGAGTCTTGCAATCCCATCCATTCTTTTCCTTCTGTCAATTCTGTACTCAACTCTGTGACCATTTGAAATGTCAGTCTTTCATAAGCTGTCCATCCAAATGAATGCCATTATCCAGGCAACACATAATTTTCATTCACTTTGTCTTTCTACAAAAGAATTATAGCTCCTTTGATACAGCTTTCCAGAGGACAGAAGGAGAATTTGATTCAGGAAACCCATCAAAGCACTATGAGTCAATGGGAAAAAGGAGTAATTTTAACAACCTTGATCATGACTCAACTTTATCATCACTACTCCTCTTCCTTCTTCTCCTCCTCCTCCCCCTTCTCTTCCTTCTCATATTTGTGTTTCTCCTCCTCCTGATCCCACTTCTCTTCTGCCTCTTCCTCCTCCTCCTACTTCCTCTATTTAATTCTCTCCTGTTTCTCCTGCTACATGTATGAATATTCCTCAATTTACTTTGCTGGATCTTCCTCCTCATCACATGCACTAACTGCAGTTGTCCCCCAATTATCTTTCTTGATCCCTCTTCTATTACCACTCAATTTTATCATTTTTAACGGCTTCATCAGCTCCTATTAGTTCAATTACTATGTCTACACAGATGATTCTCAGAACTATTTAACCATCTTTTCTAAACTCCAGTATCTCACCATTAATGTCTTGTTGCATATCTTTGACTGGATATCTCATAAACATCCCAAACTCAATATATCTAAAAGAGAAATCACTATCCCCCTCCATGGAAAAAAAAAGAAGAAAATTCTATTTTTCCAGTCACCTAAGCTCACAACCAACGTATCATCCTAGACTCCTCACTTGCACTCAGATTACGTATTCAAACTTTATCAAGTCTTCATGTCGATACATTCACAGTATCTCTTTCTCTACTGAATATAGCCTTCACTCTGCTATAAGCATCCATCATTTCATACCCAGACTGTTGCAATATCTTTCTTTGCAATATCTTTCTTGATTTGTCTCCCTTCCTGAAGTCTTTCTGAACTCCTATCTATGCTCCATTCAGCTGACAAATGTATTTTCCTAAAGTTCTGATCTGACCATGTCATGGTAGCTCCATTCACTCTATGTGGTAACTAAGCTCCAGGGTCTCCCTATTAAATCCAGGATCAAAATATCTAATCCTCTATTTGGTTTGTAAAGAACTTCACAACCTTTCTCCTCTTTTAAGTCTTTCCTCTTTTCCATATGCTCTACCATCCAACAACACCAAACTCCTTGCTGTCCTTTGCACATGGCACACTTTTTCCCTGCTCTGTACATTTTTACCTATTGCCTCTTATATGTACAATACTCTTCTTTTCCATCTTTGCCTCCTGGATTGCCTGGCTTCTTTCAACACTCAGTTCCAATTCCAATTTCTATAAGAGATCTTTCCTGGTACCCCCAACTCTGTCAGTTCCTTCCCTCGGAGATAACTTTCCATCCTTTATATCATATATATATATATATATATATATATATATATATATATATAATGTGTAACTTTTTGTATGTTATCTGACTCACTAGAATATGAAATATTCTGCCACTTTTTTGTGTCCCTAGGATTTGGTACAGTATCTGGCATGTAGTAAGTGTTTAATAAATGTGGTTGACTGACAACTTGGTACAACTGGAGATGCTCTCATTTATAATATTAGAGCATTCTTTTTAGGAAAGCCATATAGATCAACAGGGTTTTGATACATTCTATTCCACCATAGACTCACAACTCAAGTTCATTTCTTTAGCGACCTATGCAAATGGTGGTGATTTTCAGTTTGAGGTAGTTCAGCAAAAGCTTGATATTTAGCTTTCTTGAGGGTGTAGTATATGCATCTCATGTAATTCCTTATTCCAAAATTAACATCTCCACTGAAAGCATACCATGTTCTCAAAATAGTATACCTCAACTCTCTTCTCATGATTTGTGAAGCTTCAGGGGACATGACAAATGTACAATTCAAGTTAGATGTGTTATTCTAAAGGAAATTGCTTCATAACAGGTTTTCATCCATTGCACAGTAAAGTGTCTGCAATCTTGGAGTTCCTGAAAATACATTTTTTTAGGTAGTTGGGGTTAAGTGACTTGTCCAAGGTCACACAGCTAGTAAATGTCAAATGTTTGGTCTGAGGCCGGAATCGAACTCAGGGCCAGTGCTCTATCCACTGAGCCACCTAGCTGCCCCTGGAACTACATTTTGTTAAGCCCTTGAGCCCAAATTTCCAATGTGTTAAATATTTAAGGTCATGCCTTTCATGTGGCTAGAACTCTGTTGTCAAAGTTGTGTCTGACTCTGTCTGACATGTCCTAAAATGTTTCCTCCAACCTCATTCTTCAAGAGAGCTCTGACTTTGAATTTTTTTTTCGTAATTTTTTTCTATGTAAAACAAATCTTACACTCTCTTTCAGTTTATAAATTGATCTATAACCAACAGTCTTTCAGGTTATAAATAGGTCATTGTCTGTATGCTGAACATCTGTTATAGCTGAACTATTTCAAATATGAAAGCCTACTCATCCTTTCTCAAATTCATTTTTTATATGAAGTAATCTTATGAGGTCATCTTTTTCATATTTGGAGCTTCTAGATTTTCTTTTGAGTCTTTTGACAGTGAGAATTTTCCACACCTTCAAAGAATTTACCAGATATCTAAAAGGTGTTATAGATTTTTCCAGTGATACAGATAAAGCTATATCTTATTCTCAGATATTACCTTACTAACTAGCTGTTTACCTCACATAACAGTTTTCTTCTTTTGGATTCCTTATCTTCAGAGATAGATGAAATATCAGCCTGATTTATTATGATCTTGATATTCTTTACTCAAATGTTAGTAAAATGTATCAGTATTTTATAAGTTCAAGCACTATCATTTGTGAAGTGTTGATTTCCAAAATCATTATCCGTGTTGACAAGTCTTATGATGTTCTCTGCTATATTTTGCATATCTACCTTGAAAGGAAAAAAAATAGCTCATTACAGTTATTACCAAGTTGACAGACAGCAGCCTTACTTCCTCTAAGCAGGAATTCATCGATCAACCACCAGCATTTTTCTTTCTTTGTCCCCGCCTGGATGCTCTCCTACCTCACAACATCTTTGTATATGTAGCATTATTTCATGTAGCACAAGCAGCTACTACCCCTCAAAGCACTCAGCTCTTCCTTTTTCAAGGAAAGATTAATATTTGTTTTCTAAATCAAAGTGATCAGTCTAATCTTTTTCGTGTAACCTTCTACCCTATTTTGTTGAAATAGGTTAGGATTCTCCTCTGATTCCTCAGATTCATTGGCTTCTTGGTTTTCACACTGAAGGTCTTCTTCCAATTTTTTTTCTTTTAAAAGGAATACTTCTATAAATACCTGGAATGTAGAGAACCATTCTTTGGGCCCCTTTTTTAACCTACTTTTATTGGAGAAAGACTATTTTAAACATTAGCAAAATAAGTAGAAATTTGAGCATCAAGAGAATTACTTGACCATGATAAAAGGGCAAACATCAAACATTAAGTGAAAATGCCTGAAAAATTCTCACTCCTCTCCATTCATACTTATTGTTTACATCCTCTTTTTACCTCTCTATACTTTTATTTCCTTTAAAGATTTATTACCTTTACTCTTTTATTAGTACTTGAAAAAAATTGACTAATTAATGTTTTGACAGCCATGCTCAACTTCCCTTTTACCCTTTTCTTACTAAATCCTAATTTCTCTCACAAATTTGCTTTACTTTCCTTTTAATTACTTAATTTATCTTATATACTGAATTCTCCTTCTCCTTGGGTTATTTTTCTCCTCCTTGGTTCCTTTTCTGCAATGCTTCTTCAGATTTGAGTTTTTTTCTCCTTCATTCTTAGTCAATTTTCCAAATTTTCCTTAACATCTCAACATTTTTTCCTCAAGTTTTTTTTTCCAAATCCAGCATCAGATGCTCTTTACAATTCTAGTATCCCCTAAAATACCTTCACAATTTATTCTTTTTCTCATTCATCACAAATTTGTCTCTTTCTCATGTCCCTTCTGAAAAAAAAAAGTATGCTCCTTGAGGATAAGGACTGTCTTTTGCCTCTTTTTTATTTTCAGCACTGACACATAATAGTAGCTTAATTTTTTTTTATTTGATAAATGTAGAAAGATCATGGAGTCATAAAAAAGGAGCTCAAAGCTGCTTCAGAGACCATATAGCTTACTCCTTTCAGTTTACAAGTGAGGAAACTTAGGGTCTAGATGATTAGATTATTTTCTCGAGATTATACAAGAAGTAAAGAGTGGAGATGAGATTTGAACTTGACCTTGCTATGCTAATGTTCTTTTCACCGTGCTATACTTTGTCACATAAACTTCTTACTCAAAAACTCAAAGGAGTCAGCCTCTGAGCATTCAGATCTGGTACACTGAAACCTGAAATTTTCTATTTTATACAATGTTTAAGCATTACCTCACCTCAAAAAAGCTGCTTCCTGCTCCTTACTCAATGCTTAACCATCCCCAAATTCATGCCTCCATTTCACTAAGATTTCCTAAAAAAAAAAAAAAGCAGTAACCTGCTTCCATAATTATGTACTATACCTGGAGTAGAATATGTCAATTTTAATTAGGTTTCCATTTCAAGGATATCAGCAATCTGGATTCATAGAACAACAAAAAATAAAATGAAATTATGACAGTTAATCAAGCCTCAATAGGTTATTGCCTGACAGCTTGTAGAGTAAATTTGACTTTATATGGTTAAAAATACTCCTATCACAGTGATCTTTTCTGCTTCCATAAAAACATTCAAAACCAGCCCATCCTTAATAACCCTGAAACACTTTACATGATGCCTGGTCTATTTTTTTCCAAAAAAAACTAAAAGAACAAATTTAAGACTTTAATTATCTTCTATCTCTTCCAGTAATGATCAAGAAATCAAGAGGTCTCAGAGGACTCTTTCAATTAGCCCAAAACTGCACATACAGGCAGCTAAGCAGGCAAAAGAGAGGACACCATTTGAGAGGTTATCAATGATCTCAATTGAGTAGTGTGGAAGTCCACCAGTGTTCTGAGCAAACATACTGTAAGGAGCCCTGCGTCCTTCAGTGTTCTGTTTTCTTAAGATAGTGGGGAGTTGGAGGGAGGCAGTAAAAATGGGAGTGTATTAATAAGAAAGTTCCAAGGTGAGAATCAGAAACCTACAGTGCTTTGACTCTGAGCATGGGGCAGGGAGACAGCAATTCTCTGATGAGGACACCACAAGAAAGAGTTCTGACCAGAGGTGATCCAGAAACTCCTAAAAACCATAATGCTCTGACCTAGGATGTTCCAAAGAGTCCTAAAACCTGTCATACAGTTTTATTGACTTCTTCTGTTTCTTTTGGATCTTGTAGTAAATTTACCTCCCTAGTAACCAATATGTTAAAAATATTTTTTTTGGATGTAGATTAATTTATCTTTCACATAGATTCCCTTAAACTCAGCTGAGAATAAAGCCTCCCTCTCTTCCCCACCCCCATGACTCAATCATTTGTTGCTCTTGATGTCTCCCAGTCCAATAAAACATTGAGTAATATTAGTAAAAAAAAATAGTTGTATGATCTGAGTTGTGGGTAATTAGGTGCATATCCTCTGCCACTCTTGGAATGTAAATTAGAAGTTGTCTCATAATCTGCCATAAAACATCAGTGAAATTGGTAAGTGTGGTGATATTGGGTCTATAGTCTTTCTGAAAGACACTATCAGAGAGATAGGGAATCAGGTGCTGGTGGCAGGACCTTGGGTGAGGGCAGCACTTGCAGTAGATATTTGAACTGCATCTGAATTTTTTTTTCTTTTATGGCACTCAGATCCCTCCTTCTATAGGGAGTAACCAAGTCTTGGTACATGAAAAGCCAAGATTGTATGAGAGAATTGAGTTTGCTTACACAAGAATATTTATAAACCTGGCAAGATTTAAATGGGCATGAAGTGATGTACAATAGAAAAAAATAAGGTTAAAATTTAGTTGAATAAATTATATAAAAAGTTCCCATAAGTTGAGGAGGTAAAAGTAGTGTTTATACACACCAATCATGGTTATGAGATCCAGCTTACAAATATAGTTTTGTATTAGAGCTGATACTTTTGCAAACCTATTCACTCACGTTAATAGCAAATTTACAAATCAAGAATAATTATTCAAATTGAATTTAAAAAACATAAGAAAAGGTAGAATCAAGGGCAGGTCATATGGAATAGTGGAAAGATCATTAAAAAAAGAAGGAATTGAGACTGGTGAGGAAAGCTAAGGATCATAAAAAGACAAAACAAGTATTTTATGTACACATATATAGACATACATACTCTCTATTTGTCTGTGCAGCCAGATGATCTTGTGTTCAAATTACCAGGTTGATAAACTACCAATTACCTAATGTACTGAAAGAATAATATTGTTGAATCACTTTCACTGGTTTCTGAAATATCGTTGAGACCAGAAAAGTCTCTGCTGCTACCTTAATTTTCATTTTTTAAAAATGCAAAAAGGATAATCTGAAAGCTATTAACCAATAGATGTATGACTTCTATTCCTGACAAAATTTTACCTGATATTTCAAAACACTTAATAACCATCTAGCCAAGGAAGCAAACTATTGCAAAATAAATGATAAGTTAGAAGAAATAAATTAATAGGTTCCCTTAGTAAGAAAATTATAAAACTAACTAAAGTAAGAGTTTTGAGGGAGCTTTTTTTTCCTAAAGGGAAATTTGAAAAAAAAAAAAAAACATGGAAAGGCAGACACCTAGACAGACAAATAGACAAAAAGAAACTGGAAAAAAGAAAGAATATAGTAATTAAAAAGATAACAACATAAATTGGAAGATGACTGACATTTGGAGAAAAATAGATAAATAAGAGACTATTTAGCCAAGGACAAATAAAATTTAACATAATTAGGAGAGAGAATTGACAAAATATAGTTAGAAAGAATCCTTGGGTACCTAAGGAAGAACTCAAGGGTTTACATGCTTAGACACATCATAGTTAGTTCTCAATACTACATTCACAAGGATCAATTTGTCTATCTATTGATCTATCTATCTACTTATATATCAACAACATGAAAGAAAAGTAAGTCATTCATGAAAGAATAACACTTACAATCACAATAGAGATTTCAAGAGCAGGGGATGATCACAGCATTTAAAATACATATTTTATGGGCAGAGCCAAGATGGAAGAGGAAAAGCAGTGATTTGCTTGAGCTCTTCCCAAAACTCCTCCAAATATCTGTAAAAATGCCTCTAAACAAATTCTAGATCAGCAAAACCTACAAAAAGACAGAGTGTAACAAATTCCCAGCCCAAGACAATCTGGACGCTTGATTGTAAAAGTTTATTGTGCTGGGCTGGGAAAGGAGTGCAGTTCAGGAGGGCCACACAGGCAAAAACCAGGCTTCAGATGACCTGGAACAGGCTTCAGGTGATTGAATCAAGGGGAGCCATGGCAGTTTCCAGACTTCTCAACCCACAAACACCAAAGACAGCTTAGAAGATAAGCAGGAAAGGTCTGTGGACCATGGTGAGAAAGGAGTTTGATCCCCCCCTCCAGTCCCTCTGCAGCCCTGGGATAGTGGCTGCTTCCAGAACTCTTGGCCTATAGATGGGTGAGTAGAAGAATGAGCAGCTGATCAGAAGGGGATTGCAGGGATCTCTTTTCTGGTGCTGAGGTAGGACTCTCTCACTTTGCCCGGGCTTGGATATGGGTTGCACTTTCTGGGTGGTGGTCCTGGGGCAAGAAGTATTAGTGTTGTGGTGGTGGTGAAGAGGGAATCCTCCTCACAGTTCCAAAGCAGAAAAGAGAGATTGTGGTTGTTTATAAACCAGAGCAAAAGTGAGGAAAGGAATAAACATCTCAGCCTTGATCGTACCACCTGAACTGAACTGAAAGAACTGAACATTTATAGGTCCCTAAAGTACCTCTGAAAATAGCTGCACAGCACATCCAAAGCTTGGGACAGTACATTCTGCACACTGGAAGCAAATCCCTACCTTAAAATATTTCCTTAAAAATTAGGATGCAGCAAATGGAAGCTAATGACTTTATGAGAAAACAAGACATTGTAAAACAAAACCAAAAAAAAAATAAGACAATATGTAATATCTCATGGGAAAAACAAATGACCTGGAAAATAGATGCAAGACAGATAATTTAAAAATTATTGGACTATATGGAAGCCATGATCAAAAAGAGAGCCTAGACCGCATCTTTCAAGAAATTATCAAAAAAAAAAAAAACCCTGACCTGATATTCTAGAACCAGGGGGTAAAATAGAAATTGAAAGAATCTACCAATCACCTCTTAAAGGACATCCCCAAAGGATAACTCCTAGGAATATTATAGCCAAATTCCTGAGTTCTTAGGTCAAGGAGAAAATATTGCAAGCAGCCAGAAAGAATCAGTTCAATTGTTATGGAAACACAATCAGGAAACCACAAAATTTAGCAGCTTCTAAATTAAGAGACCAGAGGGCTTGGAATATGATATTCCAGAGGTCAGAGGAGCTGGGATCACAATCAAATATCACCTACTCAGTAAAGCTGAGTATGATCCTTCAGGGAAAAAATTGGAAATTCAGTGAAATTGAGGACTTTTAAGCATTCTTAATGAAACAGCCAAAACTGAACAGAAAATTTGACTTTCAAGTACAAGACTCAAGAGAAGCATGAAGAGGTAAACAGGAAAGAGAAATCATAAGGGACTTATCAAGGTTGAACTATTGACATTCCTGGATAAACTCATGAGAACTTTGTCAGTATTAGGAAAAAACAGATAGATAGGTAGATAGATAGACAGATAGATAGATAGATAGATAGATAGATGGATAGATAGATAGATAGATAGATAGATAGATGGCACAGGGTAAGTTGAAATGAAGGGGAGATATATAAAAAATAAAATTAAGGGTGAAAGAGGATTACACTGCAAGAAGGAGCAAGGGAAAGGTAAAATGGGGTAAATTATCTCACATAAAACAGACAAGAAAAAGCTTTTATAGTGGAGGGGAAATGGGGATAGGTGAGAGGGAATGAGTGAATCATATTCCCCTTGGATTTGGCTTAAGGAGGGAATAACATACACACATATGGGGTGTGGAAATCTATCTTATCCTACAGGAAAATAGGGGGGAAATGGATAGGGAGGGATGTTAGAAGGGAAGGTAGATTGGGGAGGGGGTAATCAGAAGCAAATACTTTTGATGAAGGAAGGAGTCAAAAGAGAAAATAGAATACATGGGGGTTAGGATAGGATGAAGGCAAATATAGTTAGTTTTGCACAACATGACTACTACGAAAGTGTTTTGAATTACCATACATGTATAACCTGTATTCAGCTACTTCCCATCTCAAAGGGGGTGGTTGGGGAGGATGGAAGGGAGAGAATTTGGAACCCAAGGATTTAAAAACAAATGTTTTAAATTATTTTCACATGCAACTAGGAAATAAAATATACAGACAATGGGTTATAGAAATCTATCCTGCCCCACAGGAAAATAGAAGGGGAAGGGTATATGAGAAGTAGGGTAGATAGAAGGGAGGGTAGATTAGGAGAAGGCATATTCAGAATTTGAACTGTTTTGAGGTCGGGGGAGGGGCAAGATAGGGAGAAAATTTTGAACTCAATATCTTGTGGAAATGAATGTTGAAAACTAAAAATAAATACATTTAAAAATAAACCTGGAAAAAAATAAAAGAAATAATTTAGACAACTTAAAAAACCCTCAAATTTACAAAATAAAAATTAACATATTCCATAAACCAGCATTATGTGCCCAGCAAAAAGAAAAAAATAATAATACACAGAATATTCTATGAAATCAAAAGTTGGAGATATGAGAAGCAAATATTTTGATGAATTTATAATCAGTTTTTCAAATACATTATTTGAAAACAAACAAGATTCCCTCCAAAAGATAATTATTTAAAACAAATAACACAAAATTATTACAAATAAAATGTTGGTGCCCTCAGATTACTGTGTTGGCTAACAACTAAAGGTTTCTGAAAAAAAAGAGAAACAAGTGAGCAAAAGGAAATAAAAAAAAAAGAAAGCTAAGCTCCACTTTTTGATTATGTGTGATTCCTATTAATATAACTTAGCTATTTATGAAATAATGAGAACTTTATTTAGAATGGTGTTTTAAAGTTCTGATTAATTAGTGAGAAAAAAAGAGCCTATATTCCCTTCTGTTATAATGACAATAAAATGAATAATAATTATAACTTCAAATTGAAACAATCTAAACTCCTCCAATACAATGCCAAAGAGTAACAGAAACAATTCAAAAGGGGAATCTAACAATATTTTACTCACAAGAAACACATTTAATCCAGAACAGTCTAGATGGATCTAGATAGACCCACTTTAAGCTTTTATAACACCTCCTATGGATTTTCACAATAGTTTCCTAATTGGTCTCCCTGAGTCCAGCATATGTGTATGCATGCATATGTGTGTTCATAAATATATGGCATATACATATATGCATACACATATACATATATACACATACGTGCATAGAGTTTACCCCCAGCACAATGAAATCTTTTTAACACCAATTACTGTTTTTGTATTTATTTTTGTATCTCCTGTGAGGCATAGTACCTTATATAGAGTTGTTTTTTTTTAAGAGCTAGTTGAATTGAATTGAATTGAATCAGTTCAATATTAGAGAGTGATCTGAAATTTGTCATGCTATTGCCACATGATTAAAAGTAACACTAATGATTTTGAAGAAAGCTGAATTCAAGACATAAAATAATAAAATGAAAAGCAAGAATGATTTATTATAGTAAAATAATAATACCATTATTTCTCTGAGAAATCATATTATGTCAATATTAAATATATATATATGTGTGTGTGTGTGTGTGTGTGTGTGTATATATATATAAGCCTAATAATTCTGTAGCCAAAGCCATAGACAAAAATGTACAATTTTCTAAAAAAACTATACTTCTTTTACATAGTTGGATATTATAATACCCTACTATCAATACATAATAAATCCAAAAAAAGGAAAAATAAGAAAGAAATCATAGAGTTTCCGAGAGTATTAAATGAAATAGTCAAAATAGCTAGGTAAAGACAGATATGAAACAAAAATTTTAACAAAATTTCCAGCATTTGTGGAATTTTTACCAAAAAATGTTCAAATGAAGGTCTACAAAGAATATATAATCCAAATTGTTGTCCATTTATATATCACAGTGCAATTAAGGCATAAGAATTAGACCTGGCATAGTAAAGTCCTAGATAAGAAAATCTCTCTCTGCTGAAGCAGATCCACAGTTTCTCTGCAACTTGTCCAGGGTCACACTGTCAGCATCCAGAGGATGTAGGACTTCAGGAATATATTCCTGTTTCTGAGGCCAGCTCTGTATCTACTACCCAACACTGCTTGAATAATTTGACAATGAGTAAGAGGTCTAAAGTCTCATGGAAATTAAATAATTACATACTAAATAATGACTGGGTAAAATGAAGTTACAAAAACAATAAGAATACATTAAAGCTAATGATTACACAGATATTACAATATAAGACTCTATGGGATGAACCCAAAACTCTATTCAGATGAAAACTCAGAGCCAAGAATTACTCTCTCAGACAAACCAACAGAAAGCTAGAGAAAAACAACTAAGATCACAGCAGTAATCAATCAAATTCAAAAGAGTTAAACAATTGAGAAGCAAATAAATCCAAGAGCTTATTTCTATAAAAAGCTAACAGATGAATAATTAGTCCAATTTTTAAGAGGGAGAAATGCTGAATTACTAAAATTAGAAATGAGAGAGGTCATAACAGAGGAAAATTTTTAAAAAATCATAAAAATTCCAAGCGATTATGTTCATTTCTGTTACAATCACTATGAAAACCTAAATAAAAGCTTTATCCATTGTATTAAGTGTTAGGCTTGTTATGATAAATTAATATAAGATATAACAAAGAAGAAATTAATTTTCTCATGTTATCATGGAGATCACTATGACAGGGCACAAGCTACAATTTATATACAGCCCAGAAGAAACCCCCTCGAATATATTGATTCAAAGACAAATAATCAACCTTGGTTGTTTGAGAGTTCAGAACTTTATTATTCCCCTCTACATCTGCACTAGTGAAAGATAGATCAACTATACATAGAAAAAAAATTCAAATAATCTTGCAAAATTAGCTCCAAAGTCATATTTCCATCCAATCCCTCCCCAGGTAGCCTCACAAACATTACTCCATTATATTCCTTTCTATAATTTTTTCCCAGCCTGAGGCTTCATTGAGGTCTATAGCCAAGGATTGTGGGGTCTCTTCTCACAAAATCTATCCATAGGCTTTGCAAAATTGACAGGCTCCAAAATGCTCATTTCTGGAGTTCTGGCCCTTTTCTTTAATGTAGCTATCTCTTTGGGCTCCATGAAAGTTGTCTCAGCCTTCCCTTCCCCTACTCCTTGTTTCTTCTATGCTATCACTAAGAATAGAGTTCTCCTTAGGTTCTTTCACATGGACTAGCTGAGATGATTTTTAAAGGTCCCGTCAGAGACATGACAGATCATTATTCCTCCTATGTCATTGTTCCTCTTCTATTTCACTTAATGTAATTAATTGCATTTCATAAAAGTATCACCTGATAAGTCTTTTTTCTTATTTTAATTTAATAACTTATTATTGACCTTTTTTTGGTGATTAGGTGATCTGTATTTTAAAGGACCAAATTCTTTACATTTCTAATCACTTATAAGGAGGAATGGCCAGTTCTTATCTGTAAAAAGACAGTGGTAAGGGCAATTACTGAAGACGAAAGAGATAGATGGGTGAAGTAAGGTCCAAGCATCACCAGAATGTATAACTATTCTGGCAAAAAGCTTTCAGGCTTAATTAAGGAGCAAGTTTGGGCTGAGCAGAGGTCCAAAGCTGAGGGGAGGTCAAAATGTATTAGATCCAGTAATACTATGGAAGGAATAGCAAAAAACACTGGTGAATGGAAACCCCCCCCCCCGAGTCTGTGGAATACTCATTGTTTAATAATGATGGCATGCTATCTAGGTTCCATCCACCTCATTCACATACAACTTTTGCCTGATCAATTCATTTGCATCAAAAACAAACAAACAAACAAATCATGAAGCTCTTAGTAGAAGTTGTTTTCCAGTGTGCTAGTCATATAAATACAACTCCCTCCCCACAAAGACCTTAAATTCTATACAGTGGGGGGGGGGGAGAAAAAAGAAATACACACAGTGAATAAAAATGTATGCAAGGTAAGTTGAAAGTGTATATGCGTATGTGTGAGTTGGGGATAGCTTATAAGTATACAGATAAATTAAGGCTTCAAACTATAAGCAAGCTTAATTATATAAGTGCTAGATGAGAGTTTATAAACAGGAATCAAAATCTCTGTTCAGAAAATGTAATAAGAAACTAAATCTATTTGCTTAGATAAATTTGCAGCTATTAAACTCATATTCCGGAGAAGATTCTGCAAAGCTGATGGCATAAGTCAGAAAATTTGAAGCTCTCCAGATTTTCCCCCACAACAGAGATAAAATAGCACATCTGGGAAAAAAAAATAGAGCAGGTAAAAATAAATAAGAATAGAGGAACAATGTGAGTCCTCATGAGACAATCTGAGAAGATCTGAAGAAAAGTCTCAGGATGAGGTTCTGTCCTTGTGAAAAGTAAACATCTCCAGGCTAAGTCCACTTAAACAATCAGCTGCAAGCCCTGGGGTTAGCCAGGTTGGAAGGCTGCCTTAGCCTCAGCCTTAGCCACAGAAAATTTCATCCCTGGAACAGTGAGTGGAGTTGGGCATATGAGCCGGGGAAGATTGAGGAACCTTTCCTAACAAGGAATGCCAGACCCACCTATGCTGCAGAATCACAACCAAGATGGGAAGGAACCAACACATGCCTGGTGAATGCAGAAGCAGTGGGGTAGGATGCCAAGGGCTGTGGGCTCTTCCAGGAAGATGGAGGTCTTAGTTTTGGTTCCAGAACAGAGGGAAGAACTGAAAGAGGGTCTGGGGCCAAGGGCACCAATGGTCTTCCATACTCCAGAACTAGAAGTGACTACAAAATCTAAGCCACTACAAATAAAAAAAATGCACAAGTAAAGGCAAAAGAATCCAACCATAAAGAGGACCAGGGTTCATCTTCAGAGGAGGATACCATAACAAAGAAACTCTGTTATACCTTAAAGAGTAACATTAAATGATCACCTGCCCAAAAACGATTCACAGTAGAACTTTAAAAAAGGCTATAAAAATCAAATGAGAGAGACTAAGGAAAAGCTTAAAAAAATAAGAACAATCCAAGAAGAGCAAGAAGAGTAAGAAAAGAAAGTCAACCAATCAGAAAAGAAGATCAAGAATCTTAAGGAAGAAAATGACTCTTTTAAAAGTCAAAATTGGGCATGGCAAAGACAGTGAAGTTATAAGAGATCAAGTGATAATAAAACAAAATATAAAGAATGAAAAAAATTAAAGAGAATGTGAAACATCTCATAAGAAAAACAACTGATCTGGGGCAGCTAGGTGGTACAGTGGGTAGAACATGAGCCCTAGAGTCAGGAGGACCTGAGTTCAAATTTGACCTCAGAAACATAACACTCACTAGCTGTGCGACTCTGGGCAAGTCACTTAATCCCAATTGCATCACCAAAAAAAAAAAATCTCAAAAACAAAAAAAACCAGATCAAGAAGAGAAAACATTAGAATAATCAGACTACCTAGAAGCTATGATAAAAAACAAAAAAAAGAATCTTGATATAATAATACAAGAAATGATTAAAGAAAATTGTCCTGAAGCATTAGAAGAAGAGAGGAAAGTAGAGATAGAAAAAAGTCCACTCTTTACAACCTCAAAGAGATTCTATGAAGAAAACCCACAGGAATACTGTAGTCAAATTCCAAAACCCCTAGCTCAAGGATAAAATATTACAAGCAACAAGAAAACAATATTAAATATGGTGGTACCACAATTAGAATTACTCAAGACTTAGCAGTGGTGACACTAAAAGATCACAGGTCTTAGAACACTAGATATCAAAGAGCAAAAGAACTGAAGTTCCAGCCAAAAATATCATACCCAGCAAAACTAAGCATAATCCTGGATGAACAAAAATGGTTATTTAATGAACTGTCAGACTTTCAGGATTTTGTTTAAAAAAAGAAATTAATAGAATATTTGATATACAAGAGCCAAGAGAAATATAAGGTAAATGCCAAAGACCAATTACAAGGGACTCAATATGAACTGACTGCCTTTTATTATCTAAAATGTAAAATGCATATCTAATATTGTTTCTAGTAATTGGATAGTTTGTAAAAGACCTGAGTATGATATGACTTTCAAAAGCAAAACCATTTAGGAACAGCTAAAAAAAAATTATCTTATACAGATGAGTATAAAAAGGAAGAACTGACAGATAAATTAGATAGGGAAGGAGAGCTGTTAGTTCTTGAGACCTACTTTCATCTGGAATAGGTTCAAGAGGGAACACAATATGTATACATCTAGAAAAGTATAAAAAGTCATCTAAATTCAGAAAGAAATCAAATGCTAAGGGAATGAGGAACAGGGAGAAGATAAAGGAGGGATCTCTAGGGGGGAGGGGGAGGAAATAGTTCAAAAGGCGGTATGGAAGTGTGCTTAGATTTATAGGAATGAGGGATCCTTGGAGGGGTGGTAGGTTAAGTAATAGGAGAGCAAAGTAACAGGTAGAAGTAAAGTAGAGGAAACAGGAGGGATAGGAAATAGCAGATACACACAAACATAAAACAAAGATCAGGAGTAGAATTTGTTAGAGAAGGTATATGTCCACATATGTATGTGTATATATATATATATATATATATATGTATGCATGTGTGTGTATATATGTATATGTGTTTGTATATATCTATATCTAAATATGTCCATGCTTAATTGTAGCCTTCTGGAGGGGGGCAGGGGAAAAAAGAACAAAATAGAATGTTATTGGCTAGATTTTAAGAATTTCTGCAGTGACTAGATTATAAGAATCAGAGCATCTTAATGGAGACAAAATGGACTTTATATACAGAGAAAGACTATAGGAGAGCTCTAGGAGTGGCCAAGTAGTTTGCAGTGAGGTAAGAGAATGCCAGGGACCTGCACCACTAGGCCAAGGGAGAATAGAGCCTAGACAGGATTAAGGGTGGAAAGTGGCCTGGAGCCATAGGGAGGTAGGGTTAGGCTAGGTTAAGGGTAACAGAGAATTGGAAGATTGGGTGTAGGCAATAACAAAAGGTCAGTTAATGGGATTATAGCCTCAGGTGAATGCCAGAGATTTGGCCATGTGGGAAAGTTCAGAGTTTTCCATTTCTGGAGTACAGATCCCAAAGCCATCATTCCCCCTTCAAACAAATGGGACCCACATTCTTTTGGGGTATGAGGTGAAGGTCTCAGCTTCTGAAACTGCTTCCTGCTGGCAAGGGGTGTAGGGCTGTGGCTGCCTCTAGGGGGTCCCAAAGAGGAAGCTGACTGGAACCAAGGCCAGACTGCATCTGGGGTATGATGGGGGAACATTGTCTGGTACCCACTGTTTGCTACCAAGTGTAGGTGAATGGCTTATAGTCTGGAAGACACAAATCTGACAGAAAAGACTGCAGGGCCCAGATATAAAGCAGGGACTAGATTTACAACCCAATTTTGAAAGGATAAAACATCTTTAGCTCTGTTTGGATTCAGGCAATTCAGTTTTCCAACTATGCGGTATCAAATCCACCTTGTAGCCAGACTCAGAAATAGCCAGGTGGGTAACATTCCCTTTCAAATGTACATAATGGGGAAACTGAGCCAGGAGGATTCCATCTTAGACTGAGGCTAAAATTGTCCTCTCAGTTTTTCCAGATGCTGACTTCCCACCAGTATCACATTCTCTGAGTAGCTTGTGGCATTTCTCTCAGATGGTGGATTATTGATTATCAATGGATTATGATCTATCACACAATTCAAAATAAAATCCTATGAGCTTTTACCCCAACAGCAAGTTTCACTAACGACAGTTTAGGATTTACAAATCACACTTATATTTGTCCTGCTGTAAAAAGCCAATCATTCGAGATTTCTATATGCTTGCAAGTTCTCAGCAAGCCATACATAAACCAAACAAGCTTTTTGACTAGTTTACACATAAAAACAATAACCAACAATAGCCAAATTATTTTAGCAGTAACCAAATTATGAAAAGTTGCTTGACATAACTGATACAAAAAGTTCACCAATTTGAAACTAAAAACAAACCCATTACCAATTCAGGTGACTTCCATTTTGTTAAATGCATTTCCAAATTACTTTATGCAGAGATTCCACATGTCATCATTAACGATTAAAACTACAACTTTAAAAGAGCTTGCTTACCCAAGTTCAGAGGCCAGCTTCTTTACCTTGAGCAGAATGTGCTGACCCTGTGTGATGCTTCTAGGCAAAGGTTGCCTTAGGGCCCATGGCCATTGCCAGCGGAGCTCATGATGTAGCTGCTGCCCCTCTCCCCTCCTTCCTTTTCCAGGTGGGGGAGGGCAAAATCAAAGGTGAGGGGTAAAAGGTGAAACTCTCTTCTCTTATGAGAGGGGTTAAGAGATACCCTCTTGACTCAAGGGAAGGGAATGGGAGAAAGGAGTTACCAGGGTTGTAAGGAGGAGTTTCAAAACTCCTTAATGATCAATCACAAAACCTCAAGAAGCTGCCAAGATATTTTAGCTATTTTAACTTTCCCCTACAACCTCCATGAAGGAGTATTCATGGGAGTAAAGGGAAGGGAGTAAGTAAGCTTCAGAGAACCAAAAAGCAGCTCCAGTTCTCCCCAATCCTCTAGCACCAAGAGAACTGACAGAATTGGGCATATACCTCCAGATAGGGCATCAGACCTCATCCTCTATGCTGTGGAAGGTGTACCCAGGTCCATGGCCTCAAAACAACCCAGTGGACTGAGAGCCTGAGTGTGTCAGGCTGAGTGTGAGAGAGCCTTGCAACTATTTGCCTAAAAAGTACCTCCAAACCTTGGTGCTTGGAGAGCAACCCCAACTGCAGAGCAGGAAAGGAGGGGGAAGGGAGGCTTACATACCTTCCCGTCTTGACTGGAGAAGAACTTGGGATTAGGCAGTTTCCCCATACAGGCCACCAAAATGGTGAAGTTTAGGGGTTTAGGGGTGCTAGGACCCCAAAATCAGAATGCATGAGAACTGCGTGAAAGGATTTGACCCAAGCCTTCTTTTAGCCAAAAACATGGTTTATTAGAACATATGTCACATTGGGTAGATTCTTTTTTTAAAAAAATAAGAATCATTTTTATTATTTATCCAGAATGTTGTTGCTTAAGGAATAGAAAACTTAATGAGAAGATGAGAATAGCAATAGCTAGCATTTATATTGGGCTTCAAGGTCTGCAAGAAAGCATTTTACAAGCATTGCTTCATTTTATTGTTACAACAACCCTGTGAGTTAGAAGCTATCATTATCCTCATTTTTACAGATGGAGAAGCTGAAATGAACAGAGGTAAAGTGACTAGCCCAGAGTCACAGAGCTTGTAAATGTCTTAGACTGCATTCAAACTCAGATTTTTCCTGACTCCAGATCTGGCATTCCATCCACTACAACATCTCCTAGATACTTGGGTAAGAAATGAGAGGAAAACCTTTGTGGAGATTCAGAAGGGGAACTCTAAACACTGTAGGGTAAAAAGATTCATGATACAGGTTCATCTGAGGCACTTGAAAAACTTTATAAGGAAATCTGAACTGCTGAACTTTTATTTGAATAGAGGGAAATTACTTTTTTAACACATGATAGAAACTGTACTGTTTTGGAGACAAGAATATCAGGCAGTGTCTTTGTACTTTTTGCAAGTTTTTGTTTGCCCATTGTATGACAACCTTATTAGAGACATTCTCTAAATGTGAGACTAACAGCTTTTCTGTATTGTGTAACTCCAGATTGGAATCAAGTTACTTCCTTGGCTAGGTTTCTTTTTACTGACATTCCTTAGAATTATCTTCAGAACTCTTAAAATAATGAACAAAGAACAAAGTTTTTTTAAAATTTTCTTCCCCAAACCACATCCATATAGTCTCCATGATTTCATTGCAACATTCTTTAGTGTTTTTTTTTGCAATATATGTGTGTGTGTGTGTAAATTATATATGTATGCCATATATATATATATATATATACATATATATATATATATATGTATGTATGTATACACACACACACACACATTTATATTTTGTTAGAAATCTCTGAAGATAGGTATTTCCTGCCATCTATAACTCTATTGGATAAAGGTTATATAAGAAGTATAGCTAGTGTTAAATAACTTTTTTTACTTAATTATTTTTAGCTTTCAACATTCATTTGCAAAAGATTTGAGTTCCAAATTTTCTCCACATCTCATCCCTGCCCCCACCCCAAAATGGCATGCATTCTGAATACCCCTTGTCCTAATCATCCCTCCCTTCTATCTCTCCCCCCTTTCTCTTATGCCCTTCCCCTTCAATTTTCCTTTAGGGTAGGATAGATTTATATGCCCCATTTCCTGTATATCTTATTTCCCAGTTGCATGTGAAAACGATTTCTTTTAACTTTGGTTTTAAAATTTGGGGTTCCAAATTTTCTCCCTTCCTCCCTCCCCACCCACCCTCATTGAGAAGGAAAGCAACTCAATACAGGTTATACATGTGTAGCCATGCAAAACATTTCCATAGTCATCATGTTGTGAAAAAACTAAGTATATTCCCCTTAATCCTATCCTACTCCCATTTCTTCTATTCTCTCTTTTGACCCTGTCCCTTCTTGGAAGTGTTCGCTTCTGATTACCCCCTCCCCCAATCAGCCCTCCCTTCTGTCATCCTCCTGCTCTCTTTACCTCTTCCCCTCCAATTTTTGTACAGTCAGATACATTTCCACACCCAATTGAGTGTGTATGTTATTCTCTCCTTAAGCCAAATCCGATGAGAATCACATTCACTCATTCTCTCTCATTTTCCGTATTTCCCCTCCATTGTAAAAGACTTTTCTTGTCTGTTTTATGTGAGACAAATTACTTCAATCTACCTCTCCCTTTCTCGTTCTCTCCACATAATCCTCTGTCACCCCTTAATTTTCTCTCCACATATCACCCCTTCATCTTCAACTCACTCTGTGCCCTTTATCTACCTACCTATCTATCTATCTCTATCTATCTATCTATCTATCTATCTATCCATTCATAAATATAATTTTTTTTCCTCTCCAACTACTTAATATTGACAAAGGACTCAGCAGTTACAAATATCATTTTTCCATGCAGGAATATAAACAGTTCAATGGTAATAAGTCTCTTATTATTTCTCTTACTTGTTTACCTCTTCATGTTTCTCTTGAGTCTTGTATTAAAAAGTCAAATTTTCTATTCAGCTCTGGTCTTTTCATCAAGAATGCTTGAAAGTTCTCTATTTCACTGAATGAGCATTATTTCCCCTGAAGGATTTTGCTGTTTGCTGGATAGGTGATTCTTGCTTGTAATCCTATCTCCTTTGCCCTCTGGAATATTATATTCCAAGCCCTGTGGTCCCTTAATGTAGCAGCTGCTAAATTTTGTGTTATCCTGATAGTGTTTCCAAAATACTTAAATTGTTTCTTTCTGGCTGCTTGCAATATTTTCTCCTTGACCTGGGAACACTGGAATTTAGCTACAATATTCCTAGGAGTTTTCCTTTGGGGAATCTCTTTCAGGAGGTGATCAGTGGATTCAATTTCTATTTTGTCCTCTGGTTCTAAAATATCAGGGCAGTTTTCCTTCATAATTTCTTGAAAGATTATGTCTAGGTTCTTTTTATGATTATAGCTTTCAGATAGTCCATTAATTTTCAAATTATCTCTCCTGTATATATTTTCTAGGTTAGTTGTTTTTCCAATGAGATATTTCACATTGTTTTCTATTTTTTTCATTCTTTTGAATTTGTTCTACAATGTCTTAATTTCTTATAAAGTCGCTAGCTTCCAATTGCTCTATTTTAATTTTTACAGAAGTAGTTTCTTCAGTAAGCTTTTGGACTTCTTTTTACTTTTGGCCAATTTTGCTTTTCAAGGCATTCTTCTCCTCATTGGCTTTTTGGACCTCTTTGGCCACTTAAGTTAGGCTATTTTTAAAGATGTTATTTTCTTCAGTATTTTTTTGGGTCTCCTTTAGCAAGCTATTAACTTCTTCTTCATGATTTTCTTGCATCACTCTCAGTTTTCATCTACTTCTTTTACTTGCTTCTCAAAATCATTTTTGAGTTCTTCCATGGCCTGGAACCAATTCATATTTTTCTTCGAGGCTTTGGATGTAGGAACTGTGACTTTGTTGTCTTCTTCTGGTTGTATGTTTTGATCTTCTTTGTCACCAAAGTAAGATTCTATAGTCCGAGGTTTTTTCCCACTGTTTGCTCATGTTCCCAGCCAACTACTGGAGTTTTAAACTCTTTGTTAAGGTAGAGGTCTGCTCCCAGTGTGGAGAATGTACTGTCCCAAGCTTTGGGGGTTTTGTGTAGCTGATACTTCTAAGGACCTGTAAATTTTCAGTTCTTCCAAGGTGCTATGATCAAGGGCTAGGTGTTTACTCCTTTCCTGGCCTGTGCTCTGGTCTATGAGTGACCACAAGCACTCTTTTCTGACTTGGAACTGTGAGGAGGATTCTCTCTTCATAGGCATTACAAGCTACACCATGCCAACACTCCTCCTTTCCACAGGACCACCACCCAGAACTGTGACCCTGATCTAAGCGTGGGCAAAGCAAGAAAATCCTGCTCCAGCAGAGAGATCCCTGCAATCCCCCTCTGATCAGCTGCTTGACTCCTCCTCAGTCTTGGACCTGAAGCTCAGGAAACAGCTGCCACCCTGGTGCCATGCTTGGGGACTGGGACTGGGACCCCACTGTGCTTCTCTCTCAACACAGACACAGACTTTTCCTACTGACATTCTAAGTTGTTTTTGGCATTCATGGGTTGAGAGGACTGGAAACTGCCACAGCTGGCAGTGATTCAGTCCTATAAGGCCAGCTCCAGGTTTGCGGAGGCCTGCGCACCCATGATGAACTGCGTTCCTCTCCCAGTCTGGCGTGATATACCTTTCAGATGAACCATCCAGGTTGTCTTGGGTTTCACTCTGTCTTTTTGTGGGTTTTGTTGCTTTAGAATTTGTTTAGAGCCATTTTTAACAGGTATTGGGGGTTTGGGGGAAAGCTCAAGCAAGTCACTGCTTTTACTCTGCCATCTTGGCTTCTCCCCTCCCTGGCAGACTCTTAAGGAGTCTGAATGTTAGTGAGGTATTGGCTAGATATTAAGAATCTAAGCGGTGGTTAGATTATAAGAATCAGAGATGTGAGCATATTTTTTAATGGAGGGAGTACTAATCACTGGTGGTATTATAAAAGGATTCATGTAGAAATCGTCATTTGAGTCATAAGTTAAGCCTTGAAAGGGGGTAGGGCATCTAGAAGATAGAAGTAAGGAAGGAAGGCATCCTTTGCTATGGGTACAGTTTGTACAAAGGCACAGAGAGGTAATGTTGTGTATGGTGAATAGCAATTAGGATATTTGGCTGAAACACCAGTGTATAAGAGAGAACTGAGGAATGATTCTAATAGACTGCCCTTCTATAATTAATGACAAAATCTGCATTTTCAATACAGGCCTCTTTGGAGCAGCTCTTGCTTCAGCCCAGGGACATTTTCTTATACTCACCTTGAAGAATCAGTGAGGCATAGAAGAATTCTGTTCTTGGGGTCAGAAGGCCTGGATTTTCAATTCTGACTGACACTTTATGCAAGTGACCTTATAAAAATTATGTTACCTACCCTGACCTTAGTTTCCTCATACCTTCAACTGATCCATCCATCCCTGCTAGCTATTGCAGCATATCTCTCTTCTCTTTATGACTAAACTCTTTAAGATTTCCTACAGTTGGTGTTCCCTATCCCTTTCCTATCACTTGCTTCTAAAGTCTACACTCTGGCTTTCAACTTCATCATGTCCAAAGTTCCCAATGATCTCTTAAATGCCAAATTTGATGACCTTTTCTTTCTATCTTTTTTAATATACATTTATTTATTTGTAGTTTTCAACATTCATTTGCACAAGTTTTTGAGTTCCAAATTTTCAACCCATCTCACACTCCCCCCACCTCAAGATGGCACGCATTCTGAATACCCCTTCCCCTAGTCTGTGCTCTTTTCTTTCTCTCCCCCCTTCTCTTACCTCCTTCCCCTTCTACTTTCCCATAGGGCAGGATAGACTTCTGTACCCCATTTCCTGTATTTCTCATTTACCAATAGCATGTGAAAACTTATTTTTTAAACATATATTTTTAAAACTTTGGGTTTCAAATTTTCTCTCTTTCTCCCTTCCCACCCACCCTCACTGAAAAGGCAAGCAACTCAGTATAGTGAGTTATGTGCATGTGCAGTTATGCAAAACACTTCCATAGCAGACATGCTGTGAAAAACTATTTCCCTTAATCCTATTCTGCCCTCCCATTTATTCTATTCTTTCTTTTCACCCTGTTCCTCCTCAGAAGTATTTACTTCTGATTATACCCTTTTCCAATCTGCCCTCCTCTCTATCATCCCCCTGCTCTCTTGTCCCCTTCTCCCCCTATTTTCTTGTAGGGTAAGACAAACTTCCATACCCAATTGAATGTGTATGTTATTCCCTCCTTAAGCCAAATCCTATGAGAATAAGATTCCCATTCCCTCTCACCTTCCCCTGCTCTCCACTGTAAGAGACTTTTCTGTTTTTTCTTTGTGAGATAATTTACCCCATTCTACCTCTCCCTTTCTTCTTCTCGAGTATAATCCTCCTCATCCCTTAATTTTATTCTCCAGATATGACCCCTTAATCTTCAACTCACCCTGTGCCTCATCTCTATCTATCTATCTATCTATCTATCTATCTATCTATCTATCTATATATCTACATACATATAATTTTTTTCCTCCAACTACCCTAATACTGACAAAGGTCTCATGAGTTATAAATATCATCTTTCCATGCAGGAATGTAAACAGTTCAATCTTAATAAGTCTCTTATGATTTCTCTTTCCTGTTTACCTCTTCATGTTCCACTTGAGTCCTGTATTTGAAAGTCAAATTTTCTATTCAGCTCTGGTCTTTTCATCAGGAATGCTTGAAAGTCCTCTATTTCACTGAATGACCATTTTTTCCCCTGAAGGATTATACTCAGTTTTGCTGGGTAGGTGATTCTTGGTTGTAATCCTATCTCCTTTGCCCTGGAATATTATATTCCATGCCCCGCAGTCCTTTAATATAGAAGCTGCTAAATCTTGTGTTATCCTGATTGTGTTTCCACAGTACTTGAATTGTTTCCTTCTGGCAGCTTGTAATATTTTCTCCTTGACCTGGAAACTCTGGAATTTGGCTAGGAGTTTTCCTTTGGGGATCTTTTTCAGGAGGAGATCTGTGGATTCTTTCAATTTCTATTTTGCCCTCTGGTTCTAAATATCAGGGCAGTTTTCCTTGATAATTTCTTGAAAGATGATGTCTAGGCTCTTTTTTTGATCATGGCTTTCAGATAGTCCAATAATTTTTAAATTCTCTCTCCTGGATCTATTTTCCAGGTCAGTTGTTTTTCCAATGAGATATTTCACATTGTTTTCTAATTTTTCATTCTTTTGGATTTGTTTTACAGTGTCTTGATTTCTCATAAAGTCACTAGCTTCCAATTGCTCTATTCTAATTTTTAAGGAAGTATTTTCTTCAGTAAGCTTTTGGACTTCCTTTTCCATTTGGCCAATTTTCTTTTTAGGGCATTTTCTCCTCATTGGCTTTTTGGACCTCTTTTGCCATTTGGGTTAGGCTATTTTTTAAGGTGTTATTTCTTCAGTATGTTTTGGGATCTCCTTTAGCAAGCTGTTGACTTGTTTTTCATGATTTTCTTGCATCACTCTCATTTCTCTTTCCAGTTTTTCCTCTGCTTCCCTTACTTGCTTCTCAAAATCCCTTTTGAGCTCTTCCAAGGCCTGGGACTGATTCATATTTTTCTTGGAGGCTTTGGATGTAGGAGCTTTGACTTTGTTGTCTTCTTCTGGTTGTATATTTTGATCTTCTTTGTCACCAAAGTAAGATAATATAGTCTGACTCTTTTTGCACTGCTTGCTCATGATCCCAGCCAATTACTTGAGTTTTAAACTCTTTGTTAAGGTAAGAGTCTGCTTCCAATGTGGAGAATGTACTGTCCTAAGCTTCAGGGTTTTGTATAGCTGTTTTCAGAGATACTTGTAGGTACCTGTAAATTTTCAGTTCTCACAAGGTAGTATGATAAGGGGCGAGGTGTTTACTCCCTTCCTCTCCTGTGAACACAAGTATTCCTTTCTGTCCTGTAACTGTGAGGAGGGATTCCTCTCCATAGCCACTACAAGCTCCACCATGCCAGCGTTCCTCCTCACCCCAGCACCGCCACCCAGAACTGTAACCCAGATCCACACATGGGCAAAGCAAGAGATTCCTGCCTCAGCACTGGCAAAGAGATCCCTGCAATCCCTCTCTGATAAGCCACTGGTTTTTCCCCTCAGTCTGTGGGCTGGAAGCTCAGGAAGCAACTGCATCCCCCAGGGCCATGCTCTCAGGGAATGAAGCTGAAACCCCACCTTCCTTTCTCAGCACAGACAGAAATAGACTTTTCCCACTGACCTTCTAAGATGTCTTTGGATTTGTGGGTTGAAGAGTCTGGAAACCTCCACAGCTGCCTGCGATGCAGTCCTCTGAGGCCTGCTTCAGGTTATCTGAGGCCTGCGCACCCAAGCTGTGCTGCTCTGCGCTCCCAGCCCGGTGCGATACAACTTTCTGATCAATCATCCAGGTTGTCTTGGGCTGGAAATGTGTTTCACTCTGTCTTTTTGTGGGTTCTGCTGCTTCAGAATTTGTTTAGAGCCATTTTTTATGAGTATTTGGAGGGGTTTGGGGGAGAGGTCAAGCTTTCACTCCACCATCTTGGCTCCACCCCCCCATTACCTTTTCTTAATTCTCATCCTTTTTCAACTGAATTTGTTTTCTTTCCACTAAAAGCTTTTGAATTTCCCTATTATTGTCAAAGTTCAGCTTTGGATATATTGATTTTAAGATGCCTACAGTACATCTGTTTTGAGGTATACGAAAGATATTTGGAAATACAAAACTCAAATTTAGGGGAGTGGTTAGGATTGTATAAATTAATTTTAGAATCAGTAGCTTAGATATTATAATTGAATCTATGGGAGCTGATGATGCCACCAAGGGAATAGTATAGAGGAAGAAGAGAAAAGGACCAGAAAAAGAGCCCTGTGGGTCTCTGTATATCTAAGATTACTTTGACAAGGATGGAGCAAAGGAGACTGAGAATCATTGGTCAGAAATGTAGGAGGAAAATCATGATGACGCTACTCGTGGAAACTTAGAGAAAAGAGAGTATCAACAAAAAGAGTGTGTTTGACAGTTCGAAAGCCACAAAAATTCAAGAAGGATGAAGATTAAGGAAAGATCTTTGGACTCTAAAGTCTTTCCCTAGTTTAGTCCATACCCTTCTCAATGTCCAATTGACTTGCTTAAGCATAGCTCTGGCCATGTCGCCCCTCCTATAATCAGTTCCAATCATTCTTTATCACTTCTTTATCACCTCCAAGATGAAATACAAATTCCTATTTCCCTTTTAAAGCCCTTCATAACTTGACCCCTTCCTACCTTTCTAGTCTTTTTATACCTTACTCACACCCATTTACTCTGAGATATGACAAGACTTGCCTTTTTGTAGCTCCTTCCATCTCTTGATTCAGGACATTTTCACTGAATAAAATTCTTGGAATTCTTATCATTCTCTCTCTCCTCATCTGTCACCTTCTATAGGAAATCTTTTTTTTTTAATTTTCTTTAATTCTAGTGCCTTACTTCTGTTGGCTATTTCAAAGTATTCTGTATATAGCTTGTTTTTACATATTCATATTGTTTGCATATTCTTTCCCCCATTAGATTGTGGATTCCTTGAGAACAGTGATAGTCATTGGTCTTTCATTGTACCCTGAATACTTATTAGGAACTTAATAAATTATTTTGAATTTACTGAATTACTGATCAGATGTCCTTTAGTTCTAAGTCTATGATTCTGCAATCCTGAACTCAGTATTGAAAATTCAGGTACAAATTAGAGCCACTTCTAGGTCACTCAGAATGATTTGGCCAATATGACGAGTGCTAAAATTAAAGTTTTGTCCTGTATTCTGGAAAGAGTAGTGGCTTTTTAATCTGTTTATTTACCCATGAATTCACTTATAGAAACTCATTTAGTACATTTTTATTGGATTATCAATTCAGTTATGCATTACTTTATTATTTATATGTTTATGAAAGTATTGATTTGTTCATTTATTTTTATTTAAGTACCTTTGAGGATGCCTCTTCATCCTTTACTCCCTAGGACACAGGAATGATCTTTTTTAATGATTTGTGAATAAACTTATTTACCTACCTACTGTACCTTAATCCTATTAGAAACTCTGGGACCAGTCTTTACCTGGGTTTATGGGAGTATTGGAGTAATAAGAATTATGAATTTAGGTCAATAGTTTAAAAGATGAGCATCAAATCAGGATTGGAAATTTTGTTCCCAAAATCTAGCATTTTAGAAATTTATTATACTTCTTTTTTTTAATCTCTTATAAATACTCTGTGCTTCTCAAACCCATTTTAAGGACTCTGCCAAGAAAATTCAATAGGACTTACGTGGAAAGTGGGTTACAAAGCTTCTTTTACTAATAAAATATCTGGATTTCTCTGAGGGAGAAGAAGCAAAAAAATTTTTTAAAAATTGCCATTCTCTCCTTCATCCTACCTCATCCTTGGTATTCATGTACAAATATATCTGGATGTCTGGCATCAAACCATCTAGGCTTTAAAACACTTTGGTAAGGAATAAATAGAACACCTGAGAATTAAGCAAAAATCCAGCATATCTTACATTTCAATATATGATCTCTCTAATTAGATTAAACTACAGTAACTATTATGATTAGCTAGTCCAAACAAATATTATGTTGAGTAACATTTAAGTTTTAAATCCCATAACTCCACCTGGAGGATCTTTTTAAATATGCTATTTCTTTTGTTTGAAGAAATTGAAAATTTTTCATTTAAAGCAGATTCATTTCCTACAGTTTGACAGAATACTCATGTTGACTGTGGATCTATAATTGTATTTATGGGAGTTGGAAATAAAATATTGATATCATTACTACTGGTTTCTAATGTCTCTGTGTTCAGGAAACCCTGTCTCTAACATTCCTTTTAAGAGATTAATTGGAAACTGTTTTTCACTTACTATTAAAGCTTTTCCTGTTCTCTTCTAACATCTCTGGTCATGCTTATTGCTACTGTATAAGGAAGGCAAAAGCAGACAAATTGAACTGCTATAGTCTCTGTTTCCAATTTTCTTTTCTTTAAAACCCTAGAAATGCCTAAGACCAAATGTAATTAAGCATACATTTCATGGAAACAGGGTCATTTCAGTAACTTAACTCTGGATTTGGACTTTTGAATATAAAGTGCTCTGAATGTTCATGAAATAGCTAGATTGATTTTTCTATAATATTTTGACCAGAAAAAGTATCCAGTCACTTTCTAGATTCTAGCACTTATACACTTGCTCTTTCCTGTAACTTGAACAACTATACAAAGTCACAATATGCAGCATGCTTGTTAACTACAACATGATTTGTATAATCTCTTTTTATCTCAGAAATTCAAAACCATCAAGAAACTTTGAAGAAAAGCACTCCCAGCTGTCTTTTTTCTTAAAGATGCACATGTTAATTCCCAGGTTGTAGTATTTTTTTGTTGGTTTAGTGAAGAGAAGAAAGGTAGGCAAAGAAAGGAAGATTGAAGGCAAAAAATAAACCTTCTTTTATGAAAGTATATTACTTTGGAACATAGAAGGATTTTCTTAATAAGTAGAAAAATATTGATATTATGTAGGCAAGGCAATATCACATTCTATTTTCCAAAACAGGACTTTGTTTACTTTACTCTTTTTTTTAATCTCTCAACTCCTACAACATTTATAATCCATATCATAAAATTTGGCACTAGGCTATTAACTGTCACTGTCATTCTTTATGCTATCCAAGTACCTTTATCAAATCCATACAATAACATTTAAAGATCTGCAACGTTAAGGAAAGTAGAGATGTATAATGACGAAATCAGTGTCTTTTTAAGAGGGAAAATTAAATTTGTGACTGAGTGAAGGAAGAAGGAACTTGTGAGAGAGGAGAGAAGTGAAAATAGAAACAACAATTAAGAAGTTTGTTGTTGTTGTTTTTTAAAGGAATGCCCAAGGTAGCTTATCTAGACCAGCTATGGTGTCATTGGGGAAAAAAAAAACACTTGGCCTAATTAGATCAGTATTTAAATACTGGCCCTAACATTTTCTAGATATATAACCATGAACAAGTAAACTGTTCTCTCAGTTGCAGTTTCTTTATCTCTAAAATGGAGGTGCTTGTACCACCTTTTCCCCAAGACTGAGGAAAGTATTTTGCAAATTTTGAAGTACAATGTAAATATGAACTATTACTTTTCTCTTTAACATCTATACTTTCTCTGTCTTCTATAGTTTCTGCTTAAGTGCCTCGTGAGGCTATCATTTGTGTCAACCCTATAGCAGGTAATGCAAAAATTCAGTTTACAATGAAAATAAATGAAAGGCAAATTCTGTGGCGATTCTGTGCCACCATGTTGTCCTTGGTGACAATACCCCTATCATTTAAACAAAAAGTGTTTCACAATGGGAGTTTTAGTATGTAGCTTTGGTAGTTTGATAAACATCAAGCAGCTGGGTATTAATGAGAATACATTCAAGTAAAAGACTTTAGAGAAATCAATTGATAAGAGCCAGAAGTAGATTGGCCATTTTAGGCCCTTATCCTCATGTTTTGAAGTTTAATGGAACACACACACACAAAAATGTAAACTATAAAATGAATTCAATAAGTGGGCACTATAGTCAACAGAATTTGATGTCATCTGTGCCAAAAAATCTGTTAAATAGAAGTACACTAAAAATGCTGTTTATTCATTTATTTTATTGATACATTTTATAATGAAACAACAGATATGTTTCAACAAAGAGCTGAAAAACTAAACTCTTCCCAGAAGTGCATTTCCTTAAAACAGTTCAGCAAAATCTCCTAATAGCATTCGAAATGATAATAATGAACATTTCCACTTCTGTAATTTACCTATTGTTATCAGAAAAGAATGATGAATACTTAAACTTTTGTACTCTTTATCAACACTATGCATTGTACTTATCCTGTGAGCCTCTGTTTTCATGCCTTTTAATTTTGTTACAGGAGTAGTGACTGAGTATGTTCTTTCACTGGCCCTGCTTATTCAGTAATATTTCATATATGTTCTCCCATATTTCTCTAAATGTTTCATATTTGTTATTATTTATGCAGCTGAAATATTCTATTAAAACCATGTACCATGTTTTGTCTTGCCATTCATCAAACATTCGGCACACATTTTATTTCCACTTTTAAGATCCACAAACTATGTTAGAAGGATTTTTAAAATGCATTACTCCCCCTTTCATATACTATGGTACAGCCAAATTACCATTCTCTTTATTGCACATCACACTCCTATCTCCCATTTTTTGTGCCATACCTAAAATGCACTCTTTCCTCCTCTTCATCTTAAAGAATTCCTCTCTTCCTTCAAAATACAGATCAAGTACCTTCAAATGAAGATGTTCTTGATCCCCTCAACTGCTATTGCCCTCTCTTCCTCACTACCTTATATTTATTATTTTTTTTTCTGTATGTATTTGTTCTTTATACATTTGGCTATGTACATCTCGTGTCCTCTGGTAAAATATAAATTCCCTGAGAGTATTTTTTTATTCATTTTTTTTCTTTTCCATTTGCCTCACATAGCACACTATCTGGTACATTGTAAACTCCTAATGAATGTTTCAAGATTGATTATATCCAATTTTGTAAATTATCTCTTGATAATTTGTTTGTAGTAGCATTAGTCCTTTGAATCAGTTTGTATATTACTTTAAAATCAGGTGGTATAGCTGTGAACACTAAATATCTTACAAGTTTCTTGTTTTACTTTATTTCTAGGAAAGTGATTTAGTATATACACATAATTGCTATATATCTCCTGGTATGTTAACTTCCATTTTATTTTTTATTTTGTTATTTTAAATCAGATTCTGTTTCATATTTCTTCCTTATGATTCTAGTTTTAAATTAAAATTTCTAACATTTTCAGCAACACGAGTGCTATTTTATATATATATATATATATACGTATATATATGTATATATACGTATATATATATATATATATATATATATCTTTTATGCATTTATTACTATAGTATTTGCTTTTTAAAACTATTATTAATATGGGGGTATTTTTCCCCTTTTTTATACCATGGCCAGAAATGCTCACAGTCTATCCATTTTGCTTGTCTACTCACCTGGATGAGAGAGATGGGAGTTATCAACTCTATTCCTTCCACTGAGGTGTTAGACCACCAATTCTTACCACCTGTATTCTCTTAGGCCTTACAGATTCTTGAAACAAATCTGATCTACTGGTGTAAATTAAGGATCTTTGGGTTTTGTAAACTTTCCCTTGGCAGAACACTTGGGATTTCCAGGCTTTTCCATATGTCCTACAGCCAAATTTTTTTTTATGTGTTATATTCCCCATTTAGAATGTAATCTTGAGAGTAGGGACCATCTAGCTTGTTCTATTTGTATCATCAGCACTTAAAATTATGTGCATGTAACATTTGCTTTTTCTTTCTATTTGCTTTTTCTGTAATTCGTTCATTCATCCACTCATGATTCTACCATGGTTACAATGAGTAGGTTTTAGATATATTACTGAAGTTCTCTACTAGTATGTTAACATTTTTTTTTTGTACCAATGTTTATCAGTGAATGTGGTTTGCAATTTATATTTTCTTCTTTACCATCCCTGGATTAGTTATGAAGATTATATTCATCTTATGGAAGAGAAGTGTAAATGTCTTTCTCTACTTTTGGGAATGCTGGCAAAATTGACTTCTACATCCATGTTAATCAGCAGGGTTTAATTTTCCCCATTCAGAATTCATTTATGACTTTGTGTGAATATTAGTTCTTCTTGGGATTAGTTTATTTAAAATCTCTAATTCCTGTTCTTATAATTTGGATATTTTATTGAAATTAACTATCTTAATTAAATTTTAGGCTAATTACTTTATTAAATTTAGTAATTTCCCATAATTTTTTTTACATCCTTTCCTCTGATTATAAATTTCAATAATTTATCTTTACTCTTGATAATTTTGTTTCTATTTCTCTTTTTAAAATTAAAACAGATTTATCAATCTTGATGCTTTTAAAATATACCTCTCATTTATTAATTTAATTTCTTCTGCTTTTCATTTTATCTCTTCTTTGATTTTTAAAATGATTATATGTAACTGATTTTAGGATTTTTATATCTTGATTTTCTAATTTATTTGTTCATACATTAAATTAATCATTGATCTCCTTAATTGTTTTGCTAATATGTGTTCAGATACAAATTTTTCCTCAGAACTATGTTTAATGCATGCCAAGAATTTTGTTGCCACATTTTTAACATCCTATTTATTTATTTATTTATTTATTTTTTGTTATTTGATCCATTGATTAGTATACCACCATTTTCTTAATGTTGCAGTTTATTTGTAAAATATGCTTAATAAATACTCTATAAACTTTCTTGCCACTATGCTTTGGAACTACTCATTCCTCCTCCTAGGACATCAGTAGTTCTACCCCCATGTTGTCATTTTTGAGTATCTGGCTTTTTGTTTGATTGTTTTTTCCCATGTCCTCCCTCTAGTTATAAGATAGTTTTCTTTACATTTTAATGGGCCTGTACATCTCCTACTTTGGGGAATGATATCTCTGATCTCTGATTTTAAAGAACTGATTATGTTTCAACAGAATATCATTGTGGACTCCTATATATGCATAAAATATACATGTAAAGAAACAAATACAACCAAAAAAACTGTGTTACCACCACATTACTTCTGTGACTTACCAGTGATAGTGGCATGTATTGCTCTGACTGATGAGTTTAGTCACTTAGGGTCAGGTGTAATTGGGTTAAAATAAAGGTGATAGGATAATTAATCAATAAAAAGCTCATTGCCTGGTCAAAATCAAACAATTAAATCAAAGTGATTCATACATATTAAGAAGAAAAAGAAAAAAAATGCGGGAGAGGGTAGCTAAGTGGCACACTGGATAGAGCACTGGTCCTGGAATCAGAAGGACCTGAGTTCAAATCCGACCTCAGACCCATAACACTCACAACTTGTGTGACCTTGGGCAAGTCACTTAACCCCATCGCCAGGCCAAAAGAAAAAAAAAAGGTAGAGTGTCCCCAGAAAAGGAAAACTTCAAAACTTTTTAAATTTCTTAGGAAATCAGAACCCCGTAACAGTGGAGTTTTTGACCTGGGATCTATCCACCATGGGATCCATGAATAAATTTCAGGGACTCCATGAATTTGGATGTAGAAAATATGTTTGTTTTGACTACTCTCTACCTGAAATTTAGCATTTCCTTCACTTATTTGAAAAAAAAAATTAGAATGTGAGCTTCAGGACAGCAGGCACATTGACCCACTGTTGCTGAAGGTATGAATTTCTCTAGGTGTTTTGTTTTTTTTGTTTGTCATTCTTCAATACAAATTTTCTTATGCATTAATTATATCATATTCTAGCTCTTTCATTTAACATCATCAATGAGAAAATTTGCTCAATTCAAACTGATATTCTTTAATCTGTGATTTGGTTCTTCCTGGTGGTTTTCAAGACTATTTTTTTCTCTTAATCACTAAAATGTCAGTGCTTATGCATTGATCAGGGGATGTTGGACAGTCTTTAACTCCAGAATCGGGTGACCAGGGTTCAAATCCCATTGCTTAGCTATCTGCTTGACCTTCACGCAGTCATTTAACCTACCTAGACCTCGTTTTCTTGATCTGTAAAATGTAGTCGTGTGCTTCTTAATAGTTTAAAAAATGCTGAAGGGGTCTTGAGTGTAAAAAAAGTTTTAAAAGCCCCATAGAGAATGCCCCTCATATTGCTTCTGTGCTCTAAATCTATGATACTGTGACTAAATTCACTGTGAATCAAAATTGGGGTTTCTCTGTTGTTTTCTAGGGGATTCTGCTTTACTGTACTTTTCTTACTTATATTAATAATTACAAAAAATATAATTGTATTTTCTGAATTAGTGTACTTGAGCCATTCTATCATGTTTCTTTTTTCTGCTGGCCAAAAATTCTTAGATTGTCTTGGCATGTTCCATCTCCAGTATCATCTACTTTGGGGCTAGAGTCCTCATATTTTCAAACTGTTCTTGTCACTTAGTTGTTCTTAAGATATAGATAGATAGATTGACAGATAGATATAGATATAGATATATCTATCTGTCAATCTATCTATCTGTCTATCTATCTATCTATCTATCTATCTATCTATCTATCTATCTATCTATCTATTTTTTTTAGGCAGTCGGAGTTAAGTGACTTACCCAGGGTCACACAGCTAGTAAGTGTCAAGTGTTTGGTCTAAGGCCAGATCTGAACTCAAGTCCTCCTGACCTCTATCCACTTTGCCACCTAGCTGCCCCCTGTTCTTAATATTTTGATGCATCTTATCGTGATTGCAAGTAGTTTGTCTCAATCATTCTCTTTTTTAAAGCACCTACTGTTTTATACATTTTATACCACCTATTACATAATTCTATACTTCTCTACCATATACTACAGAATATATATATATAAAATCTCCATATCTATATCTATATCTATATCTATATCTATATCTATATCTATATCTATATCTATATCTATATCTATATCTATGTCTATGTCTATATCTATATCTATATCTATATCTATATCTATATCTATATCTATATCTATATCTATATCTATATATCTGTCTATCTTATTCACTTTCTTTTAAAATTTTTCTCAAAGAGCTGTAATTTCTATCTGGTATCCTGCCTACAAATCCTTTATTATTTTTCTGTAGTATAGAAGAATTTTTTTTCAATAGAGGCAAAATAAGCATTTATATAGTGCCTATTATATGTCAGGCACTCTGCTAAGTTATTCACAAATATTATCTCCTTTAATTCTCACAATAACTTTTAATTAGCTGTAATAGTAGTTCCATTCTAACTTTTGTTGGTACAGTTTCATAATCTGCAGAAATATTTCTTTATTTTCTATATTTAGCTTTGGTTTTTTTTTTTTTTCAGAGTCTAACTATTTCTTCATCATATTGAGTTCCCTTTTCATTTACTCATCTTTTTAGTCTCTCTATTCCTTTTCTGAGTATTACCTCATACAGATCACATAGCTCCCCAACTTTATGTTGTTGCTTCTTTTTTTTTCTGACATTTGGTATACTTTTTTTTTTTGTTTAGATGAAGGGCAGTAATAAACTTGCCTTTAAAAAGACTACTCAGCCTTTTGGAGGAATGTCTCTTTAAAACTTGTTTTTACATTGATGATTTGTATGTCTATCAATCTGAATTATATTTATATTGCGATCCTGTCAAAATAATTTAAGCTTATTGGTAAACAAAAGAATGGAATGTTATCTATATCTGTATTTCATTCATTTTGCCAAAGGCCAGGCTATGAAAGTACAAGAAATGTGGGAGATAAAAGTGGTCCTAAGGAAATCTTGGGAACGTCAATTCATAGGACTGGGATTTTTATATACAGAAGGCTCCCCAGGTTGTCTGCCTATTTCCTTTAGGATTGCTGCTCTGAAAGAAAATAGCTGTAAGTAATAGAATCACTGAGGTCATTCTGTAACAGGTGAAGTCAATTATTTAATGAGAAATTCAAGTCATGCTGTAACATTTAGCTGAATACTAGCACAAGAGATTTGACCAGTTGTCTGATATGTTGTAGTGGAGGTTCTTATTCAGCAGTGGATTGTACAAGATGGCTTCTGACATCCTTTAAAACTCTCACATTCTGTGATTCTGTAAATTGTGTCACTCATTTTCTCTCCCACAGGTGGGATAAAGCTGTCAAGTGCTTGACAGAAGTCTGCATTTGATACTTACTGAACTCAGTTGGATGGTGAAAGCAGACTATCTTTTTAATCTCCTATATATTCCACAGCTTTTCTTGGATCCCTACCAGGAAGTACTCCAGCATAGAGGCTGTTTAGTTCATCAGGGGATGTTCATAAAGAACATCACTGCTGCTTGTTTCCTTAGACCGTAGGAATGCTCATATTTTAGGGTTTTCTTCTGGCTTTAATTGGGCTGCCACTTCTCAGGCACAATTAGGCACATGTGATGATTTTCCATACACAGAAAAGTGCATAAGCAGACATTTCACTGCAGATGAGGTACACTCAAGATTCAGGGATAGCTGGCTAATTAGCAAGCTTGTGTCCATAATTGTGCATTTGTAGGCAAAAATAATGCCTTTGATAACAGAATCCATGTTTAGAAAATGTTCTATGCAAAAAAGAAAGGGTTCTGATGCAAACAGGATCAAAGAAATTCATAGTTAAAGGGGATCTCAAAAGTTATCTAGTACAATCTGAAGTATACTGAGAATACCCTCCATGAAACCCCAAATGAACATAGCATGGTGGAGAGAAAATTGAATGTACTGCTATCAAGACTTGAGCTCATATTTTGCCTTAAACACTTAAAAGCTATGTAAGCCTGAGCAAGTTACTTAACCTTTATGAAACTCATTTTCCTCTTTAAAAAAAAAAACAATGGGTATGAAAACAACTCCTACCTTACAGGGTTGTTGTGAAGATCAAATCAGGTTTTATAAAGCTCTTTGCAAACCATGCCAAAGTCTTCTGTTAACTGATATTAACTTTAACAATCAGTTTTCTAGTTTTATTTAGATCTTTAGTGAGAGATGACCCACTACTTTGTAAGGCCGGGTCAATTACACATTTGTATGTATCTAATTGTTCTGATGTTTTTCTTTATATTGATCTGAACTCTATTCTTTGAAACCTGTATCTACTGTTCTTTTTCAGCCCACTGGTGACAAGCAAAACAAATGAGTATCATTATGTCATTCATGGTAATTTGAATATAATGTAGTATAAGCACCAGAAATTTTATTTGCTACTTACATTAAAATGATTAATGAATATTTTAATATTTAATATTTTAAATATAAAATCTCATCTACATGTTATTTTCTGGATTTCACGGAAACAATCCCTTAAATGGTGTTTTATACTGGCAACCAGTATTAGGACCCTTTTAGTGATAGATTCCGAAGAATTCAGAAGATCTGGGAGAGTTACGCACCAAGATTGTGTTGGAACCAGCTTAAACCAGCTCAAGAGTGTTAAATTTTCATTGTGAGCATTTACACCTCAGAAATAGATAAACACCACAAACCATGGCTTAATTCATTATTGTTGTTGTTGTTGCTTTGTGATTATCTAGGTTTAAGGAAATGATAAAGAAAAAGTTCACATAGATTAAACTTAAAAGTGTGTTGTGTGTATCTTTTTATTTTTTTTTAGAGTTGTTTGTTAAATCAATTACCAACACATGCCAGGTTTCACCTGCTGAGAATGAAAAGAAAAAAAAAACAGATCTGAAGAGACATGACAAGGTCAAACAAAACAGTTCATAGGAGGGAGCAGACATAGAGCACTAGGTAGGAGTCATAGAACCAAGCCCCCAGCAACATCCAAAACAAGACTGAGTTCAGCACAAAGAAAATTAGTAAACAATATGGAGAGATTAGCACGAGTGTCAATAAATAAAATTTTGTCTCATGCAAAATTCCCACTGAATACAGCATCATTTATGGCTAGTGTCACCCCCCTCCCTCTTCACTCACTATGAGTATGCCACTGTGGGCTTGAAATGATCATCATGCCTAACTTTCTCAATGCATATATTTTTACATTCTGGGATTAAATTAGAAACTAAACAGGAGATATCTCCGTGGTCTAATGGCTATAATTTATATTCTTAAGGTATCCAACTAATATTCTGAGAAAATCTATTGTAATAAGTTATCATAAACTAGTAACAATACCCTTAAAATAGATGTCATCTATTAGTTTAGACATTCAATTAAAAAGTGAATGGACTACTTCATTGCCTGAATTTTTAGGTGTTTCATATTCTAGGCACTTTTAGAAATATGTGATAGGATCTTAGATTTAGTGCTAGAAGGAATCTTAAAAGCTGTTGAGTTTTTGAGCTCTTCATTTTATAGATGGGGAAAATGAGGCACAAAAGGTTAAACATTTTGCCCATGGTCAAACAATTTTTCCTGTTTCCAATTTTAGTGACATATCTGCTGTGCCATGCTGTCTCTTAGATAACAAACCATTTATAAATTTCACATATATATATATGTATATATATATATATATGTACGTATATGCAAGCATTTATATATTAAATGCATATATATGAACATGTGTATATTGATACATTATACACATATAAAAATATTCATCTATTATACACATGTGTATAGTCATGTATATACACATATAAATGTGTGTATGAAATCAAGGTAGAGAGAAAATAAATCAAACCTTTAAGCCAATGATACCTTTTCCTCAATATTTTAATTATTTATGTTTAAAGGAAAATTCTCTAAAATATATATTTTCAAATTTTAGACAACACTGTATTTATGCATATGTATGTAAATATATACATGCATATATATGTGTGTGTATGTATGTACATATGCAACGTATGTATGTATGTATATCTTAGAAGCCTTGAGAAGCAGGATTTGGACACATTTCTTTATGGAGTCAAATCCACTATATACTACATTATCTCCTAATAAGTTACACCTGGAGTCTACACTAGTGATCTTGTTGGTATAGGGAACTCCCAGATAAAGAAACTCTTCAACTAATGCAGAGTTCAGAAGGGGATAAGTGACTTGCACAGAATCATAAAATAACTGTGTCAGAAGCAGAACTTAAATCCCAGACATCTTGTCACCCCTATATAGCACTTTGTGATATAATTAAATAGGAGATCTGAGTCAAAGAGATATGGCTTCATACTGTTGTAAGAACAATGAAACTTGAATCAGACCAGGGGACAGAGAAGACAATTGTTGGAAACTTACCTGATACCACTGTCTCTGAGGGATCTTCCGTCACTTTTATTTACCAAACTTCCTTCACTAAGAGCATTGTTAGCTCATCTTGGGTCTAGTTATGGATTGGGATTCCTTTGATCTTTGCTTTTCTTTGGGGGAGCTATTCTAATATGTATCAATAACATCAATTTTGTTTGATTTCAGCTACCATCTGGGGAAAAACCTCTGGCAATTAGAAAGGGTATCTGCTTGCCTGCATGTCTTAAGATACTACAGTGTTGGTAAACTGTTTTTAATATCCTTAAGGACACTCATATAAAATGAATGTTGCTTTGGTTTCTTTTGTGAAAATGTGGAAAAACAGAAAATAAAAGGACTCAAAGAAATAAGGAATAGGCTATGGGTTTAGAGTTAGAATCCAATTGAGGTAATAGGAAAGAGGGGATTTCATCAGTTTTGTGCTCAGCATCCACCATTCTGCACTGGCTCTGAGTGATCGCACATCTTTCAGTCCTTTCCCCAGATCTCATCCCTGGTCATGAAGATAAGCTCTGACCTAGAATCCTGATCTTCTATCTTTTCTGGCAGCTATGTGGTTCAGTAGATAGAACACTAAGCCCAAAGTCAAGAAAATCTGAGTTCAAATCCAGCTGCAGGGAGTTACAAGCTGTGACCATGGATAAGTTACTTAAGCTCTTCCAGGTTTAATTTCTCCTACTTTAAAATGAACTATGAGGATCAAGAGACAATATTTTTAATATGCTTAAAACAGTACATAGCTTACAGTGGGTAATTAAAGGCTTGTGTGTTCCCCCATCCCCCACCCTTGCCAGCACTTTTCAATTGTCCCCTCTCCAACAGGACTTGTGGAGAGCTATTTCCTTGGCCATGAAATCATGATCCAAGGGACCGGGGTTGAAGAACCCTGGGCATGTCTCCAATGCCCTGTTATATTTGTAAAATGAAGTTTTTGATCAAGCTCATTTCTAAAGTCTTTTCTAGGTGTCGATTATCTGACCTAGAAAGAGTTCAAAAAAGTTTCCATAGGACTTTATCTATAACTAAAGCGATGGTTAGACCCTGTGAAAACCTAGGTGAGATTAATGTTGTTACTTTTAGCTGAGTCCTTTGAAAATCACATAGTTGGAGTTGAATTTACCAATAAAGTACTCTTTCATCTGGAATGTAATTTGTCTGTAGAACATTTAAGTTCTCATCTCTATTTTTAACCTAGTATGACTAAATGGATTGCATGTAGTTTATAATTTGTAATTGCAGGGCTATGTGGTGTGAGATTTGTGAGGCCAGTGCTGGATAAATTAGACTGGAGTAATGTGTTTAGAATACAGATAGACCATTTGGATAGTGTAGCTAAAAGAATAACCTTAATCATGAGAAATTGATATAGTTTAAGATAAATAAATACTATACAATAGTCCTTTGATTGCATCAAGAGATACAGAAAAAGTTCTTGATTCATAAAATACAAAATGTATATATACAAAAAATAAAATAAACACATTTCTATTTTAAAACACTAGAAAGAAATAAATGGAACTTTTAATAAAATGATAAGTAAAATCTATCTAAAAGCAAGAGCAATCATTATTTGTAATAGGGATAAACTTGAAGCCTTCTCAATAAGATTGGGGTGAAGCAAGGATGCCCATTATCACCACTATGATGAAAAATGCTATCTATCTCCAGAGAGCTGATGAACTCTGAATGTAGATTAAAACATCCTTTATTTAAATTTATTTTTCTTGCTTAATTTATTTTATTCTTTGTGTTTTCTTTTGCAATGTAGTTAATATAGAAATATATTTTGCATGACTTCACATGTATATTCACTATTAAATTTGTGACATAAAAATTTTGGAGACATAGTTTCTGGTCAATTAATCATTTTATTAATCATTAGTAGTGGATAATTAATAAGAGTGGTCAGTGGCACTCTTGAATTCCAAAGACCCCTCATAGTACCCACTCAATGCTTATATACCCTTGGAAGAGTAGGTGTTCCTATGGGTGACAATCAACTCTGATTGATTAACAGTTAATGAGAAGAATGAATATTATAATGAGAGGTGGGCTTATTCTAATGAGGGGCTGGATGGCTTGACTCATCACTGAATACAGAAACTGATCTTTTATTCAAACTAGACTTGCCTAGGGCAATCTAGACAAAAGGATGTCCAAACCTGGCTGAGTAGAAAACAAAGGGCCAAAATTTACCTTAGATTAAACAAATTTTAAAATTCTTTAGTTGGCTGTGGTCTCATACCCAAGATGTAAAAACATGTACCCTGGGGATTTGAGAAATTTTTCTCATCAATTATGTCCTTCAGTTCAATATCCTGAACAACCTACAGGTTTCTGAAAACAATCCTGGTTCTAATTCAACAACTGATTATTAATAAAAGAGAGAAATCACATTTTTTTTTCTCAAATTGCTTATCTTCTCAATGAGGAGGGAAAACAGAGAGATGGAGAAAATTTGAAATTGAAAATTTTAAAAAATGTTAAATGTTTTACATGTAATTGGCAAATATTTAATGAAATTAAATATATTTAAAAGTAAAAGAAAAAGGAGTCATTTGTGTCATGAGATAAAATAATACCTTGGACTCCTTTGACTATATTCAAGTTTAAAAATTCTTGGTGTCAAATTACTTGACATTTTATTATATAAAACTAATTAAATATAGTTTAAATATAACTCTAACATATATTTTCCCTCACTAGGAGCAAAAATTGATTTATTCTTTTTTGACAGGTACGGCATTTGAAGTCATAGTATTGGAATTTCATGGTGTGTTGTGATGGAACTATCTCAAAGAATTCAGAGTCAGACCACCACTAATCCAAGCATATGCATTTATTGAAGATTGACACTTCTCAGAATTGGGCTAGGCTCCAAGAGGAACCAGCAACTTAGTAAGGAACACAGGCAAATTTATAGAGTAATGATGCTGATTACACAACAGAAATTATGACGATTAAAAAGACCAGAAGGATTTGTTAAGGGATTAGGTAATGGAAGGGGTTATTTCTATGGTTCCATGGTCAAACACCCTGGTTGTCTCCAATTGGCTAGCTATCGTGGTCCTGTCTGGTCAAGATGGATAGCTAGGTATTGTGGTTGTACCTTGGGCTAAATAGATAACGTGACTATGGTTGAATACAAGAAAATACCTGTTCAAATATGTGAATTGGATCTTGGAATAGTGGCTAGCCAGGGCTAGAGACTGTATTGAGTCTGTTAGCCTATGGTATAGTCAAAGCCAGATTGTGTAATTAAATCAGAACATTCCTGCTGTGTAGTGGGGCCCATAAGGAAGTTAGAATATTGGGATGGGTATTTTGGAGAGCAATTTGGAACTGTGCCCAAAGAACTATAAAAATGTGCATAACCTTTCACCCAGCAATAGCACTTCTGGGGCTGTATCCCAAAGAAATAATAAAAATGAGGAAAAGAACATGTACAAAAATATTTGTAGCAGCTTTTTCTATGGTGGCAAAGAATTGGAAATTCAGGGGATGCTCATCAGTTGTGGAATGGTTGAACAAGTTGTGGTATATGAATGTAGTAGAATACTATTGTGCTATGAGAAATGATGAGCAAGTGGACTTCAGAAAAACCTGGAAAGACTTGTATGGACTGATGGTGAGTGAAGTGATCAGAATGAAGAGAATATTTTACATAGTAACAGCCATATTGTGCAAAGACTAATTTTGATAGACTTAGCCCTTCTCAGCAACACAAGCATCTAAGACATCTCCAAAAGTCTCATGATGGGAAATGCTATCCACATCCACAGAAAGAACTATGGAGTTTGAATGCAGATTGAAGCATACTATTTGCTCCTTTTTTTTTTCTTTTCTTTTGTTTTATTTCTTCTTTCTCATGGGTCTCCCCATTGCTTCTAAATCTTCTTTACAAGATGAACTAATGTGAAAATATGTTCAATAGGAATGTATATGTAAAGCCTGTATCAGATTGCATGTTATTTTGGGGAGGGAGGCAGACAGGGAGGGGGAGAAAGTTTAAAACTCAAAAGGTTATGGAATTGAATTTTGAGAACTAAAAATAAATTTTAAAAAATATATTAAAAAATAATATTGAGACTGGGGGGCAGCTTTATTGGGATTCTATCAATAAGGACAACATATTCAAATAAAAATGATCACTTTTAATGGAAAAAAAAAAGAATTATTACCAAGAATCATATAGTTATAACTGGGAGTAACTACAGCAGCCATCTTATTTATGCTGTACCTGAAAGGAATTTCCACTACAGTTTGTCAGAAAAGTAGCCATTCAACATTTGCTTGAAGACTCCAAAGAGGGTCCCATACCATTCCCTCTTGGATGGCTCTAATTGATAGAAAATTTTTCCTGGTATCAAACCTAAATTTTATTCTTTACAACTTTTACCCATCGAGCCTGGGCCTGATTTGGGAGACCAAATAGAATATTATTAATCTATATTCACATGATATTCCATGTAATACTTGAAAACAAATATCCTATTTACTCTACCAACACAAACACACACACAGACTTCTAGTCTCTTTGTTAAAAAACTAATTTGCTTCAAACTGTCCCCAAAGAATATGAACTCAATGCCCTTCACAATTTTGGTTGCCCTCTTGGAAAATTTTCAAGTTTATTAATGTCCTTCCTAAAGAGAAGTCTTCAAAACTGAATATAAGTACTCAATGTATCATCTGTCCAGGGCAGAATGCAGAGGGAGTATTACCTCTTTATACTACTAATTTTGTCTCTCATTGTATCCAAAGATATTTTAACTTTAGGGCAAAATTATCATAACACTTTCTAACATTGAACTTGCAGCCCACTAAATCCTCCTTAAATCCACTAAATCTACCCTCCCCACTTTTTAGACAAGATGGAAACCAATAAAGCCTTCCCTGTCTTATGTACTGTAAAATCAGATCTCAGTGTATTCATTTATCCCTATATAAATTCATCTTTTTAAATCAAACAAAATTCTCTAGCTTGTCAATATGATTTTAGATACTCATTGTCATCCAGTTCACTAGTTATGCCTACCAGCTTTGTTTCACCGTAAATCTCAACAAATACATAACCTATACCTTTATTTTAGTTGTTAATAAAAATTCAAAAAAGCACAGTGCTAAGCACAGATCTCTGAGACCCTTTACTGGAGACATAATACCAAATTGTCATTGAACCATCAATTGTTTCTCTTTGAGTCCTGTCATTAAATCAGCTACCAATACATTTAACTGTATAATTATCTAGACTATTGGATTTTTTCCACAAGGAGAGTATGGATTATGCTATGAAATATTTTGTTATCCATACCCAGAGAGAGAACTGATGGAAGAACTGATTAATTTAACATGGAAAAGGGAGTACAACCAAGCTGTATATTGTCACCTCATTTATTTAACGTATATGCAGAAAAAGCCTTCTTGGAAGAGCTCAAGAAGGATTTTAAGAGTCAAATTAGACAGGTAGAAGAAAAATTAGGAACATTAAAAAGAAGAAAAAGAAGCTTAAGATCTTGGCAATTCATGCCATTACTTCCAGGTAACATTATTGTGCTCAAAGATCACAATAGACAGCAACTGCAACCATGGAATTGGGGGAAAAAAACAAACCCTTTGTTCCTTGACAGAAAAGATATGGCATATCTGGATAGCATACTCAAAATCAGACATCCCCTTGCTGACAAAGGTCCATATGTCCAAAGCTATGGTTTTTCCTGTATGTGTGTCTGTGAGAGTTGGATTATAAAGAAAGCTGAATACCACAGAATATGTGCTTTCAAATTGTGATGCTAAAGAAAACTTTCAAGAGTTCTTTGGACATCAAGGAGATCAAATCAGGCAATACTTAAAGAAATTAATTCAGACTAAGTATGGAAGGACAAGTACTGAAGCTGAAAGTTAAATTCTTTGGCCCCATAATAAGACAGGACACATTGGAAAAGGCCCTGATATTGGGAAATATGAAGGTAAAAAAAGAAGGTGATGGCAGAGGATGAGATGGATAGATATTGTCATGTAAACAAGGAACATGACAGATTTTGGGGGATAGTGGAGAATACAAGGGCCTGGTATCCATGGTCTATGGGGTTATGAATTGTCAGACATGACTGAATGAATAAACGACAAAGATACAAATGGACATAAAGTTAGTGTAGCGTGAATTGTTCTTAAGAAAGCCACATTGCTTTTTGTAATTATTGTTATTGTTGTTCTTGTTTTCTTGAATATCAAATAATAGATTTAATGATTGGTTGTGGAAATTTTTTGAAAAATAGAAATTAAGTTTTTTGTCTTATTGTTTGCCACTTATTTTTTTTTTCTTCTCTTGAAAATAGGGACATAATTTTTCTTCATTAATGCCATGGCAATTCTTCTACTCTACACAGTCTTATAAGAACCTTTGAATTCAAAGTCATTTTTAGAGGGGCGGAGCCAAGACAGTGGAGTGAAAGCAGTGACTTGCTTGAGCTCTCCTCCAAATACCTGTACAAAATGGCTCTAATCAAATTGTAAAGCAGCAGAACCCACAAAAAGATAGAGTGAAACAAATTTCCACCCCAAGACAGCCTGAATGGTTTATTGGCAAGATATATCAAGCTGAATAGGGAGAGGAGAGTAGTTTTGTGTGGACTCATAAGCAAGGCAGGCCTCAGCGAAACAGGAGCAGTCCCCAGAGGACTGAATCTAGAGAATGCTGTGGTGACTTCCTTCTTTCTCAACCCACAAATGCCAAAGACAACTTAAAAGGTCAGTGAGAAAAGTCTATTACCCTGGTGAGAGAGAAGTGTGGTCCCAGGCCCAGTGTCCAAGAATGTCCCAGGGGGTGAATGCTTGCAGAGCTTCAGGCCCACACACTAAGGAGGAATTGAATGGTTGATCAGAGGCGAATTGCAGGGATCTCTCTTCTGGTGCAGTATTATCTTGCTTTGCCCATGCTTGGATCTTCATCACATTTCTGGGTGGCAGTCTTGGGTCGAGGAGAAGTGCTGGTGTGGTGGAGCTTGTAGTAGTGATACAGAGAAAATCCTTCTCACAGTTCTAAGGCATAAAAGAGTACTTGTGGTCACTCGTAGATCAGAACATAGGCCAAAAAAGGAGTAAACACATTGCCCCTTATCATACCACCTTGGAAGAATTGAAAATTTACAGGTCCCTAGAAGTGTCTCTGAAAACAGCTGCACAAAACCCCTGAAGCTTGGGACAGTATATTCTCCCCACTGGAAACAAAGTCCTACCTTAACAAAGAGTTTATAACTCAAGTAATTGGGTAGAATCATGAGCAAGCAGTGCAAAAAGAGTAAAACTATATTATCTTACTTGGGTGACAAAGAAGATCAAAACACAACCAGCAGAAGACAACAAAGCCAAAACTTCCACATCCAAAGCCTCCAAGAAAAACATTAATTGATCCCAGGCCATGGAAAAGCTCAAAAAGGATTTAGAGAAGCAATAAGAGAAGTAGAGGAAAAACTGAGAGTGATGCTAAAGGAGACCCAAAAAAATACTAAAGAAAATAAAACCTTAAAACATAGCCTACACAAATGACAAAAGAGGTCCAAAAAGCCAATGAGGAGAAGAATGCCCTAAAAAGCAAAATTGGACAAATGGAAAAGGAAGTGCAAAAGCTTATTGAAGAAAACACTTCCTTAAAAATTAGAATGGAGAAATTGGAAACTAGTGACAATTTGAGAAATCAAGGCATTGTAACACTAATCCAAAAGAAAGAAAAAATAGAAGAGAATGTGAAATATCTCACTGGAAAAACAACTGACCTGGAAAATAGATCCAGGAGAGAGAACTTAAAAATTATTGGCCTATCTGAAAGCCATGATCACAAAAAGAGCTTAGACATCATCTTTCAAGAAATTATCAAGGAAAACTGCTCTGATATCCTAGAATCAGAGGGCAAAATAGAAATTGAAAGAATCCACTGATCACCTCCTGAAAGAGATGTCCAAAGGAAAACTCCTAGGAATATTGTAGCCAAATTCCAGAGTTCCCAGGTCAAGGAGAAAATATTGCAAGTAGCCAAAAAGAAACAGTTTAATGTCGAAAAATAATCAGGATAGCACAATATTTAGCAGCTTCTACATTAAGGGACCACAGGGCATGTAATATAATATTCCAGAGGTCAAAGGATATAGAATTACAACAATGAATCACCTATCCAGCAAACTGACCATAATCCTTTAGGGGAAAAAATTAAAATTTAATGAAATAGAGGACTTTCAAGCATTCCTGATGAAAAGACCTGAGCTAAATAGAAAATTTGACTTCCAAATACAAGACTCAAGTGAAATATGAAGAGGTAAACAGGAAAGAGAAGTGATAAGAGACTTATGAATGTTGAACTGTTTACATTCCTCCGTGGAAAGATAATATTTGTAACTCATGAGACCTTTGTTAGTATTAGGGTTATTGGAAGGAAAAAATTATATGTATGTATGTGGAAAGATAGATTGATACATCAACAGACAGACAGAGAGAGAGAGAGAGAGAGAGAGAGAGAGAGAGAGAGAGAGGGCACAGGATGAGTTGAACATGTAGGGGTGATATCTAGAGAATAATATTAAGGGGTGAGAAAGGATTATACTGGCAGAAGGAGAAACAGAAAGTTAGACTGGGATAAATTATCTCACATAAAACAGAAAAGAAAAGGCTTTTACAGTGGAGGGAAGTGGGGGAAGGTGAGAGGGAATAAGTGAATCTTATCGTCTTTGGATTTGGCTTAAGGAGGGAATAACATACACACTCAATTGGGTACTGAAATCTATCTTACCCTACAGGAAAATAACAGAGGAGGGGACAAGCAAATAGGGGTGATGATAGCAAGGTGGATAGATTTGGTGAGGGAGTAACAAAAGCAAACATGTCTGAGGAGGAACAGGGTCAAAAAAGAGAATAAAATAAATGGGAGGCAGGGTAGGGCTAAGGGAAGTGTAGTTAGTTTTTCACAATATGACTACTATGGAAGTGTTTTGCATAACTACACATGTATAACCTATATTGAGTTGCTTGCCTTTTTAATGAGGGTGGGTGGGGAGTGAGAAAGGGAGAAAATTTGGAACCCAAAGTTTTAAAAACACATGTTAAAAGATTGTTTTCACATGCAACTGGGAAATAAGAAATACAAGAAATGGGGTATAGAAATATATCCTGCCCTATAGGAAACTGGAAGGGGAATGGAGTAAAATAAGGGGGGGGGATAGTAGGGAGGGCAAATTAGTGGAAGGGGTATTCAGAAAGCATGCCATCGTGGGCTGGGGGGAGGGGCAAGATGGGGAGAAAATTGGGAACTCAAAATCTTGTGGAGGTGAATGTTGAAAACTAAAAAAAAAAATTAAAAAGAAACCTTTGACAGTGACTCAGTAACCACAATCACTGGCTCTTTCAGTAACTCAGTATGTAGTTCACCTAGGTTAGGTGGTTGAATTCACAAAGGGCAATGTCATACTTTCATAGCATTTACTTACTATCTCCTAGGAGCAACTGATTGACATCAGCTAGCAAGAGAAGTTCAAATCTCTCAGATATTCACTGGCTCTATAAGCCTGCAGAAATCACTCAAGCTCTCTCAGCCTCAGTTTCTTAATCTACTAAAAAATGTGGATAATGACATCATTTATTTTATAGGGTTGTTGAAAGGATTAAAGGAACTAACATCGACAATACTTTGTAAACTTTAAAATTGTATTTAAATGCTATTTCCCATTAGTCCTGTGTGTAGTTCCGTCACTTACAGTAGAAAACATCATTTATAAAAATCATTAAAAAGAGAAGGAAAAAAAGAAATGATCAGGTCTTACTTTCTGTCTTGTACACTATTATTGTTTCATGCAAACAAAGCAAGGGTCCTACGTCTTCTTTAATACTCCACTTTCTCCTACATGGAAAAAAAAAGCAATATCCACAACCATTTTGTGTTGAAGTGTATTCTGCACTTGGCACTCTGCAAGTTATTTTTACATGTTATTATATTAATCCTATCTCACCTAACCTTTCTTCTTTGCATATCTTTTAAAACCTAAATTACCTCATAATTCCTCTTTCCTATTCATAATATTTTCTTTGTATTATTTATAATTTTGTATTAGTGAGTCACACATCCTTTTAGTGATCACTTGCTCTGCAGAATTTTATTCCTCCAGATATAAGGTACCTTTCCTTTGAATCCATTTCAATCTATACCCTCCAAATTTAGGTGCCTGTTACGCTATCCTGAGGTTTTCTCCTCTTTTACAATCTCTAGTAGGGAGTGATCACTTCCCCCAAAAAAAAAAATCTTCTCGTCATTCCCACTCTAGCAGTTATGTTTTTCCTCTTAATATAAAACCCAATACATAATTTCCCTTTGTTCATTCCTCTACCTTTTGAAGGATGAAATTATCATTGTGACAAGTCAGGAAGTTATTAGTTGCTCTGTTTTTGGCAAAGAGATATTTCTGACAGACATCCTAATAATTGAAGTCTTCAATCACTATTATATCATGCCTATATGCCAGATTTTTAAAATATATTTCCAGAACTCTTTGTGTAATTCTCTTTTTGTCCAGGTGGTCTGTAGTATTCTTAAAAAATAAGATTGCTTCTGTTTATCCATCTAGTGATCTTAACCTTTATTCTTTCCATAATGCTTCTCCCTTCTGATTTTCTAGAATTTGTCATAAAATATATATCTTTTAAAGTACATTATTCACAGTCCTTCTTTCCACTACCTTAACTATGTATCCCATTCTTCTGAACAAAGTATACATATTCAAAGCAATATTCCTTTCTTGAATTTTATGCTGTCTCAGTGTTATTTCTAATGTAGAATTTGGTTTCTTGTGTTAAGGCCTCTCATTCCTTTTATCAGATTACTAAGAACATGATGGGCATTTACATGAAAACTTTTAAAGTTATGAGTTTTTACCACTGACTCTTTTCTTTCACTTTTGTATTCCATGAAGTTCTGGGTGTCTCAACTGATATTCTCCTTCCCTTAATAAATAAACTTTCTATGGCAATGAGCTTTTTTATTCTACATAGGTTGTCACCTTCTTAGCCAAGTCTTATCTTCTCAAGTGAATTTTTCACTTATGTGTCACTTGTCTTCAGTGAGTAGCAGTGACTCAAACATAACCTGAAGGCCTTTGGTCTTCAAGTTTGGGGCAAATATTTAATCTTTGTCAATGTCTTTTAACATCCTTTGAACAGTATCATGTGAATAACCATTAGTGTTTATTTAGATAAATTTTAGGGCATTCTATTTGTTTCTTATAATCATAATCTGGATATACAACAGACATTTCAATTGTTGATATCATCTTGCTAGGTTGACAAATGCCTCTTTTGTTATTCCTGATTAAGGATTAGCACTGCCCTTCCCCCTCCACTTACTGCTTTTTCCTTTGCAATTAGTGAATATTCAATCTTTTACCTGAACACTGCTGTGGGTCTTCTACCTTATTCCTTGAAGAACAAGCAGCTACTTCTTAAGAACAGCATCCAGAGTCCTCCTTTTCATGAAGAAATGCATTTTTAAAATCTTCAAATATATCCTAGTCTTTTTCCTTTGCTTGCTCCTTTATGTGAAATTCTTACATTCTGAACACTACTGAAACAAGGGTTGGATTGTCCATCCTCTATTTCATATACTCAGTTTTTCCATTGAAGTACCATTTCTGAGTTTTACTTACATTCTTTAATTTGTCTCTTTGTTAATTTATTCATATAGTTATGCAATTATTTTTTATTCCTTTCTTTTTATCTATCATCTGCTAATCTATCTACAATCCATTTATTTGTATGTATGTATGCATTTGTTAAGAAGCACTTCATCTTCCCAGCTAACTGGGAATGAGAACAGGGGTTACTTGAGTTCTTTTACCTTCTCTTTTAGGAAAGTATTTATCTTACACTTGAAACAGAGTTACCATCTGCTAGATTTTGAAAGAAATGTGTTTTTTTCAAACTCAATATAAGTCAATGACAAATATTTCCTTCTCTCTATACAATGTAGTTCTTTTCCAAACATTTTTTTTCTCTTGGCAAAACATTTTGTTTTTATTTTATTTATTTCATTAAATATTTCCAAATTACATGTAAAAAAATTAACATTTCTTTAAATTTGTGATCCAAATGAAAACTCTCAGGAATATTATAACCAAATTCCAGAGCTCTGAGGTCAAGGGAGAATATTGTGAGCAGCCAGAAAGAAATATTCAATGAAATAAAGGACTTTCAAGCATTCCTGATGAAAAGACCAGACCTCTATAGAAAAATTTGACTTTCAAATATAAGACTCAGGAGAAGCATAAAAAGGTTAACAAGAAACAAAAATCTGAAGAGATTCAATAAGGTTAAATTCTTTATGTTTCTACATGGGAAGATGATACTTGTAACTCCTAAGAACTTTCTCATTATTAGGGAACTTAAAAGGAGTATACATAGAAAAAGGACTCAGATATGAGTTGAATATGATGGAATGGTATCCAAAAATAAATTAAAGGGTGAGAAAGAATTGCACTGGGAGAAGAAGGAAGGGAGAGGTAGAATGTGATAAGTTCTCTTACATAAAAGTATAAAAGTGCTTATAGAGGGGAAGTGAAGAAAAATGGGTGGTAGGCAATTACTTCAACCTTACTCTCACCCTAATTGGCTAAAAGATGGAATAACATAAGCACTCAGTTGGGTATAGAAATCTATCTTACCCTACAAGGAAGTAGAAGGGGAAGTAGATAAAAAGGGTATGGCTGATAAAAAGGAGGACAGATTCAGAGAGGAGGTGATCAGAAGCAAAATATTTTAAAGGATGAAAGAAGAAAGAGAAGATCAAACAGGGCAAAATAGGATAGGGGCCAATACAGAGTAAGCAATTATAACTGTGAAAAAATTACAGAAAATTTCTCTGAAAAAGGCTTCATATATCTAATATATAGAGAATTGAGTCAAATGTATAAGAACACATGTCATTCTCACCAACAAGTGGTCAAAGAATATTAACAGGCAGTTTTCAAATAAATAAATCAAAGCTATCTATAGCCATATGAAAAAATGCTTTAAATAACTGTTTATTACAGAAATGAAAATTATGACAACTCTGAGGTACCATATCACACCTATAAAATTGGCTAATATGGCAGAAAAAGAAAATGATAGATGTTGGAGGTGTAGTGGGAAAATTGGGAAACTAACATAGTGTTGATGGATTTGTGAAATGATTTGACCATTCTGGAGAGCAATTTAGATTTATCCTCAAAGGTCTATAAAACCATGCAAAAATTCTTTTTGACCCAGCAAAACCACTAATAAGTCTGTAAAGTCAGTTTCCTCATTTGTTAAATAGAGACAAAAATACCACAGGCTTATTGGTATAATAATCATTGCAAAGCACTTAGCACACTGGCTGGCACAATATAATTACTATATAAATTTTATCTGTTATTATTATCAGTATATAGAGGCCCAATCTCTCACCTAACTTTTAGATCCACCTCCCTCATTATACAATAGACATTCCAGACTTTATTTCTTTGAGATATTGTAATTTGAAAGATCTCACCAAAGGAGAACCAATTATTTTTCTCCTATCCCTACCCTGTCCACATTCAAACTTTTTTCATTTCTGTTTAAAGCACCAGCATTCTTCTATTCTCTAGGTTTGTAATATTAACATTATTCTCTACTACTCACTTTCTTATACCCCATTAATCCAGTCAGTTGCCCATCTTATTTTTTTTTAGGCAATTGGGGTTAAGTGTCTTATCCAGGGTCACACAGCTAGTAAGTGTCGAGTGTTTGGTTTGAGGGTCGGATTTGAACTCAGGTCCTCCTGACTTCAGGGCTGGTGCTCTATCCATTTTGCCACCCAGCTGCCCCCCACATCTTATTTTTTTCTACCTTCATCTCTTTCATGTGATCTCTTTTCTCTAGTCACATAAATATTACCTTAATATAGACCCTTTCTGTGCTCAACTATTTAAACAGCCTTAAAATTGATTCCTTAGCCTCAAATCTCTTAGTCTAATCCATTCTCTACTCACCTAGTTAAGTTATTTTTTAAGCATAGATCTTACCACATTGTTCCACTAATTAGTAAATTCTTAAGGTTCCTTACTAACCATAAGCAAACAATATATATTCATCTGTTTGTCTTTTAAAGCCCTTCACAACATGCCCCTACCTATCTTTCCAGAGTCATTATATATCATTATACTTTATGCACTCTACGGTCCAGTGAAACCAACCTTTTGGTTTTACTAAGGTTTACTAAGGTTCCTCATACACAGTAGTACTCCACTGGCCAACTCCATGCCTTCTGTCTATAATACATTCCTTCCTCATGATTCTCCCTTCAAACTAGATTATATAGATAAGTTAAAATTTACTATTAGAAATATTCAATATTTATGCAATTGAGATGGTAAGAACAACATTTAATTGCTTTCAATTCATGAACCATAAATCAAAAGAATCTCCCATTCATATTACTTTTAGGAAATATAAGTACCACCAAAATACTCCCCTACTCAAGTTGGTTTTTGACTGAAATCCCACATTTAAAGTTTATATTCAAAGTGGTAAGAAGCTAATTCCTTTGACTTGTCAAATGAAATTTTTGGCTCCCTATCAAAATATCCCTGATAGTAGTAAACGCTCCAGAAGATACCAAAGGAGAATGGTCACAGCAGTGACTTCTGATTTTTCTTTAAATAATGCTTACATAATCAGTAAAATCTCGGTGCTTTATAAAGTGTATCAAATTCTTGAGAAGATGGCTGAGTAAATGGTAATATCTAAACCACGATCCCCTTCAACATCTCAAAGGAACAAGCTTTAATACAGTAAAGAAATTGCATATGTAAGGGAAAGGGGGGAAAAATCATATAGAAATGCTTACAGAAAACCCAGTTAAGACTGAAAAATAAGTAATCAAAAAAACACCTAATGCAATAAATAAGTACTGCGTAGAAAATTGAAATGAGTTGAAACCTCCAGAAGAAGAGAATAATTAATCATCAAACTTCAGGAAATTAATTTATTTTAAGACATCTCTGAATAGTTAAGACACATAATAAATTAAAGTAATAAGCAAGAAGGGAATTTAGAACTCTTAAAAGCTTTTGAAAAAAATAAATTAGTGCCATATATATATATGTGTGCGTGTGTATGTGTGTGTGTGTGTATATACATATTTATATATATATATATGTATATATAATATGTATATGGTCTCAATAAAGCAATGGACACTTTGACAAAGAGAATATTGGTAAAAAAAAAATATAAAAATACAGAGATGGACTATCAGAGCATTTTTTTCAAATAAAAATTGGAAGAACATTAGGTTTCTATAAACCTCACTGAAATGAATGAATGAAAGAAAGAAAAAAAATTAGCATCATTCTGAGTAATGAGGATACCAATAGACAAGTGAAAGTATTTGCTTTTAATAAAGCCACATTCTAATTGAAGAAACTACCCATATAGGTTGTAGAAGAGATAGTTGAGGTCCAGGGATCCAGAAGGAGTAACAATAGATAACATATTAATGTCCAGGAATCCAGAGCATATGACTGTAGAGAAGAAGTCAATGCTTAGGGAAGGGAGGAGAGCAAAAGGTGGGGTAACAAAGCAGATGTTAAGGCTGTGAATTCAACCATTTGTCCACCACAAAGTTCCATAGTGTCTCATTGTTGGAGAGGAAAGAGAAATATTCATTTCAATTTGCCTTTAAAACAGAACTCAGAAAACAAACAATTTGAAAATTCTTGATTCTTTGGAATTAATAAAAATAGTAATAATTAATAACTAACACATATATCACTTTAAGGTTTGCAAAACACTTTACAAATATTGTCTCCTTGACCCTCAAAACATCCCTACACAGTAGGTGCTATTATTATCCTCATTTCAAGTATGATAAAAATGAGGCTGAGTAAAGTCAACTGACTTGACCACATAGGACAGCATTTTAGGTCCTGAAGAAAGATTTTAATACAAGTCTTCTTGACTCCATATCCAGCACACTATGCATTGTGTTTTCTTGTTATATAAAATATAAATTGCTCTAAACAAATTCTAAAGCAGCAAGACCCACAAAAAGACAGAGTAAAACAAATTTCCAGCCCAAGATAAGCTGGATAGTTGATCAGAAAGGTGTATGACGCAAAACTGAGAGAAGAGTGCAGTTTGATGTGGGAACACACGCCACAGGGAACCTGGAGCAGGACTCAGAGGACTGAATCGTGGGCAGCTGTGGCAGATTCCAGACCTCTCAACCCATGAACACCAAAGTCATCTTAGAAGGTCAGTGGGAAAATTCTGTTTCTGCAGTGAGAGGGGAGCTAGGTCTCAGAGCCACTTCCGGAGCACTCTGCAGAGAGTGCTGCTCCAGGGCGGTGGCTGCCTTCTCAGCTCCCAGACCAAAGACTGAGGGGGAAATCGGGTGGCTGATCAGAGGGGGATTATAGGGATCTCTTTGCCAGTGGTGAGGCACGAATATCTTCTTTTACCCATGCTTGGATCTGGGTCACAGTTCTGGGTGGTGGTCCTGGGGTGACGAGCAGAAAAGACTGCTTCTGGTGGGTCACTCTTAGAACAGAGCATAGGCCAGGAAAAGAATAAACACCTTGACCCATATCATACCACCTTGGAAGAACTGAAAATTTACAGGTCCCTAGAAGTATCTCTGAAAATAGCTGCACAAACCCCCAAAGTTTGGGACAGCATATTCTCCATATTGGAAGCAGACCCTTACCTTAACAAATAGTTTAAAACTCAAGTAGTTGGCTAGGATCATGAGCAAACCTACTTTGGTGAAAAAGAAGATCAAAATATAAAAGCAGAAGAAGAGAACAAAGTCAAAGCTCCTACATCCAAAGCCTCCAAGAAAAATATGAATCATTCCAGGTCTTGGAAGAGCTCAAAAGGGATTTTGAGAAGCAAGTAAGGGAAGTAGAGGAAAAACTTGGGAGAGAAATTAAAATGATGTAAGAAAATCATGAAAAACAAGTCAAAGCTTGCTAAAGGAGACCCAAAAAAATACTGAAGAAAATACCACCTTAAAAATAGCCTAACCCAAATGGCAAAAGAGGTCCAAAAAGCCAATGAGGAGAAGAATGCCCTAAAAAGCAAAATTGGCCAAATGGAAAAGGAAGTCCAAAAGCTTACTGAAGAAAATACTTCCTTAAAAATTAGAATAGAGCAATTGGAAGCTAGTGACTTTATGAGAAATCAAGACACTGTAAAACAAATCCAAAAGAATGAAAAATCAGAAAACTGTGAAATATCTCATTGGAAAAACAACTGATCTGGAATATAGATCCAGGAGAGAGAAAAATTACTAGACTATCTGAAAGCCATGATAAAAAAAAAGAAAACATAAACATCATCTTTCAAGAAATTATCAAGGAAAACTGCCTTGATATTTTAGAACCAGAGGGCAAAATAGAAATTGAATCCACCAATCTCTCCTGAAAGAGATCTCCAAAGGAAAACTCCTAGGAATATTGTAGTAAAATTCCAGAGTTCCCAGGTCAAGAAGAAAATGTTGCAAGCTGCCAGAAAGCAACAATTCAATTATTGTGGAAACACAATAAGGATAACACAAGGTTTAGCAGCTTCTACATTAAGGGACTAGAGGGCATGGAATATAATATTCTGGAGGGCAAAAGAGATAGGATTACAACCAAGAATCACCTACTCAGCAAAACTGAGTCTAGTCTTTCAGGGTGAAAAATGATCATTCAGTGAAATAGAGGACTTTCAAGCATTTTGATGAAAAGACCAGAGCTGAATAGAAAATTTGACTTTCAAATACAAGACTCAAGTGGAACATGAAGAGGTAAACAGGAAAGAGAAAACGTAAGAGACTTATTAAGGTTAAGCTGTTTACATTCCTGCATGGAAAGATGATATTTATAACTCATCAGACCTTTGTCAGTATTAGGGCAGTGGGAGGGGAAAAAATTATATGTATGTATGGATAGATAGATAGATAGATAGATAGATAGATAGATAGATAGATGGAACAAGGTGAGTTGAAGATGAAGAGGTGATATTTGGAGAATAAAATTAAGGCGTGAGAGAGGATTATAGTAGGAGGAGAAAGGGAGAGTTACAATGGGGTACATTATCTCACACAAAACAGACAAGAAAAGGTTCTTACAGTGGAGGGGAAATGGGAAGGTGAGAGGAAATGAGGGAATCTTATTCTCAAAGGACTTGGCTTTAGGAGGGAATAACATACACACTCAATTGGGTATGGAAATCTGTTTTACCCTACAGGAAAATTGGGGGGAAGGGGAGAAGAGAGCAGGGGGATGATAGAGAGAAGGGCAGATTAGGAAAGGGGTAATCAGAAGGAAATACTTCTGAGGAGGGACAGGGTCAAAAGAAAGAATAGAATAAATGGGAGAGCAGCATAGGATTAAGGGAAATGGAGTTAGTTTTTTGCAACATGTCTACTATGGAAGTGTTTTGGATAACTGCACATATAGGGCCTGTACTGTGTTGCTTGCCTTTTCAATGAGGGTGGGTGGGGTGGGGGAGGAAGGGACAAAATTTGGAACCCAAAGTTTTAAAAACATATGTTTAAAAAATGTATTTACACATGCAACTGGGAAATAAGAAATACAGGAAATGAGGTACAGAAATTTATCCTGCCTTACAGGAAAATAGAAAGGGAAGGGGATAAGAGAAGGGAGGGAGAGATAGAAAGGAGGGCAGACTAGGGGAAGGGGTATTCAGAATGCATGCTATCTTGGGGTGGGGGAGGGGCAAGATGGGGTGAAAATTTGGAATTCAAAATCTTATGGAAGTAAATGTTGAAAACTAAAATTTAACAAATTTATACTAAAAAATATTATTCACAAGATGACATTACGCCATTCCTTACAGAATACAGAATAAAATTAAGTAATCTTTGGGCATTTAAATTTTATGGAAAACATTAAAATATAATACTTGTATTAAATTTCATTTCATCCAGTATTTCATTCAGGAATGTTACCAGTAAGTTTCAGAGCTTTGGTTTTAAACAAAGTACAAGAAAGCAGTTATGAAGAGGCAGTTTCTACACTCAAAAACTTCAATTTCAGTTGCATTCTCCTACTTATTGATGACTAGAAATGAAAGAAGAGTATGTAATGTGATCTGCTTGAAAGCAAAGGAAATCAGTTTATGCTCTCAAAATTCAAAAAGGAAGGAAAAGCATGCTTTTACACGTCTGTTTGTTTGTTTTTAAGTGGCCATACACTAGCTTGTAGTTATTTTCTTGTTGTTGTTGTTGTTATTTGTTTTGTTTTGAGGACTGGGAAGACCTTGACATGATGGTAGGTGTTTGTAAAGAAACCATTGGATAAGAAAAGATTAAAGCTGAAAGAGACTGAATGTTTGAATCATCACATTCCCAAAGGAGATGGAAGAAAATGAGGTCATGAGCATAAATGGAGTCGTTAGGCTGTACAAGAAAAAGGATCTTTATCAGAGATTAGACTAAAATGGGATATTATGTGAGCTGGAAAAGAGGAGTTTCTTGAAATACAGTGATAAAAGGAAGAGGGAGCTTGTGACACATTGCCTTTATTTTTTTTTTCAGAAAAGTGGGAAAAGAGGTCCACTCCTAAAAGGATAGAAAGTGGAAATGTATAAAAAAAAGGTTTGAAATCACCACTGTAGAATGAGAGTCAATTAATTAGAGGAGACTAAATGTATGGATACTCAGCAATGAGTGCTCAGTTAAGATTAAACTACTAATGAACTCAAATAATATGGCTACCTGGTTTTCTCCAGGAGAATTCAGATACACTCAAATAGGCACAGATAAACTCTTTGGGATAACAGCATTGTGGTTTCTGAGGGCATGGCTAAAAATAAGTTAAGGGATAAGGAATTTAATGGAAACTGATAGTGTGTGATTCATCTGTTAAAATGTCATGATTATGAAGAAAGGGAAGGAAAGAAAAAGCCCAACATGATAAACTGGGAGAAAAGAAGAGTGAAAAAACAACAAAAAACAAAAGGATTATGTTTAGGAAGGGTCAGATCAATAGTATAAAGCCTTATCTTCCATCAGCTATAATCCTTTTCATCTTTCTCCTCCTGTCTCAACTCCTCATGTCCTCTCATGTTTTCTAAGGGACTTTGGACTAGTCTCTCAAACTGTCTGAGACTCAGTTTCCTCGTTGGTAAAGTGTGGGAATTGGGCTCAAAGTCCTCCAAGGCCCCTACAAGCTCCAAAATCTTCATCCTGGGATGTCCTTGAAAAGTTCATTTTTCTTATCAATCCCAAAATTCTTCAGTTCTGACTCTCATTACCTCCATTTCCTTTTTCTTCTCCTTTAGGTCAAGTTCCATTGTTCTCCTAGCTACCCAATTAAAGATATAATAGGGAAAAATGCTAAATGATTACTGAATAGATAATATAGTTGTCAAAAATAGCTGGCAAGCACATTAAAGGATATTTTGCTTTAGATATTCTGCTTCTTTAGCTACTAAGTAAGTATAAAACAGAATGAAAACATTAAGTGTGTGATTTCTAGCTTGGAAAAATGTCACTTAAATTCTTTATATCATTAGTGTCAGGTAAGTAATGAATGCTTTCAACTAAGAGAGCAGAGGATACTTTATTTTGATCTTACACCATTCATTACAGAATATGGAATAAAATTAAGTAATATTTTGCCATTTAAATTTTATAGAAAGCATTAATGTATAATGCTTGATAAATCAGGAGTTCTCTTTTTTTCCTTTTTTCGCCTTGACATCAATAATGTAATATGTAATATGCCATAGGAACAGAACCTAAAATTGGAAATGAAACAGCTGGATTGTTGACTCAAGAATTTTATTTAGCTCAAATCAAAGGCCTTGTGTTTGAGTGCCAGTAGCACTAATTGGATTGTGAATTTTTAACCACACTAATTACTACTGAAATTTTGAGGTCACTTTATGTTGGACAGTAAGAATTGTTAATCCTGTATCTTGCGCTAAAAGAACTAGAAAGAAGAAAAATGTGGTTACATATGCATTATGTCCTTTGTAATTAATTAGAGTCCTTTCAGAAGAAAGTGAAAGGCAAAATTACAGTTCTAGGAGTGAGCCAGGAGTAGGACAAGGGGTACTGGAAGTAGCTGCTTTCTACCACACTATGCACATTATTTATTAGGTCTTCTGTTACTAATGGGTAAATCAGACACTCTTTCAGAAACCACTACAACTATCAGAAAATCCCTGAAGAAATAGCATTTTAAATGAATCAATATCACCCCTCCACATCTTTTAAACTACTCGATTATGATAGACTATGGTAGTCTGGAATACATTGGACTTCACATTAGACTTCTTCTGCCAGTCATTATGAGGGTCATTAAAAGCAGAGATGACAAATTTAGAGAGTAATTAATAGAAATATATTGAGACTGATCTTCCATATAGATTCTAAGGGACACCCTAATGTTTGAAATGTTCCTAGCTCCTTTTGGGTCCACCAACTTCCAAAGTCAACATTATACTTGGTTTGCAGGATATAAGAATTTAAAAAGAATTCATAGGCCACTTAATCAAACATTAACCTGAATAAATCAACATTTCCAGCAAATGGTCTGGTTGAAGACCTCATGATCTTCTTTAATGCTAATGCATTACCTCTGTTGATTCTGTCTTCTAAAACTTGAAAACTCTGGTCATGTCATATTTTGCCTTCTTAATTTCTCCTATGGGAAAAAGAATCACATTCCTAGTGGAAATCAAGAAATCATGTTTAAGAGGCAGCTAGCTGGCCTCATGTACTGGATTTGGAATCTGGAAGTACTGAGTTTGAATCCTAACTCAGAAATTTTCTGGATCTAAGACAACCTCTGTGCCAGTCACTTAACCTCTCTGTGCCTCAGTTCCTCACCTGTAAAATGGGGTTAATAACAGCACCTCTTAATAGAGTTATTGTGAGGATCACATGAAGTAACATAAGTAGTGCTTGGGAAGCAACTTAGAGCACTAAATGCCAGCTATTATTATCAACTATTATTATTGTGCTGACTGAAATCACTACAATTTTGTGTGTGTGTTTTCTAATTTTAGCTACACTGTCACTGCTGCATAATTATCCTTTTTCCTTACTTTTTATTTGCTTTCTCTCACATTCTCCAAAGCAGCTATTTCAAACCTTTTCTACCTTCTTCAAAGGCTTAGGCTGCCTCCCAACTCACCTTACTTGTACTTACTCTCAGGAAAAGATCTCTATTCTTGCTTTACTGTGAAGATTGAAGTTATGCAATGTAAGCTTCCTTACTCACATCCATCACTCATGAATCTTTTCAATATTTGTGTGTGTGTGTGTGTGTATTTTTTTTCCCTTCTCTTCTGCTTTAAAGGATGAGATAACCTGCCTCTTTGCCAGTGGAGGGCTCCTTGGCCTACACTCTTTAACTCATTTTCCAGATGACTTCTACAACTCAATTTCAACTTGAATAAGATTAAAATAGTTTGCTTTTTTTCTCCATTCATTTCTCTATTTTTGTTATCATCCCAAGTTCAAAAAGCTAAAGACATTTTTTGAGTCTTCCCCCTCCTTCACATCTCATATCTAATCAGTTTCAAATTTCCATTTCCTATTATATCCACAGTACATGCTACTTTACTATCATTTGGTTAAAGGAATTAGGGGATACAGTATTACACAAAAAGCGTGCACTAACAAGGTGATTAAGAAATGCTTCTCATGGGAGACAAAATACAAATTCAAGGAACAGCAAGTAGACCACTTTGTCTGGAATATAGAATGTGACGTGAATTAATGTGAAATACACCTGTAAGATTTGGCTGGAGGCTGATTTTGAAAAGCTTTAAATGCCAGAGGAATTGGCATTTTATCCTGGGGGGAATAAGGAGTCTTGATTCTTCACAAAGAGAATAACATGGTAAGATCTGTGCTTTAACATTATTTTGACAGCTATGTAGAGGATGGTTTAAAGAGGTCAAAGACTTGAGGCAGAGACATCAACTGGAGGCTATTAAAATAATCCTTGTATCAGATGAAGAAGACCTAAATTAGTGTGGTTGCATGTGAATCACAGGAATGGGATATGAAATCTCCTATAATATGGAATAACCAACAATTCTTAGCAACAGATTAGATATGGGAGACAGGGACTAAAGACAGTGAAGAATAAAGGATTAGTGAAATTGTCAACTTGAATGACTTCAAGAATGACAGGATTTTTAATGGACTTAGTAGAGTTCAAAAAAGAGAAGCATCACCCAGATGTAGTTAAACGCACTTATAGTCATTGTTGTAGGGAAGTAGAGGCTGGTAAATCTCTTGAGTTCCAGAGTTCTAAGCTACAGAGGGCAAAAGCTGATCAGATGTGTCTCTGCCCTGAAGTCAAGTACTGATACAGCAACATAGCTAAAGGGATATCCTTGCTAATGATTTCCTGATATGTAGAGGTCTGCTGTTGGCTTGATTGTGTTAGTTTACACTTTGTGTATGTGTATGTGTGTGTACATGTCTGTGTGTGTGTGTTTGTGTGTGTGTTTGTGTGACAGCGAGAGAGAGAGAGGAGAGAGAGAGAGAGAGAGAGAGAGAGAGAGAGAGAGAGAGAGAGAGAGAGAGAGAGAGAGAGAGAGAGAGAGAGAGAGAGAGAGAGAGAGAGAGAGAGAGAGAGAGAGAGAGAGAGAGAATGAGTTTTTTATAAGATTTGCACCTTGGTTTAAAAGGTGGGATGTAAATAACAATTCAGCAAAGGAGACTGATGAGGACACAGGGGAAAAGAACCAGGAAAGAGTAGTTCCTCTATGTTGAATTTTTTTTTAATGCATATTTTATCTCACGTATCTGATAGCAATCAATCTCCTTGAGCCAATAAAATGCCTTATTTGTCTACTAATCCATTTTTGACTCTCTGAATCTAGGACATTACCTTATACACCATTGACAATCAATAAATGCTTATTGAATGAAATAAATGTAATTAAAGGGAAAACATTTACATTGAAAGTATTATCATGCTTGAGGAACCTATATCAACAGGTCAGAATTGATAAGACTTTTCTGGTGCCTCATATTTGAGAATAGAATGGAATTAAACACTTCTACGTCATTAAAAAGTTAGTAAAGAGAAGTTTATTTAGCCACAGCAGGGAAGGACATTTGGATCAGGGAAAGACTATTCATCACAAATTAAACTTTGATTCAGCTGAGCTCATATCTCCAGTGCTGCTGTAGGCCATTCTATTGGTCTTTGTTCAGAAGCCTGAGGGAAGAGCTCCAGGTGCTTATGTTTTGTCTCTCTTTTCTACTCAGGATTCCAGGAAGGCTTGGTCCTCTGAACCAATTAAATCTTGATTTAATTGAAAGAAAAGCTACCCTAATCTGCATGGGCCATTTCTTCCAACACAATATTCTACTTCAATAGTGTTTTTATTCCTTGTGTAACTCTTTCAAGCCTCAGAAGGTTCTCTACTGGAGTCATAACTCATGAAAACTGAAATCTTTTGATGATAAGCATGCATACTTTGATAGGCTCACTATCAAATTAAATACAGAATACATTCTCAGGCTCATCATACTTGCTTGAGCTTCACTTTTATAATCTTTAAAAATTCAGTTATGTTGTCATTATGAAGAGTTGGATTTTATTAGAGTTTTCTAAAATACTATGCTTACAAAATTTCTATCCCTTGATACAGTTGAATTTTAACATAACATAAACTAAAATTACCTGTATAGAAATATTTTTACAAAAAAAATTAAATTTAAACCTATAACTTAAATTATAAACATATATGTTGTTTTATTGAACTTTTTTTCCACTGAAAAACTAATTTGATTCCTGTTTCTCTAAGTCTAAATTCACAAAGCTGTTTTGTTGTTGTTGAGTCATTTCAGTTGTGTCTAACTTTCCATACCATTTGGAATTTGCTTTGCAAAGAAACTAGAGTGATGTGTCCTTTCCTTCTCTAGCTCATTTTACAGAGGAGGAACTAAGGCAAAAAGGGTTAAGTGATTTACTGAGGGTCACTCAGATAGTAAGTGTCTGTGGCTGGATTTAAATTCAGGCTCTCCTAACTACAGGGCCAGTGCTCTATCCACTATATCACCTAGCTACCAATACAATTGCTTATGGTTCTTACCTTTTTATCTGTAACTGGAAGTTTCTCCAATCCTTTTCATTTTAAAATTTTATTTATTTTTTCTGAACTTAAGAAATAAAACAAGTTTTCCCATAAAATAGTAGAATAGAAAAAAAAATATGATTGCACTTGAAGCACAGATCTATTATATACAATTTGCTATTCCTTTAAAATACATAATGAATTATCATGTAGCTTTCTTTTATTTCCTTTTTTGTTGCCTTCCCCTCACAATCTGTCCTAGAGATGGCTACCCTTTTAATGTAAATTGCAACCTATCCTTATCTTTTCTTTCTATACAAAACCAATCCAGATCTTTTCACAAATTCTCATTTATTTAATCTTTTCCACCTATTATTTTTATATCTTGCTACATGATGAGCCAATCTCATTTTAGGGAAATTTTTAAAACAAATATATATTCTCAGATGAAATTTTCTAAATGCAACCTATGTTGTTTTAGGAAACTGTCATTATTAACTTTCCAATTTTTTGGAGTAATTAGAAATCCCTAATAATACTGATTAGTGAACATGATGGTCTGTCTAGTTATTTCCTAAGGAAAACAAAAAGATTATAATAATGCTTTCTCAAATTTTGCTTACTTTTTATTAAATATTAGCCCATAGCATAATATAAATGCAAAGTATTTTGCAATCCCTAAAATCCTATGTAAGTGCTATCAATATTATTATCATTATTGCTGTACTTTATCCTATTTAAGCATTTTCAAAATACTGTGTGATAGGTAGTACAAGTATTATTAACTTCATTTTACCAAAAAAAAGTTCTCTACTGAAGCATAAATTTAATGCCCTATTATTTCGTGGAGGTGATCTTTGGTTGCCACGAAGTGATTTGGGGTTTTGCTAGCACCAATCTGTACCAGCTAGTTGAGATCCTTGTTACAGTCAACTATGAGAATCCAAGTCATTATCTCACTTTTCTCAAAATACCTAACCAATATATTCCTCTCCATCTCAGTACCCCCCCCCATACTCAGACACTTTAAGACAAATGGTGATCATTATTTATAGGTGTAATTTCCCTCCCATAAACTGTAAGCTTCTAAAGGGCAAGAATCATTTTTATCACATTTTTATCACTCATTTTTATTCTTAGTACATATCATGGTAATTTGTACACTCGGTGCTTAATAAATGTTTGTTAAATTCAATTATTTTGAACTGAAATGAATTTTAATTGAGGTTATTATGACAGAGCAAGGGAGGAAACACACTGAGAACATCTTTCTCCAAGCCCTTTATTCTACAATCATTTTCAATAATGTATACATGCTTGAGGAATTGTGACACAGTAGAAACAGTAATAGATTATACTAGGCACTGGAGATACAAAAACATTTTAAAAAAGCAGTACTTGCCTCAAGGAGGTGTAGAACAATGGAAAAAAAAGACAAAGAAGTCTGAGCTGCTGGTATACTAATTACATATTAAATGACCTTGGCTAAAACAGTTAATGACCATAGATGTTCATTTTCTGATCAGCAAAATGAGAACAATGATGACAAGCTACCTTCTGGGGTTGTTTTGAGAAATGCTAATACAAATGATGACAATCCCTTGGCAAATATATAGTAAATGTACAGTAATGGAATAATGGTGACATCTCTTGCTATGAACTCTCAAATGGCAATTACATTTTAAGTCTTAGCCCCAAAGCTACTATCACTGGTTTCTATTATTATTCTTTATGTCCCAGCTCTTGGGAATGATAATATTGCTACAATTGGTTGCTTTGCAAATTTTTGTGCTGTCACATAACAGAGGAATTTAGTGTCAAATGGGAAATGATGATAAGGAGCAGATAATCTCTTTACAAAATAAATAACATATAACAAAATAAATAACAAAAATGATTGAAAGCAAATATAATTATATTTTAAATATAATTTTATTAAATGAGTCAACAATTTGGTTTTACTAAACAGGCACTTTCTAGTGAACTTTTTAAATTATAAATGTAAGATTACAAAGTACAGTCACTAAAAACAATCAGGTCATAACAGCATAGATCTAGAGATGAAAAGGATCTAAGAGACTATTAATTCAGTGATCTTACACATGCCGGTAGCAAGGCCCATGAAGTTTACAGTAAGCCAGTCTATTTATGGTAATTGAAGAATGAAAGCAACAACCATTTGGAGAGATTCATCACATGTGATAAGAGAATGCAAGTTAAAACTATTCTGTGATTATCCTCACCAAATCAGTAAAAAATTGTCAGAAGCATGCTAATAAATGTACAATTGTGAAATAATTATTGATTAGTTCATCAATTTTTGGAATAAAATGAATAGCATGGGGGGCAAATCACTTCACAATTCTTACCCATTGAGCCAGCCATTCTAGTACTAAGAAAATCAGTCTTTCAACCCAATGAGGTCAAAGAAATAATGGTCCCATATATAGCAAAAAGAAAAAAATATATAATAGCACTTCTATGCTAGAAAAAACAAACAAAAACAACTAGAAACAGCAACAATCAATTGAAGAATGGCTGAACAAATTGTGGCACGTTAAAATAATGAGATATCATGTTGGAAGAAGTAAATTTATCATCATCCTCATGATCATCATTGTTATTATTATTATTGTTATATTAACTAATATTAATATAATGCTTTAAGTTTTGAAGCATCACTTATTCATTGTTTGTTTCTCTCATTATCCTCACACCAATCCTATGAGGTTGGTGATATTACCATATTTATTTTACATTTGGGTAAATTTAGACCAAGAGTAGTTCAGTGACTTCCCCAGAGTCACCAAACTACTAAGTGTCTCACATTCAGTTATTTCTCACTCCAAGTCTGACACTTTACATACCACCTAATTGCCTGTGAGAATGATGGCTATGAGAAATTCAAAGAAGCATAGAGGTATTTGCACGAAATGACACAGAGAAGAAAATAGAATCATGTGAACAATATCCCCAAGATCACATAAAAACCAAAAAGCGATAGTAAACACTTTAAAAAAATTAATGAAGTATATATCCTTGAACTTTGACTATTTGGTACTAATATTTGTCATTATATTTGACCTCAGTTTTACCCTCTCTTCCTACTCACTTTTGTTTTCAATATTGTAGAAAGTGTATATATAATGGAGGATTTCTAGACCACTTCCTGATCTCTGACATTTTAATTTACCTTCCTCTGTCATTTTTGCAGACTAGGATGATACAGTTAACGGGGTGGGGGTGGGGCTAGGAGTCATGACTGACATCAGAAGCAGAATAAGTTTTAGACTTTGAAGATGCAATGGAGATAAAGATTGAGGAAGACACAAGGGTGGGAAAGGCATGTCTGTAACCCCTCTACTATAAACATTACATCTCTAAAAGTTAGGTGGTGTCATATGAACAGTAACCTCTAATGTATTTTAGTGCCCTCTGATTTCATTGTTAGTGTGGCAGAGTTTGAGAAGAGAGTGAGCAGATCCTGAATTGTTGTTTTTAAATGTCCAATAGGCAGTGATACAAAGGCAACAAAGAAGTAATCTTGAGATCTTCAGTCAAGTTTCTGTGACCATGAGAATTACAGATTTCTAAGACATTTTTGAAGCAAGCCATGTGATATATGCCAATGTTTGGCTTTTATACAGGGAGATAAGAGGTCTTTAGTAAGATAGTGAATCTCCTTGTTTGCTTTCTTTACGATTCCCATGCTGATGTTGTGGCAAGGAGAATTAAGAATGGGGTAGACTTCAGACTGAAGGTTTCCATTTTGGAATATCTATGTCTGGGAGTGAATTCAATGTGTAGTTTCTATCAAGGAAGAAACAAAAATGGAAAGCAAAGGCAGAGATAAGTCAATTCAGTTGTAGGCTAAATCAGAAGTTGAGTAGGTCATGCTTCAAGAAGAAGTACTGGGGGCAGCTAGATGGTGTAGGTATAGAGTACCTGCCCTGGAGTCAGGAGGACCTGAGTTCAAAGCTAGCCTCTGACACATGATACTCACTAGCTGTGTGACTCTGGGCAAATCACTTAACCCTAATTGCCTTCCAAAAAAAAATAAGTAATGGGGGAAAGGCATTGATTTATAGAAAACTGTGTGCCCAGAATTTGATTTTGCTAGGATCCAAACTGATGTCCTTTGTCACATTACATCTAATTGATACTATGTTACAAGTGGATGAATTTCACACAAAAAAAACGTGTCTACATTTTATCTGCATGTACATCTATTCCCATCTTTCTTTCTATATATAGATATATCTCTGTTTCTGACTATTTTACTCTATCAAGTGATACAAGTCTTTGTTTCCAAGTTCTTTGCATGTGTCATTTCATAAAGTGTAGTGAAATTCTATCATATCCATACATGAGATACACTTCCCCATGGTTGGACACATATTTTGTTTCCATTTTATTTTGTGACCAAAAATGCTGCTATGACTATTTGACCCAAATATGTGAGTCTTCTCCTACTACTTATGAGTTATATTTCCAGTATCAAATTTTCTCAAAGAATATGAGCAATTTCATAACTATTCTTACATAATTCCAAATTATTTTGGAAAATTTTCAAAGCAGTTCATAGCTCCAACTATAAATGAAATTGTATAACTCTCATCTTGCAGCACCTTCCACATTTGATGCATATGAAATTAAATTACAAAGGTTCTTATATTTTAATTTATCTTATTTTAATGGTTTTGAAAAAAGAATTTCATTTGGCTCTTATTAGTTTCCATTGTTTAACAAAAGATAAGGTCATATCCTTTGGCCACTTGTCTATTGGAGAAGGAAAACCAATGTTACAGATGTTAATCAATTTAAATTTTTATATTAGATTTTCTTAGATAATTAATGCAAAACTTTTTCATCTTATTGGGAATGTAATAGAGTATTACTTCCTCTTAATCTGTATGTTTTCTTCTGATTCTGCTACTTACATTTTCCCTTTCAAGTTTCATTTATGCCTTTTACGAGACATCCATTCCGAGCATATCCCTCTGTACTTCTCCACCAAAGGAAGCCTTCCTTTGAAACAAAGATTAAAAATATAAAGTCCATATAAACAAACTGATGAACTGATTATTGGATGGCACAAAATCACAGCCTTGTGCCCTAACTTATGTTTAAGGAAACAATAGTGGTATGTTTTCACATTTCTTCTCCAAAGAACAAGATTGGTCATTATAATTGCACACTGTTCCTTTTCATTTTATTATTTCCCATAATTTACATTGTTATAGTCATTGTATTTTATAAGTTACTTTCATTGTCATGACTAATGTATTATGTATCAGTTTTTACATCTTCTTATGTCTCTGAATTCTTCATATTTATCATTTCTTCTGGTGCAATGATATACCATTATATTCACATATTACAAGGCATTGATTTTGTTTGTGTAAATGCTTTTACATTTTATTATAGTTAGATTTAAGAGACAAAGTGAAAGCATAATGCTATAATCAAATAATTAAAATGTAAATCAAAAAAGTAAAATGAAAGCATAATACTATAATCAAATAAGTTTTTCTAAAGAAGATTCCATATGTTTCTATGAAACTGGTGGCCCATGATATTTCCTAAATTTGTTGTCAACTAAGTAATTAATCAATAAGCTTTTATTAACTATCTGCAATGTGTTTGGTATTATGCAAAATACTGGGATAGAAAGATAACCAAAAAAAACCCTACTCTCAAGGAGCTGATATTTTATCAGAAAGATAGTATGCATCCATATAAGCATATACAAAATCTAACTTTATGAAGTCTATGGTCAGGGATGTGAGTTTATGTACCAAGGTGAGAGCGATACCTCTCAGGTGCTCTTAGGGTAAAATTAACATATTCAAACCAACTGCTAAACTAGTCACCTTGTTAATTCTACCATTTTGGGTTCAAAAGTATACCCTTAAAGCTTATGTTTCAATATTAACTTATATATTACCACAACTACATAAACTATATCATTACTCAATTAGTCTGAGCCCCTACTCTCACTCTACTCCAGTTCATAGAGAAATTGGCAAATTTTCTTTTCCCATCAATTCTGATCACTTTAAGTTTCAAGCCCAGGTCTCAATGACTTAGATGAGTTAATGTTAGTGGGCATAAAATTTATTTAGTGTTCTTTCCTGATTCTGCTCATACCAGTCTGACTACTCCCTTTCAGTATGATTGTCTAAATCTTCATCCAGGTTATACCTCTTTCTACAGGTGGCCCCCAAATTTATGTCTGTTCTCTCTATATATTATTTCTCTTGGTGATCTTGACTCCGTTGATTCAATTTAATAATATCCATATAGATGATTCACAAGTATATTTATCCAGCTCTAACCTGTTTCCTCACCTAAGATCACATCTCCAATTGCCTATTGACCAGCTGAAATTGTCTAGATGTCTTAAAATTAACACATCCTAAACACAACTTATTATCTTTCCTCAACACTCTCCCTTCTTAATGTTTCTGTTATTGAAGAGGCCATCACCCTCCTCCCAGTTACCCAGGCCCACAATCCAGGTGTCATTTTTAACTTCTCATTTCCTTTCACCCTCCCCATTACACATCTCATAAGTTTCTTTACCCTGGCAATTGTACCTTCACTTCATCTTTGGCATGTGCTCTCTTCTCTCCTTTGATAACACCACCACCCTTGTACAGGACCTCATTGCCTCAAGCCCAGACTATTGTAATAGTTTTCTGATTGATCTCTCTGTTTTAAGTCTTTCACCACACTAGTCCACCCTCCACTAAGCTATCAACTTATTCTTCCTAAAGCTTAGATCTGGCCATGTAACATACATCACTGCCATTTCATTGAATTAACCCCATGATTCCATACACACATACATACATATATATATATATATATATATATATATATATATATATATATACATATATATATATATATATATATATATATATATACACACACACACACACATACACACATATATATATATACACACACAAATATATATTTGTCTTTTAAGCTCTTGATAATGTTGGCCCCTCCTAGCCCTCCAGTATTCTTACTCCTTACTCCCCTGATCCTAATACTTTGGGATCCAATGACATTGACCTTTAGTTTTGTTCCTAGTTCAAGACATTCCATCTTCTAATTCTGGACATTCTCACTGTTTCCTCCATGCTCGGAACGTTCTCTAACTTTTTCTCTGTCTCCTGATTTCCCTAACTTCCTCTATACTAACTAAAATTCTACTTTCTGCAAGAAGTCTGTCCCAATCCTCTATGACAATAGTGATTTACCTCTAAGATTATATGCAATTTACCCTATCAATATCTTATTGGAACATAGTTGTTCATGCTGTCTCCACCTTTAGACTATTCCTTGAGAGCAGGAACTATTTTTACCTTTCTTTTTTTTGTCTACAGTACACTACTTAAAAGAGTACTTGGCATAGAGTAGGCTCTTAATAAATGCTTCTTGACTGAAATGTAGCAAATAATAGTAAGATATTTCAATTTTCAACAACGTGTCTGGTGTGAGAAAGATCATATTATCACCTTTATCCATTGAGTGTAGCTACTAAATCTTCCATGAAGATTAAAACTATAATCCAACAACTCAGTTCTCCCTAGATGACAGTTAATTTTTTCCCTTAGGAATTCTCCTAATGATGTCTTTTCCACAACATATGAGTTAAACTTAATATCTAACATGACAATAGTTAAAAAAAATCACTTAGTCTCCTGGATAAGTACAAAGGAAAAAAAACCCTGAAAACTCTCTACTAGCCATAATAATTAAATTTGTGATTTTTTATTTTTTGGGTTTTTTTATGCAATTGGGGTTAAGTGATTTGCCCAAAGTCACACAAAACTAGTAAGTGTGAAATGTTTGGTCTGAAGTGAGATTTGAACTCAGGTCCTCCTGACTTCAGGGATGGTGTTCTATCCACTGTGCCACCTAGCTGCCAGAATAGTTAAATCTTTACAGATGAATTTTAGTTGTTTCTCTCCAAAATTTTGCTTCCTCTATCTTTATGATAGAGTAGCAATATCTAAATGTCTGTAAGAAAAGCTAGTTGTTCAAAATTTGCAAATGAACATGAGGTAATGTAGGAGATCAGAAAAGGTTAAACACAGAAAATAGGTTTTAATAAGAAGTTTAAAGAAAAATTAAATATTCCAAGAAAGGGTGATGTGGATGAAATATATTTCAATCATGGGGTTAACTTGTGCAAAAATAGGTAAATGTAAAACAGAATGTCACGTATAAGGAACAGCAAGGGCAGTTTTGCTGAAAAACTGAATGCTTGAGGAGTAATGACATAGAATAATGTCTGGTTGTCATTTGATGTTGTTTTTCACATGAAGCCTAAAGAATATCACCTGATTTTTGAATAGTTCTGTCTTTACTTTTTTTCACAAGAAACTTCACCATTTCTTCTGTGCTAAACTAGGTAATGAAAGTGATAGAAAGTTTAGATGACAGGATCTTTGCCATCATACTGTTTATTTCACATTGAAGGAGAGGGGAGGGAAGAGTTAATCATAAAACAATAATTAATATTCATTTTTTTCCTTTAAAAACCTATGACTTTATGAGTGTAAGGACTCTCCCACACACTCTTATCAATGTAGATCACCAACTGTCTTTCAAATTATAGTCTTTGATGATTGCCTGAGGGCATTAAGAGGTTAAATAACTGACCCAGGATCATACTTCCAATATGAGTCAAGGGAAAAACCTCAACCCAAGAGTATCTCAAATGGAATCCAGCTCTATATCTACTATGCCATGCTGCCTCTGGAAATTATTTGATTTGAGGAATGGATAGGGCAAAATGTTTAATGAGATCTAAGAAGAAAAATCATCGCCAAATCATGGAGAGGGGAAAAACTTCATGAAAGAGGTAGTCTTTGATTTGAGCTTTAAAGGCAGCATCTTCTATTTGGGGGAATATATTGTAACGATCTTTGTTGCCATCCAAAAGTTTTAAATTATGGGAGGAAAGTGAGAGAATTATGTTGAATATTCAATTTCATCCTTTTGTATTTATTTTCAAGGAGGTCAGATGAAATATCAGGGAACAAATGTTTATCAAATAATGAAAGGAAAGAAGGAAGGAAGGTTAGAATGAAGGGAACAGTGACCTTTTAGTTGTGATAGATTATCTAATTTTTAATTTAATATGGTTGTCTTCATTCTTTTATTATTGTTGCCAGTTTTATTAGTTTCAGAAAAATAGAGAGATATAGAAATACTAGAACAGAGTTTTAAAAAAACTATCAGAATGTTTTAATGTGTACAGTGGCTTCCTGAAAGAATGATGTCACATAATAGAGTCAGACTTGAAAACACATGTTTAGCATATTTAGCAAAAACCTATTAGACTCTGCTCCATTTTTTCCTATGTTATCTTATCAACAGCCAGCCAACACTATTTATTGACCCCTTATTAGAAACATGTCATACTATTATCTGCTTGCTATTTTCTTTTTTTTTCCTCTTTCTTTTGTGTGCATTAGTAACTATGGTTTCTTTAGCCTTAGCATCCTACAATATTTTATTCCTCCCTCCCCTTTTTTGGTTAGACAAAGAGACCTATTGTGTTAATGGAGCTCTCCATCATAGCAGTTGTTAAGAAAATTTCAACAACACTTGGATATGTGCATTAAAATATTCAGGACATGCTTTCAAAAGCACTAGAACTGACTAAATGTACCCTAAAATCATTAACTACAATTTCTGAAGCATAATAAAGAACAAGAAAAGATTCAGAAATGGGAGAGGGAATTAAAGAGGAATTTAAAAAGGGAAAGGAATCAAACTTTAATTACAGATCAATGAATTTTACATCTTGGTTCAATACTTAAATGATGTGTTTTAATCAGTATTTTTTCCCTCAACCAATACAAATAGCATCCATACTACACTTTAGTCAATGGTTTCATGGTTTTCCATTCGTAAGAAAATTCACTATATATAGTCAGTCTTCTGGTGATTATTATTTATGAATTAATCTACTCTAGTCCTCAGATAACAAATACTATCAGGTGAATATGTGAAGGATTTTCCACTTAGCAGAACCTTGAATAACTTCAACTGTCCTGGTGCAGCTTTCCAAAACCCTAGAGCACTACCATATGGGAAAGAGGTACATTTCTCTCTTTATTTGCCCTTTGGATGACTCTCCAATTGGAAGGTCCACCCAGAATCCATTCAGCTTGCTTGATTACCCACAATGGTTTGAATGAGATGTGAGTGACTATCTGTATCCTTTCTAATAAAGGACCATCCTACTTTAACCCATTCAAAAATATATGTTACTTTCTGTATTACTTCTTTTAGTAGTGTGTTTCATCTTTATTCTTTTATACTTACAGTTTATCCTTTTCTTGATCTGAGTTCTAATATTTTTAATTTTTTTTCCTCAACAATGTTTGCATTATATGAATTGATCTAATTCTTCTCACTTCACCCTGTATCATTGCACAAAGTTATTCTCAGTATCCTCTAAAATGATTTACTTCATTCTTTCTTATGGCAAAATAATATTCTGTAATGTTCATATACCACAATTTGTACACCACAATTCCCCAGTATTATACAGTGTCAACTGGATGATCATAGGAATAGAGATTAAGGGTAGGTACTCAGTGATTGAACTTGAAGAAGTTTGGATATTTGCAGCATTTTTTTTTTCATATGAGTGCTCTGTATTTTTACTATTACAGGTCTGGGACTTTTCCTTCTATAATTTCTTTCAGTAAATTGCTGGAAGATATTTTTTTATCATTCCAACATAGAAAGATCAAGCCAGTTTTCCTTTGTGACATCCTGAAATAAAGTGTTTAGACTTTTTATAATGGTTTTCTTGAAGTCTAATGATTCTTACATTATCTTTCCTTGAACTTTTTCCCAATTCATTTAGATAGATAGATAGATAGATAGATAGATAGATAGACAGATAGATAGACAGAGATGTATCAGATATCTTACATCCTAATATTTTTTGCTGTCTCATGTAGTCACTGATTTTTTATTGGTCTATTTTAGTTTTTAAGGGGTGCATTTCCTTCTTTCTTTTATAGTGAGGCAATTGGGGTTAAGTGACTTGCCCAGGGTCACACAGCTAGTAAGTGTCAAACATTTCTGAGGCTGGATTTGAACTAAGGACCTCCTGACTCCAGAGCTTAAGGGGTCCATTTCTTGAGCTAGCTTTAATATTTCCTCATTTAAGATACTTATTCTTCTTTTAATTACTTCCTCAAAAGCTTCTACCTCAATTTTATCTCTTCTAAGTATTTATGTAGTGTTACAGAAAATCTGTTTCTCGCCCTCTGGAGTCTCTCTTCTTGAATTGTTTGCAATCACTTGCTCCTCATTCATGTGGATCTGTGGATTTGCAATAGTTTATGCTACTTGGTGTTTACTTTGGATAACTCATCTCCCCAGTTTTAGTTCCCAAAGTAAACATTTTGCAAGGACCAGGCTTTCCCACTGCAGTGCTTTTAGGTGGAGTGGTTGGGCTGGTAAGCCAAGGTACCAAGTTGGTACCTTCACTGACTTCTTCTACTTGGTATTAGCCATGCCCAGAACTTTGGCTTTCAGAATGCTAGATTTTCAGGAACTTCTCTAGCATCTTAGGACAGTGCATTAGGAACCTCTTTTCCTCTGCTTGAAGTATTCCAGTCTGAGCACTGCCATGCCACAGTGGTTGTTGTCATTATACTGCCACTCCCTGGGGCTTCCAAGTTTGTCACTCTTAGATTTTCTGACTACCCTGCTGTTGTCTCAGTGATTACCTTTTCTCTTGCCACCTAATGACGCAGAATCTTGAAGGCTGCATTTGTCCCTGACCTGTTTCTCATAGTCTGAGTCTTCTGGTACTCTGGCAACCCCCTATCTTATTAGACTCAAGTTTCTGACTGATTGATCATGCAGCTCTGAGGTGGAAGAAGTCACTTCCTATACTTTCTCACTGGAATTGTTTATCATTATTAAGTCTGCTCAAAATCCTGAATTTTGGGGAATACATATGTGGAAGCTGAGTAGTCTGTCTCTCAGTCAGGCAGCAATCTTATCCACATGTCCAACCCTCTAATTTCAAAAGAAGGTAGTCATCAGCATCAGCTTCCATGATTTAATCAGTATCTCTAAATGAATCTCTCCAGCACACACACACACACACACACACACACACACACACACACACACACACCAGTGCATGCATATGCATATATGTATGTACCTGAAATATATATGTACATATATATATATACACATATCTACTATAATATACAAATATACATACATATACGTAAATATGTGTGTGTTTATTTTCAATGCTTAGTGCTATGAATTGCACTTGATCCTTTATGAATCTCAACTAGACCTAATACATTTCCACCCTGCTCTCTTTCCTTTCTAATGCTGGAGGCTGAGGCTGATGGCTTAATTATGCAAACTCTGTTAAAATAGCTAGCTTATTTTTAGCCTAGGACAATATAATGGCCCTCAAGTCAAAGTGTATCCTTTCTCTATTGCTTTTTATTGTTAATAGCAGATAAAAAGTTCTTAGTTTTAATTATCTCTACCTACCTCAAACCATTTTTATGCTTGAGGCAAAATCATAGTACAGAAAATGTTTAGATAAAAGAAATAATGACAGTGTCTATTACTGGTCAAGGATGGAGATGGAAAGTTGAAAGGAAAACAGACCTTTTGAAGGAAGTGGGTTCTTTCCTTGAAGAGATCAGTACAACTGATAATTCCAGCCTGTCATCTGTTCCTTTGTATCTTAGCAAGTCTAATGACTGACCTCTGGTACAATTCAGCCTTCTTTTCATTTTCTCCTTTTGCTTATTGCCCATGGCTGAAAATTCTTGCCAGCTCCTTAAGTTCTGAGAGGACTGTTCCTTAACTCTTGGAGCCATGCATCCTTCTTCTCAGGCTGCTTCTTGCAGACTGTGCTTATCCTTTTAAGCACCCTTGTGTGTGACTCAAAACCAGCTTTCCACTCAAAATTTAAAATATTTTCAAATCTCTTTGGGTCTGAGAATGAATAATTGACCCTCTGAACTACAAATCTCAGGATGGCAATCCATTTTCAAACTCTTAGTACATCTGCATGGAGATTTTGGGAGGAATCTTAGGGCATTTTTTTTTTCTAGTAGCAATTATAGTATTGATGTAATTGTTATCTTACAGCAAAAGAGATAGCAGAAAAGGTATAAGGAGGGTACAAGGTTGTCTTTAAAAGAAGAGAAAATGGCAAGATACCCTTGGTGGGTAGATGCTGCTGTCCTGGTATTTGACTAGATGACTGACCCATGATTAGGGAAACATGATAGATAGATAGATAGATAGACAGATAGATAGATAGATATAGATAGATAGATAGATAGATAGATAGATAGATAGATAGACAGACAGATAGATAGATATATAATGGTGTCTTTGAAAATCTGGCATGCAAGTTTTTTTTTATAGGTGTAATGGAATAATTACTGGACTGAGAAACAGGAAACATACTCTAAAAGGCATAATCTTAAGCACATCTCATTTCACTTCAGCATCTCAGATGTTTGTTTTTTTCATTAAAATATAAAAGAATTAAACTAAATCATGGGTCAGCAAACTATTGGCCAAGGGCCAAATCTATCCCACCACCCATTTTTGTAAAGACCATGAGCTAAAAATGTTTTTCATGTGTTTTGAATAAAATCTATTTGTAACTCATGGCTTGGCAATGAGCCAGATTTGGTTCTAAAACCATATGTTGCCAATGTGCAGACTAGATTATTTACAAAGGCCCACATCCTACTGGCCTTCTCAAGCTTTTAAAGTCTGTAAGAACATAGATCTTTTTTTAAAGAGCATAGATCTTAAAGGATGCCAACTAGCTGTTAATTGGGAATAAAATAAGAGAAATTGATGATGTGCCATATAAGGGATTGTTATATGGAAGAAGTACATAACAGCAAAAGTGAAATGTTGGGATGTGTTATTGAAGGAATATATTTAATATGATTCTTTGAAAACAGCATAAATTATCAACCTATTTTATATAACGTAAGTATGGGATTAAAAAATGCCTATGTTACTAGATTACCTTTATCTTTCATCTTAGTCCCAAACATCAATGATTTATGCTTTATTTGTTTATTTTTAAAAGTTTTTTTTTGTTTTATTTATATATGGAATATTATATATGGGTTCCCAAAAGTCTTAGTGCAATATAAACTGTAATTGCTTAAAACTCCACTAGTATTTCTGTAATACCTTGCATATTATTATGCATTATAGTATATAAAATATGCCAAAGTCTTACTTCTAAACAACTTAAAAAAGTCATAAAGATAGAGAAAGCTTCAATTGTTTGCTCTAAAAGCTCCCTTACAGCTGTTAAAGTCTATGAACCAAGCAATCATTCTAGTCTCTGGCTTCACATGTAATCAATTAATATTCCTCTTCATGCCTCTTCTTTATGTCACAAAAGAATAATAATAATTCCTTAATAAAAGAATCATAGTGTAGCCTTTTGGTATGGTTAGGTTTGAATCATCTGTTTCACACAAATAAAAATGTGATCAGGTTTAACCTCTTTCTCAAACTGGTCAACACTGAAAAATACATACATCCTCATAGAATTGTTGCAAAGATGAAATTATATTTGTGTTTATGTGTGTATTTATGTGTGTGTGTGTATGTATTTAATGTGTTACCTTTGATGATCAGCATTATTATCATAATCACCTTTATTTTGACATACATAGATCAGAATATTACAAAAACAACAACAAAACTATGTGACGTTTCCACTAAACCAGCACTAATCTTCAATTTTACATGGTTTCTCTCAGGTTTTACATGAAGTTAAGCTGTTGTTCTTGTACAGTTTTGGGAAAAAATAGTTCTATTCATTATTTATTGCTATTTATTGAATTTTTCTTTCAATTTTTTTTTGGTATTATGTTTTCTTGATTTTGTGTCACAATAATGTTTATTTCACTGCTGAAGGCAAAATATTCTTCTCCTCAAACACATGTAGGAAGAAAAAAGCTCCTAAGCAAAAAAAAAATGCCATTAATTATTAAAGGCTTTTCAATTTGATGTTTTTGATTCCATCATTTGAAGTCAGTTCAGAAAACGGATAATACAATTAAAATACTCTGTATGAATCCATATGGTTTCTTTGTAAATGTCCATAGAGTAGCATATATTTTGGACACAAATTTCTAAGTGGCTGAACTACTGTTTGGAAATAAGCGAAAACAATATTACACACAGGGTATCAGAATAACTTAAAGCTCTTAGAGTGTTGGCAAAGAGTGAAGGAGTTCAAGGGAGTACTTAGCAGCCAGAGAGACTGAAATGTAGTGTTTACATATGTAAATATAACAATAAATTATATTTGAGTACATTTCAGCAATGTATGAACAACTAAAAAAGATAAGAAAAATTGCTAGAAACGTTACTGAATTTTACAAGGAAAAAAGGTGGGTAGTATCTACTTTTGTGACTCTTGATTTTGTGGGTTTTATGATCAGTATTTCTTAATTTTCAAATAATTATATTAATTTTATTAAATATTTTTCAATTTTATGCAAAAAGTAAAATAATATATTTTTTTAATCTTAAATTCCAAATTATCTTCCTTCTTTTCTCCTCCTTGAGAAGGAAAGCAATTTGATATCAATCCTACATATGAAGTCACACAAAATATAAACAAAAGACAACAAAAATAAAATTAAACAATTAATCTCCATTTGGAAGTCAAGTTGATTTTAAAAAAGAAGAAAACCAAATTACTAGTATCAAAAATGAAAAGGGTGAATGTACCACCAATGAAGATATAATTACAGAATTTATTAAGAGTTATTTTACACAATTATAGTGCAGAAAACCTAATTATCCAAGTAAGATTGATAAACAGCACATAAATATAAATTGCCTAAATTAACAGTGATTTCTCTGAATATTTTCTCTACTTCACCATCTTTGCTTCTGCCCTCCACATTTATTTCAAGAAAAAAAAAAAACTACGTGTATCAAACATGTATCATTCTGTGTTTGACTCTAAAGCATAAAACAGCAAATTCTGCCTACTTAAACATCCAGGAATTCCAAGTCATCCCAGAAAATCCTATACATTTAGAGATGATGGCTGAATGATTCCAAAAACACTGACTGATATTATCAGTTCCAAGAAAAATGTAGTTATAACAGTTTTACATTTCATGTTGACTTCTCTTCTAGTACTCAATTAGCAAAAATTTATTAAGGGTGTACTTTGTGCCAGGAATTGTGTTAGATGCTAGAATATACATGTCATGCAGACCCTGTCTGAAAAAGGTTTTCTTTTTTTCTATTTGTTTTGTTTTGTTTCATTTTCTTCCAATATCTGGAGGCATGTGCAGAATAATTTGCCATTTGACATAATTCCTCATTACTGAGTTGTTTTGTTGAAAAGTCACATTACAAGGTTTACAGTTTTCAAATTAGGCTATTTTTTATCAGAATAAGGTGACAAAGGACTGCCTGAATAAATATAAATTAAACATTTGTTTACTGAATGTCTACTAAATGCCATAGATAGGTGGCACAGTGGACAGAGTACTGGGCTTAGATTAAGGAAGACACATTTCCTCAGTTCGAATCTGGCCTCAGATACTTACTAGTACTGTGAACCTGGATGAGTCACTTAACCCTGCTTGTTTCAGTTTCTTCATCTGTAAAATGAACTAGAGAAGAAAATGGCAAATGACTCTCGAGGGGTAATTTCTTGGCCAAGATGATCCCCCAGTGGGGTCATACATAACTAAAATGACTGAAGAACAACAGCAAGTAAGTGCTACACACTATGGAAGTACTAAAGATGCTTCTGCTTCTTTGGTAAGGTCATAGATATTAAACAAGATTTTATATATGCTTGTATACACACACATAAGGGTGTGGGTGTCAGTGTGGGTGTGTGGGTGTGTTGGTGTAGGTGTGGGTGGTGGTAGGATAGAGTGTGGTAGACTGCTAGATATTGCAATAGATAGAACACCAGAACTAGAGTCAGAAAGTCCTAATTTCAAATCCAGTCTCGAACATTTACTGGCTGTGTGACCCTGTGCCAATCACTCAACCATCTCTGCTTCATTTCTTTATCTATAAAAATAGAGATAACAGTAGTATCTGCTTTCCAAAGTTGTAAGGATAAAATGAGATTTTTTTTAAAAAAAAGTACTTTGAAAATCTTAAAGTACTCTATAAATATGATTGTTGCAGTTATAAATAAAATATTGCCTCAGACCTTAAATTGCTTACATTCTAATCAGAAACAAAAGACACATACAAATGAGATGTTAAATGAGAATACAAACTAGTATTACTAGAAGGGCCAAATGGGGAATGAAAAGAAGTATTGCTACAGATGAGAGGAGGGAGAAGATATTATGATTAGGACAGTCAGCATGTGACCCACTGATGTGTTACAAAAGAGTAAAGTGTTTACATAGATTGCTTTAATTGACTGCAAATGATGACACCATATGTACCTAACTCTATGACATATTCTCGTATTGCCAATATAATAGAAGTTGCAGGAAGTTTCTTGGGAATGTCTGTTTGAAAGCACTAAACATCTGGATGCTGATAGGGTGCTTAGGAACATTTTCACCTAAATTCCTGTAACCCTATACTTCATATTTCCTGTGAAAAGATACTTCCTGAAAATAATATTTTGGAATTAACATTTTTTTCTTTGAAATATGAGTAATTTCTTTATGCATTGCAAATCCTGTATTTGCTGACATCTGGAGTCAGTAATTCCATAATGATGATGATCTCTTTCAAAGGATTCCTTTCTGGTATTCCCATATTATCACAACTTATTTGTGACATATAAAGATAAAATATTCTCGAAGGGCTCTGTATCTTCCTAGATACCATAAAAGGAGCAATATAGACTTCCTCTTATTCCTCTTAATCTGTCCCCCACATACAAAAAGGCGTTTACCTGAAGAATATAGTTTAAATATAGTTTATGTGTGTCTGTGCATGTATATACACACACACTCATACAAACACATATACACATTTCTCTAAAGATGCATTTATATGTTTATATATGTATACACAAATTTTGTATATGTGTATACACATTTGTAAATATGGGTGTATATATGAATATACACATATGTGTATATATTTAATGGAAGAAAGCAAATAAGAATTTATTGAACACCTCCCACGTGTCAGATTGTGTAAGCTTTTTGCAAATACATCCTTTGATATTCACAACAACTCAGAGAAGTAAGTGCTAGTATTTTTCTCATTTTACAATTAAAGAAAATGAAAGAGACAAGGTTAAGTGACTTTCTCAGGGTCACACAGCTAGTAAGTGCATGAGGTTCAAATTTAACTTAGGTCTTTCAGACACCAGACCCAGAGTATTTTCCATTGTACTATCTGCTCTCTTGGTACCTATTAGGCTGTATATTGGTTTTGCTACTAAAGCAACTGTGGCATTTTTATTTTTTATTTTTTTTAGTATGTAGACACAACCAACAATATTTGCACCCAAATGAACAAACTTCTCTCTGTATATTACTTTCCAGAAACACTGTTGTTGTATACCTCCCACTTGTGAGAACGTTGTCTTCACAGGCTGAAGTCTGGTGAAAGTAATGGATAGTGATGTTGCAGATAAAGTAATGTACACATAAATGTCTGACACTTGAAAAAGACCTGATCTGCTGGGGTTTTGTAGAGAAATGGCTTCATTAATTTAACTTTTACTGTCATTGAAATAAAGGCAAATAAAATGAAAATACCGACATCTGCACAGAGCTGCTTATAACTGACAGCAGGTGGTGCTCTGTTGTAAGACAGAGAAGCAAATACAGGATCTATGTATTCAATTATTATTGTTTTCCTTTTCTTTTTTCTTTTTGAGTGGGAAACATTTCTCTCCCTTTAAACTAAATGAATAACATATAATTGGCTTATAATTCCAAGTATAGGGTTAAGAAAAAAAAGGGCTTATGAAGATAAGACAAAAAAACTATTTCAGATGCCAAATTATACATTTTATTAATTAAAAGGATAATGTTTGGGAAAATCCCATTAGTAAACATTTTATTTCCTGTCAAATTATGCAGAAGAAATGTGCTTAGGAGTGTATATTGCTTTGAAGCTATTAAAGTATTACTGAAGCAGTCAACCAATATTTTGCATTGTATTAGTGACTTCTAGATTGTGCTAATTGTTAAGAATAAAAGAAAAAAATAATTGCTACACTGTCTTCATCATATTAGTTTTTTCTGTAACTTGACCTGTTTTCTTTTGATCCTATATTCTCCTCTTACTGAAGCTAACCTACACACTTATTTTCTTGATCTAATTCTAGTCTATTCCTATCACTTCAATAACCACCATCAACTATCCTTTTTATCTTATATATTCCATCTTTCTTTCTCTCCTTGCTCTAAAGCATCTGCTACCATTTTTCCCTTAAACTGAAAAAAAATTCCCTTCACTTTGCTCTTTTCTGGTATTACTATAATGTCTCTTATTTTTTTATCATAATTCCAGAATTGCTATTCTTAATCGTGCCTTATTAAACACTTACATTTTGTCTCATAATTTGCCATTTTTGCCATCTTGTGGAAACTCTTCTCTTGGTCATCAATAACCTCCTAATCAATATACTCATTGATTTTTTTTTTCTTCAGTGTTTGTAATCTTTGACCTCTCAGCAATATTTAACATTGTTGTTTATCAGTATTCTTGAAAAAAAAATCTACATTTGTCTTCTCTGAAACTATGGACTGCTAAGTTCAACTTTTCTTTGTATTCAATATCGGTTCCTTTTCCTTCTCCAAGTATTTAATTGCCCCCCAAGGTTCTATCTCAGCTGTTTTTTCTCTCCATACTTTCCCTTGTTAAGTTCATGCATACCTGTAACTTTAAATATCACCATTGTGAACTTAATTCTAAACTTATTTCTCCATTCCAAACTTCTCTGAATTCTAGTCTTGCATTTCCAGCTATGTGAGTGTTCTTCCTGCATCTCCTATAGTTATTCCCAACTCAGCATGCCAAAACTAAACGTACAAGGAACTGTGCTGCCTAGAGTGGGAGATTTTCTACCTAAAGCATTGATTTTTTAAAAGGACTAACAGGGAAAAAGATTTAACAACATTCCCAAGATCAATCTATATTACTTAGGTCAGGATCAGATATGTGACATTATAAAGGTATGTCTATCCCCTTTCCAGAGTGACCTCCCTGTTGTGCTCTTTGTTACTCAAAGAGAGATCTTGCATCGATGTCAAAAGGAAACAAAAATCTTTCTGTAGGCCAAACACATAAACTAATTCATATTCAAGAGAGTCATACATATAATTTATATATATAATTTATATATATATAGTTTATATATATATATAATATATATATGTAATTTATATATATATATGTAATTTATATATATATAATTTACATATATATATTTATAATTAAATTTATAATTAAAAAATATATGGGAATAAATGCTGGGGAGAAAGAAGAAAGAAAAGGTGAGAAGGAAGCAAACAAGCACTTATTAAGTACCTATTATGTGTTTTATACTATACTAAGCACTTTACAAACATTACAATTAACTTGCCCAGAATCACACAGCTAATAAGTGTCTGAGGGCTTAGATTTGTATAATCTAGCCAATAGCTCACTAATGTTCAGACTCCTTAAGAGTCTGCCCAATATGACTGATGTTCTAATAAATCTTGTCTTTGGCTGAAAAAAAAATAATTGTCTGAGGCCAGATTTCACTTCCTGCTTCCAGGCCTGCACTAGCCAATGTACTACATATAGGATATAAGAGAAGGAGAGAAAGAGAAAGAAAAAGAGAGAGATAGAGACAGGAAGAAAAAGAAATAATTAATACCAAGGGAATAAGAGAATCTAGATGTGTCAATTTAAGTGATACAGAATCTACACATATTGAAGTAGGCACATTAAAACATATATAGTCTAGACCTTTGCTTGCCTAGATATATGCTAAACTTCTTGAGAAGATTCCTACATTTCTTTTCCTCTCACTCTCTTCTTAACTCTCTATACTATCATTCTGACTACATGATCATTCAGCTAATACTGTTCATCCCAAAGTTACTGAAAATCTCTTAATTGAGAGATCTAATGGTCTTTTCTCAATCCTCATCCTTCTTGACTTTTCTGCAGAGTCTGACAATGTCAATCACCCTCTTTTCCTTGATGCTCTCTTTTTTTCTGCTTTCATGATGCTTTCCTGATTCTCCTCCTACCTTTCTGATAACTTTCATTCTCCTTCATCTAGGTCATTCCTGCTAATGATAAATGTCCCATGGAGCCTCTTCTCTCCTCCATCTATACGATTTCACTTAGTAATTTCATCAGCTCTTAAAAATTGAGCTACCATCTCTCTGCTGCTGATTTTCAAATAGAATTATTTAGCTCAAATTTCCCTCCACCTTCTCCAATTGTCTTTCAGACACCTCACATTTGATGTCCCACTGACATCTTAAACTCCACATCTCCTAAACTGAACTTATTATATTTTCCCCAAACCCCCCCCCACTTCCTAATTTACCTATTGCTGTTCAGGGCACTGCCATCCTGATAGTTGTTTAACCTAGAAATCGAGGTGCCATCCTCAACTCCTCAATCTCTATCCCCATCCCCTATCTAATCTGTTACCAAAGTCTGTGAATTTGTAACATCTCTGCAATATTCACCTTACTCTTCCCAACTCAAATCCTTCTTCCATGCAGTTGTTAAAATGATCTTCCTAAAGTATAAGTCTGACCATGTCACCTCCATACTCACTATACTCCAGTGTCTTGTTATCACTTCTGGGATCAAATATTAAATTATCTTTTTGCCATTCAAGGCTCTTTATAGACTTCCTCACCTATCCCAATATTTTCTTTTTTTATGTTATCTAGAATTTATTTTATTTGAAAAGTAACATCAACTAATATTATATTGAAAATAAACAACCTCTACCCACTAGAAAGCAGTAGGTTGTTTCTATCAATAAGGGATCAAAGCAAAAATTTCGAATAGCAGCTGTGAAAGCCAAAGCTTATGTAGCATTTTCTTTGAGCTAAATTGGTGGTGGTGGGGGAGAGAGAGAGAGAGAGAGAAAGAGAGAGAGAGAGAGAGAGAGAGAGAGGTGCAGTACAGCTCCTCTAAAGAAGTCACTGGGCATAAGCTTGAATGAATTGGATAAAGAATCTGAGCATATAAAATTTTACTTTTCCAGTTCTGATACAAGGGGCACCAAATACATACTATGATTATTGATCTCCCCTTGCTACAAGAATAGCAATCAGGCGCACCACAGAAATCAATACCAACTCCTTAACTGTGCCAAAGTATTTGAGATGCATAAAAGAGCAGACTAGTTACAAAAAAATATTGATATGGTGCATGAAAATAGCTGTACTTAATCAGAGGCATTGGCCCTGTGACTTCCCAGTGTGATTTATGAAAATATTGATGAACTCAACTTTTGCTATTTCATTTTCCTACTTAATTCTGGCAATGACAAAGAGATAATTTTTCATACTTAAAAAAGTCACCATTTGGAAATGGTTAGCTCAGTATCTTCTGGTGTTTTTCCAAAAATGTTCTGTCAGGGGTGATCTGGCTATTTCTGGGATGGCAGCTTGATAGAAGTTAGGTAACCAGATGTCATAGCAATGGCCTTTCCCCATATGTACCCTGTCATTCAAGGCATAGAGTTTGTCAGCAATATCACTGCCAATTAAAACAGAAAACAGGCAGGAGATGAAATGATGCTGAGAAAATAGCAAATACAGTATCTTTCACCTCCAAGCCACATACCGATAGTCTGTCTCTGCCGTGAGGGTTACCTCTTCATGTTCCGTTTGAGTCTTGTATTTGAAAGTCAAAATTTCTATTCAGCTCTGGTCTTTTCATCAAGAATGCTTGAAAGTCCTCTATTTCACTGAATTAACATTTTTTCCCCTGAGGGATTATGCTCAGTTTTGCTGGGTAGGTGATTCTTGGTTGTAATCTTATCTCCTTTGCCCTCTGGAATATTATATGCCATGCCTTGTGGTCCTTTAATGTAGAAGCTGCTAAATCTTGTGTTATCCTGATTGTGTTTCCACAATACTTGAATTGTTTCTTTCTGGCAGCTTGTAATTTTTTCTCTTTGACCTGGGAACTCTGGAATTTGGCTATAATTTTCCTAGGAGTTTTCCTTTGGGGATCTCTTTCTGGAGATCGGTGGATTCTTTCAATTTCTATTTTGTCCTCAGGTTCTAAAATATCAGGGCAGTTTTCCTTCAAGAAATATGATATCTAGGCTCTTTGTTTGATCATAGCTTTCAGAGAGTCTAATAATTTTTAAATTATGTCTCTTGGATCCATTTTCCAGTTCAGTTGTTTTTCCAACAAGATATTTCACATTGTCTTCTATTTTTTCATTCTTTTGGATTTGTTTTAAAGTGTCTTGATTTCTCATAAAGTCACTAGCTTCCGATTGCTCTATTCTAATTTTTAAGAAAGTATTTTCTTCAGTAATCTTTTTGACTTCCTTTTCCATTTGGCCAATTTGCTTTTTAGGGCATTCTTGTCTTCAATCTTTTTATCCCAACCTTTTCAGTCTTCTTATACCTTATTCCCATGGTCCAGTGACACTGTCCTCCTTACTTAATTCTTTAAGATGACACTCCATCTTTCACCTCCAATTGTTTTCCCTTGCTGGTACCATGCCTGGAATGCTCTCTCTCCATATCTCTACCTTCTTCCTTCCTTCAAGTCTCAGATAAACTCTCACTTTCTACAGGACACCTTTTCCAATCATCCTTGATTCTATTACCTTCTCTCTGTTGCTTATTTCAAATTTATTCTGTTTATATGTATTTTAAATGTTATCTCCCCTATAAAAATATAACGTCCTTGAGAGCAAAGGATGGTCTTCTGATTTCTTTGCATGTTCAGTGCTTAGTATAGTGCCTAGCATATATTAGGTACTTAGTAAATACTTATTGAATGTCTCACATACCTTGGCAAAAGAGTAGAGGTATATAGTTAAGGCAGCTAGATGGTATAGTGGACAGAATATCAGGTCTGGAGTCTGGAAGACCTGAGTTCAAATTTGTCCTCAGACACTTACTAGTTGTGTGAACCTAAAGAAGTCACTTAATCCTGTTTGCTTTGGTAAAATGAGCTAGAGAAGGAAATGGAAAAAAAAAAATCCTGGTATATTTGCCAAGAGAACCCCAAATGGAATTTGGAAGAGTCATACAAGACTGGAACAACAAAAACAATAATAGAATTAGGAGTTTTCCATAGATCATTGTGATTAGATTACAATATATTATACACCAGGAAGTTTGGTATAGTTCAAAAATGGATAGAATTTTGAGCCAGAAAACCTGGGTTTTAATCTTACCTTTACTACGTGTATATGTGATCTTGAACAAGGAAATTAATTTCACTAAAAATTCATCCCATCTGTAAAGTCAGGATGTTGAATGAGATGATCTTTGAGTTTTGTCGTTGTTGTTGTTGTTGTTGTTGTTGTTTCTTTTCCATTTTCTATCTGTGTGATCTTGGGCTATATCATTTTATGGCTCTCAGTTTTCTCATCTGAAAATTAGAGACATAGAAAGACATAATCTCTCCAGCTCTAAATCTCGTGATCTGAATAATGCAGCCTAAGATGCCCTTAGTTTGTCTAGCTGACACATCATAATCTTTATTCATATTGAGCTTGGATGCCACTAAAATATATTTTGTTTTGTTGTCACACATATTGCTTTCTAGGCTCATCTCTTCCATACTATATTTAAATAAATGATTTTTTTAAATCCTCTTATACTTCAGGCATTTTATAACAGACTCATGCTATATTCTTTTTAATCCAATGAAACTGGTCTTCTTGCTCTTCCTCAAATTTAACACTCTATCTCCAGATTCAGTGTATTTTCACTGAGATCTCATCCTCAGTCTCCTTAACTGGCATTCTTTCCTTTACCTATACTTTCTGGCTTCCCTGAATTCTTTCTAGGTCCAGCTAAATTTGTATCTTCTCCAAGAAGCCTTTTTTTTATCTTTCCTCGTTTAATACTATTGCTTTCTCCTATTGATAATCTCTATTTTTCCTTATATGTGTTATGTTTATACATAATAGTTTGCATTTTGTCTCCTCTATTAGACTGTGAGGTCATTGAGAACAGGAATTATCTCTTGCCTCTGCTTGTATTCCCAGTACTTAACACAATTCCTGTGATGCCTGAAAGTCTCTCTTCCATTTGGGAGCATATTTTATGATCTTTTCAATGTAAAAATGTCTTTCTCTAGGTATTTTTTTTAATTTTTTTAGTTTTTTTTTTAAGGACTAAATTTTCAATCTACCAGCCCCTTCATTTTGCTTCATGGTTGACTGTTTCCTGTTCTGATAAGGCACTTTTTGCACCCAGGTCATCCTTAGAAATATGCTGTTCATTTATATTCAATCAATGGCTATTTATTAAGTTATAAACCATGGATTGTCCTAGGTGCTGGAAGTACAGAAACAGAAACAGAATAGTACACGTCTCCAAGGAAATTTACATTATTTCCAGGGAGATGGTCTCTGTGTGTCTGTAGATAAATGTGTGTCTGTTTTTATGCATGTGAGTATATATGTGCGTATATATGTATGTATCTATGTATGTATGTGTATAAACATACATATTTATGCCAATGTGCATGTATATAAACACACTTATGCCCACAATATAAGGGAAACTTTATTAGGAGATACACTAACAGATCTGATATCATAAACAACTTCTCATAGAAGATGTAATTTCAAAAGATCTTAGAAGGTAATATGGAATTCTAAGAGGTAAAGGTGAGTTAAGGGTACATTCCAAGTGAGGGAACATGAAGTCCTGCTAGTACAAATGTATAGAAAAGGAATATGGAGTTTTGTGAGTGAAGAATATTCTGGCTGAACTTTATAGTTTGGGAAGGGAAACAATTTATAATGTTTGGAAAGACAGGTAAAGTCCAAATTGTAAAAGACTTTAAATGATAAACAGAAGAGCTTCTATCTGGTTCTAGAGGCAGTAGGACACCATTAGAGTTTACTTAGCAAGTCAGTGACGTGACCAAATCTTCACTTTAGGAAAATCACTTTGACAGCTGTATATATAATAGATTGAAGAGAAAATAAATGTTTCAAGGAGGCCACTTAGGATCTTATCACATTAGTCTAGGTTAAAGGTAACTATATGTCTGTATATGAAAATAAAATTAGATATTAATAGAATTGTCTTGTAGTTAAAATATTCATAAAGATAAGAACATAAAGACATACTCGAGTAACAGCTACATGAATCATGGAAAATCCAGTTGTATTTTACTATTTTCTGGCTCCAGTTCCCTGTTGAGACTTAATACGATTCATAAAGTAATAGAAAACCTAGTTAGATAATATCTTCATGAAATCATAAACTTGAAGGTGAAGGGACCTCAGAACCCATCTAGTCCAATGCTTTTATTTTACATATAAGGAATCTGAGCCCAGGGAGCTTTCATTATTTGCCCAGGGTGAGACAAGTATTATCAGTAGTGTTATTTGAATTCAAATCCTCTGACTCCAGAACCAGTGATCATTTTTTCCTACGGCCTTTAATTATCAATTCTACATTTTAGGAAAGACAATTGGCTGGAGAGCCTCCAAAAAAAGGTGACCAGAATATTGAACAACATCAAGTCTATGCTGACCAAAAATTGATGGAAAGAATCAGATATATCTTCCTTGGAGAAGAAAAGACTTGAGGTTATATTAGCTCTCATGCACAAGGAGGAATTAAATTTATTTTACTTGGCTGTGAAGATATCTGCCTCTGATGCTTACTTGGGAATCTTTAGAAGCTACAAAAATTTGATATACCCATGCTTTTCTGTGTACCATTCAACCATCACATTCAAATTTGAATAAATCCTCAGAGTAAATAACACATGCATCTGTCCATCTATATCTTATTAAAAATCATCAAGTATGCAGAAATATCACAAACATACCTTATATAATCTTTATGTTTATGTAACAGGTTTATTTCTTTAACTTTTCAACCTATGTCACTTGAACAATTTCCTATAATGTTTTTATTATTGTATTTCTTTTTAAAAGACAAACAAGATTACCAGCTCTAAGGTCCCATTTAATTCTAAACCTCTGATCCTGTAATAGTAATCAATCAATAGAAATTTTCATGGTGCCCCTATGTAGCCCCATAATCAATGACATAGATTTATCCTTTGTGTTACTTTCTATCAGTTTCTGCAGTGTTTTATATTTTGACTACCAGTCATACTGATTTATGACAAGTCACATCTAAGGGATTAAAACAGTAAGATTATGATCCTATGAACCCATGTTAATGGGGAAAAATCCACAAAAGCATTATCAAAAAAGAAAGAACTATACTGAATATTTTAACATTTTAAATTTCCACATCACAAAATAATAGTCTTCACTTTTGTTAAGTTTGATATTAATTAGGAGTTTCTGCAGCTATGAATACCTGGCCTGAAGACACACACTTTCCACTTATAGTAAGAAGGGCATAATGCCAAAGTTCTTATGTCAAGAAAAGAAATCCTTCAAAATATCAAGAGGCAGATAATAACAAAAGAAAATCATTCCTTTACCCCAAAACCTTTTGTAAGCATAAAAAGGAAGTGTGAGAATATGAAAGTTAAAGAGAGAAAGTATCAGAAGCAATACAAGTAGTCATGGACAAATGACAAGACTATTTGCCATGTCAGGAAAGTGAATTACTCAAAATATGTATTTTTCCTTCTCCCACATATCATGGAACAAGTTTTCTAGACATATTAAAGTACAAAAATAGAAAAATGAGACAAGATCATTTACTTTTGGCAAAGTGATATCTATTAAGGTGATGAGGCAGAATTATACACTAATGGAGCTATAAGGCTATAAAGACTATTACATGACAGAGCCACCTGTGCCACAAACAGCCTTATAATTCTTCTATGGGCATATTTTTCTAAGCAAACATAATAAGAGTTTCAATTTTTGATAATGCTGGATTTGATCTTACAAATAAGGCAAATTCAAGCATTTTTTAATACCTTGAATGCATCATTTTCACTACAGCCTGATGCAGACTGCTTAGACCTCCTGTAGACAGTCTAATTAAAAAAAGTCTTCTTCCTCTCTTCTCATTTAACTTTCTCCCTTGCTATCTTTCTATTTAGATGACAGGAACTGGCCTAAGGCCAGCGTGTTCAATATTGGGATGAAATGAACCAGTGAAAAGTCATTGGATTAAGAAAAGTTAGTTTTCTTAGCCCTCATATAAGAAAGATATGTCATGAGAATATAGTAGCAATAATGTATGATAGACAAGGCTCTCTTCATCTCTGTATAGAAAATCAATCTGACCAGGAGTGCAAGTTATATTGACTTGCATGGTTTTCATAGATCTACCCCTTTAGAAGGGCCATATGGGAGTAGAACTTTTTATAGCCCTAGGAGATCAGAAAGCCATAAACATAGTCAAGAGTCTACCACAGAGGTGGGGAACCTGCATCCTCAAGGCCACATGTAGCCATCTAGGTCCTCTGGTGTGGGTTTTTTGACTGAGTCCAAGTTTTAGAGAACAAACCTTTTTTTATTAAGGGGATTTGTTCTATGAAGTTGGGATTCAGTCAAAGGACTGCACTTAAGGACATAGAGGGCCTGCCACACATTACCTCAAATCCACAAGTTCCACACCCTTGGGCTACCAGATAGCTCAGTCAAGGAAAACCCACCTTAAGCCTTGCCCAGTAATCCAATTCTGACTCTGTAGTCTTTTCATAACCTAAGCCATATTTACAGGGTCACAGGAACGGATCTGATCGGTGGAGGAATCTTGGTAGGTGTTGCACCTAGTATACTGAACTATTTTGATTTCTATCACATTGAACATTTCTTTTCACATTTATATTGAGGACTACATTCAGAAAAGCAAAAAGGGTGGCAAAAAGAAGAGTTTTTTTCATTTTTTTTTAATTCTTCACTCATGAATTTAAAATTTTAGAGCAATAGCTCTTAGAGATCTATTACTGTTTAACAGAACAGGAAAAAATAAAAAAAATATGCATAGGAGTTATTTTTTATTGATTTATTTTGAATTATCAAAATTATCAAGCTTTTGAGTATTAAATTTTTCTCCCCTTCCCTTTCCACCTCCTTCCCCTAGATGGCATGCCATCTGATATAGGCTATACTTATATATTCCTATAAACATATTTTCACATTAGTGATGGTGTAAGTAAGAATTAGAACTAATAGAAGGAACTACCAGAAAGAGGAAACAAAACTCAAAAGAAGAAAAAAAATAGCAAACAGTATGCTTCGATTTGCATTCAAACTCCACAATTCTTTCTTCTTTGTTGATAGTATTTTCCATCACGAGGCCTTTGGAGATGTCTTAGATCCTTCTATTGCTGAGAAGGGTTAAGTTTATTAATACTAGTCATCGCACAACATGGCTATTATTGTGTGCAACATTCTCATGGTTCTGCTCACTTCACTCAGCATCAGACCATATAAGTCTTTCTAGGTTTTTCTGAAGTCAGCCTGTTCATAATTTCTTATAGCACAATAACATCATTACATTAGTATACCACAACTTGTTCAGCCATTCTCCAATTGATGGGCATCCTCTCAATTTCCAATTTTTGCCAGCACAAAAAAAGCTGCTATGAATATTTTTGTACATGTGGGTCCTTTTCCCATTTGTATGATCTCTTTGGGATATAGCCCTAAAAGTGCTATTGCTGGGTCAAAGGGTGTGCACATTTTTATAGCCCTTTGGGCATAATTCCAAATTACTCTCCAAAGTAGTTGGATCATTTCACAACTCCACCAACAATGCCTTAGTACTCCAATTTTCCCACATCTTCTCCAACATTGATAATTTTCCTGCTTTGTTATGTTGGCCAATCTGATAGTTGTGATGTGGTACCTCAGAGTTGTTTTGATTTGCATTTCTATCATCAATAGTGATTTAGAGCATTTTTTCATATGACTATGGATGGCTTTAATTTCCTCATCTGAAAACTACCTGTTCATATCCTTTGACCATTTATTAATTGGGGATTGACTTGTATACTTATAAATTTGACTTAATTCTCTATATATTGTAGAAATGAGGCCTTTATCAGAGACACTGGTTGTAAAAATTCTTTCCCAGTTTTCTATCTTCCTTCTAATCTTGGTTGCATTGGCTTTGTTTGTGCAAAAACTTTTCAATGTAATATAAAGTTATACATTTTGCTTTTCATCATGTTCTCTATGTCCTCCTTGGTCATGAATTCTTCTGTACTCCAAAATCTGACAGGTAAACTATTCTTTGCTCTCCCAGTTTGCTTACAATATCTGCCTTTATATCTAAGCCATAAACCCATTTTGACTTTATTTTGGTATGTGGTGTGAGATTTTGATCTATGCCTTGTTTCTGCCATACTCTTTTCCAGTTTTTCCAGGACTTTTTTTTTCAAAGATTGGGTTCTTATTCCAGAAGCTGGGGTCTTTGGGTTTATCAGATAAGATATTACTATAGTCATTGACTACTATGTCTTGCATACTTAACCTATTCCACTGATCCACCACCCTATTTCTTAGCCATTATCAAGCAGTTTTGATGATTGCTGCTTTATAATACAACACATATAACCCATGTCAAAATGTTTACCTTCTCAATGATGGAGGAGACAATGGAGGGAGGGAGAGAAGTTGGAACTCAAAAACTAAAGAGAAAAGAAGAATGTTAAAACTGTTTTACATATAATTGGGGAAAACAAAATATTAAATAGAAACAAAAAAGAAAGATAGCAAGTAAAAAGACAGGAACTTGCCAGACTTCTCCCAAATTCCTCTACAAACAACTTTAAAGGATGACTTAAAATGAATTCTGGAAAGGCAGAAAGCATTGAAGGATGGGGTGAAGCAATTTTACAGGACAAGACAATTGAGAAGGATGGCAGCATAGCTCTGTCACACCAAGATTTGAGTGAAGCACAGTCCAGCTCTAGCTTCCAGACCTCTCAGCCCACAGACAGTGAGGTGAGAAGGAGAATGCAGATTTCCCTTTGCCAGAATACAGTGCAGTACTCTTGCATTGCCCATTTGTGGATCTGGGGCCCAGTCTTTGATCACAGTCCCAGGGCACGGATGAGCACTAACACACTAGGGCTTATAGCTGCAGGGGAGCAAGAACCTTGGTCCCCATTTCAGAGTGAAAAAGAGTGCTTGTTGTACCTTGCAGATGAGAGCACATGCCAGTAGAGTAGTACACACACTTCTTAGATCATACAGTCTGGGAAGAAGTGAAAACTCACAGACCTAAACAGATAACAGTGCACAAAACAAAACAAAATTAAAAAAAAAAAAAAACTGAAGCTTGAGACAATGCCCCCAACACCTTGGGACCAAAGCCCAACTTTAACATATCAAGTTCAAAGTCAAGAAATAGGGTAGAAAAAGGAGCATATGAACATACAAACAAAACATAATCAGAAAATTACTTTGGTGACAGGGAAGATCAAAACAAAAGTTCAGAATAAGAAAATGAAATCCTAATGGTTTTATGGAAAACCCCAAAGAAAAATGAATTAGTTTCAGGCATGGAAGAGCTCAAAAGGAATTTTTAAAACCACATACACATAGTAGAGAAAAATTGGGGAAAAAATGAGACTGATGTAAGAAACTTATGAAAAAAAAAAGCCAACAGCTTGGTAAAGGAGGCAGAAACAAATACTGAAGAAGATAACACCTTAAAAATGGGATAGGCCAAATGGTAAATGAGGCACAAAAATAAACTGAAGAGCACCTTAGATAGCAAAATTAGTCCCCTGAAAAAAAAAAGATGCATAAAAATTCACTGAATAAAAGAACTTAAAAAGTTGAATTGGCCAAATGGAAAAGGAGGTACAAAAGCTCATTAAAGAAAATAGTTCCTTAAAAATTGGAATTGGAAAAGTGGAAACTAATGACTCCATGAGATATCCAGAAACAATATAACAAAATCAAAAGAATTTAGAAAGAGGAGAAAATGTGAAATATCTCATTGGGAAAGTAAATAGATCTAAAAGAAAAAAATTGAAGAAAAAATTAAAATATCATGAAGACACCATCAAAATGACATAAGATTTAGCAGCTTCTATATTAAAGAATTAAGGTGCTTGGGATATGATATTCCAGAGGGTAAAGAAGGTAGGATTACAACCCAACAAAACTGAATACAATCATTCAGGAGGGAAAATGGACATTTAATGAAACTAAGAACTTTCAAGTATTCTTGATGAGAAGACCAGAGCTGAAAAGAAAATTTGACTTTCAAATGCAAGACTCAAGAGAGGCATAAAAATGTAAACAGAAGAGAGAAGTCATAAGAGATTCAATAATATTAAACTCTACATTTCTACATGTAAAATTATACTTGTAACTCCTAAGAACTTTCTTGTCATTAGGGCAGTTAGAAAAAGTATGCATAGCTGGAGAACGGAAGTGTGATTTGAATGTGATAGAATGATATCTAAAAGTAATAATAATAAAAATGAGTGAGAAAAAGGAATTCACTGAGGAAAAGGGAAAGGGAGAGGTATAATGGGGTCATTCATCTCAAATAAAAGAGGCATTAAAGAGCTTTAACAATGGAAGGGAAGAAGGGAGAAGTGAGGGGGGTCAGTGCTGTAGCCTCATCCTAATTTGAACTGGTTCAGAGGGAATAACATAAACACCGAATTGGATATAGAAATATAGCTTCCCCTACTGGAAACCAGGAGTAGAAAATGGATTTTAAAAAAAGAGAAAGGTGACAAAAAAGAAGGGTGGATGAAAGTAGGAGGTAGTGAGAAGCAAAAATCTTTTGAGGATGTACAGGGTGAAAGGTGAGAGAGAGAGAGAGAGAGAGAGAGAGAGAGAGAGAGAGAGAGAGAGAGCAGAGGGACAGAGACAGAGACAGAGAGAGACACAGAGAGACAGTGGGATAAATAGGGGCTACGATGGAGGGAAATGCACAATAATATCTGTGAAAAAGGGTATAGCAAGTTTCTCTGACAAAGCTTTCATTTCTCAATGTCAAATTTATAAAAGTAAGAACCATTCAGAAAATGATAAATGTTCAAAGGATATGAATAGGCAACTTTCAGATGAAATAATCAAAGCTATCTGTAGTTACATAAAAATTCTCTAAATCAGTATTGATTAGAGAAATGTAAATGGAAATACACTGAGATACCATATCTGTCAGATTGACTAATTCAACAGACAAGGAAAAGGACGAATGTTAGAGGGGATGTGAGAAAATTGAGACACTAATACACTGGGTGGAATTGTAAAGTGATTCAACTATTCTGGAGGATATTGCTCAACTATGTGTAAAGAGTCATAAAACTATGTATACCCTTTGATCCAGTAATACCACTACTAAGTCTGTATTCCAAAGAAATTTAAAGAAAAAAGAGGAAAAGGATCTATATGTTTAAAAATATTTGTAGTAGTTCTTTTCATGGTGGTAAAGAATTTGAAATCAAGGAGATACCCATTATTTGGGGAATGACTGAACAAGGTGTGGTATATGATTGTGATGGAATACTATTGTACTATAAGAAATGATGAGCTGGATGTTCTCAGAAAACTTGAAAAGAGTTGCATGAAACACGCGCATGCACACAGGCGCGAGCACACACACACACACACGCATACGCTCACACACTTTCCCTTTTAATAAATTCCACAACTGTTGTTGTTGATAATTATTAATGAAAGATTTCAGTTCTTTAGCAAACCTCTTTGTGATCAAAAGAGTTTGTTAAAGATACCCATTTGATGTCAGTTCCATCACTTCAAATAACTCAAAGTGGGATATCATTAAAGGTTTCAGCCTTAGGCAATACAACTTTCCCTTGCACCAGCTACAGTGTTTGTACCAAAGGTTTGTGTCTCCCTAAGCTTAAACAATGATTTTTTTTTACCCATTCCTACTCACTGGATATATTCTTCTAACAATAGAAGGAAAATAGCAGAAAAAAAGACATTTCATAACATGTTTAAATTTAAAAACATCAGATTAATTTGTAGAAGGTAAATTAGATAGTTAATTTTCACTTATTTTCAGATATCCTTGACATTTCCTCCTTTTCTTTCTCTTGCTCACACATATAAGGACTTATTTCTTCTTGTGCCCTGTTCCAATTATTATCTCACTATTAATCATCTTGGTAAAATTCAGATCTAGTCAAAATGTAAATGATCTTACAAGCTCAATTTACCCTTTGACAATCAGCTTCCTCCCCACTGCTTTTGGATTTACTATAAAAAGCAAATTTAATCATTAAAAGTCATGAATAGCATTATACAAAACAATCTTTTTTCAGTCTTTTGTAAATACTAAAATAAAAAACAAAGTAAAAAGACAGCTTCATCTTTAAAATTGTGAATCAGTAAAATTTTCATTTGATTAGTGATTCCTTATATGTCACCTTAGGAACCTAAAAAAAAAAAAAAGAACTTTTTTTTTTTAATTTCTTTTTTTTTAGAGGCAATCAAGGTTAAGTGACTCACCCAGGGTCAAACTGCTAGTAAGTGTCAAGTATCTAAAGCCGGTTTGGACCTCAAGTCTTCATGACTTCATGGCTGGTGCTCTATTGTACCACCTAGTTGCCCCAAATAACTTTATTCTAAGTCTTTCCAAAATTACATAAACTAAATAATATTGTAGGGAAGGTAGCTTGTTTTAATGGATAAAAGCAGACCTGAAGTCAAAAAGACCTAGATTTGAGTCCTACCTTTCACACATAAAGACTGTGTGAGGTTCCACAGATATCTTAACTTCTTAAGTTCCCTCTATGCAACTGTCTAAGACTCTAAGTGGCAGAGAAGTTATCAGTCAGCAATTAACAGAATAACAAAATAAAACTCAATACAATAGACATAGATTGACAACCTTCATGGGTAGAAATTATTTACTAAAAGCTCAATCACCTAGTGAATCAAAAGTCCAATGCAAAAAACAAGTAACAGAAAACTTGGAAATAATTGACATATAATTATCCATAGTGTCTCAGGTAAACAAAAACTATAAACATATATCAAAAGGGATAACTTTTTAGATAAATTGTTCTTATTCTGAACTTAATCACTCAAAAAATTTCCTTTTTGGGGGCAGCTAGGTAGCACAGTGGATAGAGCACTGACACTGGACTCAGGAGGACCTGAGTTCAAAACTTGCCTCAGATAAGTAACACTTACTAGCTGTGTGACTCTGGGCAAGTTGCTTAACTCCATTTGGAGCACAAGAAAAAAATTACCTTTTCATTCATACATAGAGGATTCTACAGGAAGCCATGAATTTTCATTTCATAGTCCTTGTTTTATTTTTTTCAATTATGCAATAATTTCTGTAGGTAACTTTCAACTTGCCCTGCTTTTATGTGCATTTTTCTTTAACTTTCACCTCTTCTTTGTGCTGCACTTAAAATTTAAAAAAAAATTGATAGTTCTTTTTTTTGTCCTCACTACTTTTAAACTCTCTCCTCAACTTTCCCCCATTAAAATCAAGAGTAAGCAAGACTTTAAAAATTTGTCATAGTCAAAATTAATCCACACTGTCCATGTCCAGAAATGTATGTCTCCTCACATTATGCCCATCAACTCTCTGCAGGGGTGAGTAATATGCTTCGTGATAGGTACTCTGAAGAAATAGTCATTGCGTTGATCAGTACTCTCCTTAATTCTTTATTTTTTTTAAATTTATAGTTTTTTCTATCCTTACATAAATTATTCTAATTCAGCTCACTTCACTATGCATCATTTGATACTACACAGGAGTCTCTGAAATCAACTCATTCATTTTTTCCCACAACATAATAATATTCCATTACATTAATATGCCATATTTTGTTTAGGATTTTCCCAAACATCTAAGAGGAAATCTAAATAACAACATTATGTTCTAGTTACTTGACAAGATCTCTGTCTCTCTATCTCTGTCTGTCTCTCAGTCTTTCTCTGTGTGTCTATCTCTGTCTCTCTCTCTCTCTGTCCCTCTTCTACTTGAAGTACCAGATTCTGTGTGATACAGATTATCACTTTTTTTTGTAACTATGGCTGAACTGCTTTAAAAAAGTTGTTTCATTAGCTGTGTGAAGGACACAACCAAGAGAGGACAACTGAGGCAAAGAGACCAATAAACAGGCTATTGAAATAGTCCAGGGGAAAAATGACAAAGCCCAGAAGGACAGTGAAGATTATATGGATGGAAATATTTCTCATATATGTGTGTTTGTGTGTGAGTGTGCATGTGTGCGTATATATGTGTATGTATGTATACATGTATATACATATACATATACATGCACATTGCATATATGTTTGTGTATATATGCACACATGTAGTTATGTGCATGTATTAGACACATGCATTACACAATACATATATGCATATATACATATATGTGTGCAGGTTTATATGTGGACATGTGTTTATATTTATATGTATATGCACATATATCCATATAAGTATATCCATGCATTCTTATACATACATACATACACACATATACATATATATATATGCATATACATATATGCGTGTGTGTGTGTGTGTGTGTGTGTGTGTGTGTACATGTATGGGTAGAAAGAACAAGATTTTACATGGATTTTTTTTAAGCAATTGGGGTTAAGTGATTTTCCCAGAGTCACACAGATAGTAAGTGTTATATGTCTGAGGCTGGATTTGAACTCAAGTCCCACACTGATTCTTTATGGGGCATGGGAATGAGAAGTTGGTTGAGAAGTACACTGAGAACCTGGCGAACTAGAAACATGGTGGCATTTTCAACAGTAATAGAAAAATTCAAAAGTAAATAGAAAAGTTTATTCATGGGAAAGTTAATGAGCTCAGTGTTGAACATGCTAAGTTTGGCATGCTTAAAGGATTTCCAGTTATAAACATCCAAAAAGAGGTTGGTATTGTAGGGAAAAAAATGGGACTGGAAAAATTCATTCATGAATCAACTGCATAGCAGTGATAATTGAACCCTTGTGTATTGATGATATCATCAAATGAGATAATGTAGAACAGTTTCTTAATGCCCAGTACACATGAATAGATATCAGTGGGTCTGTGACCTTAGAAGGGGACCAATGGCATTTCAGTGTAATTGATTTCCTTTGCAATCTTACACATTATATTTTATGAATTTAATACATTATTCTTAGAAGGGACCCTGTGCTGTACTAGACTGTGAAACAGGACCATGACCTAACAAAGATAAAGAAAGTCTGGTATAAAAAGAAAAAGAAAAGAGGATCCAGGATGTGGCCTTGAATAACACTCACAGATAATGAGGTTGATAAGGATGAAGATCTTGCAAAATAAATGAAGTGACCAAACAGGAGGACAAAAAGAAAAGTGGCACCAAAACCAAGAAAGGAGAGTTTATCCACTAGGAGTCCAAAGATCAACAGTGTCAAATTCTGTATAATTATAGAGAGATCAAAATGGATGAGAACTGGAAAAGGGCCATTAGTTTTGTCACTTAAGAGATTAATGGTGATTTTGGAGAGAACAGTTTAGTTGAATGATGAGGTAGGAAGCAAGATTGGAGTGGATTTAGAAGATGCTTACCACCTAATACTCCAATTCAATTTTAAAAAATAATTATTCTATCCACCTGTGTAATAGTCTGCATACACACAAACATACAGACACTCACATGCCTGTAAGATTTCCAGTTCTAAATATCCAAAAGAAAGTTGATACTGCAGTTTTAGACATCAGAAGAGAGAATATGGCTACATAAATTTATTTGCGAATCAACTGCATAGAATTGGTTGTTGATGACATCACCAAAGGAGATACTATAGACCAGGAATTCCATATATAAATATTTTATATCTATCTATATATCTATACACATATATTGTGTATATATGTATATATACTATACATTATGTATATACACATCTACATGTCTGTGTTTATTCATGTGTTTGAATTATAATAGTGGTTTATTCCAGAATTGTTTCCATTTGAGTTCCACTGAAAAGTGGAAATGTCAATATCATCACCAACATCATCACAATGAGAAAAGCAGCAGCAGCAACCACCAACCTGGGTTATTTTAAAGATCAAGTCCTACAAATGCTAACATAATTTATTGTCATCTTTACTGTTGCTATTATTGTTAATCTATGAATCAGTCTTTCAGCGTGTTCTCCCCAGGGGTGGGGAAAGGAATCATTCAGGGGCACTGCTGTCTGTTTTAGAAGTAGCCAACAGTGAACTATAAGAATTAATAATTTCCCAAAAACCCTCTACAAGATTAAGCAGTACTATATGAAATAGAATAATTAGGCTCCATGAGAATTGAATTGAAAGAAATACAATGTAAATCAGTGTGTACAAAGAGCTTAAGATGTGACCATAGTCACCAAGTTAATTGCAATTCCAACTGCATAGCTTTCAGTGTAAACTATGTGTATTGAACTCAAAGGAATTTTGTAGCTCCTCAAGGACTAAGATATTCAGCGAAATAACACCTAATTCTACCCTAACCCTCTACATTTAATAAAAAAATCATTTCTGTTGTAACTTCATTTGGCAAAGGTTTGCATTCTTTCTTTAGCACATTATTTTTGCTTGCTCATGTTCTTTAGCAAATACAATTAGAAATGAGTGTAGTTACAGTGTGTTGTAATACATTATCTAGTTTTCTACAAAGCACAGTGTCTGTCTCACTACATGGAATGTGAATACTTCATCTTGCAATGAGTCTTATAATCTATGCATCCAGTTGCTTGGCAGATTTTCCATGTGCTCTAAGGGCATTTACATTCATTGTACATTTTGTCCATTTATAATATACACTATGTTTAATTGTCCAACTGGGCAAAAAGGTGCTCCATGACAACATATTAAAATATAATGTATATCTTAATAAATGTGAAATTACTATGAAAAATGAGGCTGGGTGAGATACTTAATCTCCAAATTCTCATAGATACTTGCCAAAAAAAGAAATCATTAATTTTAATCAAATAGAGTAAGCACAAATGTATCAAAGGCAGAACCATGGTACTTTGTATTCTGAGTTATATTTACTGAATTTCAAAAAAAGCAAATTTTATTAGGCTGGTTTTCACAAAAAAAATAATACTCAAGAAATCAGGACACTAAAATTTTAACTGTTAGAAATTATCTTGAAAAGAAGTATGAAGACACTTTTTGGGGGATTGGGGCATCTGTACCTGTAATTTTATGGGTATAGGAAATGTTTATCAATGAGACTGCCTCATTAATGCATATCAGCAGCATTTCTACAGCTTATAGATTTAAAGAGTTGTTTGGAGGCATTGAGAGGTTAAGTTACCTACCAGTCTCACAGACAACTGTATGTATCAGAGGTAAGTCTTAAATCCAGGCTTTCTGACCCCAACTTTAGCCCTCTATTCACCCTCCCATGCTAAAATGCTATTAAGTATTTTAGTTCTGTCCTTTCCAGTTTAAAGTTAATTCTCATCATCAGGGGGGAAAATGAAGGAAAATAAGTTAACAAACTCAGTGCTATCTCTATTGACAGCTGTTCCTCGTCTCATCCTTCCTGAGGATTAGTCTCATTCCTTCAGTGATCTTCTCCTCTACAGTATAGCTGAAAACGCCCTAATCCCTTATGTTATCCTTAAATTTGCTTGCCAGAGTCAGTTCATTCTAAACTCTAGCATTATCGACACCATTTTTTTCAGGATGATGCTCTAATTGCTTATTACCTGCCTTCATTTCCATCTTCTGAACATGTATTTTTAAAGGTCAAAGACAGTTGTTAAACTCCATGTGAGTCAATATTAGTGATTTCTGAAAATAGTCTATTTTCTTTCTCATGGAAATTGTTGTCCCATGTCTTCAGATTTCTATTCTTCTATCTATCTATCTATCTATCTATCTATCTATCTATCTATCTATCTATCTATCTATCTATCTGCCTGCCTGTCTGTCTGTCTGTCTGTCTGTCTGTCTGTCTATCTATCCATCTATCTATCTATCTATCTATCTATCTATCTATCTATCTATCTATCTATCTATCTATCTATCTATCTATCCATCTATTTGTGGGAGTTTTCCTTGGCTTCTCTTTTCATAGAACTTTAGTTAGTGGGAATCTAAGTGTCTTTTCTTTGAGCATCTTCAAATCAACTCTCCTAAAATATTAGATATATTCAAATTATTCCCAACCTTCTTCTCTTCAATAAAAAATTCTAACAAAGAGTGGTCACTTTTCCCCAAGGTATCTATAAGTTATCTCCTAATAAGTATTTCCTTATTTCTGGTAAATATTAGATTCAGAATAGAATCCATCCTTTTGAAACTTTCATCATTTGGAGGATGAATTTGACAGTAAGTCAAATAAAGAAATTATTATCAATTGTACTTCAGGCAGTGAAAGAACTTCATCAGATATTCAATGTGACAACCCCTAGAAAAGGATTTACTAGCCACAAAATTCCCTGGGATTTGTAACTCTTCCAAGTTTGGAAGAAGAAATTAACCTGACTTGAGCCATTGGATAAGATGGGAGTGGAAGTGGAGGTTTTTTCACATGTGGCAGTGATGGGAGTTGGAAGGGCATCTCTCATGTTCTTAAAGAAGAGAATTACAGATATGCTAGGCACCAGCTGCTTTTCCAGTCTGGTACTGTTGCCACAGGTCTACCACTAACTCTCCATTCTTCTCTCCTCATTCTCTTCAAAAGTGCCCTAAATTCCTGCCATTGTCCCGCATGATTTAAGAAAAGGAAAGCAAAACAAAGAAAGACATTTCCTCCCCACTTGTCTAAGGGCTCATTTTACCTTAATTTCATCTTATCCTAAACTCAGAAGAATTACAAATCAGGAGAGGTTTGTGGCCAGTAAGCCCATTGTCAGGGATTGTGACAGAGGAAATTGAAGTCCTTCATCGCTACATACTTATGTTTCAGGACAAATTTGCTTCCCAAACTCCTCATCATATTTCCTCCTTTTCTTTGTCTATACTCTGATGACATATGGACTTCTATTTCTGTATCTATTGATTTTGCCCAAATGCTTCCACCTTGGATTCCTGGAATTGCTCACATGAGTATATCTTAATATAATATACTATTCATACTATTCCATATTGTAGCCTTTTAATTTTCCTATTTCTTTAAATTAAACATTAGTTTACATATCATGGGCACCAAATTGTTATTTACATCTCTATTCTATGTCAGGACTATCCTTTATTTTTCTATAAACTTCTGTATAGGAGGCATAGGTGGTTATCACTCCCATCATCATCATCATAGTGGAACTAAGAGAGGTTAACTGACTTATCCAATGTCACAATCTAATAATTATCTAAGATGTAATTAAAATTCAGGTCTTCCTAATGCAACGTCCAGCACTCAGTCCATTATGCTACTTATATCCATCAATCAATAAACATTAATCAAACATCTGCTATGTGCCAGACATTGTGCTAAGTAGTAGATTTACAAAAAGGAGTCAAAGCTAATCACTGACCTCAAGGAGCTTACGATCTAATGAGGAAGGCAACATTGAAACAAATATATACAAAACAAGATATATACAGAATAAATAGAAAATTAATAGAGAAGACTTTGGAATTAAGAGGGGTTTGGGAAAGACTTTCTAAGACATTGAGTCACTACAAAACAACTGGAAGAAGACTGGTAGCTTAACTCTCTCTGTCTCTCTATGCCTTTCTGTCTCTCTCTGTCTCTGTCTCTTTTTCTGTCTGTCTGTCTGTCTCTCTTTCTTTCTCTCTCTCTCCACCCCTCACACAGTTACAAGGCTTTTCCTTCACCAATGAGGAAAGAGTCCCATATATCACTGGGCCTTGGGACAGAGGTTAAATTCCTGTCTTGATAGAAATTTCCAAAATTTGTATTTCATTGTCATAACCTTCAAGAACCCAGAGTCACACCTACATTATGATCAAAGTAAAAAATTAACTAATGTTAAATCAGTATAAGGTTTAGGAGTACTATATCCATGTATTGTTACATATTTTCCACTGGATGGAAGAATGGAACTGGTCTGCATTCTTATTCAAGATGTTATAGCCAGAAAGGGGAAAAAAAAATACAACTTTCTGAGGTATAGAATGGGCAATGTAAAGAGACATAGAAATAATCATATCTTTATCAGTAAAAGTTGGCATATGGTATGCTATTTTAAGAGGACTTTTTTAGTTTCATTCCACAAAGTTAGATTTCATTATCCTTTCAAGTTATGATCATCAGGAGTTAGCTTAATTTATAAATTACAAAGAATTCCAAGATATAACACATGAGTAGTTGTGGACATGCTTAGTTGTTTGAAGTGACTAGGGAGCAGTCTGTGACATTGTTCAGTTTTTAAAACTATATTTCTCATTGTTGAGTAAAGGGATAAAACTGGTCTTCAGGCTTATTTATCTAACACGTTATATTAAGAAAGAAAAATCTTATAGCTGCCTAAGGAGCTAATTTTATAATGTTCTTAACCTAAAAATTTGGAATTTGAAAAAAGAATTGGATACAAATCTGAAACAGGAAGAATGAGCCAGTTATATTTTCTGGTAATTATTAATTGGAAATAATTCATCACTACGTTTGATCTTTTTAAATGGTGAAATGGGATTGGATTTATTCACTTTTCAAGGTTTCACATCTGTATGATCTTAAATGCTATCCAAAAGTGGTAGGTATGGCAGAATGTTAAGGTTTGACAATAAATTGATAATAAATTATTTCAAAGTAAAAGTCATTGATAAAAAGAAATAAGTATTTGTTAAATACTAACCTAAAATGTAAGCTTTTGAGACATTTTTGGGTTTTTTTGCTTGTTTATTTATTTAGTTGTTCATTCATTACTTTGCTTGTACCTTTGTCTGTTTGGTGGTTGGGCCTCCCTACCTCAGCCACATTGGAAGGAAAATGGTGCTGCATAGCACACACTCCACTTTTGGTCTCCACTCAACTGCTGATCACCGAAGGATAAAGCTGTATTTCCAACCTGTGATACTTCATACCTCATCCTGATGCTCCCCACCCACCTTCAGTATCTTTGGGACTCATCATACTGGTCCAAGAATTCTTGCAGACATCTAATTTGGGCATGTTGCCACTCAGAATTCCCAAATTCTAGCATCTAACTAGTGAAGTGTGTTTTTTCTTTACTGTTTATATATGACTAATTATGCTAATTGCTTTCACAATGTCGAGCAGGTCTTACAATGCTGCATGACTCTAACATTTTTAATTTGAATTATTTCATCAATACATTGCCGTACTCTTCTTGCAAGGAATTTATTTTAAAACTTTACCTGAATGTCAATTAGTTAGATTGGTCTATATTGGGCTTTTCTAATTTTTCTCTGCCTCATTTGGTTACTGAGACCGTATTTGTCTCATAAAAGGGTTTTGGTAGTGTCTTCTGCCTCTACTTTTGTTACTATGGGTAAGTCACTTAAAATCCTAACACCTCAGTTTCCTTCTTTATAAATAAGGGGGATAGGTGGACTACATGTGATTTAATATCCCTTCAAAACATCATCTATGATTCTATTTTAAGAAAAAAACCTTACAGGATAAGTATTTTTAAAAATATTTAATATTATTCAGTTCTTAATCTAACTGACCTGAACCACTCCATGCCACCTCCCACACTTCTGCTGTTGTTATTTTAATGATGTGTTTGATTTCTTCCCCCCCGCCAAGGATGATTTGGTTAAGCTATCTATTTCTTGTTTTAGGGATTTGAATCTTCTAGATACTCAGTACTTCATTTTAATCCTTGATTGAGCTGGCATATAACTTTGAATGCTAGCTTTTTTATATTGTTTTCTTTTTATTATTATGAACATGATAGGAGATTGGAAACGATGATAGAGTTTTTGTTATTGTTGCTCAGTCACTTTCAGGCATGTCTGACCATGACTCCATTTGGGGTACTAGAGTGATTTACCATTTTATTTTCTTCAGTTCATTTTCCAGACGAGGAAATTGAGACAAACAGGGTTAAGTGACTTGCTCAGGATCACATTGCTAGTAAGTGACTGAAGCCGAATTTGAACTCAGGAAGATGTATTCCTGACTCCAGATTGGCACTGTCTTCACTTGTGCCACTAGCTATTTCCATGACAGAGTAGAAGGAAATAATACATCCCATTTCCCTCCCACAACTATTCCAATAAAATTTAAGGATGAACACTGGACCAATGAGTGATCATCAAGCTAAAGAGAAAAAAACTGTGAGTTCTTTTTCCCTGACCTAGGCCATTACAAGGAGATTGCCTAAAGCCACTGAGAAGGGGTTTTAGGCAGAAAGGCTGATGAAAAGCTTGCAAGCATAGGAGCTGAGAAAGGGTCAATGACAGTAGGTTAGCAAGAAAGAGAAAAAGCAATGAGTCAGCATGTCTGTTGAGGAACACAGACTGAGGCCTATACCTGAGAAAACAGGCCAGAGATTATGGGTAGAATATTTGGAAAAAAAACAAAACACAGCTAGATAAATGAATCTGAGCAATTGGAAGGAGAAACATGTTGAGAAAACCCTTTCATTCTAAAAGGAGAGAGAAGAAAAATGTCCTTTCAGAGTCTCATTATCTTTAAGCATTATACACAGACTAAAGACAGGTAAATACACATCTTCACAGAGAGTTTCTCTTAACTTTTTTTTTTATAAGAGAATAATGTGAAGACAAAAGAAAAGAAATATATTAGGGTAGAAATGAGAAAGAAGAAAAAAATACTATTTTCATAACTAGACAGTCTCAGAAGAACAGCATCTAAATATAGAAGAGGCGACAGAAGTAAGCATTTGTTTTTGTTTTTATTTTTTTTGGCTAGGCAATGGGGTTAAGTGACTTGCCCAGAGTCACACAACTAGTTAAGTGTTATGTGTCTGAGGCCGGGTTTGAACTCAGCTCCTCCTGAATCCAGGGCCAGTGCTCTATCCACTGCGCCACATAGCTGCCCCAAGAAGTAAGCATTTGTCAACCTCACTTTTATCTATACCAAATAAAAGAAAGTGGAATGTCAACAGATACAGAAAGAGTTTGGCAGAGAAATTCATTAAAATTATTTAATTTCTTAATGTATTTAATAATGTATTAAATATATTATTTAAGGAGATAGGTCTAAACAACAAAAAGTGAGAAGAGAGCTTAATAGGGAACATAGAGTTAGAAAGAAAATGGTCACAAGCCCCCCCCCAAAAAATAAAACCTTCAACTTTTGAGGGTAGACCAAAAGGAAAGAATTAAAAGGGGAGAGAGTATAAGGATCAGTGAGTGGAGACTGGACTGGGTAAAGAGAAGAGGATCAGAGATCTATTGTCAGGCCATCTGAAGTATATATAGTTTACTAACATTGTTCATTTTCCTTTTTGTTGTTGTTGTCTTGGTAAAGAGGGGAGCAGGTGGCAAAGAAAAAAGCATAAATGATTATGAAGGAAAGGAAGCCACAATTAACAATCATAACTGTGACTGTAAACAGAATAAACTCAGAAGCAAAATTTGACAATATGTTGCTTACAAAAAAACACGCTTGAAATATAAAATTCACATGAACTTAAAAAGAGGGATCAGAGCAGAATTCATTATAATTCAGGAACATCCAAAAATTAGATGTGACAATCATGATTTTAGACAAGGCAAGAGTAAAATTAAACATGACCAAAAGAGATAAAAAGGAGGCTCTGTTATGCTCCAAGCAACATAGATAATAACATTGTATCTATACTTAATATACATGAACTAAAAGGTATAGCTTATAATGTTTAATGAAAAAGCTAATCAAACAACATAGAAAAAATTGGCTACAAAATTATCAGTTGGGGAGCTCCATTTATTCTTTTTAGGCAATGAGATAAAATAATTTAATATATGTGGTATGCAACTCAGTTCATTATGCTACCTATATCAAATAATCGATCAATCAAAATTTATGAAACATCTGCCATGTGCCAAGCGTTGTGCTAAGTGCTAGAGATACAAAAAGAGGCAAAAGACAATCCCTGCCCTCAAGAAGCATACAATTTAATGAGAGAGACAAAACGGGAGCACATATGTACACAGCAAGGTATATACAAGATAAATAGGAAATTATTAACAGAGGGAAAGCACAGGAACTAAGAGGGGTTTGTGAATGACTTTCTATTGAAGTTGGAGTTTTAGATACAACTCAAATGAAGCCAGCCAGTAGTCAGAGTGGAGAAGGAGAGCATTCCAGGCATCAGGACAGTTAGAAAGAAATCCAGTAGCCAAACGATAGAGTGTCTTGTTTGTGGACATCTATAAGGCCAGTGTCACTGAACTGAAGGTTATGAGAAAGGATAATTCATAAGAAATAAAAGGAATTTGTCCAAAAATATTTTGCTTATTTGCATGCAAAAAGTTGATAACTAAATAAAATAAATGAATTGTCTTAAAATATTTAAAATTCCCAGATTAACAAGAGAAACATAGAGAAATTACATAATAAAACCCCAGAAAAAAAATTTAGTGACATAAATAAACTCAGCAGGTTGGTGTGCATGCATGGGCTATTAGACCCAGATGAATTTACAGATAAATTCTATAAAATATTCAAAGAAAACTGGCTTTAATATTAAATAAATTATTTATAAAATTTAAGAAATTAGACATCTTACTGTAGTGGAATTTTAGGGGGACTAAAGAGGCTATTACTCACTATTTTGTGTTCTGGAGATTGTGATCATATAATAGTAATGAAAAGTTAATTAAGAGCAAACTAAGTAGCCATTTATTTTAGGCAGCTGGGGGTGAGATAGACATAAAGATGGAAGGCATCTAGAATGAGCCTGGCATAAGAGGTGCTTTAAGGACTTCCAAAGGAAAAAAAGAGGTGGAGCCAAGTTGGCAGAGGAGAATAAAAAACACAGCTGAACTTTCTCAATGTTCCCTTCCAAACAACTTTAAAATAATCCCTCAAATCAAACTTTGGAATGACAGGGCCAACTAAAAAATGTCTGAATAAAATATATTTTTCCAGCCTAAAGCAACTTAAGAGATTGGCAGGAAAGGTCTGTTACAACAGAATGTGGGATAGTCCAAAGTGCACACAGCAGCAGCTCCAGTGGTGGACTTTGGAGGCAGCCAAGAGATAATTAAAAGCAGCTTCAAAAGCTCACTGCCCAGTGAAAGTAAGAGGTCAGAAAACTCCTCAGAAAGTGATAGAAAGGACCATTTGTTGACTTGGGTGTAGCTGGAGCTCAGTAGTAATTCTATTGATTATACACACTTCTATGTCATAATTCCAGGGCTGAGAGAAGCACTTTTCATTAGTCACAAGGGAGCAGAGGCTTTGGTCAGAGTTCCAAGGCAGTGAAGAGAATTAGTGCTTGCAGCCATAGGAGGTGAGGCGACTGGGTCTCAGTTTCTGAGCCAAGAGCAGTGTTAACTCTTGTGGTTACAAAGGAGTCAAGATCCTTCTTGGTTAAAAAGAGCACAGACAAGGAGAGCAATGGCCAAATCTCTTAGTACTAAAACCTGACAGACCACCAGAAATAGTTCTAAAAACAGTAGAATGAAAACATCCTGAAGCTTGATACAGAGCCTCCCCATGCTCAGGTGAGTAGAACTCAACTTTAATATGAAGTCCAAAGTGAAGAAGTAGACTGAGAAAATGAGTAAACAATGATAACAAAAGCTTCAATATATAAAGATCCTGTGTAGGCATGGAAAATTAAAACACAAACTCAGAAGAAGGCAACGATGTGAAAACAGCTACGAGCAAAGCCACAAGGAAAAAAAATTAGCAGAAAAGAATTACAGGAAAACTTAAAGAAAGAAATGAGAGATAGAAAAAAATTGTAAAAGAAATGATATTGATGCATAAAAAGTATGACAAAAGATTTCATGGCTTTCTTTTAAAAAAGAGTTCAAAAAACTAAAAAATATATAATAATAAAGGCACAAAAAATCACTAAAGAAAAGAGTTTAAAAATATATAATTGGCCAAATAAAAAAAAAAGCATAAAAACTCATTGAGGAAAACACTTCTTTAAAAATTTGAGTTGGACAAATAGAAGCTAAGGATGTCATGATATAAAAAGAAAAAATAAAACAAAGTCAAAAAAATGAAAAAAGTACTTGGAAGGACTTGAAGTATGATATTCTGGAGGGGAAAAAAAACTGGGTTATAAAAAAAAGGGTAACATCCAGAAAAACTAACTATATCCATCAGGAGGAAAATAAAACTATAATAAAATCAAGAATTTGGAACTCAATTTTTAAAGATGAATGTTAAAAAATATAATTGGGAAACAGTGAAATAAATAAAAAAATACATTTTACAATAATAAGTTCTTTAAGTACATTGCAGGGTATCTCAGACATTATTCAAAGTAACTGCATAAAACAAAGAAGAGGAAGTTAGCTATTTCTTAAATAGAGGTGGTCATATGAAATATAATAGTGTGCTTATTGGAGAAAATATGTATTATTAGTTACAGAAGATACTTAAAAAAGTTATTATTTGAGTACAGTTATTCTCCCCAAGGTGCAGAAATCTTTGCATTTATCCAAACAGTGAGGAGAACTTTACCAGATCTTTGGAATACTTCACCTTCTGTAGTTGTTTTTTTCCCTATCTTCATAACCAACAAAATTCCAAAAAGAGACTGAAATGGACATCAGCTGATGTTGCTAATCTTGCAGTTCACTAGTTGTCATTCACATAAAAATGGCTGATAAGAACCAAGATGTATTCAACATGCCTGTTCCTAAGAAGATGGTTTATGTGTTTTTTTCCTTTTAAATTATTTATTTATTCATTCATTCATTTGTTTGTTTGTTTGTTTGTTTGTTTGTTGTTTTCAATATTCACTTCCATAAGATTTTGAGTTTTAAACTTTCTCCCCTTCCCACTCCTCTCCCCCACAAGACTGCATGCAATCTGATGTAGACTCTACTTATACAGCCATATTGAACATATTTTCCCATTAGTCATGATGTAACGAACAATTAGAACTAATTAAGAACCACTAGAATGAAGCAATAAAACAAAACAAGAAAGGAAAAAGAGCGCAGATAATATGCTTCCAACAGCATTCATATTCCATAGTTCTTTCTCTTAATGTGGATAGAAATTTCCATTTTGAGTCTTTTTGAGTTGTCTTAGATTCTTGCATTGCTGTGAAAAGCCAACTCTATCATAAAGTCAGTCATTGCATAACGTGGCTATTATTGTGTATAATGGTCTCCTGGTTCTGCTCATTTCAATCTGTATCATTTCATTTAAGTCTTTCCAGGTTCTTTTAAAGTCTCCCTGTTTGTTATTTCTTTTTTTAACATTTAGTTTATTTATTTTTTGGTCCATCTTTTATAGTTACTATACTCCTTTCAAATAAATTTGGTCCCAGAAATCAAATATCTCTAATGAAAGTTAAAGCAAATACATTCAATTAAATATAAGGATGCTATAAGTACCTATTAAGATATTACACAATTACTGAGTTATATTTATACTAGGGCCTCAGGCTTAAATAAATAATAGGAAAATTGCAAATGCAAAAGACCATATTAATAAAAAAAAAAGTACAATCCACATTTAAATTAAGAGCTTTCTTCAATAGGATAAACTGATTATATCTAAAATCAAGAGCTAAATATTTAAAATGGACAAATACTAGAGGTTTTTCAAATAAGATCAGAAGCAGGATAATGGTGTCCACCATCATTACCATGATTTATTTTTAAATTGAATTATGTTTAATTAATTAACCAAAATTTCAAACTTTACTACCATGATATAATAAAAATAAAAATGCGTGGATGTTGGTTTAAAGTAGAAAAGTTGATTGATGGAACAGATGAGTAACCTAAGATTCAGAATCAATTGAATATAGTAAGATGTATTTGATTATCCCTAGGGTCCAAACTGATGAGAAAAGGAATTATTATTTTATTAAAAACTACTATAAAACTGGAAAGCATTCTAGCAGAAATTACATTATAATAATTATGTTACAATAAGTTACAAAGTGGATATGTACACTAAATATAAAAAAAAACTTGTTAAAATAGATCAACAGATAAAGAGAAATTTTATTAAATTGTTATTTCTTTATTTTTAATATTTTTTTAAAACTTTGAGTATTGAATTTTCTTTCACCCTCTAGCTACTCCCCCACACATTTAAAAAGTAAGCAATATGAAATAAATTTATGTTTGCAATCATGCAAAAATATTTCCATATTAGTTATGTTGTAATAAAAAAAGAAAAGTGGAAAAAAGTACACTTCAATTTGAACTCAGAGATTTTGAGTTCTCTTTCAGGAGATAGATAGCATTTTTCATCATAAGAACTTCAGTGCAACCAAGATTAGAAGGAAAGTAGAAAATTAGGAAAGAATTTTTACAACCAGTGTCTCTGATAAGGCTCTCATTTTTTAAAATATATAGAGAGTTAAGTCAAATTTATAAGAATACAAGTCATTCCTAATTGCTAAATGGTCAAAAAATACGAACGGGCAGTTCTCAGATGAAGGAATTAAAAACATCTACACTCATCTGAAAAAAATGCTCCAAATCACTTATAATTAGAGGAATTTCTAGAGAAATTAGAGGAAATCAAAACAACTCTGAGGTACCATATCACATCTATCAGATTGGCCAACATGACAAAGCAGGAAAATAATAAATATTAGAGAAGATGTGGGAAAATTGGAACACTAATGCATTGTTGGAGAAGTTGTGAAATGATTCAACCATTTTGGAGAGGAATTTGGAAATATGCCCAAAGGGCTATAAAAGTGTACATACCCTTTCACCTGCAATAGCACTTCTAGGGATGTATCCCAAAAAGATCATAAAAATGGGAAAAGGATCCATGTGTACAAAAGTAATCATAGCAGCTCTTTTTGTGGTGGCAAAGAATTGGAAATTGAGAGAATGCCCATCAGTTGGGGAATGGCTGAACAAGTTGTGGTATATGAATGTTATAGAATACCATTGTGCTATAAGAAATGATGAGCAGGCAGACTTCAGAAAAACCTGGAAAGACTTGTATGGACTAATGCTGAGTGAAGTAAGGAGAACCAGGAAAACATTGTACACATAACAGTCACACTGTGCAATGACTAACATTGATAGATATAGCCTTTCTTAGAAATGCAAATATCTAAAATATCTCCAAAGGTCTCATGATATAAAATGCAATCCACATCCAAAGGAAGAACTACAGAGTTTGAATGCAGATAGAAGCACATTATCTGCTATTTTTTTTCTTCTGTTTTCTTCTGTTTCCTCTTTCTGATGGTTCCTCCTATTGGTTCTAATTCTTCCTTAAAACATCACTAATGTAGAAATATATTTAATAAGAATGTATATGCATAGTCTATATCAAATTGCAAGCAATCTTTGGGAAGGAGGAAGAGAGGGAGGGGGAGAAATATTAAAACTCAAAAGCTTATGGAAGTGATTGTTGATTAATCAAAATAAATGAATAAAAAAAGAAAAAAAACTTCAGAATTTTCTTAGATCACTGTATTTGATAATAACCAAATCTTTCACAGTTTATAATAATTATAATATTGTTATCACTGTGTACAGTATCCTACTGATTCTTCTCACTTCACTTTATATCAGTGGATGGAAGTTATTCCAAATTTTAAGGAAATCATCGTGCTCATTCTTTTTATATAGCATAACAATATTTCATCAAAATCATATATCACAACTTGTTTAGCCATTTGCCAGTTAAAGGGTATCTCTTCAATTTCCAATATTTGCCAACACAAAAGAGCTACTATAAATATTTTTATACATAGAAATCCATTCTTTTAATCAATTGCCTTTGAGTGTTTTTTTTTTAGTCAAATGGTGAGTTCTTGGCCCCAAACTTGGATCTTTGGACTATGAAAAGACAAGATTACCATAGTTAATTCCTGTTTATATAGACCTAATATTTTTTTTTACTGATCCCCCGCCTTATTTCTTAGCCACTACCAGATTACTGTTGATGATTATTACTTTGTAATATCATTTGAAATCTGGTACTCCTAGACTGCCTTCCTTTACATTTTTTGTCATTGATTCAATTGATATTCTAGTGCTCTTCCAGAAGAACTTTCTTATTTTTTCTAGACCTACAATATAATATTTTGGTACCTTAATTGGTATTTCACTGATTAAGTAAATCAATTTAGGTAGGATTTTCATTTTTAATAGAATGGCTCAGCAACCCATGAAAACATAACATTTGTATGCTTGTTTAAATCTGGCTTTATTTGTGGAAAATAAAATGTTTTCTAATTGTGTTCATGTAAACCCTGAGTTTGTCTTGGCAGATTGACTGCTAAGCATTTTATAATGCCTCCAATTATTTTAAATGTATTTTCTTTTTCAGAGCTGTGTGCTCACTTTCTTCCTTTTTAGTATGATGTTTTCAGTGATGTTGTTAGACACCTTCAACAAGAACACTGATGGCAAATTATTTAACTTGAAGAGGCTACAAACCAAGACTGAATTTGAGGGGGAGTTGGTGCACGACTTTTTGGCTAAAGATGTTTGTGCACTAAATGAAGCCTCTTAGGCTAAGATGCAACAGAGTATGGATTGATTGTCTGCCACTTGTGATAATTTTGCCCTGACAATTAAAACCAAGGAAATAGAGTTTCTCCTCCAGCTATCACTGCACCATCTAGATGTGGAACCATTGGTTACAGCAAATGGAAAAATTCTGAACATCGTGAATAAGTTCTCTTGCTTTGATAGTATACTTTCCAGGTACATACATATAGATGTTGGGATTGACGCATACTTTATCAATTCTAGCTAAATGTTTTGGAGGCTCTGAAGGAAAGTGTGGGAGAGAAATATTAGGCTGCTTACCAAATTGAAGGTCTATAGAGCCAATTTACTGAGTGCATTGCTGTATACTTGTGAAACCTGGTGTACCTAGTATACCAGTATATCCGTGTCATACAAGGAAACTGAATAACTTCCAAGTGAGTTGTCTTACGAATATTCTGAAGATTATATGTCAACATCAAATACTGGGACACTGAGGTCCTTTCTCAAGCTGAACTACAAAGCATTCAAATTGTACTCCAGAGAGTCCAAGTTTGATGGGCTGGTCATGTTCGAATACTAAATGTATGTTTGTCTGAAAGACTATTTTACAGAGAACTCACACAAGGCAAGTTTTCCAATGGAAGTCAAAAAAACAATAAAAGGACATTTTGAGGGTCTCTCTGAAGAATTCTGGGATTGATTGTGACACTTGGGAAACACTGCCACAGGAATGCCTAGCATGACATGCTTGCATCAAAGAAGGCACTATGATTATTAACAAAGCAAAACTACAGTAGCTCAAAAGAAGTGCAAAATGTGCAAATTTAGAGACATCTCCACTGCAAATGTTCATGTGGACTATTTGTGGCCAATCTATGGTATAGACTTCCATGCTTGCATTGGTCTGATCAGTCGAAGTTTGACACACTGTACCTTTACCCTCACATAGTGATATTTGGTCCTCTTCAAGCATGAAGGAAAAAATTACTATGGAATTTGGTGATGATATTCTTGAGAGTTTCCATTTTTTGGAAATGTCTGCTTCTGGGAGCCAAGATGGTGGAGTGAAAAGGTAGTTGCCCTCACTCTCCCCTATCAACCTCTGAAAACCCAGAAAATATCACTCCAGAAAAAAAAAAAACCCTGGAACACCTGAAGTAGAAGAAAGATGAGGAGCAGCACTGTAGCAGCCCAGAAAACGGGTCTTCCAGTACCTCAGCAAAAATAAGGGAGGCAGAACTACAAGGGGCCCCAGATGGACAAATACCCTGTGGCATTCATCTGAAAGGAGGTGAAGAAAACAACCTAAAGGCTTCCTAAAGCCCCAGGCCTTGCTGATTCCAACCCAACACCAGGTGAGCTGTAGGAGCCCTGAAGCCTCCAATTGTGAAGAAATCCTGAAGCCTAGGTGGTAGAGCAGGCAAACACCAACACCTGGACCTCCCAGTGCCTCAGTGAGGGTGGGGGGGGTGGGGGGAGAACCAGTGGAAACCAGCTCAGAAAACCACCAGGAACCTCCACACTTCACCGCAAAGGAATCTCCTGGAGCATTAGCGGAAACGAGGGAGACAACACTGCAGGGGGCCCCAGGCAGATAAACATCTTGCAGCACCCATGTAAAAGGAGCTGAAGAAAGCCAGAGGAAAGGAAAAGCAGGCAACCTAGAATTGCCTGAAAGTTCCAGCCTTGCTGATTCCAGCCCAATACGAGGTAAGCTGCCAGAACCCTACAGCCTCCAATTCCCAGCATAAGAGGCCCCAGCAGGCAAAGCCAGTGACCAAGACCTAGGCTCCCAACACAAGAAGCTTGGGTCAGTACCCTCTGTTCCCCAGCAGGAGAGCTCAATCTCTTTAAAGGCCAGGGAATAAAGAAACACCATGAGTAAAAAGAAACGTACCATAGATTCATATTATGAGAAGAGTGAAGATCAAGACAGAAATTCTGAAGAGGACAACATTGTCAACAAACCCACATCTGCAACAACAAAAGGGAATATGAACTGGTCTGAAGCCCAAAAAGCCTTCTTAGAAGAACTCAAGAAGGATTTTAATAGTCAAATGAGAGAGGTAGAAGAGTCCTTCAAAAATACAATTGGCCAATTGGAAAAAAAAATACACTGAAGAAAACAAGTCCCTAACAAACACAATTGGCCAATTGAAGAAGGAAGGACAAAAACTAACAGAAGAGTACACTGAAGAAAACAAGTCCCTAAAAAACACAGTTGGCCAGTTGAAGAAGGAAGTACAAAAACTAACAGAAGAAAACAATCTGTAAAAAACTAGAATTGGACAAATGGAAACTAATGTCTCTGTGAAAAATCAAGAATCAGTCAAAAACAGAAAGAAAAAAATGAAAAAAATAGATGAAAATGTAAAATACCACATCAATAAAACAACCGACCTGGAAAATCGACTCAGGAGAGACAATTTAAAAATTATTAGACTACCTGAAAATCATGATGAAGAAAAGAGCCTGGACAGTACTTTTCAGGAAATCATAAAGGAAAACTGCCCAGAAGTCCTAGAACCAGAAGGGAAAATAACCATAGAAAGAATCCACCGATCACCACGTGAAAGAGATCCTAAATTGACATTGCCAAGAAATATAATAGCAAAATTCCAGAATTACCAGATAAAGGAGAAGGAGCAGTCAGAAAAAAACAGTTTAAATATCATGGAACCACAGTCAGGATTACACAGGACCTTGCAGCTTCTACATTAAAAGACCGCAGGGCATGGAACATGATATTCCATAAGGCAATGGAGCTTGGAATGCAGCCAAGGATCAGTTACCCAGCAAAAATGAGCATCATTTTTCAAGGGAGGAGGTGGATATTCAACGAAATAGGAGACTTCCAAACTTTCCTGATAAAAAGACCAGAGCTCAACAAAAAATTTGATCTTCAAGTACAGAACTCAAAAAGGACTTAAAAAGGTAAATGGGACAGAAGGATACAATATGTTGTTAATGGGGGGGGGCTGTTTAAACCCCTGCAAGGGAATATGAGATTTGCGACCCGTGAGAACTGTATTGTTATCACACCTTGTTAAAGGAGTATACATAAAGAGGGTAGATATTAGTTGACTTTCATGTAATGATAAAAAAAAAAAAATCTAGTCAAGTGGGTTAAATGGATCCAAAATAAGTGGATCAATCTGATCTTAGAAAAGGTACTGAGGAAGGAGAAGGCAGACAACAGTAAATTACATTACAGGAAAAGACACAAAATCTTATTACAGCAGAGGAAAAGGGAGTGAGCATTGTTTGAACCTTACTCTCATCAGATTTTGCTCAAGAAGGGCATAATATAATCAGTTAGGTATAAAAATCTAACTTGCCCTATAGGCAGTAGGAGGGAGAAGGGAAAGAAAAGGGAGAGGGGAAAGACAATGGGGGAGGGAAAGAAGGGAGGGAAGCAGCAGTAAGACTAAAGGGAAAGAAAAGGGAAAGGGATAATAAAAGGGGAAAGGGACTGAAGGATGCAGTGGTCAAAAGCAAAACACTAGTGAAGGGGAGAAAGGAAAAAGGAGAAAGAAAAGCATAAATGGGGGGGAAAGGATGGAGAAAACGAGGCATATAGTATTCATAACTGTGAATGTGAATGGGATGAACTCTCCCATAAATTGGAAATGGATTGCAGAATGGATTAAAAACCATAATCCTACAATATGTTGTTTACAGGAACACATTTGAAAAAGAGTGACACATACAGGGTAAAGGTAAAAGGCTGGAGCAGAATATATTATGCATCAGCTGAAGTGAAAAAAGCAGGGGTAGCATTTCTGATCTCAAACAAAGCAAAAGGAAAACTAGATCTAATCAAAAGAGATAAGGAAGGAAACTACCTCCTGCTAAAAGGCACCATAGACAATGAAGTAATATCCTTACTAAACATATATGCACCAAATTGTATAGCATCCAAATTCTTACAGGAGAAGTTCAGGGAGTTACAGGACGAAATAGACAGCAAAACTATACTAGTGGGGGACCTGAACCTCGCCCTCTCAGCCCTAGATAAGTCTACCCACAAAATAAACAAGAAAGAAGTTAAGGATGCGAATAGAATACTAGAAAAGTTAGGTATGATAGACCTCTGGAGAAAACTGAATGGCGATAGAAAGGAATATACTTTTTTCTCGGCAGTACATGGCACAAACACAAAAATTGACCATGTACCAGGGCATAAAAACCCAACAATCCAATGCAGAAAGGCAGAAATATTAAATGCATCCTTTTCAGATCATGATGCAATAAAAATTATATGTAATAAAGGGCCATGGAAAGATAGAGTAAAAAAATAATTGGAAACTAAATAATCTAGTCCTGAAAAATGATTGGGTCAAACAACAAATCATAGAAACAATCAATAATTTCATTCAAGAGAATGATAATAATGAGACAACATACCAAAACCTATGGGATGCAGCGAAAGCAGTTCTTAGGGGAAGTTTTATATCTCTAAATACTTACATAAATAAAATATAAAAAGAAGAAATTAATGAATTGGGCATGCAACTAAAAAAACTAGAAAAAGAACAAATTAAAAATCCTCAACAAAACACCAAATTAGAAATATTGAAAACCAAAGGAAAAATTAAGAAAATTGAAATTAAGAAAACTACTGAAATAATAAATAAAACTAAGAGCTGGTATTATGAAAACACCAATAAAATAGATAAGCCTTTGTTTAATTTAATTAAAAAAAAGAAAGAAGAAAACCAAATTACTAGCATCAAGAATGAAAAGGTTGAAGCTACCACCAAGTAAGAGGAAATTAAAACAATAATTAGGAATTCTTTTGCCCAACTGTATGCCAACAAATTTGACAATCCTAGTGAAATGGATACATATTTAAAAAAATTTAAATTGTCCAGATTAACTGAAGAGGAAGTAAGATACTTACATAACCCCATCTCAGAAAAAGAAATTGAACAAGCCATTGATGAACTCCCTAGGAAAAAATCTCCAGGGCCAGATGGATTTACATGCGAATTCTATCAAACATTTAAAGAACAATTAATTCCAATACTATATAGACTATTTGGTAAAAAAGGTGAAGAAGGAGTCTTACCAAATTCTTTTTATTATACAAATATGGTGTTGATACCTAAACCAGGAAGAGTCAAAATAGAGAAGGAAAATTATAGACAAATTTCTCTAATGAATATAGATGCAAAAATTTTAAACAAAATACTAGCAAGTAGATTGCGTCAACTTATCACAAGAATAATACACTATGACCAGGTAGGATTTATACCAGGAATGTAGGGCTGATTCAATATTGGGAAAACTATCAGCATCATTGAGCATATCAACAACAAAACCAACAGAAACCATATGATCATCTCAATAGATGCAGAAAAAGCTTTTGATAAAATACAACACCCATTCCTATTAAAAACACTAGAAAGCATAGGTATAAATGGAGTGTTCCTTAAAATAATAAATAGCATTTATCTAAAATCTTCAGCAAGCATTATATGTAATGGGGACAGATTAGAAGCATTTCCAATAAGATTGGGGGTGGAACAAGGATGTCCATTATCACCACTGTTATTCAATATTGTACTGGAAACCTTAGCTTTAGCAATAAGAGAAGAAAAAGAAATTGAAGGCATTAGAATAGGCAAAGAAGAAACAAAGTTATCACTCTTTGCAGATGATATGATGATATACTTAGAGAATCCTAGAGAATCAAGTAAAAAACTACTTGAAATAATAAACAACTTTAGCAAAGTTGCAGGCTATAAAATAAACCCACATAAATCATCAGCATTTCTATATATTACCAACAAAGCCCAACAGCAAGAGATAGAAAGAGAAATCCCATTTAAACTTACTGTAGACATTATAAAATATTTAGGAGTCTACCTCCTGAAACAAACCCAGGAACTCTATGAACACAATTACAAAACACTTTTCACACAAATAAAATCAGATCTAAATAATTGGAAAAAATCAGTTGCTCATGGGTAGGCGAGCTAATATAATAAAAATGACAATCCTACCTAAGCTAATTTACTTATTCAGTGCCATACCAATCAAACTACCAAAAAATTATTTTATAGAGTTAGAAAAAATAATAACAAGATTCATTTGGAAAAACAAAAGGTCCAGAATATCAAAGGAACTAATGAAAAGAAATGCAGGGGAAGGTGGCCTAGCAATTCCAGATCTTAAATTGTATTATAAAGCAGCAATCATCAAAACTGCTTGGTACTGGCTAAGAAATAGGGAGGTGGATCAGTGGAATAGGTTAAATATGCAAGACACAGTAGTCAATGACTATAGTAATCTATTATTTGATAAACCCAAAGACCCCAGCTTCTGGGATAAGAACCCACTCTTTGAAAAAAACTGCTGGGAAAACTGGAAAAGAGTATGGCAGAAACTAGGCATAGACCCAAATCTCACACCATATACCAAAATAAAATCAAAATGGGTTCATGACTTAGATATAAAGGCTGATACCATAAGTAAACTGGGAGAACAAGGAATAGTTTACCTATCAGATCTATGGAGAAGAATTCATGACCAAACAGGAGATAGAGAACATTATGAAAAGCAAAATGGATAATTTTGATTACATTAAATTGAAAAGTTTTTGCACAAAGCCAATGCAACTAAGATTAGAAGGAAGGTAGAAAATTGGGAAAGAATTTTTACAACCAGTCTCTCTGATAAAGGCCTCATTTCTAAAATATATAGAGAATTAAGACAAATTTATAAGAACACAAGCCATTCCCAATTGATAAATGGTCAAAGGATATGAACAGACAGTTCTCAGATGAAGAAATTAAAGCCATCTATAGTCATATGAAAAAATGCTCTAAATCGTATTGATTAGAGAAATGCAAATCAAAACAACTCTGAGGTACCACATCACACCTATCAGATTGGCCAACATGACAAAAAGGAAAATGATAAATGTTGGAGAATGTGTGGGAAAATTGGAACGCTAATACATTTTTAGTGGAGTTGTGAAATGATCCAACCATTTTGGAGAACAATTTGGAACTATGCCCAAAGGGCTACAAAAATGTGCATACCCTTTGATCCAGCAATAACACTTCGAGGGCTATATCCAAAGAGATCAAAAAATGGGAAAAGGACCCACATGTACAAAAATATTCTTAGCAGCTCTTTTTGTGGTGGCAAAGAATTGGAAATTGAGAGGATGCCCATCAATTGGGGAATGGCTGAGCAAGTTGTGGTATATGAATGTAATGGAATACCATTGTGCTGTAAGAAATGATGAACAGGCTGACTTCAGAAAAACCTGGAAAGATTTATATGGTCTGATTCTGAGTTAAGCGAGCAGAACCAAGAGGACTTTGTACACAATAACAGCCATGTTATGCAATGACTAAGATTGTTAAACTGAACCCTTCTCTGTATTATGAGGATCTAAGACATTTTCATAGGCCTTGGGATGGAAAATGCTATCCACATCCAAAGAAAGAACTATGGAAGTCGAATCGCTACCACTTATTTTTACCTTCTGTTGAGTTTTGTTTCCTGTTTGTGATGGTTCCTCCTATTGGTTTTAATTCTTACTTAAAATTTCACTAATGTGAAAATGTATGTAAATGTAAATGTAAAGCCTATATCAGATTGTGCGCCATCTTGGGGAGGGTGGTGGGGAGGAAGGGGAAGAAAAATTTTCAACTCAAAAGCATATGGAAATGATTGTTGATAAATCAAAATAAATTAATAAAATTTAAAAAAAGAGTTTCCATTTTTTAAAAAGCTATTTCAGGAGGTGATCAGCAGATTCTTTAAATTTCTATTTTATTCTCTTGATCTAAGATATCAGGGCAAAATATAAAGATATCCAGGCCCTTCATCGACTCTGTGTCTTTCTGTTTTAAGTGCATTTCTTGTAAATAACATATTGTTGGATTGTGGTTCCTAATACATTCTGCCACCCACTTCTCTTTTACGTGTGAGTTCAACCCATTCACATTCCTAGTTATGATTAGTGTATATTTTCCTCCATCTTGTTATTTTTCAGTTTCTCTTCTTTCCTGCCTTTCTTTCTTTTTTCCTTCCTTCCTTCTTTCTTTTTTCCTTCCTTCCTTCTTTCTTTTTTCCTTCCTTCCTTCCTTTTTCTTCTTTCTTTCTTTCTTTCTTTCTTTCTTTCTTTCTTTCTTTCTTCTTTCTTTTTCTTTCTCTCTTCCTTCCTGTTTTCCTTCCTTCCTTCCTTCCTTCCTTCCTTCCTTCCTTCCTTCCTTCCTTCCTTCCTTTCTTTCTTTCTTTCTACCCTTTCTTTTCTGGAAAATCTGTTTTCCTTCTGATCACTCTCTCCCTTCTGCTTCTCTCCCCTTTGTCACCATTCTTTCTCATTCCTTCTCCTTCCTACCTCCTTATTGGGTAGAAAATCTATCCCTACTGAGTGTGCGTGTTCTTCTCTCTTTGAATGAATTCCAATGAGAATGAAGTTCAAGTGTTGGCCACCACCCCAAAATTTTCCCCTTCACTGTAAGGGCTCTCTTTATGCAAATCTTTTATGAGTTAATTTCTTGCATTTTCTTTCTCCCTTTCCCCATCTCCCAGGCCATCCCTCTTTCATAAGCATACATTTTTTTTAGATCATCCCAACTTAATCAACTCACTCCTGTGTCCTTTATCCATGTATGTTTTTTCTAAATGACCTAATAATTAAGTTATTAGACATTACATCTATCAGTATCCCATGTATAAATTTAAAAAAAATGTTTACTCTTATGATTTCTCTTTCATACTTACCTTTTTGTGCTTCTTTTGGTACATTTTAAAGTCAAATTTTCTATTTAGCTTGGGTCTTTTCATCAGAAATGCTCAAAAGTCCTATATTTCATTAAATAGCCATTTCTTCTCTTGAAGGATTATACTCAGTTTTACTGAATAGGTTATTCTTGATTGTAATCCCAGCTCTTTTGCATTACAGAATGCCATATTACAAGCCCTGCTCTGTTTTAATTTGGTAGCTTCTAAATCTTGGGTGATCATAATTGTGCCTTCACAGTATTTTAGTGGATTCTTTCTGACTGATTGAAGTCTTTTCTCTTTGACTGGAAACTCTGCATTTCATTAGAACCTTCCAGGAAATTTTCACTTTTGGAATCTCTTTCAGTTGATTTTCTCTGGTTACCTTCCATGTTTTCTATTTTTATCTCTGGTTCTAGGATATTAGGAAGGCAGGTTTTCTTCAGAATTTCTTGAAATATGTTGTCTGATCTCTTTTTTTTGATCATGTATTTCAGGTAATATAATAACTCTTAAATTATCATTCCTCAATCTATTTTCCATGTTAGTTGGGGTTTTTTTGTGATAAATATTTAATATTTTCTTCTGTTCTTTCATTTTTTGACATTGTTTTCTTGTTTATGATACATAATGTCTCATGGAGTCATTAGCTTCCACTTGCCCAATTCTAATTTTTAAGAAATTATTTTCCTCAGTGAACTTTTTCACCTCTTTTTTCCCATTTGGTCAATTCTGTTTTTTAAGATGTTATTTTTTCCATTTCTTGGGGGGTGTTCCTGTTTTACCAAGCTGTTAATTCTTTTTTCATATTTCTTGTGTTGCTCTCATTTATTTCCCCAAATTTTCCTCTAGCACTCTTTACTCTTTCTTTAACTCTTCTAGGAATTCTTGTTCCTCTTGTGACCAATTTTCAGTTGTTTTTGATGCTTTGCTTGTAGCTGTTTTCATGTTGTCTCTTCTTATGACTTTGTGTCTTGATCTTCTTTGTTACCAAAAGAGTTTTTTTTTTAATGGTCGTGGTCTTTTTAGTTGTTGTAGTTCATTTTTACATTACATTTTTTTTGTTAGAACTTTATGTTAAAGTTGGTTTCTACACACCTACCCAAAAGGATGGTGTACTGTACCAAGATTCAGGCTTTTTTTACAATGATGTTTTTTAGAGCTGTTTCTGTGAGTCTTTACATTTTTGATACTTCTAATATGATCCAGGAAGAAGTATGGTCACTGCTCTCATGGCCTACACTTTCTTCTCCTCCAATCACAAGTACTAGCACTTCTCACTGCTTGGAACTTTACTAGTGCCCCTGCCAGCAGTAAATGTTCCTCTCTACCCTGGAATTTTTACTTACAATTACAATGAAAATTGAATATGCCAAACAGAGCCTGGTCCAATACCAGCTCAGAGCCACTAGTAATCTTTTTGTGACCAGTTTCCCAATCCTTTTATCACCTATGGGTTGAGAGTCCCTAAAGCTGAAGTTGCTGCTGCCATCTCTAATGCCCACTACTTGTGTTGCCACCATGCTCTTGGCTGTCCCCTACCCTGTTGTTACCAACCTCTACTGCCAAAATCTTAAGTTGTCTTGGCTTAGCAAGACATCCCACCTCAACATTTTGTTGGCCATGCTGCTCCAGAATAAAATTTGTGATTTAATTTTAAAGTTGTTTGAAGGGGAATGTTGGGAGAGTTTAGTGGAGTTACTGCCTCCATCCCATCATCTTGGCTTCACTAAGATATATCTATATCTATCTATTTGTATATGTACACACACACACACACACACACACACACACACACACACACACACACACATATATATATATATATGGCTTGTTAGCTATAGATATTTAGGTAGGTATATATCCATAGTTAGATGGACAGATACATAGAGAGATGGAAGAAAGAAAGAAAGAAAGAAAGAAAGGAAGGAAGGAAAGAAAGAAAGAAAGAAAGAAAGAAAGAAAGAAAGAAAGAAAGAAAGAAAGAAAGAAAGAACGATGTATGGAGAGAGAATGAAAGAGAGAAAGAGAGAGACAAACACTTAGGGATATAGATTTAGATAGATATATTTATAACTTTGGACAGAAAATGAGTCCTTGACCAAAGGACAAAAGTGATTACAAAAAACAATATGGACATTTTTTTTCTTAAATGAAATTAAAGGAAAAATGTGTGTTCAATTAAAATTAGAAGGGAAAATGGGAACTGAGAAACATGTCTCCAATCCAAATTTCTCTGATAAAAAAACCTCAAAGTCAAGATATATATGAAATTGATAAAAATATATATAGGAACAAGACATTCTCCTATAAATGAGGAAAAAAATATGAACTAGCCATTTTTAAAAGAAGAAATGTAAACTATCAACAATATTATAAAATGCAATAGTTACCATTAGTATTAAAAAATGTAAGTTCAAGCAACTCTGAGGTTCTACTTAACATCTGTCATAATGGCAAAAGCAAAAGAAGATAATTTTTAGAATGGCTATAGAATGACAGTTATATTAACATATTTGTGGCATTCATTAAAAAAATATTACTAAAAAGCACTGGGGAAACAAAGATGAATAAAACAATCTCTACTTACAAGGAAGATACATTCTAAATATGTCCCCTAAAGTAACTAAATTGTTCATGACTGTGACCCAATGATACCACTACTATGCATATACCTCAAAGAGACCAAAGACCATGTGCACATAATGATTGGTGACAAGACTTTTTATTTTGACAAACAACTGCAAATTAAGTCCATGCTGAACCTTTGAGCAACGACAGAACAAATTGTTTCAGATGAGTTTAAAGAAATATTATTGTATCATTAAGAATATGCCAATGTAATGAATTCACATAAACCTAGAAATACTGGTATGAAATAATTCAGAGTAAATTGAACAGCAATTTATGTAATAACTACACTATTGTAAAGGAAAATAGCTTTGAAAACTTAAGAACTGTGATCAATGAAAGAACTGAAACTGGTCATGACTCTAGAGCTAATAATTCAGCTTGTTTTTGGCAGAGAAGTGATGTCCTAAAGTTGCAGAACGAGATGCATATTTTCAGGTATAGTCAATGTGTGAGTTTTTTTAAATTTTTTTTTTTATTTTTAATGTATTAAATAAAACATTTTCATAATAACAATAAAAAGATGATTACACATGAAACTGCAAATTTATTTTGTATGACTTGAAATTGCTTTTAAACATATAATAAATTCATCATAAATATATATTTTTTTCTTCCCTTCCCCCTCCACTCTGTGTGGTGTGTGTGTGTGTGTATGTGTGTATATATACATCCAATTAGTTTTTCTTCACTATTTGTTATGAGTTCTTTATTTGGAGTTGATTGGGGAGTTATAGGGAAAGGAGGTAAATATTAAAAATGGATTAAATATTAAAAACACAAAAACAGAGAATAGAAGGGACTTGAGAAGAAGACACAGGAGGACAACTTTATTCCTACATTGTTAAATTTAACTTATATTTAAAATGCAAACTGTTTAAGATAAAAATACATAATACACAAACAAACAAAAATAAGAAAGTAATGCTTTAATTTTAAAAAATTATACAGGTTAGTGTCTACCATACATAATGCAATTCTTTATGTTATTCTTTGTACTAGGCTTTAACTGCAAATAAATTATAATTTAGTAAATTCTCAAGATTTGTTAAACCTTTCTTTTTCCTTTTTCTTTAAAAGGTTGTAATTATTGAGAACTTATTTTATTTAGAAGCATGTTCTGCCAAAAATATTTGGGAAAAAACCACTGCTGGTGAAATTTTTTGGTTAAGCATGTGAAGATATCTATGATTGTAGTAATTTCATTAATTAAATGATAGATTGTTCATCATAAGACAATACAGGAAAAGAGTCTATATAAGTTGTCATTAGTGGTAATTATAAAACTAAGATCGTGGATACAGTCCCAACATTAACCATGACAGTATGGTGGCATTCTGTTTGGTTCCACAAGGCTCAAAATGAATTCAACTCTTCGGTGAAGTTTCATTAAAATTTAAAGCATATTCGCATAATGAAACACACATATGTTATGATCTTCCAGGGAGTATTGAGAATGCCTTTTGGTTTATTCTTTTAATACATATGTAGGTATATACTTCATGATGTATTTTGGTTCATTTTTTATTGAAAGTAAGTATTACTTGATTAAATCATTGCACTACTTAGCATATGACATATATATATATATATATATATATATATATATATATATATATAGCCCTTTAGGTTTTAAAGTATTTTCACAAGTGCTAATTGAGTTTCACAACATACTGACTGAGGTAGTCTACTATTTACAATCATTATCCATAATCTACAGGGGACAGACTGGTTAGTGACATCACAAAGGTAGTTAGTGTCGCAAGTGGAGTTATGACTGGCTGCTTACATTAAAGAGTAGAACCAAATCTTTCATGAATTTGCTTGGCAAAACAGGGTGATATTTCTTCAAGTAAAGAGCCAAATACTCTCTGCCACAGCTGTTCCCCATTTAACTTTCCTCTGCTGCCGCTGAGCTGGTAGATTAGATAAATTTTCTGACAGGCTCCAGGTCTTTTGCCCCTTTACAACAGTCTCTGATCATATCCCTTATTCTAGGTGCTCTACTGTATTATAACACAAATGGATTGTTGTAGGAAAGGTGTCATTACAATCTGAACTTGAATAAGTCTCAAATATACTGTAAACTCACATATAAAGCTTGAGACAGTTTTAAAGAAGTAATACATCTCTTATAAGCCCTTCTTATGGTGAGTGCCCTTTTAGAGCCTGTGTGTCCCGATATTTGAGACACTACTCATTAAATGTCTCTACTTCCTTCCCACACTTAGGCTAAGCTCTCACTCTTCATAAATTCATATATCTTTAGAGAAATTGACTTTTTGGGGGCGGGGAGATCTTGATTCTAGGTCCTCTCCCTATTAGCCTTAGTTTTTATCTGCTATCCTGGCAGCTGTTATAGACTCTACCTTAATGATTCCATGAGGATGTTACTGAATTCTGCCTCTCTCCTTGACAGGACTTCTTAGTTTTATCTCACTATCTATCTGTCCATCCCTCATATATTTTTCTATCTAAATTATTCACTTACTAATTCATTTATTATCTAACTACTTATATGTTTGTTTGTTTTTTATTGAATTGTGTGAAAGACCACTTGGAAGACTGGTGGATCTTATAGGCATCTACTTAATATAATGTTTCTAAATGTATAAAATAAGATCCATAGGATAACAAAGGAAGCCAATTGTATTGAAATAATTTATCAAATAAATAAATGAGTAAGTTTACAGATCCCAGGTTAAGAACTCCTTCAGAAGAAACTTTTCTTTAGTCTATCTCTGGCTTATGGTCTGTTAGCCAATTGATCTGTTTTCCTGACATGAATAACCTACCTCTATCAGCTCTTTATTTTCCTTATTTCTTAACCTCTCCCACATTCATCTGAAGACATTTTTAATGGGCAAGCCCGGGAGTCAGTCATGGAGAGATCACAGACTATAGATAAAGGATGAAAAAAAAATTTCCAATAAGAATATACAACACAAATCCATTTGATTGACTATATTTATATCTTAAAAGAAAGGGCTTTCACTTGGAGATGTCAGGATTGTTGAAAGAGAGAATGAGGTGTGATGACAGTAACAGCAAAAAAAAATGAATGAAAGCGTGTCATTAAAATACTTTAAAAACAGAAGAGAGCACAAGAAAATTCAGAAGAGGAAATCAGCAAGAAGGATGGTATTGGTATCACCATGTTATATTTGATATATACTTTAAAATGAACAATAAGCCATATTTGGTAGGTGTAGAGTTTCATGTACAATATTTTATCTTTGTTTGTATATGGAAATGTTCATACTTATTCTTAAATTCATAATTTAAAATAATTTCAATGTCATTAATAAAACTATGATATCTAAGATATAAATAGACACACATATGAAAGAACACAAATGATTCATATATGGTCAAATAGTTAGGAAAAAAACATTTTCAAGAGAATTATAAACTATAAATGCTTATTTGAAAAAATTCCTAAATCACCAATAGTAAGAGAAATAAAAATCAAAACTTTTATCTAATACTATTCTAAATATTTACCTAATACATTTTAACTGGCAAAAGTGAAGAATAACGAAAATGATCAATATTAGAGGGGCTGTGATAGGACAGGCACTAATACACCATAGGTCAGCTTTTAAGTGCTCCAACTGTGCTTGGTATTACTTTGTAATTATATGGGGAAAATAAGTAAGCTGCCCTATTTTTTATTCAATATTCTCATTACTGGACACACATATATTTCATCTCTTACAGAGAGACACATGAAAGAAAGACAGGCAAACAGAACAACAGAAAGGCAGCTCTTAGTAAAAGTAAAACCTCAAAGTAAAAAGAGAGACATTCTCCAAATATGGAGAGAAAAAGATTGTTTAGAAGGTAGTGAATTCCCCATTAGTGTAGTTCTTCATTTGGAAGCAGGGTGATCACTCATCAGTGAGTTCTTGAGCAGACAAGAAGTTAAATATATGTCCTATGAGGTCTCTTCCAACATTGGGAATATATGATACCATAACCTCCCCAATCATATGTATTTTCCTGGTATTCCTATTTCTGTTGATGACACTTCCATTCTTCCATTCATGTAATTCTGTAACATCCCATTCTCATAGTTTTGAAATCATATGCAACTCTTACCTCTTCTTCATTCTATATATCCAATTACATTTTATGTCCTAAGGCACTTTCTAGCTCTGAAACATTGTATTATGATATTTTCCCCACCACTCTGATTCTCTTTTATCTGCCTACTCTTTTCCATTTTAACTTACTTCAAGATTTAGTTGTCTCTTAAATGTGAACTATTATAATTTTCTCCTAATCTATCTCCTGTCTATCCCTTCTTTAATGTATTCTTTGCACCACTGCTAGAGTAATGATAACGTGAAAAACACTTCCTAAAAATTTAAACTCTTTAAAAATTTCATTAGTTGCCTGGACAAATAGGGAGCTCTCATGTCATGGAACATTTTAAGTGAAAACTAGATCTGTAACTATTGAGAAGCTTATTACTGATTCCTCTGTAGATGGTTAGAACACTTCTGAGGGGCTATATTTAGCCACCTACTCAAAAGTAGTTTCTTGTTTCCTGTTAGGAAAATTAAAAAAAAAATGAAATCTTTAATCTGGCATTAAAACCTCCCCATTCTGTTTCCAAACTACCTTTATAGTCTTATTTCATATAATTCCATTTAATGAATTCTATGATCTATTCAAACTCAAGTATTCTCTGTGACTTGGTCTTATTCTGCCCTTTCTCAGTTCCATGTTTTTGAGCAGATTAACTAGAATGCCTGGAATGTACTCCCCTCTTATCTCTGCTATTGAAATTCTTCCCTTTCTTTAAGGCCAAGTTGGTCCCCACACAAAGTCTTTCTCTCTGCTTTGTTATTCGAATTTTTTTTCCTACTGTTTGACCTTTCTGTTCCTATCATATTCTAATTTGTATTTTAGCTATTCATGCACAACTCTTTGTTCCATCTTGTTAGGTTATTAACTCCTTGAATTTTGTGTTTATATTATAAGTGCCTAGCATATTATGCTGCATGTAGTTAGTGCTTAATAAATGTTTGTCTAATTGAACTGAAGTCAGTATCACACATTAAATTCTTAGACCCTAAATTAGTTGATTTTATTAGGGAAAAGGAATTCTAGAAAAAACCCATATGCAAATAGGCACAATTGAGATGAATCTTGATGCAAGAAGGAAAAAATGGAAGAAGAGAAAGGTATGAATACCTAGAGCTGGAATGCTTCTAGTGGAAGGAAATGCAAGGTAGAATGCATTCTGAGAGTATCTCAAACAAAAGGTATGAATATACTAAGATACTGAAGCTGGGGAAACAGATGGAAGTAGGACTCTAAAATAGAAGGAACCTAAGGAAGACACATTAGCTACTTTAATTTTGTTTGCTTTTGGTTTATAGCTTTCGTTTTTAGTTTAAATATTGTGTTAAATAGACACTTCTTACTTAACACACACCTATACAATGCCTGATTCTTACAATGTGCTTTTCTCAAAGATAGTTAAGCAGTTAATTATTATCATGATTGCGAATGACAGTAAATATTATTTCATTGTCTCTTAATGTCATTTTTATTTATATTGTTGTAGTCATTGTGTATAAGATTATTTCATTTGGTCACTCTCCATTGCCTCAGGAAGGCCTTCCCATGTTTTCTGAATTATTTCTATCCATTGTCAGTAGTCTATTTCCCAAATATTGGGCATATGTCTTTTTTCCAAGGATTTGTTGCCACAAATACTACTGCTGTTATTATTTTTGCACGAGTCTTTTTTTTTTCTTTTAGCAAGCTCAATGGGATATAGTCAAGTTGGTTGAAACTCTGGGTCATGGCATTTTTCCTTGTATAATTGCAAACTACAACTTTTGTCTACAATAGTTGGACCCAATCACAGGTATATTTGCAATTAATTATCAAATCTGGCTTCCCACAGTCATTACACAATGTATTTTTCCATCTTTTACTATTTTTGCTAATTTGATGGGTAGTGAGCAGTTATACCAGAAGATTGTTTTATGATTATTTATCTGACCATTAAAGATCTGTACTTTTTAGAGTTTTTTTTTTATAGTATTCATTTCTTTTTTTGAAAACTATTTGAAAATTTGTCAGCACTTGTATATTAATGATTCTTAAATCTTATACATCTGTGTCAATTCAACATAAATTTTAATTATCAGACTTTTCTCAGCATTATTTAGCATAAAGTTCTTCCTCCTCAAAATCCATAGCTTTTCATCTGATTCCAGCTATATTGATTTTATTTACATCCTTTATTAGAATAACATCTGAGATCAGCTCCTTTCAGTGTCTTTTGTTTCTGATTTTCTTCTCCTTATTTTTTCTAATTAATGAAAAAATCCACCTCTAATTTTATTAGTAAGAAAATGCTCCTTATACCAATGCAGATCAGCATCTGCTCTGTATCATATAGTCTTGAATAGTTGCTGCTTATGGTAAGTTGTTGCAGGTCATGGAAAGTTTAAACAACTTAGCTGGTATCTTAGCAAGTATATATCAGAGGTAGGGCTTAAACTCAAATATTACTCGCTCTGAGGACAACTCTCTAGTTATTATGCACCACTGCCTTTCACACTATTTCATAATTACAGACATCATAAATAATATTCAATGACAAAGTAAATGTTTTGAAGCAATATAATTGCCAAACAGCCAGTTAAATCAATCGAAACAATAAACTATTTCAAATACTTTTTTGGGGTTTCATAGCTAAGAGGGTATTTGTCAAAGCTTTGCAGTTTAATAAATAACTATTTCTCATTTGACAAGAACAACAATGGAACATTTTCTAATATTTGCCTTTGGAGTACTATTCTGAGAGTTTTGCTAAGTAATATAACTAGATTGCATTGTAAAGCAAGAACTATAATACCGGGGCAGCTAGGTGGCACAGTGGATAGAGCACCGGCCCTGAGGTCAGGAGGACCTGAATTCAAATCCGGCCTCGACCAAACACTTGACACTGTGTGACCCTGGGCAAGTCATTTAACCCCAATTGCCTAAAATTAAAAAAAAAAGAAAAAAAAAGAATTATAATACCATATTGTTTTAAGAGATGCTTGATTCAGTAGGCAGAAAAGATTGCTGTTCTGTTTGGTACCTTAAATAGTACATATTAGCATACAAATAGACTTTTTGGAGATAAACTTATATGGAAATAAATTTTTTTTTAATGAACAAAGTAGGAGGAAATAAATTTTTCATCACTACTGTTTCCTCACTAAGCATAATGTTATACTTATCTGAAGTCTTAATGGAGACTTATCAAAGTGAAATTAATCAGTAGTGATGATTACATTATCTAGCAAACCCCACTATAGGTGAACACTGCTTGTCCCTTCATTTTGAAATCTACTGTATCTGCCTCAAGATGTTAATGCCCCCATCCAATAAGCAATGAGTTGTAAGACAGTAGCCATGCTGTGTGTCACAAGAACAGATCCGAACTTCTCTAAGAAAATAAAACAAAAATTAGAGCCCAAAGACCATTTTTGTACATTTAAGAATATTGCAATATTTTCAGTCAGGGTGGCTAAATTCCAGAATGGGAGAGAGACATCTACTGCTGGTCCTAATATTCAGATAAATCATAAAATCATAAATTTCAGGAGGAAAGGAAACTTATCCTTTGCCCTTTTCCACATTTTAAAGATAACTGAAGCACAGAAAAAGGAAGTGACTTACCTCAAATCATAGAACCTTGAAGTGATTTAAATTCAAATATGAAATAGGATTAATAGGCCTTTTTTTATCACCACCAGTTAGCTAGCACAGCGTCTGGCACACATTAGGCAATTAACAAGATCTTGTTGATTTGATGATTATCCTAAGAATAGCAATCAATACCAAGAAATCGATAGTGAATCTACAGAAATGCAATCCTAAAATTCCTATCCTAAATAAGTATGAGTTTTTGATATAAAATCAATTCTAAATTTTAGGGCTTCTTGTATTTTTCACTCAATTTCTCATAAAAAAGTAAGCACTAGTTCTTGTCCGTCTTTAAGACGGGACATCTAACATTTTTGCTCCTTGAACAACAACAGAATGTAACTATTTAGCTCTGTAATTATAAGTTGCACCTCTGAGAATTTTTATCTTATGAAAATAAGCAGCTGTTGAGTGATATAATTTATACCACTGTGAATATAAACCTTTGGAGAATAATCTACATTCCTCTTGAGAGCTTCATTGATGAAGGCACGAGAAGGGATGAGGAAGATTTCCACGAGCTGTACTCTTTAGCTGACCACATACTTTCAGTCACACAATTGACTGAAAGGTGCAGAGATACAAGCTCCAACTGTGCTAGTACTTTGTTGACCTTAACAAAGTAATTAAATTAGTACAGCTGAACTGGCACAGTCCCATGATGGAAATCACAGTAGATTATACCTTACCTTATTATTTTTTCTGAACAATTTTAGCTATTCAAGGAATTCCATCAAACTATATCTATACTCAGCAAAATTTTTAAAAAATGACCAGATCAGCCTATTACATTCCATCAGCCACAGAGCAAATAGTATGAAATATACTGAACAATTCATTGATCATAAATACACTAAGGACAGGAATCAAGACAAATTTAATTCCTTTTTGATACTCTGATGGATCTTTAAGTATATCAAAGTAGATTCTGCTTCCAACAGTATAGCTTGTAATCCATATATATCTTGCCATTCTGTGAATTTCTCATCCTTGTCCTCCATAATAACTACACTGGCAGTCCAGCTAATGTGCTAGGAGATTAATTTTAATATTTCTTTTCTTTAAATGTATATCCATAGAGCATGCAGGCTATTCATTGTATCTTTTGCTTTTTATCATAATTGGTCTATCTCCTTTTTTTCTAATCATATATCTTTGTGATGATGTCCTTTATGTAACTTCTCCTATGTAATTTTTCATTGGTAGCATGATGTAGCATACTCACACCCAACATGCATCTCCCTATCCATCTTTGGCTAACCCATAATTCAAAATTCTTTGGAGACTATTATATTCTATAACTTATATTCATAAAGCATCAAAGCAAAAAATGGAGAACAGGAACTGGACCTGTGATTTTATTGGTATAGGAGCTTACCAGGTGAAGAAACTTCATCTACCAACAGAAGTTGCACTTTCTTCACAATTTATAATCTTGGAGATTTGTCTAGAGCACTGAGGAGATGAATGACTTATCCAGGGTCATGTAAGCAGTATGTGTCACAGCAGAATTTGAACCCAGATCATCCTGGCTCTATATAGACATATCTCTATCTATCTCTATGTATCTATCTATCTATCTATCTATCTATCTATCTATCTATCTATCTATATGTGAGTTGTGTATGTATGTGTCTGTGTATGTTTAAAAGATAGACCACTGCATCATATGCAACTTGGGTTCATTAAGAGGACTTCATAGTTTCCCAAGCTCAATCCAGCCCACTCTCCTTTTCATATTTAGTTCTGGCTCTAACAAATTGTTATTTTTGCAGCATCTATCTGAGATATGTGTTTTGACTCATCAACTTTAAAAAAACCCCAACAACTTCAAAACTAATGTGAATTGAGACACCTTAAGAGGATTCAGGTCCACACAGCTGATAATCTCACTTTACTTTGTCCTACTCAGACAATAAGCTTAGAATATTAGGCTTAATTTCAGACACCATATGTTTAGGAAGGAAATTGATGATAATCTAGAGAATATTCAGAGGAAGTCAGTAAAATTATTATGGTGAAGAACCTTAGTAGCATAGGATGACAATTTGAAGGGAACATGGGATGATTAACATTGATAAAAGTAGTCTTCAGTGGGAAAATTAGAGGGCTGGATAGAATAATTGTCTTCTAGCTTTTGAAGGGCTGTTGCATGAGATAGGGATCAGACTTGCTCTCTTTTCCTTAAAGACCTAGGAACAGTGAGTGGTTGGAAACCACAAACAAGCAAATCAAGACTCATTATGAAGTAATATTTAGTGTTATTCCAAAATAGAAGGAACTGCTTTTGGAGATAATAGGGCTTCCTTTATTAGAAATCTTTAAGCAAAAGCTAAATGACCACTTGTTTGTTTTGTTGTAGAAGAAATGATTGTCCATGTATGAGATGGCATTTTGCATTCACTCTTCCACTGATGAGATTGTGTGATTCTACTTGAGCCCAAAAATAAATAAAACTAGAAGGATTTTTAGTGATGATGGTAGTATTATTTTACTATACATAAAGGGCAGACTATTCTAATGAAAAGTCATGTAGTTTAGAGGCAATGTGACTCAATATAAAGAGTTCTAGACTTATTAGGACCTGTGTTTGAATTTCCCCTGATATTTAAAGTATAAGTTCTTTAACTGTTCAAAACCTTGGATTTATCATCTCTTTGATTTTTTTTATATAAAAAATTGTACTAGCTTGGTAACCAAGTATTTTGGGGAATGCATTTTTAAATCCTAACTGTACTTTTAAGATTTTATATTTTCTCACCATCTTTTATATTTTAAAATAAACTTATTTAATTGTAAATTATAGTAGGTGGTGACAGTTGAGATTCTTTTATTTTTTTATTTTTCATTTATTTATTTATTCATTGATTTATTTGTTTGTTTATTTATTTTTGTTTAGGCAATGGGGTTAAGTGACTTGCCCAGGGTCACACAGCTAGTAAGTGTTATGTGTCTGAGGGTGGATTTGAACTCAGGTCCTCCTGAATCCGGGGCCAGTGCTCTATCCACTGCACCACCTAGCTGCCCCCAAGATTCTTTTATTTTCTACAGTAGCTAACCAAAAAGGTCTTTTTATGTCAATAAAAGATATCAATCAGTGTTGGTGTTACTGTTCATTTTTAAATGTCTTTCTTTTCAAAGAGATAAATGACAAAACATAGATACCAGTAAGAAAGATTAAAATAATATTACAAAATAAAATCAGAAGAACATTGTTGAAATAATACATAGAAAGAAAATCTGAGAGAAATGCAAGATTCCAACAAGGTATGCGAAACTGCATTTCTATAGTCAATAACTATATTACTCTTACTCAATAATGTGAAAAATAATGCAGAAAATTATTTAAGTTCAACGCAAAGCAGAGAACGTTAACTGATCTTGTAGCATGCTTAATAAGTGATGATAGATAAGGATCCTTGATAACGTGCTCAAGAAAGGTAAAGAATACTTCATATACTTCCAAAGTACAATGTCTCCTAGTTCCACTGTCACATATAAATTTTTTTGAATCTATTCCCTAGTGAGAATTAATTTTTTCAGAAGTTGAGATAACTGCTGTTTGGTGAGTCATTGCTAACAGCATGATCATAGCAGCTCAGTTTTCAGGTGATCGTCAGGCTTGAAAACAGGTGTCTGAAATAACCTGAAAAGCTATTGCTTGTTTAATTTGTGTTTTGGCATGGCATCTCTCTTCTCTGTACCTGAAGGGCTCTGTTCTTTATCATGGGGAAGAAGTCATCATTACAACTTGATTGATGCATAGTTTATTAAAGCTACAAGAGTTATTTGTACAGACTTGTCATTACCTCCTACTGGATGTCTTTCTATGCTGTCCACTCTTTCCCAACCAACTGTACGGTGAGAACTGTCCACCTTTTAAATACATGATTGATGTTCCACAAATATGTTAGCATGGATGAATCAACAGCTGTTAGGTAAAATAAAATGAGACAACCATTTATTTCACACCCTAGACAGCTGTCAAGAAATATTAATATACTTGTGTCAATAGAAGAGTACAGAACAACTGCAGCAGGGTCCATGATAAACAGATGGCAAGAGTAATAGAGTCAATCTTTTATTGATTTAACCACTCTCAACTCATTCCTCATGGTTCTTCCCTTGGGATGGGCTGGTTTTGGGAAGCATGTGTAAAATTAAAACTCCTCCTGGAAAACCACTGAAGAATGAATGCCTGCTGTAAATATCCATATGGTCTTGAGTCAGATACCATGTGTGAATACAGAATAGATTGACAGCTCTATGAGAAGGTTATAAGGCATAAAAAAGCTAGGACTGTAAGTTTTAGAAAATGAAGAAAGACCATCATGGTGTAGATATGTTATAGATAGGGAATACTCTGGCTAAACTTGCTATCATATGGAGAGTTTTCACTGTGCTTGATACAGTGAAGGCCAAACCAGATTATTTTCAAAGGACAACATTGATTTGAGGTCTCATTGTCTAACGGAAAAGAGTAGACATTGTTCTCAAAATAATTATTTTTTTTTAAAAATAGTGCTAGCCAACATTATGCAATGATCTACTATAACAGACTTAGCTCTTCTCAGCAATACAATGATTCAAGACAATTACAGAGGACTCATCCTGGAAAATTCTAAATGCATCTAGAAGAAGAAAAAAACTATAGAGTCTGAATACAGATTGAAGCACACCATTTTCAATTTTTTTCTTTCTTTTGCATTTTCCCTTTTGTTCTGATTCTTCTTTCACAACATTACTAATGTGGAAAGATGATTAATATGATTTTACATACATAACTTATATTATTTTGGGGAGAGGGAGAGGAAGAAGAGAGGGAGAAGAATTTGGAACTCAAAACTTATAAAAGTGAATGTTGCAAACTATTTTTACATGCAATTAGAAAATAATAAAATAACTAACATTCATTGGAGAAAACTATTGCTACCACAATATCAGGTGTGAAAGCTGTAATTAACACCTTTGTAACTCAGAGAAATTAGAATGAAATGTTCCCTTCTAGCAACATTTAATGACAAGTTTAGTTATGGTGGGGTAGAATGGGAGAAACTATTGGACATGGCAACTTAGGTGAAGTTATCAAAGGACACTGCACCTTGATTGGGAGTTGAGAGTGAAGGAGAGGAAATAGAAAAAGTAGAATACTGCTTCCCATGTGTGGAGAATGAGGGATACAAAGAGACTATTATTAGGAAATAAATCATGGTGTGGTGGGAGTGAACAAAATGCATGCAAATGTTGTCAGAATTGTCTGAGTTTTAGTGCTATGAGAAAAAAAAAAACCTTAATCAGCTATCCCTAATTACATCTTTCTTAATGAGGGTACAAGAAGTTATACAACATTCTCTTGCATATCCACATACCTATTACAAGATCTCCCCCAACTCAAAGAAATAATATACAATGTAGTAATGCATACTTTGTCTGCTTAAAACAATGCAATGCATACTAGTCATTTTCTTGGATGAAAGAAAAATGTCTTTTATTATTAAATTTTTTATGTCTATGCTGAATGAATAATTTCACATAAGCTAACACCTTCTTTAAATTATTCTTTATTTTAAGAATATGTGCTAGCGGGGGCAGCTGGGTGGCACAATGGATACAGCACAAGCCCTGGATTCAGGAGGACCTGCGTTCAAATCTGGCCTCAGACACATAACACTTACCAGCTGTGTGACCTTGGGCAAGTCACTTAACCCCATTGCCTAGACCAAAAAACCAAAACAAAACAAAACATGCATACCTTTAGAATTCCCTGAGCAACATAGATTACTGTGAAATGCAAATCAACCCTATGAAGAAAAGAATATTTGTGAGTGTGTCTGTGTCTGTGTCTCCCTCTCTGTGTACACATACACAAACACACTTTGGTGGCTCATTACCATTTAGTATTACATGGTGAAAAACACAGTCATCAACTTTCCTCTCAAACTGAAAAGAAAAGTCTGATTTACTCATAGAATTATTTTGGCTTCTAGGTAGGTTTCTGTAAAATCTTTATAAAATCAATTTGGAGAATATATATTTTGGATTTTAATTTGTTTTTGTATTTTTTTCTGACTCTAGTAGAATACCAACTTACAGATTTCCAGAAGAGTAATTATTCCACTTTTGTTCTTAGGAAAGCTTTATTTTATGGGTAGAAGTGTTATATTAATTTGCAGTCTGTTAGATAACTTTGAGGTATAGTAGAGTTTATAATACAGAAACCTATGTTCAATTTAGGCTCACCTATGTGACTATAGGCAACTAACAATCTCTCTGGGCCTATTTTCTCATCTGTAATATAAAAGGATTTATCTCAAAGACATTTCTTAATTCTAAAATCTTTGTATTACATCAAATCTGAACATCATAATTAGTATGTATAGTTTTGTCTTCCACATAATTGGTTATAGGTCAATTTAACTTTTTTCTATAAAATGCTATTTTTGGTATGGCCAATATGGTTATTTTCTCCTTTCCTTACAACTTCCTGAAGTTTTCTAAAATAGGATTTATGTGCAAGACATAAAGCAATTTCAGCTGTCTCTACCATATAGAACATCAAAGGCCATATGTCAGTAAAAACCAAAGTAACTAAAATCAGAAAAAGTTAAGCCCTAACCCTTAATATATTTACTCACTACTCTCTTCCCTCATAGCCCAAAATTCTGGGGTAGGGCTTACAATAATCTTACAACATAAATTTACAACAAAACTCATCCTCTACCCCTCCTCTCCTTCTCTCAGGGCTAAAGAAAACTGACAGGCAAATGCTTGTTCTAAGTTGGGCAGTAGCACAACAACGCAAGAAAGCTAAGCCAGAGAACTAAGGAAAAGAAAGTATCTCAGAAAGAAGGCCAAATATGTGGTTGTATGGAATTCCACTAAACCTAAGGGAAAGAGCCCAGAATTTACTTGGAAAAGAAACTGAGGTCAGTGAAATGTGAATCGCTAAGCATAGGAGGAGGTTGTGATGATTTTGAGATTGAGACCCAGAAAAACTACAGTTAAAAAAAAAAGGAAGGAATCAGAAAATTAAAAATAGGGAACTATAAACTGAAAATAAAAAGACTGACATTGCCTAAGATCTCAGAGGGAATAAAACACAATTCAAAAACTTGAGCATGACCATATAAACTAAGAGGGAAGATATTATTAACAGAACAGAATATGCTTTTCAGATCAAGTAAAGGATACAGACATTTTTTAATAAGTATTAGAACACAAAGGAAAACAAATTAATGACTCATAAGGCAGAGAACAATGAATTTTCTCTAATATGAAACAACACCAGTATGTTCCTGAATAGTTTAAAAGATAAGTAAGTGCTAATAAAGTAAAGTTAATACCTTCTGCAGAAAAAAATAATTTGAAAAATGCTGGGGAAAAAAAATCCATGGTGGAATATCTCACTAAAGAAAAAAAAATGATAATACCTGCTTGGGAATGCAAATATCCACAAGTAAAGTACATTACAGAAGAAGAGAGGCAAAAATAGAATTAAAAGAAAAATACAGTGACCATAAGGGCACAATGTCCTGTCTTAAAGACAGGATGCACAGAGAAAATTTAAGCATTATAGGTCTTATAGAATAGCATGACAAAATAAACAAACTGAATACTACAATGCAAGAAATAATACAAAAAAAATGAACAGAATTTCTGAACAAAGAAAACAAAGTGTCATCCAAAAGAATCCAGATTGCCTTTATAAAATAAAACAAAAGAAAAGAACATCATCATCATCAACAACAACAACAATAACAAAAACAAAAAATGCAGGCAACAGCAATGATAAACTATGCCATAAAATCTGAGACATACAGTTGTTAAATTTAAGAATTCCAATGACAATCAGATGAAAGACCTTCAAATATAAAGGGAAGGAAGTGCAAATAACACAAGACTATTCTGTACACATTGGAAATTTCCTTTCCAGACAGTTAATTTTCACAGTAGGGGTCTTGTGCCTCAGAAATCTTCCTTCCACTCACCACAGCTAAATAATTATTTAAATGTTCATATCATAAAGCATTTGATATTGATTTCTCTGAGTTGAAAAATTGCTGATTAGATTTTGTTTCCTCATACTGTGAAATTTTAAGAAGCTCTTTCTTCATTCATATTATATAGCATATAACATGTGTATATATAAATATATTAGAAGTTTTTATTAAGACAAAGTTCCTTTATTACTCTTTTTAAGTATAAAAAGTCTCACTTATCCCATTCTCAATATCTTACTTCCTTTGACATATGTTATAGATAGATAGATTGATTGATAGATACAGATATGTGTATACATATATATATATATATATATATATATATATATATATATACACACACACACAAAGGTTATACAATTTTTTTCTGCGCTTTTCATCACTGAGTCTCTCAAATGAAAAGGGACTTAAAAAGATCTTGTGTTTTATATTGGCCCTGATCAAAATACAGGCCAATGGACTGTTGTCAGCCCACATTATTAATTTTGCTTAAATCATACTTTTGAACTTTTTAGTGGCAGCCTACTTCACAGCTAAGATCATCACTTTGTGTCTCAGGTACTGATTTTGCTTATCACTAGGCACTTTGCCGGAAAATACATCTGCCTTTTGGTGACCATCTCTCTCTCTTGAAATAGAACTACTCCTAAGCCCTCTAGGGTAGCATCTGTGTATAAGGCAAGTGGTAAGTATTGGCCAACATTGATGCATAAGTGACGCAGTTCTCCAAATCTTAAGAAAATTTGTTCACATTTATATGTCCATTGATCTCCAAATGGCTTGGTAGATCTAAATTAATTATTCCTTTATTGCCCTCTTTCTTCTGCTTTTCTTCATTTTTATCTACATGAGTGCAGTTGCTTAGCAATTTAGCAATATCAGTGCAGCTCATAAATAACTGCTAAATCATAAAAAACACATCTTTAGATTTCAGGATTATGTGGAATTGTCAATTCAGAAGCATTTTTATCTTCTCAGGATCAATGCTTAATTTTTGTGGAGATACATATTTGAGAGTGGCTCTGAAAATGGCATTTGTCAATTGATACAAAACCATTGACACAAAGTAAATGGTTAATAAATGTATGTTGTATAACTAACAACTTCAATCTTTCTTCAAATTCTTCCAGTGTCTTTCATAAAACAGTTAGATCATCTATGTATACTTATATTTCCATGTAATTCATTTCCCCAACTACTTTCTCCATTAGCTGGTCAAGTGAACCTAAGATATGCTAAGTCAAGTCCAGCTGTGCAGTCTTTGTCTTCCTCTGCCATAAGAATCTGATACCATACATTGTTTAAATCCTACACTAAGGAACAAGGAATTCAGTGTTCCAAACAGGCCAACACATTCTGAATCCTTTGAATGGAATGCTAATATAATTTTATTCCTTGTTCATCAAAGTCTTATTACTTTGGATGCCTACCAACTGTTTCCTAGTTTTAATGCATGCTCAGTCTCTTACAAGGTCTTCTCCAAGAAGGTAAGGGTCCTTTCCTGAAAATATTCCTAACCTGAGCTTATGATAGCTGTCTTCAGTGAGATATTTACTCACTGGTGAGGTTTCTCTTTCTTCTTTACTGGACCTAGTTTTGGCTCTACCTACAGAAAAACTTTCTCTGAATTAATTTAAGGAACCCAGATTAAGCCCTACCAACTCAAGGTTTCCTCTCAATTTCCATGCTCTCAAGTTCCCCTTGTCTCATTATGACTTCCATTTTCCTGACCAATTTCTCCTCTTACAGAGGAAAGATCATTTACCAGGTGCTGTCTCTTCCTGTCAGTATGGTCAATAATTCTCAATGACTAAAGGGCTGAGCATGTTTATAGAGCACTAAGTAAGCAGTCTCTGAATTTCTTGATCTTGATATAATTTACACTATGAATCTGACAAATTTTTCACCTTCCTTATAATTTTAATTAAATGTCCTAAAGCTTTTGGTCCATTCATAAAATAAATTCCTCAATATGCTTTCTCAGTTCAAAAATAGTAAAAAAACTGTTTTCAGGCACATTGTATGAATTTGTTCAGTAGATCAATCCATGATAATAGTATTCAACAAACCAAAGAAAGTAAGGTAAATGCCTAACTTGCAATACTATACTGAAACGGAAGAGGAAAACAATGCTCTAAGCAGATGACACGTAATTGATAAACAGTAAGAAAAATATACAAATTGGTAGCAGTATAACAGCAATAGCATTTCATTCATAGTGCAACCACTGGTAAATAATTAAGTGATATAGACACTATAGAATGTCCAATTCTATAATTGGTATTATTGAAATAGGTACTTTACACATGTAAGTAGTTTATAATTACATTAGAGTATTATGGGGAAGGGAATCAATCTAGGAGAGATTAATCAAACATAAAATAAAACAAATCAGAATTAAACTATTAAAAATAAAAGCAAATAATAATAAATAACAAAATTAAAAGATTAAATATTACTTTAAAGCTGTATAAGAACTGAAAGAAATTCTGTGTCTTAAAATGAAAAGATTTCAATGCCATGAGCTCTGGAAAATGCTTAATAAAAGATGAAAAAAAAAGATGTCTTCAAAAATATAGTAGAATTTCTGGTCTAAGAAATGTGCCTAAATTGAAAAGAGAAATAAGAAGGGGGGGAAATGAGAGGGGAATGACAAAGTGAGCTATATTTGATTAACCGTCAAATATGATTCCATATAAGACAAACTTTAAAAAAAATCAGGATACTGAACATAACTCCTATACATGAACTATATAGAATGGCACTGATGAGCCATCTAAGTTGAGCTATTAATCATCTGCTGAACCAGATGTCTTATCACAACATATATAGATGATTGGCTCTACTTTTCCTTTCAATGGGTAGAATTTTATTTCAGGTCTTTTTTCTTTTTTCTTTCAGATACATGGTTTTCTATTCCCAATTCTGGTGCTTCAGATGGTTGCTGCTAGGGAAAAGGGGAAAGAAAGGGTATTGTCTGTGATTTTGTCATCCACAGATTGATGATATTTTTTTAAGAACAAATTGAGTAATGCTATTTGGGTTTTCATATCCTGTGCCCAGATTTAATTGTCTAATACTGGTCTCCTCACTGGTCTCTCCTTCACTGCTATACTCCCCACATAGGGGTATCCTGATTTTAGTAATAGACCAAAAAAAAAGTAAATCAAAATAATGATATTGTAAGGATATTGAAGAGAAAGTTGGAGTAGGTCATTCCAAAGAAATTCATTCCTATATTTTGGTAGGAGACCACTTACTTAGTACTTTGTCCTAATGGTTTATGCTCCAGGCCAAGTCAGCTAAACATCTGAACCAAATATTTAATCTCTCCTTCTCTCCCATCTCTTCTCTTTCTTTTTCTCTTTCCCTCTATATCTCTTTCTCAGTGTCTATCTCTCAGCTTTTCTTTTTCTCTCTTTTTTGTCTCTATCTCTTTCTGTCTCTCTAATTCTTACCGTTTATATCTATCTATCACTTTGCTTAATAAAATTTGATTGCATGTATTGAAGAGTGTCTTAGTTATACATTATCATCCCTAGTGTGTGTGTGTGTGTGTGTGTGTGTGTATGTGTGTGTGTGTGTGTGTGTGTGTATGTGTGTGTGTGTGTGTGTGTGTGTGTGATTGATGGTAAATTTATTTTACATGTGCCTTGTCTTTTACAGTAGGTAAATAAAATTTAAATTGAGTTACATTTAAGGAACAAACTATCTAAGTACAAAGGGGGCAAACTGTTGATAAATAAAAGGAGTCAGTAGATTAATTCTAACCTACTGCTAGCAAGTTCTCACCAGCCTATGGCTATGGATTCCTGGTTCTTCTCCTTTTTTGGTATCTGATCCAATTTTCCCAGCAGATTTCCCCTTCTATCTCACTCTTTTCCTATCCATATCTATAGCCATGCTTAAAAACATGCCTAAATCTCCTCATTCTAAAAGTCTTTGATAAGAATCTCCCATCCACTCAAGCTATCATCCTTTCTCTTTCTCCCATTCATAATCAGACTTTTGAAATAAAACTATCTACACTCATTGCTTTCACTTCCTCACTTCTATTCACTTCTCCAGATTTTGAAGATTGACTTCCAATCCCATCACTAAACTGAAACTGCTCTCTCCAAAATTATCAATGATATTTTAATTGCCAAATTAGAAGGTCTTTCCTTATTATCCTTCTTAACCTTTCTGCAAATACAGGGAGAGAAAGTGTAAGAGAAGTGGGAAAGTAGGAGAAGGTCAGGTTCCAAAGGGCTTTTAATAACTCAGGATTTCACTTTTTATCTTTGAGATTAAAATGGACCAATTGAGTTTACTGAATAGGAGTTAAATGTGGTTTGAAATATGATTTAGGATGATCAATTTGACTACTGAGTGAAGGATGGACTGGAATGAGGACAGAATTAAAATAGGGAGAAAATTTATTGTTGTTGTTCAGGTGTTTCAGTCATGTCAACTCTTTGTAGCACCATCTTCAGTTTTGTTACCAAAGATACTGGTTTGCCATTTGATTCTCCAGCTCATTTTACAAATGAAGAACTGAGGCAAACAGGGTTAAGTGACTTGCCCAGGGACACACAGCTAGTAAGTGTCTCATGCCAGATTTGAACTCAGGAAGATGAGTTTTCCTAACTCCAGGCCTGGTATTCTATCTACTGTGCCACCTCAGGGAGATAAACTAGCAGGCTTCTGCAATCATCTAGATGGGAAGTGATAAGAGTCTGCATCACGATTATGATGAAGTCAAAAGAGAGAAGGGGATGTATGTGAGAGATATGTTGATGGTAGAGTTCACTGTACTTGGTACAAGATAGGAAATGGAAAGAAAGAGTGAAGAGATGAAGGTATTGCACATGCTTTAATTCTTCATAAATCTGTCCCCAATTGCTAGTGTTCAACACACCTTTTTGTTGTTGTTCAATCATTTCAGCTGTGTCTGACTTTTCATGACCCCATTTGGAGTTTTCTGGGCAAAGACACTGGAATGGTTTGCCATTTGCTTATTCAGCTCATTTTACAGATGAGGAAAGTGAGGCAAAGAGGGTTAAGTGACTTGCCCAGAGTTACACAGATAGTGTCTGAGGCTGGATTTGAACTTACATCTTCCTGACTCCAGCCTTAGTGTTTTATCCACTGCTCCACTTAATTGCCCCTTCGACATCCCTAGGTACCATGTATTTATTTATTTTTTAGTTCTTCATGTAATTTTCAGTATATACTTATACTGGAACACATATATATGTGTATATACACACATATATGTATGTATATGCATATATATATATATATATATATATATATATATATATATATATATATATATATATATATATATATATGTGTGTGTGTGTATTTGTATCCCACCATCTAACTGTGCCTTGAACATAGGTGCTTAATAAATAATTGCTGATTGATCTATGTGCACATGACTTGCAAATAGATTTGTATAAAGTTGATTATATATATATATATATGTTTGCATCTATGTATATATGTATATATATATATATGTATTCTTGTATTTATATGTGTGTGTTTACCAACCTCACTTTCCCTCTTGTTTTCCAGTGCTATATAACAAACTACGTATAAAATATTATAAAGTGGATGTCTCATAGGCATATCTAACTGAACATGTCCAACAATGAACTCATTTTCTTCCCCTCCAATTTTGTCCCTCCTCTGAACTTCACTATTTCTATCTAGGGTAGCACCATCTTTCCACTTTACCAAGTTTGCAAACTTGGCATTATCCACATCTGCTCAGTCTCACCCTACATGTGCAATCAGGTGCCGACTCTTGGCATTGCTACTCCATAATATCTCTATGCTCCACAGTACTTTTCACTAATCACAGAGCCACCTCCTCCATTTGGTACCTCAACTCTCACCTAGACAATTTGATAGTTTTCTTCTAACAATAGAATGAAATGGCCAAAAAAGTTTAAGGATAATAGAACAAGGTGCAAAAATACTTAATGAGTTTAATGTTATTTCCAATATTAGTGGTCAAATACTATCAGCTCTATTTGACTCAGTTTCCTTATGTGTAAATTGGGGATAACAATAACAACACCTTCTTTATGGAGTTGTAATGAGGATCAAATGAGATAATAGTTGCAAAGCACTTAACACAGTGCCTGGCACATAGTAAGCACTATATAAATATTAGCTATTAATATTATTATTATATTAATTACAACAGACAAATGGATTGTTTATCAAGCATCAGTACATTTTAATTTTACAAAATTGTTTGATCAAATGTTTCTCAATGACTCAGGGATTATGCTCCTTCATAGTTTAAGATCTTGACTGGTTATACTTAGAGAGTAATTGGTCACTAGATTTCTTAAGATCTTCTCTTACAGACACTTACTTTCTTCATTCAAATCTAGGCAGATCCCAGAAATTAAAACAATAAAGAACTTATATGTGTGCTCATAGGCATAGTTACAGCCAGAGACAAATTCAAGAAGAGGTACTGTCTTCTCATTCCTCACCAAGTGCCTATGTTTTATCTCTATCCCATATATGTACTCCTTTTTTAATTTAGAATTAACCATAGTCAATAAATGTAAGACTTCACTGTGTCTAGATTGTTCAAGTGACTTCTGACCACATTCTGAGGAAATTCAGGAAATAGTATTTATTCCTGCCCCATCCTAACACTTTTGCTTTTGCTTTCATTTCTATTTGAACTCTACAGACAATTTAAATGGTTTTGCCAGCATGAAAGCCTCTGTTACAATGTGAGAATAGCAAGGAATCTGACAGGTTCCAAAATAAAGACATATTGAGTATCTCTTCTAGCTGGAAGTAACATTTTATTTTTAGAAATTTACAAAATGATTTTGCTGTATTTCTATAGTTCCTATAGTAACATTGCATAATTAGTATTAAAAACAAAGCAAAAAAAATTATCCAGATAACATAAAGTGTACTCAAGATATTGCCATGGAGTTCCCATATAACTCTCCCTGCAAGTTTTACTATCTTCAGTCAAATGTATCCAACACCTAGTAGTTGTTTTTAGTAGTGGGGAGTCTATAGCTTCAAAGCTATATGTGGCCTTCAGGCCACGTAATCCCCATCCCTGGTTTAGATGCTTGCTGAATTACACCAAGCCCTAAATAGTTTGTAGTCTTTATCATTTTATATTCTGAATATATGTTAAAGCATAGTTTAATGCAAAGAGCCCAGGATTTGGAGTCTAAACCACATGTTAGATCTTGCCATTATTCAATTTTCTACTTCTCTAATTGGAAATACTGACTATTCCTTTATCTGATCACTCATTCCTTCTAAACCTATTTTTGCCTTCATTAAGATATTCTATAATGTAGCCATTCATTGCCTCTGCTCTAACTTTATCTCCTTATCTCTCAAATCTCATCCAGTGTTTATCATTACAACTCTACACTGTCTTTTGTTCTGGAATGCTTTGTACCCTTGTTCTATCACTACTCACCCACTGTCAAACCACAGTCCACAATTTTTCCCGGTATCTGCTTCTTCAGTTCCTATTCCCAAGTTATGAAAATCAACTGAAGGAAGTCTCACAATTTTGTTGACCCGGTATGTTACAATTTCCAATTATCCACCTTCAGTTGGGCTCTAGCTGCAATAAAGAAGTACTCTTCTCCCTGCTTGATTTTCTTGTTCCCCTAAAATATTTTTTTCAACTCATCTTTTCTCCTCAAGCATCTTATATTTCCCTCTCTATTGTTCCTGTCAGCTGAGGCCATTGTTTCTTACTTTACTTAGAAAATTGAGTACATTTGACTTGATGCCCCTCTTCTCCATTCTCTTTATCTCAAAATTCCTTGACATCATCTCACTTCTTTTCTACCCAATCTCTGAAAAAGAGGAGGCCTTCTACTTTCCAAAAGCAACTCTTCTACATATGAAACTTGATCCCTCCCAACGTTATCTTCTGTAGCAGATTATATTTCAGTTGTTCTACATTGTTCTTGAATTTTTAACATATTCCTATTTATTCCTTCCCTATAGCTGTTAAACATTCCAAAATATCTCCTATCTGAAAAGAAACAAAAACCCTTTCATTAGACCCCACCATCATATCAAGTTTCATTCTCTCTTTTTCAGAAGAAAAAAAATTGAGTGACAAAGCACTTAATGCCTTAATCGGGGCTAGTTGGCACAACTGGATAGAGTTTTGAATTTAGAGTTAGGAAGACTTGAGTTCGAATCCAGCCTCAGATATTTGCAAGCTGTGTGACCTGGGATAAGTCCCTCAATTCTCTCTCAGTTTCTCCTTCTCTAAAATGAGGATAATAATTCCTCTGCTTCTTAGGTCTGTCCTCAGGATAAAAATGAGATGATATTTGTAAAGCTCTTGTAAACCTTAAAGTGCTATAGGAATGTGAGCTGTTATTATTCACTTCTAAACTCTGTACATTTGCTTCTAGATTCATCAAACAACTAAAATTGCTCTGACAAAAATTAGCACAGATCTATTAATTTCAAAATCTGTTATTTTCTCAATCGCAACCCTTTTTTTTACAGATCTGTTGCATTAGGTACTACTGACCACCATTTCTTCCTTTATACTGTGCTCTCTATTTTGTGAAAATTCCTTTCTCCTAATACTAATCCTATTTATCTGAATACTTCTCAGTCTCCTTTATTGTCTCAACATCCACAGCATGTTAACTAAGTGTTCTGTTTTAGGACCTCTTCTTTTCTATATTCTTTTTCTTTGTGACTTCATCAGCTCCTGTGGATTTCACTATCATGTCTATGAAGATGACTCACAAATATTTATGTACCTACCATTTATCTGTGTATCTGTCTCCAGCCTCAGTTTCTCACCAGAGCTTCTATCTTATATCACCAATTTGAACACAAGATTTTGCAGAGGCATATTAAAATTAGCATGTTTAAAAATAAATTTATTATCTCTCCCCAAATTCCAATGAGGTATTTTAAGTTTTATTTTTCATTTTTTCATTTCTTTGTATTTGTTTGACTGATTCATGATGTCTCATAGAGTCATTGGCTCTCATGTTCTCAATTCTAACTTTTAAGGTTAGAATAAACCAAAGGTTTAAGGACTTCCTCTGGAGGCTGCATGTTTGCCCAGGTCTATCCTAAAGCAAGGGAGTGGGGAGTGCTGAGATACCCATATGGTTGGCACCTACTTGTTTGCATAGGACGGTTCTCAAGCATGTGAAGGTCTAGCTGTTGGAGGATGCCTGTTTACCCAGACCACTAAGGACTTCAGTGTAGCCATGGGAAAATTCAAAACACCTCACCAGGCCTCAGTACATGCCAGACACCACCACTAAGACCCAAGCACAGCACCAGGTAAGCTGCCATACTTCTACAGCCTCCACCTCAGAGCCCTACCTCCTCAGCACAGCACCAAACATGAGGCTCCGTGGGCCTTAGGGAAATATCCGTGTAGCCCCAGGTATATACAAGCTAGGGCCTACAGCCATGAGCACAAGAAACCTGAGATAGTACCCCTTCCATCCTAGGAGCAGAGATCAAATTTAAAAGATAGGAAAAAGCCCATCTCCCTCCCCCCCAAAAAAAGAGATGAGCAAAAAACCAAAACAAAACAAAACAAAAGAATCTGACTTTAAAAAGTTATTATGGTGACAGGGAAGACCAAGATGGAAACTCAGAAGAGGACAACAATGTCAAAATACCTATGACCAAAACTCCAAAGAAAAATGGGAAGTGGTTTGAAGCCCAGAAAGAGCTCAAAAAGCAGCTTAAAATCATATAATACAGGTAGGAGAAAATTGGGAAAATAAATGAGTAATTCAAGAGAATTATGGAGGAAAAAGTCAACAGCTTGGAAGGCTTCTTAAAAGGTAGAATTGGGAAGGGGCAGCTAGATGGTGCAGTGGATAGATTACCAGCCCTGAAGTCAGGAGGACCTGAGTTCAAATCTGGACTCAGACACATGACATTCACTAGCTGTGTGACCCTGAGCAAGTCATGTAACCCTATCACCTTGGCAAAAAAAATAATTAGAATTGGGGCTCAGATTCTAGCCACTGCTCAGATTTTTACAATCTAACCAATAGCTCAACGATGCTCAGATTCTTTAAGAATCTGGGTATTATGGCAGAGTTTTAATAAATCTTATCTTTGGCTAAAAGACGGCTTGGGTTGAATTCTTTTAGGCAGGAGTAACATGTCATGATCTTGGGGTCCCAGCACCCCTAAACCGTTAGACCTTATCATATGATTCTCTGCCAGGAAAAACTGCCTTATACTAAGCTCTTCACCAGCTGAGACTGGAAGGTACATAAGCATTTTCCCCTAATCCCTTTTTTGCCCTGCAATTGTGTTGATTTACAAGCAACTAGCAAGGCTTGGCTTGGAAGCACTTTTTGAGCCTGACATGTCAGGTCCCATTACGTCAGACAGCTATGAGGATGTCTTGAACTCAGCCTTATGCTCTCATGCTCTTGGTCCAGTGATTCTGTTCATGACCATGAACTTGGGCACACCTTCCAAGTCCCTATCCAGAAGCAAAGGACCAATCCTCTTAATTCTCTCAGAGCTAGGGAATTGAGGAAAATTTCAGGTGCTTTTCTGAGCTTTTTTTTTTCCTGAGTCTTATTCCCAAATCCTCCTTTAAGGAGGGAGGGACTTTCAGCCTCTATGCCTGCAAAAGGTCAATCCCCTTTAACTCCCAAACATTCGCCTTTGGGCTATCTTTTACAAAATTGGGGAGAATTCAGTTTCTTTAAAGAACTTAGAACATGCTTTTATTGTTTTGTGACACTGTTTGGCCTCAGTATCACCTAGAAAATTATGAGGCATGGCTCATTTTTGAGACATTACAGCAACATACTGTCTCAGAGTTAGAACGATATTGTAGCAGAGAAGAAAAATGGGTGGAAATTCCCTACATGATAACTTTTTTCAAACTTTCTCAAGATCCATTCTCAGAAAAGATTGTAGGATGCTTGTAGCTAGACCCCCCCCCCCAAACGGGGAATGGGGATCAACTAGACTTTTTGGATGACTCTCTTATGGCCCTCAGTCCTAGAGCACACCCCTCTCTACCCATCCTCTGTTAACACCACCTCCACAGCTCCTATCTCCACCCCATTCTCCTCTGCCCCACCCTGTTTCCCATGTCCCCCCCTTCCCTTGGTTCTCCTTCCTTTCCTCTAGCCCTCCTCCCTTTGTATCCTGCCTTGCTCATCTTCTATGTATCCTACCCTGCATTTCCTCCCCAAACACCTACTCTTGAGGTGGCCCCTACTCAGGCTTTGGACAAGGACCTTGCCTTGGCACCTCCTCTCCTGGCCCTTTATCCTGAGGCAAGGACTACCCAGGCCCCAGTCTCAGTGGTATCTCCTCTTCAGACACTTCCTCCTCCTCCAGTGCCAGCTGATTTTTCCCCTTGCCAGCCAAATCCCCAGGATTTGCAGTCCACACCAGTTCAGCGAGCATTCCCCAGTTCCTCACTCACAAGAAGTGGGAATTCCTATCTCCCTTTCTCCCTAGCCCCAGTTCCCACAATGCCTTTAGGGCTTTTTCCTCTAAGGGAAGTTCCTGTCTCCCCCAATGGGACAATTAGGGTGCATATTCTGTTCTTCATTTCAGAACTCATTCAGGTCAAAGAGAAACTGGGACAATACTCAGAAGATCCCACTAAGTTTACTGAGGGTTTTAGGGGCAGGCCCCTACAATTCAAGATTTCTTGGGATGATTTGCATATCATCTTCTCCACCTGTTGTACAACTAAGAAGAAGAAGAGAATCTGGGAATAAGCCCAAAAAATTGGGGACCATTTGGCTAGTAATGACCTCATAAAACAGCCCTCAGGAACAGCTGCTGTTCCCACTACTGACCCAGGATGGGCTTATCAGAAGAGTGAAGATGGGGGAAAGAGAGACTATATGGTATTTTGCCTGTTAGAAGGCCTAAAAACTGCATTTCAAAAGCAAGCAAATTTTCAAAAAAGATAAGGAAATTACTCAGGGAGAAAATAAAAACTCTTACTTTTTCCAAGACAAGCTGCTAGAATTTATTCAAAAGTATACAAATTTAGATCCTGACCATATATACATACATACATATATATATATATATATATATATATATATATATATATATATATATATATATATATATATATAAAAATTTATTTATTTATTTATTTATTTATATAAGTGTGTGTATGTATATATATGTGTATGTATACATATATATTTATTTATCTATTTACGTAAATGTGTGTATATGTTATATATGTGTATGTATACGTATATATATATTACTTACATAAGTGTATGTGTATGTGTATATATATGTATACATATATTTATTTATATAAGTGTGTGTGTATGTGTATATATATATGTATATGTACATAGATATATAGATATACAGATATATATATACATATATATATATATATATATATATATATATATATATATATATATATATATATATATATATACAGAGAGAGAGAGAGAGAGAGAGAGAGATTTTAGCAGGCATAGTTCAATTTATCTGTTTATAAAAAAACATCTATGTGGTTGCCACAGCAGCTGCCTGGGTCCTCTGGACAGACACTTGAGTATGAGTCTTCACAAGATGGTTGGTGAATTCCTGATAGGGAAACTTAATGAACACAGTCTCCTTCCATAGGTCTGGGGTTAGATAGCTGTATGTTTTGGAGATAGCATCAAAGGTAGCTTTAGCGAAGTTGCCCAGAGTAGCAGTACAGCCTCTTGCAGATGTATAGCAGTCATCAATTCCAGCCATCATCAGGAGCTTCTTAGGCACAGGAGTTGAGACGATGCCACTACCTCTAGGGGAGGGGATCAGGTGCACCAGAACCAATCCACATCTCCCGGCAACCTTGCAGGGCACGATGTGAGGCTGGCCAATCTTGTTCCCCCACTAGCCACATCTCACAGGAATGATGGACAGCTTGGCCAGATTGATAGCACCACAAATAGCTCTGGCCACTTCCTTGGAGCACTTGACACCCAGGTCAACGTGACCACTGTAGTCACCAATGGCCACAAAAGCCTTGAACCTGGTACATTGTCCAGCTGTAGTTTGTTTCTGAACAGGCATGATCTTCAGAACCTTATCTTTCAGTGAAGATCCCAGGAAGAAATCCATGATCTCAGAATCCTTGATAGGAAGGGAGAAAAGGTAGATCTCTTCCAAAGACTTTATCTTCATGTCCTTGACTAGCCAGCCTGGTTTAGTGACAGAAACCCACTCCTTGTCTTTGGACTTTCCTTCCTGTGCCCTGTGGCCTTGATCACAGTCCTGACCTCGACCTTGGCCCCCACTGCCAAAGCCACCATGGAAGCCACCTTGGCCTCTGACTCTGGGGCACCTTGGGCCTCCTGCTCCTCCTGCAGCACTAGCATCATCCGTCATTTGGTGTTCTAGAAGTAGAAGGAGATCCCAGTTTTATAGAAGGGGCAACAATCCTTAGCATGTATTTCATTAGTCAGTCTGCCATAGATATAAGGAGGAAACTGCAGAAATTGGCAATGGCACCCCAAACACCTCAGACCAATTACTGGAGATGGCCTTTGGAGCTTTTAATAACAGAGACTTAGTAGCAGCAGAGGGGGAAAAAAAAGGAAAGAAAAGAAAAAGCTAGAGAAAGAGAACATGCTCAATTCTTGGCTGCTGTCATGGCCAGAAAAAGACCCAAGGGTGTTCCTAGAAACTCCTGAAGTTGGAAAACCTGCTTTTGATGCCACCAGGAAGGTCACTGATCTAAAGAATGCCCCTCCAGGGTGCCCCCTAGGAGGAAGCCCATCACCTAGGGCAGTGAGGGCCACAAGGAGGCCCACTGGTCCAAGAAATGCCCCTCCAGGTCATCTCCCCAAAAGAAGCCTCATGACCTATGCCTTTGTGATCCTGCCCAAGATGTGATCTGGAGAAACATTGGAAGAAGGACTGTCTTTGAGGCTGGAAAAGTGGTGGAGTTCTCCCCCAGTACCCCATCCTCCAGTCTTCTTAAGACTGGGAATGACAGGGGATCCTGGGGTTTGGTAGCACTTCCACTTTCTCCATTTCTCTCGCCAAGTCCTGGGCAAAAATTGAGGCCAAAGGTAAGGTTACCCACTTTATCATGGCTATATGCTCTGTTTTAACCAATTACTCTTGCCTTACCTGCCCTGTGACCCATCTGGTCATGGACATTGAAGGTAAAAGTACAATCTAGCCAATAGCTCACAGATGCTCAGATTCCTTAAGAGTCTGTCTAATACAGTGGATCTTTAATAAACCTTGTCTTTGGCTGAAAAAAAAAAGTAGAATTGGCCAAATTGGAAAGGAGATACAAAAATTCACTGAAGAAAACAACTCCTCAAAGAGTACAATTGGCCAAATGGAAAAGACAGTACAAAAGCTAATTGAGGAAAACAAAACTTTAAAAGTTAGAATTGGACAAGTGGAAACTAATGACTCTGTGAGAAATCATGAATCAATCAAATGAGTATAAATGAGTGAAAAAATGTAAGAAAATTTAAAATATTTCATGAGATAAACAACTGACCTTGAAAATAGATTCAGGAAAGGCAATATCAGAATCACTGCACTACCTGAAAGCTATAATCAAACAGAGGACCTGGAAAGAATCTTTCAAGAAATTATCAAGGAAAACTGCCCAGATGTCCTGGAACCAGAGGGAAAGCAGGCAATGAAAGAATCCACCTCAAGAAGAAAAAAAAAAAGATCCCCAAATAAAAACCCTAAGGAACACTATAGTCAAATTTCAGAAAAATCAGGTCGAGGAAAAAGCCAGAAAGAAACAATTCAAGTACCAAGGAGTCATGATTAGGATCACACAGGATTTGATGACTGCAACATTAAAAGATCAGAGGTCATGGAACATGATATTTCAGAGGGCAAAGGAGCTAGGACTACAACCAAGAAATCCTTAGCCAGCAAAATTAAGCACAATACATAAAGGGGAAAATGGTCATTCCACAAACTAGATGGATTTCAAACTTCATTAGGAGATGACCAGAATTAAACCAAAATTTAACCTCTAATATCAACACCCAACAGAAGAACAAACAGGTAAAAAGGGAAAATAAAACATAAGGGATTCAATAGAGGTCAACTGTTTACATCCGTATACAGGAAGATAATACTTAACTATTAAAAAAAAATGTATCACTAACATTCCTGAAAATGGAATATACATAGGCAGAGGGCATGGGTATACTGTGTATTTGAGGGAATGCCATAAAAAAATAAGAAATGAGAAAGGGAAGTAAAATGTGTGCAGAAGGCAGGGAGGGTTAGAATTGTGTAAATTATCTCATAAGAAGAGGAAAGAAATACCTATTGTATTGGAGGGGAAGATGGGAGGATGGTTGATGGACATTACTTGAACCTTCCTCTCATCAGTTTTGGCTCAAAGAGGGAATGATACACACAATCAGATGAGTATTGAAATCTATCTTACCCAACAGGGAAGTAGGAAGGAAGGAGATTAAGTAAAGGGTAGTGAGGTTGGAGACTGACAGAAGGAAGGGCAGATCAGGGAAGGTCTTAGACAGAAGCAAAGCACTGGGATGTGGGAAAGGGTGAACGGAGAGAAAGGACCAAGAGGAAGAAGAATAGGATGGAGGGGAACACAGAGGTAGTAATCATAACTGTGAATATGATGAACTCTCCCATAAAATGGAAGTGGATAGTAAAGTAAATCAAAACTCAGAACCCTACATTATGTTATTTACAAGAAACACACTTGAAGCAGAGAGACACACACAGAATGAAGGTAAGGGAGTGGCATAGAATTTATTATGCTTAAGCTGAAATAAGAAAAAAAGATGTAGAAATCCTGATGTTAGACAAAGTAAAAGCAAAAATAGATCTAATTAAAAGAGATACAGAAGGAAACTACATCTTGCTAAAAGGACCATAGACAATGAAGCAATCGAATTAGGTTTATGGGGAGGGTAAAAATTCATGACAAACAAGAGATAAAGAACATTATGAAATGTAGGATAGATAATTTTGACCATATTAAATTTTAAAAAAGCTTTTGTACAAACAAAATCAATGCAACCAAGATTAGAAGTGAAAGCAGAAAGCTGTTAAACAATCTTTACAGCAAGTGTTTCTGATAAAGGCCTCATTTTTCATATATATAGAGAACTGAGTCAAATTTATGAGAATAAAAGAAACTGCTCAATAGTAAATGGTCAAAGAGTATGAACAGGCAGTTTTCAGATGAAGAAATCAAAGGTCTCTAAAGGTATATGAAGAAGTGCTCTAAATCACTTTTGATTGGAGAAATATAAATTAAAAGAACTCTGACATAACACCTCACAAAAATCAGATAGACTAATATGACAAAAAAGGAAAATAATAAATGTTGTGCAGGATGTGGGAAAATTGGGACATTAATGTGTCCCAGACACTAATGTGTGTAGATGTGAAGTGATCCAAGCCTTCTGGAGAGCAATTTGGAACTATGCCCAAAGGGCAATCAAACTGTGTATACCCTTTGATTCAGCAATACCACTGCTAGGTCTCTATCCCAAAGATATCCTAAAAAAGACAAAAGGACCTACATGTGCAAAAATATAGCAGCCCTATTCCAAAATATTTTATTTAAATATTTTGTATAAATGTACACTTTTTCACTTTGTATTTTATAAATAAACACAGACTCACACACATGCTACATATGTGTGTATACACATCCCATTATATTAAACTCTTTCCCATTAAAGGGTTTTATTTTTGTTCTTTTTCTTTTTAACTTTATATACTTAGCACAGTGTCTGGCCCATAGTAGGAGCTTAATAAATTCTTATTGAAGTCTCCAAGTTGCCACTTACTAGCTCTGAAATTTAGGGTGATTGGTTTCACTTTTGTAGGTAACTAATACTGTATTTCACACACACACACACACACACATAATCCATGTAAATATATAATATATAAAACATATTAGTATGCATTTATTCTGTATAATTTATTAAAAATGTTGTTTTATCTTCTCTGATAAAACTTTTATTTACATGAATGTTGTTGTGACTGTCATATTGCCATTTGATGCATATTAGTAAGATGAATGCTAGTCTTCAAATGAACCTGGAAAGATTAACAAGCTGTCTGAATGGAAATCAGCTAACACACAATTTATATAAAGCTATTGGGATATCATTCATCCCTTGACCTTCTGACGAGGTTGAAGATTTCCAAATGAATGCTTAGAGAACAAATATGAGTGCAACAGTTGCTACAATATTTACACAATATTGACAATCGCCTTTTAATACAAAGTTTGCAATCTGTAATTAGAAGCAAACATTTAGAAAATAGGAATTCCTCCTTATATTTACATAAATATTCAGTTAAAATGATTACAGGAAGTAGCTGATGGAGAAATGATGAGGAAAAAGTGGCCATCCCAATTCTTCTGAGCCACTATTAATGGGCAGCAGGATAGAAATCATTCTTCAGACTTTACTCCTTTATTTTTACTCATTTAATTTAATCCACCAAATATTTCTTTGCTACCTACTGTATGCACTGCTTTGTATCAAGTGCTGTTTTTGTTATTGCTATTAATTGGTTTGGACTATATCTATGGTCTTATCGGCATACTGAATCTTGATAAGAAAACAATGCAAACTAGCACCTACATTTGGATTTATAGTCTTTAAGGATTTTTGAGTGACACTGGAAGATTAAATAACTCGCCCAGGTTCACATAATGTTTACATGTCTTCCTGATTCAAAGCTATGCTAAGCTATAAGTACATTTGAATTCAAGAGAAAATATCAGGCAATCTCTTCTTTCATGGAATATCCAATCTTGAATGGGACAATATGATATTTTTGTAGGTGAGCATATTGGGAATATAAAGTAAATCACTGCTAGTACTATAAAAGATACTGAGTTAGTGGGAGCTCAGACAAAGGAAGGAGATAATATTTCTGGATGAGAAGGGGAAGGCATTTGCTTTTAAAATGTACATGGAAAATGATAATCTTGATAGGTAGAGATTGATGGGATGTGGGAAGGTACGTTGTTTCTGGATAAAAGTACAGAAAAAAGTAAAAGTTTGGGGGTGAGAATGCTGAAGTATATGTGGTAAACCATAAGTCTGTTTGGGATAGAGCTTAGATTTCACGAAGTGAAATAATGAAATCTCAGTTTGGAAATATAGCTTGGAGTCAGAATATAGTAAGCCTTATTTTACAAACTAAAAGTCTAGACTGTATTTATTCCTTTAATAGAAAATAAGCTCTTGAAGGGAATGGACTATTTTTAGTGCCTTGTACGTATTAGCTGCTTAATAAAATTTGACGAGTTTAATTTGTAGTACACTAGAAGAAGTTCAAACTTATACATAAAATCTGCCCTATCTGCCTTCACATTATATTTCCAGTTTCCTATTCTAAATGCTGAGCATAATCTAACTTAAATCACAAAATTGTTCTCTCTAAACAAGGCATGAAAAGGGATATTTTTTAAATGTGTTTCATATTAAAGAAAAATATAGTTTTACCTTCAAATTTTCAAAGCCAGCAAAACTGCTTATGTATTTGTGTATTATTGTTTCAGATTTTCAAAGCAACTCTTTCTTCCTTCATATCTTGTAAACATGTTGTTTAAAAAGCTGAAGCCCTATATTTCAAACATGACCGCCACTACTTGGGTACCATGCACATGGTTGCCTAAATGCCCATATTTTATTAGGGCAGCTGAATTTATATAATTTTGCCTCAAATTCTTCCCCTGTAAATGTTGGTTCTCAGTACTATGAAACCAATGAGGTAGAACCCTGATTTTAGCAAGATAAGGTAAAGACTACCTATCATATTTAGGGAAATTCCATGGGTAGAGTCCAAGATTCATTTGGGAAGGAGATGGGATGATGTCCCATGATAGTTTGCAGTTAGTGGTAGAGAAATAAGATGGAGGCCTGTTAGAGTACAGGGTGGTTCCAGAAGATAAATCCAAAGTTCTTGGGAAATTGTTGGGATAATGGTCACCGTGAAGATAGCATGTAATAGAGTTGCTGCCAAGAAGTGAAATGGAGGCTTGCTCCTGGAAAAGAGAAAGGGAAAGGTCTCTCAGTGATCATGGTGGTTCTAGAAGTAGAATCCAATATACAAGTGAGGGGATGGGGGTGGGGTTTGAAGAAAAATGGGAATGATAGAGAAAAGCATGATCTGGTTCCACATTGATAGATTTATGTGAAGACAAGGGGACAGTGAGAAATTTCTCATACCATCAGCTTCAAAGGTTTACAAAGTCAGCAATTTATTCAAAAATATATCCTCACAACAGAAATTATTTTGTAGGAGGAAAATATACCCCATGGTGCTAAGTAAGCCTGAAGAGCAATCCTAGAGGTGAAATTGGAGTGCCTAGATATTGGTTTTCACATATTCAGGCAATCTAATGATGCATTTACAGGGTCATGGATTCAAAGAAGATATAAAATAAAGTCATGATTCATTTACTTACCCTAAAATATTTTTTTTTCCTCAGATAGACTATAAATATCAGTCAGCAGAATAAGTGTGTTGAGATAGAAGGATTACCCTGAAAATTGTGTATATTTGTATTCCTGAAATAAACTCCTTTGATTCTTTTTATTGGCTTTTCATGGAACTTAAACTTATGTTTAAAGTACACTTCCATTTTGCAAAAATACTTTAATTTCATTATATTATCAATGATTCTGACAACGGTTAAAATGAAATCTCTTTATTGGTATCACTGGTTCATAAATTTAGAGCCAGAAAGGAATTTATTCAAACTCATTATTTTACAGATGAGAAAAGTAGGGCCAGAAAATTAAAGTGACTTAAGCAAGGTCATGTAGGCAGTGTGTCAGAACTAGAATTTAAATTTAGGTCCGATAAATTCTTCAAAGTCAGCACTCTTTCTACTGTACCCTACTGAAGCCTTGTCAAAAAGAAAAATGCCAGACAGATCACCAAATAATATCAGTATTAGAAAGAATGAAAATAAAATGGCAAAACCCCAAACCAAAACTTCTCAACAGTGTTAAAGTTCTCAGTGAATTGAATGAATATTATGGTTTTCCTACTTATTAAGGACAAATTGTAATCTACCTAAGAAGAGAAAATATTTCAAAATTGTTTGCAGATTCTCATTCTTGGATTACTCACTCATAATATATACACACATATAGATGTATGTATGTATTATATAGGTACCTACACACACTCATATACATATATACCTACTTATTAACTGTTTTTATTTATAAATGTAGATAAGCAGTGTCAGATTTCATGTTCTGAGGCTCAAAGATGACTGCAGATGGTGACTGAAGCCATGAAAGTAAAAGATACCTTTACAAGGAAAGCTATAGCAAATATGGTTTTTCTAGTAGCAATGTATAGCTGTGAGAGTTGGACTATGAGGAAAGCTGAGCACTGCAGAATCTACACCTTTGAATTGTGGTACTGGAGAAGACTGGGGAATCACTTGGACAGCAAGAAGATCAAATCAGTCAATACTAAATTAAGACTATTCATTGGAAGGTTAAATACTGAAACTAAAACTTAAATACTTTGGCCACAGAATGAGAAGACAGGGCTGATGTTGGGAAAGATTGAAGGCAAAAGTAGAAGATTAGAAGGGGATAACACAGTATAAGGTGTCTAGATAGTGTCATGGAAGCCTCATGGATTGGAAAGATGTATGGGGTTAGTGGAGGATAGGAGAACCTGGTGTGCTATGGTCCTTGGATTCATGAAAAGTCTGACAGGACTGAACAACTGAATGAAAACAACTGCATATCTATATTTACACATACATGTATGTGTAAACATACACACATACATATACATGTACATATATTGACATACATATATATGTATATATATATACATGTACATGTGTGTGTCTTCTAACTGAACCTATGTGCAGGAAAGAATCAGTGCTCCAACATGAGGAATAAGTGTTCATCTAGCCTTTGCTTCAAGGCCTTCAATGAGAAAGAATATGCTGTATTTCAAAACAACTCATTCCTATATTGCATAACTCTAACTTAGGAAGTTGTTATTATATGTTTTTTCTCCTCCACATCCAGCCCAAAATTCCACTTTTCAAATTTCACCCATTGCTCTGGGGACAAAGAGGTCCCATCTAATCCCTGTTCTATATGACTATTCTTGAAATACTTGATGATAGCCATCATCAAAGCTCTTTTGTTCTCCAAATTAAACATCTCAATTCCTTCCGTCCCTAAAAGTTGGGATGTTCCTCTATGTTGGTTCTAAAATAACTATTGAAATTGCAGAAGTTAAAATTTGGTGACTCAGGAGACAGACAAATAATTTCTGGACTTTTCTATTTTTTTCTACTACTTACTGTGTCTATATCCATATGTTTCCATATATCACTGAATATTGGCATCCAAAAAAAGTTCTGATGAAAGGAAGGGAGAAGTTTAATTATCACACTTGATAACATTTTCATTCTTCTTTTTTTTTTTCATGAAGTAGTTAATGCTTTTCGTCAAGTCCCTCCTGGGTACAGCCATAGATTAGTTTATCTCTGATCTTTCAACACCTCTCCTGACATCCACCCTGCAAAAATATAAATAAACACACATAGTCATCAATATATTGAGCTCTTTCTACTAATACAAATTCACAGTTCCTCTGCAATTTATGGTCTGACTTAGACAATTCCTCTAGGAATTGAGAGGTAAAGAGACTTTCTCAGGAACATACAGTTAGTAAATGTCAGAAGAGGGGCTCTAACACACATTTCCCTAACTTCAAAGTAAGCCTTTTGACCACTATATCACGCTGCTTCTCTTTCCTATTCCTTTACAGAAGGAATATAGGTTTTGTTTATGTATTTTTTTTTAATCAAAAGCTGTTTGCTGGGACTCTGGTTAAATTTCACAGGGGTAATCAGGTCCCTCATACCTTAATGTTTTCAGAGATTACTTTTGAAGTATTTTTTAATAAAGAGAGCATATGCATAGAAAATTGCATTCTTGATCATTTCAAGGCAGTTGCCCTCTCCTACTGTTTAGTAACTTTCTATATCCTAGCTAAATGCTACACTACATTTTAACTCAGTAAATAGACCAAAATATAGATGAAATAAATGTAAAAGTCTAGGAGTTAGCTTCAGTTTGCATGACAAAAATGCTAATTTCTTAATCCATCAAAAATATGTGTGGTCTGGTGACTGCTGTAGTTATATCTAATCCACAAACCTAGTAGATTACATAATTCTTTAATTAAACCTCAAAATGCAACTCTCCTCCTTTTTCTCCCTCTCCATTCTCTCAACCTGCTAAAGATCTTAACAATCTCTGAGAACACATGATACAATCCTATACTTATCTCATGGTGTTTTGCTCATTACCAGGCTGATTACAGATGTGGTGTTTTCTTTATCCTCTTTAAGGCTATAAGCACTGCAGAGAAAACAGCTGCTCTAATGCTACTGTGCAATAATAAATCAAAAGTAAGTACTTCAGGTGATAAGATGCCATGAAAAGAAACATGCTAGAAATACAAATTTGGAATGAGGGGGGGGAAACATTAAAGACCAACTTAGACAAACTCGATGAAATCAACCAAAGTCCCTACATAGATAAGAAATTAATTGAATGTACCAGTAACAGACTATGCAATGCTTGCTTCCATATTTCAGACCTTTGTGATTTCAACCTTGTGCTTGTTTCCCTATTTCTGCCCCACCTCCCCCCTCAATGCTGAAGATCATAGAAATTCCAAAGCTTAATACAGTGTTTCATGACTTGTGACCAAATAAATTATCATCTGTCTGAAGACTAAGCCCTTAGAGGCAGATAAATGATTCAGGGGAAAGAGTCAGGCATGGAGTCAGGAAGACTTGAGTACAAATACAACCTCAGCCACTTCCCAGCTGTGTGATCCTAAGCAAGTCACTTAAACTCCTGTCTTCCTCAGTCTTTTCAACTATAAAATGGAAATAACCGTAACACATGCTTTTCAGGGCTGTTGTGAGAAACAAATGAAATAATATCTGTAAAATGATCAGCACAGTGCCTGACATATAGTAGATGTTTAAAAATGCTTGTTTATTTCATTCCTTCTTTCCCTTGCCAACAAGCTTCTCCATTTAAGAGAGCTAGGTTTTGGCAGCAAAGTCAGAATCATAACTGCAGTAGGGAAACTGAGGTTTTGCCTTAGGGCAGAATATTTATAGGAAATTCATTCCAGATAGCAACAGTGTGAGACATACTCACTCTCTTGCTCATCTAGTTCCTGGGATGACAGTGGTATCATTTCAGGGCATCCTTCCTCCCCTTTTAGTATCTTTGAAATAACAAGTTTTCTCAGAATCTGTCTCCTTTCCAAAGTACCACACTCCAATTTAATATTCCAACTCTGAACCCCATCTCCTGTCTTTTGCCCCAGTTGCAGAAATTGAAAATCATAATTTTTCATGTGGTATTTTTCAGGGTAAGACTTGCTAGAGCTCAGACACCCCTAGCAAAACCTTAGAAAATCCAATATTAGTCCAAGGCCATGATGAAGAATTAGTGTAGGGTTTTAATGGAGGAGAAGAACTTATATATTGTATAAAATTAAGTAACCTAGAATTTAGTCAAACCACACATACCCAAAACTCAATGACAATGCCTTGGATGTAACATTTAGTAAGTACATATTGAATTAAATTAAATTAAATCTTGCTGCATATTAAGACTAAAATATATTTGGCCATATAAAACAAGAACAAGAAAAAAAGGGGGGAAAGTCTAGTTTGCATGTTGACAGGTATCCATATCTGTTTGTATAATGTTATTTTATTCTAAAATATTTCCATACCCTAAAGCCAACTCTATTAGAATAAAATATGTCTAATAAGTGGAACCATGTGTTTTGGATTCATTTCTATATAGTATTTCTATAACATTCCCAAGTTTCCTCAAGAGATCATATTGTGTAAAAATTATTTATTACATAATAATGAAATATTCTCGGGCCATAAAACAAAGTCAAATGATAATTTTTTTAGCATTTGGAGGCAGAGCTGAGATATCTGTTTTCATTATTACTCTATGTGATAACTTTTTACACCTTTCCAGAGTTGTATATAACAAAGATAATAGGAGCATGTAAATTAACTGGGAGAAAGTGAAACAATTAAATTAATTTCACGTAATAAACCTTATCAATTTTTTACATATAAAAAAGCTTTTAAGTATAAAATAAGTCCTTCTTTTGTTATAATCTTTTTTTCAGGATTTGGCATTGAGTTCTAACTGTTGTGACACAATCTTTAAATCATCATCATGAAAGCCAAATGTTATCACATATAATATTACATATATCTCTGACCAATACTCTATTTTTTTTCAAAGTCAAGCCTTGATTATAGCCTATAGGTTCTCAATGGGTTTTAAAGCAGGTACCTTCCAAGGTCACTGAAGCATTTTTTTATATCATCTCTTGGATATTATTTAAACCTTTAATGAGGTACAATAAACATCACGATATAATGTTCTATCTCAATTTGAAATATCTTATAATTCTGGAATAATTATGCCCTTAGAATATCAATGTATTTGTCAGAGTTCATCTTACCCTCACTGGGAACAAAACTTCAAGGTGTGCTGGAAGTATAAAGACTTGAAGTGGAAGTGCAAAGTTTAAAGTTTCCCCAAATCTTATTTGCTCATCTACACTTCTCGACAACAATTTTAATAAAATCTTGAGTAAAACAGTGAGTTTGAGCAAACAAAAATTTTTTTCACACCTTAGTACTTCACACTTGGTATTGTCTTTCCTCTGATGAGAAGTATATTCTTCAAACCAAGAGAAATCAGTGCATTTTTTTAAGTTGTGTTCTAGCTATTCTTCAACATTCAAATTCAACAATACTGCACTACAGTTCAAAGGATTAATAGCAACCTCTCCAACTCTCAGGGTTTTTGAAAGGACTTTTCCTATTTTAAGATTATTAACTGATTTTGCAGCAAAACCTTTGTCAGTTCTTGGTGCTCTTTATTCATTTTTAACCACACATTCATGAATACTTTGTTACAAAAGATTTTGTTACATTGTGGGCTTCTAAGATTCTTGAAACAATCAACTACCTCATAAACTTCAATATTTCTAACAGTTATTTATGTGAGCTACTTGGAAGCATAAGTTTTGCTATACATAACATTTCCTCAGAATAGCAGTAGTTTTTTTAAATGACAATTAAAATGCAAATAAAAATCAGCTAAACACTTGCAGATAGCGTTAAATCTAGATCTCAACAAATCGAGAACTTAAAAAAAAAAGGATGGGAAAACCAGTTCAATCTGGTTCCATCTAGTCAAGGTAAAGTATTTTGAACATGTCTAGTCTAAGTAAATGTGCAAATACATAAATCCCAAAAAGCTCAATGCTATAATCCAATCAAAGTATATCAAAATTATCAACTACCTTCAAATAATTCACACAATACTCTATTTGAATGGATGACAGAGAGGAGAGGATAAACTATGATTTTGTCATTGGAATTTTTTTAGACCACCTACATAAAGAAAAAATTAAAATAGATGAGTCTGAGAAGCAAATATATAATGTGGTCGTAGTGGTAGTAGTAGTAGTAGCAGTAGTAGTAATTGGAGTAGTAACAATAATAATATAGTAATGATAAAGGATTTCAATTTTTCAGAGCCAAATAATAAGTTCTAAAGGACAGCTAGGTGATGCAGTGGATAGAGCACTGGCCCTGAAGTCAGGAGGTCCTGAGTTCAAATTCGGCCTCAGACCAAACACTTGACATTTACTGGCTGTATGACCCTGGGCAAGTCTCTTAACCCCAATTGCAGAAAGAAAGAAAGAAAGAAAGAAAGAAAGAAAGAAAGAAAGAAAGAAAGAAAGAAAGAAAGAAAGAGAGAGAGAGAGAAAGAAAGAAAGAAAGAAAAGGAAAAAAAGAAAAGAAAAGAAAAAAAGAAAAGAAAAGGAAAGAAAAGAAAAGAAAAGAAAAGAAAAGAAAAGAAAAGAAAAAAATAAGTTCTAAACTTAACCTTAGCAATAACTTAATCCTTCAAAACATGGAGGAATCTATAGGAGGAAATTCTGGTGTAGATTCTCTTCTGAATTCAGCTTTCCAGACTTAATGATTTGGTGGCTTAGGACACCGGAGGAAGTTATTACTTTACCTTTCAGCAAGTGTTTCTGATAAAAGTCTCATTTCTCACATATGTAGAGAATGGAGCAAATTTATGAGAATACAATTCATCTCCCAATTGATAACTGGTAAAAGGATATGAACAGGCTGTTTTCAGATGAAGAAATCAAAGTTATCTGCAATCATATGAAAAAATGCTCTAAATCATTACTTAATAGAGAATTGAAAATTAAAACAACTCTGAGGTACCACCTCATACCTATCAGATTGCCTAACATGATAGAAAAGAAAAATGAAAAATTTTGGTGGGATGTGGGAAAATTGGGACACCAAAGCACTCTGGTTGTTTGTGAGCTGATCCAATTATTTTGGAGAGCAATTTGGAACTATGACCAAAGGGTTATAAAACTGCATACCTTTTGGTCCAGCAATACCACTATTAAGTCTGTATCCCAAAGATACAGACTTTTTTTTTAAAAGGGGGAAAATTACCTATCTGTACAAACTATTTATAGCACCTCTTTTTGTGGTGGCAAAGAATTAGAAATTGAGGGGATATCCACAAATTGGGGAATAGTTGAACAAGTTGTGGAGTATGATTGTGATGAAATTCTATTGTGCTATAAGAAATGATGAGCAGGATGATTTCGGAAAAAAAAAACTGGAAAGACTAACATAAACTGATGCAAAATAAAGTGAGCAGATCCAGAACACTGTACACAGTAACAGCAGTATTGTATGATGATCAACTTTAAATGACTTAGCTACTCTCAGCAATATGATGACCCCAAAACAATTCTGAAGCACTAATGATGAAAAATGCTATCCACCTCCAGAGAAAGAACTGATGGAGTTCGAATGGATATCAGAGCATAATATTTTCCACTTTCTTTATGTGTTTGTGTGTGTGTGTGTGTGTGTGTGTGTGTGTGTGCATGTGTGTGTATGTGTCTTTGGTCTGATTTTGTTTTTGTATGACTAATGTGGAAATATGTTTTGCATGATTACACATGTATAACCTATATCAGACTGCTTATCATCTCAGGGAGGGCTGTGGAAAAGGAGAGAGAAAGAGAATTCAGAAATTATTTTTAACGAATGTTAAAATCATATTTATCTATCTTGGAAAAAACTGAATATTATTCAAAGAAAAAAGCTATTTCTTCTCTCACAATTCCAGAGCTAATTGTGAGGGGTTAGTATTTCTAATGCTATCAATCATGTCCCCCTACTACTATGTTTTCCAATATAACTTAATCAGTTGCCCAGAAAGCCTCAATATCAGTTGACCAATAATGTCAATTGACTTTTACAAAAGGATGTAAACTAAGAATTGTAAGAACTGAGGTACAAGCACATTCTCCCAAACCTGAACATATAGCCATATTTGAGAACATATAAAAATGTATAAAAAGAACCCTCCTTAGTCCAGGAGTCACATTTACAATTACAATTAAAAAAAAATAAATTCTTCCCTCCCGACCTTGTGGTGGTATTTCCTGGTCCTGAGGGTTTATTTCTTTCTTTGCAAAGTCCTCACCGTATTTACTTCTGGGTGTGTGTGTAAAAAGATCATGAGTGAGAATGTACAAAGAAGGAATATAAGCACTTCAATGATCATAAGTCAGTCAGTTTATTACTCACAGGCATGCAGACATGTGACTTTCTTATCTTACTTTCTTATGGGCATATGGTGCTGGCTGAGATATAGAGTGGGATGTATACCTTTCTCAAAAATTTGCAAATGACATAAAATTGGGAAAGACACCTCACATACTAGACAACAGAGTTAGCATACAAAAGGACCTTAAAAGTTTTGAGCTTTAGGATGAATGAAATGAAATGAAACTTAATAGAGATAAATATAATATCTTTCATATGGGAACAAAAAAGTCAATTTCACAATTGAGTACATAATACAAAGTTGAAGGGGAATGCTGAATCATGGTTACAACTTGTTCTGAAAAATATCTGAAGGATTTAGTAAACACCAACCTCAATATGAGTAAGAAGTGTGATGTTGCAAACAAAAAGGTGACATAATCTTAGACTGAAATAAAGAGGGATATAGTTTCCAAGAACAGGAAAGTAATAGTCCTACTCTACTTAGGCTTCATCAAAACTAAGGTGGAATATTGTATTCAGAACTGGTCACTACAGCATGTCAGACACTATTGGTAATCCAGAGAGTCTTCTGAGAAAGGCAGACATGAGAGTGGTGGGTCTCATGACCATATCATATGAGGATGAGTTGAAGGAACATGATATGTTTGTCCTAGAGAAGACTTAAAGAATATGTGATAGCTGTCTTCATGTACTGGAAGGACTGTTATTTAGAGGAGGGATTAGACTTACTCTATTTGATAATGGAAGGCAGAATCAAGAGCAAGTAATAGTTAGAAATTGCAAAAAGGCAAATCAAGATTTAGTATGAGGAAAATTGCCTAGTTATTAACAGCAGATCAAAAGTGGAATGGTTTGCTTCAAGAGATGATAGGTTCACTTTCATTAGAGGTCTTTAAACAGAGTCTGGAAAACTATTTGTTGAGCACATTATTGATGAGATTCCTGTCAATAATGTATAGCAAATTATATAGCTATTATGGTTCTTTCCAATTCTGCAGTTCTCTGCTTCTGTCGAAATAGTTTTCCCTCTGTATTTTTCCTTAAATACTGAATTTTGGAAAGAGGAAATATTTGTCTGGGCTTACGTTATATTTTGTTGAGTAGTGTTTATGGATAATGCATATGGACAATGCTTGTCTGTTTTTTAATTTATTTTTATTATTTTAATTTATTTATTTTATTATTTATTCCTTATATTTTATTTTTGTATATATTTATTTATATAGTTTCATATATTTATATATATATATTATTTATTATTATGTTATTATTTATTTTCTTTTTGTGAGCATAGAATGGTGAATTATTATTTAATTCTAGGTTGGATATACACATTCATTTAAGGTTTTCCTAAGTAAGTTGCCATATGCTGTATTTCAGAGGACATTAAAATGAGTTATATAATGTATTTTTTGAAATTGCCCTTTTGCCTATAAGCATTTGGCAAAAATGATATTTTGTGTGCTAAATTGTTTTCCCCAATTAGTCAGTTCATGAATTAGGCAAATAAATAGGCAACGGATTAAAAAAAATGTACATTGAGGAAATAAAGTAAAATCCCAGAAATCAATGAAAAATGAGGGTGATTCAGGAAAACACATAATCGTGTTTAGAGACATTTGCTCTGATATGATTCCAGACAAATAAAATCATTTTTCCACTTTTGCTGTCCCTTAACTTAATTATCCATAAGGCAACTCCAAATATGTCAATATATCTTTCTAGTTTTTGAAAGTTCTTATGAAAATATGAAGCTCATTATATTTGTTGATGAAAGAATGTTTTCCTAAAATCTTATTTACAGAAATGACTTGGGAGCACTGGGGTATTCAGGATAGCCCAGTTCTCTCTGGGGTGATTTTCTTTAACTAGCAATATCATTTCTCTTGTATTCACTTTAAAGAATTATCCTTTAGACTGACTGCTTCAAAGACTTCAAAGTTACAGAGCCACAGACATATGAGAACAAGGTATCTGAATAAAATTTCGTATGAGATGCAATTTCGAATTTTCTCATATTTAGGGTAGCTGCAAAGCTGATTGATTTTAACTCTATAGAGAGACAAAGCTTGATAATGTATATTAGTAAGTAAGGCCTGTGTCTGCCTGGCTTTCTTCATTACTCTCAATCAAAGTCTCTCTTTACAGGTTACAGTTCAATGAAGATGAGTATGTTCAAGAAAGTGACAAGATTATTTTCTTGACAATAATATGTTTAACATTAACAGAGAAGAAAACCAAACTATTTAAATCCTCTCTGAACTAGGAGGTATTTTCTTTTTTTTATCTAATAAAATAGACAAATAGCTTGTATAATTTTTAGAAGAGAAAGGAAAATAGAATTGAATGAAAATAATAAAATAATTCACAATTGAAGATGAAATATAGGAAACTGATAAAGAATTTGATCTATTATACAAACAAAATTGATAAATTAAATGAATGCTTACTTAAACCTGTAAAATTCTTACATTAAGAGAATAAGTAATTCAATTATCTATCCTCAAAAAAAAATTAAAAAGCCACAAATAAAACCTGAAAGAAAAAAATAACTAAAAGAGTAGATGTATTTGCAAGTGAGTTATATCAAATATTCAAAGAAAAGTTAATCTCAATGTGATGTAAACTGTTGGCAAAGTAGTAAAGAAGGGATTCTTCTAATTATTTTTTTGTGCTTTAAAATGCCTGATATCCGAACCAGAGGTAGACAAAGCTGAGAAAGAATACTAGAGACTACTATTCCTAATGAACATGGATGTCACAGTGCTAAATATGTATATATAAAGATGGTGCAAACAAATGAGGTTGAATTCATATTTAGAATGCAGAATTGCTTCAATATAAGGAAAATTACAAATGCAATAAAGTAACTTTATAACAACAATAATAAATATGATGTGATTATATTAATAGATGTAGAAAAATACTTTTAACAAAATGCAACAGATATTTCTTTAAAAAAATTGCTGACATAGGAAGAGACTTTACCTCGATGTAATATATAGATTTGGTGTAAAGCTAAAAGCAAATTCTATTTGTAATGGAAACATTAGAATACTTCCAAATGAGATTAGAGTTTAATAAAGCAAGGACATCTATTCTCTACTACTGTTCATCATAGTGAGTAAAATGCTAGGTATAGTAACAAGAGTATTTAGTGACACAGTGGATAGAACAATGGAGTCAAAGTCATAAGAGCTGAGTTCAAATCCTGCCTCAGACTGTCACTAGCAGTGTGACCATTGGCAAATCACCTAACTTCTCTGAGCCTGTTAAATCATGTATAGAATAGAATAATAGTAGCACTTGTCTATCAATGTTGCTGTAAGGATAAAATGAGTCGATATTCAAAAAGCATTTGGCAAACTTTAAAACACTATATTAATGCTAGTTATTATAATTAAGTTAAAAAACAAATCAAGAGAGGAAATGTAGGCAAAGAGGAAACAGACTTTGCATTTTGTAGATGATATGGTCTATCTGGAGAAATTTAAATTGTCAACTAAAAAAAATAAGAAACAATAAATTAAGCAGAGTTGTAGGATATGATATAAATTCATGTAACTCATCAACATTACTGTGTATTACCAACAAAACCCAGCAAGAGATCTGAGAAAATCCATTAAAGGTAACTACAGAATGTGGTGTCCCATTCTTTAACACACACACACACGCACACACACACACACACACACAACACACACAAAAGATCCATTTTTTGTATGGTCCTAAATATCAGTCTTCGTCCCCCCCCCCCTTTCTTATCTTGGAGTATTACCTACCAGAAGCATTACTTTGTCAAAGACATGCACAGTTCAGTTATTTCTTGGAAATAGTTCCAAATTGCTTTCCAGAATGCCTGGACTAATTTACAATCTACCAACTGTGCTTTAATATGCTTGTTTTCCCATAGCCCCTCTGGTATTTGTCATTTTCTTTGTTTTCTGTTTTCTTTTCTAAACTTTGCCAGTGTTAAGGGTGGGAGGTTGGACCTTAGAATTACTTTAATTTGAATTTTTCAAATTTTCAGTTATTTGGAGCACTTTTTTTGTTAAGTGGCTATTGATAGCTTGGATTTCTTCATTTCAAAACTACTAATTTCCTTTGAATATTTATTAATTGAGAATGAATCTTCTTACAAATTTGAATTAGTTCTGTATATAATTTAGAAATGAGACCTTCATAAGAGAAACTTTTTTGTGAAGATTTCCCTACCCCACCTCCATTTTACTGTTTCTGTTCTTATCTTAGCAGCATTTGTCCTCTTTTTTTAATTTTAATTTTTTCTATTAATGAAAATCCTACCAGATCTATCTCCTCCTCCAAAATGATCAAGAAAGAAAATAAAACCCTCATGATTAAATACATAGTCAAGCAAAAAAGAAAAAGAAAAAAAGAAAAAAAAAGAAATCCGTAATTAGCCAAAGAGTAGAAGATTTTATCTTTTTTTCTTCTTTGACCAGGAAATCTAGATGTCAACTATATTATTCCTGGGAGTTTTTATTTTAGGTTTTCTTTCAAGAAAATATCAGTAGGTAACAGGAGGCTTCTTTCTATTTTTGCTTTGCTCTCTGGTTCTATGAGATATGGAAAGATTTATAATTTCTTGAAATGTTATATTGAGGTTTTTTTTTTGATTTTGTTCATCACTGTGGAGTTGTCCAATAATTCTAAAATTATTTTTGATGTTTTCCAAGTCAGCTGCTTTTTCACTTTTGATACCTTTCTTTTTATTCTATTTTTCTAGGGTTTTTTACTTCATTTTCATATTTCTTTTTTCCCTGATAGAAATATTAACTTTTATTTTATTTTCAAGGAATTTGTGTCTTAAGTAAGGTTTTCCGCCTTTTGCCTGAAGCTGTTAATTATCCTTCCAATTCTTTCTTCTATAGCTATAATTTAGTTTCTAACTGTTTCTTTTAGCTTTGTATTTCTTTTATAAAATTATTTCAGGCTCCTTTTAAAACTCATTTCATTCATTCCAGGGAATCTAGTTGAACATTGCTTGATTTTCTCATTCTTCTAGCATTACTTATTAACTTGGGCCTTTCCTTAGATCCAAGCTCTGCATGCTTTTGAATAAACTGGATATTCTTTGCTGCGCCGTATTTTTTTCCTTTTTTTTTCTTTTTTGTTGTTCTTTAGTTTCATTTTTGTTTTTTGGTACTGATGCTGCTTTTGGAGGAGAGAGGAATATAGATCATGCTGTTATTCCAGCATTTGAGAAACAAGCTAGAAACTGATAAGCATTCAGTGTTACCGAAGTGCTCTGATTTCAGGATAAAGTTCAAGCACTGCTGTTCAGAGCTACGTTCTGTAAAGTCATTGCTTAAGTTTGAGTCTGAGTAACATGATGGTGGGCTTGCCTTTGACTAGAGCACCAGTTCAGAGTGACATAATTGCAGGCTTCCTTTTGGTCAGGGTTTCATGCACTGGCTATTCTGCTGCAAGCTTCCAATTGTTCTGGGGCTTGGATCTGGGCCTCCACTCCTTCCTGGCATCAGAATCATAAAGTTGCTTATTACTTCTGTACTTCCTACTCAGTACACAGCTTAGGGCCCATGACTATACCTTGTCTTAGACTATCAATTCTCAGTCTGTGTGGGATTGTTGTATCTGTGACCCAACAGTGGTTAGTGAACATTTAAGACTTATTCCTGGTCCCTACACAAGGTCAGGGCCCTTTGTACTAGCTTTAAGACTATATCTTGCTCTGGTGAACACCTGTTTGCAGGCATTCTTTGGTACCTGAACTGAAATGCTCCTTACAGCCTTTCCTTGCTAAACCTTGTTATCCTCGGTGTCCAGAGGCCTATCTGCATTTCCTTGTGCTGAAGTTGGGCTCAAAAGTGGCTCACTAGATTTTTTTTCCTTGGATTTCTTGATCAAGACTTGGTCTGGTATGTTTTCCAGATTTTTGGTGGAGGAGTTGTTGGAGAAAACTCAGCTATATTATGTCTTTTGATTATACCTTATTGGATGACTGTCTTCTCTTGATTCTTAGGTTATCTACTTTCATATCAGCCATTTTTGATGTGAAATGTTACCTTTGCTTTCAATTTTTTTATTCAGTCTTTTGACTTTGCTTTTGTTATTGTTTGTTGTTGTTGTTATACTTTCTCATAAAGTCAGTAACTTCTTTTTGGTCCATTATAATGTTCATTAAATCTATTACCTGGGGGCAGCTAGGTGGTGAAGTAGGTAGAGCACCGGCCCTGAAGTCAGGAGTACCTGAGTTCAAATCCGGCCTCAGACCAAACACTTCACACTTACTAGCTGTGTGACCCTGGGCAAGTCACTTAGCACCAATTGCCTAAAATAAATAAACAAACAAATAAATTAATAAATGGATAAATAAATATATAAATAAAGGAACAAATAAATAGATGAATAAATAGACAGATAAATAAACAAATAAACAAACAAACAAATAAATAGATAAATAAATAAATGAATGAATGAATCTGTTATCTGGATAAGGTTCCATACTTATTTGTACTAAGCTATTATTTTTCTCTCCAATTCTTTCTTCTGTAGGTCTAATTCTTTCCTCTAAGAATATAATTTCATTTAAAAAATTGTTTCATTTCTCCTAAGAATATTACTTGACCTTGTGGCCAAGCTGTGGCTTTCTTTTAGGCTTTGCTTTTGGGCATTTTGGAATTATTTTTTTCTTGTTGTTTTGTGCCTTGTAAGTCTGGTACCATAATAAGTTTTATTGTTGGAGTCTTTTTTTTTCTCATTATTCCACTTCCTAAAGCATGATTAAGGTGGGGCTTTACACCTCTCTGGAAAAAATCCTGGCAATTTGTTTGGTCCTTGTCAGTATTATAAAACCTCTTGATCCTATATTCTGCAAGTATTGAGTTATGTGTGTTTTCAAGAATAGCAGTCATACATCAGGACAAGAAGCTACAATCTTTCTGTGGACTCTAAATTAAACTATCTAGAGAATAAACTGATTGTTGCCCCTCTGGACTTTCCAGCCTCCAGGCTGTGGTTTAAGTCTAGACATTACTTGTATAGACTTGTTCCTTGTGGATCTTACGTAGATAATTGCTGGCCTTAACCTCTGTTGGTTAGTGGCAAGGCTCAGATCATTTTAGTGCCATAGAGTTGCCAGATGACCCCTAATTCAACAGCCACTACTCTGATTGGTCTCCCCTGGCTCAAGTCCTAGGTGTTTTTCGGGGTCAAAGCAACAGAACACACAGTCCATCCATGATCTGCATTTAATGTTGACTACAAAATCACCCTCTGGGGTCAGGACGACAAGGCTTAGACTAGAACTCCAAGAACCTAATTTAGAAATCTGACAGAAAGAACTACAAGTCCACCTCTATTCCACATTTATTTGTGGATCATTTGTCTGCAAGCCAAATTCATGATCTTGGACTGGAAAAATGACCCATTAATGTTTCTTCTTAGATTTACTGATACTTGCTCAGCCTTTTTCTCAATAGTTTGGGAAGAATTTGCTTGTCCTTCTTCCCCCTACTCTACCATATTGTATGGTCCTCAGACTGTAAGTTGCTTTGGAGGAGTGACTATGCCCATTTCTCATTATTTCTAATCCCAATTCCTATACATGACACTTGTTAAATCTTTATTGAATCAAAATCATTATGAAATGGAAATTGAATATTGAACAAGAAGTAAAAAGACTGCTCCTACTACTCTTAGGTCATGACTGACTAATTTTTTTTCAGTCTTAGGAAGTAATCTACCTTTTATTGATGATGGACCTTTATAAGGATTTATTAGATACTGAATGTTATCAGTGTACGTTAGGAACCTTATAGAAATGCTTGTATTATCAGTGTGTTTCCAGTAAACAGAGAGTAACAAGCATGGACAATCCTTTGTTTACAGATCAGTGTGCTATAAGATCTTGATTTTACACTACAAAAAATAATCACTGAATATTTTCCCAAACATTATTTTAAAGTGATATCTATTTGAAGTTATTAATGACTTTTAGGATCATTTTGGGTATTTTGAAATATCTTTTTAAAAAAGTAAATTTGAAAGACTCCTTTACAAAAAAAATCTTTTCTATAGGAGAAAGTTATCAAAGTTTCTGAATTTAAACTAAATCTGAGTTGTTTACAAGTACAGGGTTTTATTTTTATCCCATTTATACTTTGAATATAATTTCTTTTCAGTGTCTTTGCTGTCATTTATCAGCTTTTCATGTGTAGCCAAGTACTTTTCCTTGTTCCCAGATAACACTTGAACAGATTGATTACATCAGCAGCATAAATGTGTGATAACACATGTAAGGGGTAATCAAATCAACAATGATTAAGCAGCATGGGCACAGTAAATATAAACACACTCTAACTTGTCAGTCACATTGCATCTTCAGTAATTTAAACACTGATCAGATTATTAATCAAGCTACCCATACACAATTAATGCTTTTATTTTACCCAGTTATAAGTACAAAATTATATAGTTTAGTTGCTGGAGGGGCCCTAAACCAAAGTTCTTAGACCGTGGGTGTGGGACTCCCAACCAGGCTGCCAGGTCATTTATTGCAAAAGCTCTAGGAAACCATATGCACATCAAGGATTGTCATTTTGTTCTCTTATAAGCTTCAAGAAAATATTGTGATTCATTAAATAAACAAATGGAGACAAATGTTCTGCATGCCAAAAAGAGTGTTGCAATTTCCTAGAGGCATCTGCATATGTATGTATATGTGTATGTGTATGTGTGTAGTTGTATTTGTGATGTGTGTGTGTGTGCATGATGTGTTTGTGTGTGTGCATGATGTGTGTGTGTGTATTTTCTTTGTGAGAAATAATTCTACCACATTTGATACATCCATATTTTTCAAAATTATTAAATGGGAAAACAATATATTATAAAAAATTAAATAAATAAAATTATCTTGAAAGATGTAGACAATTCTTAAATAATAGTTCATAGAAAGAGTGTCTCTAAGTTTAAGTTTGTACTATTCCTCTTTTCCTAACACTTAATTCTCCACTATCTACATGGACCCACAGAAGCAATGTTAACTAATATTGGCATTGTTTTTTTTTCTTTTTTTATTCAGAGAAATAAGTAAGAAAATGAAACTTGAGAAATTTGTTTTCTTGAATCTGGACATTTGGCTGACTCTGTGTTTGCTCCTGGGGAAGAAATTTAGAATTGTTGTTATGCACTCGTTTTATTATCTTCAAGATAATGATGATTTATTCAATGGGTGGAATAGTACCTCCATCAACTATTAAATTAAATGAAAGAGATAATATTTTGAATGCCCTCCCTTCCTGCTTCATTATTAAGTCAAAACCCATAAGGTATAGCAGGAAATTCATACTGGGATAGGGTGGTGTCAAGAGGGAGCTATAGTCACAAACACTCTGGTCTAATCTCATTTTGCAACCTCAGTAAGAATCTGAACTGGGAAATACAAGGGATGTTGTCTTTGGCCACAAATGGAATGTGACTCTTCAGTTCACTGTGGCCCTCACAATAACTTTCATGAATATTCCCTTCACTGTTTCTGTAAGCAATTAAGATGGACAAATCATATTAGGGGGTCAAGGGTACTGATCTCTACTCCTGCTCCCCTTTATATCAGAGGTGAGATAATATTCAGAAGTGGTGAATATTACTAGACAAATTAAATAGATTAAGAAAAAAGAGGACTGAAAAAAAGACCACCAGATGTATCAGTGGAGTTCATTGTTACCTGAAGAGAGAAACTTCAGTTGAGTTAGTAGTTTGAAAACCGGATTGTAAAGGATTGGAAAGTGAATGAGAGGTCAAAAAAAAAATGTAGATAAACTCCCCACCATCATCCTTATCACCTAGGGGTTTATCTAAGAAATGGAAGAGAAATAGAATTCTAATTGCTTAGACTTGAAGGAATGGTAGAGTCTGAAGAAGGGTTTTTGTTGTTTGTTGTTTGTTTTGTTTTCTTTTAGATTGAGGGCCAGGAGTACACGTAAAGGCAGTAGAAAAAGATATTAAGTGGGGCTCTAAAGCCAGAGCTTTCTTGCTTCAGGTTCAATGTTAGAACAAAATGAGCCATTTAATAATAGAGGAGATATATGTTGCCCACACATGACAATGATATATAGCAAGGATATGGTAGTTCTTAGCTTCTTAGGATGAAATCACATTCTTCTGGAAATGAATCTGGTTGTCAACAAGGTATTGCAACTCAGGTAGTTTCAGGCTCCCACCAAGTCTGAGAGGAGCAGAATCCAGATGGCTTGGGATTTTAGTTGGCTCTAGTCCAAGAAATTATATCAGAGAAGCTGGGGACAAATAAGATTTTATGAGGGAAGGAAGTTTTATTAGGGAAGCCACTAGACAAGGTGAGGTCTAAGGAAGTTGTATGGAAATTGTGCTTGTTGGGAGAAAGCTGTCTAATGGTAAGGAGAGCTGCATCAGAAAATTACTGTCTTATCTCAAAAGGGAATAATAACTAGGGAGAGGTTGAAGACTTGAGAGGGAAAATAAAGAAGGTTGCTGATGGAGATGACTGGTGATAGCAAAAGAAGGGCCACCTCAATATCAGATACTGAGAATAAAAAATAGAAAATGGAGGAGATGACAAGAGTTTTGTGGCCCCACTTCTTTGGCCTCTATTCTCAGTTAAGTAAGATAAAAGTCCTTAGTTGAGAAGAAGAGACTAGAAGACCATTTGGGAAATTTGAGGAATGAATGGAAGATTTGAATAGTTTCTGAGGGGAAGAGAGCTATGGAATAAATTCAAGAAGAATAGAAGTGTGATAGGAACAAAAGAAGGGCTGATGATGTGGTGAAAAATAGGGTTGATAGATGGTTAGCAAGAGTGCTCCATTGGTACTCTCATGATGTTAGGAGAAAATGAAGATTTCTAGCATAGTGGATAGACCTCTCTGGTAAAGCTATGAAAACAAAGCAACATAGTAGAATTAAATGAGCATTAGATCTGTAATCAGTAGACTTGGATTCAAAACAAACCTCTGATGCTTACTAGCAGTTCCATCATGGACAAGTAACTTAATTTTCCTGGTACTCAGTTTCCTTATCTCTAAAATGAAAGTGGTTGAATCGAATGACCACTAAGATAACTTCCAGTTTTAGATCTATGCCTATTTCAAGAATAAGAAGTACAAATTAATGTGTTATGATACCATTATTGGAGGGCACTTCCAAATCAATGACATTTCTTATCTATATCTGTATATGTATATATATATACATATATATATATACATATATATATGTATATATATATATATATATATATATATACACACACACACACACACACACATATATATACAATCCACACGCACATAAACATTCATATATGAATATATGTATGTGTATATCTACATATGTATTTGCATAAATATATATTTTGCAGGTTTATATTGAGTCAAGAAATCACAAAATTATCAAATTTATAAAATGCATTGTATGTATATTTTTGTATACATATACACACATTTAAAAATGTGAGTTATCTAGTAATTAGTATTGAATTGGTATTTATTTCATAAATAAAATTAAATTAACTATTAGAGTGTTAAGTCAAATTCTCTAGAAAATTAACCACACCATCAGATAAACTAAGAAACAATAGTTTGCAGTATGATTTAATATTATTTCCTTAAAGCTAATGCTCACTAGTAAGATTTTTAAAGGAAATATCTTCTTTAGAATCAGACATTTGTTTTAATTATGCCGATATTACTGCTCTAAAGAAGACAATATCTGATCTTCAATTGATTAACATTATTCTTAAGCTTATCCTTCTTTTCCATTGCTTTGGGGTGACATAAATCATTTCAACATTAGTAACTCAGAAATTCTCTAATTATAGATAAGACTAGATTTTATCAGTAATAAAATATAAATAGCTTTTTTAATGTAACTGCTATTTCTGTGAGCCACATTATGCCCAACTAGTAAAAGGTATAATCTCTTCAGAAATTCATGTTTTCTGTCAGATAGCTAGTAAATGTAGTTGGAGATAGGGATATTCTTGAATCTAAAAAGCTAATTCCTAGAAGATTTAAAATACTTCATTTAAAAAAGAGTGAATTCTCAGCACTTAAGAAGGCCACTTGTCACTTCTACATTTTAATTATCACAAATATTACTATATCCTCTATTTTGTTTGTTAAATTGTTGAATATAATAATAAGTAATAATTGAGAAGGCAAGCATAATCATTTATAAAGTGCTATAAATTTATACAAGTATATTTTTGATTTTGCACATGAAACAATCTTATTTAATAAAAGGCAATGTAATATTTTGCTTAATGATCTAGCCTCATAATAGAAAGGAAGGAAGACATACTTGCTACTGTTTTTGTGACCCTGTTCATGTTGTTTAATCTCTATCTATTGAAGATTAGTAGTTAGTTTGCTCTGTTAGTGGGGTTTTCCCAAAGAGGAGTTCTCAACAACCCTAAAATCATTGGTTGAGACCAATGAACAAGCAATGAGATCTTGAATAATTATTTTGGTAAATATCTGACCTAGAAATGCAAAAAACAGAAAAAAAAGAAAAAAGAAAGAAAGAAAGAAAGAAAGAAAGAAAGAAAGAAAGAAAGAAAGAAAGAAAGAAAGAAAGAAAGAAAAAGAAAGAAAGAAAGAGAAAGAAAGAAAGGAAGGAAGGAAGAAGGAAGGAAGGAAGGAAGGAAGGAAGGAAGGAAGGAAGGAAGGAAGACAACCACTGCCTTCAAGAAGCTAACACTCCAATTTGGGAAGCAACAGACTAAAAGAAGCTTAAAAGGAGTGTGTGGGTGTCCGTGGGTGGATTTGGAGATGACTGTGGTGCAGAAGTCAGGAATTCAACCTGGAGAGTGAATGGGACATCATTGACCTCCTTAAAAGGAGGTTTGCGGAGGAGCCATCCAATCAGGAGGAGAAGCCATAGGCTTAGATAGTACTTTCAATATGTGAATTCCAAGGTTAGAATAAACTTCTGAGATGAAGAAGTTGAAGAGATGGAGTCCAGATTTCAGCCTGGGGAAAAATGAAAATCTGACATCAGTTTACAGATGGCTATTTCCTGTACTATTTTGTTGTTCTTTTGTTGTAAACAGAATCAGTTAGCAAAATCTTAATCTTAGGGCATTTTTATATACTGAATACCTCCTGGTGAAGTTCCAAAAATGATTCTAAATATCCAAGTATTTGGGGGCATCTAGGAGGCACAGTGGATAGAGCACTGGCCCTGGATTCAGGAGGACCTGAGTTCAAATGCAGCCTCAGGCACATAACACTTACTAGCTGTGTGACCTTGGGCAACTCACTTAACCCCACTGCCTAGCCAAAGAAAAAAAGAAAAAAATATCCAAGTATTTGAAATAATATTACTCAGGATGTTAACTGATTTTTTTTTCAGTTTTCATCCAGATGAGTTGCAAAATAAATAGCATATTTTCACATAAAAGGAATTTTAAAAATATTCAAATCCTAGAATTTTTACCCACAATCATATTAAAGACAAAAATAATGGGTCTTTGGTAGTATCCTAATATTACTAATGAAGAATAGAAATAACCAATTATTTTGAATTTTAAACAAAAAAATATTAAGATATAATGTATGAAAAGAACTCTAGTAAGCATTGGGGCAACAAAAACATCTTCGACATGATATGATCTTACTTAAATATTATATATGTATGTGTGATCTTACTTAACTGTTACGTATGTATGCATGTGTGTGTGAATATAAAGCAACTAGGTAACCCAGTGGATAATGCCTTAAATCTGGAGTATGGAAGACCTGACTTCATATACAGCCTTACTGCTAGTTTGATTCTGGACAAGTCACTTCACTTCTTCCTGCCTCAGTTTCTTAATTTGTAAAATGGGATAAATTGCACCTGCATCCTAGAGTTTTTGTTAAAATAAAATAGATAATATTTGTTAAACACTTTGCAAACCTTAACATACTATATAAATGCTAGACATTATACACACACACATACGCATATGTAAGTATTCCTATATATAATATACATATATTACATAAAACAAACTTGACAAATATCAATAAAAGTGAATATTTCCATTTGAAAATAAGATCAGACCCATGGGATGGTATATGAAGCAATGAATTCCCATTGTGTAGAGTTTCTTTTAAAAACATAACATTTGACACCATATTACCAGCTGTCTTATTTATGTCTTCCTCTGAATTTCCATTTGATCCCTTCAAAATATACTCAGTAGCTTCACTAACACTGTGCAAATTGCCAGTGCTTTATTCTAAATTTCTTTCTACTTCTCTTATGCATTTTTTAATGTTTCATAGATGTTCTTTTCTTTCTTTTTTGGAAGGTGTTTTTTTTTTCCTCACAGCTCTTCAAAAACCTCAGCCTTCCTAAACAAAAATCCCTGGCATGTAAAATAAATATAATTAAGCAAAACAAAATCACATACTGGTTATGTCTAAAACTGTATATCTAATTCTGGACCTTTCTGACAAGAGGTGGAAAACATTCTTCATCGTATGTATTCAGAATTAATGGGTTTTTTTTAGATTTTCCCTTTAAAGAGTGTCAGGATTTACTTAAAGGAATATGTGTGTGTGTGTATATGTATATGATCTATATTATATTTTCTACACATTCATAGTGGGCATCCTTGATGAACCTATTAACAATGAATAAGTATTCTTTTGAAAGTGATTTATCATAACAGATCACTTCTTTCTAATGCTACAATAGATTTAAAGATATACAAAATTAATATTATAGTGCTTATTGACTGTTAATTATTTTTAAAAGCATTTGACTGAATAGAGCAGAATATTTTCTTAAGAGTGTCTTCCAGTAGCGCATATCCTATTCATGAATCAAAATATATTCAAAATGTTGTGAATGTAACAATAGTAAGCTTGTTTAACAACCCTCTTGTCATAAATATCAAGCAAGGCAGAAAACTGGGAGATAATTACCACTTCTGTGGAGGAGATCAAATGAAGCTAAGGAGATGAAGACTGATTCTTGGTGGATAAGGACTTTTTCCAGAACCTCCTGCTTTCGGATGACATTGTGCCAATTCTATAAAGCCCTGTAATACTGCACAGCCTCTTTGAAAAGATATAAAACTAATGAAGACTATGGCTTAAACATCCTCTGATGGGGGGAAAACTAATGGAAAAATATTTTCCGCATTTGACATGTAATTAGATGTACATTCTAGAGAGTTTATCCATCAATAAATGTGTATTAACACATAAAAATACAGAGTATCTATCTCCAAAGTTCAATTTTAAGCTATTAATGCTTAACTTATTTATCTATTATCTATCTATTATCTATCTACCTGTTTGTCTGTCTATCTAATATTGAACAGTCAGTATAAGTGAAAAACAATATGAGTCTTGAATTAAGAAGAAGGTGAATAGACTGCATTGCATTTGAGAAATTCTAAACTTTCTTAAATCTGCCAGCACTTATCCCAAATATAAAGCCCCATCTGTTTTTTTTTTAAATTTCAGTATTTTACCAGTGTTTTTTGTGGCTATGAGCGATGAAATGAAATAGTGTTGTACCTGAATAATTAAAAATGAGTACCATATATTAAGAAAGGCTATGACAAAGTGCATGGTTGATATGAGAAGGCTGCAAAGCAAGAGAAGGAATTATGAATAAGTGAAGTAAAAAATGCTCTCATGGAAATATACTAGCGGAAAACTAAGCAAGCTGTTCACATGGTTGAAGAGACAATAGGTACAAAGCCTCAGAGTTTCACTGGTATGCTCTTAGTATCAGGAGAAAGTGGGGAAGGCCTCCAGTATCTTGAGTAGATCCCTGCCTTCTCTGGTAGTAAAGTTGTGGAGGGTTACATAAAAAAGGTGCCCAGGACAGGCTGGAATGAACAATTTACAATTTGTGTCATTATAGCAAACATACAAATTGATGAGATTAAAGACTCATTTGAGTTAGAAAGTCCAATAATTTTTAAATTATCTGTCCTGCATCTATTTTCCAGGTCAGTTGATTTTCCAATGAGATATTTCACATTGTTTTCTAATTTTTCATTCTTTTGGATTTGTTTTAAAGTGTCTTGATTTCTCATAAAGTCACTAGCTTCCAATTCCTCTATTCTAATTTTTAAGGAAGTATTTTCTTCAGTAAGCTTTTGGACTTCCTTTTCCATTTGGCCAATTTTCGTTTTTCAGAAATTCTTGTGTCCTCATTGGTTTTTTGGACCTCTTTTGCCATTTGGGTTAGGCTATTTTTTAAGGTGTTATTTTCTTCTGTATTTTGGGGGTCTTTTTTAGCAAGCTGTTGACTTGTTTTCCATGATTTTCTTGCATCACTCTCATTTCTCTTCCCAGCTTTTCCTCTACTTCTCTTACTTGCTTCTCAAACTCCTTTTTGAGCTCCTCCAAGTCCTGGAACTGATTCATATGTTTCTTGGAGGCTTTGGTGGTAGGAGCTTTGACTTTGTTGTCTTCTTCTGGTTGTATATTTTGATCCTATTTGTTACCAAAAAAAAAAAGATTCTGTGGTCTGACACTTCTTGTGAGGCTTGCTCATGATCCCAGCCAATTACTTGAGTTATAAACTCTTTGTTAAGGTAGAAGTCTGCTTCCAATGTGGAGAACATACTGTCCCAAATTTGGGGGGTTTATATAGCTGTTTTCAGAGATACTTCTAGGGACCTTTAAATTTTCAGTTCTTTCAAGGTGGTATGATAAGGGGCGAGGTGTTTACTTTTTTCCTGGCCTGTGCTGTGATCTAAGAGTGACCACAAGCACTCTTTCCTGTCTTGGAACTGTGAGGAGGGTTTCCTCTCTACAGCCACCACAAGCTCCACCACACCAGTGCTCCTCCTTGCCCCAGGACCGCCCCTCAGAACTGTGACCCAGATGACAGCACAGGCAAAGCAAGAGATTCCTGCCTCAGCAATGGCAAAGAGATCACTGCAATCCCCCTCTGAATATCCACTAGATTCCCCCTCAGTTTGTGTGCCAGAAGCTCAGGAAGCAACCGCCCTCCTGGCTGAGCTCAGGAAATGGGGCTGGAACCCCATGTTTCTCTCTCAGCGCCACAGAAACAGACTTTTTCCACTGACCTTATAAGTTGTCCCTGGTGTTCATGGCTTGAGAAGTCTGGAAACAACCACAGGTGCCCGTGATTCCTCTGAGGCCTGTTCCACGTTCTCTGCAGCCTGTGCACCCACACTGAATTGCGGTCCTCTCCCAGTCCCAAGAAATATTCCTTTCTGATCAACCATCCAGGTTGTTTTGGGCTGGAAATTTCTTTCACTCTGTCTTTCTGTGGGTTCTGCTGCTTTAGAATTTGCTTAGAGTCATTTTTATAGGTATTTGGAGGGGTTTGGGGGAGACCTCAAGCAAGTCACTGCTCTCACTCCACCATCTTGGCTCTGCCCTGAGTATTTGAGTTGGAGGTGATGGAATATTGTTGTACAAAAAGAAATAATAACTGAACAATATGGAGAAACATAGAAAGACTTGTAGGAACTGATCCAGAATGAGGAAAATAGAATAAGGAAATCAATAACAACAATAATTATAACAGCTAACATTTATACAGTACTTACTATATGCTAAGCACTCTGTTAAGCACTTTAGAATTATTTTTCATTTGATCCTCACAGCAATTTAGGAATGCAGCTATTATTATTATTCCCATTTTAAAGTTGAGGAAGCTGAGGTGAGTAGAAGCTATGTGATTTGCCCAGAGGGAGGTTGGTAACAAGTATCTGAGGCCAGAATTGACCTCATGTCTTCCTGATTCCAAGCCCAGTGCTCTGTCTGCTGCCTCACTTAACTTACAATAACAATACAAACAAAAGAAACAGATAGTTCCAAACTGTGTGCAGTTTCCAATATTTCTTTTGGCACTAGTGATTACAGGAAGAAATTAGCCTCCCTCCTTTTAGTGGCAGGAGACTCTCTATTCAGAATGTTGGACAAAGCCCCTGATTCACTTGGTTTTGCTGAACTATTTTCCTCTGTGAGAAGGGAAGCCTCCTTGGAAGTAAGGCATGTCTTGAAAAGATTGTAACATAAAACAAGAAATATTAAACTTACAACAGAGATATTAAATAAATATTATATTTGGTTCCTTTTTCAAATCTCAAGTCTTATATCACAGTTTAATTGTGAATAAAGATCTGAAATTTTATTTTAAAATGAAGGAATTGCATTAATGTTTTGATTCTCTTTTTAAAAGCTTCAAGAAATGTTATTTAAATGAAGATAAACATTTCACATTTGCCCTAAAGGATCCATTTATATTTAATAAAAAAAAAATGCCTCCTTCTAGCCTTAATTAAGTAGTATGTGAGATCGGTAATATAGTAATAAAACATCTGCTTCCCATTTGCCTAAAATTATTTTAGTTTCCAAGGTACTATTGTTATTTTTTTCCTTTGTTGCAATTCACTAATAAAAAATTAGCATAATCCACAAGCCATTTAATTCTTCTTTTAATTTTGTTGATGCCATGTACCCATTTAGAAGAAAATGTCAGCTTTACTTCTTATACCCAAAGTTCCATTCTACATATTTGCACTGTGGTCCTAGCTAATTACTTTTTTACTTGAAATTATTTTATGGTTTTGCATGTTATGTATTATTTCATTGGAAATCTCATCCCTACCTAGTACAACTGTAACTTCAATGTACTTGCATTCTTTTCCTTTTACCTTTCCCTCCTCCCAAGCAAATTTAGATGATTTGGAGGTAATATTCTCTTCTCATTAACATCTACACTAGGTTTATCTGCTTGTGCTTAACTCATTTAATGACACTTTATCCCTTAATAAATATTTGGCAACTTCAGTCATTTTCCTCGTGCTTTCCTATAACTGACATACTGATGCTTTCTATTTGATGGTGATTTCCTCTTGAAATGGACTTGAAAACTTCCTCAGCTTTCTCTCAGGCTGCAAAATTCAAGTTTCATTAGCCATGGTTCCTACAGGGCTACAGTCACCGTTTATTTTTCAGGTCTGATTGAAACACACATACACACACACACACACACACACACACACACATGCACACACATACACACCATACACGTATCATGACCCAGTTCCCTCAGCTTTTAGGTGCTTTACATAGTAGAATCAATCCATTTTCTTCTTTCCTTCTATATAACATCAACATACACAGAACATAACATAAATACTCCCATTTTGTTTATTTTTTCTCTTTCAGAAAAGTAAAAAAATAAAATAAAAAGACAAATTTCTCTACTGATTTTGAAGATAAGACAGCCTTGGATAAAATATAATCATGGCTTACCACTTTAAAAAGGATAGAAATGAATAGGTTGTTCCTTTCAGTAGGTATACCAAGAGTGGAGAACCTTGAAGTCACATGTGACCTTCTAGGTCCTTGGGTGCAGTCATTTGACTGAGTCCAAATTTTACAGAACAAATACTTTTATGAAGGGGATTTGTTCTCTGAGGTTTGGATTCAGTCAAAGGGCCACACTTAAGGACCTAGAGGGCCACATGCACCCTTAAGACCACAGGTCCCCCACTTCTCCTCTGGGGGATGGATGAACAGCTGCCTATTAGTAAGACAACTCTCAACCAACAGGGAAGAACAAAATGAAGGCCTGCTCTGATGTTTCAACCAAGGTGGTATCCTGAGGCTTTTCTCTACCAAAGCCTGAACAGATACTGTTCTGTTTGCTTATCTACTCTCACGACATGGGCTTCCCCAGCAGTTCCCTCAAGGTGTCCTGAGATTTTTGTTTCCCTTCAAGAGAATGGTTTTCTTATGTCTTATCCTCCTTCCCCAAGTTTCAAAGTCTTCTTCCTCTGCCCTATATACAGGCCAACTCCATCTCCCCAGTTTGCCTTGGGAGATAGAATTTCTAATTATAGTTCACCCTGCTCACAGTGGAAGGTTATCCTCTTCTATAAGATTAATTCTCTGTGACTCATGATACCATCCTATCAGGGAAGAAATGAATTAAATGTAGCACCTCCTCCAAGTTATTCTCCCTCATCCCTTACCCTTGTACCTTAAGATTCCAAGTAGTGTGTATGCATTTGTATGCATTTGGTACTTTGTATGTCCAATACGACAATTACTGAAGAAAATATTTATGATCTATAGATATAAGGTTTCTTCATATTCTCTAAGTCCTTGACTTATCTAATTTCCTACTCCCAAGAGACTTTTTTCTAGCATGGTTATTGCTCATTTTTACCAACCTGTGCTTTGAAATCAATAGGTTTTTTTATAATACATTTTCTTTAATCTGGTGTTTTGTTTTTGTTTTTGTTTTCTTTTTAAGTCTTCATAGACTTTTTCTATCTCCACATCCCATGCAGCAGATTTGGGAATATAAGCCACATTCATGGTGATATTTTTAGAAATGCTTCTCAAGAGTACTGCAACACAACATAACCAAGTGTCCCTGAAATTTATATTTCTTATTGACTTTGTACATATGATAAAACTGATTGTATTAATTAATTTATTTTTCTCTTCCTGAAGAAATAATGTTGTTCTCTATTTATCTGCGACTTACTTTTGTCTTGTAGAATCATTAAGAGAAAAAATTTTGACTGCCAAATATTCATTCACGTAGGATAAGGAATGCAAATTTATAATATCTACCTTTAATGTTTATAAACAGTATAAAAAAGCTTTATGATTTTTGTTAATGTCTTCCCCCCTTATGTCACTATATCACATTCAGTATAGAAATGGAGGAGCCGAATCTTTTATTACTACTTTATTCTGTAATTTAAAATGCAAAGTAAAGTGAATTTGCAAATTTTTGTCTGCATTTTAAGTATATGAAAAATTAACGTCTCAACCGGTGTGTGAATTGGATTTAACTGAGGCAGAGTTGCACAAAGTTTGTCTCATTTTCTTTCAGAGTCATTGAAGTCCAGTGGTAAAACAAAATTCAGAGTAATTGGCAGTAATCCAGAATTCAGTGGATGATCTTGGTATCTTTGATGTCTGACCAAGCTCTAAGCCTTACATGGCATCTGATTCAGCTGCCTTTATGCTGTCGGCATTAGCCTTCATGGCTGTTACAACAAATTGTTCTCCTCCACCCATACTTCCTAGGGAAGTCTTCACATCAGCCCATGTTGTCATTGCTCCTCTTCAAAAACAAAAGACAAACAACAAAATGATGAATTAAACATATGACTTTAAAAGCTATTCTGCTTTGCATGATTCCTTCTGCCCTTCCTTCCATTCTCTTCTGTACATTTTTGAAAATATTTCAATTACTCCCTTCTCCTCCTCCCCCATATCCTCTTCTCCTCTTTCCTCCTCCTCCCTGCTCTCCTCTCTTCTCCTCTTCTCTTCTCTCTTCTTTCTTCTTCTTTTTTTTGCAACTTTCTCCCCTACATGTAGCTTTTTTCTCCCTCCTAGCTCTTTGCCAAAACAAACAAACTACACAATATTTTTACTTGAAACAAAGAAGACATGGAAATAATAGTCTAAAGTTGTCTTATATTTTTTGTTGCTCTATCACAAAATTGATATTTAACTTGCACTACATTAAAACCCCATGACAATATTCAGACACTGTTGTCTAGCCATATTTCTTCATCTTCTGCTTATGAATTTGATTTATGCTTTTATCTAAGACACATTGATGAAATATCATGCAACACAAAGTCAAACAAAGCTCTTTGGGACATCCCACTGGTATTGTTTTGACAAGTTGTCATTAAAGAAGAAATAATTATATCAGTCTAAACTTAGAAAGAGAAATCAAGAATGCTACAAATTAACTGCCAAATATGTGAGCAGGACCCTGTCCCTGATAGATTGATAAATTAACTCTTCTAAGCATTTAATATAAATGAATATCTATGCTATAGAAATGCTTTTCCAAAATAGAGAATGAAACCATCCTGTTAAACTCTTTTTTTTTATAAAAATGTGGATGTTGCAGAAAAACCAAAAATTAATTAAAAAAACACATGAACCTTATACTAGCTTCAATTTGTTTACCTCCTTCCTTCCTTTTGCTTTTCTTTTCTTTTTCTTCTTTTCTTTCCTTTTCTCTTTTCATTGCTTCCTTTCTCTCTCCCCTCCCTTCCCACCACTTTCTTTAGGATACCTGTGATTTCATTGGAGAAAGTTCACTTTGTCTATTCATATTAACAATGGTGTTAATTTTATTCTTAGAAATTTACGTGGGACACTGCACTGCAAAGCTGAGTGATTTATTCACAGTCATACTGCTAGATGTGTCATTACATATATTGCATAACCCAGATTTTTATGACTCTGATGTCAGCTTTCTACTCACTTTTATTAATGCATATTTATGTACAAAAGGAAAATAATAAATCAGTATAGAATCTGTACTCAATAAATATAATTAATTATGATCAAGTTGGACCATTAGGTAAGGATGCCCCTTGACTTCATTATAACTTAGGAAAGTTTGGGTTTTTGTAGTCCATGTCAGTAATGTGAGGACTAGACTAACGAAATGAAATATACTAGCTATGTAAATAATAGAGGTGGGGGAGAAGTTGAAGCTACACATCTCAATGAAATGGAGAAAAATATTATATTTGCATAAAATATGGTGATTAACTTACAAAAACCTAGAAAATCATCTAAACAATCCAAACTGAGGTATTTGTAATTTTGGTAAAGAGGGAATAGGCTAAATATATGCAGAAAATCTGTCACTTGTTTTCTATATCAGTATTAAATGGGGAAGGGCTCTCTAAAGAAGATAATAAAGTTGTACGTAAAAATGCACTCAAATGTGTAATATAATATTTCAAAATTAAGAATAACAGATCAGTTTACATTAAAATGCAACTATTTTTCTTTGCACGTTGGCTAAATATATCTTCCTCAATTCCATTGGTTCATTAAATAGAAATATTTAATTCTTTTCAAATTAGATGCTTGTTATCGCTACTCTAAATTGTCCCTTTCCACTCTTGTTTGTTCAAGACCAGTTAGTTTTGTTGGTGACTACTTTGTACTTATGCATTAGACTCAATGAGATTGACTATCTCTGTCAACATTTTTTTTCTTTTTTGTATCCCTTGATATTTTGCCAAATTATATGTATATTCCTTTTTTAACACCATAATTATTTTCCAGCAGATCGTATTTTTTACCCCATCATTCCACCATTTGAACAATGGTTCAATGAGCAAAGAAAAAGAGTTAAGCAAGGGGATATGACAATGGATGCATCTCTACTTACAAGTGGGAAGTTTGTTTCATCTTAAGTCGTATTTTAGATAAAGAATGACCACCATAATTTGAGTTCAGCTATCTTTTAATTTTTAGTGTTATACTGCTGTAGTCATTATGTACATTTAATTTTTGGTGCTATTTCATTTGCTTTGTGTCACTTCATGTAAGTCTTGCCACATTTCTCTGAATTCCTCACACTCATTTCTTATGACATATAATAGTTCAGCTAATTATTTTGCTTCATTTTTCTCATCATTCTCTGCTTTATGAGCTCTTACTTTTTCTGAATAGTTTATTGTGACCACAGAGTGCTTCTATGAGCATTTCCATATATATTGAGCCTTTCTTTATGTAATTGATCTTTTTGAATCAATGAATATATTGACTCAGATTGAAGGATCTTGTGAATTTATTCTCATACATGTGTGTGTATACACACACACATATATATATATATATACATATATATATATACATATATATATATATATATACATATATATGTATATATATATATATATATATATATATATGTATACAAACTCTGCAGTAGTCATTGCCTCATAAGCTACAATTATCTTCTTAGTGATTGATTTTCTTAAAGAAATGCCTAAGTTAAGATACTCAGAGTGTCTTCTTATCCTTGAAGATATTTTGAAATAAACACCATTGGCTCCTTTATTTTTCTCATTAAAGAGACTGTGTGGTCCAACTTTGCCCTGAGCTGTGATTTCTTCATGCCTTCTGGTTTCATTTGTAGCACGACTACTCATAGATATGTGATTCATGTGTTCCAGCTGTGTACCAGTTTATCATTGAAAAAAAGATCTGCTCAGAAATTATATAAAATCAGTTCATTTTTAGTGACCATCTATGCTTCCCCCACCCCAGTATTCTAACAATTCCCCTATTAACTGAAAGGGGAGGGCAAATACACAATAATAAGTATATTTTTTGTTTGATTTTATCTTTTTTTCCCATAGGTCACAGGTAACAAAATTTATCTTATACACAACTTTACTTAAATCATGACTCTGTTTTGCATTTCATTAGGATGGTCTGCAGATTGCTGATATGGACCATCATGACCATTCCCAACTTTCCTGAGTTGCTAAAACTTACCAGATCTTGCATCAATTCCATAAGCTTCAGAGAACTCAGAATGCTTTCATGCCTTGGCATCAAAGGAAAAGTTTTGTGGAGATAATATTTAATTTAAAGATATTATATAAGTGAATAAATATGTGAAGGATTTGTGACTTAGTAGATGGAATGCCCAGTTATAATTTATTATGCAAATATTAAAGAGTTGCTTGGTGCTTGAAAGGGTTAACTTATTTAACCATGGTCACAATATACATATGGTCATGATTGTCAGAGGCAAAATCAGATATACAAGACTTTTTGACTCCAAGTAGAGTACTCTATCTTGTATGCCCCTTCATTTTTTCTTTAAATGAAATATGTAATAACATTTAAAGCAGAATTCAGAACAAATTCTTCTCTACTTTAACAACAGATTTCCTGATAGATATATATATAGAGATATAGATATGTATCTATATCTATATATATGAAATCATTGAAGATTTGCTGATCCGTTTTCTCTAGATAATAAAAGAAAAAGGAAAGTGATTCTTTCTAGAGTTGTATAGATTAGAAATTTTCAAAAGAGAATGTGGATTTTAGATTATGTGAATGAGTTTTTAAAAATGAAATGTGTAATGCAATTTAAAACAAGATTCATAAAATATTCTACTTTTTTGACTATAGATTATGTTTCTATGAATATCTGCATATACACATATACTTATATACATATGCGTTTACATCATATATATGTACGTTGTTATTGCATGTGCATGTGTATGCATGTTTATATGTATTTTTCAGTGAGGATTTGCTACCCCATTTCTCTAGATAAAGAAAGAAAAAAGAATGTGCCTCTTTCTAGAATCTTGTAGCTTAGGAGTTAAAAAAAAAAAGAATGTTGATTTGCCTTTGCACTTTTAGAAAAGAAATGAATTTTGTTATTTGGATAAAATCTTTGGTTGACTTTTAAGAATGCCAGAGTCCTCTCTTAGTCTTTGAATACCTGAATTACAAGAAAAACAACTGACAGGATTTCTTAGAAGCATTGACCTGATCCATTACAGCAGCAACACAGCAGGGAACTCCTCTAGGGGACAGAGTAAGCAAGCTAAATACAGAAATAACATTAGCATAAGGAAGACAAATGGCAAGTGAGAAAACTGTCAAGTAGACAGACTTTAATGGGTAAAGATCTCTAGACTCGGTGATTGAGGCTACAGGGACAACTATTTTAAACATTTAAATATATATGATTTTCATTTTCATTATATTTCCCTCTTCTTCATTCTCTCCCCCACCCAATTTAAGGACTCTTCCTTTATAGCATTTTTTAAAGAAAGATACAGAAATAAAGGATCTTCACCAAAAGTAATGAAAGCATAAATTGAGTCTGACATTATATGCAGTATCAGACAGCCAAGATACCATCTGTCAAGCCACTGAAAAGAAGAGAGAGAGGTGTATTCTCATTTTCCTGTTGGGAGTAGGGGGTAGGAATTTGATTCCTATAATTGCATAGCATTTAGTTTACTTTTTAATTCTTATTCCATTGCCATTGTTATAAGGATTGTGTATAGTTTTCCTGTATCTACTTGCATTATTTTATATAATTTCAAAAAAAAATCTTCTTCCTCTCTGTATTCTTCATATTAATTATTTCTAACAAAAAAGTAATATTCTATCACATTGATATACTGTAGCATATTTATTGTTGTTTTTTTCCCCCTAGATGATGGACTTCCCTTTACCACTACCATCTTTGAACTCTATGGGAGTACATGTTTAGTATTATTTCACTGGATCAAAGGATATGGTCATTTCAATCACTTTCTTAGCAAAATTCCTAACTGCTTTCCAGAATGGGTTATAGCTTCAATTATTGCTTTAGCTTTCCTCTCTTCTGGCAGCTCCTCTAAATCAACTCTTTCCATTATTTACTATTTTTGCCAATTTGTTATGTGTGAGTTAAAACTTCAGAATTGTTTAATTTTTCAAACCTCTGATTAGTAGTCTCTTAGAGCAACCTGTTATATGGCCTTTTATCAGTTATGAAGTCTTTTGAAAGCTTTATATTTATATCCTTTGACCATTTATCCATTGGAAAATAACTTGATACTACATATTAGCTCCCTACATGTTTCAAATATCAGACTGTTATTAGAGATATTTTATGCATGTTGTGGTTGTTGCTGTTGTTTTCTTTTCATTCCTTCCCTTCTCTATGCAACCTTCCTTATCCTGTAGATCATTCCCTTACAGATAAAATTACATATTCTTCCCAAAATGACTTCCTATAATCTGATAAACTAATTTATGAAAAGTTTTTTATTTTTCCTTAATTTACTCTGAACTTGCAATTTTAGGCTTCATCAAAAAACCTCGGGCTACCTTCAGATAGAGACTTCTTGTAGTTACTACTGGTAGCAGAGCCTACAGTTTCTTTTGGATATAATTCAAAAATATATCAGTAAAGCAGGAGTACAAAGCTAATAAAATAAGTAGGATAAAGATCTCAGACATATAGAACAATAAAAGCTTAGAATAAGTCTTTACAAGGACCAGAGGCTGCAGTACAAAGTAAGCATGACTTAGCTTTTAAGAATTCTGTATGGAGGGCTGAGTTAGAAGGAAATGCTGCTGCTGCTTCTGAAAAAAAAAGAGAATACAGAATTAAAGATTTGGAATTAGAAATAGTATTAGAGGTAATTGAGGCCAAAAGAAATTAAATTACTCACTCAGGGTCACACAGCTGGTAAATGTCTGAGATCAGCTTTAAACACAGGACTATCCTGACCCCAGCTTTCTGTCTACTACCCCACCTACTTGCCTAGAGCCAAATGCATCATTTCATATATATGTTATAGTGTAGGGAGAGGGAGAGGAGAGTGAATGGGCATTAAGAGGTGACATTGATCAAATTGTATGCCAATATTCTGTTATATCAAACAATTTGAGATAAGGAATTATAATATAATTTCATATTACATTTTGTTTGGCTTTAGATTTTTTGGCGTATTCACTATTTATTACAATGACTTCCAAGTGATTATTCAGATTTTTATTCCAGCATGACATCATTTTGATCATAATCTGTCAAGTATTTGAAAGTGATAGTTTAAGAAAACTATGACAAAGAAAAAAAAACTGATACCACAAGAATCTTATATCACTGAAAAACTTCTAATAATTGTTAATATTTAACAAACTCAAAGAGTTCATAAATTCTTGCATTCACTCAGTCTCCTGTTTCTTACTTGTAAAATGTATAATTATAAAATATAGTTAATGGTAAAAAAAAGTTTCAGTGCAAAAAAAATGCTGAGCAAAGTCACATTTCTCAAAAAATGTTTGGTGAGAGAGTATAAAGACAAATAATTTTGATGAGACAAATAACTAACATGAGTTGTTTATTTTATATTAAAGATATCATTAAAAAAGTAAGCAAGGAAAAATAAGTTTTGATCCCTCCTATTAGGTATTTTCAGAGACCACACAATCTTCTCCTTGATGATTTTCGTAATGTACAAAATCGTCAAAGACCCAAGTGGCATGCTTAAAAGTAGCTATTATTTCAATTATTTCCTTTGTTCTACAGGTAACTCAAGTGTTCTTTGAATTGGTAACTGATTTGTTATAATTTTATAAATATATGTATTGCAATGAGTCATTAGATAGTAAGTGGCAGAATGAGGATTCTAATTCAGTTCTATGAAAATCCAACAATGTTTCCACTGAATGACTCTATTTCTCCTTAGAACCAGGGGAAACAAATAAATTTTAAAAAAACTATAACTAGAAATAATTGCTTCAATGAAAGCATTTTGAATATAAATTCTTATATTCATTCATCCCTTACTCCTACCTTCTTTGAACTGATAAATTTGGAAGACAGGCTATATAAGCATACCAGGGAAATACAAGGTCATGGAGGGCAGGGATGATTTTTTTTATTGTCTTTGTATCAGAAGGTTGAATAATATCTTGTACATAGTAAATGCTTAACAAATGTATCTTTCATAGAATTAAACTTAACAGCAATGGAATCAAGTACTCTGGCAGCCTCTTGAATTGGAATGGATCAAATCAGAATGACAGCACCAGAAATACTAAAAGTAAGAAGAGGAGGAGGCAATGCTTTGCTTGGAGAAGGCTGGCTGTGACATTCAACTTCTTGCCCAGGCAAGACACATTAGGGACACTTTTCTGAGTGCAAGTGGAATATTCACTTGATACCATCAAAGTACAATGAGGAGTTTAGAGTATAAGCAGTCTTCTCTACAAAAAGATTTTACATTGTTTCTAACTAATTACAAAATGAAAAAAATAGCTTTATAGCTATATTCTTGGAAAACTACTGTAAGAATTGTATCTCAGGTGATCTTTTGTGTGAGGTTTTGTTGTGATACATTAATTTTTTAAATTAAAAAATATATATGTCAAGGCAATGTTAAATGAGGTATAACCTTTATTAACGGAAGTCACTGAAAGATTGGTAAATACGTAAGAACTACCAAAAACATTCTGTTATTTAGATGATCTTTATTGGGTGATCTCAACAAAATTTTTGAAATTTCTGTTAAATTAAAGCAATTATGTGATTACTTTCCTCAAAACTGCTCAAAACAGAAGTATTTTTTCTAGTATCTTAAGTTATTTAGAAACACACACATATGTGATATATACACATACATGTGTACATACATACATACATATGCATATATATATAGAAATATATATGATATACACATATGTTAGACCCTCACATACAATATTATGACACATATAATTACTAAGTATTTCTTTCAGAATCAGTAAAGATTAAATCGTGTTCCTTGTTCCTGTTAAATTATGACAGAATAATATCTATTTTTAAAAAATTAGTTCAAATTACCATTACATGTATTTACCAGTGAGTACTGAATGAATGGTTGACTATAAGAAAAATAAGACAAAACAAAGCCAAGCAAGTTATGTAACCTAAAATGCATTGGAAAAAATAAAATGAGTCTACCTTGGTGATTGAATCCTTAAAAAATATGTGTATTTGTAAAGGGGAAATGGTTAAAAAAAAGAAAGAAAAAAGAAATAATTTTATGTAGAATCATAGATACCTAAAACTTAAAGTTTTAACACTGTAGGAGAAAATAGTTTTATGCAAAATAACTTTTTTTTAATATCAGCTATTTAAGAAATGGATTATGTCTAATGCAATAAGGAATAAATGGAATCATAGTAAATCTTAAGAATACAATCCAAGATCTTTATTGTGTTAAAAGAACCTAGAAGAATCTGATTTGTGTAGTAGGGGTTCATAGGAATTAGTTACTGATACTACTTCTAAAAATTCACTTTTATTTTCATAAAAGACCAATCCATGGTATGCAAGTATTTTGTTTTCATAATGTATGTATGTGTGTATACACACCTGTAGATAAAGATCTTTCTTCTATGCCCTCCCCCTCCTCCTCCTTCTCCTTCAGCTCCTCCTCCTGCTCCACTTCCTCCTCCTCTTTCTTCTTTTTCATCTTCTCCTTCTTCTTCTCCTTCTCCTCCTTCTCTGTCTCTCTCTCTTTATGTCTCTCTGTCTCTCTGTCTCTGTCTCTGTCTCTGTATCTCTCTCTCTCTCTCTCTCTCTCACACACACACACACACACACACACACACACACCCCTAGTAGTGGCTAAAATGTTAGACCTAGAATTAGGAAGACTTGAGCTGAAATCCAGCCTCAGGTGTTTACTGTGTAAGCTTGGCAAGACACATAACCTCTATTTGCCTCAGGTTCATCATCTGTAAAATAAGAATAATTATGACACCTATCTGCCAGGGTTATTGTGAAGATCATTTTTGATAATTTCTATAAAACACTTAGCATAGTGCTTGGCACATAGTAGGTGCTATAAAATGTCAGATATTATGATTGTTGTTATCATCATCATCATCATTATCTCTGTTTCTATCTCCATGTTATAGTGAAGGCAAAAAAAAGCCTCCAATAGACCAAAAAATACAAAGAATGTATAACATTTAAACTTTCCCTAGGATATAAAAATATTTTGCCACAAACATGGGTATAATATAACTTTCATACTGATATTTTACTTTTACAGTTTTCATATATTCTCTGAGGCTTGAATTCCACAGTGACATGGACTCTGTTTATTATTCATTTAGAAAATATTGTTTTAAATTTATTTCTGGGGAAAAGTGGGTTAGTTTTGTTCTACCTGGCTCAGGAAAGCAGAAGCAGAAGCAGTGGTAGACAGAATTCCAAGTTAAAAACAGACAAATTCTGGTTGAACATAAGGAAAAATTCCAGAATATTTAGGACTCTTAAAAAGTGAAGTGGGTTGTTTCAGTGTAGAGTGAGTTCTCCATCACTAAAAACCTTTAAGAAATGTCTGGTATTATAGATGAGATTTGGGCTTTGGGTGGGGCTTGCACTAGATGATGTCTAAATAGAAGGTTCTATTTGACTCCTTTTCAACTTTGTGTTTAGCTATATTGCTCTCTGGTCTCATGGACCCATATTTATCTTTGAATTGCAAAAGTGGTTCATTATAGAAACAACAATGAATTAGTATTTATAAGTGCACAATTTCATAATTCATTTTATCAAAATTAAATTTCTTTATTAAGACAATTGAACTTAAGAGATTATTACACTTAAATTATGTGTACATATGTTATGTGTATGTGTATCTAAACTTTTGCTAATTACTCTTTATATCACAGTCATTTTGGAATAGGCATATACCCCCTCCTCACTTAATACATTATTTCATATTAAAAATAAAAGTTAAGGAGCCCAACTAATACACCTGATACATCTGAAATTCTTTTTGATGTTCCAGGCCCATTTTCTTTGAAATCTTTAATGGTAAAGGAAGCATGTATCTTCATCTCTTTTCTGGTTACTATAATTACAGAGTATTTAGTTCCTTTTTCTTGTCACTTTTATTTACATCATTATGAACATTGTATAAGCCCCTCTCCTGCCTCAAATTCAGCTTACTTCACTATTAAACCAGGTCAAAAATGTCATCCCATGTTTCTTTGAATGCATTGTAGTTAGCATTCAATATAACATGATAATTTTTAGCCAATCCTAAATGGTCACCCAGTTTCTTTTCTGTTCTTTGCTAGCACAAAAGTGGTGTCACTGATATTTTCATTCTTATGGACTTTTTTCTTTCTGTCCACCATTTCATCCTTGGTAATAAAATTTCTGGAACAATAGATGGACATTTTAGTTACATCCTTATTCCAACCATTTTCCCCAGAATTAACAAATAGCAGCTTCTCCAAATTTATGAGTGCCTATAACCCAACCCCACAGTCCCTTTAGTAGTGATCATTTCCATTTTTTGTAGTAATTCTGATTTGTACTAATATCTAATATGTTTGTCAGTGCTTCACTTTTTTTTCATTCAGATAATATATTTGGTACACATACATTCTTTAATTATAAAATTTCATTGTCTATGTTATGGTTTTTTTTATTTCTTGACCTTGTTAACTTGTATTTTTGTTTTGTCTGATATCATAATTTTGTCTCTTCCCCTTTTATAATCACTTGATATTTAATATTTTTGTTCCATGATCTTACCTTTGTGCTCTACACAGCAAATTATTTGCATTTTAAAATAACTATTGAAGGCAGGTAGGTGGCACAGTGGATAGAGCACTGACCCTGAATTCAGGAGGACCTGAGTTCAAATTTGGCCTCAGGCACATAACACTCACTAGCTGTGTGACCCTGGGTAGGCCACTTAACCCCATTCCCTAACTAAAATAAAATAAAATAAGATGTCTATCTTGACTTCTTTTATTCATTTTATTAGATTGTATAATCCATTGACATTTATGGATTTGATTGTTAGCTTTATGTATTCTTTACCTTATTTTTTTTGAAATATTTATTTTCTTTTCCTTTAACATGAGCACTCACCCTCTATGTTTAGATTCTTGCAGTAATGTTAATCTATTTCCATGGGTTTCCTATATTCTTGTTTACCTGTCCTATCCAAAGTTGTTTGGCCTTAAATGTCAAGTTCCTTTTTCTTTTTCTTTATGTACTCCTACACCCAATTACTTTTGACCTACCTCTTTACATACTACACTACACTACACACACACACACACATACAAACACACACACACACACACACACACACATACAAACACACACACACACACACACACACACACACACACACACACACACACAGATCTCTCTACTTTTTGCCCAGAAGCTTCTATAAGGAGGCTTAAGTTATATGTGCATGTGTGCATGTGTTCATTTACTTTGTTCTCTTATTTCTATCAGCTTCTGGTCTATCTTAATATATTTTCTTATTCATAGGTCTTAATTATGCATGTTATTATTTATTCTATATCCTTCATGAGAGATAACTCGTGTACAATACCACTTCTGAGTTTTCTTCTATATCTTTACCATGGTATGAATGTGACTCTGGATTCTTAAAAGTTGTGCTAGTAAAGCATAAGCTTTAGGAAGTTTTACTAAGGTGCAAAAACTTTGATTATGACCATAACAATAGATCGAGTCTATTTTTTTGAGGTATACCTAGCTATTTGTGAAGAGATAAATCACCAGAAGTCACATTATCTACCTGATGATGATTTTTAATTCGGGAGTGGCATAATGGCAATTCATGAAACAAGAGAAAAAAAGACTCTCAGTCCTACAGGAAACATGTCCATCTTACAGTAGAGGAGGTAAAGGGTGTTAAGAATCACATAGGGCTAGACTATCAAGTGACTTTGTGTATTAACAACCTGGGGTATCTGGGTGGTGCAGAGGATAAAGAATCAGGAAGCATCATCTTCACACATTCATATATAGTCTCAGATACTTACTAGCTATGTCACCCTAGGCAAGTCACTTAACCCTGTTGCCTCAGTTTCTTAATCCGTAAAATGAGATAGAGAAAGAAATGACAAACCGCTGTAGTATCGTTCCCAAGAAAACCTCCAAAAAAGGGTCACAAACAATTAGATGTGACTAAACAACAACACAATCTAAATGTAAGATATTGTCCCATGACCAGTGCATATACTTATTGTTTGAGGAGGTGAATCATATCTTTCTTTGTAGTATTCCCATGAATAAAACCAGAAATAAGAAGAAAATTGCAGCTAAATGCAAGGATAATTCACAGGCAATTTTAGAAGTAAAGAAATTAATTAGAAGACTGGATTTTATTGATTATCTTAACGCAATAAAAAACTAATTTCATGTAATATTTGAACATCACACATTACTATATTTATAAGAAAGCCTGCATGCAAACAATTGTGTAATTGTATAATTGCACAAATATCATTGCTGAGAAAAAGGATGAAGAAATTCTATCAGTCACTTGATAAAACTTTCCAAATTAAATAAAAGTACCATACTGTGACAATTAATTCAATGGAAAGATAGGAAAATGTGAGGATAGGGAGAAATATACAGGAAAGCATACTTCAGGAAGAAGGAATGAAGCCAAAGACTTGCAAATTACACAGTTGTTTTGTACCTTTAACATGAAAACTTTTTTTTGAGACAAGAATTAGCAGGCACCGGTCATGGCAAGCACCAAATGCTATCATAAAAGTGAAATAGGTTATATGTTAACAGTCAGGAAATTTATTGCTATTATTGTAGGAATTATACCACATGAGTCAACTGTCTGGGTACAGCTAAACCTTCTATTCTTCAGAACTATGATCAGAATTAATATAAAACAATAAAAATGAAAAGAAAAAAGATATGATATACAATTGAGACAAGTTACTCCTGAATTTTTAAAAGTTTTATTTATTTTATTCTGAACTTAAGAAATAAAACAAGCATTTCCATAGCATAGTAAAATAGAGAGGAAAAAGGATTGTACATGAAACTATAAATCTGTTATATACTACTTTCTATTCTTTTTAAATATATAATGTTATCATGTAATTTTTTTTCTTTTTTTTTCTTTTTTTCTTTTCTCTCCCCCCCCACACCCCAAACAGATGACTACCATTAGACACAAATGTATGTATGTATGTATGTAAAATCATTCTATACATACTTCTATTTATCAGTTCTTTCTTTGGATGTAGATTGCATCTTCCTTCATGTGCCCTTTGTAGTTAATTTGGTAATTATAATAGTCCAAATGACTTATTCACTCACAATTGTTCTTAAAACAATACTGTTGTTATTGTATACAATATTCTCTTGGTTCACCTCATTTTACTCATCATTATTTTGTACAAGCTTATCCATGTTTTTCTAAGATTATTGAACTCATAATTAATTATAACACAATGGTATTCCATCACAATCATATTCCACAGCTTGTTCAGTCATTCCTCAATTGATGGACATCCACACACTTTCCAATTCTTTACCACCACAAAGAAAACTGCTATAAACATTTTGGAATATAGAGATCCTATTCCTTTTTCCCTAATCATCTTGGGAAACAAATCTTTTTATTTTGTTTAGAATGTTTGCAAGTTGAAAGGTCCTTAAAACTGACTTCAGCATCATGCCTCTGTTTCAGGCTCACTGTAGAGCCTCCTTCAGTATCTGGTGATTCATTACCCTGGAAAATCCATCCATCATGACAGCTCCTTTCTTCAGGTTGTGAATTCCTTCCAGAACTTCCACTTTCATCTGCAAACTTTCATTCCCTTTCAGCTGTACTCCTATCTTTATAGATTATAACAGGCCATGCAGTAGGTACCTTTTATTCTCCCTTTCCCTCTTTCAGCTTCCTTTTGTGTATTGCCTTCACCCAATAGAATGCAAGTTCCTTGAGAGTAGGAACATTGTTTTGGGGTTTTTTTTTTGCTTTTTTTTGTATCTTTATCACTTCACATAGTGCATGGCACATAGTATGAACTTAATAAATGCTTGTTGTCTTTCTAACTACCATTTTTAATGAATAAACTGAGACCAAGAAAGCATTAATTATTTATACAAGGTCACATAGCAAGTAAGTATCAGAGATTTCAACAGAGGTGTTGCTGATAAAACACTCACTACAAGAATAAATTTCAAAAACAAGCTAACTTTCAAATCCTAGCTACATTTCTATTCCCTCTTCCTTGGGGCACCTCTAATTGTTGTTTGTTCTTTATTCTCAAAAAGAACCAATGACATCACGAGGGTGTTTTCTTGACTTGTGAATGGATCAGATTTAAGTGAGGCAGACCTGTGCAAAGTCATCAGCCTCACTCTCTCCTCCAGAGTCTTCAGAGTCCAATGGTGAGAGGACTGGCTGTGGCTTAGAACGCAGTGAAAGACCTTAGCCTTTTTAAGCTAAGGTCTTTCCCAGGTCTCAGCTTGTCTGAGGCAACACCCATTCAGTGATTAAGGGCTAGGTAAGAATTGAGACAAAAGATGGCCTAGTTTGTCATCACAAAAGAATCTATCTGAGAGGGGAAGACCTTCTGAGTTCCTGGCCAGAACAAGAAACATTTGCTTTTCATATTCACTCTGAGCCATCAAAACCCAAACAATGAGTAAGAGAGGCTTCTGCTGAGACCCGTTACTGGCCTATCAATGAAAACCAGAGTGATTTCTGTTTAAAGGCATAGTCAGTCAGCTCCATTTAAACCACAATGGGCTTTTTCAAGGACTTTTTCTAGAACTATATTTCAAGAAATCATAAATGAAAACTGAGACCAAGAGTTTATCGTCCCAGGTTTCTGAAAAAAAAAATAAGGGGAAAAATCTAAGTACCTTGTGAAGTATAGGCAATTAAAAATTATATTCTTTTGGACAGAGTACCCACATGTAAAGGTATGACTCCCCATGTGGACAGAGAGACAGTAGGAGAAAGAAGAGGAAAAAGAGGAGAAGAAATAATAGCAATGCTGAACTTGAACTGATCAGTCACAGATTGCTGTTCATCCTTTATTCTTGAAGAGGACCAATAACATCATGATGATGATGTCTTGACTTGTAAGTGGATTGGATTTAAGAAAGTCATCATACCCTCTAGTTCTGTCTTTGCTACCACAACATCTCCATCTCCCTTGTGATTGCCATTCCTAATTCTTTTCTTTTTTATGGTTGGAGAAAATCTAAGTTTCCAGTTATTGTGAGTTTTGGTCTATGGTGGAGTTAAGGCTGAATCATTGTTGGGAGAATGGAGGCAGGGAGAGGAGGAAACTAAATATGAACCTTTTCAGTCAGACCTTGAATACAAGTCTGTGGGGCAAATTGTGTTTGCTACACCTGGCATCCAGGATAGACTAGAGGTGAGAAGCAGTCATAGCATCAAAATATAATAAATCAGCACTAGAATTAATATTAGAGATTGTTTGCTTCAAGTTCCTCATTTTTCAGATGAGGAAACTGAAGCTTACAGAAGAAGTTAAATAACTTGCCCAGGCTTTCAAAGTTCAACAAGAGGGCTTGTATTTTATTTTAAAAGCAATAGTGAGTTTATTTCAGTAGGGTAGTGACATGGTTGGACCTATCCCTGGGGAAGGTCACTTTGGTGGCTGCATGGAGGATTGATTGGGAGAGACTCGAGGCAGAGAAGCCAAGTAGGAGAAGATCACAACGGTGACGATATTCACTCTAAAGATTTCAGTTACCACCTATGTGCAAAATGATTCCCAAATCTGCATATAAAACCCTGACCATGCCCTTGAACTTTCATCATGCATTTCTAACTTCCTGTTGTATATCTCCACGATGTGCATGCCATCCCACCAGCATAATTCAAATAAGAACAGATACTTGCTTAATTGAATCTTTCTTCTCAAAATCTGACCTGCCTAACTACCATATGTCTCTTAAAAGCATCACCATTCCCTCAGTCATACAGCTTGAAACTTCCTACAACCCTCACATCTATCCATGTTGGTTAGTCTAATTATTTCCTGTTTATCATGTACATAAATTGTTTTGTTTTGGTGTGTGAGTACACATATATGTGTTTGCATATTATCTGCCCCAATTTTCACCAACTTTATCCTAACCCTCAAATAGGGCAGACCATTCATTTCCACCAATAAAAAGAAGGTTCCACGCTACTGGGCTTTGGGATGGGGGTTACATTTCTTTAACATTTTGTTATAATCTTTGAAGACAATGTGGCCTGTGAAAAAAAAAATAAAAAATTTATATGAGAAAAGGAGAATAATGTTTATCATCTGTTATCTATAACTGAGATTGATTATTGTGGTTAATTAGAATTTAGCTATCTTTTATTAGTGTTTTAAATGTTATACTCTTTTAAATGTATATCTATTTACAAATGTCTATATTTTCATGGTGTTCTGATTCTACTTATATAACTTTGCATCAGTACATTCTTTTCTTCCTGTTTTTCTCAATTCTTCATATTTTGTCACTTTAATTATGTCATATGATTTCACATACTACAGTTACTCTATTATTACTGTAATTAAGCTTTGGAATTCAAATTTCAAATTATGTTGCAAAGTGTTATAAATGTAAATAAAATACTGTCACCCTCCTCTCTAACTAACCAGGAGGGGTGGCATGGATTGACTTCTTCTTTGAATAGCAGGTTATCTACTTTATCTTTTTGTACTTTCTTCTTAACCCCTTATAACCAGCCTTATCATTTCATTGAAACTGCTCTCTACAAAGATACTAATGAACTATTACTTGCCAAATCCAATGACCTTTTCTCAATCCTTATTCTCCTTGACTTCTCAGAAACCTTTGACACTGTTATCACTTTTTCCTGTCATACTCTTTCTCTCTAGGTTTTTGGGAGACCAGTTTCTCCTAGTTTTCTTGCTACTTATCTGACCCCGCCTTATCTGTCTCCTTTGCTGCATCCTCCTCTAGATCATTCCTGCTATTGTAGGTGTTCCTAAGGGTTCTTTCCTGGGGCTTCTTCTCTTCTCCCTCTATTCTACTTCACTCATCAGTTTCCATATATTTAATTACCATCTCTACATTGATGATTCTGAAATCTACTTTTCCTGTTCCAATCTCTCTGCTGACCTCCATTCTCACATCTCCAATTGCCTCCTAGCTATCTAGAATTGGATGTTCAGATGATGTCTTAAACTCAATTAATCCCAAATGGAATACAACTTTCCTTCTAAATTCTTTAGCCACTCTTATCTTCCTTATTACTGTGAACAGCAATATCAGCCTCCTACTCACTCAGGCTCATAAGGTATGAGTTACTCTGGATTCCTCACTTTCTCTCACACCCTATATTCAACCTGTTGCCAAGACCTTATGATTTCACTTTCATAACATTTCTCAAATATGTCCTCATCTCTCCTCTGACACTGCCACCACTCCAGTGCAGACCTTCATCACTTTGTGCCTATATTATTGCAATAGCTGGTGGGTCTACCTGTCTCAAGTCTTTCTCCACTTCAATTCATTTTCTATTTAGTTGTTAAGGTGATTTTCCTAAAACACAAATCTAATCATATTGCTTCTTTACTCAATAAACTCCAGTGGCTTCCTATTGCCTCCAGGATCAGTTACAAAATGATTTATTTAGTATTCAAAGCCCTTAAAAACCTAGCCCCCTCCTATCTTTTCAGTCTTCTTACAATTAATTTAATATCATGTACTCTTCAATCCAATGACTCTGTCCTCCTGGCTGTTCCAAAAACAAGTTATTTCATCTCCAGACATTTCTCTGGCTGTCTCCCAGGCCTGGAATGTTTTTCCTCCTCCACTCCAAATATTGACCCCTCCTTATTTCATTTAAGTCCCAAATAAAATATCACTTTCTACAGAAAGTTTTCTCTAACTCCTCTGAACTACAGGGTAGTTTCTTTTTTTGTTTTGTTTGTTTTTGCCTCTTCTAATAATTTCCTGTTTATCATGTATATAGCTTGTTGTATGAGTGTGTGTGTGTGTGTGTGTGTGTGTGTGTGTACATATATATGTTTGCATATTGTCTTCCTCACTAGACAATAAGCTTCTTGGCTATAGAGACTGACTTTTGCATCTTTTTGTATGCCCAGGGTTTAGCATAGTGCCTGGCATGTGTTTTATTGTTCAGTCATTCAGTTGTGTCCAACTCCTCATCACCGTATCACATCGATAGTGTCCATTGATTTTTCGTGACAAAGGTACTAGAGTGGTGAGGCATTTCCTTCTCCAGTGGATTAATGCACAGAGACTTTAAGTGACCTGCTCAGAGTTACATAGCTAGTAAGTGTCTGAGGCTGGATTTGAACTTAGGTCTTTCTGACTCTAGACCTAGCACTCTATCCCCTAAGCCACCTAGGTGGTATGTAGGAGATCCTTAATAAATGTTTCCTGATTGATTAATATTTTTCTTACTATTACATTTTCCTCTTTCAAGTCAAGTTGACAAATATCTATTAAATGTCTCCTATATTCCAGGAATCATGCTAAGTTCCAGGGATACAAAGAATAGTAAAAAAATAAAGTACAGACATGTTCCTTTTCTCAAGGAACGGAGTTAAATGGAGAAAACAATATGCAAACAACTATTTACAACAAGATATATAGATATAGATAGATATAGATATATGTGTGTGTGTATATATGTATGCATAGATATGTGTTTATGTATGTGGTTTATATATATATGTGTGTGTGTGTGTGTGTGTGTGTGTGTGTGTGTGTGTATACACATATATTCATGTGTGTGTGTGTGTGTGATCACCGGATTATAGAAATAGTGTCACTGTATTATAGACCATGAAGGTAAGGTTCAAGAAGACTGGAAAGTAGGATGTAGCAAGATTATTAAGAGGTTTAAAAAAGTAGCAGGAGAGTTTATATTTTATCTGAAGTTTATTGGATTGGTAATGGTGATGACACAGTCATATATACTTTTTCAGTTTTACAGCTGAGAAAAGAATGTACCAGAGTGGTGAAAGAGTTGAGGCATGGGGCCCAACCAGGAGAATATTGCATTTGCCCAGAAGTGAGGTATTGAAGACCTGAATCCTGTCTGTAGAATTGTCAAAGGATGGAAGTAAGGCATTATAGAAGAGGTAGTACTAAGAAAGAATTGAAAGATATTCACAACTGATTAGTTATAGAGGGGTTGGATAATAAAGAGTCAAGGATGACACCTAGGTTGTGAGTCTAAGTGACCAAGACTATGACAGTGCCCTCAATGGTAATAGGAATGTTATAAAGAGAGGAAGGTTTTTGGGGAAAAGATAATGAGTTAGGTTTTGGTCATGCTGAGTTGAAAATATCTATAGGACAGGCTATCAAGATGTCCAATAGGCAGTTATCAGATCAGTGGTCAGGAAAAGTCTTAACTGGAAGTCCCTTTTTCAGAGAACAAAATGGTTTAAATTGCTAGTGACTGAAAAAAATTATTAAATAAGTTATGCATAAATGTAGGATATAAGATATTATCAACAATGATTCCATCATTACAGATATACATGACCAGGAAAGGAGGTGAGGTGGTAATGTTCTGGGGATTAAACAACAGGCATTTAGCCCCAGAGCTATATTGGTCTTCTCAAGCTATTAAAAGGATGAAAGGGATCCATCCAATGTGATGACTGCATCCTCTGGAGAGTTCAGAGAACATAGACAAACATCACAGGGGATAAAAAAGTGTGGAGTGATTTTGATCTGCACATGTAGAGGAGTAGCCACATCAATTATTCTCCATATTGAACATAGCATGAAAATAAACTGTCTTTTTACCCTACTTTTTTCTTCTATTTTTGTCTTTAAAAATATGAACTCTTGACCTCTTTTCTCTGGTGCTTGATTTAGATGTACATATCACAGAATGCAAGTTACTTAGTCCCAGTTACCCCTATGTAGACTGTATTAGAAAAAAAAATTTTCTTCAGAATTGTATTCAGTAATGAAATTTTAACTAACAAATTCCAGTCAGAATATTTTGAACAACTGATTAAAACAAAAAATTTTGTTACAGGAGAAATAAGAATAAAAAATGAGAATGTAAAAGAAAAGGGTAGATTTGTATTTTCTCCAGTGCCTAGAACAGTTCATTGAATCGATTAGAAGCATAATTAATATTTATTGAATGATGCAAATAAAAGAGGCCACTTTTCATGCTATTTCTGCTAGTAGATGAGCCTGGCAAACCTCCTGAGCTCAGGATTTGTGAGCAATGGTAGAGCTATAGTCCTTTGTGTGTCCACACTAAGTAAAGCATCAATATGGCGAGCCCTAGTTTGGAGGAGTGATCACCAGATTGCACAAGGAAGGATGAATAGGCCTAGGTCAGAAAAAGAAAAGATATCCAAACTTAAAAGTGGCAGATTTAACTCATGAGTGGTTGTTACACTTTCAACCTATGTTAGATGAGGGAGAGAGGGAGGAAGGAAGAGAGAAAGTGAGAGAGAGAAAGAGAGAGAGAGAGAGAGAGAGAGATGAAGGGAGGGAGGGAAGAAAAGAAGCAAGGAAGGAAGGGAGGAAGAAAAAAGGAAGGAAGCAAAGAATTAAGGGAATGAATGAAGCATCCTGAATAATCTATGAATCCTAAATCTTGTCTAAAAATCCTTCTCTTCCCTACAAAAACACACACAAACACAACCTCCTTAAAGCACTATTAGTCCTTAGATACTTGAACTAAGGCTGTTGGAGTGAGAAAAAAGAATATTTCAGATGGAAGAAGTGAAGAGATTCATATGAAATCTGAATGAGTTCTCAGATGTTCAAAAATCTTAACTTAATCAAGGATTTTAAGACCAAAATTTTGTAGATTGGGGACGGAGGGGGAAGAGAGCATTTATAGTATCAAAAAGGAGGGCAGGTTCTCACTACCAAAAATATCTGGGATTTTTCTACTTATCCATTCTGTTGTTTCTAATAAATCTCTTCTTAGGGCCTCAGGCAAAATATTGCAGAGTAGGTAAGGGATGGAGCAGGCAACAGTAGAAAGAGTATAGGATTTGGAATTAAGGATCTGTATTAGGTTTTGCTTTCTGTTCCTAACTACTTGCATAATTCCAGAGAGGTCTCTTCTCATCTTTGAGCTTCAGTTTCTTTATGAAATGGAGAAATTTGGTAAGATTGAGAGTTCTTACTTTGGGATTGGGGTCTGTGAGCATGAATGTGAGGGGAAAGTATGTATATGTGTGTATGTATTCTATGTACATTGATATATCTATAGATAGCTTTACTTTTGCTCACTTCTAATTGAAATTTATCATTTTCTTCAAATATGAATATTGGCAACAAACTGTTAATTTGGGAAGGCATCCCTAGGTTTCACCAGATTACCACAGGGCTCTAACAAAACAAAAAAAGGGTATGAATCTCTTGGCTAAAATCATCTCTATGGTCCCTTTTAGTACTAAATCTGTGATCTTAGGAATATAAAATATTAAATGGCTTATGCCTAAGACATTCAAACTATCAAGATTTCAGGTCTTGACTTGACTAGACCTACAGGAGCTACTGTGAATAGCTTGGAGTATTAGTGTCCATGGGATATCATTATGTATTCTCCTAGAGAGTTCTGTTGTTCTGCAACAATTGTGCTTTAAGAACTTAAACTATAAAGTAACTCATTACAAGCTATTTAAATTGAGGTAATTAATTTGTATCCATATAAAAGCTTAAAATGAGAAGTTCATTGTATAAAGGAAGCAAATATTAATACCTGAGAAATAAACAGTCATTTTTGAAAGAAAATTAGGGGGAGAGAGAGAGAGAGAGAGAGAGAGAGAGAGAGAGAGAGAGAGAAAGAGAGAGAGAGAGTTAGTTAGTTCATCTGGGGAAGCAGTATGGCTCTAGTTTCTTAGATTTGGAGTTGAACAGATTTAGGTTAGAACATTGACTTGGCTGCATCATTTACTGACTGTGTGACCTTGTATAAGTCTCCATTAACCTCTCCGAGCCTTGGTCTCTTCAACAATAAAATGAAAAAAAAATCAATCTACTACATATCTTGAAAGGTTATTATGAGCATAAAATATGATATAATATTATATCATTAATATAATCTTTGTAATCATTAAAGAAGACCAAAAGAAAAATCTTTGGCAGCTATAAGAAGAATCTATTAGAGAGAGAAGAGGTTGAGTCTGAGAAACCAGTTAGATGACAGTTGTAATAGACTAGGCAAGAAATAGTACATGTCCATGGAGTGGAGTTTGTAAAATTTGGCAATAAATTATATGTGGAAAGTGATTGGGACTGAGGAATCAAGGATTAGTCCTGAGTGTTAAAGAAGAAAAGTAGCGACCCTTTAGCTAGGATAAGGAACCTAGGAGAGGAGGTGGAGGTGGATGGAGGGAGGGAGGAAACAATTTTATATGGTGCCATTTGTATGGTGCCTACTACGTCAGTCACTTCTCATCTTTGTTGCAAATACTATTTCATTTCATCTTCACAAAAACCCTGTAAGGTAGGTGCTATGATTATCTACACTTTTAGAGAAGAGAAAGCTGAGGAAAACAGGTTAATTAACTTGCCTAGAATCACACAGCTAGTTAAGTGTCTGAAGCCAAATTTGAATTCAGATCATCTTGATTCCAGGCCCAGTGCTCTATTCACTGCCCTATCTTGATGTCTCTTAAGGTACCTCCTGAGGTTGGCTTGGAGAGGAAGTAGGAGCAAAACAAAAAGGAATCTGTATTGGATGTATTGAATTTAAGGTGCCTCTGCTATATCTAGGATATTGCTATAGCAGACAGTTGACCCAACGATAGAACTGAGAGGAAAGCTTCCTCTTCTGCTGAAATGTTACTCTTATAACTATTCCCATTTTCATTCTAGGCTTTATCTAAACAGATCTTGATTAATTGCTGGGCTCTTCATGGATAGATTTTGGCCTAGGCACTCCTAATCTAAATGCATTAATGGCTCTGTTGTCTCCTGAATAAAGTTCCAACTTCTTTTCTTGAGATTTAAAGACCTGGCCAGATATATCTGCTGCTACTCCCAGTTTATCTTCTGTTTAAGTCCTTCTAGTAGCAACAAGGAATATCTAATGTTCTGATGATACAACTATTGGTTTGTACCAGTCATCCAGAATCTACTTGGAGCTACAATTTCCTATTTCTTCAAACAGTTTCCCCTTACTCTCCTATCTTTTTCCTGAACTGAAACAAATCTAACCTCATTTTTTCCAGCATTGGGTAAATAAACTAAATGGATTTGTAATACTGGCAAAATCACAGACTCTTAAGAGTTGGAAAGGACCTTGTTTAAGCCATACCTGAATAACAATTTCTTCAGCATCGTATTCAATAAGTGAGGGGAAACTTATCATCTTCCAAGGCAACCAATTCCACTTTTTAATCCCTCTAAGAAGGTTTTCCTTACATTATATTACCTAAATTTGTCTCTTTCCTATTTCTAACCATTGCTTCTACTTATGCCCTCTGGGGCCAGACAGAAGATATCTAATCCCTCTTCCATAGAACAGCTTTTCAAAACACCTAGTAGCCATTATGCCACACCGTCCAATTCTTCTCTTCTCCTGGCTAACTGAATTAAGCACCTCTGACAGATTTTTAAAATGTCATGAAGTCAAGGTATTTAATCATCCAGTTTGCCCTCCTTTGGAAGTAGTCTAGTTCATCCTTCCTTAAATGTGAAAAACCAAAGTGAATATGCTACTCCAAATGTGATACAACCAGAGCAGATTAAAGCAGAATTTTTACCTCCCTAGTCTAGGACTTCCATAATGCAGCCTAAGATGCATTCTTGGCTGTCAAATCAGACCACAGTGCTTACCCAAAGTGTGATTATAGTGCTGTCCAATCACATCTATTCCAGGTTGTACATGTGTGGTTAATTGTTTAAACCGAACTATAAGAGTTGACATTTATTTCTTTTCATTTCTATTAAATTTTATTTTAATTGATTTAGGCCTGTCAAGAAATTTTTAAATCCTTGTTATCTGTGTTATTTTATTCTCTCTAGCTTGGTGATAACTGAAATTTTGATTAGCATGCTGTCTATGCCTTCAGTTAAACAGAACAAGCCCAAGGACAGATCTCTGGTGGACTATACTGGGAATGTCCTTACAATCAAGCAGAACAATTTTGGTGGCTAATTTTGGTATCTATCAATTCACCTCATTTTAATCAATTTAGCCATTTTTTTTGGCTAGCTAATGGGGTTAAATGACTTGCCCAGGGTCACACAGCTAGTAAGTGTCAAGTGTCTAAGGCCAGATTTAAACTCAGGTCCTCCTGACTCCTGGGCTGGTGCTGTATCCACTATGTCACCTCACTGCCCATAATCAATTTAGTTATATTACTGTCTAGACTACACCCCTCCATATTTTATGTAAGACTAGGATAAGACAGACAAATGCTTTGTTAAAATCTGAGTAAACTAGATTAATAACATTCTCCTAATCCATAAATTTAGTCATCCTATTTAAAAGGAAATATGTTTGATTGGGAATAACCTGTTCTCCGTGAAACCATTTTGGTTCTTTGTGCTCACGATTCTTTTTCTCTCCCTAGATTTTCATTAGCCATTTCTTTCATGATAGATTTTTTTAAATTTTTCTAGGAATTAAAGTGAAGCTCTCTGCTGTATAGTTTGTAGACTCCATTCCCTGCATAAAAAAAAAAAATCAGGATATTGATTTCTCCTATCCTGTAGAAGTAGTATTTCAATTATCCACAATCTTTTAACTTACTGACAGTAACTCAGCAATTATAGCTACAAGATCTGTCATTTGCACATACTCTGAAACTTTCTAGTAGAAGTACCCTTTGATAAAGTGTGTTCAGAACCTGAGGCTTCTAATTGGTCTGAAAGATGTTTATCTGGTAGAGGTGACTTGAACTCATTAAGATTAAATAGATGATATCTTACTGCTATTTTGTCTAGATTTGTTGCTTCAAAGATACAAATTAGCTCTGCTCATCTTTGACCTTTTGGCTTTAATCCATCAACTATAATAGATGGGGTTCAACCAGGGAAGCTGGTACTCCCTTTTAAACTAAGAAGTCTAAGTTCTATGAAAAAATGGAAAAAGATCAGTCTTGGGGGAAGTTGGCTTCTAAAGAGATGGGTAAGGTTTTTTTTCCCTCATTTTCTTCGGCCTTTTATGTCCTCATCTTGGAATTGTGTGTGTGTGTGTGTGTGTGTGTGTGTGTGTGTGTGTGTGTGTGGGGGACCTGGATGGGAGGGATATCTTAAAACTTAGGCATAGTGGATATTGCAAGAAAGGTTTATCTACAATAGTTTAAGTACAATGTTCGAATGGAATGAGACATGGATAAGTCATTCAGTGGTTAGCAAAAAGACATTAACCTATCCATAGCACAGCAAATATACAACATGGTTTCAGGAACATTACAAAATTTTGGATCCTGAATGACTTAGAGAAGCCATTGAACCAAACTTTGGCCTGTGTGGTATCTCATTTTGAAACTCAAGAAATCCAAAGCTGACAGTATCTATAGAATGGAAGTTCTTAAACTTTTTCTGTGTGTCATGGACTCCTTTGGTAAAATCTATGGACCCCTTCTCAGAAAAAAAAAAAATCTTGAATGTAGAGAAATGTAAAGGAAACTAATTATCTATCTATCTATAGATATAGATATAGATATAGATATAGATATAGATATAGATACAGATACAGATACAGATATAGATATAGATATAGATATAGATATAGATATAGATATACATGTAGATATAGATATAGATATAGATATAGATATAGATATAGATATAGATATAGATATAGATATAGATATAGATATAGATATAGATATAGATATAGATATAGATATAGATAGATATATACACGTATATATACACATATATAATATATATGTATACACACACATATACACACACATATATATATAATGTCTATGTACACATGTCTGTGTATATACATATATCTGCATATATGTAGGTATGTCTGTATATGTTTTATGTGTGTATGTATTATATACATGTATGCATGTACTTATATGAATGCACATGTGTATATATTGCAAATCTATGTATATATGCATATACATATTGTGTTTTTTAAAATGATTAGCATTTTTACAAGGTGAATTTAAGGATTGCTACCTTTTAATTGAAAGATGTGTCACAGAGTTAGGAGGCACTTAAGCCACTGAAAAGAGAAGAATCTGAAATAGGAACCTGAGAAGAAAAATATGAAGAGGAAAAACTGAAGACACACCAGCTCTATTGCTTCTCTAATGAAGCTGAGTTCTAGAAGCAGTCAGCTGACAGAAGGCTTCAGTGAAGTGAGTTCTGATTTGGAGTAGAAAGAATCAATTGCATTGACCAAGAGCTTTAGAGACTACTTTCATCCTTAGAGTTACCTTCCTGGATAAGTGTGTAGAAAATAGATTACCTCCCTTATTTCCAGCTATCTAATAACAATTTTTGAAGACTGACCTTATTTGCCCTAAACCAGGAAGGAGAGCATTCTTAAAATACAGAGCAGTTAAATCTGACAGAATCAAGTCTATGCTGGACAGTCTTATGATAAATTCAATGTGCTTTCCAGAATAATAAGTTTGTTTCTAATAATGATGACATATTATTTTACTGTGCATCATTTAACACAATTGGCTGTCCTCTAGAAACAAAATGAGCCTGAAAGTGGGCAACCACTTGCTAAGCAATTAAGTTAGTTTTAAACTTATTCTGAGTTATTCTTCCAATTTGCACTTCTACGTATCTATGAAGGTCACTGGTTTAGCCCATAGAAAAACTAGGAAAGGAAAAAAAGTAGTAGTTTTACATAGTATGTTGGCATGCTATGTTAGGCAAAAAGCACTGAATCAAAGTCCAAAGACCTGACTTTGAATTACATGTACACATGTGTCAAGGATTTCCCCACTTGCAACAGGGGAAGGCATTTTTAGCCTTTTCTTCTATGAGCTTTCTCCAAAGGAGATTTTAATTCCTCAAGGAGGCAAAGCAAGGAATTTAGGGACAGAGATCACCACTCTGCTCTCCTCTGAGATGCTATTGGGATAGGAATTACATTTATCTGCTTCCTTAAATTTATTGTTGGAGTAAGGGATGAGTTTTTCATGTTTAACCTAATTTCTGATCACTGTTTCCTTACTGGGGAAATCAGGATTATCCACATTTTATATCCAAGATTTGACCATTTCCTACCAAGTGTCAGTTTCACAATGAATACACACAGTGGGTAGCCAAGAAACCCATTTATCCAATTAGCAAAATAGAAGTCAAAGAAAATATACATAAGAGAATACATAGCATACAGTATGGAATGAAAGAGTTCTTCCATGGATAGTGAAGTATATCAGTTCAACTGAGAGACCTATATCTGACACAAAGGAAAGTCACCTGAAAACTCTAATGTAACAAACTGCAGATAAAGACATGGTGGAGACTTCCAACTCCCCTTCTGCAAACTTCTTCCCAGAGTCTTTTACTTCAGCAACCTGAAGTAGGTTTGGAATTTCTTATCTTCTCTTGAGATTAGGAGCTAGAAGTGCCCGAAGTCCAAAAAGATTCAGTGACTCAAAAAAAAAACTCCAAGAAGGCTGAGAGCTTTCCTCTCTCCCATTTCAACCCTCAGTTGGGGCAGGATATTCATCTCCATAAATAAAGAGTTTATTGGCATCAATGGGTTTTAGGACTGGTGTTACATTTCTCATGAATCCAGTTAGCTGAATAAACTTGGACAAATCATCTAACCTTTATGATATAGTGTTATAAGATCACAAATTCAGAAGTGGAAAGGACTGTAGAAAATCATTAAATTCAATGCCTTGCCCCCAAATTTTACACTTAAGAAAACTGTGGTCCAGAGAAGGTAAAAGACTTACCTAAAGTCACACTGCTTCTAAGGCAGGATGTAAAGGGAGATCCTCTTGATTCCAAGTTCAGCCCATTATATTGTGCAAAATAGGATTATAGAGCCTGAAATACCTTCTGAGGACCTCATGTCCAACTCATTCATTTTATAAATGAAGAAATTGAAATGAGGCTGTTCAAGTAAAGATCACACTGGAACTGCAATGGAAGCAGGATTTCAAAACCAGCTCCTCTGATTCCATTGCTACTGTACCAAACTGTCTCCTTCCTATAGTCTCATCAACTTGTAACTACTTCATGAAGGTTTGCTATGGGGATAAAGTGAAAGTATCCAAAAGGAGTTACATTAATGCATATGGTCACTAACATCTATATGCATATAGATGAGAATGACAACTAATTTGTCTTTTTTGTCAGGAAAACAGGAACAAATGAGGAGTTCAACCACATAAACAAATGTTAAATCAATCAACATCAATTAATAAGCATTTATTACAATAGGTCCCAGCCACACTGCTCAGTTCAGTAGACACAAATATAAAATCCAGAAATCCCCTGCAATCTAAAAGCTTACATTCTATTTGATTATTCAAACATTTATGATTAATTTTATAGGGAAAATATGAATTCTCACATTTCAATAAAAAAAAAAAAACTCCAGGTGTGAGATATGTACATGGCTAGATAATACTTGCTGTGAGAAAAATTTGGATGTTTTAGTATACTCTAAGTTCGAATGAGTCAGTAGTTTAACAGAGAAGGCAAAGAGCTAATACAATTTCATGCTTTGTTAATTTAATATCCAAAATGGGAGAAGTGATAGTTGTTTGTTTATTCTTGTTGTTGTTGGTCTACCTTTTCAATTGTGCCCAATTCTTTATGAACTCATTTGAGGCTTTCTTGGCAAAGATACTGGATTGGTTTGCCATTTCCTTCTCCAGCTGATTTGACAGATGAGGAAACTGAGGCAAACAAAATTAAATGACTTCCTCAGGGTCACAGAACGTTTGTCTGAGGCCAGATTTGAATTCAGGAAGATTTCTTCTTGACTCCAAGTCCAAAGCTACATCCTTTCACCACCTAGTTGCCCTAGTTCCTTGGTATAGTTCCCTAATTAGACTGAATCTATAACTGTGTGTTCTTCCAAGGGCAATGTTTTCAGAAATATATTAATAAAATTCAACACATTCTTAAGAGAGAAATGAGAATGGTAAAAGAGCTCATTAAGAAACTAGAAAAGAAATGTTTAACCACAGGAAAGAGGACTTAAGGGAGGAGGTATCAGCTGTCTTAAAGAATTTTAAGGTTCGTTTTGTGCAAGACAGCTTGAATTTGTTTTACTTGAACCTAGAGAGAAGAACTAGGACCAAAAGGTGAAAATTGAAGACAGGCAAATTTCCAGCTAACTATATAGGAAAAAAAAAACATACTAAAAACTGCCTAAAATTTCATGGGCTACCTTAAGAGGTAGTGAGTTTCCCATCATGGGAACTCTTCAAGTTGAAACGAGATGATCATATACATGCCAAGGATGCTATAAAAGTGATTTTTGCTAAGTACAGTGTTGGGTTACATTACAGTCTATAAAAATATTTATCACATTTAAACAATGCAATATGATTTTTTAATACAAGGACAGAGATTTCTATGTAGGAGTATCTACTAAAGATACCATTTATTTTAAAAGTAATTCTAATTTATTTTGTCCCACAAAGAGTAATTTTTAATACTATTATATTGATTTTTTATTATGAATCACAGAAAATGGAGACATTGTGTTAAACAACCACCACACTATAGCCACCAATCAGAGTAATACCATCACTACCAACAATCATAACAACATCTAACATTTATATAATACCTTAAGGTCCCCAAAGCAACTCATGATTTTTTAACTCATTTCACCCTCACAGTGATCTTCTTAGATAGATGCTATTAGTATCTACACTTCACAAGTGAGAAAGCTGAGGCCTGGAGAAGTTACATGATTTACTCATATTCAAAAAATCTAGTCCATGGGCTTCCTCTCTAGCTCAAGGAAACTATGGTATGGAAAGCATTTTCTTAATGGTCTTCTAGTGATCCTATATCTTTCTGACATAAAGGTGTATTTTCCCTTCAGTCCTCTAATGCCTTTATCTTCATGAAAGTTGTTTATAGTTTGATTTGTTTTATAATAAAGAGCCAAAGCAAGGACTTTGGTGTCTGGAACAAATTCAATTTGCGGGATGGGTAGTTCAGATCTGCAAACTCCTCTACTATTTGAGGTGTGGATTATGGCTCACAATTTGAAGGAGGGGCTATGATTGGGGAAAGACAACCTGGGGGAAGAGTAGGACCTCACTGGCTTGTGGCTGTGGAAGCCCCACAAAGTGAAAGGAAGTACACCTCCCAGATAGTGGCACCCTGAGGCAAAGTTTCAAGCCTACAATAGTTTTAACTCTGCTTTTATTAAGGCTTATCTGTTCTATTCATGATTTAAGTATTCAAAAGCACCTGGAAGTTGATTGCTTTAGACTAGAATACTCAACTCCCTTTACCCACTTTATTATACTACCCCATAACTCCATTGTATCTCTAGACATCCAGATCCATACAACTGTATGGACCTGCTATTCAGGAGTGTCATCTCACTTTTTTCAGTCAGTCCAAAATAGAGATATTTGGAAGGTAATTAATTCATCAGTTAACATATGTTTCTTGTACTCAGGTTTGTTTGGATTTTTTTTTATTGATTTTCTTTTTCCAATTTTTTTTTCAAACAAATATTTCTTTTAATCCCACTTCTCCCTTAGCAACCACAATTAAGAAAATTAAATAAGGGGGAAGATTCCCTAAATCCCCCAATAGTATTCAGTTTTAAAATGCTTTCTTCTATGTACTTTTGATACTACAAGGCATCTAATATCTTCTGGTGATATTATTATGCTTTCACTTGGCTTGTTTCCTAAAAGACTGGCATAGTATGCAGTTTCATTCAAGTTCATGATAGCTTCTGGGCATATAGTTGATGAATGGACACTGTCTAGTGCTGCTTGCTACTGGTCTCATGTTTTCATTGTCTGACAATCTTGGGATAAGCAATAGCTATGTCTCTATTGGCCATGAGATTGTCTTTCCTCTCAAATTTCAGCTTCCGGCTTTAACTAGAGTCTCAAATGGAATTAGTGTGGCCACTGCTAACTCACTTCAATCTTAAAACCAAGAGGCTAAACTTTAGCTCTTTTATGGAGGAAGAACATTTCAATATCTAGTATCAGATTAGCAGAATACCCTTAGATATTTTTCTCTTTACATGAGGAAAAGCTGTCTCTTCTCAGGACCCTGGCTGTTATTATGTCTTTGACAACAAAGAAAAGCTAAGTAGTGCCCAGAGTCATTTTTCTATCTCTTTAACCTTTTCTTTCTGATCACTAAAAGTGTCACAAGACTTTAAGTCTATTAAGGTTGAAAAAGGACTCCTAACTCCCACTTAATGTTTTCTTGCCAAAATACTCATTTATACCTTCTCAGGGGCTTTATTTTCAATAAAGGACCAAAGACTGTCTTGATCAAATGTTTACACTAGGTGTCAGAGCTGAAGTTTAGCTTTCCTATACAATTTGGATTCACCCAGGGTAAAGTATTGGCTATATAAACATGATCAGCTTCATCTCCTCTTTGGAAAAATAAATGTTTTTTAAAATGTGTGTTTGCTTTTGTTTTTTGATTTTTTTAAAATGCCTTAGAAGGAAAAATCACTCTCATCCCCTTCTCCCCTGAGATCATCTATTATCTCTGCCATGGCAGCACTTTGTTCTTATTGACCTTTTTACCTCTAAAATCTTACAATGAATTTTCTAGAGATCATTTAAGAAAATTGTCATTTCTTTGCAATTTCAATCATGCCATTCTTCTCTAGGAACCTAAGTAGATTCATTAATCAAGAGAAGGAAGATAACAGGGATAATTTCTATAAATCCTTCACATTATTGGTAAGAAAATAAGCCCATAGAATTCAAGCAATTTCTCAGTCACATAAGTACTAAGCAGAACCAGGTTTGAACCTGTATCACCTGTCACCAAATATGTAATATGCCATCTCTCAAATCACTTGTGACATAAGTGCTAAATTACTGCTTTATTCATTTAATGCACTCCTTTCTAAACTGTCCACTTTAACCAGGTTGAACTCCTTCTCCCAGATTTGACAAATTGCATAGGCTACATGATTTGAAGAGTATCAAAAGATTATTGTCAGGCAGAGCCAAGATGGCAGAGTAAAAGCAGTGATTTGCTTGAACTCTCCTCCAAATCCCTCCAAATACCTGTAAAAAATGGCTCTAAACAAATTCTAGAGCAGCAGAACCCACAAAACGACAGAGTGAAACAAATTTCCAGCCCAAGTCAACCTGGATGGTTGATTAGAAAGGTTTATTGCACCTGGCTGGGAGAGAAACACAGCTCAGCATGGGTACTGAGCCAAGACCTCAGCAAACCTGGAGCAGGCCTCAGAGGATTGAATCACAGGCAGCTGTGGCAGTTTCTAGACTTCTCAACCCACAAATGTCAAAGACAACTTAGAAGGTCAGTAAGAAAAGTCTATGACTTGGTGAGAGAGAAGCTTGGTCCCAGTTCCAGTCCTGGCACAGCCCCAGGGCAGCAGCTGCTTCTGGAGCTTCCTGCCCACAGACTGAGGGGGAATTGAGTGGCTGATCAGATGGGGATTCCAGGGATCTCATTGCTGGTTCTGAGATAGAATTCTCTTGCTTTGTGCTTGGATCTGGGTCATAGTTCTGAGTGGCGATCCTGGGGCAAGGAGGAGTGCTGGCATGGTGGAGCTTGTAGTTGCCATGAAGAGAGAATCCTCTTCACAATTCCAAGGCAGAAAAGAGTGTTTGTGGTCTCTCATAGACTAGAGCACAGGCCAGGAAAAAAGTAAACACCTCACCCTTGATCATACCACCTTGGAAGAATTGAAAACTTACCGGTTCCTAGAAGTATCTCAGAAAGCAGCTGCATAAACCCCCTGAAGTTTGGGAGAGTACATTCTCCACACTGGAAGTGGACCCCTACTTAAGTAATTGACTGGAATCATGAGCAAACTGCACAAAAAAAGTCAGATAATACAATCTTTCTTTGACAACAAAGAAGATCAAAACATACAAACAGAAGATGACAAAGTCAAAGCTCCTATTTTCAAAGCATCCAAGAAAACTAGGAATCAGCCCCAGACCGTGGAAGAACTCAAAAAGTAATTTGAGAAGCAAGTAAGAGAAGTAGGGGAAAAACTGGGAAGAGAAATGAGAGTGATGCGAGAAAATCATGAAAAACTACTCAGCAGCTTGATAAAGGAGACCCAAAAAGAATACTGAAGGGAAAAAAAAAACCTTAAAAAACAGCCTAACACAAATGGCAAAAGAGGTCCACAAAACCAAAGAGGAGAAGAAGACCTTGAAAATCAAAATTGTCCAAATGGAAAAGAAAGTTCAAAAACTGACTGAAGAAAATGCTTCCTTAAAAATTAGAATAGAACAATTGAAAGCTAGTGACTTTATGAGAAATCAAGACATTGTAAAACAAAAACCAAAAGAACGAAAAAATAGAAGACAATGTGAAATATCTCATTGGAAAAACAACTGACCTGGAAAATAGATCCAGGAGAGAGAATTTTTAAATTATTTGACCATCTGAAAGCCATGATCAAAAAAAGAGCTTAGACATCATTTTTTCAAGAAATTATTAAGGAAAACTTCCCTGATATTCTAGAACCAGAGAACATTCAGTGAAATTGAGGACTTTCAATCATTTTTGATAAAAACACCAGAGCTGAATAGAAAATTTGACTTTCAAATACAAGACTCAAGAGAAGCATGAAAAGGTAAGCAGGAAAGAGAAACCACAAGGTACTTATTAATGTTGAACTGTATACATTCCTACATGGAAAGATGATATTTGTAACTTATGATACCTCTGTTCATATTAGGGTAGTTAGAGGGGAAAAATTATATGTATAGATAGATAGGTAGATAGATAGATAGGTAGATAGATAGATAGGTAGGTAGATAGATAGATAGATAGATAGATAGATAGATAGATAGATAGATAAAGTTCAAAGGATGAGTTGAAGATTAAGGTGTGATATCTGGAGAATAAATTAAGGGGTGAGAGAGGATTATACTGTAAGAAGGAGAAAGGGAGAGGCAGAATGGGGTAAATTATCTCACATAAAACAGAAAAGAAAAGGCTTTTACAGTGGAGGGAAAGTGGGGGAAGGTGAGAAGGAATGAGTGAGTATTATTCTCTTTAGATTTGGCTTAAGGAGGGAATTCCATACACACTCAATTGAATATGGAAATCTATCTTACCCTACAGGAAAATAGAGGAGAAGGGGATAAGAGAGCAGGGGAATGATAGAGGGTAGGGCAGATTGGGGGAGAGGGTAATCAGAAGGAAACACCTTTGAGGAGGGGCAGGGTCAAAAGAGAGAATAGAATAAATTTGAGGGGCAGGATAGGATGAAGGGAAATACAGTTAGTTTTCCACAGCATGACTATTATGGAAGTGTTTTACATGACTACAGAAGTATAACCTCTATGGAGTTGTTTTTCTTCTCAATGAGAGTAGGTGTGGAGGGAGGAAGGGAGAAAATTTGGAGCCCAAAGTTTTAAAAACAAACACTAACGAAATTTTGTTTTCACATGCAGCTAGGAAATAAGATATATAGGCAATGGGATATAGAAATTTATCCTGCCCTACAGGAAAATAGATTAGAGAAGGGTGAGAGATAGAAGGGACGGCAGATTGGGGAAAAGCTATTCAGAATGCAAACTTTCTTGGGGTTGGGAGCAGGACGAGATGGGGAGAAAATTTGGGACTCAAAATCTTGTGGGCGTGAATGCTGAAAACTAAAAATAGATAAGTTAATGAATCAAAAAAAAGACACCAATAAAAATAAAACTTATCAAAACTTAAAAGAAAAGATTATTGTCTCCAGTTTCTTTCCTACATAACTTCATGAAATTTATAACAATAATCATGTGGAGGATGGTAAGTGTAGACAGGGCAATGAGTTTGGCGTTAAAAGAAACTCTGTTTTTTTGTTTTTTGTTTTTCTGCTAAGTGATTCTTCTTGGGTACAATTTGTGCTGCATCCATAGAAAAATGATGAGAGGTAACAACTGAAGTTCATTTAGAAAGCCAAAATACTGATTTCAAAAAAAAAAAAATTTTGCTAACATAAGCTTCTTTAGCTTGAGCATTTCATTACTGGCAGTGTGTTTAGACAGTACTAGTTTCCAAACAACAGGTGCACAATCAATACTTATTTAATTAAGGGAAAAAATATTCAAAGTAATAAAGTCTAAAGGAAGAAAAAGATCAGAATAAATAAAGATGTGTAAATGGAGAAACAGAAAATTTTGTGGTAAGAAATACAAATTTATAAGTGTATTAAGTAAATTACTTTTAAAGATAATTGCTTTACATTCAAACAAAAGAAGCCACCTTTGCAGTTTTGCTTGTCATGGACCCCTTTTACAACATAATGAAGCCTATGGATGCCTAAGAAAAATGTTTTTAACTGAAGAAAATAAAATACAAAGGAAAGCACTTATGCTGAAATACTGTTTTGTGTTAAAAAAATATTAATATTAAGAATAGCTGAAATGGAAGTTCACAGCTAGATATGGATGTTTGTATGTATGTAGGTAGGTATGCATGTATGTGTGTACACACATATATACATATACACATATACATATATATGTATGTATATACACATATATAATTATTACCCAAAAGATGAAAACATTGAAGCTTCAAACATGCCTTTAAAAAAAAAAATCTGTCTCCCTTGTTTTCTGAGTTTTTGAAGTAGGGGGTATTTACAACCAAAGAACCATACACTCTTTCAGTGGCATTGACCAAAAAAACAAAAACAAAATATATACGTAAAATAAAATAGTATCAGCCCTCTTCACCTCACCCCGAAATTTTGATACCAAAACTTCAAAAAAAAAAAGGAAAAAGTTAAAATGAATTCAGTTTCTTAAAAAACGGGCCAAACGTCTCTACCTTAAAGGAATACAATTTAATGTCCTTAATAACACTGCTTTCAAAATAAGCAAAATTTTATCTTAATGCAATTTTTTCAGTTCAATAAATATCGTTGGATGGGAATCAGAGGACCCAGACTTTAATTCTGACTTCAGACATACCACTTGTAAGTTATTGAATTGCTTTGACACTCAGTTTCCTCAGTGCAAAATAATGTAATTGGAATAGATGATGAATAAAGTCCTTTTCAGTTCTAAATCTATTAAACTATAATGTATTTAATAAAAATACATTTTATGTCAAGAACTTTGCTGAGTTCTATAGATATACAAAAAAAGTATAAGACAAATATTATCTGTTTTCAAGAAGTATATTAACTCACTGTGGAGAGGAAAACAATGAATACATGATAGATTTAGAATAATGAAATATGAGGTAGTAATTAGAGGGCTGGACTAAAAATTGGCATGACCAAGGTTCAAATCCAGCTTTTTATTGCTAACTGAATGTCCAAGTAAGTTATCACAAATCATCGAACTTTAGTTTCCTAATCCTTAAAATAATTAATTCTAGCAAGCATTTCTATGTCAATTTAAGGTTTGCAAAGCATTTTACATGTTTTCTTGTCTGATCTCACAACAATCCTTTGAGGTAGGTACCATTATTATTCTTATTTTACCAATGTGAAAATTGAGAATGAGAAAGCTTCAGGGACTTCCATAGTGTCACAGAGCTAATAACTAAATGTCTAAGACAATATTTGAACTCAATTCTTTCTACTTTCAGGTTGAACATTCTCTCCACTGTGCCACCTAGAAGCCTTAGTAATGGTAATCTGCAATAACAGCCTCATAGGGTTATTGTGAGGCACTATGGTATAGTGCAGTGGAAAGTGTGCTGAATTTAGAAGTTCATACATGCATGCGCGCACACACACACACACACACACACGTGCACACATACAATTCCAAAAGTCTTAGAGCATTTCAAACTGTTTAAGCTTAAGCCTTTTCCCTCCCACATTCAGCGTGTTCTTTACTATGGGCAGAGAAGAGATGGAAGAACTGAAAACTTGGCAAGAAAGAAGTAAGCCTAGCAGATTCATCCTGTACATTTCATTCATCCTCTTAAAACAAAAAGAAATCATAATTTCCTTCATTATAGATACCCGCTGTCATTTCACATGATAAAAAAAAATCCTGAGCCTGAAATTTAAAATCAATCACATTATTTTCCTTTAAAAAATTTAAATTATTATTTTTTTGCTTTAAATTTTAGTTACAAATTCTATCCTCTTTCCTGCCCACTCCCCCACTCACTGAGTAAGTAGCATAACATCAATGATACATATTAAATCATGCAAAAACATGTTTACATATTAGCCATATTTGTAAGAAAACAAGAAAAATAAAGAAAATGACACAATTATACTTTAATTTGCACTGAGAATGAATTGGCTCTCTCTGTAGAGGTATACAGAATTTTTTTTTTTCACAATGAGTTCTTTGGAATTGTCTTGGATCATTGTGTTCATCAGAATAGCCAAGTATTTTAGAGTTGATCAGCATCACAACATTGCTGTAGCTAAGCACAATGATATCTTTTTGTATTTTCTGAAACCACTGTCCTCATCATTTCTTAAAGCACAATAGTACATCATCACAATCATATGCTACTTGTTCAGCAATTCCCCAATTGATGAGCATTCCCTCAATTTCCAATTAGTTGCCAATACAAAAAGAGCTGCCACAAATATTTTTGTATGTATAGGTTCTTTTCCTGTTGCTTTCATCCCTCTGAGATACAGATCTAGTAGGGCTATTGCTGGGTCAAATGATATAGACAGTTTTTAGCCCTGTGGACATAGTTTCAAATTATTCTTTGACTTGGAGGGTTGGAATATTCCAGTAAATCAATGGTTCTATCACCAGTGCATTAATATGCTATTTTTCCTTAATTTTCTTGAGCATTTGTCATTTCTGATAGGTGTGAAGTGGTACCTCAGTTGTTTTAATTTGCAATTTTTCAGTCAATAATTATTTAGAACATTTTTTCACATGACCATTGTTAGTTTTGATTTCTCCTGAAAACTTCCTATTTATATCCTTTGACCTTTAATAAATTGGGTAATGGACTTTATTTCTATAAATTTGTCTCTTTTATACTCAGTAGATATTTGAGAAATGAGGCCTTTGTCAGAGACACTTGCTGTAATTTTTAAAAAATATTCATTGTCTATGGTATCTTTTAGCATAATGTAGTTTCCCTGATTATCTCTTTTAATAAGGTTAATTTTTGCTTTTCCTTTGTCTGAGATCATGACTGCTATCCCTGCATTTTTTTTTTACTTCAGCTGAAGCATATTAGATTCTGCTTCAGCCATTTGTTTTAATTCTTTTTCTATCTTTCTCTTTTGTGTGTCTCTCGTAAACAATGTATTGTTGAATTATGGTTTCTAATTCATTCAGCTACCTGCTTCTGTTTTATGAGTAACCTTATGAGTGACATTTAAAGTTATGATTACTGTGTGTTCTCCCTCATCCCATTTTCTTCTTTTTTTTTACTGCTCTCTCTTTTTATTCTATCTCTCCTCAAAAGTTTATTTTGCTTCAAACAACTTAATCTCTCTTTTTTCACCCCTCTCCTTTCTCTTATCCTCTTCCTATCCTTTTCCCTATTAGACAAGTTACATTTTCATACACAACTGTGTGTTTGTGTGTATGTGTGTGTGTATGCATACATATAGATGTGTATATATCTTTATGTGTACATGTATACATTTATTTGAGTGTATGTATATATACTCATATACAAATACATATGCATATGTGTATGCATGTGTACATGTAAGTGCACATAAATATGGATGTGGATATGGATTTGATGGGTGGTATAGTAGATAGATTTCCAGCCTAGATTGAGGAAGATTCACCCTTCTGAGTTCAAATCTGATCTCAGTGTTACTAGCTGTGTGACCCTGGATAAGACAATTATCCCTGTTTGCTTGAGTTTTCTCATCTATAAAATGAGCTGGAGAAGAATATGGCAAACCACTCCAGTATCTTTGCCAAGAAAACTCCAAATAAGATCATGAATAATCAGAAGTAATAGAAACAACTGAATATATTTTATATATATATATATGTGTGTGTGTGTGTATGTATATATATATATATATATATATATATATATATATATATATATATACACATATATGTGTGTGTATGTATATATTTTTTTTCCTACATACTTTGAATCAATTCTGATGAGAGTAAGTTTAAGCATTCCCTACCACACCCTACCATTTCCCCCTCCACTTTAAAAACTCTTCCTTGCATGACTCTTTTATGTGAGAAAATTTTGCTCATTCTGCCTCTCCCTTTTCCTCTCTCTTACCCCTTGATTTTTTGGAGATCGTTCCAACATAATCAGCTTATACTTATGCCCTATATATACACTCCTTTTAACTGCTCCAATAATGATAAACTTCTTAGGAGTTACATGTATCATCTTATCATATAGGAATATAAACAGTTTAACTTCATTGAGTCTCATTATTACTTTCATGTTTACCTTTTTATTCTTCTCTTTAATGTCTTTGAATGTCAAAATTTCTTTTATCTTTTCCTCAGGAATGCTTGAAAATCTTTTATTTCATTAAATATGCATTTTTTTTCTTTTGAAGGATTACACTCAACTCAGGTGGGTAGGTGGTTTGTGTTTGTAATCCTAGTTCCTTTACCTTCTGGTGTATCATATTCCAAGGCATTTACACTTTTGATGTTGAAGGCTCTAAACCTTATATCATCCTGACCATGGCTCCACAATATTTGAATTGTTTTTTTCTGTCTTTTTGAAGTATTTTCTTGTTGACATGGGACCTCTGGAATTTGGCTATATTGTTGCTGAGAATTCTCATTTTAGGATGTGTTTCAGGAGATTATCAGTGGATTGTTTCCATTTTACCCTCTGAATCTAAGATAAAAGAACAGTTTTCCTTGACAGTTTCTTGAAATACAATGCCTAGGCTCTTCCTTTGCTCATAGAATTCAGGTAGCCCAACAATTCTTAAACTATCTTTCATTTTTCTGTTTTCCAGGTCAGTCACTTTTAACATGAGACTCGTTTCATATTTACTTATTTTTTTTCATTCTTTTGACTTTTTCTTATTGTTTCTGGATGTCTCATGAAGTCATTAGGTTCCACTTTCCCAATTCTAATTTTTAAGGAATTATTACTTTTTTAGTGACTATTTATACTTCCTATTTCATTTGGCCCAGTAAGCTTTTTAAGAAGTTATTTTATTCAGTAAATTTTTGTACTTTTTCTGTTTGCTCTATTTTGGTTTTTAAGGAATTCTTTTCAGGGGTTTTTGTGCCTCTTTTACCTTTTGGCCAATACTGGTTTTTTTTTAAGATGTTATTTTCTTCAGTATATTTTGTGCTCCCTTTACCAAGATGTTAATTTTCTTTTTCTAATTTTCTTGCATGACTCTCCTTCCTCTTCCCAATTTTTCCCTCTACCACTCTTATCCTTTTCTTTAACTCTTCTAGGAATTCTTCTTCTATTTTGAGCCAATTAACATTTTTTTCTTTCAGGCTTCTTTGTAGTTGTTTTCACATTATTGTCTTCTGAGTTTACATCTTGATCATCCCTGACACCATAATCACTTTTCTATAATCAAATTCTTTTATTTTTTGCTAATTTTCCAGCCTTTTTTTTTTTTGCTTTAAATTTTATGTTAAATTTGGGCTCTGTTCTCCTGGGTTAGGAGAAACACTGCTTAAACTTCACACTTTTCAAAGCTGCTCTTTTCAGAGCTAGCTCTAAGAGGCTGCAAGTTTTTAGTACTTGTTAGGTGGTGTGAACTTGGGAGAGGTACAGTCACTGCTCTTCTGTTATGCAGCTCTTAATCTTTATCCTGAAAAGAACCTTTGTTCCCTGAAGCTACAAATGATAGCACCCCTCCTGGCTTTGGTACTGTGAGCAGGGTTCCTCCTCCCCTCTGACTAATCACCAGTGCTCCTATCCATCATGGAACTGTGACATAGAAATATGCATTGACAGTATAGTTGCCAATCAGCACCACCTGTACCCAGCATCAGCAAAATTTCCTTTGTAATCTCTTTGTGATAACTTGTCTGATCTCCTTACTTTTTCTGGGCTGAGAGTTCCTGAAGCTCCTGATGCTGCTACAACAAACCACTGACACATGTATGGGCTCACTGACTTCCCCTGTGACTTCTTAAGTTGTCTCAGACTAGGAAAAATATCTTTTCCCAACATTTTGTTTACCATGCTGCTCCAAAATATGATTTGAAGCATTATTTCAAAGCTGTTTGGAGGGCAATGATGGGAAAGTTTAGCTTGGTGTCTGTCCCTAATCTTCTGTCTTGGCTGTACCTATAATCCATTCTTAAACTAATTTTTCCTCCCTGCATCCCCACCAATACATGCTGAGTATTCTTTACTATGAGACAGGAAAGAAATGGAAGAACCAAAAATTTGCTGAGAAGGAAATGTGTCTGGTAGATTCAGCAGGTATATAAGGGCAATTTATTACCTATATGGAGACGAGCTAAGGCAGGAAAGAGTAGGTAGATTTGTAGGTATATGGGGGGCTGAAGACTAAAGAAGTCAGCTTGGTTGAGTGTGCAAAGAGATGGCAGGTATTATAATACTAGATAGGCAGATAGAGTTCAAATTCCAAGAGATTAGAATGTGAGCAGTTATTGAGTTTTATCCTTGGGTAGAAGATTAGAGAACAAAGGTCAAGGACCTAGGCAAAGCATCTTAAAGGAACTAAACAATAGATGTCAGAATCTATACAAGTAGTGTGAGTAATGAACAAGGGGCACCAGAATTAAGACAAGCTTGACATTGAGCTAATGACTCTGGGAACAAGTGTTCCCTACAGACTCTTTTATGGAGTCAACCATTCTTTGAATATTGAAATATTTGAGGTCACAGTCAAGGACAATTACATATTCCCATGCAGTGGTTTTCCTACAAGAAAGAAAGAAGGAAAAGAAAGAAAGAAAGAAAGAAAGAAAGAAAGAAAGAAAGAAAGAAAGAAAGAAAGAAAGAAAGAAAGAAAGAAAGAAAGAAAGAGAAGAAGGAAGGAAGGAAGAGGAAGGAAGGAAGGAAGGAAGAAAGAGAAAGAAAGAAAGAAAGAAAGAAAGAAAGAAAGAAAGAAAGAAAGAAGAAAGAAGAAAGAAAGAAGAAAGGAAGGAAGGAAGGAAGGAAGGAAGGAAGGAAGGAAGGAAGAAAGAAAGAAAGAAGAAAGAAAGAAAGAAAGAAGAAGAAAGAAAGAAAGAAGAAAGAGAAGGAAGGAAGGAAGGAAGGAAGGAAGGAAGGAAGGAAGGAAAGAAGGAAGGAAAGAAAGAAGGAAGGAAAGAAAGAAAGGAGGGAAGGAAGGAATGAAGGGAAAAAAAGAAATGGGCTTAACACATTTGATACTTGAACAATTTTTTTCTATTTACTTAGGTATTCAGTAAATATTGTTGAATGAATGAATGTCATGTCATGAATGTCTGGACAACTATAAAGAGTAGAGATTGTTTTCAAGAAGATGGATTTGCAAACAAGTAAGAGAGAGCATGTGAAGACTTCCTTTGCAGAATGGGTGGATGTGAACAGTTCCCCACCCCCCAATGCCTGTGAAGTCATTTAGAGCTTATTCAGACATCAAAGATACCAAGGTCTTCTGCATCCAGGGCCATCACCAGTCATATTGACTTTTGTCTTGCCACTGGATTTCAATGACTTTAGAAGACAGAGAGAGGCTGATGACTTTGTGCAACCTGGCCTCAATTAAATCCAACTAATGTATTAGTCAAGGCCTAACCTCATGATGTCATTGATCCTCTTTGAAAACAAAGGATGAATAACAAGAAAAACAAGGTAGATATTAGCAATAGAGTCTTCAACATTGCTGTTGTTCTTATGTAAAGAAATATATTAGCTATAGTTTTCTTTCTCTATCTTGTTGGACAGAGGGTGTTTGGATGTCAGGATGTTAGGATACCTTGTTCTCTATTCTTGCAGCTAGGGATTCTGATGATTGTTGATATTCTGACTTATCAGACTTTGGTTCCTGTCTCTCTAGGTGTATGATATCTGAACCACTTCCCCCAACCCCTAGTTGACTTCCTTCAACCCAATCCTTACCCATACCTATAATTCTACATACTCCTTTATGATTTAGTTATGTTTTACAATGATAGTCATTTTCTTACTTACTTTACCTGCAAAATCTACCAGAACTATTTCAGTCTTGCTCAATTTTTATTTTTAATGTCTCTTGGTCAACTAAGCTACCTAAATTCTAGAAACTAAAAAAAAAAAAATTAATAGGCTTATTAGGTCTGGACTGTGGCTGACTTTAAACTTTAGAATAAAGATTTTGGAATTAAGCTATAACCAAACAACATGTAATTATTAGGCATTTACTATGATATTTTATTAAGTCCTAGGGCTAGTCAGTCAGTTAATAAATACTTATTAAGCACCTACTGTATTTCTAACACTATAGTAAGCACTGGGGATACAAAAGAAGGCAAAAAATAATCTCTGACTTTATGGAGTTTACAATCTAAGTAGGGTGCAGGGAACAGGGAGCAAATAATCAAATTTTTTACAAATAAGTTATATACAGGATAAACAAGAAATAATTAACTGAGGGAAATAACTAGAATTAAGATGCATTAATAAAGCTTTCCTATAGAAGCTGAAATTTTATCTGGCACTTGCAAGAAGCCAGTGAAGTCAAGAGGTGAAGATGAGGAGAGAGTGTTCCAGGAATGAGGGAAATCCAGAAAAAATTCCCAGAGCTAAAAGATAGAAATCTTATTTGTGGAGCAGCAAGAAGGCTAAGGTCACTGGATCAGAAAGTACGTATACAGTAGGTGGTATAAAGTGTAAGAAGCCTGGAACTAGATTATAAAAAAAAATACCATCAAACAGAGGATTTTGTATATGATCCTGAAAGTGACAGTGAGTCTCTAGAAGTTATTGAATACAAGGGTGATATAGTTGAACTGGTATTATAGGAAAATCACATTGGTGTCGAAAGAGAGGTTGGACTGGAGTACAGCAAGACTGGTGGCAGGAAGTCCAACCTGTAGGCTATTTCAATAGTCCAGGAGTTAGTCAATAAAGGCCTGCACTAGAGCAGTGACAGTATCAGAAAAGAGCAGGTGGCTTATATGAGATTTGTTGCAAAGACGAAATTAGCACACCTAAGAAACAGATTAGATGTTGAGGATACAGAATAAAATCAAAAATAATTGCAATCTCTATCCTCAAAGAGATTACACTCTAATGGAGGAAGACAATATACAAAAATGAAGTAATGGAAATGGGTTGAGGAGAAAAGATACCCACATAGATGCATGGTGGCAAACTCTGGAGATTTTGAAGCACAGCAAGAAAGGGAATGAAGCATGACTGGCCTGGGCCCATCACTAAAATTGAAGTTCCTAGAAAGTACTCACCAATGGGAAAAGGAGCCAGCATGCTGGAGGAAAGTTCCAGGGTGTGAAGCCATCTAAACTTCACAAAGTCCAGAGAATCAGAAACATAGCTGAGAGAGTTTCATTTTGTTCTGTGAAAGGACAGTAAGCTTCTATCCATAAAGAGAAGCCTATCAAAATGGTGGCTTTAAGAAAATGAATCTTATAGTGGTAATGATGGTAGATTGAGAGAGAGACTCAGAGAGAGAGAGAGAGAGAGAGAAAATGAAGGGTCAAGTTTTTCATCATACAGATGTATCTTTGATGATGCTGAGTAAAAGGAAGATAAATCTAACAAATAAAACACAACTTAATTCTTAAACTTAGTAAAAGAAGAGATTATCACAGTGTTCTGGCTTTGATGTCAGCATATTTTAGTTTAATGAAGACATTACAAACTCCTTTAAAGTCCAACTCATTCTGGAATGGATGTGACCTTAGATCTTGAGGAGCACAAGTTTTTGTTTATTTTTTAGGTCCTACCAAAATGAAAAGATTTCAAGTATATGAGTAGTTATGATTGTTGCAATAAACCATTTGAGGATCAACCAAGCTATATTTTGGGAGGTTTCATGAGCAAAATTAGCAAAAAAAAACCAGTAGGTAATGAATATTTGGGGTGTTAGTAACTCATCAAGACCATCTATTAAGGCATTCAGGAAGGTTTTGTGACCAGTTTTGTAGAAATAATATGTACACTAAAAAATCATTATTTTAAAGAAGCAACTAGAGATGGAAAAAAAAATACCCAAATGAGCAGGAAGAAAAAGGAGAAGGATTACTTAAAGCTTTTTTTATGAACTCACAGAAATACTCATTTGTCACCAATTTAGAGAAAACCACAGTGGTTCTGAACAAGTCATTTAAAAATAATATCTATAGATGCTTTCTTATTGATCACAACATCCATGGACTAATGATCCAAAACTCAAAGACCATAACCACAATAACCACAATTTTATAATTTTTTATTAGCAATTTCAAAGAAAAAAATGAATACTTTCTCCCCCCCCCTTTTACAACATAACTAACACCTTTTGAAAGTTGTGGATGTCAGAAGAGAAATAGATGAAGAAAACACCTCACAAAAATGATATTGCTTGGAAAGAATTGGATCCAGTTCGGGGAAACAGAAAATGGTATTTGCAGAAGTTCATACACTAAAAGAGACTCTGATCCTCTGATGATAATGGCATATTATTTCTCTACCTGCTGGGAGAAGCACTGAAACTGAGGAGCAAGTATATTTGCAATTTATATCTGCATTGTACTATGGCAATATATGAGATGTGGCACTATTATCTTTCTTAGAGATAACCTATATAGGAAAACTACCATTCGTGATAAGAATTAACTATAGTTAGCCTTAGAAACGATAACTTAAAAGGTTGTGTAGTATCCAGTGCTTTGTGAGAGGAAGAGATAGGAGAATTTAATAGCAAGATGCATTCATGCAATAAATGAAGATGTTAGGGAAACCTTGCAGCAGATGAAGTTATTATTCACCTGACTGGTTTCTTCCACTCAGATCAATGGATACAGCTTCAGACTACTGAACAGCTATTTTATGTATTATAGATAAAAATTTCAAGATTTCACAAATGTCTCTTGCCATTAAACCCACTTGTCATAGCTGTCCAAGAACTTCCTTGTGATGGCAAAAGTTAAAATAAAGAATCACACCATAATGGTGAATGGATTCAATACATTTGAAAGAAAACTTCTAATCACTGGATGACTTGGAAGCAAATCCTAAGAGATGTTTAAAACCTGTCCATCAGTGACTCAGTCATCTCTTTTAAAAGGAAAACTTTTTTTTTTTGGATTATGTAGTTAATCTTGTCATCCCTCTATAGGGCACACCTGACTTAAACTTTTCTAAATAGTGCTTATCATCCAGCCTGTACTAACCCTTAGCTGTCTTTACTTGTTTCTAAAATTAAATTGCTTCTAATATAATACTAACAAAACCAGTTTCAAGGTTATGATGATGATGATATTAATTGATTTGAATTTTTAGAAAACTAATTACAAGTAATGTTTGAATGTTCTCTCCCTTACTAAACTAACTTCTTTCACTGATGTGACTGAAATGAATTATTAAATAGCTGAAATTTATATATATAAAATTATATATACATAATGTAATATATGTATATATATAGTATGCATGTTTAATATGTATGTATATACATATTATATATGTATGTACATATATGTATATACAATATGTATGTATATACATACATATTATGAATAACTGAAGTATATTTCATGTGTCCATATTGCCTGGAGTCAACTAATGTGCATCCTAATTCTTGGTTATAGCCCATTATCTCATTATTTCTGTCTTAACTGTCCTTTAACCTATTCTGTTGGAGCCTTCAAAAATAATGAAATGAATCAGTTCAATGAATCAAATAATTATTTATTGAATTTAACAGCAGAACTGTTATAACAAAATAAATGAAGAGACAGAGCCATGATGGAAGATTAGAGATAGCTACCCGGCCAAACTCTTACAACATTAGACTCTAAAGAACTTTAAAGTAATGCCTCAAATCAATTTCTGAAGTGGCAAAGCCAACAATGATGACAGAGAGACATTTTTTCCAGCCCAAGACAACTAAGGAGGTCAGTAGCAGAGGTCTGTGATAGTGAGTGGCATTAGAGAGAAACAACTTTGAGGGCTGTAGCTGCGCCATGAGCTATGGGCCTTGGAAATGAATATGCCAGCTTTCACAGTTGCATGCAGAACTCTGAACCCAGAGATGGGAAGGGATTCAGACCAGTGGTCAGAAAGAGATTGCTGGGGACCGTGAGCTGACAGTGGAGACAGAGCCAGGTGCTATTTGATAAATCTATTGCCTATACCCAGTTCTGGGTTGCAGTTTCTAGGCAGAAAGAAGCACTTGGAGCTGCAAGGTAGCAGGGGGCTTGCTCTCAGTTCAAGTGCTAAGAAGAGCCCTATCACTTGTGGCTCCAAGGGAGAAGGAACCCTTCTGCTCTGAAATAGAAGTAGTAGCCTGAAAAATCCTGAGACTGGAACAGTACCCCCACCCAACAGGTGAGCAAAGCCCACTTTAATATAAAGTCTGAAGTCAAGAAATAGTCTGTATTAATATGCAAACAACAACAACAAAAACAAAAAAGAAAATAAACAAAACCTTGGCTTTAAAAAGCTACTACAGTGTCAGGGAAGACCAAGATATAAGCTCAGAAGAAGAAAACAATTTGAAAATAACTATAAGCAAAGCCTTAAAGGAAAAATAAAAGCAAATCAGACACAAGCACATGTAGATTTTTTGGAAATTTTTAAAAAAGAGATAAAAATGGTTAAGGGAAAATTGGGAAAATAAATGAGATTGATGCAAGAAAATTATGAAAAAGAATTAACAGCTTATTAAACAGGGCACAACAATACTGAAAAAAACACCTTAAAAAAAACATATTTAGCCAAATGGAAAAAGAGGTGGAAAAGCTCACTAAGGAAAATAAACCTTAAAAATTATAATTGGGCAAGTAGAAGCAAATAAGTGTCAAGGAATAATAAAAATAAAGTCAAAAAAAAGAAATAAAGGAGAAAATGTGAAATATTACAATGGAAAAAAAAACTGACCTGGAAAATAGAATGATGAGAGAGAATGTAAGAATGGTTGGACTACCTGAGAGCCATGATAAAAAAAAAAAAGAGCCAAGACATCATATGTTAAGAAATTATAAATGAACATTACACTAATATCTTCATACAAGCAGATAAGGTAGAAATTGAAAAAATCTACCAACAACCTCTTGAAAAAGATGGAAAAATGAGAGCTCCCAGGTTAGTTATAGTCAAATTCCAGAGCTCTCAGTAAAGGAGAAAATATTGCAATCAGCCAGAAATAAACAATTCAAATATCGTGGAGCCACAGTCAGGATTACAAAAGATTTAACAGCTGTCATCTTAAAGGAGTGGAAGGTTTAGAATGTGATGTTCTGGATGGCAAAGGAGCTAGGATTAAAACTAAGAATAACCTACCCAACAAAATTGAATATAATTTTTCTAGAGAAAAAAAGATATTTAATGAAAGAGAGGACTTTTAAGCACTCCTCATAAAAATATCAGAGCTGAAAGGAATAGTTTACCATCAGATCTATGGAGAAGGGAAGAATTTATAACCAAAAAAGAGATAGAGAATCTTATGAAATGTAAAATATATAATTCTGATTACATTAAATTAAAAAGTTATTTTTTAACAAATAAAACCAATGCAACCAAGATTAGAAGGAAAGCAGAAAGCTGGGAAGCATTATTTTTTTACAACCAGTGTTTCTGATAATTTCCAGAAATTTCATTTCTAAAATATATGGGAAATGAAGCACATTCATAAGAATACAAGCCATCCCCCAACTGATAAATGTTTGAAGAATATAAACAGGCAGTTTTCAAAAGAAGAAATCAAAGGTATCTATAGTCATATAAAATACAATAAATTCCTATTGATTAGAGAAATGCAAATTAAAACAAATCTGAGGTACCACCTCACATCTATCAGATTGGTTAGTAGACAGAATAGGAAAATAAGTGCTGGAAATGTGGGAAAACTGGAATGGTAATACCTTGTTACTGGAGTTGTGAACTGATCCAAGCATTCTGGAGAGCAATTTGGAACTATCCCCAAAGGGCTATAAAACTGTGCACACCCTTTGACCCAGCAATACCACTTCTAGGTCTATATCCCAGAGAGATCATAAACATGGGAAAAGGACCCACAAGTACAAAAATATTTACAGCTGTTCTTTCTGTGGTGGCCAAGAATTGGAAATTGAGGGGAAACCTATCAACTGGGCAATGCCTGGACAAGTTGTGGTATGTGAATGCAATGGAATACTATTGTGCTGCAAGAAACGATGAGCAAGTGTACTTCAGAAAAAAACTGGAAAGACTTACATGAACTGATGTCGAGTGAAGTGAGCAGAACCAGTAGAACATTGTACACAGTAAGAGCAACATTGTACAATGACTTTTATTAACTTAGCTCTTTTAGTAATGCAAACTATATATCCCAAAGAGATCGTAAGAAAGGGAAAAAGATCCACATGCACAAAAAAATTTATAGCAGCTTTTTTGTGGTGGTGAAGAATTGGAAATTGAAGGCAAGTCCATTAATTGAGGAATGGCTGAACAAGTTGTGGTATGTGAAGGTAGTGGAATACTATTGTGTTATATGAAATGAACAGGTTAATGTCAGCAAAAAAGAAAAAAAATTGGAAAGCTTTACATAAACTGATGCTGAGTAGAACCATGAGAACATTGTAGACAGTAACAGTAACATTGTATGATGATCAAGTACAATAGATTTAACTCTTCGTAGAAATATGGTGATTCAAGACAACTCCGAAAGACCCGTCATGGAAAAAGTTAGACTCATCCAGAGAAAGAAGTATGGTATCTGAATGCAGACTGAAGCATACTATTTTCATATGTTTTTGTTTGTTTTTCTCTTTCTTGTTTTTCTTCCTTTTGTTCTGATTCTTCTTTTACAACATGATTAACGTGAAAATATTTAACATGACTGTACATGTATAATCTATATTAGATTGCTTGCTATCTTGCAGATGGAGGAGGAAATTGTGGGAGGCAAAAGGAAATGGAATTCAAAATCTTAAAAACTCAATGTGGAAAACTATCTTTACATGTCATTAAAAAAAATAAAATATTATTAAGAAAAAAAATACCAGAGATGAATAGAAAATTTGACATTCAAAGACAAAATTGAAGAGAAGCATAAAAAGTAAACATTGGAGAGAAATTTTAAGGTACTTAATGAAGTTTAACTGTTTACATTCCTATGTGGGAAAATAAAACATGTAACTCTTAAGAAGTTTATCATTATTAGGACAGTTAGAAGGAGTCTACTAACAGGTCATTGGTGCGAGCTAATTCTTTCATAATGATCGAGAAATATGAAGGGATGAGAAAGAGGAATCTCCTGGGGAAAAGGGGAAGCAAAAGGAAGAATGGGGAAAATTTACCTCACATAAAGGAGGTGTGCAGGGAAGAGTTTTTAGAGTTGGAAGGGGAATGGGGTAGTGGTCAGCAATGCTTGAACCTCAGTCTCATTGGAATTGGTTGAAAGAGGGAAGAATATACACATATTTAATTAATTGGGCATAGAAATCTATCTTACCCAGTAAGGAACTATGGGCAAAGGAAGTGGATAAGAGAAAGAGGGGGGTTGTTGATAAAAAGGAGACTAGTTTAAGAGATGCAGTGGTCAGAAGCAATATAGACTTTTCAGGAGGGACAGGAAAAAAGGGAAGAGGCAATGATAAATAGAAGAAAATAGTGTGAAGAGAAATACATAGTAATCAATTGTGAATAAATGCGGATGGGATGAACTCACACATGAAACAGAAGTAGATAGTATAATGGATTAGAAACCAGAATCCAACAAGATGTTATTGTTGTTGCTATTGTTTGTTTGTTTGGTTTGTTTTTTGTTTTGTTTTCTTTTTCTTTGCTTTTACAAGAAATGCATCTGAAACAGAAAGACCCACACAGACTTGAAACAATAGAGTTGAATAGAATCTGTTATTCTTCAGCTGAGGTAAAAAAGAGACAGATGGTAAACATCATCTCAAAGAAAAGGGGGGAAAAGACAGTTAAAAGAGATAATCAGGGAAATTACATTTTGCTAAAAGGTACCAAAGACAGCGAAGTAACATCAAACAATTTTATAACAACTTTCTCTGATGAAAGCTTTGTTTCTCTAATAAATGTATATATGGAATTGAATCAAATCTATGACAATCAGAGTCATGCTTCAAATGACAAAAGGTCGAAGGATATTAATGGGCAGGTTTCAGAAGACATTATCAAAGCTATACCTAATCATTTGAAAAAAATTTCTAAATCACTATTGATTACAGAAATACAAATTAAAACAATATGGAGGTACTACTCAACACTTATTAGATCAAATAACTGCAGAAAAGGAAAATCACTAATGTTAGAGGGGATGTAGAAAAATTGGGACCCTAATTCATTGTTGATGGAGTTGTGAACTGGTCCAAATGTTCTGAAGAACCTTTGACAAACACTTTAACTCAGCAATACTACTACTGGGTCCATATCCCAAAAAGAGGGGGGGGAAAGGACCTAAAATTACAAAAATATTTGTAGCAGTTGTTTTTGTGATTGCAAAGAATTAAACATTAAAGGGATGTCCATCGTTTGGGGAATGGATGAACAACTTCAGCTTTATGATTGAAATGTGATACTATTGTGCTAGCGATATGATTTCAGAAAAAGCTTTGGAAGACCCATATGAATAAATGCAGAGTGAAGTGAGATTAATGAGATCACTGTATTTAGTAACAGCAATATTGTAATGATGATCAACTGTGAAAGACTTAGCTACTCTAATGAATATAGTGATCCAAGACAATTTTGACAGACTCATGATGAAAAAACCTATACACCTCCAGAGAGACAACTGATAAACACCAATTGCAAATTGAAATATAACTTTTTCACCTCATTTTTCTTGCTTTTTTGTGACATTGCTAAATATATTTTACATATGTATATGTTTTTTGATGCTTTCACATGTATAATTGCTATCATATTACTTGCCTTCTCAATGGGTGGGAGGTGTGACTGGAAGGAGCAAGAGAATTCAGAACTCAAAAATTTTAAAATGTTGACAATAAAATAATTAATTAAAAAATAAGAAAAAAAAACTACCCAGGGCATCAGAATGTATATTTATAGGTACATTTTGCTGGCAGGTATTTAACAATATTTGACAAACACATGTTATACAATACTGAGTTTTCTTATCAGAAAATATCAACATAATGTTGAATGACACAATATTAACATCTACATAAATACTATTTCTCTAGTAGCATATGCACATACACACATATACTCACACATCCATGAAAAAGTGAATAGATATTTACATGTGGTAACTGAATACTAATTTTAGAAAATAAGTAAAATATCTTCAATTCCCCTAGATTCCTGAAGGTCCGGGAAGAGTAATTCCTTCCCACAAGGAGACTTTCCCACTTTCTGAAAGGTGGTTATGCCTATTCATACTTTTGGGATGAGCAGCATTTCTCTAACTGCAATCCTGCCAGTAATATGATAGGATCATCAAGCTTTGTCATCTGCCTTGCCATGAACTTAAGGGCTGCCGGACCTTTCCCTGTGCCTTGTAGTGTATTCCTCTTATATATGTTGTTTCTCACAATTAGAATGTAAGCTTCTTGAGAGCAAAAATAGCTTTAGTTTATATCTCTTTTTATCTCTGGCACTTACCACAATGCTTGTCACATACTGTGTTTAATAAGTGCTTTATAATTCATTCAATCTTTCAGTTATAGTTGATGAAACAGTCCATTTCCTCTTTAAAAATAAGAAAAGGGGGCAGATATTTAGCAGATTCTACATTAAGGGACTGGAGGGCATGGAATATAATATTCCAGAAGGCAAAGGAGATAGGATTACAACCAAGAATTGCCTACCCAGAAAAACTGTATATAATCCTTCAGAGACATAAAATGGTCATTCAGTGAAATAGAGGACTTTCAAGCAGTCTTGATGAAAAGACCAGAGCTGAATAGAAAATTTGACTTTCAAATAAAAGACTCAAGTGGAACATGAAGAAGTGAACAGAAAAGATAAATCGCAAAACAGTTATTAAGATTGAACTGTTTACATTCCTGCATGGAAGGATGGTATTTGTAACTCATGAGACCTTTGTCAGTATTAGGGTAGTTGGAGGGAAAAAAAATTGTATGGAGAGATAGATAGATAGATTGATAGATAGATAGATAGATAGATGGATAGATAGATAGATAGATAGATAGATAGATAGATAGATAGATAGATAGATAGATAGATAGATAGATATAGGGCAAAGGGTGAGTTGAAGATGAAGGAGTGATATCTGGAGAATAAAATTAAGGAGTGAGAGAGGATTACACTGGGAAAAGGAGAAAGGAAGAGGTAGAATGGGGCAAATTATCTCACAAAAAAAAACAGAAAAGAAAAGGCTCTTACAGTGGAGGGGAAATGGAGGAAGGTGAGAGGGAATGCATGAATTTTATTCTCATAGGATTTGACTTAAGGAGGGAATAACATACACACTCAAATGGGTATGGAAATCTCTTACCCTACAGTTAAAAGTGGGGAGCAAAAGAGCAATGGGATGATAGAGGGGAGGGCAGATTGGGAGAAGGGATAATCAGAAGCAAACACTTCTGAAGAGGGACAGGGGGGAAGGATAGGATGAAGGGAAATATAGTTAGTTTTCTACATTACTACTATAGAAGTGTTTTGCATGACTATACATGTATAATCTGTATCGAGTTGCTTGCCTTCTCAATGAGGGTGAGTGGGGAGGGAGGAAGGGAGAATATTTGGAACCCCAAAATTTAAAAACTAATGTTAAAAATTGTTTTCACATGCAAATTAGAAATAATATATATAGAGGCAATTGGGTAGAGAAATCTATCCTGCCTTACAGAAAAATAGAAAGGGAAGGAGATAAAAGAAGGGAGGCATATAAGGGAGGGCAAGTTAGAAGAAGGGGTATTCAGAATGCACACTGTCTTGGGGTAAGAGGAGGGATGGGATGGGTAGAAAATTGGGAACTCAAAATCTTGTGGAAGTGAATGTTGAAAACTAAAAATAAATAAATTAATAGAGGAAAAAGAAAAAAAATACATACTCTTTGACATTGCAATGCAACTACTAGATATATTTCCCAAATAGATCAAATTTAAGGGAAAATGATATATTTATATAAAGATATTTATAGGAGCTATTTTTCTGGTGGCAAAGATCAAGGAGATGTCCATCAAATGTGGAATGACTAGACAATTTGTAGTATATGATTATTATGGAATAATATTGCGCTATGAGAACTTATAAGTAGGACATTTTCACAAAACCCTTGGAAGACTTATATAAAATCATGCAAAGTGAAGTGAGCAGAACCATGGGAACATGGTACACAGTAACATCATTATTGTAAGGATTGTTAACGGTGAAAGATTTAGCTACTGTAATCAAGACAATGATCCAAGAAATTTCCAAAGGACCCATGATGAAAAATACTATCTACCTCCAGAGAGAGAACTGACGATCTCTGAGTATAGATCAAAGCATACTCTTTTCACTATCTTTATTTTCCATTTTTCCCCTGTGTTTTCTTTTGCAACATGGCTAATATAGAAGTGATTTGTATGATGTTATATGTGTGATCAATTTCAAATTGCTTACCTCTCAAGAAGAGGAGAGGGACAGGAGGGAGGGACAGAATTTGGAACAATAATGTTAAAAATTTATGTTAACATTTTTATATGTGGTAAACATTTAGTGAAATGAATATATATTTAAAAAGAAAAAAAGAAAAAATAATAAAGGTAGCAACCAAATTTTATTTCTTAATTTTATAGTTGCTAAATTGAGGCAAGCACTATTATATTACATTTGAGGTAAGTGACTTGTCCAAGGTCACACAGCTAGTAATTGTCTGAGACTGGATTTGAACTCAAGTATTCTTGACTCTAAGTTAAAGCACTACCAACTGCATCACATAGCTGCCTTAGATTTAGAATGAAAAGGCAAAGTAAATGTGAAAATTCTGTTGTACTTATATCCTTAAGACATCTAAATGAAAGTAAATCTATTGAATTTAGAGAGAGATAAATCTGGCCTCAAACACTTGCTGACTGTGGAATCATGGGCAAGTCACTTATCTTTCCACCTGAATTCCTCATCTACATGATCACAATAATTATAGTACCTATTTGACAGTGTCGTGAGTATCAAATGAGGTAACATAAAGGCACTTTACATATTTTAAAGATTTTTATAAAGATTTTATAAATATATAAATATTTATAAATGAATATAAACTTATTATTAGGAAATGACCATACTTTAAGTTGTGAATTTTCAGAAATTTAGCTAGATTTTTTCTTGCCTGGGAGATACCCATAATCTGTTACTGGGCTTTAAGCCATTGCCGTTTATTGAATTGCAGACTGGGGACTAGATGAAAAGATTAGATGAGAAGGTCATGAGATTCTTAATTTGATGGAGGGAATTATCTGGGTCTAATGTGATCTTCGGAATGAGATCTTTATTTTCAAAGCTTGAATGTGTCTTGAATGTCTTTGAACAATAAACCATTGAATGGGGGGGGGTTGGAAATGTAACTTTCATGTTGGTAAAGTGAAGCAATTAAAGGAAGCAAAAGAAGCCTAGGAGGCCGAGATCATTAGAAAACCTGTAACATGAGTAGATATATTGTTATAATCTGTGATATTACGTTTCCGGCATCCATGTCTTTGTCATAGGCAGTATGCCATTCCTGTAATACTCTGCCTTCTCATTTCAGTCCTTTGGAACTTCTAGTATCATTCAAGATTCAAATGGTACATAAGAACTTTTTATCTTTCTAGTTATTAGTTGTCTCTCTTTAAAAAGAAAAAGGATGAAATTATTTACTTTGTACAACTTTTACATTTACTTGTCTATATGGTCCCTTTTCTCCAAGTAGAATGTAAGCTCTTTGAGAGAAAGAAATATTCGAGAACAGTGCCTAGAATATAGTAGACACCTGATAAATTGTTACTTAATGGAATTGAATAGAATATAATGATAAGGACTTAGGGAGAAAATCAGATAATAAAATATTTGCATAAACATAACAGTATAACTTAGTTCCTAGACCCAATATTCAAACATTTTGCTGATAATTTGTTAATGAGATTTTTTGTGAGTTGGGCATAGTGACTGGATCAAAGAAGAAACCCTTCCCTTACTTTTTAGGTTACAATATTAAATACCAATCTAATGCTATAATTCAAGCCTCACATATGACCTTAGACAAGTCACTTAATCTCTGTGTGCCTCAGTTTTTTTTTTCAACTCTAATATGGGAATAATAATATTACTTACCCCAAGTTCTTATGAGGATCAAAGAAAATAATGTCTATAAAGTGATTAGCACAGTGAAACACCCATAGTAGGTACATAATAAATACTTATTTCTTTTCTCCCTAGTATTAGAGAGCTAATGGAAGAGCATTATTTATTCTACCTCAAAAAAAAAAAATAAACCTCTCACACCAGTCCTTCTCTTTCCATTTGTATAGGTACCACTGCCAAGTAAGTCCTCATCATGACCTTAGATTCCTCATTGCAATTTTTGCTTACAGTCTCTCACTTCTCCAATAAATTGTCCATGCAGGAAAAAAAAAAAAAAGAATGTTACTAAGACATATAACTTAGCCTATATATAAGCATGCTCTAAATTTCCTTTAAGGTCTTTGCTAGCCATATCCTCATACAAAAGAGCCAGCAAGTGGCAGGGCAGTAACAGAGAAAATTATCTTGTGCCCTGACCTAAACTTGTTTCTTGGTTTTTTTTTCCTCACTCATTCACCTACACAGTAGAATGGAAAATACTTAGAGTTCAAAAACTGGGAAAACTTGAACTCCAGAACTGCTTGATTGTTATTGAGTAAACTTTTATGATTCATAGACTAGCCTTCAGAGATTAAAGTATTGGAGGCATATGGAATGTTCTTCATACGCTAGGGTTGGATCTCAGACAAACAGAGGAACCAAAGTCCCTGAAAATGTAATAGAAGTGCAAAGAAAAGACTAAGCCTGAGGGCATTAGTTAGCTGGGAGAATATGATACCTTTTTCCAAAGAACTTGGAGGTTTGGATTGAGTATCTCCTGCTGGGGAAATGAATCTTTAAAGACAAGACTCTGAGAAAGAAGCCAAGAGCAAATATTTTTACTGTACCCATGCAGAGGTTTCTGGCTTTCTAAAAGAGCTCAGGAAAAGATTATGGGAAGAAGAAGAAGAAGAAGAAGAAGAAGAAGAAGAAGAAGAAGAAGAAGAAGAAGAAGAAGAAGAAGAAGAAGAAGAAGAGAGGAGAGAGGAGGAGGAGAGGAGGAGAGGAGGAGGAAGAGGAAGAGGAGAAGGAGAAGGAGAAGGAGAAGGAGAAGGAGAAGGAGAAGGAGAAGGAGAAGAAGAAAAAGGAGAAGAAGAAGGAGAAGAAGAAGGAGAAGAAGAAGGAGAAAAAAGAGGAGAAGGAGAAAGAGGAGGAAGAGGAAAGGGAGAAGAAATGCCCACATCTGATCTTTTTCATTAAGAGAATGTTTGATTGACTGCATGTTTGTCACACACAGAATCTTTGTTTTTTCCAGTGTGGTTGGAATGTGTGAGAGAGAAAATTACTGTCTATTAATTAAAAAAGGAGAAGTGTGGGGCCCTTCAGATATGGAATATTGCATGTACATTCAGATGAGGTCACTGAATTATTAGTTTTGCTAAATTGTTTTTCATCATTAAAAGAGAACTCTCAGGAACTGAGAGTAGTCTATAGATTTTGTACTATAAAATAAAACAAATCTATTGGACATTTAAAAAGTTAAAATTTGAATTAGAAGAGGTATTCATGGATGTCAACAAAAATAGATAGTAGAGGAGGTGGAATATTCAGTAGAGCAGCATCTGATAGACGTCATGTCTATCCACACAGCATTCAGCAAGCAGTATCCAGAGGAGCAAATTCCACCAGAGAAACATACAATGGAGGGATAGCTAGGTGACACAGTGGATGGAGCATCAGCCCTGAAGTCAGGAGGACCTGAGTTCAAATCTAGTCTCAGACCAAACACTTGACACTTACTAGCTGTGTGACTGTGGACAAGTCACTTAACCCTAATTACCTAAAAATAATCTAAATAAATAAGTAAATAGAAATTGAATTGAATCTTCAAATATCCCTGTGTTGATTGTAATCTGTATTGTACTGCAGTCAAGAAAAAAAACAGTTTAATATTAAAAAAAAAGAAACATACAATGGAGTATTCAGTGGACTATAGGATCATGCAGCAAATTAGCTTTTAGAAGATAATATTAGGTCAGTGGAAGTAGACCTAGTAAGAGCAATTGATAACACTAGAAAACTTTAGCTATCCTGAAGAATTTGAAGTATGAGTTTTCCCTCAATGCATGTGCCTTGACTACATGTTCCCCCAATATGCCTGGCTCTCTACTTGTGTACCTTGGCCATATATATTACTTAAGGTTTCCCACTTTGACTTTACATGCCCTAGAAACATATATTGCCTCCGTAGATAGCCTTCCACACATTATATAGATGGGCTACAAATTCTCTGTGGGTAGCTATTCTACCCACTAATGTTGATTTCAGGTCTATGGGGAAAATTTCCTCTAATTTTCTGACTATTCCATTTCATTAAATGTCTTTGTGTTAAACCAATTGGATCCTCTGGATTATTAAAGGTGAGAACTCATCAATTATGGTTTTAAGATATGCAGACCCACAGAATGCTGTAAGCACTTATTCCACGGAAGAAACCACCTTCCAAGTTGAGGGATGTTCCAGAGTGATATATGTAGAATGCAGCCTCTCTTTAATCATACCTCTGAATTCTAATCTTATTTCAAAGCTCAGCTCAGAGTCCACTTGGTACCTTCCCTGACTTCACAGTCCCTAGTTGTTGTTCTCTCCCTCCACAAATTACCTTGCAATTATTTATTTGCAGACATGGTTTATCTGCTCTCTTCATGCTTAATAAGGTTCTTGAAGATAGGAACCATTTGTTTTTGTCTTTGTTTCCCCAGTGTCTTGCTCAGTGCTTCATATAAAGTAGGTACTTAATTAATATAATTAATGCTTAATGAGTTGAATTCTGGGGTGGAACAACTTTTAAACTTGAACCTGTATTCTATGATGTGTAATCTGTCCACTCTGATGATTTCTTGAATAGTTTTCAGAGCAGCTTAGGAAACTGTATTCATCAATAGCCACCACAGTTGCCACTAAAAAGTAGCTAGTCTCTCCTTGAAATGTGTATGATGCTTGCTCAACCAGATAATTAAAGGATGGATGGTTGAAGAGAGAAGCCTTTCTCCTTATTATTCTATTAGGTATATTATTATGCTGCAAAAAGACAGAAGCAAAGAATTGGTAGACTCTGATTAAAACCTATAGTTAACATGGAACTTACAATCATTCATCAGGTAAATAATGTTGTTTTAAAGAATTCTTTCTTGACTGAATATTCACTGGCAAGTAACTCTGAAGTATCTTGGAACCTCTGTTTCCTCATCTCTAAGATGGGGATAAAATAGCAATACTTAGCATTTATTAAGTGCTTGGTTTACAAAGCACTTCACATGTATTATCTTATTTGATTATCACATGAATCTTCTAATAGAGGTGCTATTATTAGCTCCATTTTAAGCATGAAGAAATTGGAACTGAGAAAGGTTAGTTAATAAGTGTTTGAGGGAAGATTTGAACTTAAATTATCTTGACTTCAAGTGCAATACACTTTGGCATCTGGCCTTTGTTCATAATAGGTAGCATCTATATTGTGCTTTAAGGTTTTGTTAAGCACTGCAGGTGTTTTCTCATTTGATGATATTTTTGTGACTACCTCACAAGCATGACCAAACGAAAGCAATTTTATCATTTGTAAAGCATTATGTAATATAAACTATCTGAACATCATTATTATTCCATAGCCAATTTTAACTTAAATTCAAAAAGAAGGAGAGCTGAATTGGATTTATTACTTCTTTTGAAATGAAGGACATGGAATATTCCTAGAAGACAGCAGGGAAGGACAAATAAGAAGTATAGTGGACCCTTTTACCCACTCCTTATTTAACAATTGCTTTGAGGCAGAAGGGAAAAAGGGGTAACAGAAGGATGATAGGGAAATAATAAGAAATGAGTGGAAATAAAAGAGAAAGTCAAGTGTAAAAGAGAAGTGCAGGAGAAGAAGGTAGATTTTTTTTTTTTTGCTCAGCTCCTAAGTATAAATGTCCCACTTCATGCAGGTAGGGTTGAGGAGTAGAGCGTACACCTAAAGCAACCTGAAAAATAACATGATCAGTGTTTTGTCCTCAATTCCTCATCTGCAGATTTATTTTCTTCTTGATTCTATACCAAAGCATAGAAATGCATATTCCTGTTTTTTTTCTTCCACAGGGGATTTAACAGATATAAATACAATTGTGATTTTATATGTGACTACAGTAAAGATCACCTATAATCCTTGTTAAAGTAGAAATGCCCTTAAGGTGAGGAAGGCAAGAGGTTCTACATGCTTAGCAAAACTGTCTCCTTTCTCACCCCAAGCAATTAGTCTTAAAAGAGTTTTCACACATCAAATTGAAAATAACCCAATGTCCTGGTCATTGATCTTTCTTTTGTGTTTTCTTCAAAATGAGGTAGCAGAAAGATGTGCTGCATTTTTGCAACACTTCTTTTTTTAATTTTATAGAGACAAGTGTCAAGTATTGCACTTGGGTTCAAAGAAAGGAAGAAAAACTCAAGTATAAGATGGAGGTTGGCAACCTAGACAGTCATTCAGCTGAAAAAATCCGGAGGTGAGAGGAAGAGTTAATATATTACAAAGTCAGTATGAGACAATAGTATGCTCTGGCTGACACCCACATCCACCTCCCTACACATACATATAAACACCCACACACAGAGACACACACACACACTCACACACACACACACACATACACACACACACACACACACAGAGTGATGCTATTTCATGCTGCATTCTTTAGGAAGAGAGATAAAGACTGGACCTGTAATTTCATTAATATAGAGAACTCTTGGGTAAGGAAATTCCCTCTACCAATGGAGATCACCACCTTCTGTGCAAATTTATTGCCTTAGAGAATTATCTCAAGAAATGAGATGTTAAGTAACCTTTCCAGTGTCACACAGCAAGCATGTGCCAGAGGTGGGACTTAAAGCCAGATCTTTCTGTCTTCTAAGCCTGACCACTATTTAATGTACTCAGCTGCATTAAAAGAAGGAAACTTTCCAGATCTAGGGAGAAAAGAGTCCTATTGTATTCTGCCTTAGAATGATCTCATTAGGAATCTAGACACCACATTTTAGGAATGATACTGATATAAAAGGAGAATATCTGGAAGAGGGAGACCAGAAGAAAGAAAAGCATTGGGATCACACAAACTGAGAATCAGTAGAAGACATGATCACATTAAGCCTAGAGAATAGGAAACTCAGAGATGACAAATATCATCAAATATTTGAAAGATTGAAAGGTTCATTGAAATATTATACTAGTTACCTATAGATGGAAAAAAAATAGAAGCAATGAATAGAAATTATAAAGTGGTAGATCTGTGCTTTTTGTTTATTTCATTGTCCCTTTTGGTTTTGATATTATAGTAATTTCCAGATATACTATGCTACTCCCTCCCCTTTTCCTCCCTCCCTAATGACCTCACTTCCTCATCACTCAGTGAACCTTCTCCTTATAAAAACAACAAAATAGTTAAGAAAAACCAACTTTTACAAAATCATATATGACAATTTAGAATACTCTGAATTTCTAAGTTTCCATCTCTCCTCAGAAAGAAGGGAAGTTTCCTCATCTCATCCTTGGAACCAAGATTTGTTACTGTAATTACACAGTTTGAAATTGCTTTATTTTTATTTTTATTTGCATAGTTTCAGTAATCATGTATAGCTATCATTTCCTTATTCTTCTTGCTTCATTGTGTGCTGTCATACAAGTCTTTCCATGTTTCTCTGAAAGTTTCTTGTGTTTTCTTATAGATCATTGATATTCTACTATGTTCATATACCTTAGTTTGCTCCATTATAATGCATTTATGTACCACAATTTGCTCAGTCATGCCCCAATAGATGGATATTTAATCTGCTTTCAATATTCTTTTGCTACCATGATAAGTGGTATTATGAATAATTTCCTCTCTTTCTCTCTCTCTCTCTCTCTCTCTCTCTCTCTCTCTCTCTCTCTCTCTCTCTCTCCACACACACACACACACACACACGAACACACACATATGACTTTTTTGTCTTTGATCTCTTTATGGTCAATAAATTGCAAAAGATAAAAGAATATGGACAAGTTAATGACTTTGCTTGCATAAATCCAAATTGTTTCCAAATGGTTAGAACAGAGTTTAAGATTGATACAAGGGGGTATGTGTATAAATTGATAGACAATTATGTTCCAATATAATTGGTTTCTTTTGTAATTCTATATATTTTAATTTATTAATTTAAAATATAATTTTATGAAAGGGTCCACAGGCTTTACCATATTTCCAAAAGTGAACAGAAAAACAGGTTAAACACCTTTGCATTATAATATGTAGCTTGTATTTGGAGTATTCCTACAAGTATTTCTTATCCAAAAAGTTTTATGTTGCTGTAAATATTGTATCCTTTAAGTTTTGTCTATATGCAGTTACTTTACAGTTTTGACTGATTTAGTCAAATAAATCCAACAAAAGTCCATGAGAGTAGTGGAGAAGATAAATCAGTTGCTTTATTGAGTCAGTCAATTGAAATAATTTTTGTTGACTGATCAGTTCAGGCAAGAGTGCTCAACAAGCAATCCCATAATGCAACCCCAGATATAATAAAGTATCAACGATGAGCAGAACACTGTGCTACAGATACTGGAGAAAAGGCAAAATTAATGAAGACATGCTTCCTTTGCTCAAGGAGTTTCCCATTTAGAAGATCGATATAATATCAACAGAATTAATCAATGTATAAAAACATAATGACAAATGCATTGTAATTTTTAAAAATAAAGTTATGACTGAGATGTAGAAGAGGAATGTTATTAGCAGTGAGGTGGGAGTATGGTAAGGTGGTATGAAATTAGAAAAATCTTTCTGAAGGAACTAGCATTTTTGTTTGGGATTTACTGAACCAGTAGGCTATAAGAAGATGGAAAGGAGAAAACCAGTAATGTGTCACTAAATTAGTAATATACAGATAAGCATTTAACATACTTTTAATAATTGTGTTGCTAGTGAAATTGATTTAATATCTGCATAGAAAAATTCTATTGAAAAATATGTTTGTCTCATACAGCATTAATTCATCTCTCTAGTTTCATGTAATTAAATAACCCATCAATAAAAATTAAGACTATATCTAAGAGTAGAAGAGCCATAAATAAATTTCAATTACCCTAGGAAAGCATTTCAAGTGTTTGTATAGTTTCCAGGAATGTTTTTTAGTTAAATCATTTTCACTTGGGTTAGTCTTTAATGATGTCAAGAGCAAGGTGTCTGACTCCTAAAATTGCTTTTATTTTGTTTATAACAGTAAAAGCTCTGAAAAGATGACCATATAACTTTAGTAAACAAATGCTCTGAAAATATGTCTAATCCTTTATTGTCTCGAAGAACACTCATTCTAGAGTTCTCGGAATCTTTCTAGAAACTTAGAATGTTCCATATATTTTCCTGGACATGAAAAAGTTAAAAAGAATTATTTAGTTCCTGAATTTGAGTTAATTTAGGATAGAGGCATATCAACCTCCAGCAAGCCAAGAAAATCTTATATCTAATATTCTAAAAGGGTTCACAACAGTTTGGTCTTTAAGACAACAAAAGAAAAAGATTCTCAATTGCCTAAGTATAATATGAGGCTCAGGTCCCTCATCAAAAATTCTAAACTCTCTTGGACCAGTTGTGATCTTGTAGGCATGAGATTAACAGATCACTTTCTATTTTGCTTCATTGTTCACATGTGGAAATATGAATAAATCTGTAAATTTACCCATAATAGAACTTGAGTTCAGATTCCTTTAATATGTGTGTAATAGGTGCCTAACTTTTATTTAGGCACTCATACTAAATTTGTATTGGATATGATACAGCTTTTAATTCACACCAAGAGAAAATGCTTAAGATGTAAAAGACTCACAGGAGCCTATAAATAGAAGCGCATACAGAATTCAAAAACACATCAGACTCCCCTTTGAGAAGTAAACACACTTTGAGGGATGCTCAAGAAACATTTCTTTTCATCTCATTACCACATTGTAACAGCCACTCATAGGCAAAGTGAGTTAGCAAGGTTGAAATTCCATTCTCCCAGATAGTCTTTAATCCTTCAGCTTTAGCTATGTGCTCTACTGGGTATCCTCTTCCTTTTTCCAAAAAGGGACTGCAGAGGAAACATTCTCCTTCTAGAATGCCTTTGATTAAACTTTCAAATTTGGGATAACTCATGAGTTAAACTCCAACCTGAAATGATGATTCTCAGAATCTGTTCTTTCAAACCATTTATAAACCAATGTCTCTTCTCTGCTATGTGATTGAGCAGAATCCTATCACTGGACTAGCCTCTTTGGCAGGAAAAGTCCATCCATTGGTATTCAATTTGTGCCCAGAAAAAGAAAGATAAACACCACAACTGGTGATCTAGGAACCTAGGATTTTGAAGGGAGCTTTATTTCCAGGTATGTGAAACTAACAGGTTTTCCACATGAAGTCTTGCCCTTCTTCAGTAAAATCCAGTAGTTTTCATTTACCTCCAAGATGAAACATGAAACCCTTGGTTTAACTTTTAAAACCTTGCATAACTTGTTCCCTCCTTGCCTTTCTAGTCTTCTTCTTCTTTTTTTTTTTTTTGCTTTTAGGCAATTGGGTTAAGTGACTTGCCCAGGGTCACACAGCTAGTAAGTGTCAAGTATTTTGGTCTGAGGCAGAAATTGAACTCAGGTCCTCCTGACTTCAGGGCTGGTGCTCTATCCACTGTGCCACCTAGCTGCCCAACCTTTCCAATCTTCTTATACCTTGTTCCCTTCCAGTTCCCAGTGTCTCTGATTTCCCTGCTCTTCTTTTCACATCCAACTACCAAATCTATCAGTTTTCACTGATAATCCCTCATACCTGAAATTCTTTCCCTCCTCATCCATGACTCCTGGCTTTCTTGCCCTCCATAAAATCTAGCTAAATTGCCATCTTCTGCAAAAGACTTTCCTTGATCCTTCCCTCCCTATATTACTAGTGCCTTTCCTCTGAGAATATTTCCAATTTAACTTGTATATATCTTGTTTATACATGCTTGCATACTTCCCCTCCCCATAAATTTATGAGTGCCTTGAAGTCAGACATTGCTCTTGCCCTTCTTTGCATCCACACTGCTTATTGCTTTGTGCCTGGTTTGTGGTAAGTTTATTGAATGCTCCTCATTTTTAAATTCTTATTCAATCAGAACCCATTTTTTTTTGGTGGGAGACAGGTGTGATTGTAGTGGAGGCCAAAACTTTCTCTGTAAAGAAACTTCTAATATATTGATGTATATAAAAAATACTCTATTTAAACCACAGAATTCTGCATTGCATAACATAGAAGAGATATACTGACCTAAGATTTTTAACAGTAGATATTATCAATCAACCACTTTGAATGTAAATAATTTTAGAGTAGCTTCTAATCACCAGTTCTGGTCAACTTCTGATTGAGTTGAGCTGTATCCTGATATGTTCATTAGAATGTTTGCCATAAAATTAAGCCACATGCAGCTTAACAGTTTGGATAAAGGGTTTGCTTAGTCTTCTGTCCTCTCAGGTTCTTATTAGATTACATACTGTATTATGATTACTCTTTAATTCTTGGTGGAGAAAAGATTTTAGTGTTGCATTTTGCTTTTCCAAATCAAATGCTTAAGAAAAAAATCAACAAATTACAAACACAAGAGGATCTTGTATCTTTGTTTTTTTTCATCACTCATGTAGCTTTAAAAAATATTTCCTTCGATGGGAAATCATTTGCAAAAGCCTGACTATTTGTTTCTCATATCTTCATTCAGAATGCCCTTGATATACATATAAATCATTCTCATAAACATTTTATAAAAATAAACAAGTTGACATATGGGTCAATAGTTACTGATATTCTCTTGAACATCTTCTCCTCCTACACCATCTTCTATAATGATCCATAAATGCTTTCAAGATTGTGTTTCCTCAAGCTTAGATTTCCCTGGAGTATATTTGGTCTGGTCCATTGGTTCTTTCTGACTTCCTCTTTTTAAGTACCATTTCTTCTTCATGTAACACTTGGTGCCCTTAGGTGGTAATGTCCTAATGTGGTGATTTCTTTGTTAGTGATATTGAGAATAGATCATTTTAGATGTGTTGACAGTTTTATTCTCTATTGTATGTTTATTGTGCTCCTTCAGTTTCACCTATAAAAGTTCTTAGGATAATATGGTTCATGTAGGTTTTATGCCAAACTTTCTTTAGTTCTGTTCTTACATTGTGTTTTATTTTTATGAAGTGATATGACTCATAATCTTCCACAATCCTTCATAATATTTTACAAAGGAGTTTATATTCTAAATCAGTAGTGCTCTTGGCTACCATCCCTCTGCATTTGGTTAGGAGGTTTAGTGCTTGCTGGTTAATACGGTTTCTGATAATTTTTGGGCTCCTCATGGAAACTCATCTATAAAAATTTTTTTAAGTAACAGCGATTATTAAGGTCAATTTCTCTTTTCTCCTTCATTTTGCAATTTTAAATATTGATGACTCATTTGAATAGGTCAGGTTGAACTTGAAAATTTTCATTTTTTATCCTTTCTTCTAATTTGTTGTTGATTTGAAGCTTTTACATGATCTATAATTTTTTGTATGTATCTTGAATCCTTGACAAATAAAACCACCAAGATTTAAATATATAATGAACTGATTATTAACATTGAATTAGTACAAAACTAGATGGATACTTGGAAAAAGTGTTTGTAATTGCCATGGAGTAAGCCTTGTGCAGTGTTAAAATGGAAAAGACATGTCCTGCCTTGGACAAGGATAGCTTGAAATGATGATGTCCTCCAGATATTTCTATTTCTAGATTTTTTTGGTGATTATTACAACCAGTCCCAGAGTAATACAAGATATCTCAATAAGATTCATGATTATTCAAAAGAGTTGAAACTAACAATCCATATAGGAAAATGAATATATAATGTTTAATGTCCACATTATTACAAGTGGTTGGATGACCAATGAACTTAGTTAATAAATCAATCTGTGCATTTTATAGACATTGGAAATGGATATTGAATTAGATCCAGAACTCAAAAGAAGGAAAACAGTGAGATGGATTGTTTTTAAAACATTTTACAATTATTTAGTAATACTTAACTGCTTTCTATTTCCAAGACTCATCTTTACAAGATATGTTCTCACAGTAATGCTCTATGTTTACAAATCTTGATATGCCTTAATCTCAAAGGAATAAAAAATTGTGGTTACCCACAGAACAATGAGGAGATGTACAATGGGCCCAAAAAAGCTGCTGCATATTTTAAGTAATTATCTGTGCTAAATAAAAGACATGAGGAAGGATAAAATTGAGGTAATGAAATGGCCTGTTCATGTGACAGATACAAGAGATAACAGAGAGAAAGCTATGTGCTTCATTTCTACCTTTAAAATGCAGAAAGATCTGATGAAAGGTCTGTAGCACATCTGTTAGATACTCTGTTGAGGATCCATGGTTGGATATGGACAGGAACCATGAAGGATAATAGGGTATGGATGCGTTGACTTCTTTGTGGTTAAAGTAAATATCTATACCACAGAGATCACAAATTCATTTAAATATGTGTAGGGCCTCCTCTCAGCTGTCTCATTCCCTAACTCATTCTCATAGTTTAGATTCCCAAGGGAAGGGTTCAAAGTATTCTGTGGTTACCCGCTTCTGTAGCCATAAATCACAAATGGTAAATTAAACTTGATTCTAATTAGTCAGAGAACAAAATTTTCTTAAAGCAAATGCATTTATTGAAATGTGAGAATTATACAGACAAAACATCTTCCCCTTGAACTCTTTCAGAAATACATAAAATGTCATTGGGAACAATGGACATACATGGAGTAAATATATACAAGGCATTGTGAAGAGAGGCAACTCATACTTTTCATGGTACAGGGATGTAGAAGTGTTGATGTCTTCTTCCTACTTCCACCAAACTCAGCCTTTTTATATTTTCTTATTGTATTTGTTTTTTTAAATGTATTTATTTTTAGTTTTCACCATTTACTTCCACAAGATTTTGAGCTTCAAATTTTAATCTCACCCCTCCCCCCACCCCAAAATGGCATGCATTCTGAATATTCTTTCCTCAGTTTGCCCTCCCTTCTATCTCTCCACACCCTTCTCTTATCACTTTCCCCTTCTACTTTCCTGTAGGGCATGATAAATTTCTGTACCCCATTACCCATATTTCTTATTTCCCAGTTACATGTGAAAATGTTTTTTTTTTAAATATTTGCTTTTAAAACTTTGGGTTCCAAATTTTCTCCCTTCCTCTCTCCCTACCCACCCTCATTGAAAAGGTGAGCAATTCAATACAGGTTACACATGTACAGTTGTGCAAAACACCTTCGTAGTAGTCATGTTGTGAAAAACTAACTCTATTTCCCTTAATCCTCTCCCTTGACCCCCATTTATTATATTATTTCTTTTGACTCTGTCCCTCCTCAGAAGTGTTTGCTTCTGATTACCCCCTTTCCCAATCTGCCCTCCTTTCTATCATCCCCCTGCTCTCTTGTCCCCTTCTCCCCCTATTTTCCTGTAGGATAGGACAGATTTCCATACTCATCTGAGTGTGTCACCAAACTTAGTCTTGCAGGCTCTACCAGATTCAGTTTCACTGGACTGTGCTGGATGCTGCTCCAATGGATGCCACTAGATGCAATCATTGCTTCCAGATTAAAGCTCCACTGACTTCCTAGATTAAGGTTTGGCTCTGCTCTTTTAGGAAGAACTAAAGGCTAGGCCACAGGATCAGCAGGAGAATGATATGTAAGGTATTCTAATTCCTTATTAGTTTCATAGCTGCAAGTGCTTTATTCTTCACTATTCTTGCTGACAATTTAAATTTCCAGGTGAATTCTACATCATTTCTTACTGCTAGGTCTTTTTTGTTTCTTTATTTGTTTATTTGTTTGTTTGTTTGAAGAAGTAATTATCAAAGGCACAGAGAGAGAAATTCCCTTCCCTTGAACCTTGGTACATTATTCAAGAGGTACAAGTGAAATAATGAAAAATTTTCAAAATCTGGGTACTTCTTCTGAATTGAAATCTACTATAAATTATTTAAGAGTTAAGGCCTCTATCTATTTTGGCTATAAGGAGTATAATAGGTGGTCATTTGAGCCAATCATAAATTACTTTCATCTAATGTTAACACCTTATTTCAAGATGTATATGTGTGAGTCCGTATCTGAAAGGAATGCACACAAATCACATTTCTGTTACCTGTAATATACATCTTGTAATTTCATCAAGTGAACCAAGAAACTCAATTGATCAAGGATTCCTTTATCTACACAAGTATTATAAATTAAGTTTGAAGATGCAACAAAATTAAAGAATGGTTGCACATTCATCTGGAGGAAGCATATATAGGAATTGGTGAAAGAGATGTTATATATCCAAAAATAATAAATGAAATATATCATATTAAATAATTGGTCATCTCATATTTTAGTGCTTACAATAAGTGAAAAGATCAACACCACAAAAATACTTGCGGTTTATGCGCTATTATCTGTTTCAGAGGGTGAGGTGATTACTTCCAAGGACTCACAAAACTATACCCTGAAAATAAAATCAATGTATACTTTAATCCTTGGTGATCTAAAGGCAAAGTTGAGCACAGAGGGAAAAAAACAATACAAATCAAACAAAAATGTGTTTGAAAACATGAATCAAAAGAGGCCAAAGACTTGCAGGCTAAATAGAAGGTTTGCTCCTATATATTATGAATGATTTCTTCAAGAAACAAACTGGGATAAACTAAATATTATAAATGCCAAATAATTCTCCAAAGTGACATTTATTACTTTATAATGGAGATAACGTATTTGGCTAATGATATGACAATCATTTTTTTTTATTCATCACAATAACACAGCTAAAAATTTTAGAAACTACCACAGTCAGTCAAAATTTGACTTTCTCGATTGAGCACTATGTTGGCAAGGGTTATACAATTTTAGAATGCAATTTTTTTTTACTAAAATATATTTGGAAGAATAGTGAAAAGTTATGTGCAGAATTATCTTCTAAAACATTGAGCAGATAAATGCCTACAGAGGTTGAGGAATTCCAGCTGATCTTGTTTGTTACTAACAATGTGTCCATTTATTTATTTAATAAGCATCCATTCTGTGCACTGTGTTCAATGTTAGGAATAGAACAATAGCTGATGCTCTGAAACTGCTTACATTATAGTGAGGGTGGAAGAAGGACACAGTAAATGCAGATAGGCAAATATATACAAAGGAAATAAGTAAATGTAAAGTTATTTCCAAGCAAAAGGTTGCTGGGTTTTTTTTGTAATACAATAAATATTTATTGAGCACCTATTGTGTAGCTAAGAGGTGGGATTACAAATAAGAAGAGACAATATATAAAATAGGAGTGATGAAAATAGTGGAGTCAGCGGCAAATGGAAACTTACAATATATAAATAAATATATTGTACCCTCTGTTCCCACCCCAGGAACAGACAGTGGTCAAAGGGGTGAGAAATTTGCACACCTAACTTAAGTAGGCACATGCTGTCCTTCAGGGTATATCAGGTGGTGTCTACTTTACATTGTTTGGGAGATCTCGTCGTTGACTACAAATGGTCCTTGACCCCAAATCAGCCAATAAGAGACCAACTCTTCTCTCTTTGGGTACCACAGTGGGTACCTGCAGCTGTGTCCAGAATAGAATGACTAAAGACAGTAAAGAATATTCATGCCTAATTGCTGGGAAAAATAGAAAGCAGATGGGAAGAAACCAGACACAGACATATATCTCACACTATATGCCAAGATAAGGCAAAAATGGATAAATGATTAAGACATAAAGTAAATTAAGAGACAGGAAAAATGTATCTGTTAGATCTTTGGATAAAGGAAGAGTTTATGACCCAACAAGAGATAGAGATGATCACAGTAAGTAAGTAAACACACACACACACACACACACACACACAATACATATATATATATATATATATATATATACATGCACACACACACATATGTATATATGTATATATAATTTTGATTACATGAAGTTAAAAAGCATTTGAATAAATAAAAGTAATGCAAGGAAAATTAGAAGGAGAAGAAGAAACAGGAAAAACTTACAGCAAGTTTCTCTGAAAGGTCTCATTTCTCAAATATATATATGGAAATAAGCTAAATTTATATAAAAATAAGAGTCCTACTGTTTTCAAATGGTCAGAGGATCCGAACAAGAAGTTTTCAGAAGGGAACTATAGTTACATTAAAAAATACTGTAAATCACTATTGATTAGAGAAATGCAAATTAAAACAAATTTGAAATTATACCTATCAGATTGGCTACCACGACAGAAAAAGAAAATAATAAATGTTGGAGGGAATGTGGGAAAATTGGGACACTAATGCACTCTTGGTAGAGTTGTGAACTAGTCCAATCATTCTAGAGCACAATTTGAAACTATGGCCAAAGAACTATAAAGCTGTGAGTGCCCTTTGACCCAGCAATTCCACCTCTAGATCTGTATCCCAAAGAGGTTAAAAAGTGAGGCAAGGAAAGGATGTATTTGTTCAAAAATATTTATAGCAACTCCTTTTGTGGCAGCAAAGAATTGTACATCTTGGAGGTACTCATCAGTAGGAGTATGGCTGGACAAATTTTTTGTAAATGATTGTGATAGAATACTACTATGCTATAAGAAATAATGAGCATGATGATTTCAGGAAAAAAAAACAGTAAAACTTAAAAATTGATATAAAGTGAAGTGAGCAGAACCAGAAGACCATTCTACATAGAAACAGAAATACTATAAGGAGAACAAAAGGAGTCATTAAAAATAGGGAAAATTTTCTAGAATTTGGGGTATAATAGGAAGAAGAGATTGCGTTCTGTTCAGAATATCCTAAATGAGATCTATAAGCACCCAATAGTGTTTGGTCTATATAAAAACAACAACAAACCAAGAGGACAAAGAATTACAATTATTCTGACTATAATTTTCAAATGGATAGTTCATACAACTGATACATCAATATATATGTATACATGCATGAATAAACATATACATATATGTACATAATACATATAAAAGTATGTGTATACACCTTTGTGTAGTACAAAGCATGGCTGTGTGTCCTCTTACAGGAAACATAAATACATCTATCTTAAACAAATGCTACAATGATCTGGCAACAGAATTGAACACTAGGAGGAGAAGAGATTGGGTTGCATTTCAGAAATAATTTAATTATTTTTAAAAATTCCAAGCTTCTTCCTGAAACAAAGAATTCATCATTTTAATGTCAAGATTCTTCACAAAAAGAAGCATAATTGTGGGTTATATACCGTTCTTTCTTAATTCTAGTGGCTTCTCTCTGTCGATTATTTCCAATTTACCCTTTACATAGTTTATTTGTATGCAGTTGTATTTATGTTTTCTCCTTGATCAGACTGTAAACTCCTTAAAATCAAAAGTTTTCTTTTTCCTTGCTTTGTATTGCCAGAATTTAGCATAGTGCTTGGCACATGATAATAATTTGACATATATTTACTCACTGAGTGTTTGAGTCTAGGAAAAATTGTAGTTTATAGCCTCAGAGTTAGAGCTAAAAGACATTTAGGTTCTCACAAATATGAAAAATGGAGTGCTTGATAACCAAGTTATACTTTCTAAAAAAAAAAATTTCCTTGAGATTTGGATCCTGAAATCTTCAACATCTGTAGGAGAAGGACAATGAAAGATGGGAAGGTGATTGGGGACTGGAATTCACAATTAAACTGTTGTACATTTATAGAGATAAATTAATATGAAATCTACTGTCTTTCCCTTACCTCATCATTTGTTCTGTCAATATGTTGCTCACTGCATTATAATATGGGAATCTGGAGATGTATACCAATGCGTTTATGAAAGTAGAGAATTAGAAGTGTGATTCCCTAATTCTAAGTACATAGAATAGGACCCAACAGCTACCTCTGAATATAAACTGTGCTTCTGAAATTTTAACCCCACAGAACAGTTATATTCATCACAGATAGAATACAACTTCAACCTGGAAAGCAAAATTAACAAGAGCATGTATATATCCCTAGGTACCTTTTGATTGGATATAAGATAAAATCATATTCCTTTATATTTCCCCAAAGCTGGTTCATTAGATTTTCAGTTGTTGCCTTGTGCTAGTATTTCACTCTTCAAGCAGACAACCAAGCTAAGTGGATTTCCATAAACATAAGCCCTGTGGTCCCATAAGTTCATCATATTGATGTAAATTTTATATTCATCCCAGATATTTCTTCATACATCTAATCCCTCATGATTCAACCCCTCAATCCCAAGCAGATGTATCTGGGAAATATTCTCTGTTTTCATACATTTTCTGGTTGATTACATAACTACCATTGGCTAATCCATAACTCAGACAATCATTTCCAAACCAGGCTCTTAGTACAGCCTATTAATGTACAACTGGTGTTGATAATTTTCACAGAATTTTTAAAAAAATAGATGTTTTAAAGAATTAAATAAGAATGAAGAGATATTTCATTCAGTTGGTCACCTAATGACTATTTTACTGTTCTTTAAAAATAATTTGTGAGTTCATTATTTTATCTTAACCATTATCATAATTTAAATCAATTAAGAAGTGATAGAATAAGCATAATTGTACTGTTATAATTTTGAGGTCATAATGACAAAAACTGCAGGTGATTAAGTTTAAATTTTTAGTGGGTCTGACTACAAAACATTTTTTTTTTCCTCAGGACAAAATGACACCGGACTACATTTTTGTTTGGTCGTTTGTCTTTTTGGTGTTAGGTGACAAAGAAGATAGTCATTAACTCATTATGACTTCCTCTGTAACAAAGGAATGATTGGTTTCCTTCCCAAAGTTCTGGTGTAAATGACAACAAAAATGATGCATATATTCCTTGTCACATAAAAACAGAGACTTAAATAATCATTTTAAGGTTTATTCAAGATTTTTATATTCAGTCTTATTTGAGACTCACAACAATCTTAAGTAAGGTTATGCTACAAGCATTAATATAATCTCTATTTTATAGATGAGGTAAATAATGAGTCTCTTGGAGGTGCAATGAATTAACTAGCTCTCCATGATCGCACAGCAAATAAAAGTCAGGGGTAAGGATTAAATGCAGATCTACCTGAATTCAGGCTGTGCCCTTTATTCAACCCCCCCATAGGAACTTGATTCTTCCTTATGTTTGAACCATAACAAAATAATCTCAATCAAGAACTCCAAATACTCTTTTAAGCCACGAGAATTTAGTCATGGGAGAGTAGTCACATGGGATTCAGGAAATGATTCCATATTCAAATGAGTAGGTGATCTCATATCCATTACATCTATAATTGGCAGCATAAATAATTTGTGTAAAGTTACATAAATTGTATCATTTATAATTACATGGAAATTAAACAAAAAATTTAGAATTGGAATTATCATTATATATATGTATACATATATATGTAATAGACACAAATTGCTTTTTCTTCTCTTTTATTTCTAGTAGGAAAGTACTTGTTCTTGCACTTTGAAACATCTTTTTATTTCTTTCTTTTTTTTCTTGCAGGGCCAAAAAGTTAATTGTGTGCCCTCTATTTTCTATTTGCAGAGAGGAAACTATTGCAAAAGCTCATGATGCATTATTCAGGATGAAATATCATCTAAATTGTACATATAAATCTACTCTTTAGAATGGCTTAACTTTCTAGGATGTTATATACTACATCTTTTGAGAAAATAAGAAAATGGAAATGAGAAATGCACCTGTTGCTTGTATGGAACTTGGACATGTATTAACTTTCATCTTTTCTCATGTCTCATAACGTGACTTGATCATTAGAACTGGGTACCAGTAATCATTCTCTCTCTCCATCCAGTCAGTCTTGTCCTCCTGTTGTGTTGATGAATCTCGTATTCTTTTTATGGCATAAAAATGCTAAGGTAATGGCAATCTTATATACTATAATTAAAGGACAAAATTGTCCAACACAACAGCAAAGTAAATGTCCTTTTATGGGGAAAAATAAATGTCATATTTTATTATTTCAAAATGGCAAATGAGTCCTTCATTCTTACATGGGGCATGTCTCCTCTGCAACAAACAAAGCAATGCTTCTAATTTTGGATGACAGTAGCTTCTTAGAGGAAACAGATTACATGTATTTCAAAGTATATTTTTCTACATCTTGAATAGGTCTGTTTCAGGCAAAATAAATTACTCCTTATTTTCTGTGAATAGGTCAATGGGTCCTCCAATTAAAGATAATGTCCAATTTGTCCTTTAACATTCCCTCACAAAAAAATGTACAGGAAAGGATTGAAAAAGATAACAAAACAGAACAAAAAAGAACTTTTTCAGCCAAATCAGAATAGTATTTAGAAAATGACTCAACAGAGATGATTTATAAGGAATCTAAGAGAAAGATCGGAGATATATTGAATATCATTTTCTCTTTCTGAAATATTTTGTTGGGAATGAGAGAACACAGAAATTGAATGCTGAGTAATGAATGTGGTAACTGAGGCTTTATTTATATGTAACATTGACTTATCTAATTTGGTATTTTATGGTAAATTTATGATAAAACAATAAAAATGACTTAGGTTAATTTTGTACATACTGAAGAGTGAAGCTACTCAGAAATATTGAAATTGAACAAATGAAAAAGATAGAATAGTGAAGATGTCTTTAATGAATTCCAAGAGAGGTTCTATGGAAGAGTGGGAAGCACATGTGAATGGCAGAGTTAATTTTGCACAAGAATCTTAAATATCTCTGAAACTCAGTTTCCTAATCTTCAAACTATGAGAGTTAGATTAAATTATATTTAAGGTTATTTTTCAGAGTCAACTTGGGGTATTATATAAACAAAAACTAGCCTTGGAGTTAGAAAGGATCTGAGTTTAAGTCTTTCTCCAAAATCACTAGGTATATAACCATGGACAGGTTATTTAATCTCTTAGTATTTTAAGCAGCACCCTGAAGCTATAAATTAGATGTGATTCGCCATTCTGTTTGTAGGAAAAGTCATTTTTCAAGATTAATAAATAAAATTTAACAAAATAGAGTGGAAGTTCTGAGCTAACTGATTAATTAAGGAAAATATTGTTCTAATTTAATTAATTAACAAGTAGCCAAACTCAGTCCTTGATTATTTTAGAAATTGGAACGATGGGAATAAATATGGCAAACAGTCAAGTTACATATATGTGTGTGTGTGTGTGTGTGTGTGTGTGTGTGTGTATAGACTGAGAGCACAGAGTAAGTTGAATATGAAGGGATCATATCTAAAAAAATAAAATTAAGAGGTGAGAGAGGATTGTACTGGGAGAAGGAGAAAGGATTAGGGAGAATGGGGTAAATTATCTCACATAAAAGAGATAAGAAAAACCTTTTACAGTGGAGGGGAAGAGGGAGGAGGTGAGAGAGAATGAGAGAATCTTACTCTCATCACATTTGGCTTAAGGAGGGAATAACATATGCACTCAATTGGATATGGAAATCTATCTTACCCTACAGAAAAGTAGGGAGAAAGGGGATAAGAGATCAGGGGGATGATAGAGGGGAGGGCAGATTGGGGGAGGAGGTAATCAAAAACGAACCTTTTTTCATGAGGGACAGGGTCAAAGGAAAGAATAAATAAATGGGGGGATAGGATGGAGGGAAATATAGTTAGTCTTTCACAACATGACTCTTATGGAAGTGTTTTGCATGACTAAACATGTGTAACCTATATCAAATTGCTTGTCTTCTCAATAAAGGTGGTTAGGAAGAGAGAAAGGGAGAGAAATTGGAACTCAAAGTTTTCAAAATGAAAGTCAAAAATTGTTTTTTCATGCAACTCAGAAATAAGATATACAGGCAAAAGATTATGGAAATCTATCTCGTCCTAGAAGAAAATAGAAGGGCAAGGGGATAAGAGAAGGGAGGGGGTGATATAAGAGAGGGCAGATTAGGGGAAGGGGTATTCAGAATACATGCCATCTGGAGATGGGAGAGGGGAGACATGGGGAGAAAAGTTGGAAATCAAAATCTTCTGCAAGTTGAAAACTAAAAACAAACAAATGAATGAAAAAAAGAGAGAATAAAAATAAGGGAATCAGAAGAATATTGAAAATAGTTAAAGAATTAAAAGAAAGCAAGACATTTTGCTCAGTTAGTACTCTGTGAATTACCTGATCTGTTAGATTGTTCTAAAATATTTTTGGAGTGGGAGAATAACCAATGCTGACTAATTCCTCAGAATATGAATATGGAACCAACACACATAAAGGTGAGATTTTTTTTTGAAAATGAATTTAATGAGATGTCGTGAAAGTAAAAATGGTAAGATTTGAAATCTGATTACAAGTATTAGGATGAGTAGCAATTTTAGGAGAATAGGTAAATTTCTAGCCACAAGCATTAGAAGACCAAATCTTATACATAGGTTAGCAGACAGCTTCTTTTGTATATGTTCTGAGGAGTGGACTCCAATTATCCACTCTCTAACTACAACTAAATATACTAATGGCAGGGAACAATAATTGGTAACTGAGAAGAGCCAAAACCTAGTTCAATACTTCAGAAGGGACAGTTGACCTGTTGCATCACAAATAACTTTTTCTCCTATAAATAGAATTGTTCCAACTTCACCTTCTTCTTACATCATTCAGTAACTTCTCTTCAGTTTCACTCAATCTGTAAGTATCACCTATTCAATATTTTGGTAACTGTTATCTACTGACCTCCAGGATATATCCTTCCCAACCCCAGTTCAGGAACTGGCTCACAATCTTTCTGTCCTCCCAAACTTCTTTGTTAATAATATAAGATTTCAGCATAGATATGCATACAAGTACCATACACATGCATACAAATACCCCAACATCCTGGTTCCTCAACTTACTCCTTTCCCATGACCTCCACTCCATCTCATCTGCATAAGAGGTTGTCATATGCTTGATCTTTTCATCTCTCATAGATTCACTGCTTTCATGTTGAACTACTCTGAAATCCCCTTATCTGATGAGAATTGCCTGTCATTCCTCCTTTTCCTCTGCTTTACAACTCCAACCCATTATTTGTCTTCAACATGATCTCCAATTCTTCAATCTCTCAGTGATTTTTTTTTGGCCATGACCCAATGTACTGGCTACATTCTTCTCTCTTCACCATCTTGACCCCTTGGTGACACAATTCAACTCTCTATTCTTCTCTACTCTTGAGATTTTGGCCCTCTTCTGTTGCCAATCTTACCCTTCTAAATTTCAGCCTTAAATTATACATACCATCTCCTCCAAGTCACATGCTGCTAAAAGAAAGCAAATGATTATCTAATCATGAAACTGTACTTAGTGGGTTCATTACAAATTTACATTAAAATTACATTAAAAATCTCATCATTATGGCAACAAAATTATTTTACACCTCCCCAATTAATTTTCTATCACACTCACCACAGTAGCTCTTCCAAACTTTTCCATCTCTCCTCATATCTCCCATTTTTACCCCTCTTCATACTTCCCTTTGCTAAGAAATTTTCCTCACTGAAAAAGTTGAGGCTATCCATTGAGAACTCAATCTTCTTCCCTTCTCCTCATACCACATTACTCAGATGATTTCCCACACTATCTCCACCTTTAAACTTATTTTACATGAAGAGACGACCCCCCCCCATTTTTCCCGGAAGAAAATCCCTCTATATGTACAAATGATCACATTTCCTCCCTTCTCTGGTATGTTGCCTCTTACATCATCCCTACTCTTTAAACTACCTTCCATATCTCCCTATCTACTGGCTGCTTCCCAATAGCTTACAAGCATGCCTATCTCTTCCCCAACCTAAAAACAAAACAAACAAAAAACCTCACTAAACCTCCATTTCATCTGTCCATCCCTGCTAGCTCTTATCACAAATGTCTTCTTCATGTGACTAAATTCCTTGAGGCTAGCATTTATAATTTATACCTCCATGTTCTTTCATCTGACTCTTCTGAACTCTGTACAATCTGGATTCTGATTTCTTCATTCAACTGAAACTGTTTCCCAAATACAATGGTCCTTTTTAAATCCTCATCTCCTTGGCCTGTCAGCAGACTATGACACTATTAATAATGCTTGTGTAATTAATATTTTTGTCTTTACTTTTTCATGATATTATGCTATCCTGATTTGAGAATCCTTTGCTAGATCTATTTTTCAGGTGATATCCAGTAGGCATGCACATTCCCAAGGGCTCTATTCTGAACCCTCTTCTTTTCTCCCTCTTTCCTATTTCAGTTGTGAATATCATCAGCTCCCATGGATTCAATTAGCACTATGCTGATGATTCTCTGCTCTATTTATCCAGTCTTAACTGTTTTACCCTAAACTCTAGACTTCCATCTGTGTTCATTGCATATCTCAAATATGATATCCTGAAAGCATCTTAAACTCAACATGTCTAAAACCTTCAATCAAAACTCACTCTTATTTTTAACTTCCCTAATAAAATCAAAGGTCTCACCATCTTTCTAAACACCCAAGCTTAGGATGACACCTGAGTGTTATCCTTAAAGTCTCATTCTCTTTCATTTCCCATATCCAATCACCTATTGCCAATTCCTGTCAATTTTTTCTGTATTATATCTCTGGTATATGCCCATGTCCTTCCTCAGTTGCTATAATTACCCAAGAACAAACCCGTCACCTAACCTAGTGTATTCTCTGCAACCTAAAATCTTAGAGAGCTGCCTATATCAATGTATAGGGAACTTAAGTGTCTTGCCACATAGTGTCAGACATGAGACTTGATCTTGAGTTCTCTTAAGTTTAAGAGGCACTCTCCATTCATGATGTTCAGCTGCCATTCTTTATCAATGGAAATGACATTAAAGGAAATACATTCCCATATGCTTTGTTGTGCACTTTAAGGATCAATGGACCTTATTATCTGACATTGGGCTGAAATACACTACTCTCTTTTTAAAAATATACATTCCTTGAAAACAGGGATTCTCCTGCTTTTCTATTTCTATCAGGACAGGTACACTAATATATGGTTAGAATTGAGAATTGGCCCAATCATTTTGCAAAACAATTGTGAATTATACTAAAATGGTTATTAAATTTTCTGAACTTTTTTACCCAGCAATCCTTTGACTAGGGATGCACCTCTAAGTAGTACAAAGTCAAAAAATAAATGATCTATATATACAAAAACAGTCATAGCAGCACTTTTTAGTTTGACAAGGACCAGAAAATAAAATCACTGTTCATCATTTGGGAAGTGGAAAAACAAAACATTGTACAGGAAAGTAATATGATATTCCTGTGGTATAAGAAATGATTGTGAAGAATTTAGAGAATTATGAAATTTTATTATAATCAATGAAGAATTAAAGTGGCTTCTAAAATGTGATATATACAATCACTTCAATAATGCAAATGAAAAGAACAAGCACTACAAAACACACAAATACACACATACACACACAGAGAAGAGTGCTGTATAATCATCACAGCCAGGTTAGAAGTTTGTCAAAAGTATAACTCTTTGCTTTCAGTCAAGGTGAAAGATGACAGGCACAGAAAATTGCACAGACTTTTATTTTTGGCCAATGTGTTGGTTAAGTATCCTTAACTGGTTTCTCTCTTTCTTATACACACACACACACACACACACACACACACACACACATATATGCATACATATATATATATACACACACACATACACATATGTGTGTAGACCTATGCATACATGTAGTTCTATGTATATATGCTTACATATTTGTGCACATATAAACACAAGCATACACACATGTGTATGTGCATGCATATATAAATACATATGTGTATAAGTGTATATGTATATTCATATACATAGTGCTGGAAGGAGTTTCTTTGCCAAGAATTGCCCATATCAATTAAACCATAAGTAAAGATTATTTTTTTATAAATTCCAGGAACTGCTGTAATTAAATGTGTGCTGTATCTGGAGTCAGAAGACCAGGGTTTGAATTCTGCTTCTGCTATTTCCTAGCTCTGTGACATTGGACAGTCATAAAACCTACATAAATCTGTTTCCTCACCTGTAAAATGAGATGGTTGGACTAGATGAGGAATTTTTGAGCTCTAAATCTATGACATCATGAATTTTTAGGTTGTAGGATACAAAGACTAAATAAAAACATTCCTTTCCATCAAGTAACTTGCCAATTGAGGACTAAGTAATGAGCAATACATCTTACTATTTAAGACCTTTAACCCAATACTTTTAAGTGGATCTGACAACCTTTTCTTGTATTCTTGTTAACATTGACATAAAATAATACTCATAGATCTTGGCACTTTTGAGCTGAAACTCGTTCATTTTGCAGAGGTGGCACCATAGAGTAGAGGCCTCAGAGCAAGTAAGTTGTGAATTGTGTAAGGCCATTTAGCACTATCACAGAAATAGGAGTAAAAATTATATTTATTAATAGTTCATTTAAATGGTCTTTCTACTATACAATATTTCATTTATTTGCTACCTCTAAATATTAAATTATTAAATATATATATATATATATATACGTATATATATATATTTACATCAAGGCATTCTTTGTTCTATTATAGTCAATTGGCTAAAAGTGGGGGAGTATCTGGTGGGCAAATTTCTGTTTTCTGAATTAGGTCTTAAATGAAGAGAAATGAAACACAAAGCCCACTCTGGTGATGAAATAATGATGACTTAAAGAAAGGAGAACATTTGTCAACATAGGTGAAGACAGAAGGGAACAAGAAGCAATGTCTCCTTTAAAAGAAAACAGAAGTTAAAAATAAATTTAATTTAAAAAATTAACAAATAAAACAAAAATTTGTCCAATATACCATATAAATGCTATAGGTTTTTCCAGTTGTACAGATCTACCCGCTGAAAGCTCACACTGGGTCCAGATTATTTACAAATGCAGGTCACTATCTAAATTCCATCTTGGAATGACTCAGTAACACTTGAAGTTGCTACAAACTTTGGTGCTTTTAAATTATAGAATATTCTTTAGCTTTTAAAAGTGTAAATTATTTTATTAGTTTTCCATCAATGACTCATATTTCTTTGGCCTAGAATTTTTAAAACTCCTTTTCATCTCTATTCCATTCTCAAGTGTATAGATTGGCCTTTTAGCTAACACAGTCCTTCCTTTGGCTCAGTTCCATGAAATCACCCTCTACAAAAGTCCTTACTGTTATCAGAGTTTACTGTCTCATAAATTCAGAAGATTTACTTCACAGAAATGTTGTCGTTGCTTCATGCTTTTGCAAAATCTCCAATAAATGATTTTATTAATAATTCACTCCTTCTGAAAAAACTATGAGCATGGACTTCAATTTTAGGGCTCATTTCAACTCTTCTAATCTCAGTTTCATTTATGCCAAATCAGGAATGATACTTCATTAAAGCAAGCTCGCTGGTAGGGAAGTTGTCAAAATTAATGAAGGCTATATTTCTAATGCTTTACACTTCTGGACGAACATATTCATATCAGTATTTTGTTATGTTTGATAGAACTATTTGTTACTTGATTCTTTAAATTCTGTCCCAATCTGTGATTTAAGGTCTAAGGAAATTTCTGGTGTGGAAATTTTCTCCATCCATTAATATTAGCTCTTCCTCCTAAATTCATATGTTTAAAGGGTTGTCTCGGACACTGCACAGTCAAGTGTCTCAGAGTCAAGATTTGAACCCAAGTCTTCTTGACTCCAAGGCCATTACAACATATTCTCCCTTCCCAATTTTTTGCATACACTTTTGAAAAAATAGACTGCTTTTATTGAGTTATTAGATATTGTTACCAAGAATAGGCTTGTACAACTTGTGGCCAACCAGTCCTCAGCTGCTTGTAGCAGGCAATATGATTTCCTCTATATACAAAGGATGTTTTCCTCTACATTTTTGTAAGCCATCCAAACTCCTTTGCACTCTGCAAGTGGCCAAAGGGCCTTAAGTGGCTAGCAGGACACAAGTTATGCAGGCCTGATCTAGAGGAACATCTAATTGCTAGTTTTCAAAAAATTAAATATGTATTTCATATGCATGTATAGAATATATACACATGTGCACATATATTCACTTTTGAAATATGTTTATTCAGTATGGTTATATTGGATATATACATATATTTGTGTGTGTGTGTGTATGTGTATGTGTGTGTGTGTATGTATATATGTATTCCATTTTAAAACTACAACCATAATTCTTTCAGGAGTTTCCATCATTTAGTTATTAATGAGCAATGTGGATAAATGCAGAAGGTGGGAAAAGACTTGTTTCTCTTTTTTTTCTTTTTTAAAATTAGAATCTAATAATCCTATATTTGGTGTGGACAGCACAGTGAAATAGAGAATTTGCAATTATCCACTTATTTTCAATCTTGCCATCAGTCAAAAGAGCTAATTAAAACCAAACAAAAACTGCTTCAGGGACTAATTTAACCTGACCTCTCCATAGTAATCAAATAATTACGATAATTAGCAAAACTTCCTTTTCACTTTGTTTTCTGAGGCATCACCTGACATAATGACTTTTTGTCCAATCAATGTTGATGTTGACAATGAAAATTCTGAATATTCTGCGCTCTTTAAGGACAGAGACTATGTCTTCTTTACTATTGTCTATCTAAGGAAGAAATTCAGTTTAGTATAAACAGTAAAGACTTAATAAACCTTTGTTGAATTTATTTTTTTGAATCAACATCATATAAAGTCTTCAAATTACCTAGTATTTTGCGTACACAAAAAGGTGTTTGGGGCTATTCTCTTTTGAAATTATTAGAAGTCATTTCTATCATCATCACCTCCATCAACCTGTTTTACTGACTTACTGTGTTGTCCACAAAAATCAAATTAGAATTTTTAAATATTTTTGCTTGTTTCCTTATTTTATCTTTTTTATAGTCTGATATTTTATATCAGAATTTCTTCATTTTTCTACCTTTTTGTGCCTCTTCTTGGCTTTATAGTTTGTGATCTTTGTTTTCATTTCAACTTTCGTCCTTGATCTCTTGCTCTTTCATCTTTTCTCTTGTATTCCCAGTGACTTTTTTATGGTTTCTTTCCTTCTTTTACTCTTCCCCCATCAAATGCTATCTAGATCCATGAAGCTAAGCACCCTTCACCTTCCTGAGTTGGGGAGTGTGGACTCCCAGACCAGGATCCTCCCCTGAGTAAATTTAGGGAATCAGAGAATTTGACACAGTTGGGTTTCCAATCTCTTTTTCCTTAAAGAGAATCTTGTTTCCCTCTAGTCTTGCTGTTGTTCTGTCAATGTTTTTGGCTCTTCCTCTAGTTTCCCACTCCTTTGGATAAATAAGCAGAGTCATGGTCTGCCACTGCTTTTGGAGTCAGGGGAGATTCAAACTAAATCATTCAATAATCAAGAAACATTTTGCTGTTTGCACAGTGCCTGGCTGTACTAAATAAAAGCCCCTGAGATAAATGCGTGTGGACAGCTACGTCACTTTTCATGGGGAAGCTGAGCAGCAAATCCAATTCATGGGCTTTGAAGAAACAGACAAGATTTCTAGACATGACTGTCCCTTGTATGTGAAGAGAACTGGAGGGTGGAGTCACTGATTATGAGCTCTAACTACTTAAATTCTCTGATTCTACATCATATTTCCCCCCATATTTGACCCCAACAATTTTTCTTTCTCTCCTACCACACTCTTCATTAAATTCAATAAATATTTATTAAGTACTTACTATGTGCAACACATCATGCTAAGCACTGGGAATACAAAAAGAAAGACAGTCCATGTACCCATGGGATTTACAACCCAATGGGAAAAGATAACAAGCAGAGAGAAGCTAGAAAGCAGTGGGGTGGTGACACTAGGAGGAACATAAGACACAGGGACATCTGTCAAGTTGAAACTAAGAGGAGCTGCAAATAAAAAGTGGAATGAGTTGCCAAGTTCAGGTTCTGCCCTCTTTAAAGGAAACCTTTGGGTGGAATTAATACTCCAACCTCTAGCTCTCCAATTAGAGACAAGAGGTTGAAGGAGGTGGAGGCTGAAGGAGGATTCTTTAGGAATTTCCTCTTAGGCTTCTGATAAGACCAGCTTGTCCCTCGAACTTTCCCTGCACCAAAACCCAAAAACAAGTGAAGAAAAAATCTAGATTGACCCCGGATTCTCTGATTCAGCTTCCTTGTCTGGAGGGCATAAAAAGTCTGAACTCTAAGTGTCTCTTTGATGTGGTAGATTCCTGAGACCATGAAAGCTATCACACCCTGTGAGAATGGAACAGACTTCTTTCCTGATGGAGGTGGGGAAATGGTGTGCATCCAGAGAGATTAAGTGCCACTATATCTTTGATGTGTATTTTTGCTGTGTTTGGGTGATGTATGTTTCCTTTGTTTAATGACTCACAAGTTGAACTAAGCCAGAAATTGCTGGCTTTAGAGCCATGGCTACAACAGCTTCTCTTATTCGGTAAGTTTTTTTCTTCATTATGTCTGTTACTTTTTGTGTTTATTTGTAATTCCAGTTTCTATTCTTTGTTTAATATTTTATATTCCAGACCATCCCTTCTCCTCTCTTGGATCAGTTGTATAGCCCTTCTTTGGTCCTTTCCTGACTTTAATCTCAGTGCCGCTGCCACTAATCATCCAGACAGAATGTTCTGACTCCATCCCTGGCATCTATCTGAGACTATGGTGCCCTATTGGTTCTGTATGAAGCCAGAGTTGTGTCTAATTTGTGTGACTCACTCAATCAGAAGTTGATTTTATTCATGAGTGTGCCTAGACAGGCAGCAGAGAGATGACAGAGGTTATGGTTGTCTCAGTCTTCCAACACAGACTTCCTGGTACTGTTCCCCAAGTGTTCTGCAGACCTTATTTGCTTCTTTTAATTTCCATGCTTCAAAGAGTTCATCATTAGGCTGGGGAGTGAATTGTAAAGATTAAATCTTTCCTTGCTTCTGTTTTTATAAAACAGAATTGTATCTGCCTTCAGGTCCCTAAATATTGAAGCTTGAGGTGGCTTATTAAACCCTCACCCCTGCTCATGCTGTTTAAGGTGCTGGTTGGTTGATTTTAGATCCATTTGTCAGGGCTCTTGCTGGTTTCTCTGATGTAACTTCCCACTCTGGCTCCCTTCAACAGCCCATTTACCTGTACTCATGGTGAAGTTCCTGTCAAGGATATTCTCCAAGGCTTCTAGCGGATTTGCCTGAGTTAATTCTATTACATGACCTCTATCCCTACTTTTATCACCTTCCAAGTTTATTTGTACATGGGCTCATTTCTTTAGTGAGTCTACTCTTCCTCTTTCTCCTGGATTGTGACTTTTTCTGGGGTGAAGGGGGCAGTTCTGGATTTAATGGAGAAACATTTTTTTTCCATTTTTCTTTAGCAATTGTCCTTCTGGAATCATGTTTTCAAATATTTGCTGGTGTTTTTGCAGGATATCTTATCTTCTCTATGACATTTCAAATCACAATCTTAAATAAAAGAAGTCTTTGTTTCACGGACTATATTTAATGGCTATTCTGGGCACTTTTGTGGATGACTTCAATAGTTGTGGACTTCACAATACTTAGACCTTACAGAAGATAATAAAGAGTACTAAAACATTCTAAGATAAGACAATATCTCATTACTTCTGCTTGAATACATAGAAGAAATCCTTTCTGGGCAAGTTTTTTTTTTCTTGCAAATAAGAGAAAATAAATTTAGTAATTAATCACTATTAATGGAATATTTAAAGTTTTTTTGAATTTTTAAATTGTTTCTTGTATGTTTATCTCCTCAGTAGATCAGAAAATATCCTTATACATTTTGAATTAACAGTTTTTTAGTACCACACAGTGCCTGGAACAATGCCATGTATTAAAATATTTTTAATAAATTAAGAATTTTCTATGCTGATTAGTTTCCCAAGCATTGTGCTGTCATCTGTTTAGCTAGTTAATATACTGAATTCAATATTAAAAACTTTAGACCACAAGTCAAGAGATCTTGGTCATGACCTGACCCTAAAACCTACTTCTCTGATCTTTAGTATCTTCATCTATAAAATAAAAGGAAGAGATTTGACAGCTGCTAAAGTATCTTCCAATTCTAAAACTCTATGATTCTCTTATTTACAAGGAATAACTTGCTTGGTAGGCAAACAAGGCCATTCATAAATTCATGTAATAGAAAAAGAAAAGATTAAAAAACGTGTAAGAGACTTATTCTTCTCTTCTCTTCTAATTATCAACATCTTGACAACAGGAACAGAAAAAAAAAACATTGGCCCTCATTTTAAAGATTTTATTCTTTACATGTACAACAAAAATTTGCCAAGCCCTGTCTCTCCAAAATTTATATGTTAATCCCAATTTCTGCCAGATTTAAAAATCTGGCACATTTTTCTAAAACGAAGACACAATAAAAATCATTACAGAATAAATTCAAGTTGTTAGTTGACCTATTCTCTATTCTCTTGCTAATTTCTCATTTGAAAGCAAAATAATCCCTAGCAAATTATCTTTCAACATATTTGCAGTATGCCTTTATATGCTAGCCTACGTAATAACCAGCATTTATGTGATGTTTTGCATACTAACTTCCTAAACTATTTAATTTTAGCCTTACAATGAACCTGTATTGTAGATTGAGGTATATCATTCCCATTTTACAGATGAGGGAGTGATGCCTCAAGGAAAGTTAAATTACTTATCCGTGCCTGTTAGAAGCAGGGCTATGCTGGTGAAAGGTTAGCACCTGGCTCTTTAAGAAAAAAAAAATGTGCATACAACACACTTTTAAATTTAATTCGCACTAATTCGCACTAATTCGCACATCACTTTTCTCAGTTTCAACAATCAACAAAATAATAAAGAAAGCATTGATTTGCATTTGCTAATTATGTAATTGCACATGCTAAAAAATTAATAAGTGACTTTCAGAAGCCAATTTAAGCTGGCTCCAGACAACCCTGGAGAGGTGGTAGACAAACTCAGTTCTTCTGGATTCAATGTCTAGCTCATCTATGAACCACTAAAAGCTACTCAATATGAACATGTGCACATACATTCTCATCACACCACACCACATCATTAAGAACAACCAAAGGTTAGGAGAGGAAGAGCTGAAGCAGCTCATAGCCTGAGAGCTAATAATGCCCCCAGAACAGGGAACTGTCATGGTGACAAAAGGAGCAGAGGTCTTCAAACAAATGAAAGTGGTCTATTTTTTGTCATATCACAAATAGTTTTCTTCTCCAAAATGAAGCAAATGGCAAGGTATTCTTTTTGTAAAAGATATTCCAGAGGGCAGAATAAATAGTGATCCAGAAACTCCAAACTAATTCATATACTAGAGAGAACCACATAGGTATTATTTGATTCACTACATCCTTCCATTGTTTGTACCAACCCTCAAGAATGAATCTAGCAGAAGCAAGGAAGATGATATGTTTTGTTCAAGAAGATATCTAATTCTCTTTTTTTTCCCTTTAGCTAAAGTTAAGCTTACAGAATTTCAACATTAAAACACTCAAATTATTTTAACATTGACAGAATATTAGGAATGAAATTCCTTTTCAATGTTAAATTTTTTGAAGATCTTTGAAAAAATAATCTCAGTATAGATTGAATGAGTTGGTTTTGAAGAAATATCTTTAACACTAGTACATAAATTGTACTGAGTTTCACTGCACTTTTGCTACAAAGATATATGGTTGTTTACTTAATTCTGATTTAAGGTTATCTATTTTCATCTTGGCATGGACTGAGAAGCCATCAGTCTTCTGTCAGTATTCATAATATAAGTCATTCAGCTCTAAAAGACAAACCAATCACAGCAGCTTTTCTGATTGCAAGACGTTAATTGAAAATGGTCAATTATTTCTGAATTTAAAGAGGGTGTAATATAATCCAATAAAGGTTTCAATGGGTCTATATCAAACATTTTAATTAACCAGAAAGCTTAAAAGATTCATGCAAGAAGTATTTAAAATTTGACCAGTGGGTTACCAAATATGGAATACCTCAAAGTTTCTTATAAATTACATTCAAATAGCTAATAGAATCTAGGAATAAATTGATTGTTGGTTTAATTGCATATATAAGCTACACTTAGTAATTCAAAAATATTTAGCTTCATTCATGAAAAGTATGACATTTAGCTGAGGTATTTTATTATACAATTCAGTTTATATTTGTTTTTTTTTCCAAAGTGAATTTGTTACACTTATATAACCAATTCAGTTCAACATTGATGAAGTGCCTACTAGTGGAAGGAATTTGAGTTATAAAGGGGATAAATATATAGATAACATAATGAAACAGTCTCAAATCTCAAGAAGAATAGCTTATTTTAATTTCCAACAAAAGTATTTTGAAAATATCCAATAAAGCATTATATTTAACACATTACTTTTTGTTGTTTGCTTTTTTGGTAAGGCAATTGGGGTTAAATGATTTGCCCAGGTTCATGCAGCTAGTAAGTATCAAGTATCTGAGGCTGGATTTGAACTCAAGTCCTCCTGAGTCCTTCCAAGGCTGTATCTCTATCCACTGCACCACCTAGCTGCTCCTAATATGTTAAATTTTAAAGGAATTATAAATTACGGAGAATAGTTCTTAGGAAATAGGCTTACCTTTAAATTTAACAATAATAAATAAGCATTTAAAATGTGCAGTTGCTTTTTTTTTTACATTTGTTGATTGTCAGAACACCAAATGAAAAAACTTCAAGATATTTGTAGGGATCAAGGAAGAAACCAGTGGATAGAGGAAAAAAAATGACAGGGATATACCTGTCATTTCACTGAATCTCTCTCAGAATCAGAAATAAAAAGTACCTATATTGCAAGATTTTCTGAGCATCAGATCAAATGAGATAAGATGTGTAAACCATCATCAGAGGGAGAAGAAGCACTCTTAATTCTGTGTTCTTTGGGAAATCCCATGTTTCCTTGTTTTAAATAATGCTACTTTCAGATATAATATCATGTGATAAAGCATATTAAAATGGATCTTCTATGGTTAAGTTGTGTAATTGTTGTTGTTGTTTTCTTTTTTTTCCTTGATTGGTGTTATACTTTTTCAAAGGTTATTCCTAAGTCTCCTGATAGAATCAGTTGACTCGTGACATGTTCTGTCAAATGTGATGTTGCTAATTTTTCCTTATTTTCTTCAGTACTAGTGTGAATCAAATTTGAGCATAGTAACTTAAAAATATTGCTGTAGTTACCTCCTCTGAGGAATTTATTTAAAATTTTATATCTCATTATTGTTTAATGATCTCTGTGTAACATTTTCTTTCTTTGCTTCATCCCAAACAGGTTTATTTGTTAGGATAAGAGTCATTCCATTATATATGTATATATGTGTATATGTATATGTATATATGTATATGTATGTGTATATGTATGTGTATGTACGTGTGTTTATATGTGTACACATGTGCATATATACACATATGCACATGTGCATATATGTGTATTTATATATAAATATGTATGTAGAGTGTTTAAATAAAATTCACTGCTCACTTTGGAGCAAAATTCATTGCATTTCTCTATTTCAGCTAAACATTTTTTCATTTGGATTTTGGAATAAATATAAATGGTTTGGGCAAATATTCCAACAAGAAATCTGAAAGGATTATCTTCTACCATGGAAGATACATACCTTATATTCTGAAGAGGAAGAGAAAGAAAGACAGAGTTTAAATTTGTTCTTTGGCAATATATTCAACACTCTAGAACAATTACAATATTCATATAAGTTATTTTTATAGAAACAATAACAATGCTACCAAAAGAGGAATGTGTTGTTGCTAAATGATGACATAAGCATCATTTCAATAAAATTATAAGTTTGAATAATATGCTCTTTTTGTAGTACTAATACCTACAGGTGCTATTTGGAGTCTTTATTTAATAAAGCAACAGAAAATATTTTAAAATTGTATTTCCTTATCTTGTGTTATCTTCAAAATGAATTGCTATAAACTTAATATTAATTCACAATACAGCTAATAGGCCTACTTTAGCCTTTAACTGTAACCAGTTACAGTTGAATAAATACCAATGAATAAAATGATTTCCAAATAATATCTCATATCTCAAATATGTACTGAACGTTTTATTAGAAATGACAAAAGAGAAAAATGATCAGTCTTCTAAAAATTTATGAGGACTTTATTTCTTCATCGGTTTACATTTTCTCTAAAATGAGACCATTTTACATTTTAACACTATAAAGATAGAATTAAGGTTTTTGAAATGTAAAGTATCCCTAATATCTGGCTAACATATGATGTTATGTGGAGGCTATCCTTAATATATAAATTAACCAGCATTTATTAAGCACTTATTATTTGCTCAGCATTGTGTTGAGCACTGAAGATAGAAAGAAAAGCAAAAGACAATCCCCGCTTTCAGTATAATGGAGGAGACAACATGCAAATAACTACATACAAACAAGCTATCTAAAGGACCAATGTGACATTATCAACTGAGGAATTTGGAAAGGCTTTATGTATAAGAGATTTTAGCTGGGACTTGAAAGAAGGCAGGGAATACAAGAAAAAGAGATGAAGAGAGAATTTATGTAACAGGGAGTAGCATTGAAAAATCCTAGAATCAGGGGATTTAGTATCTTGTTCAAAGAATAACAACAATACCAATATCACTGGATTGAAGAGTGTATGAGATCTCTTTGAAGGTCAGAGACAAGATAGCAGAGTAAAGTAAGTACTTATCTGAGCTCTTCCAACACTCCCCTTCAAACAATGTCAAAATAAGGCCTCAAATCAAATTGTGGAGTAATAGAGCCAATAAAAGGTCAGAGAGACATATTTCCAGCATAAGACAAGTTAAGAGTTCACTGTGCCATAGGGGTGTAGGCCGTCCTGAAAGTCACATAGATGAAACACCAGTGATGGGATCATGTTAAAGGGACCTGGCAACTAGTCAGAAAGACGTTACAGCGGACACTATGTTAGCATTGCATTTAGTACTGGGTGATATTTTTAAACCCAATTGCATATACTCATTTCTGTTTTCATACATAGTTTAAGAATAGAGAAGATAACTTTGGTCAAGAGCATGTGGAAGCCCTGAGGGGCAACATCATCTTTAGACACGGGGGACCCAGGACCATGGGGAAAACTTCCACTTCTTGTCCAAGGGATTAGGGGCTCTGATGAACAGTATCTTTTCTGGTCCCAAGGGAATAGGGGACCTGAGCAAAAAGTATCTATTGCAACTATTGCAATCTTAAGGGATCAGAGTGAGGAACAGGGTAAAGGATCTTTGGGAAGAGTGTAGACCAGGAAAGCAAGACAAACCTTTCATCTGATCACAATACCGTGTAAGAATTAACATTTTCCAACCCTTCATAACTTGTTCTTACAATGGAAGTGTAAGAAAGACTGAAGTTTGTGTGAGTGTCACTCCTTCTCACACTAAGAATAGAGCCAATCTTTAGCTTGAAGTTCAAAATCAAGAAACAGGATGGGGAAATGAGCAAGCAACAACAACAGCAACAACAAACAAAAGAACCTCAATATAAAAATCTACTACAGTGACAGGGAAGATCAAAACATAAATGAAGTAAGACAACAAAGTCAAAATAACTACTAGCAGAGCCTCACAGAAAAATGTGAATTACATACAACCTCAACAAATTTCTGACAGAATTTAAAAAAGTATTTTCAAAATCAAATCAGAGTGGTAGAGGAAAAATAGGTAAAGAAATGAGAGCAAAGGAAGAAAATTAAGCAAAGACAATAGCTTTGTAAAACAGGGACCAAAAATACTGAAGGAAATAGCATTGTTAAAAACTGACTAAATTTAAAAAAAAGTTACAAAACTACACTGATGAAAATAACTCCCTAAAAATCAAAATTGCTCAAATGGAAAAATAAGTACAAAAGCCCGCTGAAGAAAATAATTCCTTAAAAATTACAATTGGACAAATGGAAGATAATCATTCCATGATACATCAGCAATGAAATAAAGTCAAAAGAATTTAAAAAAGTGTGAAAAACAGGAAAATATCTCATAAGAAAAATAACTGATCAGGAAAATATATCAAAAAAGTTAAGTTAAGAATTATTGGACTACCTGAAAACCGTGATCAGAATAAAATCCTAGACATCATATTTCAAGAAATTATCAAGGAAGACTACCAATAGGCTTGAACAGGAAAAAAAAAATAAGAAATTGAAAAAATTGAGGTTGACAGAGTAAAAGCAGTGAATTGATAGAGCTCTCCCCCAAACCCCTCCAAATACCTGTAAAAAATGGCTCCAGACAAATTCTAAAGCATCAGAACTCACAAAAAAACAGAGGGAAACAAATGTTCAGCCCAGGAAAACCTGGATGGTTAATCAGAAAGGTATATCGCACCAGGCAGGGAGAGGAACAGAGTTTGGTATGGATGCGCAAGCAAAACAGGCCTCAGTGAACCTGGAACAGCCCTCAGAGGACTGAATCACAGGCAGCTGTGGCAGTTTCCAGTCTTCTCAACTCATGGATGCCAAAGACAACTTAGAAGGTCAGTAGGAAAAGTCTGTGACCACTGTGAGAGAAAAGCTCTTGGTGCAGCTCTGGTGTGGAGGCTGATTCCTGAGCTGCTGGCTCGCAGACTAAAGGGGAATCAAGTGGCTAATCAGAGGAGGATTGCAGGGATCTCTTTGCTGGTGGTGAGGCAGGATTCTCTTGCTTTGCTTGTGCTTGGTATGGGTCACAGTTCTAGGTGTCAGTTATGAAGTGAGGAGGAGTGCTGGTGTGGTGGAGCTTGTAGTGATGGTACAGAGCTAATCCTCCTCACAGTTCCAGGGCAGAAAAGAGTGCTTCTGGTCACTCATAGACCATAACACATGTCAGGAAAAGGGTAAACACCTCACCCCTTGTCATTCCACCTTGGAAGAACTGAAAACTTACACATGCCTAGAAGTATCTCTGAAAACAGCTGCACAAAAGCTTGGGACAGTACATTCTCCATGCTGGAAGCAGTCTCCTGCCTTCACAAAGAATTTAAAACTAAAGTAATTGGCTGAGATCATGAGCAAGCAGCACCAAAAAAAAAAAAAGTCAGACTATAGAATCTCCTTTGGGGGCAAAGTAGATCAAAATATACACCAGAAGAAGACAACAAAGTCAAAGCTCCTACAACCAAAGCCTCCAAGAAAAGTATGAGTTGGTCCCAGGTCATGGAAGAGCTCAAAAAGAATTTTGAGAAGCAAGTAAGATAAGTAGAGGAAAAACTGGGAAAGAAATGAGGGTGATGCAAGAAAATCATGAAAAACAAGTCAACAGCTTGCTAAATGAGACCCCCCCAGAAAAATCCTGGAGAAAATAACACCTTAAACAAATAGCCTAACCCAAATGGCAAAAGAGATCCAAAAAGCCAATGAGGAGAAGAAAGCCTTAAAGAGCAAATTTGGCAAATGGAAAAAGAAGCCCAAAACTTACTTAAGAAAATTCTTCCTTAAAAATTAGAATGGAGCAGTTGGAAGTTAGTGACTTTATGAGAAATCAAGACACTGTCAAACAAAACCAAAAAAAAAAAGAAAGAAAGAAAAGAATGTGAAATATTTCATTGGAAAAACAACTGACCTGAAAAATAGATCTAAGAGAGATAATTTAAAAATTATTGGACTACCTGAGGGCCATGATCAAAAAAAGAGCCTAGACATCATCTTTCAAGAAATGGTCAAGGTACTTCTGCTTCCGGAAGCCAAGATGGTGGAGTGAAAAGGTAGTCGCTCTCACTCTCCTCTATCAACCTCTGAAAACCAGAAAATAACACCCAGAAAAAAAAAAACCCTGGATTGTAGCAGCCCAGCAAACGGGTCTCCCAGGGCCTCAGCAACAATAAGGGAAGCAGAACTACAAAGGGCCCCAGGTGGACAAGTACCCTGCGGCATTCATCTGAATGGAGGTGAAGAAAACAACCTAAAGGCTTCCTAAAGCCTCAGTCTTGCTGATTCCAACCCAATACCAGGTGAGCTGTAGGAGCCCTGAAACCTCCAATTGTGAAGAAATCCTGAAGCCCAGGTGGTTCAGCAGGCAAACACCAACACCTGGACCTCTGAGTGCCTCAGTGACAGCAGAGGGAACCGGTGGAAACCAGCTCAGAAAACCACCAGGAGCCTCGGCACTCCACTGCAAAGGAATCTCCCGGTGCATTAGCAGAAAGGAGGGAGACAACACTGCAAGGGGCCCCAGGCAGATAAACACCCTGCAACAGCCATCTAAAAGAAGCTGAAGAAAGCTAAAGGAAAGGAAAAGCAGGCAACCTAGAATTGCCTGAAAGTTCCAGCCTTGCTGATTCCAGCCCAATACAAGGTAAGGCGCCAGAAACCTACAGCCTCCAATTCCCAGCATAAAAGGCCCCAGCACACAAAGCCAGTGACCAAGACCTAGGCTCCCAACACAAGAAGCTTGGGTCAGTACCCTCTGTTCCCCAGCAGGAGAGCTCAATCTCTTTAAAGGCCAGGGAATAAAGAAACATCATGAGTAAAAAGAAACGTACCATAGATTCATATTATGAGAAGAGTGAAGATCAAGACAGAAATTCTGAAGAGGACAACATTGTCAACAAACACACATCTGCAACAACAAAAGGGAATATGAACTGGTCTGAAGCCCAAAAAGCCTTCTTAGAAGAGCTCAAGAAGGATTTTGATAGTCAAATGAGAGAGGTAAAAGAGTCCTTCAAAAATACAATTGGCCAGTTGGAAAAAATATATGCTGAAGAAAACAAATCCCTAAAAAACACAATCGGCAAATTGAAGAAGGGAGGACAAAAACTAACAGAAGAGTACACTGAAGAAAACAAGTCCCTAAAAAACACAATTGGCCAGTTGAAGAAGGAAGTGCAAAAACTAACAGAAGAAAACAATCTGTTAAAAACTAGAATTGGACAAATGGAAACTAATGTCTCTATGAGAGAGCAAGAATCAGTCAAACAGAAACAAAAATAAAATGAAAAAATAGATGAAAATGTAAAACACCTCATCAGTAAAACAACCGACCTGGAAAATTGACTCAGGAGAGACAATTTAAAAATTATTGGGCTACCAGAAAATCATGATGAAAAAAAAAAAGAAATTATCAAGGAAAACTGCCCTGACATTTTAGAACCAGAGGGCAAAGTAGAAATTGAAAGAATCTACCAATCACCTCCTGAAAGAGATCCTCAAATGAAAACTAGGAATATTGTAGCCAAATTGCAGAGTTCGTAGGTCTGGGAGAAAATATTCTAAACAGCCAGAAAGAAACAGTTCAAGTATTGTGGAAACACAATCAGGATAACACAAAATTTGGCAGTTTCTACATTAAGGGACCACAGGGCTTGAGTATAATATTCTGGAGGTCAAAGGAGATAGGATTACAACCAAGAATAACCTACCCAGCAAAACTAAGTGTAATCCTTCAGGGGAAAATAATGAATATTCAGTGAAATAGAGGACTTTCAAGTATTCTAGATGAAAAGACTAGAGTTGAACAGAAAATTTGGCATTTAAATACAAAACCCAAGAGAAATATGAAGAGGTAAACAGGAAAGAGAAATCATAAAGGATTTATTAGGGTTCAACTGTTTACATTCCTGCATGGAAAGATGATATTTGTTATTTATGAGTTCTTTGTCAGTGTTGGGGTAGTTGGAGGGAAAAAAATTTATGTATGTTTATGGATAGATAGATAAATAGAGGGCATAGGATGAGTTGAGGGTGAAGGGGTGATATCTGGAGAATAGAACTAAGGAGCTGAGAGAGGATTGTATTGGAAGAGGGAGAAATGGACAGGTGGAATGGGGCAAATTATCTCACAGAGAGCAGATAAGAAAGGGCTTTTGCAGTGGAAGAGAAACAGGGGAAGGTGAGAGGGAATGAGTGAATCTCATTGGATTTGGCTTAGGGAGAGAATAATATGCACACTCAATTGCGTATGGAAATCTATCTTGCCCTGAAGGAAAATTGGAGGTGTAGGGGACAGGAGAGCAGGGCGATGATAGAAGGGAGGGCAAATTGGAGGGGGTGATTAGAAGCAGGCATTTCAGAGGAGGGATAGGGTCAAAGGAGAAAGAAGAATAGAGGGGGAGCAGGATCAGATTAAGGGAAATATACTTTTTTTTTTACAACATGACTACTTGGAGGTGTTTTGCATGATTACACATGTATAACCTGTATTGAGTTGCTTGCCTTTTTAAGTAGGGTGGGTAGGAAGAGAAGAAGAGAGAGAATTTGGAGCCCAAAGTTTTAAAAACAAATATTAAAAAAAATTGTTTTCACATGCAACTGGGAAATAAGATATACAGGAAATGGGGTATAGAAATCTATCCTGCCCTACAGGAAAATTGAAGGGAAGGAGATAAGAGAAGTGAGGGGGACATAGAAGGGAAGGCTGATTAGGAGAAAGAGGAAATGCATGCCATTTTGGACTGGGGAAGGGAAGAGATGGGGGAAAATTTGGAAGTCAAAATCTTGTGGAAGTGAATGTTGAAAACTAAAAATAAATAAATTAATAAAAAAGGAAAAGAAATTGAAAGAATGACTGAAAAAACCTGAAAGAGATCCCAAAAGGAAAATTCCAAAGAAAATTAGAGCTAAATTCTAGAATTTCCAAGTGAAAAAGCTGAAACTTCAGGCAACCAGAAAGAGGAACAGGCATAGTCAAGACACCACAAGACTTAGCTGACCTCGCTATGAAGAAGGAGCTTTTAATATGATATTCTGGAAGGCAAAAGAGTTGGGATTTCAACCAAAAATAACCTCCCGGCCAAAACTGAGCCTAATCATTCAAGGGAAAATGGGTATTTAATAAAGTGGAACACTTTCAAGCATTCCCAATGAAAAGACCAGAGCCATATAGAAAAATTATACTGGTTTGGGACCTAAACTCTCCCCTCTCAGAGCTAGATCAATCTAACCTTTAAAGAAATAGGAAAAAAGAAGTTAAGAAGGTGAATAAAATCTTAGAAAAGATAGATTTGATAGACCTCTGGAGAAAACTGAATGTAATAAAAAAATATATACCCTTTTTGTCAGCTGTACATGTCACCTTTACAAAAAGTGACCTTGTATTCAAGCACAAAAACTTTACCCCCAGATGCAGAAAAGCAGAACTATTAAATGCAACATTTTTTGACCATAATGCAATAAAATTTACATTTAATAAATTATATGGAAACAAATTAATCAGAAACTAAAGTAATCATAAAATATGAACAAGTCAAAGAATAAATCATCAAAGCAATTAATGATTTCACTAAAGAGTATAATGACATTGAGTACCCAAAGCAGTACTTATGACAAAATTTATTTATGTAAATGTGTACTTTGATAGCGAGAGAGAGAAAGAGAGAGAGAGAGAGAGAGAGAGAGAGAGAGAGAGAGATCGATCAATCCTTGGGCAAATCAAATCAAATATTTTAAAAGTAACAAATTAAAAATTCCCAATTAAACACCAAAATGGAAACTCCAAAAAGCAAAAAATATAAGAATGGAAATGAAATTATTAAAGTAATAAATAAATCAAAGAGGTGGTTTTATAAAAAAATTAAATGGATAAACCATTGCTTAACTTGATTTTAAAAAAGAAAAATAATAATATTGCTAGTATCAAAAATGAAAAAAAAAAGAATGAGGAGCATGAAATTAAAGCAATTATTAGAAGATATTTTGTCCAATTGTATGCCACTAAAACTCGTATTCAAAGTGAAATGGGTAAATATTTATAAGCATGTAAACTGCCCAGATTAACAGAAGAGGAAATAGAATATTTACATAAAACTAATATATAAATACAAGGAACAAGCCGTCAATGATCTCCTGAAGAAAGGCTCCACAGGACCAGATGGATTTATGAGTGAATTCTACCAAACATTTAAGGCTGCTTTAATCCCAGTGCTATATAAACTATATGAAAAACTATGTCAAGAAGGTCAAATTCCTTCTAGTACACAAAGACGGTTTTTGATACCTAAACTAGGGAGAAAAAAATAAAGAAAACTATAGACCAATTTTCTTTATGAATATCATTATAAAATATTAAATAAAATACTAGCAAGGAGATTACAATATATGACAAAGTTCATACACTATGACCAGGTAGGATTTATACCAGGAATGCAATGCTGGTTCAATATTAGGGGGTAATCAACATAATTGACCATATCAATAACAATAAGGAAAAAATCGTGTGATTATATTAATAAATGCAAAAAAAAAACTTTGATGAAATACAATGCATATTTGAATAAAAAAAACCCACTAGAGATCATAGGAATAAATAGAGACTTTCTATGGACATAAAGTAGAAGCCTTCCCAATAAGATCAATAGTGAAGTATGGATGTCCATTATCACCACTACTATTTAGTATCATACTAGAAAAGGTGCCTATAGGAAAAAGAGACACATAAGAAATTGAAGGAATAAAAACAGGCAATGAGGAAACAAAATTATCCCTCTTTGCAGATGATATGATGGTATACTTAAAGAACTTTAATGAATCAACTAAAAATAGTTGGGACAATTAACCACTTCAGCAAAGTTGCAGGAAATAAAATAAAACCACATAAATCATTAGCACTTCTATATATTATCAATGCAGTCCAGCAGCAAGAGATTCTTTTTAAAATAAGGGAAGGTAATACAAAAGATTCAGTAGTCTATCTACCAAGATAAACCCAGAAATTATATAAAGACAACCACAACACACTTTTCACACAAATAAAGATAGATCTAAGCAATTTGTAATAACCATTTTTCAAGATTTTGAGTTCTAAGTTCTCTCCCTTACTCTTCCATTCAAATATCCTTGAGAAGGCAAGAATTTGATATCTTTTTATATGTCATGCAAACAAAATTCCATATTATCAATGTTGAAGAAAAAAGCCAGAAAAATAAAACAAACAAAAAAAGTAAGAAAACAAAACAAAACTATGCTTCAATTTGCATTCAGAGTTCAGTTGTTCTTTCTCTGGAAGTGGATAACATTTCCCATCATGAGTCCTTTGGAATTGTCTTGGTTCATTGTCTTGATCAGAGTAGCTAAATGTTTCACAGTTGATCATTCTTATAATGTTATTACTATGTACAACGTTTTCCTAATTCCACTCACTTGACTTTGTAAGAATTCATATAAGTCTTCCTGAGTTTTTCTGAAACTGTTCTACTCATCATTTCTTATAGCATAATAATATTTTATCACAGTCATATAGCACAACTTGTTCAGCTATTCCCCAATTGACAAGAATTCCCTCCATGTACCTTTCTTTGCTACCAAATGAAACAAAAAAAATCATTTTTGTACAAATAGATCTTTTTTTATTCTGCCTTTTGTTGATCTCTTTGAGGTAGAGAACTAGTAGTGGTATTGCTGGGTCAAAGGGTATGCGTGGTCTTATAGCTCTTTGGATGTAGTTCCAAATTGTTCTCCAGAATGTTTGGACCAGTTCACATCTGCATCAATAATGCATCAGTGTGACTATTTTCTTCCATATCTCCTCCAGCATTTATGATTTTCCTTTTCTGCCATGTTAGTCAATCTGATAACTGTGAAGTGGTAGTTCAGAGTTTGTGTTTTAATTTGCATTTTTCTAATCATTAGTGATTTAGAACATTTTTTCATGTGACTATTGATAGCTTCTATTTTTTCATCTGAAAACTGCTTGTTCATAACGTCAGACCATTTACCAAATAGGGAATAGTCTCATTTTTTAAAGTAAATGTAGCTGATTTCCCAATATATCTGAGAAATGGGACCTTTATTAGAGGAACTTGCCATGATTTTCCCCTCAGTGCCTTTGTTCCTCCTAACTTTGGCTGTATTAGTTTATTTTCTGTAAGAACTTTTCTTTATTTTCACGTAATCAAAATTATCTGTTTTATATCCTATGATCCTCTCTATCTCTTATTTTGTCATAATCTCTACTCTTATTCATAGATATGACAGGTACATTTCCTATGTTCCAATAATTTGCTTGTGCTATCACCTTTTATGTCAAAATCATTAATCCATTTTGACCTTTTGTCAGTATACTCTGTGAGATGCAGTCTATGCCTAATTTCTGCCCAATTGCTTTCCAATTTTTCCAGCAATTTTTGTCCAATGTTGAGTTCATACCCTCAAAACTTAGATCTTTGGTTTTATCAAATACTAGATTACTGCAGTCATTCACTCTTATGTATCATGTACCTAATACGATCCACCACTCTACTTCTTACCCAGTATCAGAATTTTTTTTTAATGATTAACACTTTGTAGTATAGTTTAAATCTAGAACCATCAGGCCACCTTCTTTAACTTTTTTTTAATTGATCACTTTCATATTCTAGAGATTTTGTTCTTCCAAATGAATTTTGTTATTATTTTACCTAGTTCTGCAAAATAATTTGATGGTAGTTTAATTGGTGAATAAGTAAATTAACTTTGGTAGAATTAACATTTCACGATATTTGCTTAGTCTTCTCATGAATAATTAGTATTTCTCCTGTTGTTTAGATATGCCTTTATTTGTGTGAAATGCATTTTGTAATTTTGTTCATACAATCCCTGGGTTTATCTTGGAATATACAGGTTGCAGAATTAAGAGGAGAGTGAGAGTAAAGAAAGTGCAAGCATTGAATGTAGATATAGAGTTTATCTGGCCCAATAAAAGGGGAAACACAATATCAGGAATGGGTACACAAAGTGCAAGTTTGAGTGGGATGAGGAGAAATGTGCGTGTTTGCTCGCAGAAAGGATGAAGCCATTAGGTGAGGAGGGATTAAAGATAAGTGAAAGAGTCAGAGTGTCAGAGTGTCAGTGGGGGCAACCTGCTGAAGAAGATAGATTAGAATGGACTCACATTTGCATGTAGAGTAAATTGTCTTGGAAAAGCAAAAGTCTATCTCTTCATGTGAAACAATGATGAAGAAGATTGTGGCAGAAGGCATTTTAGTGTTGTGAAATGAGGAAGAAATGAAAAGAGGGAATTCTCTTAGGGAATATTATTATTTTTTAAAGTGAAATGTGAAGCAAAGTTTTCAGTTCATCTGGTGAAAAAGGGGTATGGGAGTGGGGAGTCTAAAGTTGTTTGAGGAGGGATGGAAAGGCTTAAAAAAGTTGTTCTCACAATTGAGTCAGTCATGGAGGTGTGAAATAAATGCTTTGTGAGGGCCCCACTGAGATTAAATAGCAAATTTATTTATTTATTATTATTAATTTATTTTTTTTATCAACAATCACTTCCACAAGCTTTTGAGTTTTAAGCTTTTGTCCCCCTCCTTCACCCCTCCCCCCAAGATGGCATGCAATCTGATATAGGCTATACATATACATTCCTATTAAATATATTTTCACATTAGTTATGTTGTAAGGAAGAATTAGCACCAATAGGAGGAACCACAAGAAAGAGAAAACAAAACAAAACAGGAGAAAAAATAGCAAATAGTGTGCTTTGTTTTGCATTGAAACTCCACAGTTCTTTCTTTGGATGTGGATAGCATTTTCCATCATGAGACCTTTGGAGATGTCTTAGATCCTTGCATTGCTGAGAAGGGCTAAATCTATCAATGTTAGTCATCACACAATGTGGCTGTTACTATGTACAATGTTCTCCTGGTTCTGCCCACTTCACTCAGCATCAGTCCCTACAAGTCTTTCCTCTTTCCAGGTTTTTTCTGAAATCTGCCTGCTCATTATTTTTTTCTTTCTTTTTTTTAAAGGCAATTGGGGTTAAGTGACTTGCCCAGGGTCACATAGCTAGTAAGTGTCAAGTGTTTGTCCTGTGGCCACATTGGACTCACATTCTCCTGACTTCAGGGTCAGTGCTCTATCCACTGCATGACCTTGCTGACCCCTGCCTTTGTTCTTATAACAGAATAGAATTCCATTACATTCATATATCACAACTTGTTCAGCCATTCCCCAACTAATGGGCATTTCCTCAATTTCCAATTCTTTGCCACCACAAAAAGAGCTGCTATAAATATTTTTTTTTGTGTGTGTGCATGTGGGTCCTTTTCCCATTTGTATGATCTTTTTGGGATACAGCCCTAGAAGTGCTATTGCAGGGTCAAACGTACATTTTTATAGCCCTTTGTCCATAGTTCCAAATTGCTCTCCAAAATGGTTGGATCATTGCACAACTCCACCAACAATGCATTAGTGTTCCAATTTTCCTACATCTTCTTCAACATTTATCATTTTCCTGTTTTGTCATGTTGGTCAATCTGATAGGTGTAATGTGGTACCTCAGAGTTGTTTTGATTTGCATTTCTCTAATCAATAGTGATTTAAGGCACTTTTTCATATGACTATAGATGGCTTTAATTTCTTCATCTAAGAACTGCCCATTTATATCCTTTGACCATTTATCACTTGGGGAAATTTGACTTATATTCTCTATACATTTTAGAAATGAGGCCTTTATCAGAGACCATGGTTCTCTCCCAATTTTCTACTTTCCTTCTAATCTTGGTTGTATTGGCTTTTTTGTGCAAATTTTTTTTCAATTTAATGTAATCAAAGTTGTCCATTTTGCATTTTGTAATGTTCTCTGTCTCCTGTTTGGTCATGAATTCTTCTGTTCCCCATAAATCTGATAGGTGAACTATTCCCTGCTCTGCCTGTTTGCTTACAGTATCAGCCTTTATATCTAAATCATGAACCCATTTGGACTTTATTTTGGTCTGTGGTGTGAGATTTTCATCTATGCCTAGTTACTGCCATCCTTTTTTCCAATTTTCCTACCAGTTTTTGTCAAATAATGAGTTCTTATCTCAGAAGTTGGAGTCTTTGGGTTTATCAAATAGTACATTACTGTAGTCATTGACTACTGTTTCTTGCATGCCTAACCTATTCCACTGATCCACCATTCTGTTTCTTAGCCAGTACCAAGCAGTTTTGATGATTGCTGCTTTATAATACAATTTAAGATCTGGAATAGCTAGACCACCTTCCCCTGCATTTCTTTTCATTAGTTCCCTTGATATTCTGAACCTTTTGTTATTCCAATTGAATATTGTTATGATTTTTTTCTAACTCTATAAAATAATTTTTGGTAGTTTGATTGACATGGCACTGAATAATTAAATTAGTTTAGGTAGAATTGTCATTTTTATTATATTAGCTCGGCCTACCCATGAGCAGCTGATGTTTTTGCAGTTATTTAGATCTAATTTTATTTCTGTGAAAAGGGTTTTGTAATTGTGTTCATAGAGCTCCTGGGTTTGTTTTGGGAGGTAGACTCCTAAATATTTTATAATGTCTACAGTAAGTTTAAATGGGATTTCTCTTTCTGTCTCTTGCTGTTGGCTTTCTTGGAAAGATATGGAAATGCTGATGATCTATGTGGGTTTATTTTATAGCCTGCAACTTTGATAAAGTTTATTATTTCTAGTAGTTTTTTAACTTGATTTTCTAGGATTCTCTAATTATATCATCATGTCATCTGCAAAGAGTGATAGCTTTGTTTCTTCTTTGCCTGTTCTAATACCTTCAATTTCTTTTTCTTCTCTTATTGCTAAAGCTAACATTTCCAGTACAGTATTGAATAGTGGTGATAATGGACATCCTGGTTTCACTCTTGACCTTATTGGAAATGCTTTTAGGTTGTCCTCATTACATATGATGCTTGCTGAACACATAGTAAATTTGTAGTGGACCCAGTCAGCCGTTTCATTATTTTTTTCCAGCTTTGTTCAGCATAAGTGGGAGAAAGTATGATTTAATGGGAGTTAGACAGTGATGAGGATTAGCTTATGAAGATCTTCGAAAGGATAGTGGGACAAGAAATTAAAGAGAAGAACACTGTATAGAGAAGAAATGATTCATCAAAGGATCAAGATGAGAAGGATAAAGAAGGTAGCCAAGAGAGCAAAAAAAAAAAAAAGAAATGAGGAGTGGAGGAATATAAGGTCATGGTAAAAACAAAAAATAGGTTTGGGGTCACAAGGTAGAGAGTGAGGTAGAAAGACAACTGCTTGTAATCCAATAAAAGAATTTCAGAGTTCATTTACATAGAATGGTGCAGTTGTGGATGCTGAAAAGATAAATGTTTAACTATCTCCATGTATAAGTAAGGAAAGATGGAGGAATAAGTCATGACAAATGAGTAATTTGAGGAACTGAGTGATTAGAGTGTTTGAGGCACTATAAATGTGTATCTTAAATTACCTTAGTATGAGAGCAGAAGTTAGAGGAGAAAGACTGAACTAGTAAGTGAATTCATTGAGGAAAGAAAAGTGTTCTGGAGGTCAATAGGCAACAACCACCTAAATTTTCACTTTGTGATAAATATGGATTGTAAGAATCTCAAAAGAAGAAAGATTACTCCATGATATAGTGGTAGAGAAAAAACTTGGATATGGCATTGAGGATTAATGAGTATACCAAGTCCCCCATCATAGCCAACAAGTTAGGGGATATGAGTGAATGTGTAACTTACTTTGTCCTCTGAATCCTTTAAACAAAAATTAAAATGATAATTATGGTAATAACAACTCATTGAGCAATGATCAAGAAATTTCCTTTTGATCTTACTCAGTAGACATTTTATATAGAAGGTTTCACAATTTCTCTTAAATTATTTTAAGTACGAAATGACATTGTTGATACTCATAATACCTAAGGAAGTCAAATCGCTTATACAAATTCTCACAAAAATCAACAAATTGCATTTCTTTTTAGATCATGGTTAAAGAGTACCATTATAAACTTTCTTTTCTAGTAAATTTAGATAAGTGGAAAGTATAGGCAAAATCTTTTTTAGACATTAAATTGTTCTTACTACAAAATAACAAAACTGAAATCACATGCAATATAATAAATAGTGGGAGGGAGGATAAGAAAACCAAAAAAAAATCTGTAAAATTCATGCTTCTTTCAAATGAATATTGAAAAGTCCCCCTTAATTTATATTTCTGTTTTAGAATGATTTTAAAATTTATAAGAAAATTTGTATTTTATAGTTTTCAATTACAATTGTTTTGAGCCCTTCTGAGTTGCTCTGTGATTTTAAAGAAGATATGTCAACATTACTTTACTACATTTAATTCCAATCTCCCTTCTATGATTTACTGAGCACAGAGAATCACTATGAATCTTCCAGTGTTCTCTCCCAGTTTCAGATTAATTTTATCAATGATATTTCCACTCCACAAACACCAATGCTTTGCTAAAAGCCCCAGCAATAAAAAAGGAGGGCAGAGACACATCATAAAATAATAGTATTCTTTATAATGTTCTGTTACATATTAAATGGAATACCTTTACACACATATGGCCCTCTATCCATATTTTGCAGTACAGAAATTTACAACTTGAATTGTCTGTCTTTCAGGAATCCTCATCAAAATACCTTAAAAATAGATTATTTAGAAATAATTTTGCTCAAACCCTTCTATAGATTAAGAATGTAAAAGTCAGGCATACTAAATGACTTGCCTGAGATCATGAGTGCAAGAAGTAAGATATGAACCTGAAATCTCTGACTCCAAATCCAGAACTTTTTCTACTACCTTCGAAGAGCAATTATCAGCAGATTTATGCAATTGTATTCTTTGATCCACTGGGATAATAGCTTTTTAAAAAATAATTATTTTTGTTTATTTTGTTAAATATTTTCCAATTACACATAAAAAATGAAAAAAATATTTTAAATATATTGAATTCCAAATTCTCTCTCTCCTCTACATGCCTCCCCCCTTCCTTGAGAAGGCAAACAATTTAATATCAATTATATGTGCAAAATCATGCTAAATATAATTCCATATTAGATTTCTTTAGAAAAGAAAACACAAACAAAACAATAAACATAAAGATAGAAAAAGTATGCTTTTATCTGCAGTCAGAGATTGTCAGTTCTCTCTGGAGTGGATAACATTTTTCTTCATGGTTCCTTTGGAATAGTCATGGATCATTGTCTTTCTGAGAGTTTCTAAGTCTTCGACAATTGATTAACCTTACAATATTGATATTACTGCATACAATGTTTTCTTGGTTTTTTTCATTTAACTTTGAATATGTCTTCCCAGATTTTTCTGAAACCATCTTGCTTATTTTTATAGCACTAAAATATTCAACCACAATTATATAACACAATTTGTTCAGCCATTCCCCAATTGATGGTCATCCCCTCCATTTCCTTTGCTTTGCCTTCACATAAAGAGCTGCTAAATATTTTTGTACAAATAAGTCTTTTATTTTTCCTTTTCTTTGATCCCTTTAGTTACAGACTTATTAGTGGTGTTGCTGGGTCAGAGGCTGTGCACACTTCTATAGCACTTTGAGTATAGTACCAAATTGTTCTCCAGAATGGTTAGATTAGCTCCCAACTGCACCACAGAGTATTAATGCTCTACTTTTCCCACATGCCCTCCAGAATTTTCCTTTTCCTTTTCTATCATGTTAGGCAATCTGATAGGTGTGAAGTAATATCTCATAGTTGTTTTAATTTGCAATTCTCTAATCACTAGTAATTTAGCACATTTTTATGTAATTATGGTTAGCTTTGATTTCTTCTTCTGAAAACTACCTATCCATACACTTTGACCATTTAATAATTGGGAAATAACTTATATTCTCATAAATATGACTCAATTCTCTAAATATTTGAGAAATGAGACCTTTATCTGGGAAACTTGCTAGAAGGATTTTTCAAGGCTTCCTGTTTTCCTTCTAATTTTGGTCCCATTAGTTTTCTTTCTGTGGGAGCTTTTTAATATCATGTAGTAGAAATTAAGCATTTTACTTCCTGTGATACCCTGTCTCTTGTTTAGTCAAAAACTCTTCCCTTATTGATCTAACAGGGGCATTTTCCCTCACTTCCTTTTTATCTTATTTTACTTATATCATCCTTTATGTTTAAATCATTTATCCATTTTGACCTTATCTTGCTATACAGTGTGAGATGTTGGTCTATGCCTGGCTTCTGCCAAACTATTTTCCATCAAACACTAAATTACAATGGTCATTTATTCCTATGTATTGTATCTAATCCATTCCACTGATCCACCCCTCTATTTCTTAACTAGTACTAGATTATTTTGATGATTACCACCTTGTAATACAGTTTAAAGGGTCAGCTTAGTGGTAGTGCTTAGAATATTGGACCAGAAGTCAGCAAGACCTGAGTTCCAACGTGGCCTTAGACACTAGCTATTGTATGACCCTAATCAAGTCATTTACCCCTGTTTGCCTAAATTTTCTCATCTGTAAAATGAGCAGGAGAAGGAAATGGCAAACAATTCCAATATCTTTGACAAGAAAACACTAAATGGGCTCATGAAGAGTCAGACTGACTGCAAATGATAAAACAACAAATATACAGTTTAGAATCTCAAAATGCTAGACCACCTTCCTTAATATTTTAAAATTGATGGCCTTGATATTCTTGACCTTTTTTTTTTTCTTCCAGTTGAATTTTTTGAGCTATTTTTTCCCCCTAGCTCTATAAATTAATTCTTTGGTAGTTTGATTGGTAAATGCTGAATAAGTAAATTAAATGAAGTAGGATTATAATTTTTTTATTATATTGTCTCAGTGTATGCACGAGCAATTAATATTTCTCCAGTTATTTAGATCTGCCTATATTTCTTTGAAAAGTGTTTTGTAATTATGTTCATATAATTCCTTGGTTTGTCTTGGCAGGTAAATTCCTAATTATTTTATATCATCTGCAGTTACTTTAAATGGGATTTTTCTTTCTATTTCTTGCTGCTGTGTTTTCTTGGTAATGTATAGAATTGCTGATGATTTATGTGGGTTTCTTTTGTATTCTGCATCTTTACTGAAGTTGTTAATTATTTCAACTAGTTTTTTAATTGATTCTCCAGGGGTCTCTAAGTATGCCATAATATCATCTGCAAAGAGTGATAGCTTTGTTTTCTCCTTGCCTAGTTTTATTCTGTTGATTTCTTTTTCTTATCTTATTGCTATAGCTAGTATTTCTAGCACAATTTTAAATAATAATGGTTGGAAAGAGAATCTTACTCCATTGATCCACAGGCATTTATAGCATTTTTAAGAATTTCTAACTTTAAAAAAAAAACACTTAATCTACTCCAATTTATTTAATTTACTTCTGGTTTCTATTTTATCCTTTTTAAAGCTCCACCATGAATTTTATGAATGGATTACTTTTTTAAAAATAAAATAAAATTAAAAAAAATTAAAAACATTTTACCTTCAAATATGAACCTATTTCAGGTTCTGCCATCTGTGTTTTTTTTTCCTCTCTGTAGTTCTATACAAATCCCTTTATGTTCTTTACACTGCTAATGACAACCCACTGAAGGTACATTATTTTTTTAAAAATTTTTTCAGTGGTCAGTGATCCATAATTCCTTTGCAAAATGTAAGCACTTAAAGAACTATCCACAGTGAAACAGTATATGTTCAAACCTACAGAGTGATGTAACATTAAATAAAAATGCAATACTGAAAGTATTTTAGTCTCAGTAATGTTGATTGCTGTTTACTTTTCATATTACTTTCAAAACATCATGCTATTCAGCTTCACCTTTTATAGTTTCTCTGAAACAATAAAAGCAACAAAACAGCCCAGCTGTCCCTGAAAGGATTACTCCTTATAAAACCCCACCCACTGGACAAATTAAAAGACCACATTTGTAATGAGATGATTATATTATTAATCAGATCTCTGCAAAAATAGTATCACAATACAATTGCACAGCAATGAAGATAGCTCTAATGTAGCCTTTTTATGAAAATGCTCTTTTAAATCAATACACTTTTATATCAGACTAGCTGGGGAAACCTGTTACTCATTAGACAAGTTAGAGGTAAAAATACATTGGAGACATCTGAAGTTCTCAAATGAAAGCAATCATTTAGAAATTATTGCTTTATCTCAGACACTAAAGTGAATATCTAAATTTTGATGAGTTCAAAATGTAGGTCACACATTTCTTGTTTGAATAATTCAACTGAGAGAATACTGTATTTCCCATGATCTGACAGCTAATTCACTTAACTAGTGGAGCTATAAAATTTCACCTGGGTGTGCAAATTTAATTTTTCACAATGAATGTGTTACTTAATTGGGAAAAATGATAGCCCTCCAAAACACATTACATCAAGTCAAAATTTCATTTGTTCTAAATAACAGTTAGATGCTTATTAAGCTTTGCTTGACCCTGTATATATTTGAGTAAATCTCACTTCATAAAAGTGATTGTCTGATAATTTTATTTTAAAGATAAATTTTTATTTCTAATATGTTTGGAAAACTTACCTGTTGGTAGTTTTCAACAATATTGCAAAGCGAAATGAGGACACTGTTAGAATTTAAAAAGAAAAACATATTCAAAGTTCTTAAAGACGATGATTTGATTCTATATATTCAACAAACATTAAGTGAAAAACATACAAAATATATTTTTATGGAAACTATGAGAAATAATGATATAAATGAAATTTGATAAGATCTAACTTATAAGATCTTCATAAGATCTAAAGCTGAAAGTAAGCTAGTCCACCCCCTCATATATTTGTTACTGTTCTCTTTCTCTCTCTCTCTCTCTCTCTCTCTCTCTCTCTCTCTCTCTCTCTCTCTTTCTGTGTGTGTGTGTGTGTGTGTGTGTCTCTTCCTCCCTTCCTGTGATTTCATTGGCATAGGGAACTACCTTTAAAATCACTTTTTAAAGATTTTTTTTTAGAACATTAATTTTCTAACATATAGTGGTAAATGTTCTGCAACTTATTACCTTAGAAATTTACCTGTGTAAATACCTGTGGTATTGAGAGATTAAATTATTTGCTTAAGGTAAAAAAAAAATCAGTATGGGTCAAAAGCAATGCTTAAACCCAGGTTTTCCTAGACTGTAAGGCTGGATTTCTATTCACTAAAACACATTATTTACTTTCATTTTTACAGTTGGAAAAACTTAACTAGTTTGAAATATAGTAGATGTGAAAAGTTATTCATAAAAAAATATAAAAATTAGAAAATGATATGTAGAGACACAAAAAATTATGTCAGAGTAAGAGAAAAAAGTATAATGCATATCTTTTACCACTATTCATAGAAAAATTGAATGAGTGCTGGTCAAGAAATGCAAAAAGAAACCACATTGAGTCATGATTCTAGCCTAGTTCAATAGAAGGAGACAGGTAGAGGCCTTTGGATATTGGAAAGTGGGTCCAGTAGCCAGAAAAGCCTACATAAGACCTCCCAACATGGGAACTGGGACAGGCTTATGGCAAGTATCTATAAGGAAACAGTAAGGAGTGTATCTTTGACCCCAGAGAATTTGAGGATCGTTAATGAACTGGGGCAGCAAGCATAAGGTCACAACTTTAGCCAAGATCACATCTGAAACTATATAATGAACTGAGAGCAGGAAACAAGAGTTAGCGAACAGTTATGTCATTCTGACCTCAAAAAAGATATCAGTTTAAGCCCGTAGACCAGTGCTAGAGCCTATACTAGAGTAACCAGAATAAAAAATTTCCAGGTGAAACTTCAGGTCTGTTCCTCTGGGCTTATTAGCAAGCCTTTCAGCAAGCTAGATTTTTCTTGTGTATTGTTATTTACTTGTATATTATGGAGACATGTATTGTCATAAAGGTACATACAAAATGTATTGCACTTAATTTGGAGATTTGTGTCAAAGTTTCTTACTGTGCCCCATCCCTACCCTACTCTGCTTCCTCAACACATTTATTTCAGGGAATCTGAATGTGGATGGGGGGAAAATTATACCATTATTTTTACCAACATTGTACTTAATTTATAATCCTATGTATTTTATTTTATGTATTTAAAAACATTATTTGGAAAAGGAGTTGATAACAGAAACAACAGTTAGAAACTCTTCATCTAGCAGTCAAAGCATCTCATTGAGGGTTGCTTACATTATGCTGTGTCTACTAGATCTAGTGGGCTGTTGAGGTAAATGGCACCATTATATTGTTATCTACATTGTTGGAATAATCATCTGTATTGTTTTAAAGACTGATTATTCTGTTGATGATTGTGATAGGTTTTCATATTTTAAGTATGCCTTAACTGAATATGAAAGGGAAGTGAAAAATTGTTGGCCCAAGGCATGAATATGGCACATTCTTTTGAAATTATACAATCTCTCCCAATGTATATATCCAATAAAATGGAAGAGATTGAGAGAATGGATATGAAAGAAAATCTTAAATTTTTATGAAAGAATGTCATCTAAAATTAAAATCACATTCATAACGAATAAGAAAGACTAAATAAAAATATATCACACTGGTGAATAAAAATAATTAGATTTGCAAACATGCTATTGGACAAACCAAAAAAAATTTCATGATATTTGAGAGATATAGGGAAATCATACTATGTTCTAATGAACCCTGTTATATAATTTCCTAAAGATTAACTGAATTTCATAAAACCATAAATATGACTTGATAATTTAAATGAATTTAATGTTTGTCTGTCAGAAGTTGACAAATGTGTTAAAAAATTAATAATGTAGGTTGTGCCTAACTGTGAATGTCCCTCTTCAGTCTCTGTCTGCTCTCCCTTATACACTATTTTGTGTATTAATTTCTTCATTTCTTAAGGATTCAATCATAATATCTATGCAGATGATTATCAAATCTATTTATCTAGCAATTAGCTCACTCATGACCTTAAGTCTCATATATTCAACTCCCTGTTGTACATCTCAAACTGAATGTCTTATATACATCAAACTCAACATGTCCAAGACTAACATTACATTTTCTCTAACTCTCTCCCTCTCCAATGTCTTTAATGCTGTCTAAAGCACCAAAATCTTCAGTCACACAGACTCCTACTTATTTGTCATACTTGACTCTTTTCTTTCTTTCACAACCAATCCATTCCCAAGTCCAGTCTATTCTACTTTTGCAACATCTCTCTCATATGCCCCATTCTATATTCTGACAATGCTAACCTCTGATGGACAATTCATTTCCTCATGCCTGGACTATTGCAATAATTTTCTCTTTTGGATACCTGCTTCAAGTATCTACCCATTCCAACTCATCTTCCACTTAAGCAATCAAAGTGAGCTTGCTAAAGGCCAGGACTAGCCATATCAAAAATTTTTATTATTTCTAGCCTCAACTATCAAATACTTAGTTTAGCTTCTAATATGCTTCATCACTTATGCCTTCCCCTCTTTCCCCATCTTCTCATAACTTATTCTCCTCCATATACTTTACGCTGATATTGACCTCATAATTATTTCTAACAAAATAACATTCTATCTTACAAATTTGCGCATTTTTTAATTGCTGCCCCTTATGGCTGGAATTCTCTCCCTTTCTTTTTCTTTACCTCCTGGATTATTGGTTTACTTCAAGTTTCATATAAAACTTAACCAACCAGAAGAAGCTTTTCATAGACACCCTCAATTCTAGTCACAATGATTTGTCCAAATTATCCTGCATATATTATGTTTAAACATAGTTGTTTGTATGTTTTATCCCCTTTTACATTGCAAGGTCCTTGAAACCAGCATGGACTATTTTTTTAATCAAGCCCTCCCGCGCCAAAGAATTATTCTGGATCAGAGCCATGAACAATGATTTCAGAACACACAGAAGAAATTTTGCAAAGGACAGTGAATTTATTATGCATATAGCAAAACATATAAAAGGTGACAGGTTGATGGGAACACTACCCTCTCAGCATGGGCAGAAGGCTCTAACTGTGCCAAATGATGTTTTGAGCCTTAGTGAGTCTAATTCTGGAAACATATGAAGACATATAATGGAAGGAACATTCCTTTTTTAGTGTTTTTTCTTTTTAATAATTTATTTTGATTCATTAACAATCACTTCCATAAGCTTTTGAGTTTTAAATTTTTCTCCCTCTTCTTACCCTTCTCCCTCCCCAAGATGGATGGCATGCAATCTGATATAGGATATATATATATATATATATATATATATATATATACATATACACACACACACATACGTTCCTATTAAACATATTTTCACATTAGGCATGTTGTAAGGAAGAATTAGAACCAATAGGAGGAACTAACAGAAGTAAGAAACAAAACAAAACAGAAGAAAAAAATAGCAAGTAGTATACTTCAATCTGCATTCAAACTCCGTAGTTCTTTCTTTGGATGTGGATAGCATTTTCCATCATTAGATCTTTGGAGATGTCTTAGACACTTGCATTGCTGAGAAAGGATAAGTCTATCAACATTAGTCATCACACAACATGGCTGTTACTGTATACAACATTTTCCTGGTTCTACTCACTTCACTCAGCATCAATCCATACAAGTCTTTCCAGGTTTGTCTGAAGTCAGCCTGTTCATCATTTCTTATAGCACAATAGTATCCCATTACATTTATATACTGCAACTTGTTCAGCCATCCCCCAATTGATGGGCATCCTCTTAATTTCCAATTATTTGCCACCACAAAAATTTGTTATAAATATTTTTGTACATGTGGGTCCTTTTCCCATTTGTATGTTCTCTTTGGGATACAGCCAGAAGGGACATTCTTTACACATAATATACACATAGTTACTATGACTGTTTCTATTTCACCAATCACATGGTTTATCAATAGGCGGGGTATGCTGTGTTTATTTTAAAGACATCTCATTGAATAATCCCCATTATAAATAAAAAGAGTGAATTAAAATAATTTAAGTAGTTCATTTGTCCATCAAAGGCTAAGTATTTAAAATAAATCAACATTAATGATCGGCATTTCAATTTATTACCAAAAAACACAGCAAGAAGAAACAAAAATGTTCATTTAAAATAGCCACAGTATATATCAATTATTTGAGAATTTATCTACCCATGTGCAAAAGCAAACTTTTTTACAAGTTAATGTGTTGGTTAGTTTTGCTGAATTGCTTAAAATATCTTTCTCTTTTTTCATTTTTATTCTTTGTAGGAAATAGATCATTGAATAGGATGGAAGGGAGGAATATATTTGAAAATGAAGGTGATATAAAAGCAAAATCAAGCAAAATGTCTAAAAAAGAAAAAAATAAATATTAGAAATTCAGGAACAGGTGGGAAAACAAACAAGAAATCACAGTGATCATTTAGTTTCTTAGCCTGGGACAAATTTGAAAGACAGAAAGAGACATTTGTGGGCACTGGGCTGGAAGCTGGCCAGAAGCACAATGTGTTTGAAGCAGCACCGGCTTTAGGTTGTGAGGCAGAAGTGGAAGCAGGAAGCACCTCACAGGACAGTAAGAGGCTAAACATCAAATAAGAAAGAGGTACTAGCACTGGGCCTGTAGGGTTAAGTGCCATTTGCAGCTCTGTCATCCATTACTGAGTTCAATGTCACAGTTCTAAGGCAGAGAAGAATGGTTTCCACCACGAGGGAATAAGGAAGTTACCTAAGTGAAAACCTGAGCACAGATCAGGAGAATATAGATCACATCTCCTTCTGAATTACATCAGTTTAGAAACATCAAAAACGCAGAAACAACCACTGACCTATAGAATCAGCAGAAGTTCATAAAGGACAGAAGATCAGAACAGAAAAGCACCACTTGCCCCTAGAGGTGAGCAGAATCAAAATCTAACAAAAATTCCAACGTCAACAAATAAACTGAGAAAATGAGCAAGGAACAAAAATAATTTGGTCTACTAAGATGACAGGGAAGGTGGAGACATAAATTCAGAGGACAACTACACGAAAACATCTATAGTCAAAGTCTCAGAGAAAAAATGCAGATTAGGTATAAATCCAACAGGAATTGCTAGAAAGAGCATTATTTTTAATCAAATGAGTTGTATAGTAAAAATTGGAAAAATAAATTATGTTAATGAAAATAAATTATGAAAAGAGAATGAACAGCTAGGTTAATGCAGCCACTTTAAAAGATACTGAAGAAAATATCTTCTTAAAATCAGAATTGAACAAATAAAAAAGGAGGTACAAAAAGTACTGAAGTAAATAATTCTTTTAAAAAATGGAATTAGTCACATGAAAACAGCTCCGTGTGATATCAAGAAATGAAAATTTAAGACAAAAGATTGAAAAATAGAAGAAAATGTGAAATATTTAATAAAAAAAAACCACTTCCCTGGAAAGTAGACTGAAGAGAGAAAAATAAAAGATGGAGTCAAGAGAAAAAATAGCCTAGATATCATATTTCAGGAAATTAGAAAGTAAAATAGTTCAGATATCTTACGTTAGAAGAAAAATTAGAAATTGAATGAATCCAAAAGAAACTTCTGAAAGAAATTCTAAAATGAAAACACTCAGGGATATTATAACGAAATTCCCAAGCTTCCAAGTCAAGGAGAAAATACTGGCAGTAGAAAATACAAAATAATTCAAATAATTTGGCATCTCACTCAGAATCACTCAAGATTTAACACCTACTGACGTAAAGGAGAAGAGGGTTGGTAGTATGATATTCCAGAAGTTAAAGGAGCTAGGATTACAATTAAGAATAACCTACCCCCAAAAAAACCTGAATATAATCCTATAGAGGGGGAAAGTGAACATTTAATGAAATAGAGGAGTTTCAAGCATTCCTGATGAAAAGATGAGAGCTGAATAGAAAATTTGCCATTCAAATGCTAGATTCAAGAGAAGCATAAAAAGGCAAACATGAAAGACCATAAGAGACTTAACAAGGTGAAACAATATTTCGACAAGGGAAGATGATACATGATTCAAGGCAGAATTTAGTAATAGACCAATGTCTTATACACTATCTACCAAGATAAGGTCAAAATGGGTATGTGATTTAGATGTAAAAGGTGATAGTTTCTCTGTCAATTCTATAGAAAAGGGAAGAATTTAGAGCAGATAAGAGAGAACATTACCAGATGTAAAATGGACATTTGTGATTATATTAAATTTAAAAGTTGTTTTTTTTTCCCCCAGAAACAAAACCAAAGCAGGGAAGATTAGAAGGAAAAGCAGAAAGCTAGGGGAAAATATTGCATGTGTGTCTTACAAAAGTCTCATTTTTCAAATACATAGAGAATTGAATCAAACTTGTAAGAATGTAAGTCTTTACTCAACTGACAAATGTTCAAATGATAAGAACAGGAAGTTTTCAGATAAAGAAATCAAAACTATCTATAGTCATATGAAAAAGTATTCTAAATCAGTATTGATTACAGAAATGCAAATTAAAACAATTCTGAAGTACCACACCACACCTATCAGATTGGCTAACATGACAAAACAGGAAAATGATAAGTGCTGAAGATGTGGGAAAACTAGAACACTAATGCATTGTTGGTGGATTTGTGAACTAATCTAATCACCCTGAAGAGCAATTTGGAATATGTGCAAAGGGGTACCAAAAATGTGCATACCCTTTGACTCAGCAATACCACTTCTAGATCTGTATAAACACAAATGGAAAAAGATTCACATGTACATAAATATATATATATATATATATATATATATATAGCTGCTCTTTTTGGGGTGTCAAATAATTGGAAATTGGATTAGAGAAATTGTGGAGAGCAATTTGAAAATACCCTCGAAGGGCTCTAAAACTATGTATAATCTTTAATGCAATAATACCACTACTAGGACTGTACCCTCAATGGGGAAAAACAAGAAAAAAAGGAAAAGGGTCTATTTGTACAACAAATATTTATAATAGTTCTTTTTGTTATGTCAAAGAATTGGAATTTTAGGGGATGTCCATCAATTGGGGAATGGCTAAACAAGTTGTGGTATATGATTGTACTGAAATACTATTGTGCTATAAGAAATGATAAACAGGATGTTTTAAGAAACACTTGGAAAGACTTACACAAAATGATACAAAGTGAAATCAACAGACCAGAACAACATTATATACAGTAACAGCAAGAGTATACAAGGGCAACAGTGAATGACTTGACTATTCTCAGCAATACAAGGATCAAGGGTGATTCCAAAGAAATCATTGTGAAAAATGCTATCGACCTCTGGAAAAAGAAATAATGGAGTCAGAATACAGATAAAAATATACTATGTTTCACTGTGTGTATGTATGTGTGTGTGTGTGTGTGTGTGTGTGTGTGTGTGTGCACATGTGGTTTTGGTCTATATCTTCTTTCATAACATGACTAATATGGAAATATGTTTTGCATGATTGCACATGTATAACCTATATCAAATTGCTTATTCTCTCAAGGAGGGAGGGAGAATATTTAGAACTCAACATTTTTTAAAAATGAATGTTAAAAATTATTTTTATATTTAGTGGAGATTTTTTTTTTGAAAAAGAAGGACACATAGAAGGAAGAGTTCTTAAAATGAAGGGACAAATGTGTTTTGGAGAGTGGTTGATATGTGTATACATATGTGTGTGTATATAAATTGAAAATAATAAGTAAAGAAGGAGTTCTACCAAATTCCTTCTATGACACAAATATGTGTCAGTGAGTGAAAAACAGTAAAAAAAACCCCTATATATCAAAATTCTTAATGAATATTAAAGCAAAAATTTTAAATAACATACTAGCAAGGACACTACTTTGGTCGGTTGCTGTCTTTTGCAATTGAAGAGGACCAAAATGACATAACTATGTCAGGATAAATGTGCAACATGTCCAACTGTGTCTAATTAGAACAAGAAGAGCACTGGAAGTCTCTCCCACAGGTTGGTCACTAATAGTATATATGAATATCTTTTTTATTTTTTTTATTAATTTATTTTGATTTATCAAAAATCACTTCCATACACTTTGGGGTTTAAAATTTTTCTTCACCTTCCTCACCACCACCCTCTCCAAGACGGTGCACAATCTCATATAAGCTATACATATACATTCCTATTAAACATATTTTCACATTAGCGATGTTGTAAGGAAGAATTAGAACAAATAGGAGGAACCACAGAAAGAGTAAACAAAACTTAACAGAAGAAAAAAAATAGCAAACAGTATGCTTCAATTTGCTTTCAAACTCCATAGTTCTTTCCTTGAAAGTGGATAACATTTTCTATCATGAGGCCTTTGGGGATATCTTAAAGCCTTGTATTTCTGGGAAGGGTTAATTTTATCAACATTAGTTTTTTTTAAGGAGTTGATTATTACCCCAGTAGCTGGGGTCTTTGGGTTATCAAATAATAGATGACTATATTAATTGATTACTGTGTCTTGCATACTTAACCTTTTCCACTGATCCACAATTCTATTTCTTAGCCAGTACCAAGCAGTTTTGATAATTGCTGCTTTATAATACAATTTAAGATCTGGAATGGCTAGGCCACCTTCCCCTGCATTTCTTTTCATTAGTTCCCTTGATATTCTGGACCTTTTCTTTTCCCAAATGAATATTGTTATTATTTTTTTCTAACTCTATAAAATAAATTTTTCAAGGTTCAATTGCTATGACACTGAATAAGTATATTAGCTTAGACAGAATTGTCATTTTTATTATATTAGCTCAGCCTACCCATGAGCAACTGATGTTTTTCCAATTATTTACATCTGACTTTATTTGTTTGAAAAGTGTTTTGTAATTGTGTTCATAGAGTTCCTGGGTTTGCTTCGGGAGGTGGACTCCTAAATATTTTATAATGTCTACAGTAAGTTTAAATGGAATTTCTCTATCTCTTGCTGTTGGGCTTTGTTGGTAATACATAGAAATGTGTATGATTTATATGGGTTTATTTTATAGCCTGCAACTTTGCTAAAATTGTTTATTTTTTCAAGTAGTTTTTCCCTTTTTCTCTAGGATTGTCTAAGTGTATCATCATGTCATCTGCAGAGTGATGGCTTTGTTTCTTCTTTGCCTATTCTAATATCTTTAATTTATTTTTCTTCTCTTATTGCTAAACCTAATGGTTCCAATAAACTATTGAACAGTGATGATACTGGACATCCTTGTTTCACCCCCAATCTTATTAGAAATGTTTCTAGCTTGTCCCCATTACATATGATGCTTGCTGAAGGTTTTAGGTAAATTCTATTTATTATTTTAAGGAAGACTCCATTTATTTCTATGCTCTCTAGTGTTTTTTTTTAAATAGGAATGGATGTTGTATTTTGTCAAAAGCCTTTTCTGCATCTATTGAGATGATCATGTGGTTTCTGTTAGTTTTGGTGTTGATATGATCAATTATGCTGATAGTTTTCCTAATATTGAACCAGCTCTGCATTCCTGGTATAAATCCTACCTATTCATAGTGTATTATTCTTATGATAAATTGCTGTAATCTATTTGCCAATATTTTATTTAAAATTTTTGCATCTATGTTCATTAGAGAAATTGGTCTATAATTTTCTTTCTCTCTTTTGACTCTTCCTGGTTTAGGTAACAGCACCATGTTTGTATCATAAAAATAATTTGGTAAGACTCCTTCTTTATATATTTCCCCAAATAGTCTATATAGTATCAGAATTAATTGTTCTTTAAATGTTTGATAGAATTCACATGTAAATCCATTAGGCCCTGGAGATTTTTTCCTAGGGAGTTCATCAATGGCTTGTTCAATTTCTTCTTCTGAGATGGGGTTATTTAAGTATTTTACTTCATCTTTTGTTAATCTAGGCAATTTATATTTTTGTAAATATGTATCCATTTCACTAAGAACGTCAAATTTATTGGCATACAGTTGGGCAAAATGATTCCTAATTATTGTTTTAATTTCCTCTTCCTTGGTAGTAGATTCACCATTTTCATTCTTGATGCAAGTAATTTGGTGTTCTTCATAGTTTTTTAATTTTAATTTGATTAATTTTTCCTTTGGTTTTCAATATTTCCAATTTGGTGTTTGAGGATTTTTAATTTCTTCTTTTTCTATTTTTTTCACTTATTGCCCAATTCTTTGATCTCCTCTATTTGTATTTTATTTGTGTAAGCATTTTGAGATATAAAACTTCTCCTAAGAATTGCTTTCACTGCATCCCATAAGTTTTCATATGTTATCTCATTATTGTCATTTTCTTGAATGAAGTTATTAATTGTTTCTATGATTTGTTGTTTGACCCAATCATTTTTTAGGATTAGATTATTTAGCTTCCAATTATTTTTTAGTCTATCTTTCCATGGCCCTTTATTACATGTAATTTTTATTGTAGCATGATCTGAAAAGGTTGCATTTAATATTTCTGCCTTTCTGCATTGAATTGTGAGGTTTTTATGCCCTAGTACATGGTCCGTTTTTGTGTATGTGCCATGTACCACCAAGAAAAAAGTATATTCCTGTCTATCTCCATTCACTTTTCTCCAGAGGTCTATCTTACCTATCTTTTCTAATGTTCTATTCACCTCCTTGACTTCTTTCTTCTTTATTTTATATTTAGATTTATCTAATTCAGAGAGGGGGAGGTTGAAGTTCCCCACTAGCATAGTGTTGCTGTTTATTTCTTTCTGTAACTCCCTGAACTTCTCCTCCAAGAATTTGAATGCTATACCATTTGGTGCATATATGTTTAGTAATGATATTACTTCATTGTCTATGGTGCCTTTTAGCAGGATGTAGTTTCCTTTCTTATATCTTTTGATAAGAACTATTTTCCTTTTGCTTTGTCTGAGATCAGTATTGCTACTCCTGCCTTTTTTTGTTTCAGCTGAAGCATAATATATTCTGCTCCAGCTTTTTACTTTTACCCGGTATGTGTCACTCTTTTTCAAATGTGTTTCCTGTAACATATTGTAGGATTATGTTTTTTAATCCATTCTGCTATCTCCTTCCATTTTATGGGAGAGTTCATCCCATTCACATTCACAGTTATGACTACTATGTATGTCTTTCTCTCCATCCTTTTTACCCCTTGTTTATGCTTTTCTTTCTCCTTTCTCTTTTTCCCTGGTCACTAGTGTTTTGCTTTTGGCCACCTGTCTCCCTCATACCCTTCTCCCTTCTCTTAGCCCTTTCCTTTTCTTCACTGTTACCCTTACTGCTTCTTCCCACCCTTCTATTCCCTCTCCCTTTTCTTTCCCCTTTTTCCTCCTATTGACTGTAGAGCAAGTTAGATTTCTATACCTAACTGATTATGTTATTCCCTTCTTGAGCCAAATCTGATGACAGTAAGGTTCAAACAATGCTCACCTCCCTCCCTTCTTTCCCTCTCCCTGTAATAGGTTTTTGTGTCTTTTCCTGTAATATAATTTACGCTTATCTGCCTGCTCCTTTCTCAGTACATTTTCTTAGATCAGATTAATCCACTTACTTGGATCCATTTAACCCAGTTGATTAGGTTTTCTTTTTTATCATTACATCAAAGTCAACTTATATCCATCCCCTTCACGTATACTCCTTTAACATGGTGTAATAACAATACAGTTCTCAAGAGTTACAAGTGTCATGTCCCTTTGTAGGGATGTGAACAGTTTGCACTTATTAACAACGTATTGTATCTTTCTGTCCTGTTGACCTTTTTATGTCTCTCTTCAGGCTTGTATTTGAAGACCAAATTTTCTGTTGAGCTCTGGTGTTTTTATCAGGAAGGTTTGGAAGTCCCCAATTTCACTGAATATCCATCTCCTCCCCTGAAAGATCATGCTTATTTTTGCTGGGTAGTTGATCCTTGGTTGTAATCCAAGCTCCTTTGCCTTATGGAATATTATGTTTCATGCCCTACAGTCTTTTAATGTACAGGTGCAAGGTCCTGTGTAATCCTGACTGTGGTTCTATGATATTTAAATTATTTCTTTCTGGCTGCTTGCAGTATTTTCTCTTTGACCTGGTAATTTTGGAATTTGGTTACTATATTCCTTGGCGTTTTCAATGTGGGATCTCTTTTAGGAGTAAGCAGTGGATTCTTCCTATGGCTATTGTACCCTTTGGCTCTAGGACTTCAGGGCAGTTTTCCTTTATGATTTCCTGAAAGATACTATCCAGGCTCTTGTTTTCATCATGATTTTCAAGTAGACCAATAAATTTTAAATTGTCTCTTCTGGATCAATTTTCCAGTTCAGTTGTTTTACCAGTGAGGTATTTTATGTTTTCATCTACTCTTTTTTCATTTTTTTGTTTCTTTTTGATTGATTCTTGCTCTCTCACAGAATCATTAGCTTCCATTTGCCCGATTCTAACTTTTAACAAATTGTTTTCTTCCATTAGATTTTGTACCTCCTTCCTTATTTGGCCAATTGTGATTTTTAGGGATTTGTTTTCTTCAGTGTACTTTTTTTTTCCAGTTGGCCAGTTGTATTTTTTAGGAACTTGTTTTCTTCAGTGTATCTTTTTTTCCAGTTGGCCAATTGTATTTTTTAGGACTCTTCTACCTCTCTCATTTGACTTTTAAAATCCTCCTTGAGTTCTTCTAAGAAGGCTTTTGGGGCTTCAGACAAGTTCATATTCCCTTTTGAGATTCCAGATGTGAGTTTGTTGACAATGCTGTCCTCTTCAGAATTTCTGCTTGATCTTCACTATTCTCATAATGTGAATCTATGGTACGTTTCTTTTTGCTCATAGCGTTTCCTTATTCCATGGCCTTTCAAGAGATGGAGCTCTCTTGCTGGGGTGCAGAGGGCACTGACCCAAGCTTCTTGTGTTCGGAGCCTAGGTCTTGGTCACTGGCTTTGTGTGCTGGGGCCTCTGATGTTGGCAATTGGAAGCTGTAGGATTCTGGCAGCTTACCTGGTGTTGAGCTGGATTCAGCAAGGCTGGAACTCTGGGGCAACTCTAGGTTGCCTGCTTTTCTTTTCCTTTTGCTTTCTTCAGCTCCTTTCAGATGGATGTTGCAGGGTGTTTATCTGCCTGGGGCCATTTGTAGTGATGCTTCTCTTATTTTTGCTGAGGCACTGGGACACCTGTTTGCTGTAGAACGTCGAGGTACCTGGTGGTTTTCTGAGCTGGTTTCCACTGGTTCTCCCACCCTCATTGAGGCACTTGGAGGTCCAGGTGTTGGTGTTTGCCTGCTCCACCACCTGTGTTTCAGGAGGTCCTCCTGGTGTGCTAAAGTGGGGCTTTCTGCCGGCTTGCTGGGACACCTTCTGTTCTGTTCTGGTCCCCTTCCCCTAGGTCAAGAGGGGCCTTTTCCCTCTTGCTATTTGGGCTATGGACTGCTGCTTTGCATCTTTCTTCTGACTCAGCTATTCCAGGGGTTTTCCTGGGGTGATATTTTCTGGGCTTTAAGTGGTTGATAGGGGAGGGTCAAAGGAACTACCTTTTCACTCTGCCATCTTGGCGCCCGGAAGTGGAAGTAGTACATATGAATATTTACAGTGGAAATATCTCTAAATATGCACATCTCATAATTTTTTTACATATTGCAATTCTACTTTGTTCATAGAGTGTAACACCTTCTTTGATGTGTGCATGCCATGCTGGAATGTCATGTGCCAGTGTCTCCTATGGCTCACAATTGATACCAAAGTTCTTCAGAAAGACTTTGAAAGTGTCCTTGCATCACTTCTGACCTCCATGACAGCAGGTGCCTTCTGAGAGTTCTCTGTTAAAAAAAAAAGTCCTTTAGGCAAATAGAGGTTGGCTCTCTGAAGTATAATTTCATTGCTTGGCTCAAGAAAGGACCTGAGCATCTGGTACCTTATCTTCCCAGGTGATCTTCTGAATCTTCCTAAGATAATTCAAATGGAAGCAATTCAGTTTTCTGGCAGGCCTCTGGTATACTTTCCAGGTTTCATAGGCATGCAACAGAAAGACCAGCAAAAGTGCTTGTAGACGTTTAATTTGAAAGCAGCTTAACCAACTCTCTCCCACTTTCCTTAAAACCTCCCCAATACTGAACTAGTTTGGGCAATGTATGCATGTCAACCTCATCATGTATATGTACGTCCCTGGGAAGTATTTTTCCAAGGTAAGTAAACTTATCCACAACATTCAAAATTTCTTCATTTTCTATAACTGATGGTTCTACATACGGATGGTGCTGTGCTGGCTGGTGGTCAACCTCTGTTTTCTTGGTACTGTCAGGCCAAAATTAGCACAAGTGTCAGAGAATCAATGCATGTTCTGTTGCACCTCAGCTTCACTGTGTATTGTGTGTACAATAATCTGAGAACAAAAAATCATGCATCAGTTCTTCCTCACTTTAGTCTTGGCTTGTAGTCTTCTCAAGTTAAATAATTTACCAACAGTGTGGTAGTTGACCTTGATGCAGTTCTTGTCCTCACTGAACATATCTAATATTGTTGAGGACATTATGCCATATAACCTGGATGATTTTAGTCAGATTTTATAGGAGCACTGGATCCCCTGCCATGTAAAACTCTGCTGGCATTCAATCAGCACTGGGAGCTTTGCCACACAAAAGGAATATAATGAAATTCAAAATCTCTGCTTCAGTTGGAAGTTTGACTACAGAAGGATTGACTTCAATCTGAGGTATAGGCCAGTGGCTTTGGTATTGGTTGGGGATGGTCTATTGAGAACATCATTGAAATATTCAGACCATCTCTCCAGGGTCATGTCCTTATCACTAATCCATGTGGCTCCATCAGTGCTGAGTAGTTGAGATGCACCACAGGTCTTTAGCAGACAAATAGCTTTCAGGGCAACAGAAAAGTACTTTGGATTATTACTAGCAATGTAAGGTTGAATTTCTTCTGCCCTCTTAATGAACCAAGCAAGAGTCCTGCATCTCTATAAGCTTCACTTGCACTTTACTTTTGATGGAGTTAAAAACTGTCTTCTTTGAGATAGATGAACCACCCTCTTGGTAAACCCTGTGGAGTTCTCATTTTTCATTTTGTAACTTCTGAATTACCTCATCATTTTCCTTAGACCAAACCTGATGTTTGTGAGTGTTCTGCCCAGTTGAGTAAATGCAGTGCTATGTATCAAATCTCTGAAAGCTTCTCACTCCTTTTCTGTACCACTGTTGCCAACAGTGTGTTAGTTCAGCTTTCTTTCCAAGTTAGCAACCAATTGTTCACACTTGAAGAAGAACTCTTGTCTGTTAATATTAAGTATTCTGGTAGCCATCTTGCCTTGAGGCCACCACTTTTGTTAAATGTGAATATTTAGCTTGGATGATAAATCTGTAATAGATCCAGCAATCTGTATCACACATTGCCTTCATTGATCTTACCTGCCATCTCTCACTTCTCCTTATTGTTAGGGATGGGGAACCTGTGGCCTCAAGACCACATATGGCCTTCTAGGTCCTTGGGTGAAGCCTTTTGACTGAGTCCAAGTTTTAAAGAACAAATCCTTTTATTGAAGGGTTTTGTTACATGAAGTTTGGATTCAGTCAAAGGGCCACACTTGAGGACCTAGTGGCCCACAGGTTCCCCACATCTGAATTAAATGCCAATCTTTACTGAAAAGGTGCATTTATGGAATTCTATTGCATTTAGGTAAATAGAAGACAATGTTTTTGTTGAAAAGGTCATGAGATGCACAGGTCTTCAGTAGTAAGTGACCATTGCTATTTTTTTCCAAGTCCATTTCTTACAAGGACTCCCAGACATGTTCCATAGTCTGTTCCTACTCTGGCATTAAAGTCACCCGTAATTATAAACTTTTCCTCTTTCAGCACATTGATGATGAGCGTCTCCAGATCTTCATATTTTTTTTCCTTGACTTCATCAGGTCCCACCATCACGGTGGGAGCATACATACTGATGATGGTGACATGACACTTTCTTATAGGTGACAACTACTTTTTCGTGAGCTTTTTGTTGATTCATTTTGGGAAGGCATAAAATAGATTAGATTTTTTTGCAAAATCTGCACCAGCTACACAATGCTCCTCATCATGGCCACAATTCCAGGAAAAAAAAAACATATATCCAAGCTCAAACTTCAGTAAGCTGGCCTATATTTGCCAACCTTGTTTAACTCAGGGCTACATTTTGGATGTGATAGCTGCTGAGTTCTCTTGCAACAAGAGCTGTTTGTCTTTCAGGTTTACTGGATTTCTTCTTATCCATAAATGTGCACACATTCCATGTAGTGATGGTGAGTTGAATCACCTTCACAACATGTTTTATACATTTTTTTTTGTATTTCAAATGTGGAGTATGAACCCCACTTACCAAGGTAAGCAGGCCAGGGTTAGGCTAGGTGAAACAGATAATTTTTAGGCTTCATTTTCTAGCCCCTTCCTTATGCCAGGAGGTGAGTAGTATAGTACTTTAAAAAGGTTTTTTCAGGCACCCAAGGGGCTATAGATTCCCACTGCTACTTTAGTCCAGTGAGTAGATGACCCTATGCCCAGGGCTGCCTGTGTGAAGAGTTGTGAGTATAGCTCCCAGGGTATCTGCACATGCTGTTTCATCACTTGCTCATTGTCATAGGACTTCAAGGTAGGTAAAAATAGTAAAAAGGTTATGTCTTTTGACTCATGCATAAATTGGATTTAAGTGAAGCAGAGTTGCACAAAGTTGTTGGCTTCACTCTCTCTTCTAGAGTCATTATATAACCTTGAGGTTTTTGATCTCTGACCAAGCACAGTGAGCTCCACTATGCCTGCTTCTACCACCTTCATGTTCCAATGTAATAAGTTGTTTACATCTGCCTATTTCAATGTGGAAGTCTTCATATGCTTGGGGCAGACACTCTCAGAACTCACTGACCAGTTTGATGCCTGTTGTTTAACTGCAAAGATTTTAAGTGTAAATTTAAGGTTTTAAATAAAACACTAGCAAAGAGATCACAGTAATATATCACAAAGATCATACAGTATGACTAGTAGGATTTATACCAGGATTGAAGGGCTGGTTCAATATTAGGTAAACTATAAGCATAAGTGACCATATCAAGAGCAAAAACAACAAAAATTATATGATTATATAAAGAGATGCAGAAAAACTTGTGAATAAATACAATACCTGTTCCACTGAAAACATTAGAAAGCATAGGGATAAATAGAGATTTTTTTTTAAAGGGATAAGTAGTAACTATCTAAAACCAAAAGCAAACATTATATGTAATGGGGATGAAATAGAAGCCTTCTTAATGAGATTGAGTGTGAAACCAGGATATCTTTTATCATAGTTATTTCATATTGTACTGGAAATGCTGGTTATAGCAATAAAACAAGGGAAAATGGAGGAATAAGCATAGGGAATGAGGAAGCAAAAGCATAACTTTTTTTTTAGATGATATGATGGTATACTTAGAGAGAATCAACTAAAAATCTATTTGGAACAATTTACAACTTCAGAAAAATCACAAGATATAAAATAAACAAACAGAAATCATCAATATTTTGATATGTTATCAATAAACTCCATTAGAAAGAGACAGAAAAAGAAGTTCCATTGAAAATAAATGGAGACTATGTAAAATGACTTTGAATTTATTTACCAAGACACACACAGGAACCACATGAACACAGTTACAAGCCATTCACACAAATCAATATCTAAATAATTGGAGAATTGCCCATGTCTGGGCTGAGCCAGTATAATGTAATTGATAATACCATTATTTATTCAGTGTCATGACAATCAGTCTACCAAAGAATTATTTTATAGAGCTAGAAAAAATAATTTTGATATTCATCTGAAAAATAAGAGGTTAAAACCTTCAAAGGAATCAATAAAATATATACGTAGTGAGAGAGGCTAACAGTGTCAAAAATACAACTATATTACAAAGCAGTAATCATCCAAACAATTTGGTACTGAATAAGAAATAGGGTGTTTGAACAAAGGAATAGATTACATTCACAATATACAGAAGAAAATGAATATAGTAGCTCATTGTTAAAAAAAAAAATAAGGAGAGTATAGGTATTAGAAAACTATTTAACAAAAACTGCTGGAAACATTTGAAAGAAGTCTGGCTGAACTAGCTATACAGGAACAACCCACATAGCATACCAATATAAAGTCAAAATGGGTACATGATTTATACACATAGGGTTATATCATAAAGAAGTTATGTGAGCATGGAAGAAATTAATTGTCAGATCTTTTGTTAGGGGGAGAGTTCGTGATCAAACAAGATAGAGAGGCCCACAGGAGGTAAAATGTATTAATCCAATTAGATAAAATTAAAATGTTTTTGTGTTTGTGTGAACGTGCACACACGCGCGCGCACACACACACACACACACACACACACAGACAAACTGGAATGCTGGATTGCAATAAGTTTTTCTGATAAAGGTGTCATTTCTCAAACATATAGAAAATTTTGCTAAATTTGGAAAAAATAGGATCTATTCCCCAAATGATAAATGCTCAAAGGTCATGAAACTAAAGGTTTTTTTTTATTTTATTGGTTAACTACTCATTTTATCTTTCTCTAATATATATTTAATTCTCCCATGACATGTTAAAATAATTTTAACTTTTTTTTATGTTTTGAGTTTCAAATTCAATCCCTCCCTCCTCTTCCCTTCCCTGAAATGCTAAGCAATCAGCTATAGGTTATGCAAAATGGAATATTTTTAGGGGAAGAAATCAAAACTACAAATTGTCACATAAAGACCCTCTAAATTGGAAATGCAAATTAAAAAAAACCCAACAACTCTGAGATACCATCTCATGCCCATCATATTGTCTAACATTACAGAAAAGAAAATGACAAATGCTAGAAGGGATGTGGGAAAATAGTTACACTAATGTTCCCTTTATGGAGCTGTGAAAAAGTGTAACTTTTGTGGAAATAATTTGTAATCTATGTCCAAAGGGTTATAAAACTATGTACACTCTTACTACTACAATGTCTACAACCCATGGAGATCAGAGAAAAAAGTAAAGGACCCATATTTACAAAACTATTCACAACAACTCTTTCTGTGGTGGCAAAGAACTGGAAACTGAGGGGATACCTATCAATTGGGGAACGATTGAGCAAGTTATGGTATATGAGTGTAATGGAATACTACTGTACTATAAAAAAGAAAACTATAAAGGGGATGATTGTAGAAAAAAAAAACTTGTATGCAAAATTAAATACACATAACCAAGAGAATAGTCAACATAATAGCTACAATATGTAAGTATAATAAATTATGAAAGATTTAGTAACTCTGAGCAATGAAATTTTCCACCACCACTCCAAAGGATCCATGATGTAAAATAGTATAAACATGCAGACAGAGAACTGAAGAACCCTAAATGTAGAGTGAAGCATATGTTTCTCTTTCTTTTTTTTTAAGAGCATGACTAATGTTGAAATATTTTTCATATGTAAAATGGGTATTTTATTTGATGCCTTCTCAATGGGTAGGGGAAGAATGAATTCAGGGAAAATATTTGGAACTATAAATAAAAATTAAATTTAAATTAAAGAAGTGAAAAATTAGAAAAGAGGATCTCAGTAATGTAAAATAAATAAAGAAAACAATCATAATTAAAAAGAGAAATTCAGAAATAGACAAGTTGCATGAAATGAAGAGTGAAGAAAGGAAATTAGAAAAAACAATGTTTATGATGTTTACAGAGAAAAATAAAATAATATCAAAAGGTAGTTTAATTTCAAATATTTGTAACAACTAAATAACAGCCTGAGAGAATGCATCTGCCATCTTCCTAGGAGAAGATTATGAATACAGAATAAAATATAACTTATACTTGTATTTTTCATAACTCCTTAGGTTTTTGTTTTGTTTTACTTCTGTGAGAAGAGTGACTTTAATGGATAAAGGAAAAACATGACTGAAAAGAAAAAAATAATTAAAAAACTTCAAAAATAGTTAAAATCCTTAGTTCATGTATTATAACCTGATAATTACAAGCTAGGTGACATGTTTTGTCTTCCAATTTAAATATTCAAGTGAAATCCTTAACTTATCTTTTATGGCAATTAAATGTTAAGCTTTATTGCTAGATTTTAGGCTGTTCTTTAAAACACAGGCTATAGTTGAATGCCTTTTAATGTAATTTTCACCTAGGTAAGGAAATATGTGCATAAGGACTAATGTTCAATAGTTTTTGTTATAAAGGAGTACATCTCAGAAATTATTAATTAAAATAGATTGTTTAAATATTCTATGCTTTCACTTCTTTCCCATTTCTTCCAGCATATTAACAGTTTCTTCTACAGTAAAATAAAAGTGACATTTCCTTTTTGTGTTGATTTAAATTTTAATTTTAGGTATATAATTTGAGACCATAGGATTTTGTCTTAAAAAGATTTTGAGGCAATATAATTCAACCCCCTCATTTCACACATGAAGAAACGAAGCAAACAGAGGTTAAGTGACTTGCTCTGGGTCACACAGCTAATAATGTCTAATGCAGGAAGTAAACCCAGGTCTCATGGATCCCAAGTGAAATTGTCTCTACACTAGAGTAAGCTGACTTCAACTTTAATTTTAATTCAGTTTAAAAAAATCTCAAATGTTTTAAGTTGGACGGGAAAGACCATTTTTATTGGTCTTGTGATACTTTACTAGGAACTTCTTACACCAACAAATCTTAGATACAGTTAAAATAAGTAAAAGAAGGTCAGTGTTTCATCATAAATATGAGTCAGAAAGATCTGGTTTGACTTCTTGCAAACAAACTGTGTGACTTACGCTTTTTGTGCAATGACAAGTATAACTGTGGGGAAAATATTTAACTTTTCAGTGATCTCAACAACCTGTTCTCAAAAACATTAAGTATCAGGGGAAAAAAACTTGCTAGGACTTATTTAAGTCATTGTCTAATGGCTGGTGAGAGTTCCTTCATTGGAACACAATATTAAGAACAACAGCAACCTTATTTATTTAGTTTTATTGTCTTTAGTCATTTTTTTAAAATCCTATCCTACCTTCTTTGGAACTGAAGTGAATTAGGCTTTGCTAAAGGTGTTGACAGTATCGTTGTATTATATAATTTGTAGGTCATGGAAAAATAACAAGTTAATGTGCCCATGCATAAACGCGTTTTAATCACACTCTTGTTATACACCTTTGAAAGTTGTTCATCACATAGTCACATCAGACTTGTTAACTGATCAATGAAATGAACCACCACAACTCCAAAGGATTGTTGAGGAAAAATGATATCAGTCTGCAGACAGAGATCTGATGAACTCTGAATGTAGATTGATAGATACTTTCCTTAAGCTCATGGACTCTCCCTCACAGAAAACAGTGATGATGAAATACAGAAAGGTGTCAGTAGTGCCTCTAATACCATCACCTCCAAAGGTGAGCTTTGGAAGCAATTCAGTTTTATTTCTTACTTGAATTAACTAATTTCAAGGTCTACAATTGATTCTATTAACCAGAAAATTGTCAGGTCCCTATGATATTTTATGCTTTATAAGTGTATCTTAAATAATCACCTCAGATGTGCAAACCTGGTTTGTGTATCTATGTACAACATGATATGGAAAATTGAAGCAATTATTCAATTGATTCAGGACAAAATAGACCTTTCCCCTAGAGTATCTGAACAGTTCACATATCATAATTAGGGCCTGGATTTTCCATCTCATTTTATGACTGAAGACTAGGGAATGACAGATTCCTACTAACAAGTTCTATATAAACTAGCTTAGTATTCCCTAGAAAGCATGTGGTCTAAATGACTCAATGTTTAAATTTGAAGATTCAATGTATTAATCTAGGGATATAGTTATTCCTGTTGAAATTTCCTTTCCAAGTCCATAAGAGGCATGATGTATGCAAGTTTGTGGAGCAACTGGTATCCTACTAGGTGCTTCACTAGTTTTGTTCACCTTGCTGTTGTAAAGAATTCATTGTACATTTATTGCAAATATTCATCATTTGCCTTGTGTTGCAATTTGCACATAATTTGGATTTTAAGCCCAAACATACAAAGTCAGTGATTCAGCTTAGTGAGAAAATAAAAGTGTTAGATAAGATTCTTGTTGGGATGTCTGCTGCTGCATAGGCCTAATCAACCAACTGATGAGAAACCTAGGTTGGTCCCATCATCGGTTACAACTTCAAGGTTTAATGCAATCTCACTTATGATATTCTCCCATACTCTGTGACTCTTAAGGATGTCCTATGGAGCACAAAGGAGATGAAGCTAACAAATTATTTCAAGCTGGTGTGTCCTTTACAGTCTCCAAAGCCATCCACCAGTCTTGAAGGACAGAGTTCCAGAGATGATGTCAACGCCTTGCCAGGCTCAATGTCTTCTGACAGAAGTGACTAAAGCTCCAGAAATCTCCCTTGGTTATCAGAGGGTGGCCAAGGTAGAGAGGTTTACAGCAATATAGCATACAGCACAATGGCCTCACACTGACATCTGACACAGTGGAATGTAAGATTCAGATTAAAAATGTTTTACTTTTATTTGCTCTATGATATTTATGGCACCATGGATTTCATATGTTATGAAAAGTGAGTATTGCCTGAAATCAATGTTTGTATTTTTTTTTAAAATTTGAGATGTTAGCATAAAATGTCACAGAATTCTAGGGAATTAAGTAGTGAGAAAAATGTTTTGTATATTACCAATTTTATTTTGCATACTGTATTTTATGGGTTGTTTCTTGGTTATTGAGTTAGGAAAAGTGCATATTATCATAATAAATGTTTTAACAAGAATTATAGAGAGAAATATGCATTTTCAGCAATCTTTAGTTTAAAAAAATACAGTTTCGGGGTGGTTGCAGCATCCTAATCCTTTATTTCTTATAGGTTCAGTGTATCAACATTTGAATTGTTTTGCTTCTGCACCATTTTCTAGGAACATCGGCCCCATGAAATTTGAAGACTGACTATACATTATAATATGAATGTATGTATGTAGGTGCGTACATAATACATATGTTTATTATATACACAGAGAGACATCTTTTTCTACCTATTCCAATTAACGTCTTAAGTTTAAATACAACTTCAGATATTTACTAGATATGTGACACTGGACAACTCTCTTAACCTCTCTTCACTTAAGTTTCCTTATCTCTAAAATAAGGGTAATAATATCTACTTCACTGGGCATTTGAGTGGATGTAAAGAATTAACACATAAAGTAATTTGAAACCTTAAAGTGCTACATAAATACTAGGTATTATTATTATTATTATTTATAATTTGTCATATCCCTTGTGACATATGAAAAGCAAGATCACTACCTTTGAGATACAGAAAAGCCAGGAAGTATCTTTTGAAGTATGACCTTCCCTCCCCCAAGCCTCTAAAATAAGGTGTTAGTATCAGAGGGGATTTATCTCTCCTAATTTCCCATCCCCATAATCCATGGCATTCTGCAACAGATCTACTGATACCATAATAGTAGCCACAAGCATTAGGGAACTGAGGGACTGGAGTAAGAATGAGACAGCCAATGGTAGTGACTCTTAGGAGTACAACCCATAGCAGCAGAGGGGAAAGAGCCACGGAAGAAGAAAGTTAGCCCTGTTAGTGAGGAGTAAAACTGTTGAAATAAATAAATTTGAAGAACCCAACTGAATGACCAGTCAAGCAGAGACTTTGTATCTGGGGGAGGCAGGATGAGAAGAGTAGTAGGAGAACACTACAAGTACAGAAAATATGTTAGGTCCCTGAAGTACAGGTGGTGCAAGTTGCTTTGAAGGCATGTATTACTAATGTGTATGTATAGTTTACATCCATTCATCCTATAAAACTTGTGTATTTTTGTGGGAAAGTGTGACCCAGACTGAGGGAAGAATGTTGAATAGCCAGTGTTCTTAAAAGGAACTTTAAAAAAAAATAACAAATATAGTGACAAACAAGTAGGATGTTAGATTAGGCAGAAACATTTTTCAAACATTTTTTCAGGTATACATTTGATGAATCGTTGAGAGGCAACCCCAGCCAAAATGGAGGGTGGCCAAAAGAGAATTGGTTAATTCATTACCTGAGTCTCTCCTATTCATAGATTCTCTGAAGTGTTATTAGTTACTAGGTGTTTTTGCTGCTGTACAGCCAAGATTTATAAAGCAGAGGTTCGTTGGTTGTACAAAAGTTGACTGAAATTTTGTTGGTTATATGGCAAGAGGAAGTTCAAGTTCCCTAGAAGTTCAAGGATATCTCCACCGTCAATCTCCATAAACAAAAAGGAAATAAGTTGTCTTGTAACAATTATGTGGGATAGGGGGCTTTTCTCTTAGTTTATTGCTGGCAAGATTCTTGTCAGAGTCCTCCTTAATAGGGTGATCCTTCCCTAGGAAGATGCTCATCTACCTGAGAGGTAATGTGTTTTCAGAAAGGGACAAGGAATAGTTGATATAATGCTTGCTGCCTGACAACTACAGGACGTATGCCAGGAACAGAAGAGAGGTCTGTACATAATGTTCACTGATCCAACCAAGGCATTTGCTACTCAGTTGTGAGGGCTTGGGGGAAGATCCTGGCAAACTTTTTTTGCCTTGAAATGTTCAACAGTATTGTATGCCAGTTTTACAATGGCATGCTCACACACATTCTAGATAATGGACAATGCTCTCACACTTTCCCAGTCAAGTCAGGCTGTGCACTTGCTCCCATGCTTGTTAGTATGATATTTTCAATGATGCTGTTGGATGCCTTCACTGAGGATGAAAACTCCATCAAGGTCAACTACTGCTCTGTTGATAAGTTTTTAACTTGAAAAAAAGCTATAAGCTAAGACTAAATTGGAAGGAGAGGTGGTGTGTGGTTTGTTTGTTTGTTTTCTGTTCTCAGATTATTGTGCACTTAATGTAGCCTCTGAGGCTAAGATGGAACAGAGTATAGATCAGTTCTCTGCAACTTAAGCTAATTTTGGCCTAAAAATTAACTCCAAGAAAACAGAGGTTCTCCACCAGCCAGCACTTGCAAATGGAGAAGTTTTGAATGCTGTGGATAAGTTCACTTATTTTGGCAGTATACTTTCCAGTGATATACATGTAGGTAAATAGTCTGACATACATTTTAGAGCTATCTCAGTGCTTGGGATGCTATGAAGGAAAGCATTAGAGAGAAATATTAGGCTGCCTACCAAACTGACGGTCTACAGAGCCATTGTGCTGACCTAATTGTTGTATGCTTGTGAAACCTAGAGAATATACTGACACCATGCCAGGAAACTGAATCACTTCCATTTGAACTGTTTTAGGAAGATTCTGAAGATTATCTGATAAGATAAGATACCAGATGCTGAGATTCTTTCTTGAGCTCGAGTGCTAAGTATTGAAATTATACTGATGAGCTGGGTACGTTGTTTGAATGCCAAATATACTTTTGCCTAAAAGAATATTTTACAGAAAACTCACAGAAGGCAAGTGCTCCCAAGGAGGTCAGAAGAAGTGTTACAAAGATACTCTCAAAGTCTCTCTGAAGAACTTGGAATCAGTTGTGAGACACAGAAGGGCATCGGCATAGGACCATCTAGCATAGAATGTCCACATCAAAGAAGGTGCTGTGCTTTATAAGCAAAGCATAATTGCATAAAAGGAAATATGAAATATGCACAGGGACATTTCCACTGTAAATGTTCATATGGACTATTTGTTCTCTACTTCTGGTAGAGTTTTCCAGAGCTCTTATTGGTCTGATCAGCTGCTGTTGTACACACTGTATCTTGAGCTGAACATGGTGATGTCATTTTTGTCCTCTTTGAGCATGAAGAACAACAACCAACCAACCACTTTGTGTGGTTGTTAGAAGACAATTTAGAATGGGGAATATGTACAAGTGTGCCAAAAGTACCTTTTCAATTTTCTCTGATAATACATGTTATCCAGGTGCAAGAGAGGGAAGGATTTTTTGAGTGAGTAGTGTGCATTTGAGTGAGAGTGCATTTCCTCATTCAGATGGATGAATGAAATAATAGGAGAATATAAAACAAGGCGTTAATACGTTAAATGAAATGCAAAAATGAATATATGCCCTGTAAAACCTTTATGGAGATTTAAGTACCGATGACATTACAGAGGCAGCTTGCCATTATCTGGCATGGTAAGAATAATAGCTATAAAATACTCCTACAAAAGCAAAACAAAACAAAAAATATCTGTAACACTAGAAGGTAGCTATCAGATCTTCTCTTCTTCATGCTAAACTTACCCAATTCTTTCTGTCAATGTACATGTCAGATGGTCAGTCAACAGACATTTATTATACACTTACTATGTGCCAGGCTCTTTGATAAATGCTGAGAATCAAAATATAAGCAATATGAAAGACAGTTATTGTCCTTAAGGTGCCCACATCCTAATGGAGAGAAAATAACATTAAAGGGAGCTTAAAAGTAGGGAAAGGAAGGGTATGACACAGTCTTTAGAGTCAGAAATTGTGTGGAGAGCAATGAGATCCTGGGGAGGTTCTAAGAAAAAGTGACCAATGGGACAAGGGGGTTATTGGAGTGGAGTGATCTGCTAGGATGAGAAAGTCACAGGCCCTGAGGGAAATTCCAACATGAGAAGATATTTGAAGCATGGTGATAAAGTTCAGAGATCAGAAGAAAATGTTGGAATGAAGGATGACTGGCATAAGACTGGCACACAGGACTGAAAATAACATTTCAGATATGATTTGACTAGGGTACGGTATATAACATGACTATCTCACTTCTCTAGTTCTAGACACCATTCCTTTCCTAAAGTAGATTAATATTTATTATCTTTCATTGCTTTCTTGGAGCTTCAGTTTCCTCTTTTATAAAATGAAGATAATAATACCCAGACTACATTCCTTGTGAAGCTCATATGAAAAATGTATATGGTGCAAGTCCTAAAGCACCATAAAGATAGTTATTTTTATATTATTAAGGATATAGTGCTTTCTTGAAAAAAGTAGTTCAATGTTTGGCTTAGCTAGAGACTTTTTGTTTGGAATGTCTTTCTTTGTCGAATATTATGGCAATTCTTTGCAATTGCTGATGGCCTAGGAATCAGTAGTTATAGTGGGTAACTATTCAATATCCTGGTGATATATATTTTCTAAAAACAACTTTATGTATTTTGGGTTGGCCAGTTACTCCTTTAGGCTTCTGGCTAATAGACTATGGTCTCTCTTATTAGCACTTGTCCCATAACTATTTTTCCTTCAGCCCTAGAGTTGGCTGCAGACAGTAGAGGATCTAAAGAAATTCTGCTAAATTGTTTGAGTTACACTGCTTTTATAAATAGCTTCTCTGTGGGGAATTGCTCAGCTAGAGTTCAGTTTATCTTTTTCACAAGGTAAGCTCTCACACTCTCCAGTAGTTTTCTAATGGGATATTGCAGTGTAGAGCACATTTCCCCTAGTTGTGGACTTCCAAGCAATAACACCAAATTCTTCTGCGTATGTTGTTAAGAGAGACAGAGAGAGAGAAAGAGAGAGAGAAAGAGAGAGAGAGAGAGAGAGAGAGAGAGAGAGAGAGAGAGAGAGAGAGAGACCACCCTATTTTCTCAGCTTTATTTGACATTAGTCCTCTCTCTATATTCATCAGAGTCAAAACGGTCTTCGTTTAAAATATTCCCCATACTCTCATATTTCCATAATTTGCTCGAGGTGCTCATAGATCTGGAATACACTGTTCCTCTAAGCTATTGGACCATTCTTTCCTTCTGTCTTGCTGAATTCTGTCTTTATTGTCTTTTGATGAATCCATATCACATTCCCTCATAGGATATACCTAACCAGGCTCTGTCCTAGGTACAATTCTCTATGTATACTATTTCTTTTAAAGGCTCTATTAGCTCCCAGGGGTATAATTTCAGAGATGACTCCCAGAACTATAGAATTAGTAATCTCTCTTCTGAACACTATGCTACACAGCCAGATACCTGTAAGACATTTCTAGCTGGATATCTCATGGATAATTCAAATTCAACATTATCTAAACAAAATTTTCTTTTCTACAAAACTCATTTTTTTTCCCCATAATTGCTCTACTTCTGTCAAGGACACTGTTATCCTTCCACTCACCCAAGTTACAACTTTGGAGTCATATTAGACTTTTCAATTTGTCTCATCTCTTAAATCCAAGTATTCTTGATTCTCTCTCAGTAAGATTTCTGGGATATGCACCCTTTTCTACATTCACAGGCCTTCAGCCTGACTTCAGGATGTCCTCACCTTTTATCAGTGGTATTATATTGACTTTCTAATTGGCCTACTTGTCTTAAGCCTCTCTAAAGTGGCATAATGGAAAGAGTATTGGATTTGAAATTATAAAGCTTGAGTTCAAATCTTAGCTCTACTATTTACTACCTACATGCCTTTAGGCAAGTCTTTTCATCTCCTCTGTGTTCAATTTCTTTTTAAGTAAAATGAAGGTATTGGAAGGTTTTCTAAGATCTATTCCAGCACTCAATTTGTTGATTTTTCATTTTCTCTCTGATCTATTCTCCACAAAGTTTTCAGAGCATTATTTTTAAAGCACATTTCTGACCACGTCATACTTGTATTCAATAAACTGCAGTGGCTTCATTTTCCTTCAAGGATTAAATAGAAACTTCTCTGTTAGGAATTTAAAGTCAGCAACAACCTGCCTCCAAAATAAATTTCAAGGCTTATTAGAATATATTTCCCTTTACTCTTTTTAAGGCCTTCCCAAATTGTCCGTATTGTTGTCCCTCACAAACCATATTTTATCTTTTCTCTTTGCCCTAGCATAATGGGAATGATCATGAAAATCATCTCATACAATGGGAAGGACTAAAGGCCTCTTGCAAAAAGTGATATATGAGCTGAATGTGGAAGAAAGCCAAGACAAGTGGAAGTGGAGGTGAGGAGGAAGAGCATTTTAATCATTATAGGAGATCCATGTGCAAAGAATACCAAGAAAGCCTGTATCACTAAATAATAAAATAATTGAAAGTGAATGAGGTGTAAGAAGATTGTAAAGGTAGGAGAGGTCAAGTTGTGAAGGGCTTTAAAATTCTAAACACTTAATATGTCACCTTGGAAATATGAGCATTTCTAAACACAAATAAAAGATGTGTGTATGGTTGTGTAGTATAAAAATATCCTGCTATCCTGGCATGGACAAATATCTGATCTCAACTACCATACCCCCAAAGGAGACTGGAATTTTTACCTTTTTTTACATTTTTACATTTTAACATTATTTATTTATTTATTTAGAATTTTTACCTTTTAAGGCAGACGATGAGTTCTATCCTAGCATAGCTGACAGTCTGGAGGGGTCAAAAAGGACTCAGGACCATTGTGGCTGAGCAATCTCTCTTTGCCATTTCCAAGAAGTTTATTTGGCATGAATTATAGTTATCTATATTATGGGTATATGATAGGGAATTTAGAATAAATTCAGCTTTCTTCTATAACTCTCAAACAAATGGGGAGGATGGAGAAGGGGAAACAGGCATATTTAAAGGCAGTAAATAAGGAACCATAAGTAGAGAAAGGCAGGTAGCTAGGTGGTACAGTGGATAGACCATAAGGCCTGGAGTCAAGATGACCTGGGTTCAAATCCACCTCAGACATTTATTAACTGTGTAACCCTGGACAAGACACTTAACCCTGTTTGGTTCAGTTTCTTCATCTATAAAATGAGCTAGAGAAGGAAGTGGCAAACCTTTCTGGTGTCTTTGCCAAGAAAATCCCAAATGGGCCCTCAAAGAATTAGACACTCCTGAAACAACTGAACAACAACAACAAGTAGGTAAAGACTGAAATTAAGGAAAGATGAGGGTTGATCAAGGGGGCCTTCTTCAGGATAAAACTGAAAGGGTAAATCAAGGGCACAGGTGGATGAATTGTTTTTGACAAGTAGAAGGACCATCTGAATAGTGGACTGAGAGAAATGAGGAGAGCACAGTGCTACTGTCACGGGGTTTTGAGTTGAATAGGAGCAGAAAAGAAAACTTATGAAATGACCTCAATTTTCTCAACAAAATAAAATAAAAGCTGAAAGACAGAGGAAAGCAGAGTATGGGAGTTTTGGGGAGAGAAAAAGAAATATTTAGAATAGCTTCTGTGAATAGTGAGTTATAGAATCAATTAAGAAAGAATAAAGCAACTGTCTTGCTGAGTTGAAAGCCTGTTTGTATTGCTTCTGTGACTTCTCCAGCTCCATTCAGCAGTACATCACTAGGAGTAGAACATAAATTGAGCTTTGTACTTGTTTCTGTTGTTTTATACCATGAAAATTATAATTTGTTATCTTTGAAATTGTTTAAAGCTAACCTTGAAAACAGAGCTGTTGTTGTTTTTCTATGATTGAGAAAGTTCTGGGAGGGAAAAGGAAGAAGGCAACTCTCAGCACAAGAAGGGAACAGAGATGTGGGCATTTCCCTCTCTGCATTCATAATTGGAGTGTAGAAAAGTCTGTGGGATAAAGAAGAGATATGGTCTAATTGTTTTTCCTAAAATGAAGTCATTCTTGACTACCAGGGGGAGACATAAAGCCCTTTGCTCTAAATCTCTACACTCCTTTTTTAAGTTTTCCTAAATTATGCCTATCTCTAATAGCTTTGAAAAGAGAATTATCAAACACTGGGCATCAGAGAGATCTTGTCATGCATTAAGAAACTTGTAGGACAGGAGTGGAGAGGGGGGAAAGTAACCAAAATAACAATGAAGATGGATTAATATTTGAATAAGGTTGCAGTCTCCTGATGAGATTTTTATGCCAATGAATTTGTTAAAAAAAAAAAGAGTCCAGCTAATCTCTTCAGTTGCCACACGAAATAGGCAAGGCAAAAGACCCCCCAAATTCAAACTGCTCAATATAGATTAAGCAGAATGTGTTGACTATGATACCAAATTCACCTTCACAATCAAGATAGTCCAGAGCTACTCCATTATTTGTAGAAAACTATTGAAATAAAGGAATTTTGGTTTGGAATCTACAGAGTTGTGGGTGTAATGCAGGGAAAGTAATTTGATTTGCTTATTCCAGGATTTTTTTTTTTCATAAATCCCACGAGACATTGAGGTATAGGGTAGAAGTGAAAGTATCTGGGTGGATGGGTTGTTTTGCTGGGTTATGTTCCACATCTAATAGTCTTAACAGTTTTGGTTTATATAAATCTGCTTATAACTTGAATATTAACAGGCAAATAATAAATCAAAATATATCTAACAACTATTAATTTGAAGACACAATAAAAAAACCTAAATGAACATCACAATAATCAATTGGTAATTACAATCATCTGTAATCAGTGTTCACTTGTCAGTTATCACATGAGAATTCAATAGTGTATAAGTGCATATAAAGAACATATTTTATGGCCAGACAGTGTTTGATGTAATAAATGTCATATGACCTAAGGGGAAGATATTTTTCCAGATTTTAACATCTATCAAATCCCTTTTTCCATTTCCAGAATTTTTTTCTCTTTAACAGTTGCAGTGAACATGATATGTACTTCCCCCTTTGTTTTTGGGGAAAATACCTCATTATTTGTGTAGCACTCCCTCTTGGTTACCTTGCCAACTCAGAACTCACAAGTGAACAAATTAGGGTGATTACTCTCAGAGGCTCAATAGTATTCTTTGAGTGCACACTCCTAAAACTCTAGATGCAAAATCCTAACCTTTAAGATTAATTTTAATAGTTACCTACCAGATACAATTACCTCAAAGAAATTTACTAATTTAAGATGACATAATGTAGCAAAAAATTGTTCTCAAAACCTATGACACATTTTCTGATGAAAACATAACGGTATGAGTGGGCATTGCACACTGTCGTTGAACCATTCACATAGGGACAGGTTTGGGCAAGACAACTCACACGTCTAGCATTCCAGGACCCCCAAATCTTTTCTTTTCTTCTCTTTTCATGCTGCAGTTCACATACACACACACACACACACACACACACACACACACACACACACACACACACATTCTGCCTTCCTCTTTCAACAGCATAACTTTTGGGCAGGGCTTGCTAGAACTATTTCGCTCTTAAATCAAGACCTGTCTTTTCTGCTGCTATAATTCTCTCTCCTTGAACATGCTGTCCCTAATTATCTTTTTTGTCTTTCTCTGCTGTGATGGATATTACTGCTCTTACTTAGTAACTGCTGTGATATACATTAAGTACAATGCTAGTAGGAAGGAGATAAAACCCCATCCTCCTCACCGTCCTCTGATAGAGGAGCAAAAGTCACTCTACAGAAGGTATTAATGTATTTGAATGACTCAACTATAAGATTGTTTTCAGGGATGACAGACTTAGTTTTTAAAAACCACCCAGTGTATGACCAATCTTTTCCCTTTCAATAGCCTATTGTCATTCAAATTATATATCAGGAAGAACTCAGTTCAAATAAGGATAATAGGACATAGATTCATCTTCTTAATTCCTTGACATCTTAATATTTCTCAATTCTCTTATCCTCCCCTTATTTTCTGTGATTATATCAACTGTGATGATGAAGAAAGGGAACCAAATTCATCCTATTGTACCCTCCTCTCCATTAAAACTTTTCTATCCCAAGTTGTGAGGCATTTTGGGCACATGGTCTAAATTCTAGATTAGCAACATGTGGCTTAGGTAGGCTTAAGGTTTCTTTTTTGAATTTTTTTTTGTTTGTCTTGTTTTGTTTTTTGTTTTTATTTTGCCTTCTGAGTACTTTCCCCACTGCACTGTATTGAATATACTTAGCAAAATCCACATGCAAGAGTCTTAAGCAATTTGGAAATTAACATTCTTCTACAAAGGTGAAGACTTGTGGGCCTGAAGATTATACTCCTCCCAAATATTGATGATTACACATTTTAACAAACAAATATAAATAAATACACACAATATCCATGGGAAGAGTGAGCACAAACTTAGTTTACATTAGACATGAGACACACATGTAAATAAAACATATGATCAGAGGAATTCATGTCTCCAGTACTGCAGGGGCTTGATGTCCTTCATTGTGTATCATCTTCACAGTACTACAGCCTGGAGACAGAATCTCTGAAATGTGAGATGCTGACATGGTTTCCTTGGTTTCCTTCTCTCTAGAGCATGCTTCCTAACTCTCAGGTATGCCTTTCTCTTGAATTCTTAGTTAGCTATGCAGATAATTTTTTTTTATCCTTGAGGCTACTTCCTGGCCTCTCTCTGACTCCGTCTGTCTGTCTGTCTGTCTGTCTCTCTCTCTACTTGATGAATATGTTATATCCAACTCACTGAGTAGCTTTGATGCAAGATATCATGGCTGATGTAGGAGATATCATAAAAATTCCTTCTAGCCTGGTTTCCTCCACACTCTACACAAATGTTCCCTACCTTGAATGGCTTGACTTTTGTATTATTCATTTACTTCTATCAACAGTAGGCTTAGCTTTTTCAAGGCAACCAGGGAGTTGTCAATCTTTCCTAACCTATGGCCAATTAAGCGTCAAAATCTACTAGGGGAAAAAAGAAACCCTTCATACTTCCAACAAGTATAACAGAGTGCAGATTCATATTTGCTCTTAGTAAACATATTAATATTTATTAATACCTCATTAGGGTTTTTGATAATCCCCTTACTATACATGACTACATAAACACAAATGTGGTGGTGGGAAACAATTCTCCAATTCCCACAACACTTGCTTCATAGTACAATCCAAGTAATTCAGAAATATACATATATATACACACACACACATATACATATATGTGTGTGTATATATATATTCAAATTTCAGTAATTACAGTGGACTGTAGCTATTCTGTACATAATGGGGAAAGCATGAGTACTGGAACTATTTGTTTATATATCTCCCAGGTTCCTCCTAAAGTTGTTATCTTTTGCTCTGATATGTTCTATCAAATTATGGATACTTCTAGTTTGGTCATTGATGCTGCTTTGGCACTCTACTAACACAACACACAGTTACTCCAATAGTTTTGACATTATAGCTTACTATATGCTCAATTTTTCAAAATAAAAAATACAGAAAGTAAACAGAACTCATTTTATCCAAAAAACATTTTAAACCATTGAATATGTAAAATGAAAGGTAATCACATTTCAATGAAATTTTTTTATTACATTATGGATTTGCTTTGTTACAAAGGACAATTAATATTTGCATTTTTGAGTTCTATTGCCAATAGGTTTTATTAACACTTCATTGCCTGAGAGCACAGTATGGTATGACATTTTAATCTCATCCATAAATTCCTGAATTCTAAATAATCAAGGTAATACACATAGGCACCTGCATATATCCTAAAACTTATGAGATTACACATGTATGTACATATACATACATATACAAATACACATACACTTACTAGCTGTGTGACCCTGGACAAGTCACTTAACTTTGTTTGCTTTAATTTCTTCATCTGTAAAATGAGCTGGAGCAGGAATGGCAAACCATTATAGTATCTTTGCCAAGAAAACACTGAAAAAGGGCCATGAAGTGTTGGACACAACTGAAAAATGATTGAACAATAACAAATACATACATATATTCACATGTAAGTGAATTTTACTGCATATAAAATGAAATACATTTTCTAGATGCTGTTTTTCACATGTATATATATGCATATATATTTTATGCATATAGTGTATATTCACATACAGATTTGTCTGTCTGTAAACATATATTTCTGAAAGCCAATGCTTTTGCTTAGTGGAGAAACTTCTGAATTAGATAAATCTACTGTAAGCTGCTCAGCAACATGTATTCACATACCTATATGTATGCAATACATGGGCATCCAGACATGTGTATTGTGTTTGTTGATAGCTGGTCATTTTCCAATGATTCATACAGACTGGAGGTTATATAGCTAACTTGGCACTGAGCCAGGATAGTCCCTCTAACAGCACTCCTCAACCAATAGCACATGGTCTGGTTTTGTCAAAGGGGTGTCTTTGAGATAACACAAATGTTACATAGGTCTGCAGTGACAGCAACAGTTTCAGATTTTGGTTTTCGGACTTCTGACTTGCATTGTATTTTTATTGCAATCCAACCTTCACAGTCTTTTTGAACTACAAACAGCTCTCACTTATCTTAAGTGGACCATTGGGCAGATCTCTCCATCATCACTCATGGCTCCCACAGCCCAGGCAGCCTCAATTCCTGGGGGCAGTGACCCTTTGAATTGGGCTGCTTGAGTAATGCTTTTATTGCCACTACCTCAGCCACAGGGTAGTCAAATTTGTTTAATTCAAATTTATGGAAGGTGAATTGTCTGTACACTTGATTTATTTTTTTTACAGTTAATCTTTTATTATTGTAGTGGGAATACTTACTTGTCATTGCAAGAGAAAACTTGTGATATGATTTGAATAAAATTACCTCTTTGGGGTGTTCAAGGAGGACCAGAACCTCTGGCATGATGGCTTCTTGGAACGTTTCCAGGGCTACTCATCCACCTTTGGTGTCTACCTGCTATTCAACTCTTACCTGTAGAGATGTAGCATGTGCAGTTTTCCCACTCCAGTACAACTTTGCCAGCAGGCAGACAGGCTAAACCAAATTGTGGTTAACCGACAGTCCTCAAAACCATCAATCAGTTAGGGGAATTTCTTCCCAGATGTGTGGAGATTTTCCCTGGCAGAATGGGATTATGAGAACCATTTGTTCTAATGGCCATGAAAGTGGCATTGGACTTGGATGATTCTGGAAGACAGAGTGAGGCTAAAGACTTTGTGCAAGTCTAAATCATTTAAATCCAATTTACAGGCAAGTCAAGACATCACATATTATGTCATTGGTCCTCTGCCAAAAAAAAAAAACACAAAGGATGAACAGCAACAATAATGCACAACAATTTCTTAATTAAAGCCTAAAAGATGACTTTCTCCCATCTACTGAAAAGTAGGGATTAGATATCTTTAGGTCTTCTGTTAAAGAAACATTCTTAAATTGTTCAAATAACTATATAACTATAACTATAACCCTCTCTACATATACACTTATGTATGTATGTGTATATGTATATGTATATATCTATATATGCAATGCTCATAAGAGTTATATAGCCTTTTTTAATAGAATTTGAAATTTTAAAGTCAGTTCCCAATTTTCAAATTATCATGGAGAGTCACTGAATATCTATTAACATATATAACATGTCTGATTTATTTTTTGCATATGTTGCTGTTCAGCAAAATGAAAAGCAATTGAATTGCATAGTCAGCAAGAGCGTAGGTGTTTACTTAAGCCTTTTCTAGTAATAAATCATCTTAAGAGAAATGAAACAGTGAAGAATAATTCTCATGTTGGGGCTCAACTGACATTAGGGTTTGTTAGAATGTGGGTTAATAAAAGATAAAGGGAAAGATTAGTTGCAACCTTAGAATTTCCAATTTAACAATCTGATGTGTAGCACACATGCAGAGAAAATTTAGCACATTGAGCAGCCAAATATTTCTCCCAGTGCAATTTGCTAAATCATATTTAAACAAATGTTTTTAATTTTCAATGCTTTAAATCTCAGGAATGACAAACTTTTTACTTGTTTGATTTCAATTAGCTCTTCTTTTCACTCTAGCTTAGAATGAAAATATTCTAAATGACTGTCCAAATATAAGATGTTTTAGAAGTTTTAAAACGTCCAATTATAAAGCTCTCTTTTGTAACTTACTGCAAGCTTCTTTTTTCTTTATGTTTATTTGCCTTTCTTCATGAATATGTCTCACTACTTGCAGACAAACACAGAGAACAAAAGCAAAACAATAACTAAAGAACACTTTGTCAGTATTCATATACTCACACATCAAACAAAAAAAATGGCAAGTGTCCACAGTAAAACTATCTGGAAAGTCTGTGTTTCAATTAAAAGAAGCTTCCTGTTTCTTTTACCTTACTTTACTTTGGCACCAGAGGCTTCAAGAATTTCTTTTTCTTAAATATAATATTTGTTAAAATCAAAAGTTCTCTGTGCTTAGTCAGGTTGACTCTAGTTATATCAATTCTATTGGTCTAGAAAGTTACTAATCTTGAGAAAATAAAGAAAATGCATATGCTGGAGTTCCTTTAGGGAGAACTGGGACTTGATTAGACTTAACTGTTCCTGTTGCGAATACAGTGGAATGATTGAGAGAGACTGTCTCTGTATAGCTACTGTCACTCCTTCCCTAGTTCTCATACCACTTCAATGAAGAAAGTCTCTTTTCTCAGAAAATGAACACTGAACTGAGGCTTTGCCTTCTACTATACCAGGATATCTCAGCATACTGAACACATTGATAAAGAGAGATCCTGCCTTTATTCCTGGGTTGTCTTCATCAGGGTCTGAGGGGATGTAGAAGGAGGCAATAGCATTTATATACAACCTTATATCATATATATATATATATATATATATATATACACATATATATATATATATATATACACACATATATATATATACATATATATATATACACATATATATATATATATACATACACATATATACACATATACACGTATATTACGTATCATTTATATATGCAAGACACTGTGCTAATCACTTTATAAGCATTAGCTCATTTGTTATACCATGTAATATCTTACATCTCATTTGAGGTGATGGTGGTAGTGATTGTGATTTGACTTGTCAAGCACTTGCTGCCTCCTGTCTCACAGGGTGCCTTATTTCTTCATTCAGCCTTGCTGACTTTCCTGATCTTGGAGTGGCAGTTACTTTGGAAGTTGATAGGGATGCCCAACCTATTTGCTACAGGAGCCACTTCCCTGAAGAATGACAATGAGTGCTGGGCCAGATGCAGGAGCAATGGTTGGGGAGGTTTTGCTACTCCCAGGGCTTCTGTGACTATTTGCCTATTAATGGTAGTTGTTGATGGGCATGAAGAAGGTGTGTCCCCTCTCCATGGATTAGGGAGTATCCTCTAAGTGGTCAATGAGCTAGAAAAGCTGATGATTTGTCATATGAACAAAAGCAGTCTGTTGTTCTCCTTGCCTCTTTCTTCTTTTTATAACTATAAAATGTGTGAACTCTTTTAAGCTGTATTTTAAGAGTGGGAGTGGGGATAGGACAATATCACTATCTCCCAGCCAGTCTCCAAACAACTTTAAGTACATGACCAAATCTGCCCTTTTTGTGTTTGTTTTTTCTCATTTTGGCTAAGTAGTATCCCTTAGCAGATATATTCAGGACTGGCAGGAATCTTGTGAGTCCTGAAATGTGTGAATATCCTGGGTGGCTTGGGAGGATTGGTGGCTGATGGCAGGGGAATCTACTACACTGGAGAGGATGGACAATAACAAGAAGATTGGCCCACTACTGGAATGTATGAAAAGTAGGTAAGTGGGAGTGGTAGGACAAAGCTGTATTGTGATGAAGTAAAACATGCTTTATTATCAATCTTGCCAAAATTACTTAGTGTTCTGATTAGCTGCTAACCTGATTATAACTGTCATGATAAGATAAACCATGGAATTCTGTGTATTTCATTCATGTGTACTGTTTTTTCCCCTTGTATGTGGCATTTATTTTAGTATGGAAATATGTTATCTGTCCCATACCTGATACATATTTGTACATGAATATTCACTCCTTGGGGGACCTTAATGTGAGTCATAATTCAAGCCATAAGTATTTTTTCCAGGTGACATAGTGGAGGATTGTTAATGGGCCAATGAGAAGAGAAAAAGTACTCATCTTAATTAGAGGCCAAATTTTCCTATTACTGAACCAAGGCTTCAAAATAAAGTGTGGTGGGTATAGAGAAAATGTGTGTGTTTGTGTGTGTGTGTGTTATTATACATATGTACACTTGCAGGACAATTGTCCATACCTTGTGGACCTTGCCTAGTGGTCGCCTCAATCCAAGCACACTGTATATCACAAAGACATTGATTTAGAAACGTATAAGTATGAAAGGCCAGAATCCTCTTTAGTTAAGCATATAGCAGGCTTTTTATACCATAAGAAACATAAGTTGTTATCCATGAAGATATGTGTAGGTAACCTTGGAAGCAGAGGCAATTTGTTTCTTTTTGTAGTTTTTCCTGGAAGGTGGCAGGTATAGGACAATTACTGATTTCAAGAGGAAACCGAAATAAGGCTGTGTTAATTTTTGTTTGCTGTATCTTTTCAGTAAATGACCTTCAAAATTAGGAAGAAGGTATGAAAAGAGACAGAAAAGTATGACTGATTACTTTGCTGGACATAAAAAAAAATTAAAAAAAACCTCTTGCTAATGAGGAACAACTATCAAACCCTTCTATATTTGTCTTCACAGTAGATTTTACTTTAAAAGGTTTTAAAGAGTATTTTCTATGGTATAGATAACATTTTGATATAATTAGAAAATTTTCTTTCAAATTCACATTGTTGCTATTGTGGTTCAATTGTTTCAGTTATGTCTGACTCTTTGTTTTGTGGTTTTGTTTTTTATTAATTTATTTATTTTTAGTTTTCAGCATTCACTTCCACAAGATCTTGAGTTCCAAATTTTCTCCCCATTTCTCCCCTATCCCTACCCCAAGACTGCATGCATTCTGAATACCCTTCCTCTCATCTGCCTTCCCTTCTATCACCCCCACTTCTCTTATCCCCTCCCCTTCCCATGTTCCTGTAGGGCAGGATAGATTTCTATACCCCATTGCCTGTATATCTTATTTCCCTGTTGCATGTAAAAACAATTTTTAACATTTGTTTTTAAAACTTTGGGTTCCAAATTCTCTTCCTTCCTGTCTCCCCACCCACCTTCATTGAGGAGACAAGCAACTCAATGGGTTATACATGTGTAGTCATGCAAAACACTTCCATAATAGCCATGTTGTGAAAAACTAACTATATTGCCCTTCATCCTTTCCCATCCCCCATATAGTCTGTTCTCTCCTTTAACTCTGTCCCTCCTCAGAAGTGTTTGCTTCTGATTACCCCCTCCCATAATATGCTATACCTTCTATCATCCCCCCCCTCTTATTTCTTCCCCCTATTTCCCAGTAGGGTAAGACAGATTTTCATACTCAATTGAATGTGTATGCTATTCCCTCCTTAAGCCAAATCCAATGACAGTAAGAGTCATTTACCCCATCTCACCTGCCCTCTTTTATGTGAGATAATTTACCATATTCTAACTATTCTTTTTTCCTTCTCTCTGTATAATTTTCTTTCACCGTTTAGTTTTTTTTTTAGATATCATCCCTTCATATTCAACTAATCCTGGGCCCTCTGTCTTTATATATTCTTTCCTAATACCCTACTAAAAAATACCTCATGAAGTTATAAATGTAATCTTTCCATGTAGGAGTGTAAACAGTAAAACCTCAATAAAGGCCATAAGATTTCTCCTTCCTGTTTACCTTTTCATTCTTCTCTTGAGTCTTGTATTTGAAGGTTAGATTTTCTATTCAGCTCTAGTCTTTTCATCCAGAATGCTTGAAAGTCCTCTATTTCACTGGATGTTTATTTTTTCCCTTGAAGGATTATACTCAGTTTTGCTGAGTAGGTGATTCTTGGTTGTAATCCTATTTCCTTTGACCTCTGGAATATTATATTCCTAGCTCTTTGGATCCTTAATATAGAAGCTAGTAAATCTCGTGTTATCCTGATTGTGTTTCCACAATACTTGAACTGTTTCTTTCTGGCTGTCTGCAATATTTTCTCCTTGACCTAGGAACTCTGCAATTTGGCTATAATATTCCTAAGAGTTTTCTTTTGGGGATACCTTTCAGGAGGTGATTGGTAGATTCTTTCCATTTCTATGTTACCCTCTGGTTCTAGAATATTAGGACAATTTTCCTTGATAATTTCTAGAAAAATGATCTCTAAGCTCTTTTTTTGGTCATGGCTTCAGGTAGTCCAATCATTTTATGACATCTCTCCTGGATCCATTTTCCAGTCCAATTGTTTCTCTTTTTTTTTCTTTTTTAGTTTTTTTTAATATAAATTTATTTAATTTTTGGTTTCAGTATTTCCACAAGATATTGAGTACAAATTTTCACCCCATCTCACCCCTTCCCCCACCACAAGACAGCATGCATTCTGAATATCACTTCCCCTGGTCTGTCCTCTCTTCTATCTCTCCCCCTCTTCTCTTATCCCCTTCCCCTTCCATTTTCCTGTAGGGCAGGATAGACTTCTGTACCCCATTTCCTGTATTTCTTATTTCCCAGTAGCATATGAAAACATTTTTCTAAAATATGTTTTTAAAACTTTAGGTTTCAAATTTTCTCCCTTCCTCCCTCCCCACCCACCCTCATTGAAAAAGCAAGCAACTCAATATAGGTTATAGATGTGAAGTTATGCAAAACGCTTCCATAGTAGACATGTTCTGAAAAGCTAACTCTATTTTCCTCAAGCCTATCCTGCCTCCCATTTATTCTATTCTTTCTTTTGACCCTGTCCTTCCTCAGAAGTATTTGCTTCTGACTACCCCCTTTCCCAATCTGCCCCCTGCTCTCTTGTCCCCTTCTCCCCCTATTTTTCTGTAGGGTAAGACAGATTTCCATACCCAATTGAATGTGCAACTTATTCCCTCCATAAGCCAAATCCTATGAGAATGATTCACTCATTCCCTCTCACCTTCCCCCATTTCCCCTCCACTGTAAGAGACTTTTCTTTTCTGTTTTATTTTTTGTGAGATAATTTACCCCATTCTACCTCTCCCTTTCTTCTTCTCTGAGTATAATCCTCTCTCATCCCTTAATTTTATTCTCCAGATATGACCCCTTAATCTTCAACTCACCCTGTGCCTCTATCTATCTATCTATCTATGTATCTATCTATCTATCTATCATCTATCTATCTATCTATCTATCTATCATATCTACATATAATTTTTTCCTCCAACTACCCTAATACTGACAAAGGTCTCATGGGTTATAAATATCATCTTTCTATGCAGGTATGTAAACAGTTAAACCTTGATAAGTTTCTTATGATTTCTCTTTCCTGTTTACCTCTTCATGTTCCACTTGAGTCTTGTATTTGAAAGTCAAATTTTCTATTCAGCTCTGGTCTTTTCCAAGAATGCTTGAAAGTCCTCTCTTTCACTGAATGACCAGTTTTTTCCCCTGAAGAATTATACTCCCTTTTGCTGGGTAGGTAATTCTTGTTTGTAATCCTATCTCCTTTGCCCTCTGGAATATTATATTCCATGCCCTGTGGTCCTTTAATGTAGAAGCTAAATCTTGTGTTATCCTGATTGTGGTTCCACAGTACTTGAATTGTTTCTTCCTGGCAGCTTGTAATATTTTCTCCTTGACCTGGGAACTCTGGAATTTGGCTACAATACTCCTAGGAGTTTTCCTTCAGGGATCTCTTTCAGGAGGAGATTGGCAGATTCATTCCATTTCTATTTTGCCCTCTGGTTCTAAGATATCAGGGCAGTTTTCCTTGATAATTTCTTGAAAGATGATGTCTAGGCTATTTTTTTATCATGGCTTTGAGATAGTCCAATAATTTTTAAATTCTCTTTCTTGGATCTTTTTTCCAGGTCACTTGTTTTTCCAATGAGATATTTCATATTGTCTTCTATTTTTTAATTTTTTGGTTTTGTTTCATAATGTCTTGATTTCTCATAAAGTCATTAGCTTCCAATTACTCCATTTGCATTTTTAGGGATGTATATTCTTTAGTAAGCTTTTGGGCTTCCTTTTCCATTAGGCCAATTCTGTTTCTTAATGCATTCTTCTTCTCATTGGCTTTTTGGCCCTCTTTTGCTGTTTAGGTTAGGCTATTTTTTAACATATTATTTTCTTCAGTATTTTTTTTTTGAGTCTCCTTTAGCAAGCTATTTTTTTGCATCATGATTTTCTTGCATCACTCTAATTTCTCTTCTCAATTTTTCCTCTACTTCTCTTACTTCTCAAAATACTTTTTGAGCTCTTCCATGGCCTGGGACTGATTCATATTTTTCTTGGAGGCTTTAGGTGTAGGAGCTTTGACTTTGTTGTCTTCTTCTGGTTATATGTTTTTATCTTCTTTTTCATCAGAATAAGATTCTATGGTCTGAGGTTTTTGTTTTTGTTTTCTTTTTGTTTTCTTTTTTTGCTTTCTTTTTTTTTTTTTGTGCTGTTTGCTCATGATCCCAGCCAATTACTTGACTATTAAACTTTTTGTTAAGGTAGGTGTCTGCTTCCAGTGTGGAGAATGTACTGTCCCAAGCTTCAGGCTTTTGTTTTGTTTTGTTTTTTTCAGTTGTTTTCAGAGATACTTTCTGGGACCTATAACTTTTCAGTTCTTCCAAGGTGGTACTAACAAAGGTGAGATGTTTACTCCTTTCCTGCCCTGATCTCTGGTCTATGAGTGACAAGCACTCTTTTCTGCCTTATAACTATGAGGAAGATTCCTTCTCCACTGCTGCTACAAGCTCCACCACACCAGTGCTCCTCCTTGGCCAGGGCTACCACCCAGGACTGCAACATGGGCAAAGTAAGAGAATCCTGCCTCACCACCAGCAAAGAGATCCTTGAAACCCCCCCTCTGATTTGCCACTTCATTCACCCTCCTTCTGTGGGATGAGAGCACCAGAAGCAGCCACCACACAGGGGCTGTGCTGGGACTGAGAGCAGACCAAGCTCTTCTCTCACTGAGGTCTGACAGACCTTTTCTACTGATCTTCGGTTATCATTGGTGTTAATGGATGGAGAAGTCTGCACCCACCACAGGTCCCCTTGATTCAGTCCCCTGAGACCTGCTCCAGGTTTGCTGAGGCCTGATCTTTGCCTTCATGGCCCATGCTGAACTGTGCTCTTCTCACAACTGTGCTCCTCTCCCAGGCCTGTGGAACAGACCTTTCCAATGAAGCTTCCAGGTTTTTTGGTCTAGAAATTTGTTTCACTCTGTCTTTTTGTGGGTTCTGCCACTCTAGAATTTATTCAGAGTCATTTTTATAGGTATTTTGAGGGGTTTGTGGGACAGCTCAAACAAGTCACTGCTCTTACTCCATGCTGACTCTGTAACCCCATTTTGGATTTTCTTGGCAAAGATATTGGAGTGGTTTGCCATTTCTTTCTCCAGCTCATGAAGATAAAAAGAGGTAAACAGAATTCAGTGACTTGTCCACTGCCACAAAGATAGTAAGTGTCTGATGCTGGGTTTGAACTCAGGAATAGAATTCTTCCTGACTCTAGACCCAGGAATCTATCCACTGTGCCATCTCACTGCCCTTATAAATCCACATGGACTAGAGTTTTGTCTTTTTTCCCCCTCACTTCTAAGTTAATGTGCTTATTGGAGCTAGTTCAATTTCTATTTCTGAAACTTGATTGCTTAAGAACACTAGTTTATGTTTTCTAAATTTGTGTATTTGTATATTTATAGAATATCAATTATTTTTTAAAAAGTACTTTTCCTAGCATACAACTGTCTAAAGTAGGTTATGATAATCCTTTTTTAAAAATTTTCTATTTGTTGTCATTTCAACATATTCATATACATGTATATGTGTATGTCTATGCAAATGTAGTATGTATATGTGTATATGTATCTCATTTTATTTCCTTTAATTGTGTCCTTTTCATAAGTGTTTGACACTAGTCCCACACCATTCCTGACTACCCTCGGGGGACTTTGTTTCAGAAGTAGAACCAATACATATTCTCTTAACATATTATCTCTAACTGATAGAAAGGTACTCTTTGCTGTATGGACTATAAATAACTAAAGTTATGAAGTTTGTGTGTTGCATGGGACTAAATGGTGGCTGTTTAATTCTGGGTGATACACTATGGCTCTAAGGGAAAAAAATTCTGTTGGTGGAGTGATCCAACCACTCTGGAGAGCAGTTTGGAACTATGCCCAAAGGGATATAAAACTATCCACATCCTTTGATAGAGCATTAACGGTACTAGATCTATATCTGAAAGGATTTTTTAAAAAATGTACCTATTTGTACAAAAATATGTATAGCAGCTCTTTTTTTGCATTGGCAAATAATTAGAAATTGAGGGGATGCTTATCAATTGGAGAATGGTTGAACAAGCATGGTATATACTTGTAATGGAATATTATTTTGCTATAAGAAGTGATGAGCAGGATAATTTCAGGGAAAAAAAACAGAAAAAAATTGCAAGAACTGATGAAAAGTAAATGAACAGAAACCTGGAGAAAATTATTCACAGTAACAACAAAATCTAACACCATTCAAAAAAAAACATAGGAATAAATGAAGGCTTTATTAAAATAATAAATAATGTCTCTCTAAAACCAAGATGAACATTGTCTGTAATTGCAATAAACTTGAAGCCTTCTTAATAAGATTTAGGAGTAAAGCAAGAATGTCCAAAATCACCACAATTATTTAATGTTTTACTGGAAATTCTAGGTATAGAAATAAGACGGGGAAAAATAAATTGAAAATTTTTTTAAAATAAGAAAATAAAATTATCACTTTTGCATATTACATGATGGTTCACTTAGAGAAACCTGGGAGTAGATAGAAAATTAGTTGAAACAATTAACAACTTCAGCAAAGTTGCAGAATATAAAATAAACCCACACAAACCATCAGCATTTATATATACTGACATTAACTCAGCCCAAAAAAAATTTTAAAAAATGATAAATTCCATTTAAAATAAGTATATAAGGCATAAAATACTTGGGAGTTTACCTTCCAACTGAAACCCAAGAATTATATGAACACAATTACAAAACACTTCTTAAACAAATCAAGACAGATCTCAATAATTAAAGAAATATTAATTGCTCATGAGGAAGCTGAACCAATGCAATTGGACAGTTCTACCTAAATCAATTTACTTATTCAATGAAATAATGATCAAACTACCAAAGAATTATTTTATAGATATTGAAAAAATTAAGACAATTCACCTAGAAAAACAAAAACAAAAGTGTATAATATCAAGGGAATCAACAACAACAATAATAATGTTGGAAGGCAGCTATGCAATTCCAGATTTCAAACTATATTGCAGAGCAGTAATCATCAAAACAATTTGGTACTAGCTAATAAACAGAATGGCAGATCAGTGGAGTAAATTAAGTACCCAACATATTGTAGAAAATGACCGTACTAATTGTGTTTTATAAACTGAAAGATTCAAATTGGGGGTTAGGAATTCAACATTTCACAAAAATTGCTAAGAAAACAGCAAAGCATTTGGCAGAAATTAGCCATAGATCAACATCTCACACAGAATACAAAGATAAGGTTAAAAAAGATCAATGATTTAGCCATAAAGGGAGATATCATAAGTAAATTAAGGGAACATGGAAAAATGTACCTGTCAGATCTATGAAAGAGGGATGAGTTAATAAAAATATAAAAGAAAGAGTAGATCATGGGAAGTAAAATAGACAATTTTGGTTACATGCAATGGAAAAGTTTTGCTCATCAAAACCTATACAGCCAAAATTAGAAGGTAAAAAGAAAACTGGGAAGTAATATTTCTAGGAAGCAACTTGGATAAAGGTTTCATTTCTCAAACATAGCAGGAACTGAGCCAAATTTATAAAAATAAGAGCCTTTCTCTAGTTGATAAATGGTCAAAAGATGTAAAAAGTCTATTTTCACAAGAAGAAATCAAAGCTATCAATAGTTACATTTAAAAAAATGCTCTAATCACTACTGCTTAGAGAAATGCAAATTAAACAACTGTGAGTTACCAACTCATACCTCTCAGAATGGTTAAAATGAGAGAAAAGGAAAATGACATATGCTGGATAGGATGCAGAAAAATTGGGACACTAATGGGTGAATCAACAAACCAGCCCAACCATTCTCGAGAACAATTTGGAACTATGCCCAAAGGGCTACAAAACTGCATATCTTTTGACCTAGCACTTCCACTACTAGGTCTGTGTCCCAAAGAAATCAAAGAAAAAGGAAAAGGACCTATTTTTTTTTAGCAGCTCTTTTTGTGGTGGCTAAGAATTGCAAATAAAGAGGATGCCCATAAACTGGGGAATGGGTGAAGAAGTTATAATATATGATTGTGCTGGAATACTATTGTACTATAAGAAATGACAAGCAGGATTGGTTTCAGAAAAACCTGGGAAAACATGAACTGTTGCAAAGTGAAGTGAGCAGAATCAGGAGAACACTGTACATAGTAGTAGTAAAATTGTAAGGATTATCAACTGTGAAAGAGTTAACTACTGTGATCAAGACAATGATTCAAGACAGTTCCAAAGGAGCCATGGGGAAAATACTATTCACCTCCAGAGAGAGAACTAATGAACTCTGAATGAGATTGAGGTCTATTTAATTTTTTTAAAATTCTTTCATTTTGCTTGTGTTTTCTTTTTTAACATGCCTAATACCAAAATATGTTTTCCATGGCTTCACATATCAAACTGTTTGCCTTCTCAAGAAGGAGGCATAGCTAGAAGAGAGGGCAAGAATTTGGAACTCCAAATTTAAAAAAAAGTATGCTAACAATTTTTGTATGTATTTGAGAAACTTTAAATGCATTTTTTTAAATCAAAGACAAAAGCAAAAAAACTTATGTTAGATTCTGAAAGCAATTTCAATATTTAGCTAAGATGTGAAGCTGCTCTCTTTATCCAGCTTGTGTCAGATTGTTGATAGGCATGAAGGGTATGCAAAGGAGTTTCATTTTGTACAAAAATAAAATTAACAAATCCATGAATAAAAATGTTATGAAGAAGTTATCAGCCTTTCTCCATCAGATGTTTGATTCATAAAATGTAGATACTGCTCGTACTATCCACCTATCAGAAGTTTTATTTAAGTGATAAAATGGTAGCTACTATCTATATAGCTTACAGAAAGCTGTATAATAGCTGGAAAAAGTTTTTAAAACTTTGTATATATTACATTTTATATTATATATCTCATTTTAGCTTAGTAAATTGATATTATTAGTCTCATTTTGCAAATGAGGAAAATTAGGCTCAGAATGTTTAAGTGACTTTTCAATGGTCACAGAACTAGTTAAATTTTGAGGTAGAACTCAAAAGAAAATTATTTTTTTTCTGCTAAAATATGGCACACTTCCCAAAATAAGCTGAAATATCTTCAGAATAAATGAAATTATAGATATAAATTACCATGCAATTTATCAAGCCATGTATCCATGATATCTTAATTTTTCTAACTATAGTTATCTTTTTGTATTTAATGGCTTTGTATCTACTTAAATTTCTTTAATTTTAACTCCCTTACATAACCCATAACAAATCCTTAGGGTATCTTTCTAAACACATTTTTTTGTTCAAGAAGTAGGAAATTTATTTATCTAACATAGCCACAAGATTCTTTTGTTTTAATTTAAAAAATAAAACCTGATAAAACATGAAAGTATACTACTTAACAATATCTCTTTAATACCCATACTGTCCTATCATTTTGCCATAAGTATTTCTAGGGAGATTTAAATTTCCCTTTTTTTGACATCCACCAACATCAATTTCTCGATCATGAAGGGTCAGGATGGTTTAACAAGTCATTAAAAAGTTCCATCTCTCCCCAATATCATATGAATGTTAATGTAATAGCTAAACCTCACCTGGATAGTGAGATTAAATCAATTTTCCAACTCTTCCTGATAGTAGAATAGAGGAAAATGATCAAGGATGTTTAAAATTCTCAATACAGGACCTGAAAGGTAGAATTCATAGATTGACAGTTTATACTGCAAGGAACTGTTGTCTTCTTTATTGTGATATTTTCAGAAAGTGTGATGGAAGATATATGTGTGTGTGTGTGTGTGTGTGTGTGTGTGTGTGCATGCACGTGTATTATGTATGTATGTATATATGTGTGTATACACACATACAAACACACATGTAAAATATGGTTACTTTTTTTTGACTTGGGAAGTCTACATTCTTATGTGAAAGCCAAGAAGAATAGAAAAACTTGTTTTTAGTCTTTTTATCAAATGTTCTTTTCTCTAGACTATTCAGACAAATAAACATAATTTTTTATCTTTCTCACCATAACTAATTGTCTGGGTTAGAACATACAACATGAGGATGTATGAATTGATTAAATTAGGTTTATGGACCAATGCCAGAGTGACTGTCATTATAATGAATAATTTACAGTACTGCAGGACTTCGGTTATATAGAAATCTTCATTAGAGCCATAATGGATAAGCAGAATTGGATTAGTCCCAGAAATAAATCAAAGGCTCTGCTTGTAAATTTTGTTAGGCGCTTTATAATAAAAAATGCAGAACTTTTTGTTTGAATGACCCTTATTAATTCAAATCACCAATGCATATTGCCATGTAAATATAAGGAAATGCTTTGTTTTTAATTTTGAAATGCTTCTGCATACAATTTAAATAAGTGTGAATGTTACTCATATTACATAAATATCACAGTTCCCAAACACAAGGATTAGGCTATTCTTATGTTAGATTTGCATAATATCAATGGATGGAGCATTTTGATATAATTTATATGAATACAGTCTTGAGGCATCTCTTGTTTAATGCTAAGACTAATGAAATAGATTTCCATCACTGAAAATTCATAATAGGTGGAGAGATACCTGGAAATAAACCAATAAAGTAAATTATTATTTTTCTTCCCCTATGTGCTATGTCTATATAACAATATCAAAAGATGTTAAAATTTTACTATGCATATAATGTCCAGTTTCTTTTTTAATTTAAATTTTCTTTTTAAAAATTGAATTTAATCATTAATGGTCATCATTATTCAGTATACAAAAAACAAAAAAAGAGGATCATGTATGGAATTGAAATTTTGTTACACAGTTTTTAAATATATATATATATATATATATATATATATATGCACATAGATTATTAAACATGATAATAGGAAATTATCCAATTTATATCACTGTGTGAACTTTTTTGCTGTATTTTTTACATGATTTATTGATGTTATTTTCTTTAACTTCAAAAAAATCTTATCACTCCCTACTAAATCATAACCAGTTCCCAAAAAGAAATCTTCCATTATGACAAGTTAGTATTATATCACATCATAACAAGTCAAAACAAAATTACTTGAAACAATGTACTTGTCTAAAAATACTCATCTCATTTTTTTTTTATCTTTCATCCATTACATTTCTGCTAAGAGATAGGTGGCAGGCTTCATTATCTGTCTACTGAAGATAAGATTGGTCATTGAATTGACTACAATTCTGAAATGTTTCAAAGTTGATTTCCTACTTATTGTAAGATTGTTCTATTTATCAAACCAGGCAAGTCCTTGAAGCATGTAGAGATTCTTCTTTGGTTCCAGGCTACGTGATAATGTGGAAACATACAGGGAACCTGTTCTTAGCTATGAATGAATTAGAGATTTGTACATATGAAAATGAAAAGTTCATTAATTGCCTGGAGAACTGGAAGAATTTATGATTCAGGGATTTCTGAGTTATACTTAAAGTGACAACTCTGCCTTCCCCCCCCAACTTTTAAATATTGCCCTTTCTGACTCAGTGATGCTAAACTACTTTGAGCTACTTTACATAGCTGACTGAATCAAGGGTGAGTGCTCTGTAATGTACCTGGGTATGGAGGCTATTAGTATATAACAATGTCTATCATGTTGTATCTCTTTTTTTCTGAAATTTGATATATTATTATTCCAGGACAGAAATGTCTAAGTGGCCGGGTGAGTCCAAGAGGTTCCATTAGATTTTTCACGGATGGTCTGAATGATTACAATAGATTTGTCCACTAGAAGCAATAGCAGTGTTTCCCGAGAGTAGTAGTGGTTGATGGCAGTGGTAATAAAATGAAGATAAATGACCTGAAGATAGTGGCAGCTTCAAGGAACATGAACCTCGTGAAGGACAGTAAACCTAACTATGGCCTCAAGAAAACCATATGTCCAAGGAATTCTGCTAAGTGTAACATTCAACAGTGACATGTAGAGGAACTTCATAAGGATGCCATGAATTCAGAAAGGACTTCCAACAGAAAAAGTATGTTACCTTTTTGTCAGATGTGTTTCCAAATTGTTTGCTTCACCAGAAATGTACATTAAACTTTAGCCCACTCTTTCTGTGAATATTATATATTTATATATTTTGGGGGAATATGAAAGGGCAGAGGATATTTTGTACCAACTCTTCATGCTATGACAAAATTGATGGTAATACAGAAAGTGGGACTCTGGAGAAATGGTACAAGATGCATAGTTACTTTTCATTAGCCATACAATTCTGGGGACCCCAAACTTTTAGGATAAATGGAAGTCAGAGAAATGATCCCAGAGGAGGTGCTATATTTTATGAATCAATCTTATCAGTTCTACTCATTTCATATCAAATAAGTTCATACAAGTTATCCCAGTTATCTCTGTCCTAGAATTTGTTCCATGTCACCTCAGTTAAAACATTTCCCTTCTCTAAGCCTTTATTTCCGCATCAGTAAAATTAGGAGTTTGGATTAGGTGAACTTTCAAAATCTAATTCCTATGATTCTGGTTGCAGATAATTTTAGAATAGAGTAGGTAAAACTTTCAGATTAGGAAAGATAATTTAGACACAAATTCAAAGAATCATGGAACTTTCATTCTAGAAGGAAACTCAGAAGCCATCTATTTGAATCTGTATGAGACATCCTACCACAGCTCCAAAAGTAATCATCCATATTTAGCTTCAAGTTTTATAATCAGGAAGAACACACACACACACACACACACAACTCAAAACATCCCATTGTTCTTCAGGGTAACTCTGATTGTTAGACCTTCTTCCTTAGAAAACACTCGAATTTGACCATTTCAAGCTTCCTCCTAATGGTTTAATTTTGCCTTCTGGAACCTAAAAGTTAATTTGTAACCCACATCATGGCCTTTTGATATATTTAAAAACAACAATCTTATCTTCCCTATGTTTTATTTTCTTCCTTATGTTTGATTTTCTTGTCTAGGAAAATTAGATTCCTTCAATCTATTTTCATATGGCATGAACACAAAGACTTTCATCATCCCAATTACTCTTCAACTTATCACTGCTGTTCTTAGTTCAAGAAGTTTATTTTCAGAGAATAAAGAGGCAATCAAATTCACCTGCCCATTCCTAATATTTAGTGCTAAATACTCTCCCAATGAGTGTGGTTAATGTGATGAATTTTTGATTCCCCAGAGAAACAAAGAAACAATCTTTAACACAATGCTTGTGTATCTGAAACCAACCTAATTGAGATGAAATTTTAGGTTGCAGTTATCTGGGATTTGGTTTTACATTTTTTTTTAATTTTTAAAAGCTATTCCATTAAATATTTTTTCAATATCTCCCCTCAATGATTGCCTTGAATTTATCCTGTATATATCTTTTTTGAGCAGCTAGGTGGCACAGTGGATTCTTAGAACACCAACCCTGGAGTCAGGAAGAGTCATCTTCCTGAGTATAAATCTGGCTTCAGACACTTACTAGCTGTGTAACCCTGGGCAAGTCACTTAACCCTGCTTGCCTGAGTTCCTCCTCTGTAAAATGAACTGGATTAAAAAATGGTAAACCACTTGAGTATCTTTGCTAAGAAAATCCCAAATGGGGTTGTGAAGAATAGGACATGACTAAAGTGACAACACAAGAAAACGATCTTCTTTGTACATAGTTGTTTGTATGCAGTCTCATTCACTGGATTGTAAGCTCCTTAAGGGCAGGAATTGCTTTAGTTAATTTAGTTTCACTAAATTAAGTTTAATTCAGGCCTGCACAACATATGACCCACAGTTCACTTGTGACCTGACAAAGGATTTTGGACATCCTGTGAAAAATGTAAGTTTGCCACCACACACTCTTCTGTTTGTCACATGACCCATGTCAACCAACAATCATCAGTCTCTCTCTAGTGTAATCTATCTGTTGCCAAAAGAAGTTTAGCCTATTTTAATTTTGGCTCCTACCTACTGCCATGTAGTGCAAGTCTGGTTTAGTTTTTGTTTTTCTTTGTATCTTCAAATCTTACTACAATGTTTAGCATACTGCAGAGATTAAGTAAATGCTTATTGATAAATAAAATAAATATGTAGCAAAAGAAGAAACAAAAGTTTTGAATCATTTAATTACAATGACTAAGCTTATGCATGGAGAAGAATATCCCATAGTCAATCTACAAAGGCACTCTCAAGAATTAAATAAATTCTTTAAAAAATCCTGGAAAGAATTGTATGGACTGATATTGAGTGAAGTGAGCAGAACCAGGAGAAAATTGTACACAGTAACAGCCACATTGTATGATGACTAATGCTGACAGACTTAGCCCTTCTTAAAGATTCAAAGATCTAAGGCAATTCCCAAAAACTGATGGAAAATGCTATCCACATTCAAAGAAAGAACTATCAAGTACAAATACAGATCAAAGCATACTATTTGATATTTTTTTCTTCTGTTTTGTTTTGTTTCTTCTTTCTTGTGATTCCTCCTATTGGTTCAAATTTTTCCTTACAACATCACTAACGTGAAAACATGTTTAATAGGAATGTATATTTATGGCCTCTGTCAGATTGCATGCCATCTTGGGGAGGGAGGAGGAGAAAAATTTAAAATTCAAAAGCTTATGGAAGTGATTGTTGATGAATCAAAATAAATTTAAAAAAATAAAAAAAGAATTAAATAAATTCATTTATAATGAACTTTTAAAGAAATAAAAAAAAACATAAATAGAATAGTCCTTGCTCACAATTAGGTTCTCCTTCCATTATTTAAAAAAAAATGATAATAGTACCTAAATTAGTATGTGGTTTTAATGCTAAATGAATGAACCAACTAAGGAAACATTTTACTACCATGGCACTTGAAAAGGTTCAAATGACATAATTCCTGGGTAATTTAATCATTTTGTTAATGATGCCAGAATATTTATTAATAAAAGATGGTGATTTAGCCATCTCTCTCAGACCAAAGACAATCATGGTGGGATGCTAAAGGCTTATATATCCATTGGAAAAAGGATGTTCCTGAGCATGACAATCAACTCTAATTGGTTAATGATTAATGAGAGAATAAATGTTATAATGAAGGGCTGGACCTGAACTTCCTTTATGTCATTTAAGTTACCTCCAGCTTTGGGCAATCTATTCAAAGAATTTATCCCCATACAAACCTGAGCAGAGCACAATGGATTCCCCACCTGGGTGGGGCCTGGATAGAGAAAAAGGTTAGTTCAACCTTCAGAGACTGAGGTCTTGAACTGAGGATAAAAGAAAAAGGAAGAAATCTGAATCTCCCAAAAATAATTGGCTATTAATAATCATTTTTCCCACCACATAAATAAAAACAGAATTATTTTGAAAGAAGAAAACATCTAGAATATCAAGGTAAATAGGAAGAAACAATGTGAATAAAAAGGGAATCACATGTCTGTACAATAATTTACCATAAATAGTAATTAAAATCATATAAAAAAGATTCAAAATGGTAGAATCCAACAACTGAGTATTTAATAAACACATTTAGGGAAAAATTCCTCTAACTGAAAAAGGGAAAATCTCTCAGGGAAAATGGAAAGCAGGTTGGTATAAATTGGATATAGATGAACATCTTATGCTATATATCATAATAAACTCAAAATAAATCAGATCAGGTGCCTTTTATAGCCATGGAGAGTGGGAAAATTTCTTCACCAAATGAAACATAGAAGTGAAAACAAAACACAAAAGAGATTACCACAATTACGTGAAATTGAAAACAATTTTGAATAAGCAAAGCTGGAGAAGGGAAACCATTGACTAAGAAGGTGTCTTGTGAAAATTGATAGCTTAGATATGTAAAGCATTAACACATAAAAGTCATAGAGCTGTTCCTCAACAACTGAAGAAATGGTTCTCAAAAGAAGTGCAAAATGTTGCCAATACAATGAATCTATTCAAATATATTATTCATAAATAATAATAAAATTATAAATCAAAATAACTCTGTGGTTTCATTTCATACTCAGAAAATTTGGAAAGATTATAAAAATTGGAAATATTCAATAATACTAAGAAAATGACTGAAATGTCCATATACTGATCCACAGATTCTACCAGTTACATCCTGAGGAAGCCAAAGATTGAAACGAAGATCTCACATTCAACAAATATTTTCCATTGAGTTAGTCCTGATAAACAAGAAAATGTCTGTTGACTGGAAAATAACTGAACAAAATGGTATGTATGAGGCCATAGATTATTATTATTATTATTCTTCCATAAGAAATTATCACACACAAAAAAATCAGAGAATCATAGGAACAAATAACTGAAAGAGATTGAAGCATGTAGGTACACAAGGACTATAATGATAAAAATGAAAAGGCCAACAATAAAAATGAAATTACATGTAATATGATTATAACAACCAAGATTTAATGTGGAAAGAGTTAATAAAAGCATCTTTTTCTCATGTTTTTTTTTTTGCAGAAATAGGAGACTAGGATTTGGAGAGATTGTTTTCCTGATTTTTCTTTTTATCTGTATAGGAAGAAGGGAACTCTGATTGATTAGAAAAGGAAGGAAGATCATATTCAAAAATGTGATATAAAAACAAAAGACATTAAGAAAAGAAAAAATGAAGAATTCAGGAAAATGGCAATTATGGTCTTTACTTTATTGATTAATGTATTGAGTTCAATTTCAGGTACCAAATTTTAGGCATCATACAGAGAAACTGGAATATGTTCAAAAGGTAGTTACTAGTTTATTGGGTGAGATAAGGATTGGATGGGAGGTAGTAGTCATAATGTATGGAGTGTCCAGATTATAGTCAGGAAGATTTAACTTCTTGAGTTCAAATCTGGACTCAGACAGTTACTAGCTCTGTGACCACAGGAAAACAACTTAATCCTATTTGCTAGAATTTCCTCACCTGTAAAATGAACTGGAAAAGGAAATAGAAAACCACTCCAATAACTTTGACAAAATAAACCCCAACTGGGGTCACAAAGTATCAGACACAACTGAAAATGACTGAACAAGAAATGGAATAGATCCCATGCAAAAGAAGAAATGATTGATGAAAATGAAAATGTTTAAACCAGAAAAAGAGAAAAATTTGGGGGATGAAGGGTTTACAGGAAGGTAGTATGAGAGCAGTTTCCAGATATTTGAACTACTGTCACATGAAAGAATTAGACTTTTTTTTTTTTTACTTAGCCTCAAAGAGGAGAAGATGGAACAATGGCTATCAAAATTTAGGGGAGGAAAATTTAGGTTCAATTAAGAAAAACAATTAAAGGTGCTAAAAGGTTGAATGGGATACCTTTGGTGATAGTTAGATCCCTATTAAGAAATATTTTAAAGTAAAATATTTATCACAATGTATCAAGGATGCAGTGATTAAATTTCATTTCAATGCAACAAACATTTGGAGACAGCTAATGATTTTCTAAAGAGAAGGTGATGAGGAAATGCATTCCCAATATAAGTATATTAGATTTTCCTGTTTAAATGTCTTGGATTAGTTCTTTCCAAACTTATGGATTCTGTGTTGTGTTTTGTTATTATGAATTTCCCTATGCTGATACTTAAAATTATTAACACCAAGATTTCAATTTTCTCCTTTATGTGGACTATGTAATAGACCCAAAGAAAACAGTTTCTGTTTATAATCAATTCAACTTTATGAAATTCTTTGAAATCTGCTTCTTGAAAGACAAAAGCCTATATAATTCAAGGGTGGCAGAGGAGAGCAATTTGATTAGGGATGGAAACAAAATGTCTCATAATTATTAGAATCCAAAACAATCTTACATCTATTGTAAAATTTAATGGAACTAGAAGTCTTCAGCTACTGTGTCTTGCACAAATCTTTTATTTGTTACAAAGCATTGAGTAATAATTCCAGTAACTCTGGCCTATTTTTGGTACTTAGCTTCCCCTTTGTTATCCCCTTATATCAACTGGTTGGTTTTTATGTGCACCTTGGCCATTCAGACTCAGCACTTATCGTCCAAGAAAACACATTTTTCTGGCTTTTAGCTATTTATTATATTTCCCCCTCTAACTCTTCAAAACTCCTTTTTGAAAGGAGCTTCTATTAACAGTCATCATTTCAACAGATACAGCCCAAAACAATAAACAGGTGTTAGGATCATGTCCTATACTTCAGTCAGCATTTTACAATTGGACAGTTTTATAATCAGAAATATATAGTATATTTTACTGCTTGGTTAAGTTAGGTAGAAGGAAAATCTCATCATGAGATAAGTTTATGTACTTTAAAAGTAAAATAAATTATTTAAACTTGAATACATAATGGTTATCAAATACATAAATGTGTGACTGATCATGCAGCATTCCTTAATCAGAAGAAGATGATTACACACCTATTAGGAGGAAAAGGGAATATCTTTGCTTTTCTATCAGTATGAATACTAATAGTATGAATAAAACAGTTTATGTAAAAGAGGTTTAATGAAAATAATTGTGCTTCCAATTATTGCAACCCTGTAATAAATATATTGCTGCTAAGGGCTTTAGGACCATTAAAACACTGATGAAAGATTTCATATTTTCATTTAATCAGAGAAGGTCATAATTTTCTCAACAATCACAAGTTTTATATAATTTACTTTAAATATGATCTTTACCTCTCATTCTCACATATTTATAGTAAGGATTTTATTGTTTATTTTAATACCTTGTGAAAGTTAAGTATCATTCCCTTGCAATGTATAATTGAAAATGAGATTTCTAATTTATTTATTATTTTTACTTATAATAGATTGGGTTTAAAAGGAACATTATAGATTTATTGATGCCTTATACAAAGTATCATGAAATATGATGATGTCAGAAGAATCAAACTGAAGCTGATGCAAAAGCCCATGGAGGATTGAGTCAGTTGAAAGTATTAAAAAAGATGACTTATAAGAGATAGAATTTATAAAGATATCATCATTTAATATATATGATGCAAAAATAAGATGGGAAGAGCTGGTATAAAAGCTAGAGCTGGGAAAATAAATAGCAGTTTATGTGTTGCACTGGCAATCAAAAAATATTAAAATATTTACAGCAGATTTTCTTGGGTAGATATATCTTCTATGGAAAACTAATGGTTAGACACACACAAAAAGATTGATAAGATGAATTGGTAGAAGGAATATTTATATTGATGAATGTTCTACATGAAGTGGTAGAAGTGTTCATATTGATCAGAAAATCTATCAATGTATTTAACAACAATACATTGCTATTCACAAAACCAAGAAGCCTATCTATGCAAAAAGATGAAATTGTGATTTATTCAAATTTTGAAATTATGAAATAGATTCATTTCTAGTATTAGTGAGACAAAGTCTCTAGATGCATCTACATCATCACTTACAAAAAAATCACTTTAATATTCTGAGACCTGTGATATGTTATTATAAACAGACTAAAGTTTTACAGCAATTTAGATACTGCTAGAAGAACATGTCTAATTCTGAAAGTGTGTGTGTGTGTGTGTATACACGCACACATACACAAACAAATATGCGTATATACTTACATATATATTTCCCCTTTAAGGATGGATCAAATTCTAAGTTGTCCTAAAGACTTTAATATTAAGCAAATCTCCTAACAAAAAGAAGTATTAATAATGCAAAATCATGCAAGAAGATATATCCATTATAATTTTATAATAATTACATTTAGAAGTACAGAAAAGGGACTCAAATGACTATAATAACACTTGTATTGGGATTTCCAAGAAGTGATTTATTTGAAAAAAGAGATAGAGAATAAAGTAGTGGTTGAAGAAAGAAGGATCTAATACTAGAGGGAAATTTAACAGTATATCAAGAACTAGAGATAATTTTTAAAAAGATAGCATTATTGGAAGAATATATGAGGTCTTTATAATAATGAAAAATTTATTAAAGACAGTGTTGAAAATACTATATTTTGAACTACTGGACACCCCAAAAGACAATGCTCACCACAAAAAAAAAGTAGCTTCAAGGAAAATCCATTCTTCTGCCTAGATTACATTCTAAGCATTATGGTATTTTCTGGATATCACATTTTACAAAGAATATTGAAAACTTTTAAGTCATTTTAACAACAAAATTGAGGACTAGAGATATTCTCTGGTCTCCATGACCTCTCAAATTTTTCCAAAACAGAAATTATATGTCAAAGATAAAGGAACTCCAGCTGTCTCCATAGTTTAAAACACCCAGAATCCAAAAGAAGGTTTAAAAAAAATGAGCTGACACTCACTGACCCTGAGCTAACTCAACACCTCTCCCCCACTTCTGAAGTGAGATTGCAATACGAGACCAAGGACCTGACAAACAGGATGGGACAGTGAAACTGAAATCCAAACCTGTGCCCTGGTCCTCCTTTGCAGCCTGCAAAATTTGTTCCCGCAATAACAGACATATAGCCTGGCAGCCCTTCAGGAAAAAAAGGTTATTTGAGGGCACGCTCTTGTAGCAATAGCACTAAAGGGCTCTGACTTTCATAAAAGGAAGCAAAAAATTATACTAGGAGAGGACACCTTGTTTGTATGTATAAGGGAGAGTTGCACAGCACTCTACCAAGACTGAGGGAAAGAGCACAAAATCTAGCTGGGGCCAATTCTGACCATCCAAAACTCCCCACGGGTAGAGATTTAGGGTGGTTAATGCTGAACTGCCAGAATAAGAGGAGCTGAGCAATTTTGAGGTCTACCCATCAAGGAAGCTCCCATCAAAGGTGACAGATGCAGAAAAAAATAACATTGAAATTATCAAAGATCTCAAGAAGAAGAAAAAAGCAAAGACCTTGAACACAAGCAGACAAATTAACAAGAAAACATTAACCAGAAAAGGAAATAAGGCCTCCAGATCCAGCAAAGGAATTCAGGTGTCTATGAATAAATACTACAAAACAAAGAAAATGGTGCAGCATTTGATGACAGGATCTTATGGAATGTGAGAACATAGAAGAATGGCTTACTATTCTTGAGTGGTTCAAAAGAGAAATGAGAATTATGAGAGCAGAATTTATGCATTGCAAAATAAAAATAATGAGCAGAATAGGAAAAATGGAATCTGTGATGTTGTCTCATCAAGAAACAAAAGAATGAACAATATATTAGGAATGTAAATATAAAGAAGAGAAGGATAGCCTAGAAGAAGAGAAATTCTTAAAATGAAAAAGAAAATCTGCATACTATGCAAGCAAAACATATTGATCTGAAAGACAGGATATGCAGGGACAAATTAAGGATCAAAATTCTAACCATAAGAATGCAATAGGATAAAACAAAAATGAACATCATGATTCAGGCAAAAAAAAATAGAAAAGAATTGTAGAGAAATTCTGAACACAGAAAAGGAAATTTCAAATGAGAGAATTCATAGAACAACTCTAGGGGAAAAAGGCTGCAAAATCCAAGACACATAGTGGTTATATTTTATAATTTCATTTGAGGTGTTCAGGGAAGATTAGTACCTCTGGCGTGAGAATTGCTGAGCAATTTTTAAGGACTGCTTTTCACTTTTCGTGCCCATCTGCCACCCAATTCTCACCTATGCCTTCAAGAAGTTGCAACATCTGCAGCAGCCACACCCTGGAAATTTGTTGCACCAGGTAGGCTAACCTAGGCTGAGGGTAACAAAGGGGTATCAAACCTATCAGTGAGTTAGGGGAATGTCTTCCTCAAGCATGTGAAGATTTCCCAGGTAAAATAGGCACATACGAACAATTTGTTCCAATGGGCCATGAAGATAGTGAAAGCAGGCACTATGGAGCACTTAGAGCTTGGTTTAACATTGAAGATACCAAGGTCTTCCACTGCATCCTGAGTCATCACTAGTCATCTTGATGTTTGTCTTGCTACTGGACTCTGATGAATCTGGAAGAGAGAGTAAGGGCAACAACTCTGCATCACTTAAATTCAATTTATACATGAATCAAAAGACATCAACCATAACATTTCACCACTTTTACCTACCTCAAAGTCCCACAGCAAGTGACAAAGCAATAGGTTTGGATACACTGGGACCTTTAGTCACAAGCCTGTATGCAAGCAGTCCAGAGCATGGGATTGTTTTCTCATTGGACTGAAGCAATGATGAAATTCAGCAGCCCCATGAGTGTCTGAACATTTTTTGTTAAGTATGGCAGTGCTCACCTCCTGGCATGAGGAAGGGGCTAGAAAAGGTGCCCTAAAAATTGTCTGCTTCAACCTAACTTGACCCTTGTTGTCTGCTTACTGTGGTGGGTGGAGATTCTATCCTGTAGTGAAAATACACACACACACACACACACACACACACACACACACACACACACACACAAATGTACAAATACTTCTGTGGAAATAATTCCACCCGTAATTTGTACATGGAATGTACACATACTTAAGGAAAACACAAAATCCAGTAGACCTGAAAGATGTAGAGCTCTTGTTGTGAGAGAATCCAGCAAGTATAATATCCAAATAGCATCCCTGAGTAAAACTAGACTAGACAAAGGAAGGTCAGTTTACTGAAGTTGGAGCTGTATACATGTTTTTCTAGAGTGGTCTCTGTTATGAGGGATGCTATGAAGCTGGTATAGGTTTTGCAGTCAAATATAATCTAGTTAACAAGCTTGTATTCCTCCCAAAAGGAATGAACAACAGGCTCACGACAATGTGACTGTCATTTGAAGGGAAGTGCCACACCATCATCATCAGTGCATATACTATCACCATGACAAACCCTGATGAGATCAAAGAAAAATTTTATGAAGACCTGGAGACCTTCACTATCAATGTGCCAAAAGAGGACAAGCGTGTAATTCTGGGTGACTTTAATGCCAGAGAAAGCATAAATTATCAGACATGGCAGGGATTACTTCAGAGGAATGGAGTTGGAAACAGCAACAGCAATGGTCAATTACTACTGAAGACATATGCATTTCATGACATCTTCATCGAGATCTCCCATTTACTTAAATTCGTTAAAACTTTGTGGATGCACCCTTGCAGCAAATATTAGTATTTAATAGACTACATCATTGTGAGGAGAAGAGACAGACAGGATGTAAGAATGGTGAAGACAATGTGTGGTACAGAGTGCCAGACCTATCATAGACTTATCCTTTCTGAACTAAACATTCACATTCAACAAAAGTGACAGTCTCAAGGCAAGATGACTACCAGAAGACCTAATGTTAACAGATTAGAGCACTTGTGCATGAACAGTCTGCTGCTAACCTGGAGGGAAAGCTGAGCAAATACATGACTGGCAACAGTGGAGCAGAAAAGAGTGGGCAACTTTATGAGATTTTTGTGGACAGTACCATATTTACTTATCTGGGCCAGAACACTTGCAAACATCAAGATTGATTTGATTAAAATAGTGATAAAATTCAGAAGTTTCCATGTGAAAAAAAATAGAGCTGCACAGGGTTTACCAGTGGCATAGTTCAGGCATCTCTAAGAAGGAAGAATATAACTCCACCAAAAGTAAAGTAAAAATGAAGATTACAGAGATAGAGGATTCTTGGTTCAGTTAGAAGGCAGATGAAATTCAGTTTTACATTGCTAGTAACAATCCAAAGTACTCTTATGATTCTCTGAAAGCTATTTATGCTCTAAAGACCTATGGTTCATCTTAGCTACTCAGCACTGATAGAGCCACATTGAAAGGTGATAAGGCTATGATCCTGGAGAGATCGGCTGAAACCTTCCACAGTGTTCTCAACAGACTGCCATTAACCAATGTCGAAGCCATTAATCTTATACCTCAGGTTGAAGTCAATTCCTCTCTAGCAAAACTTCCCATTGAAGAAGAGGTTTTGTATTCCATAAGGCTCCTCTTGTGTGGCAAAGCACTTGTTCCTGATTCTATCACAGCTGAGATTTATAAACCAGGCGGGTGCACTGTTCATACAAAAGCTGACTGAAGTCTTCTGGGTTATATGGCAAAAGGAGGTTATCCCCCAGTAGTTCAAGGATGCCTCCATTGTCATCTCTATAAAGGAAAGGAAAATAGGTTATGGGGTGACAATCATGGTGGTGGTGGAGTGTCTCTCTCTCTCTCTCTCTCTCTCTCTCTCTCTCTCTTAGTAACTGCTGGCAAGATTCTTGTCAGAGTCCTTCTTAATAGGCTGATCCTTCACCTGGAAGATGGCCATCTACCTGAAAACCAGTATGGTTTCAGAAATGACTAATGAATGGTCGCTTTGTGTTTGTAGCCTTACAACTTCAAGAGAAAAGCCAGGAGTAGAACAGAAATCTGTACACAACATTCATCAATCTGACCAAGACTTTTGATGCTATCAGTTGTGAGGGTTTGTGAAAGGTCCTGGCAAAATCTGACTACTTAAATAAGTTCATCACTGTTGTACTCTAGATTCACAATGGCATGCTTGTACAGGTTCTGGATAACAGACAATGCTCCCATGCTTTCTCAGTCACTAATGGAGTAAAGCGGGGCTGTGTGCTTGCTCCCAAGCTTTTTAGTATGATGTTTTCAGTGATATTGTCAGATATCTTCAATGAGGATGAAAACAATATCAACTTCAGCTGCCACACTGATGGTAAAGTATTTAACTTGAAAAGACTACAAACCAAGACTGAAGTAGAGAGAGAGTTGGTGAATGATTTTTTTTAACTCCCAGGTGATTGTGCAATCAAAACAGCCTGTAAGGCTGAGATACATCAGTGTGAATTAGTTCTTTGTCACTTGTGCTAATTAAAGTCTTATAATTAACATCAAGAAAATAGGTTCTCAACAGCCAATGCAACACCATCCTTATGTGGAAAAAATGATCACAGCCAATGAAGAAATTTTGAATACTGTGGATAAGTTAATTTGCCTTGGTAGTATACTTTCCAGTGACATACACATACATGATGAGGTTGATGCATGCATTGACAGAGCTAGCTCACTATTTGGGAGACAAGAGAGATTAGGTTGACTACCAAACTGAAGTTTTACAGAGCCATTGTGCTAACCTCATTGTTGTATGTCTGTGAAACCTGGAGAGTAAACTAGTGCCATGCAAGGAAATTCCAATTGCTTCCATTTGGATTGTCTTAGGATGATTCTGAAGATCATCTGGCAAGAAAAGGTGCCCGCTGCTGAGGTCCTTTCTTGAGCTGAATTGCCAAGCATTGAAATTATACTTCGGCGAGCTCAATGCTGATGGGCTGGAAGTGTTGTTCAAATGTCAACATATATTTGCCTAAAGGACTTTTTTTTTTAACACAGAACTCACGGAAGGCAAGTGCTCCCATGGAGGTCAGAAGAAATAATACAAGAGACAGTAAATAGCATGCTTTGATTGGCATTCCAACTCTGTAGTTCTTTATTTGTATGTGGACAGCATTTTCCATTATGAATCCTTTGGAGTTGTCTTAGATCCTTTCATTGATGAGAAGAGCTAAGTCTATCAAAGTTAGTCATTGTACAATGTGGCTGTTACTGTGTACAATGTTCTCCTGATTTTGCTCACTTCACTCAGCATCAGTTCATATAAGTCTTTCCAGTTTTTCTGCTCATCATTTCTTATAACACAATAATATTCCATTATATTCATATACCAATTTTTGGCCACCACAAGAGCTGCTGTAAATATTTTTGTAGATATGGTCTTTCCTCTTTTTTATGATCTCTTTGAGATACAGACCTAGAAGTGGCATTGGTGCATCAAAGGGTATGTACAGTTTTATAACCCTTTGGGCATAGTTCCAAATTGTTCTCCAGAATGATTGGATCAATTCACATCTCCACCAACAATGCATCAGTGTTCCAATTTTTCTACATCTTCTCCAACATTTATAATTTTCCTGTTTTGCCATGTTAGCCAATCTGATAGGTGTGATGTAGTACCTCAGAGTTGTTTTATTTGCATTTCTCTAATCAATAATGATTTATAGCATTTTCTACATGACTAGAGATAGCTTTAATTTCTTCATCTGAAAACTGTCTGTTCATATCCTTTGACCATTTATCAATTGGGGAATGACTTATATTCTTATAAATTTGACTCAGTTCTCTTTATATTTTAGAAATGAGGCCTGGTTTAGATTCTTAAAATCTAGCCAATGGCTTCTTAATGTTCAGACTCCCTGAGAGTCTGTCCAATATAAGGAATATTCTGATAAACCTTGTCTTTGGCTGAAAGAAGGCTTGGGTAGAATTCTTTCGGGAAGGACTTTCATGTTGTGATTTTTGGGGTTCCAGTACCCCTAAGCCCTAAAACTAAACATTTTGGTTGCCCTTACAGGGAAACTGCCTAACTCCAAGTTGTTCTCCAACCAAGACTGGAAGGTATGTACGTCTCTCATCCCCCTCCTTTCTTGCTCTGCAGTTGGGGTAGCTCTTCAAGTACTTGGAGTTGCTTTTCAGGAAGTTATGAGGCTGTCTTGCACTCAGCCTGATGCTCGAAGGCTCTCGATCCACTGGGTTTGGTTCGAGGCCATGGACCTGGGTACAACTTCTGCAGCATAGAGGACAAGGACAGACACCTTGTCTGGAAGTGTATGCCCAATTCTGCCAATTTTCTTGGTGCTAGGGAGTTAGGGAAAACCACAGTTGCTTTTTGGTTCTCAGAGGCTTACTCCCCTCTATACTACTGAATCCTCCTTCATGAAGGTTACAGGGGAAAGTTAGAAAAGCTAAAAATATCTTGGAGATTCTGGAGGTTTTGTGATTGACCATTAAGGAGTTTTGAAACTCCTCCTTACAACCCTGGTCACTCCTTTCTCCTACTCTCTTCCCTTGAGTCAAGAGAGTATCTATTAACCCCTCTAAGGAGAAGACAGTTTCACCATTTCCTCTTCACCTTCGATTTTGCCCACCCCAACCTGGGGAAAAGAAGAAAGGGTGAGGACAGCAGCTACCGCGTGGGCCCCACTGGCAACGGCCTTGAGTCCTGGGGCAACCTTTGCCTGGAAGCATCACCCAGGTTCACCACATCCTGCTCAAGGTAAAGAAGCTGGCCTCCATATTTGGGTAAGCATGCTCTTCTTAAATTCATAGTTTTAGCTGTTAATGATGAGATGTTGATTCTCTGTGTAAAGTAATTTGGAAATGAATTTAATAAAATTGAAGTCAATTGCTAATGAGTTCGTTTCAAGTTTAAGACTGGTGAACTTTTAGTATCAGTTATGTCAAGCAACTTTTCATAATTTGGTTACTGCTAAAATAATTTGGCTGTTGTTGGTTATTGTTTTAATGTGTAAACTAGCCTAAAAGCTTGTTTGGGTTATGGCTTGCTGAGAATTTGCAAGTATATGGAAATCTCTAATGATTGGCTTTTTACACCAGGACAAATTTAAGGTTGAGATGTAAATCCTGGAAAAGTTTTTCCTAAGCTGTGATTAGTGACACTTGCTGTGTGAGGTAAAAGCTCATAAGATTTTATTTTGAGGTGTCTAATGAATCATAATAATCCATTGATAATCAGTAACCCACCATCTGAGAGAAATGCCACAAGCTGCTCAGAAAATGTGATACTGGTGAGAAGTCAGCATTGGGAAAAGCTGAGGGGACAATTTTAGCCTCAGTCCAAGATGGGAACTTCCTGGCTCAGTTTCCCCATTATGTCTCTTTGAAAAAGAATGTTGCCCACCTGGTTATTCCTGAGTCTGGCTATGAGGTGGATTTGCATGGTTGGAAAACTAAATTATCTGAATCTAAACAGAGTTAGGTATGTTTTATCCTCTCATATTTGGGCCCTAAATCTAGTCCCAGCTTTATAACTGGGCTCTGCAGTCTTTCTGTCAGATTTGTGTCTTCCAGACTACAGGCTATTCACCTACAGTTGGTAGCAAACAGCAGGTACCAGCCAATGTCCCCACATTGTTCCCTGGTTGCAGCCTTTGCTTGGTTCCAGTCAACCTCCTCTTTGGGACCTCCTTGAGGCAGGGACAGCTCTATGCTCCTTGGCAGCATGAAGCAGTTTCAGAAGCCAAGACCTTCACCCCTAACCCCCCAAAATTTGGGCCCCATTTGTTTGAGGGGGGAATGATGAGGATGGGAGCTAAATCCCAAAAAAGGAAAAACCCTGGACTTTCCCACATGGCCAAATTGGTGCTCACCTGAGGCTATAATTACATTACATGGCCTTTCTTTGTGGCTACACCCAATCTCCCAGTTCTCTGTAACTCTTAACTTAGACTAGCCCTACCTCCCTACGGCCCCAAGGCCACTTCCCACCCTTAATGCTATCTAGGCTCCGTTCTCCTTTGGCCAAATGGTCCAGGTCCTTGGAGTTCTATTACCTCATAGACTACTTGGCTAGGAGTGCCTAGATCCCTCTCATAGTCTTTCTATATATAAAGTCCATCTTGTCTACATTAAGATACTTAGATTCTTAAAATCTAGCCAATAGCTTACTAATGTTCAGACTCCTTAAGAGTCTGTCCAGTATGATGGATGTTCTAATAAACCTTGTCTTTGACTGAAAAAAAAAAAAAGAAATGAAGACTTTATCAGAGACACTGGTTGTAAAAATTGTTTCCCAGTTTTATGCTTCCCTTTTGATCTTTGTTGCATTGGTTTTGTTTGTGCAAATACCTTTAATACAACTTAAATACAATTCATTAAATTATAAAATTATAAATTATAAATTAAATTTAACTAATTATAATTAATTAAATACAATTTAATACAATCAAAATCATCAATTTTACATTTCATGATTTTCTCTATTTCTTGTTTGGTCATAATTCTTCCATTCTTCATAAATCTGACAGGTAAACCTATTCCTTGCTCTCCTAGCTTGGGTATAGTATCAGCCTTTATAACTAAATTGTGTACCCATCTTGACTTTATCCTAGTATGCAGTGTAAGATGCCTAGTCTCTGCCATAATATTTTCCAGTTTTCCCAGCAGTTTTTGTTAAATAATGAGTTCTTATCCCAGAACCTGGAGTCTTTATATTTATCAAATAGTAGATTACTATAGTCATTGACTATTGCATCTTGTGTATTTAACCTGTTCCATTGATCCACCACTCTATTTCTTACCTGGTACTAAGAAGTTTTGATGATTGCAGCTTTGTAATACAACTTAAGATCTGGAAGAGTTAAGCCACCTTCCCTTGCATTTCTTTTTATTAATTCCTTTGATATTCTGGACCTTTTCTTCTTTTAGATGAAACTTGTTATTATTTTTTCTAGGTATATAAACTAAATTTTTGGTAGTTTGATTGGCATGGCACTGAATTAGTAAATTAGCTTAGATAGAATTGGCATTTTTATTATATTAGCTCAGCCTACCCATGGGCAACTGACATTTTTTCCAATTATTTAGATCTGACTTTATTTGTGTGAAAAGTGTTTGGTAAATATATTCATATAGTTCCTGGGCTTGTCTTGGCAGGTAGACTCCTAAATATTTTATGATATCTACAATAACTCTAAATAGAATTTTTCTTTCTATCTCTTGCTTTTGAGCTTTGTTAGAAATATATAGAAATGCCGATGATTTATGTGGATTTATTTTATATCCTGCAACTTCACTAATGTGCTTATTATTTCAAGTAGTTTTTTTTCACTTTGTATATTCTTTTCCTATTCTAATTTCTTAAATTTTTTTCTTCTCTTATTGCTAAATCTAATGTTTTCTAGTATAATATTGAATAACATTGGTGATAGACATCTTTGTTTCACACCAAATCTTACTGGAAATGCTTCTAGCTTATCCCCATTGCATATAATGATTGCTGATGAGTTTAGATAGATTCTACTTATCATTTTAAGGAAAACTCCATTGAGATGCACAAATTTAGAGATATCTGCATTCTAAATGTTCATATGGACTATTTGTGCCCAACCTGTGGCAAAGTCTTCTAAGCTTGTACTGGTCTGACAAGCCACAATCAATCACACTCTATCAACTGAAATAATTGGTATTGTTCTGGGAATGAGTCATAATGGAAAACCAATGAATAAAGAAACCTAAAGTATGAAAGATGAGATGTTAAAAATTAGAGGGGGAAAGGCAAATCAGAAACAAACAAAAACATATAGAAATGACAAAACTAAAAGCTGGTTTTCTAAAGACTAATACAATTAGCACACACTTATCTAATCTAATTGAAAAGAAGAGATCAGAAAATCAAATCAAAATAGCAAAGATGGAAATAGCAAAGATGAAACCATACAGCAAAACTATAAAAAATAAAAAATCAGTGTGTACAGTGTGTGATTTTTCTTCCTTTTTCAGTGAAACAGACTATAACCAACCAATCACACCAATTGCATTAAAAACCAATACATTCTACATGTAATCAAAACATGAAAGAACTTCAAATATAAAGAAAAGAAATTGAAATTATGAAAAATTATTTTGTACCTATTTAAAATATAGAAGAGAGTGGAATAATGTGATCTGAAGAAGCATGAAGCTCAAGTTGCAGCCCAAAGTAAACTAGCCTGTTGAAATGAGCTTAGTCAGAAATGGGAAAAGTTAAATGTTCAATAAAAAAAAAAATTGAATTTTTTTTAGAACAAAATTTAAAATGATTATTTGCCTTGTGAACTCCTTAAAAAACACAAATACAGAAGGAGTGAACAAATGTAGCATCCAATGACAACAGAAACAATACAGAGTGATTAGTAAGCAACTGCTTTCTAAATGTACACAAAGAGACATGGATAAGATAGAATTCCTGTGCAGGTCACAGAGAGGAAGGCCTGGGACATTATGGTCAGAGCAAGGCAACACACTGATTACAAGTGAATCAATGTCTGTTAATTTGGGGAAACTACATTAGAACATAGGAGGGTCCATGAAAATGGGAGGGAGCATGGGACTGGAGAGGACTGTGTTTTGTGCTGAGTTCAAACCTAAATCTAGTTATGAGGGGAAAAAAAGGGTCTCAGAAAAAGACAAGGTTACAGGCGAGTAGGAGAGGAGGAGTCAGTAAGGACTTAAAAAGGAGAGAAAGGAAAGAGATCTTTCTTGGGTTATGGGAAGGGGTTCCACTAATGAATACTCTTACTAGTAAATAGAGATGTTTTATACAGGGAGATGAGGACTTTGCACTGTGGTTGGACCAGTGGATTTGGTGCTTGCAAAAGTCTACTTGTCCTATCTCAGGAGGAGGATTGTTGGAAATCCTGGGAACAGCTGGTACCTTGGGAAGTGGGAGAATATGAACACAGGAAGATTTTGAGGATATTGAAAAAGAAAAGGTAACAAGGAAAGGGTAAAGATCAATGATGTTCTGCATAAACAAGGACTTGTTGGGGGAGGGAGTTTTGCCAAGGCATAGCATCCTCTCTATCAACTGCAATAATTGGTATTGTTCTGGGAATGAGTCATAATGGAAAACCAATGAATAAAAAAACCTAAAGTATGAAAGATGAGATATTAAAAATTAGAGGGGAAAAGGCAAATCAGAAACAAATCAGAAACAAACAAAAACATATAGAAATGACAAAACTAAAAGCTGGTTTTCTAAAGACTAATACAATTGACACACACTTATCTAATCTAATTGAAAAGAAGAGATCAGAAAATCAAATCAAAATAGCAAAGATGAAACCTTATAGCAAAACTATAAAAAATAAAAAATCAGAACATATTATACATTTACACATTAATAAAACTGAGAATGAACACAAATAGAGATATACCTTAAAAAATTTAAGATACCAAAACTATCTTAGAGATCATAAAAAATCCAATCTAAAAAATTATATCAGTCTAGCTATAAACAAACTAAAAAAGGAAAATAAAACTTCTGCACCCATTGGATTAATAGAATTCAATCAACCTTTTAGAGAATGGTTAATACCCATACTTCTCAAATAATTGTCAAAAATTTGAGGAAAAAATACCTATCCAAAATCCTTTTATGAAACATGTTGTACTATTACCTAAACCATAGAAAGATAAAACACAGAAAGAAAACTGTTGGCCAATATTATTCATTAATAATGATTCAAAATATTAAGCAAAATTTTTCCAGAGAGACAAAAGCAATTTATCCAAGAAATCATTCATTATGACCAAATGAGATTTATACAAAGTATGAAAGGATGCCTCAACTTTAGGGAAAAAATAAACATAATTAACACATGAAAAACAAAACATCCAAATGAAGTTTTCAATAAATGAAGGAAAAAGAGTACAACATGCTTTTGTGTTAAAAATCTCTACAAACTGAAGACATAGAAGGACCTTTTAATATCCTAAAAATCATTATCTAAAACCAAATTCAAGCATCGCAAGCAATGGAGATACACTAGAACCTCTTCCAATAAATATAGGCTGCAGCAAGGGTGTCCACTTTTCCCACTGTTACTTGGTAAAGTTCTGGAAATTCCAGCAACAGAAATAATACAAATGAAAAAAATTCAAGGCATAAAAATAAGAGAAAAGGAGATAAAACTACCTAATTGTAAGGGTCAAATAAGACTCAGCTAAGAAATATGAAAGGATACCCACAAAATACTCCTCCATGGCAGTGGGAGTTTCACAGTATTACATAATGCACATGTTTTTGGACTTTTTCACTGTATTGATTGGTTTTGATGATTTTTTTCCCCTCTCAAAAATATAATTTGTTACATGGGATGATTCTCAGGAAAGAGGAGGAAGAGGGATATGTCAGATAAATATAATGTAAAATACAGAAGATAACAATAAAATTGTATTTTTTTTTAAACAAAAAGGAAGAGCACTGATAAGGTTAAAAGGGTATGGAAGAGGTTAATTAGTATGGTGAAATGGCTGGAAATTTTAGGGAAACTAAATATATCTGACTTGGTGATTTAAAAATAATATAGTTGTCTTCAAATATTTAATGAGTTATCAGGTGGAAGAACACTCTAGGGAGCAGAAATAAAACAATGTACAGTTATAAAAATTAATACTGTAGACCATGGCAAAGAAAAAAATACTTTCTAACAACTGATGCTATCCATAAATGTACTGAACTTTCTCAGCAAGTGGTGATTTCTTCCTCACTAGAATTCTTTAAGCAAACTAAATGACTAGTTGTGTTGAGATAAAATGAAGACCATTTACAAGTTGGAGTTTCTCTATTGTGAGAATCAGGAAAACCAATCGGATTCTGTCTTATGAACACTGACTCCATTTTGTGCTACCAGATGTATTATCCTCAATCTTCTTGTTTTTTTCTGCAATTTATCCATGAGAAAATAGATAATATGAGCCAACTACTCTTTCATAAATTCAAGTGGATATAATTAATCATCATCTTTCCATTTCATGAAAAGAGAACTCTGAAACTTACTTGTCTCTGTCCCAACTTAAAACTTACTCTTTCCCTGTCCCAAATTGGAACATCTCTAATCTTCCCTCTAATTAGGAAATAGGTTACTTAATTCTGTATCCTAGTGTGCATCCTGATTTATTAGTTTCATTATAATTAATTGGTCTCATTTGATTGCTTTTTTATGTACAAAATCTGCTTCACTCTGTACTGGAGATTTTACACTGATTGGGGAGTCCACTGACCTATATATTCTGACATCCTAGCTACAAAATTGTTTTTGCTGAGATTACTTCCTAAGTTATCAATTAATCACCACAGTTTAAAATATTGTAGAGAGAACTTTTGCGAAGTTGTATGTTGTACTGTATGTCCTTTGAGGTCCCTTCAACTATGACATTCCACGATGAGAATCAAAAGAATTACAAATCATCATACACAATTCCACTAAAGAAAGGACATTTTTCAATAGGGAATCAGGGAAGGTTTCATGAAGAATATAACTAAGGTTTTAAAGAATAGGCAGCTTCCCTAGTTCAAGTCCTCATTATTTCTTGCTTGGTCTATTGCAACAACTTTCTAAATGATCTCCCTATCATGTTTCTCCTTTTTACAATCCATCCTTCATGGAACCATCAAAATGATATTCCTAAAGCAAAGAAATGACCATCTCATCCCTATTACCTATGAAATGAAATACAAAATGTCTCTCTGTTGGACATTTAAAGTCATTCTAAACCTGCTTCCCATCTATGTTTTCACAACTAATATTCATTATTCTCCTTAATTTATTCTATAAACAATGTCCTTCTCATTGTTCCTTACACATCAAGTACCGTCTCTGGTCTCCATTCCTTTGTGTTGACTGTCTAGCATATCAAGATTGCAGTTTCCCTTTCATTTCTGCATCTTAGAATTCCTAGTTTCCCTCAAAACTCAGTTTCCAATACCACCTCCTACTTGAGGCCTTTCCTTTTCCACTTAGCAGCTAGTGACTTCAATTAAAAAAATCACCTTTCACTTATTCAACATAAATATTATATAATTGTATAAATGTTTTTTTCCCCATCTGACAGAATGTAAGCTTCTTGAGTGAAGGCATTGCTTAATTTTTGTCTTTGTGTGATCAATACCTAGCACATAGGCACTGAATAAATGATGACTGATTCATGCATTCATTTAATCATTCATTTTTAGACTGGACAGCAAGTGGAATATTCTAATTACAGAGAACTGAGAATACAAAAGTATAGAGGTTGGCTAAAGCTATTTGTGTTCAAAGAACGGCTGAGTGGTTCCATTTGACTCAAGTATAATACATGTGGAAGGTAGTAATTTGAGACAACACCAGATAGTTAGGAAGTCTCCAGGTTGTGGGAGGTGGAAGTTAACACTATTTGGAAGGTAATTGAAAACTAATCCACTAGTCCCCTGAAGTTCTGAGGTGAAAGATACAATTGCAATGAATTAATTTACATGCAGCACTGAAATAAAATTCCATTCAGAAGACTGCTGAGGTGAAACTACTGAAAAGACTACTCAAGCTAAGTGGGCCTCAACAACTTGCACTATTAAAGGACAGTTCTTGCCTTTTATACCCTGCCCAAAAACTGCCATTTCATTAAAAATTCTGGAAACGATCATAGCTTGTACTTTTCTGACTCCTTTGCCTCCTTCTGTTTGATCCTCCAATTCTCTTTTATCTTTTGTTTGACTGAGCAGCATTAGTCTTTCACATGTGAAGTTTCCTTGACTCCCTGCTCTGTTCTTTCTCACACCATATTGGCACTGTGGCAGATAATAAGTCAGTTCTACTTTCTTCCCTCTTTGCTCTTGTTAAAGCAATACTGCTATTATCACAATTGATACAAGAATGACATTTTCATATTGTCTGACTCACACAATTTTTTGCTGGATAAATAGACAATGCCCTTTTAAAAATTGTAATTGACTTTTTATGCAGGATTTTTCATTTGACAATCTCTGTGTTGGCTATGAAAAGTAAACCTTGTGAAAATATTGACTCCTTTCTTAGCTATTCTATAAAGCTGTGGCTCTGAAACTTTTTAAACACATTGACAAACACTTGAGGATGAACAAGAACAAAAGGCTTTTTTTCCCTGTATTTATAAGAAATCCAGGGATGAACTAAGAGAAAAAATTCAGCATTTAAAGCATGATCTTGTCAAAAATTTTAAAGCAGTCCAAGTAGAATGTGCTACTTAGACTATGTTACAAGGGCCTCATAAAAAGCCTTCATTTTAATCAGATGAATATAGAAAAAGCAATTTTTTTCAGAGCTACCTAAGATGGTTTAAGTGAAAGTATATATCATCTAGCACCTGAACTTCCCACTAACCCCTGCCTAATCTTTGGACTAAACAAACTGAGCCCCCAAGATGGGGCTCATCCCAAATATTCTTTGTCTCATTCTTCCCTCCTTCCAGAGTTGTTTTTTTCCCCCTAGGAAATGTCATGACTAGGTCTCATACTAGCACTCAAAGTAATGCAATCATATAAAATATAGCAAAATCTTGAATTCACCCAATAGAAAATGCAGAAGGCACAAAGTACTCACTGAAAACCATAAAAATGTACAAAAATACTGAAAGCATTTACAACAGCCTATAAGCTATCATGAAAATATTGATAACCATTCATCAACTAGCAGAAGTGGGAGAGAGCTTAGATGTAAACTTGGACAACTTGCTACTATATTAAGACACCTAGGTGGTACAAGAGTAATTATGTAGCTTAGTGGATAGAGTTCTGGGCCCAGCATCAGGAAGATCAAAGGTTAAGTCTAGTTTCAGAGATTTACTGATTATTTGACTCTGGGCAAGCCACTTAATAGCTGTTTGTCTAAGTATCTTTGATCACAAAATGGGATAATTATGGCACTAGCTTCCAGAGTCATTGTTAGATCAAATGAGCAAATGTTTGTAAAGTGTTATCATGGTGCCTGTCATATAGTTGATGCTATATAAATGTACCTATAAATAATATAATTGTTATTATTATTAATGTTAATATTCCCAAATTCAAGATATTAGCATTAATTCCACACCTATCTGTTAAAATGCACTCCTTCACTTAACTGCAAGTATTGTTAACAAATCACTTTAATGTCATGGTAGTGAAGGCAATATAGTTTCCGGAGTATATTCCAGCAGATGGCTGTGCAGTAAGCCTTAATTCCTATTCACCAGGGTAAATGCTCATCTCTCTGTTTTCTTCTTCTGACACTCTAAGTGGCAGAGGAGGAAATCCAGAAGTTCTTGGCATCACAAACCTCCAATCTACCTACATCTATGAAAGTGGACTTTCAATCACTCTCTAGGAAAACTGGATATTGAAGACAAAGGTATGGATTACATAGTCCTTGAAACTCTGGACTTCAGCTTCATCAAGAGAGTGACATTGGGCAAAAGTGAGGATCTCAGAAATTCCCTTCTCCATGAATAATTTTTTTTTATCATATCATCTTCCTGGTCTAATAGTAAAAAGAAGAAGGGGAGAATTCTCAACACTCAAAATGCAAGACTTTGTTTCATCCCTTTAAATTTATAAGATACCTTAGAGACCTACTTACCTAACCAGTATAACCCCCTTGTTTTAAAGGTTAAGAAATGAAGACCCAGAGAGGTTAAGTTACTGATACAATATCAAATAGATAACATGTGTCAGAGCAGGGATCCAGAGTAGACATTGTCAGCAAAAGTCTTCTTATTATGTGGTCATTTGTTGCCTTTCATCTTAATTTACCATCCTCACAGCCATTTTCCCATTTTACTTTGGCATAACCAATCCCCCTGTCCAGTGCCATCCATATCCTTAAAATCATTCCCTGCAATTAGAATGCAGCTACACCACCACAAGCTGAATTTTGCTTCATCTATGAAATGTCCTAGTTAAAGCAGCCTTTGGAGAAACACCAAACAGAAAACAAAGGGTTAAATTTAAATAAGCAAGATATCTGTCTGTCTGTCTGTCTGTCTATCTATCTAAATATATAGATATATAATATACCTGTTATATGTTTTATATATGTATGTGAAAGATGATATAAGTTTTATAACTGATATATATATATATAGTTATGTATATATATGTATATAGATAGATAGATAGATAGATAGATAGATAGATAGATAGATAGATGGATGGATGGATGTACATTTATATACCTGAATAAGTAAGCATTTTAACTTGTTTTATTTAAGTTTAAATCACACGGTATTTCTGATTGTAGAAAGTAATTGTAGTTTTAATTCTGGTACATGTCAATTACATCAGAATAAGGGATTACTTAGGATTTCAGAATTATCAACTTTACACTAACTCAAAGCTACTAAAATTCTCAAGGACTGTACTCCAACAGACTGAGTCAAAAATCTACAGAAAAGTGCTGATTTGAATTCAGTGTATATTCCGGGTGTGACATCCTCCTGGTCTCTACATAACTGTTGAGTGTTCATTCATTCTGGTGGGTTAGGGAATGGGACTAGAGAATAACAGGTAGTTAATGACTCAAACAAATGACAGGCATTTAGTAAATTTAGAGACCAAACTCTTTATCAACTTGATTCCCATCTTCTGTGGATTTGGAAGTGCAAGTCATATAAGCTGACAACATCAAACTTACACTAAATATTAACAGTTATCACAGGATCAGGGAGAGTGGGAGTCCTGATCGACTTGTCTTTACCTCATCCTATAGCTGGCAGACTTCCTAATCTATCTGTCATTGTGATCAAGGGACATAATCTGCTGATGGAAAAATCCTTCTGTATACTACACATTTCATCTGATCAACTTCAGCTTTAACCTTCCATAGTTCATAAGTTGTCCTGCCTATCTATGCTATTGTGCATTTTAAAATCCTCTCTCTGTTGTGATTATGTCAGGACTGTTTGCTGGTTCTGCTACAAGTACTACTAAAAGGTATATTCCATAATGCCTGCAACTCTTCCTAGCTGATTCCCTTTGCTCTCTGCCTCTTGGGGAAGGTTTGGGGGAATGGGAAGGGGTTTCACATAATTTGCCCATATTTAACCAGTTTAGAGAGTGTTTAATATATTGTTGGAATACCAGTTGGCACTCTAGCTGCCCATCATGAGGATACCTAGCCTCCCCCAACTCTTTGCCATTGTCATTCTCAGACAGACAGTGATTAAACTGGCCACAATTTTTATCATAGTAGTACAGCATAGAAAAAAAAAATTTGTGAAAATTCAAAATCTTTTCTTAAGTCATCTAGTCACCATCCTATGATCTGGCTTATTCCCCTCAATCAAGATCCCTAAAGTTAAATGAATTCAATAATTTCCTGTTGATGCTCAAATGATATATGAAAACAATTTGCTAGCAGAACAAAACAAACAAAACCTCAAGCAAACCATAAAGCAAAGCTTCAAAAAGCAGTTCACAATGTTGTTGTTATCTACATTAACTTTCCTTTTTCCTCCCCAAAACCAAACAGAACTCTCAGAAACAGAAAGAGAAAGGGAAAGGATAAAGGAACAAACAAAAACAAGATAGCTGAATTAAATAAATGAATGAATGAATAACAAATAAATGAGCAGATAACTAGATGATTCAATAAAATAAATATAGATAGAGTAATTAATTAATTAGTTGATTATTAGCCTGACCTTGGATTCTTCAGCTTGTCTAAGGAAAGAGAAGAGAAAGAAACTTTGGACAAGAATTATGTTTGATCTTAATGAGACAGATGGCAATTTATTATAAATATATGTTCTACTCTGTCAACGTATTTTTTCAGTATCTATTGATAGAATCACATAATATTGGATGTTTTGTTTTCAATATGATTATATGCTGTTTTCCTCATGTATTCTTGGTAAATAAAACTTGGTGTGTGTGTGTGTGTGTGTGTGTGTGTTCCCTTGGATACATTGCTGTAATCTATTTGAATTTAATGCAAATATTTTGAATCAATATTACTAAGTTATAATTTTCTTTATTTGCTTTACCCACCCTTTATTTGGGTTTTAGGACTATATTTGTCTCACAAAAAGAGTTCAGTAAACGTCATAGTATAAGCACTGATAGCTTTATAAAATATTTGGTGTGTTTCTCTGTAAATCAAGCTGGACCAAGTCCTACCATTTTACTCAAACACATACTTCTTAGTAGTTACTTTACAATGATTTCAATTTCCTTTAGTGTGGGTTCTGTTTTCTGTTCTAATTTAAGTATTTCATATTTTTGTAGATTTTTCTTTCTTTTCCATTCTGGTTTTCTGGCATATAATTATGTATATTAGGTTCTGATAATTTGTATTTTTTTGTGATTAATCCATTTTGTTTTTACTCTTTTAATTATTTTTTATTTTACTCTTTTTAATCATTTTGGTTGTCCATACACCTCACACATAGCATAACAAAATTAACTCATTGAGCATTCAGCTGATAGCTCCAAATTCCTACTACCATGGCCACCTTCCCCCTCCTTACAACCGGTAGGAGGAACAGGTTGTATTCTCTCCTCCTTATTTTACAGTTTACAAATATACTATAACTGTGAATATAAACATATTTTCCCCTTTGCTGCCAAAAATCTTCCCACAAACTTTTCTTGAGTCAATCAAGATAATTCCTCACTATATCTTTGTTTGGATTGCTAGACCATTCCTGTGGGTGATCCAGCTGACTGTACATCACGTTCTGGGCAATTGACATTCTTCATCAACTACCTTTTTTTTTTTTCCTGTAAGGATAGTTAGACTATTTTAGAGTAATGATTCTTTCATTTAGAAGGCCTGGCCTTGTTCTGTGGCCTAATTCAATTACCAGTGTCATCCAAAACGAAAGGATCCAATAGACCACATAACTTATAGGAAATCTATCTTTTAAATTCTGTGCTTAGTACCTTCCATGATAACAACAATTAACTTTGATATATATTTTTTTTCATTTTTACTTCATTGGCTAGAGGATAGAGTATCAAACTCCTCTCAATGTTCTTCTTTATAGATGGCAGATACTGGACTCTCAGATGATTCCACTTTGCATCTGCTTGCTCTACCTATTTTCAACTCCTTGGAACAATATCATACACAGGCACACACAGATGCAGACATAGACACAGACACAGACACACACACAGAGACACACACACACACACACACACACACACACTTTCTAGCCTCTTCTGTGAGCTTTGTCTCCTCTTCTCTCTTAGGTTGTAAACTCCTTGAGGGCAGTGACTATCATGCTTTCTAATAATTGTATCCTCTAGTACGGCTCCTAGAATATAGTAGGCACTTAATACATGTTTATTGAATTGGATTTAATATAGTTATCATTATATTCATCTCTTTCAAAGGTATTTTGTTAGGGGCAATCCTCTAAGTTGAAATTTTGTTCAATAATATTATTTTTGTAGTTAACAAACAATAAAGTGTGAAATTATATGTCCTATAATGTGTGATAGCAAAGATGTTTACTACACAGTCATGCTTATGAAATCCTTCCTATTCTCATCTGAATCCCTCATCAAAAATAACCTTGATGTCCTTGGTTAAGAAAATATCAAAGGATTTGAACAAGTAGTTCTCAAAAAATAAAAGAAATTCAAGCTATATGAGTATGAAAATATTTAAATCAATAATAATTGGAGTAGTGCAAATTGAAGCAACTCTAAGGTTCCATCTCACATTCATCAGATTAGCAAATTTGCCAAAAAGAAGATGACAAACGTTGGAGAGGCTGTGGGAAAACATCCAAACTGCACTACTGGTGGAACATGGAATAGGTACAACCCTTCTGGAAAGCAATTTGGAACAATGCCCCAAAAGTTACTAAACAATATTTGTACTGTTTCTTTCTGGCTGCTAATAGAATTTTCTCCATGATGTAGGAACTCTGAAATTTGACTATGATATTCCTGGGAATTTTCATTTTGGTTTCTCTTTTAGGAGATGATTGGTGGATCTTTTCGATTTCTACTTTATCCTCTTGTTTTAGGATATCAGGGCAGTTTTATTTGATAATTTCTTGAAATGTAATGTCTAGTCTCTTTTTGTTGATCATGGCTTTCAGGTAGTCCAACAATTTTTAAATTATCTCTCCTTGAGAGATAATTCTAGGAAGAAGGTAGAGTAGTTCAGAAAACTTTTGGTTCTCCAAATTTCCTCCACAAAAAAGACAGAACATTATCTCAGAGAGAAGTTAAGAGTAGCAGAAATAAACAAAAGTCAGGGTAAAGCAGTAGTTCTCCTAAGACAATTTCAGAAGTTATCTTATTCTGTGGAACCAACAAATGAGCCCTGGGTGAAGTTGGGGTTGGGAGGCAGGCTCAGCCTTAGAAACTTTCATATAACTGACATTACAGGGGTCTGCTGGCAGTAGGAGAAGGTTGAAGAACCTTCCACTGTTGAGGGATAGTAAGCACAGCTGTGCTAAGGAGATGCATACTGGTCTGGGCTCCTCTGAGGGGGAGAAGGAGTTAGCACACATCTGATGAGTGACATAGCAGAGGATCAGGGACTCTGCTGGCTGTAGGCACTTACAAGAGAACAGAGTCCCTCGTTCCAGGTCAAAAGCAATGAGGACAGCTGTACTTTACAGCCAAGAGATGGTTACAGGCAGTAAGATAATTTGCAGGACAGTATGATCAGGGGTTCTAGCCATGGATTAGGAGTTGAGAGGAGAGCCAAAGTTGAGCCCCAGGACAGATCTCAGAAAATAACAATAAGAAGAACCTGAGCCTTTGGGCATCATTCTTATATCTCAGAACTAGAACTTGATTGCACTAATAGCTACTAGAAACAACAACAACAAAAAAAAAATAAATTAAAATGAGTAAGCAAAGGAGAAAGGACCCAACCACAGATAGGTATTATGGGGATAAAGAAAATCTGGGTTCATAATCAGAGGAAGATAATGGAGCTAAAAAAGCCCCCTTTTTTTTCAGTGAGGAACATTAGATGGTCCCAAACACAAAAAGAGTTCTTGGAAGAACTCAAAAGGGACTTTAAAAATAAAATAATGGAGAATAGGGAATATTTTTTTTAAAAGTGTAATCCAAGAAAATAAAGAAAATTATGAAAAAGACAACCAACCTGAAATAGAGAATCAATAACTTAAGGAAGTAAATAATTTCTTGAAAATTAGAATTGGGAAAAGGAAAGATAATGATGTTCTAAGACACCAAGAAATGATAAAACAAAATCAAAAGAATGAAAAAAATAGAAGACAATGTTAAACATCTCATCATTAGAACAACTGCTCTGGAGATTGAGAGGAAATAATATAAGAATAGTCAGACTACCTGAAAAATGTGATTAAAAAATTGATGCAATATTACAAGAAATTACCAAGGAAATTTGACCTGAAGTTCTAGAACAAGAAAATAAAATAGAAATAAAAAAAAAATCTACCAATCACCACCTAAATGAGATCCCAAGAGAAAAACTTACAGGAATATCATAGCCAAGGTTCAAAATGCCCAGGTTAAGGGGAAAATATTGGCAGCAATGAAAAAAAAATCCAATTGAAATCTCAAGTAGCTACCATAAGGATTATGCAAGACTTGGCAGCTACTACCTGGAAGGACCATAGGTCTTGGAATAATATATTTCATAGAGCAATAGACCTGAAGCTACTACCAAGGGTAACTTGCCCAGCAAAATTGAGTATAATCCTGAATGAAAAAAAAATTGACTTTTAACAAACTGAAAAACTTTCAGGTGTTTTTGACAAAAAGAACAGCAGAACTTAAGAGAAAATTCGACATATAACATCCAGGAAAGTATAAGGTAAACATTAAAGATCGGTTATAAGGGATTCAATAAGATCAAACTGTTTACTTCATATACATGAAAATATTATCAGTACTTTTATGATTGTCATCAACTACTTGGGTAGTTTGAAAGAAAGGCTTGGGCTAGCTGAGTATAATAGAGGTAATTCTAAAATAACGAAACTGTATAGGGAAAGATAAAAAGAATAATTATCCCATATAAGTGAGGCATAAAGGGAAAAATATACAAGAGAAGCTAGAAGCGGGGTAGTACTGGAACCTTACTCTTATTGGGATTGGGTTAAAGAAGGAACAACACATATATCTAGAAGGATATAAAAATCCTTCAAATTCAGTAGCAAATAAGAGGGCAGTGGGATAGGGAAGGGGGAGAGGATAAGGGTGAGATACTTGGAGGAGTGAGTATCTTAAGGAATAGAAGGACAAGGTAGCAGGTAGAAGTAAAGTAGAGTAGCGAGAAGGGATAGGAATAGAGTGAGGAGGATAGTGAGGAAAAATAGGAAGAAGGAAAATACACAACAAGTAATTATAGCTTAAAATGTGAATGGGATGAATTTACCCATAAAATGGAAAGTGATAGAAGATTAAAAATTTGAATTCCACAATACGTCATTTTCAGGAAATGCTATAAAAATAAGAGATGCATAAAAAAATAATAAAAAAGGAATAGAATTTATTGTGTAAAAAGAGCAGGGATGGAAATAATGAGCTTAAAGTTAAAGCTAAAATAGATGTAATCAAAAGAGAAAAATAGGGAAACTACACTCTGTCAGCAATGTAATTCAATATTGTTTTAAAGCATTTACAATAACTAGTTAGTATAAAGTACCTAACAGTATACCTTCCAAAACAAAGGAATTACATGAACATAAACATAAAACATTTTTTTAAATTCAAATAAAGTCAGATCTTAATAATTGAAGCAATATTTATTGTTTGCGGGTAGGTAGGGTCAATGTAATAAAAAAATACAATTTTACCTAACATCTATATATTTAATGTCATGCTAATTAAATTATTAAAAATTATCTTATCAGTCAAAAAAAAAACAAAGTTCATTTGGCAGAACAAAAGGTCAGGAAATTCAAAGAAACCCCGGGGGAAAGAGGTAAAAGAAGCAGATTCAGTAGTATCAAACCTTAAACTATATTATAAGGTGAGAGCATTGTTAAGGTATCATATGGGTAATTTTTTATTACTTTAAATTAGAATTTTCCTGTATAAATGAAGTGTATGCAGTCAAGAATACAAGGAATGCAGACAATTAGGGGAAGAGAACTTTTATACACAATCTTTCAGATAGGATGTAATTGGGTGGGAATCTTGTTGTGGTGCAGGAAATAATGAGCTGGTTGATTTAGAAAAACATGGAAATACTTGGAATTTTTGAAGGAAAAGGCCTTCAGTCTTCAGAGAAACAGATGACAAGTGTAAATAATCATAGTATGTTCTTATATTTGTAAGTATGAGTGTATATGTGTATGTGTGTGTATATAGATATCTTTGTAAATGTGTATGTATATAAATATATTAATATAAAATATAAATATAAATTTTATATATAAATGATATAAAATAAATATAAATATATTCATTAATCTAGCCTTAATCATAGACTTCTTTAGGACAGGGGTGGGGAAGAGGGGGGAAAATGGAGTAAAAATGCATGCAAAAGAATAAAAGAAAACCTATAGGGAAGCAAAGAAAAGTTGGCAACTTCAAAAACAATGTGCAGTATTTATTACATAGGCTTTCTTGAAATGGAAATTTATTGTTTTATGTTGAAACTTCTTTTATGTTCCAATGTGTACATGGCAATTGAAAAAATTTCTCAGTTTGTATTTAAATTTAAAATTAAAAAATACAAAAAAAACCCTCTCCTCTGATATATTTTTCAGATCAGTTGTTTTTTCCAATGAGATATTTCACATTTTATCCCATATTTTCATCCTTTTGATATGATTGAGGTCACATGTGACCTTCTAGGTCTTTGGGTGCAGCCTTTTGAATGAGTATAAGTTTTACAGAATAAATCCTTTTGTTAAGAGTATTTGTTCTGTGAAGTTTGGATTCAGTCAAAGAACTACACTTGAGGGCCTAGAGGGCCAGACGTAGCCTTGAGGCCACAGGTTCCTCACCCTATTCTAAGCTGTCTTAGGTTGGAAAAATATCTTACCTGGACCTTTTGTTGACTCTTCCACTTCAGAATTTGATTTAAGACATTGTTTAAAGTTCTTTGGAGGGGAATGATGGGGGAACTCAGCAGGGTTGCTACCTGTACTCTGTCTTCTTGGCTTTATACTACCCCCCACACCTGCACCATGGAACAAAAGTGTAAATTTCCTGAAGGAGGGAAATGTTTTATTTTTATCTCTTTGTTTTAGTACTAAGGACAGTGCTTATTTTTGGCACATGGTAGGCTCTTTAAAATTATTTGTTTGACTGATTGATAGATTAATTAGAGACAGTCCAAAGTTTCAAAGAAGGAAGATGAAGTTTTATTTGTGAAACAACTGAAAGGAGCTAAATAAAGAAATACTGTAACAATTTTAAGGATTGTTCCCCATGCTTAACCTACTGAAAGACAGGGTGAGCTGTGATACACACACACACACACACACACACACACACACACAAGCTGTGTACATATATGCATATATACATGCATATATATATGCATATAAGTGTACATATACATATGTGTGTATATGTGTATATATATATACACATATATATATAGTATATACATACGTATGTGTATAGTGACATGACACCATGTCACATTCTTAATTTCTCCTTTTCTTTTCCTTATTAATTTCTTTTTACCTGCGTTCTAAGGTAATTAAGGGATACGAATGATGCTTCATAAGAGTAATACACCATCTCTCTCACACTACCTCATTCTGGTGTCATGGGTTTAATAAATATCAATGTTCTTCCTCATGCAAATTTTGGCAGTAGTATACCATAAAACGTAAATAATTACAATGCATCACATTAAGCAATTTTGATATCCAGTCACCTTTTTGTTCTTCAAAAAGAGAACACAGAGACATGGAATAGATGCAATTTTCTTATATACTGGATCCTCTTCAATCTGGCAACACTGTTCTCTCAGAATAGTAATTCAACTCCTTCAGGAATATTATCCACAACATCTCTTCCCGAACTAAAAATTAAGTACATTTCAAATGTCTTTTTAGACACTTTCTCTTTCATGGTTAATTCACTTATTCTTTCAAAAAAATTTTACTTATTTTTTCAGTTTGTGCTTCATTGTTTCTACTAAAATGACAATTTGCTCCAGATGAAATTTAAATTATGATTAGCTCTATGATTCTATTCTCTCTTAAAGATAAAAAGTAATAGAGACCATAATCTCCTTGAGAGGAGCTGTTTAAACTAATGCTACATTACTTAACAAACTTTAAAATGTCTTTAATATCTGTAAGTCTAAAAGCTTTTGTCCATGTTTGAGTAGTTCTTAAAATTCATCTATATGGTGCTATACATAACTATGAATTACAAAGATGAGAATTAGCATGCACAGCAATATAATATTTCACCAATATTTATATACAAATTCCACTTAGTGCTTTCACAAGCAATCTTCCTTCACTCTAGCCCTCCTCTTCCAAAGCAAAAAATAACTTATTCAAAGCTAGATATAATATATTGTTTCATCAAATTATCTCACAAAAATACCACTTATAGACTTACATAATCAATAATTCCTTAGGAATTTGCTGTACTTTATTACAGTGTAGAGGCAGCTTAAAAGAGTGTAAAAAGGGCTAGCCTTGGTATCACTAAGATATGAGTTCAAGTCCTGTCTTTGATACGTACTGGCCATATGACCACAGCAAATCGCTTAACCTTTCAATAACCCGGGAAGTATCACAAGAATATGTTACAAAGGAATTGCCATTCTCCATCAGTAGTCACAGTTAATGTATTATGTTCTAGACCAAATTAAAATATATGTGTGTACACATATATTTATGCATATGCATATTATTTATATACACATGTATATAAATCTCTATCTTTGCTATCTCCACTGGAATTAGATAATTTATAGGCAGGTATGTTAATAAACATGTATATATTATATACATATATGATGGAGAATCTAAATATTAAAAGAAAGAAACTCAAAACACCACATAGAATCACATTAAGGAGATTCAAATCTTTGTTTCCAATATACTATATGCCTTTCTTTTCCATTCATCTTTCTTTGGGCTAATTAGGTATAAATTAAAAAGTCTATTGAACATTAACTAATTTCCTTAGCATAACAAATGTCTGCCTGCCCCTATAAGAATGGGATGCTTATATGTGACTCATTGGTTAACAAGTTTTTAGCAAAAATGTTCGTTAAAAAAAACCCAAAAGGAAACAAAAACACAAGAGAATCCCTATCTAGAACTGCACTATCATCAAAAGATCCATCTATAATGGTCACTCCAGACATTAATTTCCTGTATGTTTAATCTCCACAGCAGTTGATTGCTCCTTTAGATAACTCTGACCTGAGACAAATGGGATGTCTATTGAATCTTTGTCCAGGATTGTCATATCATGACAAGTCCAAGCTTCTCCATTTACTTCCTTCCTGGCTCACTCTCTGGTATGTTCTACCTTCACATAAGCTGCTTTGTGACTTTCCAAACAAGTCTCCAATCCAGCATACCTCCTACTCCCACCTCCATCTTGAGGGAAGGAAGAACCATCTTTTTCTTTCTTTTCTTTTTTTTTTTTTGGTATACTTATCACTTGTTACATAGTAAGCCCTTAATAAATGCTTTGTCTGTCTACCCATCTATCTATCAATCAATCTATCTGCTTAATCGAATTGAGATAGTAATAAGATTTTCTCCAATTTACCTGAAAAAGTGGAAAAAGTATTGTGAAATACAACTAAGATTAAAGTTGTACACAAATAAAAAAAGTAAATATCTATATTATTTGACAAATAATTTCATGATTCACCAAATACTTAATTGTTTGCTAAAGGATATGTTTGAAATCAATCAGGCTGCCATTTTCTAAAATTTTAAAGAAGAAAAAAAGGTGGGAATGAAGTTTAGAAATGCACAAGCATTTTTTTTTTTTGCGTCAACAAAGTGAAGCAGTTGCTTCAGTTAATTCTGGTAGTATACAAAACCTAGATATTGTTTCATCATATTTCTTTGTGTCAATATTCTGAATATGAAGATAATGCTTTGTAGATCCTACAAAAAGACCTTGCCAAACTTTCTGTATTATGAAACACATCTTGCTGTTTCTCCTGAACAGTGCTAGTTTCCTTCACTCTTCTGAAAGTTTGTATAAAATTTAACAACATTTTGTGACTCAGGTTCAGGAACAAATAAATGCTAGTGAATGATTCCAAAGTATAAAAGTAAAATGTCCCTTATAAGAATCTATTTGCCTGTTCTTTCATCATACTCTGAAGAATACATATTTCCTTGTAACAGAAGGGTTAAAACTCTTCCTTAAGGTTTCCTTTGGCTTCTTTTTGGACTAGTCTTATATCTTAAAATACAACCACCAAAATGAGTAAATGATAAAAAATGAATGAATGGAGTTCCTGTCTCCATGCCAAGAGAATTTATTAGAGTATATTATAATATAAGTAAAATCATATCACATCACATCATGTCACATAATGCCACATCATTCCATGTCATGCCATTTTGTCATATCATGTCATATCTTGTTACAATGCATAGTATATCATGCAAGACATCCCAAAGTCTTAGTGCAGTTGTGTGATAGCAACCTGCTAAAACAGAATATGATGTGGCATGATGTGACATATGATTTGATTTGATGGTATGGGATGTAATAGGATATATATTGTGTAATAGATAGATGCTATTATATGATGCAATGTAACATGACCCATAATATAACTTGGGTTCTTGAGTGTTGGGTAGTAGTTTCTTTAGTGTGGCAGACAAGTAATTTGTTTTAATTATGTCTTAGACCATCATGAAATATTTATACTATCCACTTGCAAATTTTTTTGGTTGCTCTTCATATTTTTCATTAAAGAAATGTGCTAATATACTAATACTACTTGGATCCCCTCAATGAACAAATGGAAAGCAGATCATTTGATTAATAATTTAAGTCATTTCTAAAACTAAGAAATTGTTTCATCCAATTTCTTCTTGTTTGGTCTTCTATTTAAGACGCTACAATACATTTTCATGTGCATTAGTAACATGGTCAAGATCTCTGATAAAATATAAAGTGGTGCAATCTTTAGGAAAACTTCGAGACTTATTTCATAACTAATTAAAAGAATTCAAAGAAATGCTTCTACTTCTGTGCTACTGAAAGTAAATATTTATGTAACCCATTGTTCAGATCCCCCAGTGACTCCAGGCTCCAAATTCAGTCTTGGAGACTTACTCCACACTTACTCTGAAGTTAGCTAATGCCATATGTGCCATAGCCCCTTATGCACCCTGATAAAAAATATTTTCAGCCAGAAGTTTCTGGTTAGCTTCTCTGTAACACTTTCCTTAGATATTCGTGGTAGGAGAGGAGAAATATCAAAGCGACTTCCATAATGATTGATGGTTAAGACAGAAAAAGCCATCTAGTAAAGAGAAATTAAAAGGAATGATTGTCTACTGGTGCTCAATCCCCATTCCTCTTTTCTGAAGAGGTGGCAGAGAACACATTTGATTTGGGGACTATTTCCTTAGAGAAATGACAGCTGCTGACATAAAGCAGCTAAAGCCAGTACTACCTGGGTTAGCATGAACTTGGGTCTTGGGTTTCTTGTTGCCTCTTCTACTTTGTGTGTATGTGTTCCACCTGAGAACAGATGATCAAACAGTGATTCTAATGTGAGTATCTCCAAGATAGAAAACAGTCTTTTTGAATTTGAAAAGTAGAGTGCTCTTTGGTACCTCTGATTTTACTTGCTGCACTATAGGAACTGACCCTATAATGTCCACATTACTTCTTGGAGTGTGATCACTAACTGGAGGGTGAGAATAAGCTTTTGCCTAACTTGTTTGAAGCCATACATTTTGAGGAAGCTGTTTAAACAGTGCAGAGCTGAAGTGAAACTGAAATTCTTGTTTACCTATTCTGCTAAGGGATTCATGGTTTTAATGTTTTAATAGTCAGGTTTCCGGAACAATGTTATACTTGGTAATTGTGTGCTTTGTGTATGTCATTGGCACTGAAGACTAGGGAATTGTGTGTGTGTGTGTGTGTGTGTGTGTGTGTGTGTGTGTTTTTAATGATTTATGTTGTGTGGAAGAAATAAAGGCCTGGTCTACATTGTACATTGAGTACTTCTCCAGTCTCCTTTATGGGGATACTAATAGATGTGATCCAAAGATTAAGTTTTATGTAATTCTCCCTTAAGACTCTAGGATGGAAGGGAAAAAGAGCCATAGAATTCAAGAAAAAGATTCTGATACCAACCACTAGGGGTCTAGGTTCCCTCAGGACTTTACCCATATGCACATGAATTTGCCCAGATCTAAGGACTGTTTTGAGAAACAGGGCCTTTAGGCCCTAAGGCCTAGCAGCAGTTATCTTTTGTTAAATGGGTAAACATGTCCAAAACTCCTCACAGGTATTAAATGCATATTCTGAATATAAGGTATTGAATAGCAAATAAATAAACAGATGAATGAATGAATAGCTAAATACATAGATAAATAAATAAAGCAAGACACAAAGGATTCACAGGAGATCTTTAACAAATACAGAAACCTAAATTACTTATGTAATCCATATGACTTCCCAAAATTTTGAGGGTGCTAACATGCTCCATTTTTGCTGGCCTTATATTACTTTAGCCAATAAGCAATAGTATGGAGAATTCGCAAACCCTAGACATCTACCTGGCTTCTGGAATGCCTTTTGTCCTTCAGCTCCTGGGTTATCCTCTTTCTTTCCCAAGGATTATGCTATTGAGGAAATGTTTAGGAAACAGGGATTCTTTAATTCCATGTTAACTATGAGGTAACTCTCAAGTCTGGGAAGGTTCATTCTCAGAAAGTCTAGTTTCTTCTTTGGTCAGAAAAGAATATAGTGAGGCAAAAGAAGGTGTGCAGGGATCTATCACTCAAGTACATCAGGACCTATGGGCAAGTATGTGTAGCTCAGCATGTATTTCATTTAAAATTGACTTTTTGGAGGCAGAGCCAAGATGGCGGAGCAAAAGCAGTGACTTCTTTTAGCTCTCCCCAAACCTCTCTAAATACCAATAAATAATGGCTTTAAACAAATTCTAAAGCAGCAGAACCCACAAAAAGACAGAGTGAACCAAATTTCCAGCTCAAGACAATCTGTATGATTGATCAGAAAGGCATATCGCCAGGCAGGAAGAGTAGTGCAGTGTGGCGTGGGCACGCAGGCCACAGTGAACCTGGAGCAGACCTCAGAGGACTGAATCATGGGCAGCTATGGCAACTTCCAGACCTCTCAACCCACAAACACCAAAGACAACTTAGACGGTCAGGGGGAAAAGTCTGTTTCTGTGGTGAGAAAGGAGCTAGGTCTCAGAGCCAGTTCCAGAATGCAGAGCGTGGGCACTGGGGCGATGGCTGTGTCCTGAGCTTCTGGCCCACAGACTGAGGGGGAATCGAGGGGCTGATCAGAAGGGGATTTCAGGGATCTCTTTGTCAGTGCTGAGGCAAGAATCTCTTGCTTTGCCCGTGCTTGGATCTGGGTCACAGTTCTGGGCAGTTGTCCTGGGGATAGGAGGAGTGCTGGTGTGGTAGAGCTTGTAGTGGCCCTGAAGAGGAAACCTTCCTCACAGTTCCAGGACAGAAAGGAGTGCTGGTGGTCACTAATAGACCAAACCACAGGCCAGGAAAGGAGTAAACACCTTGCCCCTTATCATAACACCTTGCAAGGACTGAAAATTTACAGGTCCCTACAAGTATCACTAAAAACATTTGTATAAACCACTGAAGCTTGGGACAGTACATTCTCCACATTGGAAGCAGATTCACACCTTAAAAAAGAGTTCAAAACTCAAGTAATTGGCTGGGATCATAAGCAAACAGTACAAAAAGTGTCAGACTATAGTATCTTACTTTGGTGACAAAGAAGATCAAATCATAAAACCAGAAGAAGACAATAAAGTCAAAGCTCCTACATCCTAAGCCTCCAAGAAAAATATGAATCAGTCCCAGGCCTTGGAAGAGCTCAAAAGGGATTTTGAGAAAGAAGTAAGAGAAGTAGAGGAAAAACTGGGAAGAGAAATGAGAGTGATGCAAGAAAATCATGAAAAACAAGTCAACAGCTTGCTAAAGGAGACCCAAAAAAATACTGAAGAAAATAACACCTTAAAAAATAGCCTAACCCAAATGGCAAAAGAGGTCCAAAAAAGCCAATGAGGAGAAAAATGCCCTAGAAAGAAAAATTGGCCAAATGGAAAAGGAAGTCCAAAAGATTACTGAAGAAAATACTTCCTTAAAAAATTAGAATAGAGCAATTGGAAGTTAGTGACTTTATGAAAAATCAAGACACTGTGAAACAAATCCAAAAGAATGAAAAAATAGAAGACCATGTGAAACATTTCATTGGAAAAACAACTGATCTGGAAAATAGCTCCAGGAGAGAGAATTTGAAAATTATTGGACTTTCTGAAAGCTGTGATCAAAAAAAGAGCCTAGACATCATCGTTCAAGAAATTATCAAGGAAATCTGCCCTGATATATTAGAACCAGAGGACAAAATAGAAGTTGAAAGAATCCACCAATCTCCTCCTGAAAGAGATCCCCAAAGGAAAACTCTTAGGAATGTTGTAGCAAAATTCCAGAGTTCCCAGGTCAAGGAGAAAATATTACAAGCTGCCAGAAAGAAACAATTCAAGTATTGTGGAAACACAATCAGGATAACACAAGATTTAGTGGTCTCTACATTAAAGGACAGCAGGGCATGGAATATAATATTCAGGAGGGCAAAGGAGATAGGATTACAACCAAGAATCACCTACTCAGCAAAACTGAATATAATCCTTCAGGGGAAAAAATGGTAATTCAGTGAAATAGAGGTAATTCAGTGAAAAGACCAGAGTTGAATAGAAAATCTGACTTTCAAATACAAGACTGAAGTGGAACATGAAGAGGTAAACAGGAAAGAGAAATCATAAGAGACTTATTAAGGGTGAACTGTTTACATTCCTGCATGGAAAGATGATATTTATAACTCATGAGACCTTTGTCAGTATTAGGGTATTGGAGGAAAAAAATTACATGTACATATAGGTAGATAGATAGAAAGATAGATAGATAGATAGATAGATAGATAGATAGATAGATAGATAGATAGAGGGCACAGGATGAGTTGAAGATTAAGGAGTCTTATCTAGAGAATAAAATTAAGGAATGAGAGAGGATTATACTAGGAGAAGAAGAAAGGGAGAGGTAGAATGGGGTAAATTACTTCAGGAAAAAAAAAACAGAAAACAAAAGGCTTTCACAGTGGAGGGGAAATAGGGGAAGGTGAGAGGGAGTGAGTGAATCTTATTCTCATAGGGTTTGGCTTATGGAGGGAATAACATACACATTCAATTGGGTATGGAAATCTGTGTTACCCTACAGGAAAATAGGGGGAGAAGAGGACAAGAGAGCAGGGGGATGATAGAGAGGAGGGCAGATTGGGAAAGGGGTAGTCAGAAGCAAATACTTCTGAGGAAGAACAGGGTCAAAAGAAAGAATAGAAGAAATGGAGGGCAGGATAGGCTTGAGGAAAATAGAGTTAGCTTTTCAGAACATGTCTACTATGGAAGTGTTTTGCATAACTTCACATCTATAACCTATATTGAGTTGCTTGCCTTTTCAATGAGGGTGGGCAGGGAGGGAAGAAGGGAGAAAATTTGTAACCCAAAGTTTTAAAAACACATGTTTAAAAAAATGCTTTCACGTGCAACTGGGAAATAAGAAATACAGGAAATGGGGTACAGAAGTCTATCCTGCCCTACAAGAAAATAGAAGGGGAAGGGGATAAGAGAAGGGGGGAGAGATAGAAGAGAGGGCAGATTAGGGGAAGGGGTACTCAGAATGCATGCCATCTTGGGGTGGGGAAGGTGTGAGTTGGGGTGAAAATTTGGAACTCAAAATCTTGTGGAAGCAAATGTTGAAAACTAAAAACTAAATAAATTTATATTAAAAAATAAAATTGACTTTTTTTTTTCATTTTTGGGTGGGAGATTCTGAAAGGAAGTACTCTGCCCTTCTGCATTCTGGTCTTAAAGCCTAAGGAACAGAAAGTGGAGAAGAAATGTCACTCTCAATTGATCATTTTTTAAAAATCTCTTTTGACCAGAGTTCTTTCACCTTACTCTCAGTCAAAAGTTGTCTTGCAGGCTGTCCCACTCAATGCAAAGTAAACAGAGGACTTCCCAGTGTCCTTTCAGTAAGAGGTTAGAACATGTCTAACTCTATGTGCAGTGCTCTTCCAACAGAAATCCATGGTCTTTTAGTCTCATCAATTTGATAGACTCGTCAAATTATTAAGGGAAGAGTATTTCTTGCTCAATCATCTTTACTAGTTTGGAAACAATAAGAGGAAATAATAGCAGTAACTTTAATCATGTAACTCCATGAAAAATTGTTAACTTCTCTTGTTTAAAAATCATATTGCCTAAAAACTTTGGCATTTTTTTTGTGTGTGTGAATCAGAAGTATAGCATTGAGTTCTTTTATTTTTTGTAATTTTGTATCTTCTCCCACAATTGCTGATTTTATTTTTTGCTCTTCATCTATGTATGTGCTTGCCTGGATACCTGAGAATAAAATAAGTCATTGTTTTCTTAACTATCCCATCTCATATAAACAACAAATATAACTTCAGATTTCTACTCTTGTGATGGAATTCTTGAAACCACCATAGCTGAGAATCAGAATCAGAAGAATTGTTCTCAATTCATAGATACTAATTTAGTATCTATGATTGCTACCTAAAAGGGATTATTTGTGCTTCTCAACTTCAAAAGCATTTTCTTAATTTTCATAAAATATGATCCTTGCTACTATATGTTGTTATTTAAAATTAACTTTATTGATGACTTTTGTTTTTATGACTTTTATTTTCTATTACATAATTCTTTGCTCTCAAACCCAAAGTTATCCTATGGAGGCAACATCAGACAATGGAAAGAGCACAGATTCTATATTCAGAGAATATGGGTTCAAATCCTACCTTTGACGGGTATTATCTATATGAAATTTTGGAAGTAACTTATCCACACTTCTCAATTTCTTTATCTTTAAAATTGGGAGGTAGAAAAATTGCTTCATGGAGTATCTTCATGCTTTAGGACTCTCTGTTATCCTATACCCACTGACAAGGCAAGCAATATGATACCCATTCTACATGTGAAGTCATGTAAAATATATTTCAATATTAGCAATGTAACAAAAAGCAAGAAAAGTAAAGTGAGAAAATTACACTTCAATTTGCACTCATAATTTATCAGTCCTCTCTGTGAAGGTAGATAGCATTTTTTTCATTATGAGTCTTTTGGAACTGTCTTTGGTCATTGTATTGATAATTTAGCATCATTTCATATATGTCTTTTCAGGTATTTATGAAACTATTCTACTCACTTTCTCTCTCTCTCTCTCTCTCTCTCTCTCTCTCTCTCTCTCTCTCTCTCTCTCTCTCTCTCTCTCTTTATGGCACAGCAGTGTTCCATCAGAATTGTATGCCACAACTTGTTCAGCCTTAAACAACTGATGGTCATCCCTATCATTTTAAATTCTTTTCCACTGCATTTTCTACCTATATTTTTGCACATAAAGATCCTTTTGCTCTTCCTTTTATCTCCTTGGGATATATGCCTAGTAGTAGTATTATTCTTGTGTCAAAGGGTATGTACAGTTTTATAGCCCTTTGGGCACAATTCCAAATTATTATCCAGAATAGTTGGACCAGTTTACAATTCTACCAATAGTTCACTAGTGTACCTACTTTTCCCATATCCCCTCCAGCATTGATCATTTTTAATAGGTGGTACCTTGGAACTCTTAATTGACATTTCCCTAATCAATAGTAATTTAGAGCATTTTTTTCATATAACTATAGATAACTTTGATATCTTCTTTCAAAAACTGCCTGTTCATATCCCTTTACCATTTGTGAATTGGGGAATGTTTTTTTTTAATAAATTTGCCTCAGTTCCTTACATATTTGAAGACTTTATCAGAGTATCATAATGTAAAAAATGTATATTATTTTATTGTCTATGGTACCTTTTAGCAAAATACAATTTCCTTGCTTATCTCTTTTAAGTTTATTTTGCTTTTGCAGCTGAAGTATAATAGATTCTATTCCAACTCCTCATTTTAACACTGTGTTTGTGTCTTTCTGTTTCAAGTGTGTGTCTTGTAAACAACATATTGTTGAATTCTCGTTTCTCATCCACTCTGCTATGTGCTTCCATGTTATGGTTTAGTTCATCCCATTAACATTCATAGATAGGATAACTGTGTATTTCCCTCCATTCTATATTTTTGTTTATTCTCTCTCTCTTTCACCCTGTCCCTCCTCAAGAATCTATTTTGCTTCTGACCACTGCCTCCCTTAATCCACATTCCCTTTTATCAGCCCTCCTTTTCTTATTCTACTGCCCTCCTATTTCCATGTTGAGTAAGATACATTTCCATACCCAGCTGACAAATTCAATCTTTACATTTACACGGCACTAAGTTATCATTTTTGTAATTACTCTTTCTTTTTGCATTATATTAGTCATTTTTTCTGTTTTTGCTTACTTCAATATATATTAGTTATGCTTCTTCATGTCTCCCTACATTCTTCACATTCATCATGTCTTATGGGAAAATAGAATCCCATCTCATTCTTGTACCAGAATTTGTTTAGAAGTTCCTTAATACATAGGCATCTATGTGGTTTTGAGATCTTTGCTATTACAAAAAAAATGCTACTATAAATATTATAATGAATAGGGGGATACCCTCCACCCATTCTCAATTTGATCTCTTTGTGATATGACTATTTTGCTATCTCTAAGTCAAATGTTATAGAATTTTTGTTGCTTTATTAGCATAGTTACAAATTACTTTCTAAAATGGTTAGATAATTTTTTACCTCCACAATCAATGTTTTAGTGTTTCTAACTTTCACTCATGCCCATGACACTGAATATTCCAGTTTAATGACATTTTTCTCCTCAACTAGGTGAAAAATGCAGCCTCAACATAGTTTCTATTTGCATTATGTAATTAATAGTTATTTGGATATTTTGACATTTTAGAATGGATTTTTCACATCATTTGAACATCTGTCTACTGAGGGATGGTTTTTGGTTTCATACATTTGTGTTTAATGTGAATATTAGATATCATACTCTATATGCAAACATACATATAAGTTTACATATACATATATTCATGTTTGTATGCATGCATGCATATACATATGTATTCATGCAATATATACACATGTGTTTATATACATATACATATGTATGTGTGTGGTTTTGTACACTCTAAAATAACTAGGAAATATCAGATCTGAAATTATATTACAAAACAGTAAACAAAAAAAATTAGTACTGGTTAAGTAAAAGAAAGATAGATCAATGGAACACACTAAATATGTAGTGTACTATAGCAAAAAAAAATTGTAGTCTAGTGTTCAATAAACTCAAACATCCCCACTACTGGGACAAGTATTCACTATATGACAAAAAAAAATGCTTGGGAAAGAGGAATACAATTTGGTACAAATTAGGTCCAGATCAAATGCTCACACTTTATACCACAAAATTTTTAAAAAATGGATATATTGCAGTTTCAAAAAAAAATAAAGATCATATCATAAATACCTTAAAGAAGCAAGAATGAACATACCATTTGACTATATGGATAAGGGAAAGAATTTAGAACCCAAGGGACAGAGAGCATCACAGAAGATAAAACAGACTATTTGAATGCATATATATATGTATATATTTATATGTATATGTGATTATATGTATATGTATACATACACACATTTATGTATATATACACTTACACACACAGATGCAATTAAAATTAACAGGGTATCAATTAAGGGGAAAAACAGTCTCTACAATAAAGGTCTAATTTTTATGGTACATAAAGAACAATTATTAATGTATAACAGTAAAAGACATTTCCACAATTGATAGGCAAAAGATATTAACAGTTTTCCTTCTTTCTTTTTCTTAAATAAATTTCAGTAACTTTTGTTTTTATATCACCTAATTTTCCCCAGTATCTCTAACATTCTCCTTCCTAAAAAGTCAGCCCATAAAACAAAAGAAAAATTTTTTTAAAGAAAAATAGAAAAAATCAGCATAAATGATCAATATATTGAAGAAAAATATATGTAATGGTTCATATTTGTGAACCCCTGAAAAAAACCAGGGAATTCTCTTCTCATATCTCTTCTATGGGCCATGAAAAGCAGATAATTTGCGAAGAAATAAATTTAAGCTATCAATAGTTAAACATATGTAAGTAGTGTGACAAATATGTAAGTTTGAATATGTATGAACATAATTGCATGTTTGTATTATATACGTACACACATTCATACATATATATGTATATGCACATATTTGTGTATATATCACTACATTTGCATTAGATAAATGTAAATAAAAGCAACTTTGAGTTTTTACCTCATGCTTATCAAACTGACAATGTTGACAAAACATGAAAATGATAAATGTTGGAGGGGATACATTTAATAGGTACATTTGCACACTGTTAGAGGAGCTCTGTACTCTGTACTCCAGAATGATGTTCAGTCATTCTGGAAAACAATTCGGTGCTATATTGAAAAATTCATTCAAATGTGTATACATTTCTTTTAATTAAGTGATACTACTAATGGGACTATATTATAGAGAGGTCAAAGAAAGAGTAAAAGAAGCCATATGTGCAAAATTATTTATATAAACTCTTCTTGTTCTATCAAAAAAACCTGGAAACTAAGTGGGTACCAATCAATTAGAGAATTATTATTAAATTAACATCATAATTTCCCACACAAAATTGGTACTGCTTAATGGAGAGATTAAGTATTAGAACAGATTTAGTACATAACATATGTAAACAAAGAAAACTAGTTGTTGAGTGTTCTAGGAACCGAAAGAATTTCACTGCTTTAGTAAGGATTCGTGATTTGACAAAATGCTGGGAAAAAAATAGAATGTAGGCCGGCATGAATTAGTTATAAATCAGCTTCTTGTGTCTTATATGACATCAAGATTTAAATCAAATGAAACTTTATTGAGATATAAGAAACAATGAAAAATTTAGTTTCTGAGAAACCTGAGAAGATTTACATTAACTGATGTGGAGTAAGGAGAACAGAACCAGAATAATTATCATAATTTCAGTACTGGTAAAACAAACAACATTGAAAGACTCAGAAAGTATAATCAACATACTGACCACATACAATTCCAGAGAATGGACAATAAAGATTGTTAACAACTTTCCTGGGACAGATATTGTTAGACTTAAGATATAGAATGAAATTTTTTTTTTTTGCTTTTTTGGAAATTGCCAGTGTGGGAATTATTTTTCACTTGATTGTTCATAATTTTTATAACATTATTAGCTTTAATTTAATGTGGATAGGAGAGGAAAATTAATTTTTACTAATTTTAAGCTAAATTTTAAAAAATAAACAGAAAGGCAAGAAAGAGGGAGTCTACTAATATCAGATCTCAAACTATAGCACAAAATAGGAGTCATCAAAACTTTTTGGCATTAGTTTAAAAAAAATAGAAAATATAATCATTGGAAGAGGTTACATAAGTGAGCTACAGAAGCAATTATATATAATCATAAACACAAAGAAACTGACTAATGGGACAGTAGAAACTTCCTGGAAATAGTCTGAAATAAGGTTTAGATTGGAATCTCACATGACATACCACAACAAGATACAAATGAAGATGGCCTAGATACGAAAGGCTATATGATAAACATATTAAAGGAGAAAGGGTGGCACTTCTTTTCATAATTGTATTCTGGGAGAGATTTCTTGACAACTTAATGCATAGATACTCTCATAAAAGTTTAAAAGCACAGTTTTGATTACATACAACCAAAAATATTTTGTATATACAAATGTATTATAGGTACAATTAGAAAGGAAATAGCATATTGGGAAAATTTTGGCAGCAGCAATTTTTTCTAAAGGTATAATATATAAATTATGTACACACAATTGACACAAATATCTAATTTTGAGAACCATTCCCCAATAGACAAAATACCAAAGTTTGTCTCAGGACATTATATGAAGTAGAAACTGGTAATAACTACATAAAAGTGGTCCAATTCACTAATAATATGAGAAATGAAAATGAAAACAACTCTGAGTTTTCTCTTTCTCATCCATCATATTGGCAAAGTTGACAAAAAAGTAAAATGACAAATGTTGGAGGGACGTTGGGAAACAGGAACATTAATACACTTTTGTTATAATTGGGAATTGCTCCAAATGTTATGGAAGGCAGTTTGAAACTATAACACACAACTTTTCAGACTCTGCAGATTCTTAGATCCAGAAATGCCATATGTGCATACTATCAAAGAGATCAAAGATAACTGGAAAAGACCCATATAACAAAAAAAAAATATGACAGTACTTTTTTTTTGTTGTAGCAAAGAGCTGGAAACAAAGAAGGCAACAACCAACCATTTTTTTATAATTTTTTTTGAATAAATTGTGGTCTATGAATGTAATGGAAGATTGTTGACTCTTAAAGATATGATTCAAGTTACATACAACAACAAAAAAAACCTTGGACATGGTTGTATGAATTGATGCAGGGAAATGATCATAATCAGGAGAACACTTTTTATAATGACCACAGCAATATAAGTAGAAACAAGTTTGAAATAGTAAAGAACTCTGATTAATACAATCATCAATCATAACTCCAAAAGTCTGATGATAAAATGTGCCTCCAACCCATTAATAACAAGGTGTTAAACATACGTTTAATACATGACAAATGTAAAAAATGTATTTTTTTCTGCATATAATTAATTATATGTTATAAGTGTGTGATTTATTTGGGAGTGAGTGAGTTATGGTGGGGCTACCTATGGCTAGTGATAGTGACAATGATAAAATCATAGTGATAAGTGATAAAAAGAGAAGCAAATAATATTAGTGAAACAAAAAAAAGTACACTGAGAAGAATAAAAAGAATTTCAGAAGGGCCCACAGACAAATGGGGAACTATTGGTACTTTTGTGTTAAACTTAATACTTTTTAAAGCTATATGTGATAGGGGATTTTTTTGTTTATTTATTTGAAACTGGATTTCCTTATATGACTGAGATTGACCACTCTACTGATCAGCAGGGGAGTTTTGATATTCTTTGTTACTTAATTTTCTTGTTTGCTCCTATTTTGGTAGTCTAATCACCCCTCACTCCAGTGAAGGGAGGACCTATTATATTGGTGTCAGACTTAGTCTGGATATCCTACTGGCTTGGCCACTGCATTCCTGCTGCCTAGAACTATAGAAGCAATTCACCAGCTTCAGCATCCTCATAGCAGGGATTACAGGAGAGTGCCATGATGCAGATTGCAATAGAAATTCATGGTTTCATATAAGATGCTTTTCAAAAATCTCTTCTTTGTGTGTTGAAACATTCATGTTTGATGATATTTATTAAATTTTTAATAAAAAAGTAAAATGGAAAATTTGAAAAATAAAGCAAATTAGATAAACAAAATCCAGAAGTGATTGAATATAGTAGAATAGTATTCTTTAAACTCAAGGGCACCAACCTTTGAAGTAAGGACTAACTCTGGCTAAAAGTCCTGGAAAATGAGAAAACAGCCTACCAAAATTAATTTTAGACAAATATGTTATATCAAATACCACATAAACATTAAATGGATAAATGTAATAAATAAAAAAGTCATAACTAATAAAAAGTGAATATATGACTATAAATTATGGAGCTGAAATGTTATTTAACCACCAACCTTAAAGGTATATGAATAACAAAAAGATATAATATATGACACAATACATATGATGAATATTGAGAAATATGAAAACATAAGAGGAGACCTAGGGAATTTTTTTTTTGTGACAAAACAATAATAATGTGGGGAGAAAAAAAGAACAACACAAAAATGGAACATCTCAGAACTTTGACCAAAGTTTCAACCAATTCTGATTTTAAAAGACTGATGATGAAATATTTTCCACCTTTTAGAATACAAATGATGGTCAAGAACTAAAGAACAAGATATACAATCTCAAACATGGACAATGTGTTGATTTGTTTTGCTTGATTATATCCTTTCATTACAGAATAGGGCTTTTATTTAGGAGTTGACCTAGGAGAGGAAGTGTAATAGTGAGTGGTGAGAGTAGTGAAACAAGAACACTAATACAACATTTTTAAAATGTATAGAACTGCAGAAGGAAACACAAATAAAAAATTGTTGTCAAATTTATTAAATTTAACATCTATAGGATAGATAGGTCAACTCCTAAATAAAAACAAATATTGCAAAAACAAAATGAAGGAAAGAGAGGAACATTGCATGGAAAGAAGGTACAAAGAAAGAAAGGTACATGGAAGGAAAAGAGGGAGGGAGGAAAGAAGGAAAAGAAGGAGGGAGTAGGGAACATTGGAGGGAGAGAGGAAGAAAGGAAAGAAGATAAAAATGAAAAATCTAACCTTTTAATTTTGTGATAATATTTCCATGTAGTTTCAGGTACAATTCTGTTAAGTATAAATATGATTTTTGAAACTAAAACAAATGTGAAGTACATCCATCATGATTCATTCTGGATATATGTACATTGATGAAGTTAATGTTATTGTTTCTTCTTTATTTATTGTGTTCCAGAATCCACCCCTTTAAAAAAACAGGTGGAAATTAAACAAGAGAATCAACTATTTTGAGTATATTTTAAAGGGGAAAAAAAGCTAAGCTGTAAATATTTATAAAAGGCAGTTTACTCTGTATAGTGATCTAAGACATCATAAGAAAAAATAATTCTACCACAACAAAGGTACTCCCCTCCCCCAACAAAATAAAAGCATAAATAATTTTGTTTTTGTATGCCACTAACTATTAAAATATAATTAAAGAGACAATACTCAGTTGCATTGCTAGTCATGAAAACCTGTGATTATCCTAACAGGAAAGACACAGAGACAATATAATTGGTATCATTAGGCATTAAAAATGCTGCCCCAGTGATTTACTGCTTCATAGGAAAAAAAGATAAAGATGACTGATTTTAAATAACATCATCAGACACTGAAAATTGACACTGTAATACCTAAAATGTACTGTAAAGAAGAGACATGGAGTTCACTTAGTTTAGCTTAGCTAAGATAAAAGTGTTCTTACAACGGAAAGAAAAAAAAAGTTAACTTTTTTTTCCCCTCATCATGTGTCTTGAACATCTCTATGTGAACAAAGTGACGTGATGGGCCTAGGGGTGTGTGTGTGTGTGTGTGTGTGTGTGTGTGTGTGTGTGTGTGTGTGTGTAATCTGAAACCTAGTTTGCTGCTAAGGCACACAATTATAACCAAAATCCCCATCCTTTTATTATTTTTGCTGGTGAAGTTATAATAGATATAGAGCAGCAAAGGGCCTTAGAGATAATCTAGTCAATACCCCTTATTTTGAGCATGGGGAGCAAGAGATCACCAGAGATTAAGTAATGTCTAATACCACACAGTAAGTAGCAGAAGTATGATTTGAATCTAGGTTTTCTGATTAAAAGTTCATTGATCTTTCTACCATACCACACTGGTCTCTTGAAAAATAGCTATTCACTTTCCAGCTATTCCTCGTACAGAACCTTCTATCTCATATTTGTTCACCTTTGCACAGGACATCTCTCAGAGATGGAATTTGTTCTCATTGCATTTTATAATCCCTATCTCACTTCACAACTCAGCTCAAGTGTCAACTATTGTGCAAGACCTTTTCTCATTGTCCCACATGTGCCTGTAGGTTCTGGAATTTCCCCATCTAGGGAACTCTAATTCTCTTTCAAACAGTGGGGCAAGTGCAATACCAAAGGAAGAGGCCAAAGAGCTCCAAATTGATTATAGATAGTATTTTAATCAATTGAGTACTTACACTGGGGCAGTATGATGCATCCCTGCCAAGAGTTTGATAGTCATCAGTCTGGGCTGGAGGCCAGACTACAGATTGAATCCCTGCAAAGACTCCAGGAAAATCCAGTACAGTTTTATTTTTGTATATATGTTGCTTCCATTTAGTGGAGAATGTACAATCCTTGAAGGAAAAGGTTGATTTTATGTTTTTTTTTTTAATCTGGAGTATATAATACAATTCAGCAAAATAAATGCATTTTGACTTCAATTCAAGTGAAACAAAATGCTCAACTTAGTAATGCCTCATTTATTTACTGTTGTCAGAGGACAATGTAGTCTTTATTTAATAGTGGTGTAGTACTAATACTCCTAGATGTAGCTTAGGTGGGTCACCAACCCTTTCTACTCGAATTTACCATTCTGTCATTTATTTTTATAGTAGGATCAAATGTTTTATAGCTTATTTCCTCATCAGGTACTAAAATGGTAATACTTCACTTCTCTATTCAATTAACTCTGACCCTCTAAGTTTATTAAATATTATTTATTGAACAAACTGGAAATTGTCTACAGGCTCTGTCTTTTCTCTGAGACTTTATCTGTCTCTTCATTTCTTGTGTGTGTATGTGTGTGTGTGTGTGTGTGTGTGTGTGTGTGTGTAAAATTCATTTTATTTTCATTTCAAGGAACAAAACAAGCATTTGCATAACACAGTACAATAAAAAAATGATTGTACATGAAACTTTATTTCTACCATGTGCAACTTACTGTTTCCTCCTGCCAAATATACAACAAAGTCACGGTGCAAATTTCCTTTTTTTTCATTTTTTTCTTCCTTCCACCCTGCCCTAAAAATGGCTACTATAAGACACAAATATGTATGTGTGTGTATAAATTATTCTATACATACTTCTATTTATTAGATATTTTTCATGATGCAGAAAGCATCTCTCTTCGTATGTCTTTTGTGTATTATCTTCTCACCCTACCCTCCAACACCCCCACTTCACTCACCCCTCCAAGAGTGCCCCCATCATTAGCCTCCACACCCTCCCAGTCTCAATCCACACAGGGTTCCAAAAGTCCACCCATCCTCTCCACCCACCATCCCAAATCCCAATCCACATACTCCTCTAAAAGTCCCTTCCCCATCCTGTCCCCCTTTCCTCACCTCTCCACATGTTCAGAAGATTTCTACACCTTTCCAGATGTACACATTGTTTCCTTTTCAATCCAGATGAGAGTAACTTATCAACATCACCAGTCCTCCACTTCCACCTGCTTCCTCTGTATTAGTTCTTCCTGTCATGCCCCATTTTATAATATAATTGCTCCCTTTTACCTTTTCCTAGCCAATTTTGTTTTTTTGTAATAACTCCATCATACACAACTCAGTCCCAATTTTTCTTTCAAACTACCTTTTAAAAATACTGATAACATTTTCATATATATATAATTTGATCTTTTAATTGCCATATAATCAGTCTTTATTGTTTTCCTTATATTTATTCTGAATCTTTTTATTTAGAATTTTCCAATGAGTTCTGTTCTTTTTGTTACAATTATACCTGAAAGTCTTTCAGTTCATCAAACATACATCTTCTTTTACTCAGGATTATACTCAACTTCACTGAGTAAGTTATTTTTGGATGCAATCCCATCTCTTTTGCTCTTCAAAATATAATGTTCTAAGAGCTATGGTCTTTTAGAGTAGAAACTGCTAGGTCTTGTGAAATCTTGACTGTATTTCCATATTATTTATTTATTTGTTGTTACTGCTTTCAATATTTTCTCCAAACCTATGATTTTTTTTGAAATATTTAAATGTTGTTTTTTCCTTTCTCCAAGCATGAATTATTTGCTTTTATCAATAATTATATGAAATAGCAACTCAAGTATTTTCCATTGTTTTCTCTAGTTGTACTTTAATTTTCACATTAATACATTTCTGATTCTGTAGCTTTAACATATGGTGCAAGAACCAGAGACATCTGGGACCATAATTTTAACCACGCCCTCCATCACAGTTTTTCTTCTTTCTATTACACAACATGATACTTCAATAAAAGCAAAACACATCTTCAGCTTTTTCTCTTGAGCAATCACTAACACTATTTCTCCAACATCTAAACGGGCTGGGAAGTTAATCTCCTGAGGAATAAACACACAGTCTGGACCAGGTATTTTGGTACCCCAAAGTGCAGAAATCAATCCTTTGATCAAAACTCCATGAAAGATGGTCCTTTCAAACATTGTCTGCTTTGTGAAGTCTTCATTTAAGTGCAAGGGGTTGACATTCCCTGTTAATTGTGAAAACATAACAACATCCTTCTGGGTAAAAGCCTTAGTGAGCTCAGCACAGTATTCAGCTTTTACATTAAAATACTGAAGGTGCTGCCTGGTCAAGTTAGAATTGTACGTCTTCAACAGCACTAGGAGAACTCTGGGCCCTACTGTGCTCAGTAAAATTCATTGACTGGAAATTACCATGAATATCTTTCCAAATTTTAAACAATTTCAAACCAGAGCTGCAAGTCCTTCTGTCTACAAATCTGGACACAAAGTCGGGGGTGGGTGGGAATACTTTTTTCTTGAACATTTATTTTCAGAGAATTCCAATTCAATTTCTACTCTTTCAATATGAATTCTTTACTATTACCAGATAATGCAAGAAGAAATGGAGAACCCTGCATCACTCTGAAGGCACATTTCTTGTTCTGATAAGGTCTTTTTTTCATATGTCAATACATCAAAAGGTAAGGCAGCACCAACAATTGGACTTTCATGTAATGGTATTCAGAAGGATTTTTGTATGAGATTCTTTCAAATTTGGCAGGTGAAGGTAATTTGTTTTTACTTATGTGTTTCATAGTATTGATTAAACCTCTGAGTAGTGCCTTCGCCTCTCGGGGCCTCGGTTTCCCTCTTGGAGAAGCCCGAGGTGGGAAGGCACTTCCAACACTTCAAAGCTCTAAGAGAAGGTAAGTGGCCTGGGGAGGACTTACTCTCACAAAAGCCACGGACCCACGCTCACTTGGGCCCCGTGGAAGGGAAGAGGTGGTGGGACGAACCATCCCAGGAGCCGACAGACCCCCAGCAGCCCAGAGACTTGGCACCGGCTCCGGGTTCAGCGCCACTATGCCTCTAAACCTGTGAATTTTGAACCTTGACTATGAGGCTCCTCTAAATTTCTTCCTGGGATCTCTTTCCATTGGTGAATGTTAATTTTTCTTTTGCTTGTTTGTTTTTTCTATTTCTACATTAGTCTCTTGTTCTAGAACTTCAGGACAGTTTCCCTTAATAATCTCCTGTAAAATTATGTCCAGATTCTTTTTTTGTTCATAACTTTCAGGTATTGTCTCTCCTTGATCTGTTCTCCATATCAGTTGTTTTTCTAATGAGATGTTTCTGATTCTCTTCTAGATCACATTTAGAAATGTCAGATTTGACAGATCTCTGGAAATTATAATTCGTAACTGAGTGGTACATGTGTACCAGCACTAAGTGAAGACCCCTCAAAACACAGGACCCCCTCCCCTTTCCTTCTCCCTCCTCTGCTCTTAGATAGTTTTAGCAGAAATTCCTGAGTGGTAAGAACATCCTGTCTATCTCATCCTCTAGCTAGTTATATGACCTTGGGTAAAAGACTGCTGAAACTGTGAGGCCCTGAAAAGGGAAACATGTTAACATAATTTCTATACCTCTTCCTCCTCTCTGTTGCTGGGGGCAGATTTATGTGCATAGATTTTACCCCTGAGGTTCAGCCAGTGAGCCCACAGAAGGGGTTAGGTTGGGCTGCTCTGTTAGGGTCTACATATCCTTGCTTTAAACAAAGAGCACTGGCACCCTTTGGTTGACGCCATCCTGGGTGACACGGAAGTGTCTTTTCTCAAGAAAGCTAATAAAATAACTTTCCTTTTTGCGAAACTCTGTTCAAGACTTTGATTTAGATTTGGGTAGGTGGTCTCTGTCCCATACAATAACCTTTGACCATTTATGAATTGAAGAATGGCTCTCATTTCTATAAATTGACTGGATTTTCTATATATTTGAGAAATAAGGTGTTTATCAGAGAAACTTGCTGTAATTTTTTTTCACAGTGATGATTACAAACTGTGCATTTCCCTCCATCCTATTGCACCTCCTTTTATTCTATTCTCTCCTCTTTTCAACCTGTCCTTTCTCAAAAGTATTTTGCTTTTGACTTTTACCTCCCTCAATCTATCTTCCCTTTTATCAGCACCCCCTTGTTCCCTTCCCCTCCTACTTTCTTATATAGTAAGATAGATTTCTACACCCACTGAGTATAGATGTTATTCCTCTTTGAGCCAATTCCCAGGAGAGTAAGGTTCATGCACTCACAGCCCCTATTCCCTGCCATCTTCTCCTCTGCTGCAAAAATTTTTTGGGCCTCTTTTATGTCAGATAATTTATCCCATTCTACCTCTCCCTTTCTCATTCTCCCAGTGCATTCTTCTTTCTCACCCCTTAATTTTTTTAGATAATCATCTCATCATATTCAACTCACACCTGTGCCCTCTTCCTATGCTTAGTCCTTCTAATTAGCCTAATAATTAGAAAGATTTTAGGAGTTACAAGTATCAATTTTTCCATGTAGGAATGTAAACCTTATTGAATGTAAAACCTTATTGAATGCCTTATGATTTCTCTTTCCTGTTCCTTTTTATGTTTCTTTTGAATCTTGTATTTGATAGTTAGATTTTTCTGTTCAGCTCTGGTCTTTTCATTAGGAATGTTGAAAGTGCCATATTTCATTGAATATCCATTTTCCCCGCTGAAGAACTGCATTCACTTTTGCTGGGCAGATAATTCTTGATTATAATCCTAGATCTTTTGCCTTCCAGAATATCCTATCCTAAGCCTTCTGATCCTTTAATGTACAAAATGCAAAACTTTGTGTTGTCCTGCCTGTGCCTGCACAGTATTTGAGACAATATTCTTTTATATTCTCCTCTTCCTCCTCCTCCTCCACCTCCTCCTTCTCTTTCTTCTTTTTGACTCCTTGCAATATTTTCTCCTTGACCTGGAAGATCTGGAGTTTGGCTATAATATTCCTGGGAGTTTTCAGTTTGGGATCTCTTTCAAAACATTGGTGGTGGATTCTTTTAATTTCTATTTTACCCTCTATTTTTAAAACATCAGGGCAATTTTTTCTTCTTTTTCTCCTTTCCTCCTTTTCCATTTGGTCAATTTTTTTAAGGAGTTCTCTTAGGTGACTTCTTTGTATGTCTTTTTTTTCCCCATTTGGTAAATCTACTTTTAAAGGCATTCTTCTCATCATTGGATTTTCATGCCTCTTGGGACTATTCTGTTTTGTTTTTTTATTCAATTACTTTATTTTGAATTATCAAAAACCACTTCCATAAGCTTTTGAGTTTTAAATTTTTCTCCCCCTCTATAACCACCTCCCTCCCCAAGACAACATGCAATCTGATATAGGCTATACATATACATTCCTATTAAACATATTTTCACATTAGTGATGTTTTAAGTAAGAATTAAAACCTATTAAAGGGAAGAACCACCAGAAAGAGGAAACAAAACACAACAGAAGAAAAAAATAGCAAATAGTATGCTTTGATCTGCATTCAAACTCCATAGTTCTTTCTTCTTTGTGGATAGCATTTTCCATCATGAGGCCTTTGGAAATGTCTTAGATCCTTGTATTGCTGAGAAGGGCTAAGTTTATTAATATTGGTCATTGTACAACACTGCTCACTTCACTCAGCATCAAACCATACAAGTTTTTCAAGGTTTTTCTGAAGCCAGATTGTTCATCATTTCTTATAGCACGGTAGTATTCCATTATATTCATATACCACAACTTGTTCAGCCATTCCGCAATTGATGGGCATCCTCTCAATTTCCAATTCTTTGCCACCACAAAAAGAGCTGCTATAAATATTTTTGTACATGTGGGTCCTTTTCCCATTTATATGATCTCTCTGGGATACAGCCCTAGAAGTGCTATTGCTGGGTCAAAGGGTATTCACATTTTTTATAGTCCTTTGGGTGTAGTTCCAAATTGCTTTCCAAAATAGTTGGATCTAGGGGCAGCTAGATGGTGCAGTGGATAGAACACTGGCCCTGAAGTCAGGAGGATCTGAGTTCAAATCCGGCCTCAACTAAACACTTGACACTTATTAGCTGTGTGACCCTGGGCAAGTCACTTAACCCCAATTGCCTAAAATTAAAAAAAAATAGTTGAATCATTTCATAACTCCGTCAACAATGCATTGATGCTTTTTCAAAGTGTTGTTTTCTTCAGTATTTTTTGTGCCTTCTTTACCAAGCTGTTCACTCTTTTTTCATGTTTTTCTTGCATCACTCTTTCTAATTTTAACTCTAACTCTCTTACTTGATTTTTTCAAATCCTTTTTGAGCTCTTTCATGGCATGAGCTGAATATACACAGACACACACACACATATGTACATACATACATACACACATGTATATACTAGGCACTGATCTGGGAGCAATCTCAAGTACTCTTTTCCACCTGGAACTGTGGCCAGCATCCCAGTTCCCCTGCAGCTGCAAGCTCTGGTGTGCTCCTTCTCACCCTGGGACTGATACCCAGGACATAGACCCAGATACATGTATGGGAAATGCAACAGAGTTTTGACCCCAGTGCCAGCAAAGTGACCATATTATCTTCTTCTGATCAGCTGTCAGACCCCCTTGCTATCTCAGTGTTGAGAGGTCCAGAAATCACCACTGCCACCACTTATTCAATCTCCCCCCAGGCCTATTCCTGTTTGCTGGGGCCTGGTCTGAGCTGGTGCTGCCAGCACTGAACTGTGCTCTAACCTTCATGCCACAGACCTTTCCTACCAACCTTCTAAGGTTACCTTGGGATAGAAAATTCTTTCACTGCATCCTTTTCTTTTGTAGGTTCTGCTGCTCTAGAATTTGTTTTGGAGCTTTATTTAAAGGTATTTGGAAGGGTTTAGGCAAGAGCACAAGCTCCTTCCTGCCTTTTTTCTGCCATCTTGGCTTTGCCTCCTCTAAGAATTTCAAGAAGATAGATGAGATATTTGTAGAACAATTTTATAAAAGAATTATGCTACTACCAGTCCTGGTAGGCTTTTCAGGCTCCCATCACGAATTAGTTAGAATAAGAAAATACTTCCTTAGAAGGGAATATAATTTCTAGAATATATCTTATGAAGAAAGACATAGAATCATTGAGCATTATTAGAGGAAGCATACTTTGAATTTTCCTTTATTAGAAAAAGGAACTTCATAGACTATTTGCTTACTTTGTTGCCATTAAGTTTTAGGTTTAACTGGAGTTAAAATTGAGGGGAAAAAAAGGATGAAATAATTTGCAAAAAAGGATAGTAAACTAGTTCTACCTGGTCTTTGTTAGGATTTACCAAAAGCAATCTCAAGGAAAGGTGTTAATTATATTGTTTTCTATGATCCATAGTTAATTATTGCTGGCATATAAAATTAGAGGGTATACCTATGGTTTCATTCATTTTTGATGAGGAATTTTAGCAACAACATAACCCCTGGAGTATAGAAACTTCTATGTCTCTAAAAATCAAAACAACCCAAGGTCTGCTACTTTTTTTTAGATTATTAGGACCAGCTCTACAAAGTCCAAGACCTGGAACTTATATACTACATACAATATCTCACTCTCTTTTGTGAGTGATTTTTTTTTAATAAAGTTAAGTTGGTTTGGGGAAGTATATATGTCCCTTTAAAAATGCTGAAACTGTTTTTTAATTTTTTTCTCAAGTTTATTATATGTTATTCACCTATTAGAAAAATACTTGTTAGTCAAATGCATATTTTAATAAAAATAAAATTTTTTTAAAACAAAGAATTGTTATCTGATTTGTTTTTATCAATCATCTAAAGAGACATTTAACGTTTGGTTCCTCCCCTATACCAGTGTACCAACAACATTAATGACAACTTTGGGAGAGGAAGTAAGTCTAAAGGGAATGTGCCCAGCCAATTTGGCCTACTGACAATGATACATGAATCATAACAGTGGAAAAACTAATTTTAATTGGTGTAACTTGTGTTTGATATTATACCTCACATTAAAGGGTGATGAGAGCCAATACATACCCAAAGCTTTTGTTAAAGCTTATCTCCAATAATCCTTGTGCAGGGTTCGAAGGTGCTCTTAAGAATAAGCAAATCTATCATTTACCCCTCAGCCTACTACTACTAATTCTCACACTGGGTTCAAGGGCAACCAAAGAAAAGGATATACATTCCTCATAAATAAGTTTTTAAAAATCTTACTAATGAATTATTTAATCCAGTTCAATGATCTATTAAAAAATCAACTTTCTTATCTCAGCCTCAAATTTTAAACTGGTAGGCTAAGACCAATATCACAGTATTATTATTAAAATTTCTCCTTACTCTCTTTCTCCATGTCAATTAATTTTTCAAGTCTTCACATTAAAAAAAACCCACCTTTTTTTTTTAAGGTTTCTCTCTATTCCCTTCACATATTCTCCAAATATGAGGGGCTAACTATACAAATCTCTCAAAGAACTTTCTCCATAGAATTTAACTTTCCAAGTATTATTTAGGAGAGTTGTCTTAACCTGTCTCTGGGCTTCACACAAACCCCCTTAAATATGAAAGTTGACTATCGTTTCTCAGCATTCTGTTCTTTCATTCCTAAAACCACAATAAAAGTACCAAAGTCTATGAGAAGGAAATATTTAAGCTGAAGTTATGTTGTATGGGGAAAAATACATCAGAAACATAATGTACCAGAAAAAAAAAAAAAAAAAGAAGGAAATACTTAGACTGTGATCATAACACATTCTGTTAGAAAATAAATCATTAAGAAAAGCTTGGATTCTAACAAACTTTTTAAGTACTAAGTCCATTATTCTTATACTAATTAGTCCTTAGTTCCTTCCTTGGTGTTTATTTTTAAATACTCTTTGCTTGTTTGTTTTTACCAGGATGCTATGGTAAACAATTAAATTCCATGCGCTAATAAAATTATTATGTCTTGTCAGAGAATCCATCTCTAAATGTCAGTGATAAGTTGGCATCATATTCCAACAAAATGTTAAATAAATATATAATATTGAATGAAAAAGGAAAAAATCACATTTTGTGACAAATTTAGTTTATTTTTAAACCCAATTTGAAGTGGGGAAACATATTTAATATCACTTGAATTCTGCTTGATCTGCTCCTTTTCTGGGACTTCTACAAGTATTCTTACTGGGCCATGTAAGCTTTTAAAAATCACTAATAACTGCTGATTAGTTTTGACTATTCTAAATACTTGATGGCACAATTTCTCTGAAAATAAAATACCATTAAGCTAATTTATCTATACAATCAGCAGAACCATACATGTAAACAGCATGAAACATACTACTGTGTTCCACAATGGGTCACTTCTTCAGAGGGATAGAATAGAAATGTTCAGTTTTACTACTAGTTATTTAGAGCTAAACTGAGTAAAATTAAGGGACAGTAAAGCTTTGTTTGCAGTATTATAACTTAAGCTCTATTTCTCCCCCCTCCACTTCAAAATTTTCACTAAAATTAAGGTTTGCTACTGGTGGGAGGTGATACTTTGGTCATATCAGCAGTAATTAAAGATGCATTCTTTGAGATTCAGATGAAGCTCTCTGCTCACAGTATCTCTTACTGATATGTAACTGTGTATTATTATACTTTATGCAAAATACATCCTTTTAACAAAGCAGATTAAAAGGAAACATTAAATATTATACATATGTGTGTATATGTGTACACACATATATACATACACACATATATGTATGTATGTATACATACATTTTAAAATGTTTCTTCAAGAAATAAACTTGTAGGTACAATGTGTCCAAAAATATCCACCCTAATTCTGTAAGATTAACACTAATTCCAACCTTGATCACATATTCAGGGTTTTGTGTAGAATAATATTTAACTTGCTTCAATTAATATAGAATAAAGGTGTGTTCATGGTGGTACATGATGCTATTGACACTATAGTTATGCTAGTGTGATGAGGCTGAAGTTCACACCATATGGGAATGAGTCAAAAGTGTTGGAAAAAAAAGAGAAATTTAGGGATGATGGGAGGTAGTAACAAATTATAGCAGTCTTTGACCCAGAAATCAGAAGAAGGAGAAATGTTTAAAGGTTGCAAAGAAGCAAATTTACATTTGATATTTTTAAAAAGTGCTTAACTATCCAAATTTGTAATAGAATTTCTATAAAGGAGAAGTGGGTCAACCATAATTAGAATCCTTAAGGTTGGATAGCTACCTACTGGTTATGTCACAGAGGGGGTTCTTTTTTCAAGCATTTTTTTATTTCATTACATATTTCCCAAATACATGTTAAAAAATTTAGTCATTTGAACAGTCTGTCAAGTGGTGTTTTTCATTGTGCTACATATATTGCATGCAATGTTCGTATGGATTTGAGGTAAATTAACATTGTCAAATTTAAATACAAAAGATTCCTTATGGTCATGTATTGACTTAGAAAACCACAAATTAACATTGTGCTATATAACATTTTTTAGTTATTTCATTAAGTAGTTCCCAATTACATTTTCATCTGATTCTAGTGACACTCAGAATTTTGCAGACTACAGGCCTCAAATTTGATGGCTGTGATATAAATTATATCTTTTAATAATTATCTATGATGTTGGCAAAATCTTCTTTCTGTATTACATATCAATATTGCTTATTAGTAAATGTTTTTATGTCAAATGTATGTCCTTTCTACTAGGAGACTTCAGCAAGCATATTGATACTTTCTCAAGCACTTTAATATCCTAGTTCCTATAAAGGCGTAGTGTAGAAAGTGCTTACCACCCATGTGACCTTGGACAAATCAGTTACCTGTCTTGGCCTTAAGTTTCTTGTCAATAAAATAAGGGAGTTCTCCTCAATGACCTTTAAGAGCTGTTCCAGCTCTTATTCTATGATCTTATTATTTCATTTGTATGATGGCCCTTTTTTCAGCCAATAATGGAAAGTTCTGTAGGATTTTACTACCTTAAAATGACATTTTGGTAAAAGTTAACTATTTTTTTAAAATGCTATAGGGCCCTAATTCTTATCGGTATAACAATATCCTATAAGACTGGAATGAATATTGGTGATTTTTGTTGTTGTTGTTGTTTGTTTGTTTGTTTTTACCATTATAGCACCAGAACAAATCTGTGGAAGTGTACCTGGATCTGGTGGAAAACTCATTTGTCAGACTTAGTATAGAACCTATGACTAAGTAGTAGACTGAACACTATACAGGACCTGGATGTGTTCTTTCCTCAACCAGGGAAAAATGCTTTCAGAATATTTTTTTTTCCTGAATGCTTTCAAAATAATACATATCATATTTATGAAGAAAAGTGCTAACACTAAACTAGAAGACCTCAGGCTTTTTATCTAACCCAAAGGGTGTAATCAAAAGATGATCTTATTCTCATTCTTGGCACTAATTCTAAAGAACTTATAAGCTACCCTGAAAATCTTACATCATGCTCTGTAGATTTGTAGTCTGTGAACCCTAGTCAAAATGTCCAAATGGAAAGTAGTAATAATCAACATAAGGAGAAAATTCACTTGTCTTCTTCCGTCTGGGGTAGATGGAGAAATGGTTCCCCTAATGTTGACTGGGAAGACTGATTAGGTCTGATTTTTTTAACATTCAGTCTTCATTCCTATAGTCTACATTTCTTATTCATTTGGGTGAGTAAATTTACCCACTTGAGTAGATAAATTAATGCACATGTAGGGTATTAGCTTCTATGAGGTCAATGAAGCAATCATAATTGTTATGGGGTGGCAAGTGGCATTTTAAAAATCTCTGGAAAATGTTGAAATATCAAGAAAGTACCTTCTTGCTACTCAAAATAAGTGACTTTAATTGATGGTGACATCTAGGGTGCTTCCTGAGCCTTCCCAAATCTTTCCTGCATGGAGAATGTATAGTATTCTGAGCTCCATTTATATCTAATTTTATATTGTTTGAGTTATAAGACCCCAAATAATATCTTCATTATAGCTATGTCAATTTCCTCTGTAAAGTGGCTTGTCTCCACATGTCCCTATCTCCTCATATGGAGGAACTTTACTTCCCTGAGTTACTTATCAAATAGGTATGAAAAGCCTCCTTTAATTGAATGATTAGCTGGAAGAGAGTGTGTCTTTTAAACTGGAAAAAACAATAAATTCACTCTCTTTCCAGTGAATTTTTTTCTTGCTGCATCTAGATAGGGAAGATCACAGTTCATTCATAGCATTGGAGCCATAATTTGAAAAGGGAGGGTGGAGGAATCATTTACCCCACCCTTTTCCTTCCAGTGGTAGAAATGGGTTTGTGATGGCTTTTTTTTTCTGTTCTGTTTTGTTTATCCTCAGTTTAACTTGCTGTTGATCATCCTCAGCAAACCCTTGAAACCAGAATTTCAGATAGGATGTTGTAGCCAGCCAGCCCCATGGTAAAGCCTATAAAACCAGGATGCCTGGAACTCAAGCCTGAGGGGAGATTTGAGCTTGCAATTTAGGAATGTGTTCTTTCACAACTGAAGTAAACTACAAGTCTGTATGGTATGGTGGGAGGGGAGGATTAAGCTTCCCATGTGTTGGGAGTAAGGTGTTTGTCTATTTATGATTATATCTTTCAAGTGTTTTGTTGTTGTTGTTGTAAAAGCTAATCCAACTGTTCCTGAATGGAACTGGGGTCAAGGGGCTACCTCTTACACTTGGGGAAAAACTAATGTTGGGAGCTGGAACCCTTGGCAGAGAATTTAGTGATTTCCCCCACCCCAATCCCCCTTAAGAGTAGCATATGGTTGTGGGGGAGGAGTAAAATGTAACGTACCTTGCCTTCTGATGGTGGGACCCATGGTTGCAAATGTTACACCACCTTGTCATCTTTCCCCTAGAACCTGCTGCCTAGTATATCCAGAGAATAATCTCATTGGGTTTTATCTAGAGTAATTTTTCCCTATGGCCATTCTCCTAGATATGATCTTATATGGCAAGAGCACTGCCTACTTCTTGACTGAGCTTCAAGAAATATAATTACCTGAATAATCCAAATCAGATTGTGAGAAGTAAGAAACGGTTATATTTCCATATAAGGAAATTGGGAGGAAGTAGCTCTAGGTGAGGAGTTTCAAGAACTAGCTAAAACAGGGTGAAACTGGTAGTGTGGTTAAAGAGGCTGAAAATAAGACAAAGGTCATCACTTGGCTGAGGTGCTCATGCTTAATGAGCTTATTACTATTAATTTTCCTCACCAGGGGAGGATTAACATAATTCTAGGCATTGTTGCATGTAATGAAGGGGAGGAACATACCAAGGGGAACATGTAGTGGGCATTTTGGGAAGTCTGTGAACTATGCTGTCTTCTACCAATGAAAGTCAGCTAAGAGGGACTTGCTGCCAGGAATAGGGATATAAGGTTTGCTCTGTTTTTTTGGTAGTGTGTGTGAGCTCATTTTGAGTTCCATACCCGCTTCCTGCAGGAACATATTAAAGGTTTCAACTGCTTCACTCATCCTGAATCCCTCTCAGTTAACGTGTCTACTTGGGCACCAAAAAATACTTTCACCAAGATGTTAATTGGGCCTTTCTCTTCCTCAGATGAGACCTTTTAGTTAATTTCAGTTCCAAAAGAGATAAAACTTGCTCCCCCACTACAATCTTAATTTTTACAATGCTTCTTTCTCTCTAGACTGAAAATTCTATTTTATTCCCAGTTCACTTTAGATATTAGCCAAAGGCTGGCAAAGGCCCAATGTAGTGCTAAGCCCTGTGGTAGAGAGTATCATAAAAGGAACAAGGAACCTGATGCTCCCATATACTCACGGAGGCTGGGGACACTTGTGTGTTCTGAATTTCATTGGTCCAGAATTGTCTTCCCTGTTCCATTACCACCTATTCACTTCATATCTACATAATTTTATTTCATCCTTTCCCTCTCTTGTACAAATGATTAAATAATGGCTGAACGTAAGGTTCTGTTGTATTTCTGCAGTCAAATCTGCAGGAACCAAATGGCATCTGACTTATACTCGCTATCTTACCCTGGACAATTCACTTAATCTCTCAGTGCTCCCAATAATTCTAAGTTGGGAACAAAGTAGTCACCTTAATTAATAAAGGGAGTTTATTCATTGGGAAATTCATTATTGTATATTACAGGTTCAGTCTCTGTTCTGAAAATAAATCAGCATAGTCACTGGATGAACAGGCTTAACATCTATTCCATGACATCCTGAGGTTGTTGGTGTTTTAGATTACTTGTCCATATTCTTAGAACTACTGGTCAAAAGTCTTAATTCTGCATTTGTAAATAATTTAAACTAGTTCTGCCCTCTGTTCATTTAGTTCACTGGGCAATCAGAAAAAAAAAAGTCCAATGAGACTTCTATAAATTTGGTTGAGTTCAATCAATCAGTAAACATTTATTACTGGCCACTATGTTCTAGGCATTGTTGTTACCAGCTTTTACTACGATTTCAGCTGGATCATCACCTCCTGAACTGCCATTTAGGTCTCAACAAGAGGTTATTGAACTCTTGTTAGAGTTCCTTTAGCTGGCTATCCATTATTTCTTTTCAGGCTGCTTACCAGGGAGTCCAAGTAACTCCATACTAGGCAATGGATAACAGCCAGATCTATGATTTCCTGGGCATAAGGAAGTCATGAGGTAGAAATTCTCTCTACAAATATTGATAGAAAACATCTTTTTCTCAGGGAATTTCTTCAGATATTAAGAGGTCAAAGTTCAAGTGATTTGCTCATGGTCACACAGGTAATATTTGTCAGAAGTAGTTCTGAATCCAGTTTTTCCAATACTAGGCTTTCATATCATACTGCTTCTTAACATTTTATTTATACTTAATAAATTGTGTATCGAGAAACAGAATGGCATAGCTAGACTTGGAGCCAGGAAGACTTAGGTTGAAGTCCTGCCTCTGGAACATGCTGGTTGTGTGACCCTAGGCCAATCACTTAATCTCTCAGGGGCCGAGGTAACTCAGAGATTCAACTTTCAGGGTCTATGCTGGTATGAACCAGTAAGAGTTTTCTCTGCTGGAGTTACCTATACCAATAAAAGTACCAATATACAAATGAGTTTCCTATGCTAATGAAAATGCCCTATACAAATGAAATGACAGGATTCACCACCTCCACCTTCAAATAATTTTATTAGATTTATTCCAGTATTATAGCTTGCTGAGAATTTGTGGCTCTTGACTATAACCCAATGAATTAAGTATTCCTCCTAGATTTGCATAACCTACAAAGAACAAATTTTATATTCAAAGTTGCAAAATCATTTCCAAAGTGTTTATGTTGCTGATAATTTTATGACTATCTATTGTCTTGACCAGGTTGCTGACATATATAAAGGAATTTCTACATGGTACATTTTCAAATCGGGCAAAGAATTGTTTGGAAGAAAACAGTGAAGGGGCAGCTAGGTGGCGCAGTGAATAGAGCTCTGGCCTTGGAGTCAGGAGGAACTGGGTTCAAATCCAGCCTCAGACACATAACACTCACTACCTGTGTGACCTTGGGCAAGTCACTTAACCCTGATTGTCTCACCAAAAAGCAAAAAAAATAAAAATAAAAATAAAAACAGTGAACCTCATCTTCTAATATATAAGATGGAGACCATAATACATGCTTAGAATATGGTAATAGTTTCTTAATTGGTCTCCCTGCCTTTAGTCTTTTCTCATTCCCCATTCATCTTGGATAACAATGGTATTAATCTTCACAACGCAATATACTGGTATTGTTACTTCCTTTCTCAAAAAGCTTCAATAGCTCCCCTTTGAATATGTATTTGTTTATTTTTTTGATTTGGTAGATTTTGTTTTTATACAATATAGAAAATATACTTCTGGAAAAAATAAGCAAAATGAAACAAGAGAAATTATAACTGTTAGCACATATAATTATAAATTTTTTAAAATAATTTACAATATGTTTTTGTTAAAACAGGAAGTTTGTTTCCTTTAAGTTTAATAACTGTCAATGATCAAGATCATTCTTTATATTTAACATGAGTTTTATTGATAGATAATGTTGTCTTGATTTACACGGTTGTTAATGGATGCATTATTCTTTTTTTTTCCAGGCAATTGGGGTTAAATGACTTGCCCAGAGTCACACAGCTAGTCCATATGTGTCAAGTGTTTGTTCTGAGGCCAGATTTGAACCCAGGTGGTCCTGACATCAGGGCCGGTGCTCTATCCACTGTGCCACCTAGCTGCCCCTGCATTATTCTTTTTGATCTGCTTTGTTCACACTATATCATTTAATTCATGTCTTTGATTATTTAAATTCTTCATATCATTTTATCCATAAAGCAAAACATTTCATTTCATTCATATGTCATAATCAATCATTCACCTGTGGTAAGGAACAAAGATTACTTTTTTTGCTTTATAATCATACTCCTATGTATATTTTTTAAATTATATTTCTTTTCAACTGTTTTTAAACTGTTAATAAGATCCACTGTAAAGCTAGTTGTGTTGTCACTGGCCATTTAAGAATAATTATGTAACTTTTCTTGTAGAATCCATATTGCTTTCCCAAGGAGAACAATTAATAGCTCCATAAATAGTGAACCAAATAGAATAGTCCAGAACTATCGTAAACCCAACTTAGAGTTTTTGAGGACAAGAGAAACATACTACAAGCTATCAGAGAAAAAGAAATCATCTGCAAAAGAACCATGATCAAATAGCATCTAAAGTAAATGTGAGGAAATCTTAGTATATAATATAAAAAAGGTAAAAGAAAAAGGCTTATGACCAAGAATTAGTTGAACTGAAAAAATTAATGCAATTCTATAAGAGAAATTATGAGTCTTTGGTTGTATTTAAGACCTTTAAGTGTTCTAGCTAAGAAAAGCATATCCAGATAGAATCTTTGAAACCCAAATTTAAAAAGAGAGAGAAGCTTAGGAAGGTATTTTTTTAAAGCAAGTTGAAGAAGCTAAATGATAACCAAATGCTTACACCTTCATAGTGATGTCAGAAGTAGAATTCTAATGTCAGTACCTTCTTAATTCAGGTTTGACATTGGGAGGAAATGAAGTACTTGTAAGTCATCAAACATTTAATACAAGGATGATTATTTTACTCTAAAATAGCAAAGAAATCCACAAATTATACAGTGTTATGGAAACATCTGGTCATCAGGTCAAGGATATTCAGTGAGTTTAAGAAATACACCAAGTACAAGGAGCCTAGATTTCACCTTGTTGAGAATTTTATGCCTATAGATAACCAGGAAGCTGTCTCAGGGATTCCAGGAAAAATCAAGTAATCAAGTCCCAGCTGCAGCTTTATTTTAGGCCTACCTCATATTATTAGGGGAGGGAAGGGTAGGGAGGTAGGATAGTAGGTGAGGGTTTAGGGAATAAAGAAAGCTTGTGTCTAGAAGATGTAACCAGACCACAGAAGTGTAACAGAGGTTGTCCCTGTCTTGCATTCAATTTATTCATTACCAATCTAATGATCTACTACAGGCAGCTAGGCAGCACAATGAGAAAGAATACTGGATTTGGAATCAGAGACATGAGTTTTAAATATGCTTCATTTATTAGTTGTATACTCTGAGAAAGTTAATTTATTTATTTCAGCCTCACCTTCCTTATCTATAAAATGGGAGTGATAATAACATTGACTCCCTCCCAGGGTTGTTGTAAGAATCAAATGAGATAACACTATAAAATACTATATAAATACTAGGAATTGTTAGCTATTATATCCACTCTGTGATAATAACACTGTGATTCTATAATAATAAATGATATTTTAGGGTGGAAGAGAGGGATTTGAGACTTTGAAAGTATCAATGATTTTTTTCCCCTTAAATCTACTTAAATATTTCTTCCAGTCTTTGAGAATATTTTAGCTTTTCTGGAATTATTTGGTTTATTCTATCTACATTGATTTAGATAATTGACATAACTCAATTTTGCTTTGTCCTATGTGGACATAATCTGCTATTTACAGACAGCCAGGCAAACAAGCCATGAGACAGCAGAATGAGGTAATATGATTTGCTACAAATTATATTATAAATTTATATTTTTATGGGTCTGGTTAGACTTTTTTTCCATTTAGACATAAAAACAAACTGCAGTAGATAGCATAAATTTATTGATGTGTGTGTGTGTGTGTGTGAGTGAGAGAGAGAGAGAGAGAGAGAGAGAGAGAGAGAGAGAGAGAGAGAGAGAGAGAGTTAGTTTAATCTAATTTGGGCATTCTATTTGAAACCACCTGCTTCCTGTCCTCTGTTTTTACTCCAGGACCTTACCAAGAAACTCTGGATCTGCCTCATAATCTACCTATCCAGGTCACTTTATTTTCTTTGCTCCAGTGCATTCTCCCCAAGCTCTACATGTTCCTATACAGACCTCAGGATTCTTGGGCTCTCTCTTTATCCCTTGGTCTTCTCCTGTTCTGAGTGAGATGTTTGAGATCAAACCAACCTTGAACTGCCAGATCCTGCCTCCTGCCCAGACTCCTGCAGGCATACTTTCTGCTTCTGTTTATTCGGAGGTGGACCTCCTGGGCCTCACAGAAGATAAAATCACTTTTTATGAGGTTGAATCTGAACAGATACTTGTGAACAATCTTATCATCTGTTTCCCTCATATGAGCTTCTCTCCACCTTCTGATACCTGAACTAAAGTCCTCAATGACCATTGTATTCTTACCCATTTATATTCTCCCCAGACCAAAGATTCCAAATCCTTGGATGTTGAGCAAAACTCATTCTGCCTCTCTTATCACTAGATCCCTTACTCCCATTCCCTCAATCTACTCAATTCTCATAGGCTACTCCTCCATTCTGCCTCAGGAAGCCACAGAGATGGTCATATCCTTAATCTTGTGATGCCCCACAAGAGTTATGTGTCCAAGTTTATGAATTGTGAAATATCTTAGCTGATGATATCCATAATCATTCCATTTTCACTTCTGCCTTACAACTCTGTCCTTCATTCTCACACATCATCCAATCTCTCCACCCTTCTGGGTTTCCCCAACCCTCATCTGGCACTGGCTATACTACTTTCTCTTCACTAATTTGATTCCTTGAGTAATCAGTAGAAATCTAGAACATCCTCTACATTTCAGTCCCTTGTTCCTTTGTCCTATTGCTGATGCTACATGGCCATATGCAAACCTGACTCATTTGCTATGTTTGCTTCCACTTCTGTGTGTGCCCCTCTTCACAAGCTGCTGAAAAGTATTACAATACCATTCAGTCCATTACAAATTGATTTTACCTAATCACACTGAAGCCCTCACTGCAACAAGACAAACATTCTATTATTCCCCAAGTGATTCACTATTCCAATAATCATAAGCAGGTGATTCTGAAGATTCTTGCCTCTCCTTAAGCTTCCTAGACATTTTTTTCCTTTGCTGTTCTCTTCTCTCAGCCAAGAACCTTGTCTCATATTACTTAGAAATAACAAACAAAACAGGAGACATTCCCTGAGAGCTTCTTTTTTTTCCCTTCTCCTCCTCATGATCACACCTCAATCAGGTGTCTGCCTGACAATTTTCTGTAGCCCACTGTCTCTCATGAATAAGTGGCCCTTCTTCCCAAGGCAGACTCCTTTAGATGCACCCTTGGTACCATCCCATTCTCCTTTTATAATAGACTATCTCCTTTATCAGCCTCACTCCCTCATTAATCTTTACTTTCCCTTGTTACTGGTATCTTCCCTGCTGCCTATAAACATATTCATGTCTCCCCTAATCTTTAAAAATAAAATAAAAAAAGGGAGTGTATTCTGGGAAGATGGTGGAATACCTCAGAAATTTCCAGGCTCTCCAGATTTCCTCCACAAATAAGACAGAAATCATCATGAAATGAACACAGAGCAGCAAAAATAAAAGGATAAAGCAGTTGTCCTCCTAAAACATCTTGAAAATACCTCAGAGAAGACTCCAGGGGCTGAGGATTGATGTGAGTGAAATGTAAACACCTCCAGGTGAACTCCACTGAATCAACAAACAGTGCATCTTAAGGGAAGCAGAAAAGGGTTCCAGAACTTTTGCCTCAATTTTCATATCATTCATGGCCTCAAGAAATTTCACCTCAGGAACTTTTACCTCACAGACTCTCATAAAGAGAACAGCAGATACTCAATGGGGGAAGATTGAAGGACCCCCTGCTGTTTCCAGAAGCCAGGCCTAGCAGTGCTAACCAGACATGATCTCTAGCTATGGATGGATGTGGGTCGAGGAGGATCCCAAGCTTGGTGAGTGCAGCATCATAGGAAAAAAGAAGCATTTTGGGGGCAGATTGTCTGGCTGGGGCTTAAGTGGGGAAGAGGCAAATCCTTGAGGTTGAGCCCATGGACAGAATTCAGAAAATAACAGTGAGGCAGAATTGAGGCCTAGGGCAACATTACCCACAACTTGGGATTAAAACTTGATAATAATAATAATTACATTAAGCTACTAAAAATAAAATAAGACAAATTAAAAATAAAATGAGTAAGCAAAGAAAAAGGAACCAGGCTGTTATTAGCTACTTTCATGTAAAAGAAGATCTGGGTTCATATTCAGAAGGAAAATGTTTCCCTCAGGGTCCACTGTTTATTGATTCAGTGGAGTTGGCCTACAGGTGTTTACATTTCACTCAGGCCAATCCTCAGACCCTAGAGTCTTCTCTGAGGTATTTTCCATATGTTTTAGGAGGACAACTGCTTTATCCTTTTATTTTTGCTGCTCTATGTTCATTTCATGGTGATTTTTTTGTCTGTTTGTGGGAAGTCTGGAAATTTCTGACCTACTCTGCCATCTTCCCAGAATACATTCCTTTTTTATGATTTTTTTTTTAAATTCCTACCCTAAAGAGTAATGTCAAGTAGTCATAAGCCCCAAAAGAAATATTGGAAGGACATAAAAAGGAATTAGAAATCAAATAAGAGAGAATGGGATAAAATTAGAAACGAAAATAAAAGCAATTCAAGAAAATGATGAAAAGAAATTTAAACAATTAGAAAAAGAAGAACAAAATCTTAAAAAACTAGAATTGGGCAAGTGGAATCAAATGACATTACAAGACACCAACATATAATAAAACTAGAAAAGATAGAAGAGAATATGAAACATCTCATTAGAAAAACAACTACCAGGGGCAACTCGGTGGTGCTATGGCTCTGAAGTCAGGAGGACCTGGTTCAAATCTGGCTTCAGCCCAAATACTTGACACCTACTAGCTGTGTGACCCTGGGCAAGTCACTTAACCTCAACTGCCTTAAAAAAAAAAGATTTAGAAGAAAAACAACTAAACAACTACCCTGGACAACAGATCAAGGAGAGACAATATAAGAATTACATGACTACTTGAAAGTTACGATAAAAAAAATAATCTGGACACAATATTACAACAAATTAAGGAAAATTGCCCTGAAGTTCTAGAACAAAAATGTAAAGTAGAAATAAAAAGAATCCACTAATCATCATCTGAGATTCTAGGACGAAAACTTACAGGAATGTAATAGCCAAGTTTCAAAATTCCAAGATTAAAGAGAAAACATTGAAAGCAAGAAGAAAAAAATAATATTATGGAAAAACAATCAGGATTTCACAAGACCTAGCAGCTTCTACCCTAAAAGACCATAGGTCTTGGAATATTATATTCTGAAGGGCAAAGGAGATGGGTTTTCATCTAAGAATAACTTATCCAGCAAAGTTGAGTATAATTCTGAGTGAAAAAAAAAGAACATTTGATGAACTGAAAGACTTTCAGGTATTCATAACAAAAGACCAGAACTCAATGGAAAATTTGATATAAAAGATCCAGAATAAATATAAGGAAATCCTTAAAGACTAATTACAAGACATTGATTAAGGTCAAAGTGTTTATTTATGATGTATGAAAATGTCATTAATATTAATAAATACAACAATATTTATTAGTAATTAGTAATAGTATTCTTAAAACTGTTATTATTATAAGGCAATTTGAAAGAAAGGTTGGGGCTGAGTTATGTATGATAACATGATTTAAAAAAAACAAAATTGGGTAGGAAAAAATTAAAAGGAGAAATTATCTCATAAAAATAGGGCATGAAAGGAAAAACTAATACAGAGGAAGCAGGTGAAATTGGAGGGCTGGTAATAGTAGAAACTTACTCTTCTGTGAGTGGAAGAGGAACTAACTGTATCTGAACAGGTTTAGAAGTCTTCTGAACTTCTAGAGAGGTGAGAAAACTGGGGGATGGAGGAATAGGGACTTTTAGAAGGGTACATTGATTAAGTTTAAGAGGGTGGAGTGAATAGATAAGGGAGGGACTTTTAGAGCTGAGGGTGAAATGATGAATTAGGGGATAAGGAGAAAAGATTAGGTAAAAGATAGGGTGAAAAAGAGAGGCTGAGAAGGAAAATAATATGTAAAAATAAAATGGAGGTAAATTCACAAACAGCAATTATAACAATGTTATTTGAATGTTACTCATGAATTAATGAAGAGTGAAATGAGCAGAGCCAAGAGAACATTGTATACAGTAATAGAAATATTGTTTCAAGAATGGCTTTGATGGGCAGATAGGTAATGCAGTAGATAGAGCACTGGCCCTGGAGCAGGATGTGAGTTCAAATCTGGACTCAGATACATAACATTCAATAGCTATGTGACTCTGGGTAAGTCATTTAATTCCAATTGCCTCAGAGAAAAAAAAGGATGACTTTGAGTGAATGAGTTATTTTGTCTATTATAAATACTCAAATTAACTATAAAAGACATAGAAAGATGCTATCTGCATACAGAGAAAGAACTGATAAATAGAAGCATATATAGAATAATTTTACATATATTATGTATGTGAATATATGTCTGTGTATATATACATATGTGTGTGTATATATATATTTGTGTCTAATAACAATCATCTCAGAGTAGAAGGGAGGGAAGAAAAAAATAAATTTACATGATAATTTTGTTGCATATTTGAAAGGAATACCAAGTTGTGCATTGTAGATTTGCAGTTTCATGTACAATCATTCTTCTATTGCACTATGTTGTAAAAATGTTTATTTTATTCCATAAATTAAAAGTAAAATAAAATCAACCCTTATTTGATTTGACTATCCTCACTGCCATCCTATATATGTATTCTGTGTCTCCAATTTCACATTTTTCACTCAATTTTCAATCCTCTCCAATATATCTTCAAGCCTTATCATTGAACTGAAACTCCTTTTTTTTCTTTCTTTTTTTTGCTATTTTTAATTAATTTATTTTTAGTTTTCAACAATCACTTCCATATGCTTTTGAGTTGAGTTATCAAGAGCAAACCATTTAACCCCTCAGGGCCCTAAGTAGCTAATTTATTCTATTAGCTGTGGATAAGATTTCTGTGACTCTTTACCTTTGCACAAGTAGTGACCCTCCACCCTCCATCACCATGTGGGCAACATTAAACATTCTCATCTCTGACTCAGAGAATTCCTAGCTTCCTTTAAAGCATAGTTGAGGTATCACCTTCTGCAGGGTGAGTTGCACCTGAAACCAACTGCCTAGTTGCTAATGTTCTCCTTCATATTCTAAAGTTATTTTCTCTCTGTCTCTCTCTTTCTCTCTCTGTCTCTTTATCTCTGTCTCTCTCTCCTCTCTCTCTCCTTCTCTGATAACATAGATATACATATATACATACTTATATAATATACATATATACATTCCCATTTCCCACAACACTAAATGCAGCCAGAATCATATAAATATGTAATTGTAATTTGAGAAGATTAATTAAATATAATAAAATAAATCTTACCACTTAAGTTATGCTAATGTGTGAATGGCAGGGATCTGTATTTGCTATTTAGTAGCTCCTGCTTCTGTTTGAGTTTGACACTCCTGGTGTACATTTTGTCTCCACTCTGGTTTACTATACTGAAAGAAGAGTTTCATTTTTTTTTCCTTTTTAGTCCCAGTTCTTAGCACAGTTCTTGGTACATTGTATATACTTAGTAAATGATTACTGAATTGAATTGAATTGACTTAGTTACTTAGTTATCCAGATTTCTTTTTCCAAGGAAAAAATTCTGGAAACCTTCTTAAAAACTAGAAGACATAAAGGCTCATTTCCATAAAGCACTTTTGTAGTTGTACGCAAAACTAATTCCCACATATTAGCTCTCTGCAATTTTTACTTTTACAACACCCAATTAAAACCCCGGCAGTGGTGATGAAAATGTTAATTCAAACTTTTAAGTTAACACTTGGAAGAAATCTTTAAGTGGTTTTAGAAAGAAAACTCCTGTTACTACTTTGTATGTCTTCATCCGTCTCAATAAACCTATTTTCTATTCTATCTGAAGCATCATGTTCAGAAACAGCTTTGACATGTGTAAGAACCTTTGAGAAATTATAGACAAAAACATTGCACTGTAATATACATACCCTTTGTCCATTCTTGAGATTTAGCGAAATGCCAAAGAAATTATTTTAACTTTGTGTTAGAAAGGTGCTGAAGTAAAGCTTCATTAATTAACAACAAATAATCCTTAATCAGTGGTTATCCAAAGGCAGATTGGTTTCAAGTCTACCTTTGCATTTCCTTGTGGGGAAATGATTCACTAAGCAAATTAACAGTGCAAAACAAAAAAAGATTAAAGATGAAGAGGTAAATATTATAATAAGTTGCTTTTGAATGCTTAAAATACAATTTAATCTAAAATGGGAAAGTTACAAAGCATAATTATCTATTCGTTAAAATACTGCTAACTGGGCTTCCACTAAGTTGAGTTCAATTTAACATTTATATTGTCCTGTTTTGCTGGGGATACAGAGCTTACATGTAGGTAGCAGGGAGGCTAAAAAATAAACACATAAACATGTACAAGAAAATGTCATGAAATACAAGGAAATTTCTGGAGGGAGATTATACTAACAACTGGAGGTATTAAAAAAATGATTTCTGTAGGAAAACTGTCCTGAGCTGTGATGTAAAGAGAAACAGGGTTTCTAAGACATAGAGGAAAAAAACAGAAGTGTATGCAGATATGGGAAAACATCTGGCCAAATTCACAGAGGTAAGAAATGGGTTGTTCCATGTTGGAATGTCTTGTGTGGATAACAGGTAGAATAATTTGACTAAAATGAAGAGCACGTTAAGGGGACTAAAACAAAGTGACAAGAAAGTTATTTGGAAGTGAAATTGGAGATGGCTTTAAAAGCCAGGCTGAGAAGCAAATATTTGCAAGTCTCTTGGCTAACAGTTTCACTGCATAACTATTTACTAAATAAATAAATGTACATATACATAATTTTAAAAGTATAACTTTAAATTCTAGAATGTACCTTTCCAGAAATTTAGAGTGAATATCCTTCAATTAATCCTAGAGGGTAAGATTGAACTGTAAAAGAAGAAAAATAATGGATTTTTTAAATTTTCTTAAAAGTTTTTTAAAGAGGTAGCCAAGATTTCCAGACACAATTAGACATGCAACTAGTGTTCCAATAGTAAATAAGAAACATTAAATTAAGATAATGTCAGAAAATCCAGAGGATAGATATTTCTCAATTCATCTGCTATTGTTAGAGGAGGAATTGAGGTAAAGTAGTCATTTCAATGTCCTTGTACACTTTGCATTTGCTATATTGGGAGTGTCAGAATATTGCTTTTTAGTAATGATTACCATAACAATACACGTGATGGAAATATTTAGAAAATTTTGAATGCTTTGTCTCAAACAATTTCAACAGCAGAGCTATTAATATGATAATACAAAATTTGAATAAAGGCTGCAGAGGTATATTTAGTCATTTGTGATACCTTTATATGTAGAATTTGGGATAAAGATTTTAACATCAAAACATTATTATAACTATTCTAAAGTTAATTAGTGTATTTTAATGTTCCAGTGCTGATTATTTTTCCTTTTCAAATCCTTGTGTAAAATGTAAGATCCACCAAAGATTTATTTTAAAGCAAACATAGCATATGTTTTATATTCAAATACAAACATGTTTTGATTAGGCTCAACTACTAATAATTACTCATATCCACCAGGAGTTCCCACTAAACATGAAATCATAAGCCTATAAAGAAAAAACAATGGTTTCACTTCATTCTTGGATATATTATTTAGTTATTGGCTCATAAGATTGCTCATAATTCTATTTCTTTTGGTCCTTTTTTTCTAAGCAAAAATTAACATGAACTCATCAATGTAACATATGGTAAATATTAGAAAGATAAATTAATTGATGTCACTTGATGTTTTTTTTTCATTTGCAATATCTTTTATTTCCAAAATTTTAGCCTCTTTTTGGTAAAAATTGCAACACACCTATTGTGTTGGCAAGGTCACATTAACTCCAGTGGAAAAATCTATAAAGATTTCTTTAAAACAACAGCAAACTATTCTTATTCATCCCTGGCAGTAGAGGGAATACCTGATATGTCATCTGAAAAAGTGTAAATGGCATTAAAGAAAACAAAGATGAGAAGAGCAGCTTCACTACGGTGGTGGAAAGCATACAGGATTTAGTGTCAGAAGACATGGATTCCAATATATACATACATATATGCATACATATATATACGTATATAATTATTACATGGTTAATTAAAGCAAGTCACAACTTCTTTGGACCTCAAGTATCTGAAAGACAGGATATCAAATACTTAGTAGAATCTGTTAGGGATCTATAAGGATGTAGAGGGCCACAGGCTGTTCAAGAGGTCTCACTGATGGGTGAAGGCCCCTCTTGGGTGCTGATCTTTGAGCAAAGGTCACCTGGTTCGGTGCTTCATTGTATGGATCCGTAACAATCTTTAACTCCCCTCGTTATTGTATGGTCATTAGCAGTCTATTCTGGGAATGGAGTCAGATAAGTACACAGGAAGTGCATGCACTGTCCTTGAGCACAGCATGAGCTATTCGTCATTTTAACTTGAGAAAGAGTTCCTGTTATTTTACTATATAAGTAAGTGCTCTGCTAAAAATAAATGGCATTGCTTCCATCTTGTCTCCTGCCTCATCAATCACATTCGAGACAGAAAATCAAGCTGGTCTTGATTCATCAGGTGATTGGGAAATCCTAGGTCCTAGGTAGGCTCTACAGCCAAGTGAACTAGTTGTGCACAACAAAAATCATTATGGAAAAAGGTAGTTGGTAAGATATCATTCAATCAAGAGGCATTTATTAAATAATTGCTACATAACAGGAAATGTACTAGCCAAAGGAATTTGGAAGGCAAAAGGAGAGTCCTTTCCCTCAAGAAACTTATGTTCTATTGAAGGGGAAAAAAAAGAAATATACAAATAAGTAAATACTTGAGAGACAGACAGTCTTTTTAGAGACTATCTTTTAGACAGTCTTTTTAGAGAGATAGATGGTAGATGACATCAAATTCATCTGAAATAAAAATTAAAAAGTCTTTCACCTTGTGAAAGCTTTATTGAACTACATCAAAATATCATTTGTTGTTGATAAAAATAATATTTTAATATACATGAAGGAAATATAGAAACTGAAGGCTTTAAACATGAATCTAGATGTCACATTGAACAGATGGATAAAAATGATTCCTACAAATGACTTGGTCTGTTTCAGCCAAGGCACATGAGATACACAGCTTTCAAGTAGAACAGTATAGCAGACTATGTTGAGAAGTTTTATTTATGCAACACTGTTATAATCATGAACTTATAAACAAAGAGTCAATATAATAAGCCTATATGTGATAACCTCCTCTTTTGTTCTGATATATACATATATGTGTACATATTAAATGAAAAATTAATAATGCCATCAAAATCATCCAAATGCTCTAGTCAAGAAAATTTGTAATATGAAAGTTGAGGTCTGGTTCTTTATCTTACTGTATTTAGATTTTTTTTTCTCTTTCTAACCATAGACCTTTTTGTGTTGGAGGCAAAATTTGGGTACTGGAAATGCCTGAGCAAAGAACAAGCACTGGGAATGGAAGTTGGGGGAAAAACAATGACAACAATCAATCAATCAATCATTTTCTTAGGACTTCTCTTTACTCTTTGAGGAATTACCATAGCTATTAGCATAAGCTAATGATGCCTTTTGAAATATTAGCTAGCCTTGATCTCTCTTTTTCTGTCACAGCTCAGTCTACTTTCTTCTTGTTTAGGTTTCATTCTCTCCATTCTTTCTAGCTCAGCTCTTAATTGTCTTACTCCACTCCTCAAAAGCTTTATCCAAGTTTGATATAGCTCCTCATTTTGTACAATATCTCCATCCTTTACCCAAGTGGAACAGGCTTCTTGTGTAGCATCATTGCAGTTCATCCAATAGGTTTCAAGGTTTTTGTGCACTTTGTGAATATATTTGGATTTAGATGTAGTTTTGTGAGATACCAATATGTCAGAGCAAAGTAGGCATACAGTGTTTACACATCTCTCTCTCTCTCTCTCTCTCTCTCTCTCTCTCTCTCTCTCTCTCACACACACACACACACACACACACACACATACACACACACACAAACACACACGTTTCAGTAAGAGTAGAAGCAATTACAACCACTATTGATTTGCAACCAGAAATAAAAATGAATTGGGATAGTGTATTTAAAGCAATAAACAGTTATTTAAAATCATATTAATTTGAATTTTTGGAATAAAGAAAAAGAAAAGATGACAGCAGATTTGGAAAGTTGTCTAAAAAAACAAAACTTTGTATCATATTAACAAAATATAAGCCCATCACTCTAGGACAGGTGGAAAAGAATGAATACTTTCGTTCCAAAAAAGTGGGAAGCCTATTGATAGACATAACAAGTAAACATCCTTTGATATTTTTAATATACCTGAAAGTGGTTTATCTCAGTTTGGAGTCTATTAAATGGTTAAGACCCAAGAGGTGAAGCAAACCCTCTCCATAGACTACAATCTCATCAACTCAACCAATGAAAAAAGCAGGATCAAACAAAAGTCTGAGTTATGAGTTGTTTATGGAAATTGAGGCAGTTTGTGGGGGCAAGGTACTACTAAGTTATCACCACCAGATAATATGGAAAGGTTATCTTTAAGAGGCCAAGACTCAGAGACCAAGTTAGATTCAGTAGCAACATATTGAAACTTGTACCACAAATCATATTAGTCTGCCAAAATTAGTATCTAATAAAGATTTAATATGACATGGTGGCTAAAATTATTTATCAGGTTTGCTATATTTCATAAGGTGACAGACAATAAATCCCCAATACAAAAATTGACCTCAAAATATTGGAGAAGTCAACAAATAAACTGCATAGGAGCTAGAGAATGATTACAAGACAAACTGTTGCTCACAGTTTCTCAGACATAATATTAGTCAATAAAAACTCATCAGCAACATTAAATACACAAAAATTCCAACTTGGGTGAAATTACAAGCTGTAATTTCAATTAAAATCAAAATTAAGTGGGATGGAGATGAAGTACTTGTCATCTCCATCATTCGATCTTCTGGAGTTGTAATGAGGATACCTTCAGTTAGTCTGGAGAGAGAATAACATTAAGCCTTTCTTTTATATAAGCCTACCCTTACACCTTAATATTGTATTCAATTCTAAAAAGTAATTATTTTATCCAACCGTGCAATCCATGTAGAACATTAAACATAAATGAATAATAACGAAATAGTGTCTTTTCCCAGAACTGTTTCTATTTGAAATACATCAAACAGAATGACAATAAGGTTTTTTTCTAAAATCATAGTAGTAATAACAACCTTCTCAAAGTCTAATCTATGATTGACATTGTAAAATCGAGGTGGGAGGAGACCACCAAAAAGTGAGGGAAAGATAGCCAGGATATTTTATAACAAAGGATCAATCGTCTCTGAGACTGCTATAGTAACTCTGAAAACCTTCACAATAAACCTTTAATTACTAAAAAAAAAAAAATTACCAGCAACCTCTCAAATGTATGCTGGCTTTCATTTTCAGTCAGTCAATCAACAAACATTTATTAAGTGCTTCTTATGTGCCAAGTGCAGCTCTAAACACTTGGGATACAAAATAAGCAAAACAAGACTTCTTCCATTATAGTTCACATTCAAAAAATGGAGCCAACACATCAATACTTCTGTAAACACATGATATAGCCAGAGTAGGTGGAAGGCAATCTTAGAGAGGGACAGCTAGGTGCACAATGGATAGAGCACTAAGCTTGAAATCAAGAAGACTCCTCTTCCTAAGTTCAAATATGGTCTCATTTACTAGCTGTATGACCCTGCTCAAGTCACTTAACCCTGTTTACCTCATTTCCTCATCTGAAAAATGAGCTGAAGAAGGAAATGATAAACTGCTCCAGTGTCTTTGCCAAGAAAACATCAAATTGGGTTATGAAGAGTCAGACACAACTGAAGAAGAGCTGAACAACAATCTTAGAGGGAAAGGGACTAGCATCAACGGAAAAGGCCTCCTAAAAATGTAAGATTTGAAGTGAATCTTAAAAAAAGTCATGAGTCACCAGTGAGAAGGTAGAGGCATGGGAGACAGCCAGTGCATAGGCACAGAGATGGGAGATAGACTATCTGATTCATGAATCAACTATAAGAGCATAACTCATAGCTTTGACATTGAGTTGATTGAAGGAAATAAAATTTGGAAAAAAAATGAATAGAAGGAAGGGCATAGATTATGAAGAGCTTTAAATGCCAAGTTGTTAGGGAGGCATCAGAATTGTGTGTGTGTGGGTGACATTAAATGCTCAGACTTACACCATGGAAAAATCATATTTGCAGATGAGTTAAGGATAGATTGAAGTGGGGAGGAATTTGAGGCAATGGAGAAAAATAAAAAGCTACTGCAACCTTCAAGAGGTTATAAAGGCCTGCACCAGAGTGGTTCCTATTTGATTTGAGAAAAGAGGATGTATATGAAAGATAACATAAAGGTAAAAATAATATTTGCCAATGATAGGATATGCTGGAGAGACAAAGAGTAAGGAGTCAATGATAAAGCTATGTTAAAATATTTTGTGAATGGGAAGATAGTGTTGTCTTGCTAGACAACAATATGAAATTTGTAAGAGGGAAAGCCTTTTGGGGGAAGGATGAATTCTGTTTCAGACATTTTGAGTTTGAGATAACTATGGAAAACTGAGATTGAGATGTCTATGTATGATATAACACACATCTCTTATAAAAAGTTGAAAATACTCCCCCAACTACTCTAAATATAAGACAATTATGTGTTTATATATTTATACAAACATTTACAGCTTGTACCACTAGAAGAATCTATAAATATTCATAAACTTGTGTGCATGTAATATTGAAGATTTTCAGCTTGAAATGATAGGTCAAAAGGATCAAAAAATGAAGGAAATGCAAATCTCTCATGCTTCACCAGACCCCACAGAATAAACCCAAAGTTATCAAGGAGAAAGTAATGGTTATGTATATCAGGGGACTCACTGCCAATCTGAAGTCAATGTTCATTGGGCAGAACACATTCAGAACAATTAACAGCTTTGAAATATGCATGTGTGTGTGTCTGTGGGCAACAGTTTTAGGAAGTACTCAAGCAAAAACTTCTACGTCAAAAATGAACAACAGGAATTTTCAGGTTGCATGACAAATAGGTAAAATTTTACAGTAATACTCTCACAAGAAACAGATATTGTTTCATAAGGCATTAGTAAAGGCCAATATATGCACAATGGTATTATCAACTATAACTGGTATTAGTTTGTTACCAAATGAAGCCTATGAAGGTACTAAGAGCAAAGAATAGAACAGAAGCCCTGCATGAGAGCCACCCACATGAATTCAGCCAATAACCTGTCAACAAAGATGCATGAAAAATAATTGTGTAAGGTGGATTTATATGGAGGAGTTCACGAATGCAATACAGTGCAAGATCAAGTCATTATGATGAAAAATTACAGAAAGTACACTTTAAATTTTCCCGCATTAATTAATTGATAATGCTTTGTGAGGAAATAGTAGAATCTGTGCAATGTATCACCATAGTTTGCAATAACTTAGCATTACGAATACCTAGAAAGACATGATTTCATAGCCATAATTATACTCCAGAAGCTTGGTATTTTTCATAAACTAATGTATGCCACATCTTCAGACTATAATTATAAGTTCAAGATACTCTTGAGAATGCAATAAATATAATTTACTGAAATTGCAGCATAATTATAATTTTTTGCCCACATTTGCCTGGACATGACAACAACCTATAGAATTATAAGAACATTTCTGTATTTTGTCATACCAAACACTCATGCCATCCAGTTAGTCAGCCATCCAATAAATATTTACTAAGAACGTGCTATATTCTAGGCACTGACATCAGCATATGATTCTACAACTTAACTGAGCCATTTAGAAAATCAATTTAATCCCCATGGTCCAGCAAATACTAAACCTAAAAGAAAACAGCAGGATAGTGATTTTTTTCAAGAATGTTTCAATTTCAACTCTTTTGAAGATCAAATTGAAAACAAAATAGTATTTTTTTATTATTATTATTATTATTTACATTTGCACTTCAAGATTTGCAAAGTAATTTATATACATTATCTCACTTGAGTCCGAAAACAACCTTATGAAATAGTTGCTATTATTTTCCATAATTTACAGAAGCTGAAACTAAGATTCTTAAGGTTTAAGGTTGGTCTTAAGCACAAGGAACACTCTCTGCTTATGATCACAAAGTGACTAGCTAGAAGAAGTGAGATTCAAACCTAGGAGCTCCTGACTTCAAGTCTAGTTTTCTTATATTGTATATGCAGTGACATTCTTTGAGTCAGAAGTCATCATGGCTGAACCTGATTGGCTTTGAAACAGTGAAGGTGAAGGATGGTATATATGAAAATCTCTATGTTTACTAAGATTAAGCTGAGAGGATATAAGGTGTCATTAACCAATCTGTCTCCATCATGTTCACTCCCATTCAGGAATTATAGATTTTGCATATTCATGCCATATTCCTGAAGGATTGGTTGGTCCATTTTGTGCATAACTCTGTGTGTGTGTGTGTGTGTGTGTGTGTGAGAGAGAGAGAGAGAGAGAGAGAACAGACACACAGACAGAGACAGAGAGACAGAGAGGGAGACACATAACACAGATACACACACACAGAGAAAGACAGAGAGATGAGAGCACTGAGAACGATTCTGTTTCCCATTTATTTTGCTGTTACTTCTCTTGTTATTCTCTCAATTAAAAACACTTCAGTCTTTGATTCATCCAATAGTGCAGTGCAAAGAGAGCTGAATTTAGAGCCCAAGGACTTATGTTTAAGTCCCAGTTCTGACATTCATCACCTGTAAGACCTTGGGAAAATAATTCAACTTTTCTGGCCCTCATTTTTCTCAATTGTAAAAGAAACTGGTTGGAAAAATTTCCCTTCTGGATCTTAATCTAAGATTTTTTATAGTCTATGATTAGATATTTTCCACTAGAAAGAGACTTGAATCACATTCACATAATTAGTATTATCCCAAATAGCCAACTGAAGTACTGGTAATTACATAAAATAACATAAGTTATAATTATTAAAAATACTGATCTGATCTTAATTGTCCAGAAAATGCAGGCAATATATACATATATATATATATATATATATATATATATATATATATATATTATATATATATAAATGATACATGGAGATATAGAAATGTGTGTACACATACATATATGTGCATAAAAAGCTTGTATTACACATTAAGTTGAATTTTATCATATGCAGGTAATTATTAGAAGTAGGCAATTGAGAACAACAAAAATTCATTTCAGAAACACTTCTTTTACTAACACTGTTACTATTACTGTTATTGTTTCTGAAGCTCATAATTAGCTTTTATAATTGTTTATGTTATGCAAGCACTTTCCTCAAAATAGTCCTTTAAAGTTAGAAGCTCAATAATTAACATTCCCATTTTGGAAATGAAAAAAACTTAAAATAGAGAATTAAGAGATTTGTTTATATTCACATAGTTAGAAGTGCTGAGAATGGTGTTATTTCAGCCACCGTACTATGTGGAAGAAAATACCAATGACTGTGAATTAGGAACAAGTAGAAGATTTACGAAGATTCCCAACATGCTTTGGAAAAGTTATCTAAGACACAATGTAATGCTATTATGTAGTGAATTAAATCTGTGTGAAAAAGGAGAGTGCTTCTTTCTCTCACATTGAGGCAGTTACAGATTACCAAAATATTATCATACAACACTATGAACTACTATTTTCTTCATCTATGTGACTCTAAAGCTAAATGCATTGCTAATTCATTTAAGAATTAATTTGATTTGCGCACTCTGTGGACATTAAAAAAAAATCTTCCAACTTTATTTTTACGTGGTTTGTCACCAGTTTATCGAGTGATGGAACTACTGTCTTATATTTGATTGGAGTCACTCACTCTGTATATTGAATCCGGGGTATATTTGTATGAATATATTTTCCTTTCATGAATCTTTGTGAAACCAAATACGATCAATTTTGCTTATCTTTATAGACAAATGACTCTGCAAATAGCAGTAAATCACACACACTGGAATGTAAAAATTACAAAGTCAGAATTGCAATGATGTTACCATTTAATATGATTTTCAGCAAAAACAGTTATCGATATAGCTGACCCTCATTATTTTGCTTTTTTGTTATGCACTCTGTTTTAAAATCGCTACTCCACAATTTTATGAAACCATGCAGAAAAGAATGGCAGTCAATACTTAATATAAAAACAAATAAAAATGTGATGAACAATATTGGATATATAGAATATAGCTTAAAATTTATTTAAGTAAATGGGAGGCTTTTGTTTGTAAAAGGTCACCTTTTTATCTGATCCCCTTTTATCTCTCTTTGAGCTCTTAAAGAATACATATAAGAACATGGTGCAGACTCAAAAAAGGAATTCCTATCATATATGGATATTTAATGTTTCCTCTTATTCCCCCGAATGTCTTTTATCCCTGATTTCTTTGATATATCCCCTGTTGTTCATGACAAAGTAGGCTGGTCACTTTGCTCTAAATACATTGCTAGTACTTAACCAAAAAGTCTGTACTGTAAACTAGAATAAACCCACAATGACAGAAAGCTTTGAATTTCTCCTTGAACTGTGGGTTTTGACTTTTCAGAGGCTTTAGGACTCAAATTCTAGAATACTTTTTTTTTTTCAGAAAAACATCCTGCAAATGTTAGAGGTTCCTCCAATGCCTTAGTGAGAACTATTGAGTTTTTTTTAAGATTTCTAAAATAACAAGCATATTGTTATATAAATCTGCCTCCAACTCTGTCTCTCTCTTATCTATGTCTCTTATCCTCTCATCTCTCTTTCCTTCTTTTGCATAATGTGGCTTTCATTTATTTCTTGGCAAAAAAAATGTTGTTTTAATAGATTCACAGCATTAAAAATCAGTCAGTTATACAGAAGAGAAATGATTCAACCAAAGTCAGTCTGAAAATCGTACTTTAAGTCATCTGAATGGCTCTAAGAATGAGATTTTGTTGGCTCATTGCAATAGCAGTCCTTTGCTATGTTTTATTTTAAATATGTAATAACACGCATTTAATAGTAAGAAACATACTGAATGTGGCTTCACATTTAGACATGTAGACATGCGATTTAATAATTTACTCACTGGATGAGAAAATACATTGGGATACTTCACTGCTTCTGCAGAACATGACAAAATGATGACTACTTTTCTTCTTGGCTAGCCCTAGTTCAGTGATACAGGTTTGAGAATACAATCTCATGAAAAACATGATGACTATAAACTACAAGAAAATAAAATAACTTAGGATAATGTCAGGTGTGTTGTGAAGCTCAAATAAAGCAATAGATGTAAGCACTTTGCAAACCTTAAAGTGCTAAATGTTGTTGTTGTCATTGCTATCAAATTATAGGCACCAGGATTTCTGTCTCATGATGACTTCATTCGTTGGTCCTTTACTGCACTTTTGCTGAACTCAAGTAATATTTATAGATCAATACAAAGGTCTGCTGATAAATGTTTCACAACTAGACTATGTGGGAAGAAAATGAACACAGTATTTTAAACTTAATCCATATTATTAACATTATATTAAATCTAAATAATTAGCAAAACAATAAATCAAGTCCTGATTTGTAGGGATTAACAATTTCTGAGGTATAAATGCTCACAGTGAAATTTTCACAATCAGCTGGAGTAAGCAGGTCAGAGATGTCTCTGGTACACTACTGGATGTGTTTTAAAATGAAACAATTTGGATAAAAAAAAACCCCTCTCCATCACCTCATTCAGAACAGCAATGGACACCTTAAATAATATAGGCTGAGGTAATATGAGTAATATAGGCGTATTGAGTAATATAGCTCTGAGCAATGGCAATACTTTTGAACTTCCAATACCAAATTCTCTATGTAAAGTCTTTTATGTCATGAACAGGAAGGAAATCAAACAAATGATAATTCCAAGAATATTCTCCCTGTCCACTTAAAGTAGCATATCCTACATGAATTAGATGTAACTTCTACCATAACTTTCACCTGAAATGAAGTCTTTTTTTTTTCATTGTGGTGTCTTAGAAATAGGATTTTCAAGAGTAGTCGTTAAAATGTTTGTGTCACACACAAGGTTGATAGGTCAAATGTTTCACCTATATCTACTAAAATCCTAATTTCTGCCGTTATGAGATAGAAGTAAATACTTATTTCTCTACCTTTGGTAATTTTTTTGAGAAATCAGTCTTAAGAAATAAAACAATGGAGCAATAGGAAAAGCTATCTCAGTTATACTCTTGTTGGAAAATTCATTTTGTAATTCTGCAAATTGCCCTAGGCATTGGGGATACAAGGTCAAAAACACAAAGAGTTCTTATCAGTAAAAAAGTTTATATTCTATTGGAGGAGAGTATATAATTAAGTTTAAATAAATATAAAACATAAATATAATGTAATTTCAGGAGGCAAGGGAAGTGAACCATTAGCAATTAGAGGGGTCAAGAAAGGCCTACTGTGCATTGTTTAAGTTGAACTCACCTTAGAAAGAAGGTGGTAATTCTATGAGACAAAAGTGAAGAGGAATTCCATTGCAGACAGGGAGAATAACCTGTGCAAAGGGAGAGAGTAAGATTAGAAATAGAATGCTGTGTACAAGATAAGCATTTAGGCCAATTTGGCAGGAAAATTGGGTGCAGGAAGAAGAATTATTACTATGATAACACCATCCTTTTAAAATATTTATATTACTTTAAAAGTGTATTGTTTACTGCCTGACTTGACTTGAAGGTGTATTATGTTTGAATGCAACAACAAAACTGTAGTTAAAGCCAGTCTTCTAAAAGATGTGGTCTGAAGAAATATTGATACCAGAACGTTCTATTTTGACAGTTATAGTTCATAACACTTGTAAATGGGTTATATTGGAGATTTATATTCTCTCTTTCTGCTATATTTGTAACAGTAAAGATCAATGCATTCCTCTAAAGAGACAAAAGGTATATATTTTCGGTACCAGCTCCCAAACAGCAGCTCACACTTGTGCCATTTACATAGAATTTATCTCAGAACAATGTTGTACTTCAAGTAGTGCACATATTAATTTCTCTGATTTACCATTGAAGAAAAAATAATTAACTTCATATAATATATACATGAACTAATATATACATGTATGAGTTTATAGGTACATGTATGTATGTGTATACATATACACAGAAGTTGTTTTTTTTAATCAAATCCATCTACTCAGGGTCCAAGATTAATAATTAGAAAAGAAAAATGAAGGAATGAAGGGAAGAAGTGAGGAAGGAAGAAAAAAAGAGTGGAGTAAAGAAAGGGAAGGAAGGAAAGGAAGAAGGGAGGAAGACAGAGAGAGAAAGAGAGAAAAAAGGAGGGAGGGAGACATCCATAGGATAGAAGGATGAACTTTTTCACTCTGACCCAACTAAGGACAAACTTAAGCTCTGAATGAAAATTTATATGACCAGATGAAGTTATAAGATGATATCTTCTTATGGTGCATTGAATTGGGGGCAGTTTGAAACCATGTATGTGTGTATGGGGGTGTGTGGAGATATTTTAAATACTGTTACTGAAGTGTCTGCCAGATGATCAAAGTATCTTTGTTGCCATATACATTTTAAAAACAATCTAACAACCAATTTATTTTTAATGACTCAAAGTATATTCATAGAAAACTTTTTATAGAAGAATGAATACCAAGTAATGACTTATATGAGGTCAAAGGACACATCTTAAAGTGTGTGACAAGTTAGAAGAATGATTCCATTCTGCCTCACAAAGACTACATGAAGGAGTTCCAGGGCTGAAACAAGATGGCAGAGTAAAGGAAGCAATCAGCTTAGGTTTCCCAACATTCCCTGCCAAACAACTTTAAAATAACACCTCAAATTAATTCTGGAGTGGTGAGCAAATAAAATGTGAGAGTGAGAAACTCTTTCAGCCCAAGACAACTTAAGAGGTTAGAAAGAGATCTGTGACGCAGAGGTAGATGAAAGATTAATGGTGGGGCAAGGTGGTGGCAATAGAAGCAGTAGCAATTTCAGGAACTCTCAAGTCAGAGACATGGAACCTGGTAAAAAAGAAGTTACAGGAGACCCCTGTGCTAACACTGGAAGCAGCAGTAGACACTGCATGGCAACTCCATTGTCTGTACCCAGTTCTGGGTCACAATTCAAAAGCAAAAAGGAGAACCTTTAGTCAAGAAAGAGTGACAACCTTGAGGGGCAAATGTTTGGCAACTTTTTTGCCTATACCTACTTCTGGGTCATAATTCAAGGGTAGAGAGGAGAACTTTCACCCATGAGGGAGCAGAAGCATTGATATATAGGAATGTATTTAGTGAGAAGAAAATAGTATAGATGGAAATGCACAATTAGTAATCATAACTGTGAATGGGAATGGAAATAAAACCTATGGTGATAGCAATATAAATAAAAAACAGAATTCAATAATATATTGTTTACAAGAAACATGCTTTAAACATAGAAGCACACACAGAGTTGAAATAAGTGGCTTGAAGATAATTTTTATGCTTTAGTTGAGGTAAAAAGAAGCACAGGTAGCAATCATGACATTAAACAAAGTAAAAGCAAAAATAAGCACAATTAAAAGGTATAATCAGGGAAACTAGACCTTACTAAAAGAAAACATACACAATGAAGTATTATCAACATTAAATATAAATGCACAAAATGGCATAACATCCAAATTCTTTTTTTTTGCTTTAAATAGCATCTGATTTTTTTCCAAAAATTACATATCAAGAAAAAATTTAGCGTGATTTTTTTTACAAGATTTTGAGTTCCACAATTTTCTCCCTGTCTCCCTCTCCTCCCCTCTTCTGAAAATGGTAGGCAGTTTGATATTGGTTATAAATATACACATATATATATATATATATATATATATATACATATATATATATAGTGTGTGTATATGTATGTATGTATGTATATATATGTGCTATAAAGGAAAATATATTTCTGTATTCATCATAGTTGTGGTAGAAGAAACAGATCAGAGGAAAAATAAAACATGAGAAATAATAAAGTAAGTGAAAAAAATGTTTCAATCTGAATTCAGAGCATATCAGTTCTTTATCTGGGTATGGATAGCATTTTCACACAGCTAGTTCTGGCATCCTTTATGCATAGAGCTTCCCTCAATATTCCCCAAATGAGATGACAATTACTGTGGCTAGGACCAAGGCTACCTCCCAACCCAGCTAGCTCCAGAACTCACCACTGGCTGTTTCAGCAGAACTAGTCTAGAGGTGTTTACACCTCACAGGGATCAATTTGTTTCTCCAGGAGGCCCTCTGTTCTGCCCCAACTCTTGTTTATTTTTATCATTCTACATTTGCTCTGATGAGCTACTTTGTCTTTTTTTTGGGGGGGGGTGGGGAGAAGTCTGGAGAGCTTGAAATTTTTGACCTACTCCTCCATCTTCCCAGAATCTTCCCCTCCTTGGTCTTTCTTTTCTTTTTATTTTGTGATCTCTTTCCTTAGGTGATTGCTGGATGCTTTCCATGCCTATTTTTCTCTCTGGTTCCAGGACATCTGGGTAGTTTTCCTTCATAATTTCTTGAAAAATTCTGTCCAGCTTCTCCTTTTGATTATGGCATTCAAGTAATCCAGTGATCTGATGTTGTCCCTCCTGGATCTATTTTCCAGGTCAGTTTTTTTTTTCCCTCCCTCATAAGGTATTTTAAATATTCTTCCATTTTTTCTCCCTTTGGAATTTATTTGATTGATTTTTGATGTCTCATAGAGTCATTAACTTCCAGTTGCCGAATTCTAACTTTTAAGGTGTGCTCCTCAGTTAGCTTTTGTACATTCTTTTCCATTTGGCCAATTCTACTTTTTAAGCAGTTTTCCAAACTATTGCCTCTTTTTTTTCTTAATTATCTTTAATCACTCTCATTTCTTTTCTCATTTTTTTCTATCTCTCTTATACAATTTTTAAGCTCCTTTTTTGAACACTTCCATGAGTTCTTTCTCATTTTTCTTTGAGTTTTGCCCAAAGGTGTTTTGACATTGCTGTTCTCTTCCGAGTTTGTGTCTTGGTCTTCCCTGTCACTGTAATAATTTTTTATGGCCAGATTCTTTCTAGTTGTTATTTTTTGCTAATTTTTTTTCTTTATATTGCTTTTAAATATGATCTCTATTCCCAGGGTGAAAATTGATCTGTGTCAGGCTTCTTGTACCAATAACTGCAGGCCCTAGCTCTTTACCTAGTGCTGTGCTGATGTTGCCCTGAGGACCCTGGGTGGCTATTGTGTCTGAATCTTTGCTGAGGGAGTGAAGTGGGGGGGGGTCATTGGCACTGCTGGAGGCTGTAGAGGGCCTGGCAGCTTACCTATTGCTAAGCTGGGGTCCTGGTGGTGGTGTCAAACATGTGCTGAGGCCAGGTGGGGTTTTTCTGTGCTTCCCAGGCCTACAGTGAAGCACACAAAAGTCTGCCCCTGGAGGATATCTGTTTGCCCTGGGCTGCACTGAAGCATGTGGTGGCTCTCAAAACCAGAATCTGCTTTTTCCCCTGGATTTGCTAAGGCACATGGGGGTTCCTGGCCTTGGCATTTGCCTGTTCCACTGGACTGGAGCTCAGGCTCTCCTGATGGTTTCCTAAGGTGGGGCTTGCTGCTGGCTTGCCAGGATGCTCCCTGTCCAAACTGTGTTTCCCTTTTATCTTAGTGAGATGAACCTTACTTGATGATCCTTTAAGTTTCTCTTCTACCCCCACCTTCATGCTGCCTCAGCTTTTCCAGGATTTGTTCTAGGGCACTATTTAATTGTTGCTGGGAGTTGAATATGGGAGAGCTACAACAATTTCCTGCTTACTCTACCATCTTCACTACTGGTAGAGCATCCAGATTCTTAAAGGAAAAATTAAATGAATTATAGGATGACATAGGCAGTAAATATATACTGGTGGGGGACTTCAATTTTCCTTTTCAGAGTTAGATAAATTTAACCATAAAAAAATAAGAAACAAGTCAAGGAGATGAATAGGATCTTAGAAAAGTTAGCTATGATAGACGTCTGGAAAAAACTAAATGGGAAAAGAAAGGTGTGTACCTTTTTCTCAACTGCACATGACACCGTTACAAAAAATCCAAATGTATTAGGGCAAAAAATCTCACAATAAAATGCACAAAGGCAGAAATATTAAGTGCATCATTTTCAGACCATAGTGTAATGAAATTTATATTCAATAAATAACCATGGAGGCATAGAGTAAAAATTAATTGAAAGCTAAATAATCTAATCGAAGAGAATGAGTGGGTCAAAGAACAAATCATAGAAATAATAAACAATTATGTTAAAGAGAATGACAACAGTGAGACAACAGAGAAAAATGTGAGAGGTGGTGCCAAAGCAGTACAGAGGGAAAAATTTATATCTCTACATGCATACATCAATGAAATAGGGAAAAGAGAAGATCAATACATTAGACATGCAAAAAAAAAACTAGAAAAAGAACAAATTAAAAATACCTAATTAAGTACCAAAATAGAAAACATGAAAACCAAAGGAAAGAACAATAAAATTGAAGATAAAAAAATTGAAGTAAAAAGTCTGAGCTGGTTTTATGGAAAAAAAAAAAAGATAAATCTTTGGTTACTGTGGTTAAAAAAAAGAAAGCCAAAATACCATTTTGAGCAATGAAAAGGGTAAATGTACCACCAATGAAGATGAAATTGAAATATTTATTAGGAGTTATATTGCCCAATTGCATGCCAGTAAACCTGACAATCTGAGTGAAATGGATGAATATTTATAAATCCATAACCTGACCACATTAAAAGAAGAGGAAATAAAGTACTTAAATAAACAATCTTAGAAATTGGGCAAGTCATCAATGGATCCTAAGAAAGGATCACCAGGATCAGATAAAGTTTTTTTTAATCTTAATATTGATTTATTTTAAATATTCTTGCTTTTTATTTTGAATTCTTAATTCTGTCCCTCCTAACCAACCCATCTGTGAGATGAGCATTCCCTCAATTTTTAATTCTTTCCCACAACAAAAAGGGCTGATTATACATATGTATATACACACATATATGTATATGCATATATATACACATATGTATGTATATACATATATATATATGTATATATATATATATATATATATATATATATATATGTATATATATATTATATATATATATATATATATATATATATATATATATATTGAGAGAGAGAGAGAGAGTTTCTTTTTTCCTTTTACTTTGATCCCTTTCAAATACAGACCTAGTAATATTATTGCTGAGTCAAAGGGTATGCAGATTTATAACATTTTGTGCATAGTTCCAAATTATTTAGTACTCCATTAGTATATTTTTTTCCTTCAACCCCTTCTGCATTTGTTTTTAACGATAAGTGTGAGTCAGTACATTAGATTTGTTTTTAATATGCCTTATTCTAATCAATAGTGATTTAGAGAATTTTTATGACTATTGATGGCTTTGATTCCTTCTGAAAACTTCCTGTTTATATCCCTTGACTATTTGTGAATTAGTAAATGGCTGTTATTTTTACAAATTTGAGTCAGTTCTATACTCAGTCTGTATTTTGGAAATGAAATTTGCTATAGATTTTTATATTACTTCATTGTCTATGGTATCTATGAGCAAAATATAATTTTCCTGAGTATCTCTTTTAATTAGGTTTATTTTTCTTTTACTTTGAGATCGTGTTTGTTACCTCTGCCTTTTTTTTTTAATTTAGCTAAAGCACATTAGATTCTACCTAGCCCTTTAGTTTAATGCCATGTGAGTCTTTCTATTTTAAGTGCATGTTTTGGAAACAACATATTTTGGATTCTGGCTTCTAATCCATTTTGCTATCTACTTGTGTTTTATGGGTGTGCTCATTCCATTCACATTCACAGTTATGATTACTAACTGCTTTCCCGTCCATTGCATGTTCTTCTGTTTCTTCTTCTTTCTCTTTTTATCTTGTCTCTCCTCAAAAGTTTATTTTCCTTCTAACCACTGCCTCCCTTATTCTGCCCTCCTTTTAATCATCTCCACCTTTCTCCTTACTTTCCTATTTCCCTCTTGGATAAGTTACATTTCTATACTCAACTGAGAGAAAGAGCAAGTGTGTGTGTGTGTGTGTGTGTGTGTGTGTGTGTGTGTGTGTGTATGTGTATGTGTGTGTGTGTATTCTTCCTTCTTTGAACCAATGTCAATTAGAGTGAGCTTCAAGCATTGCCCACCACTTCCCAGTTTTTCCCTCCGTTGTAAAAGCTTTTCCATAAATGACCTTTTTATGTGAAAAAAAATTCCCATTCTACATCTTCTTTCCCCCATCTCTTAGCGCATCCCTCTTTCTCACCCCTTGATATTTTTTGATAGATCATCTAATTTATTCACTCATATCCATGCCTTCTGTCTATGTAAACTCCTTTTACCTGCCTTAATAATGATAAAATTCTTAGGAGTTACAAATACCATCTTTCCATATAGGAATGTAAAAAAGTATAATTTTTTGAGACCCTCATGATTACTCTTTTAGGTTTACCTTTTTTTATTCCCTTGTAGGATTATACTCAGTTTTGCTGGGTGGGTTATTTTTTGGCAGTAATCCTACCTCCTTTACTTTCCTGAATAAATTTCAAATTTTTATTCCTTTAATGTGGAAGCCACTAAATCTTATGTGATCCTGACTGCGGCTCAACAATATTTGAATTATTTCTTTCTGGCTGCTTGAAGTATTTTACCTTTTATCTTGGAGCTCTGGAATTTGGTTATAACATTCCTGAAAGTTTTTATTATGGCTAGTGATAGGTGGATTTATTCAATTTTTGTGTACCTTCTGAGTTTAAACTACCAAGTGGATTGTCCTTTGATAATTTCTTTATAATATTTAGGGTTTGATCATGTATGTACTTGACGTACTCAAATTCTTAAATTACCTCTCCTTGATCTATTTTCTAGGTCAGTTACTTCTTTTTGCTTCCAATTTTATTTTACTTAATCCAATTTAGTGGACAATTAACGTTTTCCACCAACTCTGGGTGCAGAAACTTTCACAGGCTTCAGAAATTTTTGTTTAGGTGCAGCCTTTGTAGTATCCTTAGCAGCAGATGCAGCTATCTTCTTAGTTGCTTGCTTAGCCTTTTTTCCTTGCCTGGCAGCCCTGATAGCTTACTCTCATTGGGCCTTGTGAATTTCAGGTTTCTGGCTCCTCTTGGCCATTATATCAGCAAGAGAAGCTCCAGCGATAGCCCTCTGGAATTTAACAGCCCAATGAGTTCTTTTCTTTTGAATCTCTTCTGACTATCCCTTCTTCTGTTTTCTTCTATAAAGGACAGTTCAACTGATTTGCCAGGGGTTCCTCTCTGAAAAGAGTGCGGACTCACATTTTTGCATTCAAAAATTGGAAAACCTTCCCGTCCATGTGGGCTGAGCGTCTCCAGTGACCCAGGTAGATCTTGTACCCACTGAAGCTGCACATCTCTGCCTTTATGGCTTCAAACAGAAGGAAGATGGAGAAGAGGAAGAGCAGTTATTTTTCTGATCAGATATTTCACATTTTCCTCTATTTTTTTTCATTTGTTCTACCTTGTGTTAATGTTTCTTAATGTATCATTAAGTTACTAGCTTCCATTCACCCAATTCAAATTTTAAGGGATTATTTTCTTCAAACTTAGTACCTCTTTTTCCATTTGGCCAATTCTCTTTTTAAGGAGTTCTTTTCTTTAGTTAATTTTTGTACCTCCTTTTCCTTTTTGCCAATTCTGCTTCTTAAGAAGTTCTTTTCTTCACTGAATTTGTATACCTCTTTTTACCATTTGACCAATTCTGTTTTACAGTGTTATTTTCTTCATTATTTTTGTGCTTCTTTTACCATGCTGTTAATTCTCTTTTCATAATTTTCTTGTATCACCCTCATTTTTTTCCCATTTTTTCTATCACTTATCTCTCTCTACCATTCATCTTCTTCCATGAAATTTTGTTTGGTTTCATTCCAATAAGCTTTTTTCTTTGAGGGTTTTTTTTCAGCTGTTTTCACATTCTCATATTCTTCTGAGTTCATGCCTTAGTCTTCCCTGCCACCAAGTAGCTTTTCATGGTCAAATTGTTATTTTTTTATTGTTTTTTTTCTTTGCTTGTTTTTCTAACCACTTTTCTTTTACTTTGACCTTTATGTTAAAGTTGAACTTTGTCAACCTGGCAGTGGAGAGGCACTGTTCCAAGCTTCGTGCTTTTTTGTGCTATTCTTCTAAGAGCTAGTTTTGGGGGGTCTACAAATTTTTGATGCTTCCAAGGTGAGGTGAACTTGGGAGACCTATGATCACCATTCTCTTGCTCTGAGCCGTGATTTTTACCCAGGAAGGGCCTCCTGTCCCCTGAAGCCACATGTGCTAGCGTTCCTCTTTGCTTTGCAACTAAAAGCAGGGGCACTTCTCCCTTGTGACTGACCCACAGTGCTCATTTCTGTTACACAGCTGCAGACCAGAACTGCCTATGGACAACACGTTGCCAATCAGTGCTAGACATATTCAGTTACAGCAAAGAGTCCCCTCTAACCTTTTTCTGACCAGTTATCTGACTTTCATATTGTTTCTGGACTGAGAGCTTCTGAAGCTGCAATTACTTTGGCCAGTGTTGCTGCGGCAACACATGTGGGCACATCACAGGCCTCCACCCTGGTGTCACAAATTTCTCCTGCTGACCCCTGGTGTTTTCCTAAGATGGAAAAATGTCTCACCCTGACTTTTTTTTTAGCTCTGCCATTCAAAAATTTGATTCAAGTCATTATTTTAAAATATTTTGGATGGGAATGTTAAGAGAAATCACCTGGGCTACCTCTAATCCACTATCTTACCAGATGGTTTTGCAAATGAATTCTACTAAACATTTTAGGAACAATTATTCCCAATACTATATCAGTTATCTTAAGAAATACATCAAGAAGGAATACCACCAAATTCCTTTAATGACACAAATATGTTTGATATCCAAATCAGAGAAAACAATAATAGAGGGGGAAAACTATAGAATAATTCCTTTAATGAATACAGCTGTAAAATTGTTAAGTAAAATATTTGCAAAGAGATCACAGATATATCACAAAGATCATACACTATGACAACGTAAGATGTATACCAGGGATACAGGGCTGGTTCAATATTAGGAGAACTATAAGCATAACTGACCATATCAATAAGAAAAAATAACGAAAATTAGATAATTATCTCAATACATGTAGGAAAAGCCTTTGACAAAATACAACATCAATTTTTATTAAAAAAAACCACTAGAAAGTATAGGAATAAATGAAGCCTTTTTAAAAATGATAAGTAGATTCTAACTAAAATCATCAACAATGGGGATAAGCAGGAAGCCTTCTCAGTAAGATGAAGGATGAAGTAAGGATGTCCCATTATGATCAATTTTATTCAATATTAGGTTAGAAATACCAGCTATAGAAATAAGACAAGAAAAAGAAATGGAAGGAATTAGAATTGGCAATGAAGAAATAAATCTATCACTTTTTGTAGCTGATATGAAGATATATTTAAGTCAACTAAAAAACTAGTTGAAACAATTAACCACTACAAAGTGGCAGGATATAAAATAAACTCATTATCAGCTTTCTTTTCTTTCTTTTATTTTTAATTTATGGGATAAAACAAGCATTTTAATAACATAGCACGATAAAAAAGAAGATTGCACACGACACTACAAATCTACTATGCACAACTTGATATTCCTTTTAAATAACACCACAATTGTCATGTAAATTTCTTTTCTTTCTTTCCTCCTACTTCCCCCCTTCATCCCTAGAGATAGATACTACGCACAAATAGGTGTGTGTTTGTGTACGCATGTATATATAAATAAATGTGTGTGTACATACATGCACACATATATGAAATTGTTTCATACATGCTTTTATTTATCAATTGTTTCTCTGGATACAGATAGCATCTTTCCTCATATGTCCTTTATGGTGAATTTGAGAATTTATAATAGGCAAAATAACTTGTTTGCTCAAAGTTGTTCTTAAAACAATATTTTTGTTACTATATATGATGTTCTTTTGCTTCTGTTCATTTCACACTTCATTATTTCATGCAAGTCTTTCCATGTTTTTTTTCTAAATCATTGAGCTCATCATGTCTTATAGCAAAGTAGTATTCCATCTTAATCATATACCACAACTTGTTTAACCATTCCCCAGCTGATGGGCATCCCTGAAATTTCTTTCCATCCATCTATCTATCTATCTATCTATCTATCTATCTATCTATCTATCTATCTATCTATCTATCTATTTAATCTATCTATCTATCTATCCATTTATCTATCTAACCAACAACATCTAATAGGAACAGTTAGAAAGAGAAAGTCTATTATAATAATTGCTTGGGAATTTACCTACTAAGACAAACCCAAGAATTCTATGAACGTAATTACAAAATAGTTTTCACAGAAATAAAAATATACCTAAATATTTGGAGGAACATTAAGTGCTCATGAGTAGGCTGAGACAATATGACAAAAGGAACATTCTACCTAAGTTAATATACTTATTGAGTGCCATACCAATCAAAGCATTATTTTATGTAACTAGTGAAAAAAAATAAAATTCATCTAAAGAGGAAAAGGTGAACAATATAAGGAGAATCAAAGAAAAAACTATAACAAATGTGAAAGAAGTGACACACGGTACATAGTAGTAAATGACCATCGCTATCTAGTGTTTAATAACTCCCACAATTCCAGCTTTTGGAGTAAAAATTCAACTTTTGACAAAAATTGCTGGGAAAACTGAAACTCAGTTTGGCAGAAACTGAACTGAACAATTTCTCATACCATATGCCAAAATATGGTCAAAGTGGATAAGTTATTTAGATATGAGTAATAATATTAAAAGTAAATTAGAGGAGCATGGAACAATGTATTTGTCAGATCTTTGGATAAGAACAGCTTATGACCAAACAAGACATAAAGTTATGAGAAGTAAAATGGATCATATTAGTTATATGAAATTAAAAGTTTTGCACAAACAAAATTAATGCAACCAAAGTTAGAAGGATAGCAGAAAACTGTGTGGGGGAATTTTACAGGAAGAATCTCTGATCAAGGCCTCACCTCTTAAATATACAGAAAACTGAGCCAGTTTTATAAAAATAAGATCCATTTCTCAGTTGATGAATGTTCAAAATACATGAGCAGGAAGTTTTCAGAAAAAAAAAATTAAATTTATCAATAGTCACATAAAAAAATGTTCAAATCAATACTTATTAGAGAAATACAAATTAAAACAACTTAAAATTATCGTATCATACTGATCAGATTGTCCAACATGACAGAGAAAGAAAATGAAAAATGTTGGAAGGAATGTGGAAAAATTTAGATACTAATACACAGTTGGTAGAGTTGTGAACCAGTCCAACCACTCTGGAGAACAATTTTGACTGCACCTAAAGGGCTATAAAACTGTGCATACCCTTGGCCCAGAAATAGAGTTACCAGGTCTATGTCACAAAGACATAAAAGAAAACAGAAAAAAAGGTCTTATTTAAATAATGATGTTCATAGAAACTCTGTGTGCGTGTGTGTGTGTGTGTGTGTGTGTGTGTGTGTGTGTGTGTTGGCAAAGAATTGGAAATCAGTGACATAACTGTCAGTTGGAGAATGGCTGAACAAAGTATGGTATGTGATTATGATGGAATACTATTGTGCTATAACAAATGATGAGTAGTATGGCTTAAGAAGAACAAATCAAAACCTTGGAAGTCTTATATGAACTTATGCAACGTGTAGTAAACATTGCCAGAGCATAATACGGAGCATAGATTATTGTAAGGATGATTAACTGCAAAAGACTCTGCTTTTCTTTTTAAGTCAATGATACAAGACAATTCCAAAGTACCGAGGATGAAAAATGCTATCTACCTTCAGGGAGAAAACTAATGAACTCTGAATGAAGATTTAAACATCGTTTTTAAATTTTTTTTCTTTTTTGTCTGTTTCCTTTTGTAACATGGATAATATTGGAATATGATTTGCATGATTTCACATGTATAATTAATACCAAACTTCATGTTTTCTTAAGCATGGAGGGCAGTAGAGAAGGATAGAATCTGGAGCTCAATTTTTGAAAAAAAATTAAATTTATTATATGTAATTGGGAAATAGGTATATGTATATATGTATATGCATATTTATATGTGTACATATGTGTGTATATGTGTGTGACTACATAAGTCATTAGATCATTCTAAAGGGATCTTTTTTATACAGTTTAAGTCCATACGCTTGCCAGGAAAAATGGAATGATCTATAAATACATTACTTTCATGTGATTAATAATGCTCATAGTAACTATATGGAACAAACATTGCCAAAACTAAAATACCAAATTAGTTGATAGGCTTGGTTATTTAGATTCTGAAATGGTGATTAGGGTAACTATCAAGTGGACCTAATGAGTTTAGTTGTAATCAAAACACCTAATGTAATAAAATATTATTGTGTTTGTTGCAATACTTGTAAGGTGAATTTATTGCATGGGTATTCTGTTTTTCAGGCCTGATACTGGTGTATTCTTTCTGAAAGACTTCATTTAATCACTTGATAAGTAGCTTTTAAGTATTCCAATTATATAACTCCAACACATAAATCAATCAAAACTAGCGTGATGATCAGCTACTTCCCATCTACTTCTCCTGATTTTCTTTAATTCATTATTTGTTCAGTCAAAATTGTTTTCTCCTACTCAACTTCATTTTACCCATGTTTGTAGTATTTAATCATTACTGTATTTTACTTTTTATTTGTACTACTACCATAGCATTTTTCACAGCTCAGTCAATAAAGGTGCATTGTCTTCACCTTAAAATTTAATTCTTATCTTTTTCCAACCAAAGTCACTTATCTCTAGTTCTGCCATCATAAATATCCGAAGTTATTTCAGTATGAATAGTAAACATTTTTTAGTATAATTTAATTTCTCATTTGCAGTCTGGAGTTTAATTTCTTCAAGACTTCCAGGGATTTCACCTACTTCTAAGTCTCAAATTTAGCTTTCAAGGAGCCTGATGATACAGCTCAGAAACTTGGGACATGGAAATTCTAAGATCAAGAATGATTTTATATGGTTTAGATACTCTTCCATTAATCAAAGATTTATCTTCATACGTGATTGATAGCTTTAGTTTCTTAATGTAATTCTTCCCTAGTTAATATCTGCTATCTGGGATCTTTCCTCTAATCTTTCTGTCTTTGGTTTATAACTTCCTATTTCACTGAAGTATATTAAATAATATATAGTCAATAAAAATAATATAAGTAATATATAATATAGGAAAGTCATTTCTCTATAGGGCAATTCCCCCCCCCTCCTTTGGAAGAATTCAAATCCTTAAACTCATTCCTACCAACAATAATCTAGAAAATTCCTTAAATAGCAATGCATGGGTGTTTAGATTCTTTATAGGATATATAATTGTTTCATTCCCTTCCCTCTTAGCTGTTTAGCCTAAATATAAGTGATCTAAACTTTATTTTTTTTACCTTCAATCAGTGAGCTATAATTTCTTTAATGAAGCATAAAGAAAAGGTTCAACATGCTTATTTCAAATAGTTCACTGAATTTCACACATTCTTTAATCTCAAACTATTTTAAATCTAGCTAGAAATTTAAATCCAAAAGTAAATTAAAATTTTCTTTTTAAAACGTAAATGTAATTATAAGTGAATTTGGAAACTGCTCTGACTTTAGTTAACACTTCTCTTTTTTTCAATTTGGAGATTTAAATCATAGCTGTTATTGAGTTTAATTGCTGTAGTTATTTAGGAGAATAATGTAATAGCAAAGGATCTTGGAACCAATATAACCTTTTGGAAACCATAGGAAAAAATAATGTGTAACTCATGTCAAGTTCCTTGGACACATCACTGCCCCATCTTAATATCTCTGTTCAAGCTCCCTCCATCCTTAGAATACATTCTCCTTTCACTTCTGCCACTTAGAATCTTTAGCTTACTTCAATTTTAACTCGAGTTTCATCTCCAATAGGAAGGAATAATGTGTACGACAGTATATTCTAGGCTGCACCTTGAGTCATATAACAACTTGCTCCATCCCAGGGGAATACTAATACACTTCTCCCTATATTTATTTGCAAGCAATAGGGAGGAGGTATAAGTGTGAATCAACGGAATAGGATTTACTTGAAACTGCAGTACAACTGAAGAGTCAGGAGGGCCTTTTAAAGCACTGCTTCTGAAAGATCTGGACATCATTTCTGTAGTCAGTATGAGACATAGGGAGAATATTTAGATGCTATCTAGAGGTTTTGAGAGAAAAGCACCAAATAATCATATCACTGATAGGCCTAGGAAGTGGTGAGGGACATTGAGGATCCTATGAGAATCATGAAAAAACTGATATCAATAATATCTTTAGAGATAAAAGATTACAAGGCAGGGCAATCATAACTCTGAAGGCACCTAAGCATTAAGCACCAAGAAATTCTGAAGAAGAGAGGAAGATTTAGGGAATATCCAGACACAAGTTCACAGATCTGTCAGCTATACCATATGGGGAAAAAAAGAACCAGTATAATCATGTTTACCTTTGTGCCCAACATCACCAAGGGGTACAGAAATGTGTCATTCTTCACAGCATATAAAGGAAATGGATAAGTTATTAAAAGGAAATTTCAGTTATTTTAAATTTCACAAACACCCATTCTGAGGACTGTTGTGACGGTCTCTGAATTACTTTCCTTGCTTCCAGTCTTTCTTCTCTTCAATCCATCTTCCATATATCTGCCAAAATAATCTTTTAAGGCAAATATCTGACCATCACTTCTATTTAATCTTCAGTAGCTCCCTATTTTTTTAAAATGAAATTCAAAATCCTTAGCTTAATACTTGCAAACTTCTGTAAATGTCATTTTCATTCTTACATTTCTATACATAAATGAATTAATTAATGAACAAGATATTGATTAATTGTTTACTATGTTCAAAGCACTATGCAAAGTGCTGGATATACACATAGAAAATACAAATGTACAAATACTTAAGACAGACCTTGTTCACAAGGACACACATTCCGATGTGGGAGACAATACAAGTGGAAGTTTTCAGCCACACGTCAGATGAAAATGTTTCATGGTCCTTTTGACATAGTGAAAAATCAGATGTTAATTTTTTTGCTTTAATTTCATTTCTTCTAATAAAATCATATCAGTTTCTAATGTTGAACAATTTTACAAGGACTCCTGTATTAAGAACTTTCTTTCTGAAGACCTAAGTCCCTGGTCATTACACATTTAGGAGCAAATATCAGGTGACATCTCCTCACAAGTTGCTTCCAAGGATGATGACTAAAAGCACCAGAAAATTGACAGCTATTCCTGAGGTTCTTAAATTCAGGGTTAGATGCCACAGAGGAGGTGGCAATGTTTTACCTGCATACATGTTGTAAAGGCCACTAGGATCTTTTCCATTCTTACCAACGGGAATGCTAACCTTCTCTTCTTGCCTATAACATGTGAGATGCTCCATTCTAAATGTTCATACAAACTATTTGTGCCCAACCTATGGTAAGGGCTTCTGAGCTCATACTGGTTTGAATAGCCACAGATGGATACACTGTAGATTGACCCAAACATAGGAAAGCCATTTTGATTCTCTTCAAGTATGAAGAACAACAAGCCAGGTTCAGTGTACTGAGATGGCAATATTAGAAGCTAAGGGGCAATGATTGTCAAGGTGGCCATAATGATTTGATGTGCTTGGTGCCTGTTTTATCTTTCCCTCATAGTGACCTTCTGCTTTCATTAGGCTGGCTTAACTACCCAGTACATGATATTTCATTAGCAGTGGATGGGGTTAGCTGGCCCTTTCTCCATTGGAGTTGCTTCTGCAGGTGACAGCTGTGAGATGAGACTGTTGATCTGGAGGATGTTGCCACTCCCATGGCTCCTGGGCTAATCTGTCCGTAGCTATTTATCTGAAGTTGTAACTGGGGACAATGAGGAAGTTTAGCACCTAAACAGTGGTATTTTTTTCCTTAATGATTGCTAGTGTATTTTGGCTGGAAGTAAATCTGTTGGGTTAGGAGATGCTACAATTCCAAAAGCTCTTGATTTTAGGATTGAATTGTCTCCATTAGGGAGCGAGGGGAGAAGGTAGTCAACACTTCGGTGGTGATTTGACTGCCGTGGAAAGTGATTTCCCCATCTCTCCTGAGTGCCTTGAAGCTTTAGGTAAGCTGTCTTGTACAGCTACATGTGGGACAATTGCTTGGCAATAGTGCTTATCTCATAGACTTTTGTTTCATACAATCTGCATTTTATTTCAAACTGACCTCTAGTATTTACTACCCCCACCCCAAATCAGCAATGAATTTCCTATCTCGGTGCCTTTCAACAATTTGTTACTCCCCCATGCTGATCTTTTCCTCTAGAACTTAGAGTCATTAGCTTTGTTCAAGGTTCAATGGTGATACTCCCTTCTATGGTAATCCTTTCCTGGTCCCCTAGTTGTTATCATTCTCTCCTTCAAATGTATTGCATTTTCTAATATTTGTAAATTCTACATATTTCCAGTAGAATGCAATCTCTTTAAGGACAAGGCATTTTTAAAAATATAAATATTGCCAATGATTGTCAAAATTCTATGAATACAATAGGTACTTAATAAAAGTTTGTAAAATTGAAGTTTATGTGCTATATTGTCTTATACTGGTAAGCATAAAAAAAATGAAAGAACCTTTGAATGAGGAATTTATTAGTTTATTTGACCCCACTTAGAGTCTTGATAAGCTAGTATGGGAAATACTTAAAATACCTATCCTCATGATACACAGAAACAAATGAGAAAATTGACAAGGAGAGCTAAGCTATTATTCATTTTTTCTATACAGTATAAGCTACCATTTGTCTCATTTTCTGATACCTTTTTTTCAGAAAATAATATTATGGAAATTTAATACTTAGTATTACTTACTGAAAAACTTCAATATATGTATTCTGGACATGATATTTTCAATTCTACATTTCTTCAACATCACTTATATCCCTCCACCACTTTTCATTCTACTCAAATTATGACCATCTCACTTCAGGTACTCGTCATCTCTCACCTGAACTCTCTCAAGAGCCTCATTATTGATTGCTTCCCTATTTCCAGTATCTCTGCTTTTCCAACAGTCTTCTACACAACTGCCAAACTAATATTCCTAAGATAAAGAAAGAATTGTCTGTGCCATGCTCTTACCCAAAACTACTAAGTATCTTCTTATCTTTACAATAAATTACAAACTGCTCAGAGTAGCTTGTCTTCCACAATATAACTTCCACTTTGTTTCAAGTCTTATTTCACATTTTTCTCTCTCGTAGAAAGCATATTAAAGACAAACTTGCATAATATCTCTTCCCAAAAATTATCTTTCTTTGCTCAGGATAACCTTGATTCCTGAAATTAATTCTATATTCTTCTCAATCTTTTAGCATATTTTATCACTAAAATTTTCAGTTGTGGCAACTTAAAGAAGGATTCTCTACACCAATGCTATCACACAGATTTGCAAGTGATCATGTCAATGCTAATCATTAATATGATATTTTAAAGCAAAAAGAAATCTTCTAACTGAATATTGGTGTTTTCAGTATTTCCTGTAAAGGCTCAGCCAGTTGCTTTTCAAGTTCAAATTCACTAATCACCAAAAATATCCCATTTTATTTTTGTACTGCAGCACAATAACTCAATAATATACATGATAATTTTTCATAGTAGCACTATATATAGATTGTTCAATTTTGTAAGTAAAGAATTATAGCCAACTCCTTTCAATTGACATATGTCTTATTTCTTTCTTTTCCTGTATTTTTGCATCATAAGTTTATTTCAGGCAGATCAGGCTATGGCTATCGTATAAAATATAGTTGTTGTTCAGCAATAATAGTCATTATGGTAATGTTATAATTTATCTTTTTTCTGTCTGCCAGGTTCTTTCCCAGCACTAAGGACAGGAAAAAAAATTCCAATCAATGTTTCTAAAAACATCTGCATATTGGTCTCTCTTGACAGGACTTTTTACATTCACTTGAAAGTTTAAGCACAATTTTTTTTCAGATAATAGATCTTAAGCAATTAACTTCTACGGGTAGTCAATTGAGGCATTTTATTACACATAATAAAAAATGCTAGCTAATATTTCCAAGCTGTTTTTCATTAATTGCATCATGGAGCTCTTTTAAGTTTTATGTGATCTAAATATCTGTGAAAGTCCTTTGAAATCATTAAATATTAGCATTTGTGATAGACATTTTTAAGTTTCCAAAAGTGAATGTTTCCGAGCAAACTCAGATTTAGCAAGATATCATGATATATGGAATAGAGCAAAAGCAATCCTTATAGGGAAATTATTTTCATAAAAGAGGGAAAAAAAACAGAGCATGTATTAATTGAATATTCAGTTTAATTTAAAACGGAAGACAAATCTCCAAATAAAAATAAAAGTATACATTTTGAAACCGAATGTGAAATAAACAGAATTGATTTTTTTAAAAATTGAATTGAAAAATAAATACCTGGTTTTTAAAGAGTTAATAAAGATAGTGATAAGTTAATTTCATTGAAATAGGGATGCAACATACCAAATTTAAAAAAAATGAGAAGGAAATCATTATACCTGATGAAAAAAAATCAAGAAAATTATCAGAAGACATGATACTTACAAATTCTGAAACAGATCATTCATTCTTTTGATTTGGGATTCCATGAAATAATATAGGTAGAAAATCATCTAATTATCCCCATCCTGTATGCCTTGTCCTTTTTTTAAAATGAATCTTCATTGTACATGTATGCATGCACATGTGTGTTTATACATGTGTATGTGATAAATGACCTATATTCCAACAAAATGGAAAATCTCAAGGAAATGAACAAAAATATCAAACATAATATAGTTAAAACAAAAGGGGAAGTAGCCAAAATAATTAAATACCCTAAAGAGTAGCTGATAAAAACAATTTTGAGCTGTCATAGTGCAAAATTAAAAAAAACAGAAACAACAACTCCAAGGAAAGATGGATTTATAAGTGACTTTTATAAAATTCAAGTAGGTAATGGTGAAATGAAAACAAAAGAAACAGACTTTGACCTCAAGTCATTCTATAAGCCTGAATGTGAAATGTTGCCCGCAACCAGATTGTACACCGAACGGAGAGGCGTGAAATAACTTATGACTTGGGCCAGGCAGAGTAAAATTACTGACTCCGTTTATTCATCTGAGGGCACAGAATATATAGGGAAGATCTAGCCTAACTTCAAAGAATCCTCCCCTTGAGATACTCCCCAGAACATCTGCTGAGGATGTAACAATCATGAATTTCCTCCTTATCAGGGTTCCTAGATTGGCCTGTAGATTCCAAGGTTTTCCCAGGCACCTAGGTGCCACCTGCATAGAGGAGTAAATACGTAAATCTAAGGTTCAAAGAGAGAGAAGGGATATCTCAGAGACCTCTTTATCAGGAAGGAATTTGGGGAGCCGTACCACTTAATCCCTGAGCCCTTTGGGGTGAAAGCCTGAGCAGAGGTCAAACTCTGCCTTGGATCTTAAACCCTTATCAGACTCTTAAGATCGGCCCTCAACAGTGAAAGTGAGAAGAATTACAGGATGACAACTGGAGATGTAATTATGTAAATAAGTAGAGAAAGAGCAAAGCAATTAATTGAGCAGGCAACCAAAAAAATAAAAGACTAGGAAAAATAACAATTAAAAAAAATTCATCACCAAATTAGAAATTTTGAAAGTCAAAGGAGAGATTAATAAAAGTGAAAGTAAAAAAAAAAATAAGACATATAAAACTAAAAGCTGGTTTAATGGAAAATAATAAGATAAACTATGGATTAATTTGATTTTTAAAAAGGAAAGAAGAAAAACAATTTTCCAATATCAAAATGGAAGATAAATTTACCACCAATGTGGAGGGAATTAAAATAGTTATTAGGAGCTATTTTGCCCAATTATATGCCAATAAATTTGACAATTTAAATTCAATGGATGAATATCTACAATGTGATATATCTCATTTGAAAAACAACTGACCTGAAAAATAGATCCACAAGAAATACCTTTTTAAAAATAGTGGACTACCTGAAAGCCATGATCAAAAAAAGAGTCCAGATATCATCTTTCCAGAAATTATCAAGGGAAAACTGCCCTGATATTCCAGAACCAGAGGGTAAAATAGAAAATGAAAGAATACACAATCATCTCCAGCAAGATATCCCAAAATGAAAACTACCAGGAATATTATCACCAAATTTCAGACCTCACAGATCAAGGAAAGAATACTGCAAACATCCAGAAAGAAACAAATCAAGTATCATGAAGCCACAGGTAGGATAAGACCTAACATCTTCTACATTAATGGGTTGGAGGGCTTAGAATATGATATTACAGAGGGCAAGGAGTTAGGATTACAACCAAGAATCACCTACCCAGCAAAACTTCAGGTGAAATAATGGATATTCAATGAAATAGAGAACTTTGAAGCATTCTTAATGAAAAGATCATAGCTGAATAGAAAATTTGACCTGCAAATACAAGACTTGAAGCATAAAGAGGTAAACAGCACAGGAATCATAAAGGACTTAAGATTAAACTCTTTGCATTCCTGCATGGGAAGATGATACTTGTAACTCATAAGAACTTTCTCATTATTAGGGCAGTTAGAAGAAGTACGTATTGACAGAGGGCACAGGTATCTAAAAAAATAAATTTAAAGAGTGAAAGAAGAATGTCCTTGGAGAAAGGGAAAGGGAGAGTTAGAATGGGGTAAAACATCTAACATAAAAGAGGCAAGAAAAAAGCTTTTACAGTGGAAAGGAAGAGGGGGGAGGTAGGAGGGAGAGAGTGAACCCTACTCTCATCAGAATTAGCTCAAAGAGGGAATAACATACACACTCAATTGGGTATAGAAATCTATGTAACCTTACAGGAAAGTAGAAGAGGAAGATGATAAGAGAAGGTGGGGGGTGATAGAAGGGAAAACAGATTGGTGGAGGGGGTAATCAGAACCAAATATTTTGAGGAGAATGGAATAAAAAGGGAATAGGATGGAGGAAAACACAATTTGCAATAGTAACTATGAAAAAAATTGAAACAAGTTTCTATCATAAAGTCCTCATTTCTCAAACATATAGAAAACTGAGTCAAATTTATAAAAATAAGAAACATTCCCCAACTGAAAAATGAACAAAAGATATGAACAGTTTTCCTATGAAATAATCAAAGCTATCTCTATCCATGTGGAAAATTGCTCTAACTCACTATTGATTGAAAAAATGAAAATTAATACAATTCTGAGTTACTACCTCATACCTGTTACTTGATTAATAGAACAAAAAAGGAAAATGAAAAATGTTTGAGGGCATATGTGAAAAATGAGACAATAATGAATTGTTGGTGGATTTGTGAACTGATTCAACCATTCTATAAATCAGTTTGTAACTGTGCCAAACGGTCTAACAAACTATGCATACACTTTGGCCTAGTGATACCACTATTATGTCTGTATCCCAAAAGAAATTAAAAAAAGAGGAAAAGGATCTATATGTACAAAAATATTTATAGCATCTGTTTTTTGGGGGAATTTGAAATTGAGGGGATGCCCATTAGTTGAAGAATAGTTGAACAAACTGTTGTATATGATTGCTATGGAATACTGCAAGAATGCTGTAAGAAATGATGAGCAGGAGGCTCTCAGAAAAACCTGGAAAAATTTACATGAACTGATGCAAAGTGAAATGTACTGTGCACAAAATAACAGCAATATTGTAGGATGATCAAACTATGAATGACTTAGCTATTCTGAGCAATACAATAATCCAAGAAGACTCTAAAGGATGTATGATGAAAAATGATATCCAGCCTCAGAGAAAGAACTGATAGTGTCTGAATACAGGTTGAAGCATATATTTTTTTTTTAACTTTATTTTCCTTGGGTTTCTTTCACAATGTGACTAATATGGAAATATTTTGCATGACTACACATGCATAACCTATATCAAATTGCTTACCTTCTCAATGATAGAGGAGTAGGGAGGGAGAAAGGAAGATAAACTGGAACTCAAAGTTTTAAAAACATGTTAAAAATTGTTTTAAAATGTAACTGGGAAAATAAAATGCTAAATAAGTAAAAGAAATTAAAAGTAGACAACGTTAAATACTTGAGAATCTAACTACTTAGACAAACACAGGAACTATATGAACACTACTGCAAAACACTTCACACAAATAAAGTCAGATCTAAACCACTGGAAAAATATTAATTGCTCAAAGGTACACTGAACTAATATAATAAAAATGACAATTCTACCTGTATTAATCTATTTATTCAGTGTCATACCAAACTACCACAAATATTTCATAGAGATAAAATAAATAACAACAAAATTCATCTGGAAGAAAAAAAGATCAAAGATATCAAGGTAATTAATGGAAAAAATGCAAAGTAAGGTGTTCTAGATGTACCAGATTTCAAACTAGATTACAAAGCAGTAATTATCAAAATGATCTGGTGCTGGCTAAGAAATAGAATGGTTAATCAGTGGAATACATTAGGTACAAATTACATTACACTAAATGACCACAGTAACCTAGTATATCACAAACCAAAAGATCTATGCTTTTGGGACAAAAATTCATTGTTTGTCAACAACTGCTGGGAAATCTGGAAATCAGTATATCTGAAACCAGGAATAGACAAATGTCTTATACAGTACACTAAGATAAAGTCAAAATGAGTACACAATGTAGATATAAAAGTGATACCATAAGCAAAATTAGTAGAGCAAGGAATAATTTACCTGTCAGGTCTATGGATAAGGGAAGAATTTAGGATTACACATGGTATGTAGAGATCATCACAAAATGCAAAATAGGTACTTTGATTATGCAAAATTAAAAACTTTTGACATAAAGAAAACCAATGCAACCAAAATTAGAAGGAAAAAAGAAAACTGGGATTTTTTTTGAACAAGTATTGCTGATAAAGGCCTCATTTTCTTTTTTAAATTTCAATATTAGTCATGTTGTTAAGAAGAATTAGAATCAATAGGAGAACCCCACGAGAAAGAAGAAACAAGAGAGAGAGAGAGAGAGAGAGAGAGAGAGAGAGAGAGAGACAGAGAGAGAGACAGAGAGAGAGAGAGAGAGAGAGCACAAATAGTATGTTTTGATCCATATTCCAACTCCATAGTTCTTTTTCTGGAGGTGGACAACATTTTCCATCATGAGTCTTTTAGAATTGTCTTAGATCCTTGCATTACTGAGAAGAGCTATGTCTACTAAAGTTAGTCACCACACAATGTTTCTGTTATTGTGTACAGTGTTCTTCTGCTTCTGCTCACTTCACTCAGTATCAGTTCATATAAATCTTTCCAGATTTTTCTGAAGTCCACCTGCTCATCATTCCTTATGGAACTATAGTATGCCATTACATTCAGACATCACAACTTATTCAGTCATTCCCCAATTGATGGGCATCCCTTCATTTTCTAATTCTAGGCCATCACAAACAGAGCTGCTATAAATATTTTTTTATGTGTGGGTCCTTTTCTCATTTTCTGATCTCTTTGGGATACAGACCTAGAAGTGATATTGCTGGGTCAAAGGTTGTGCATAGTTCCAAATTACTCTCCAGAGTGGTTGGATCAGTTCATAACTGGACCAACAGTGCATTAATGCATTCCAATTTTCCCACATCTTCTCCAAAATTTATCATTTTCCTGTTTTATCATATTATCAAATCTGATAGGTGTGATATGGCATGTCAGAGTTGTTTTGATTTGCATTTCTCTAATCAAGAATGATTTAGAACATTTTTCATATGACTCTAGATAGCTGTAATTTCTTCATCTGAAAACTGCCTGTTCATATCCTTTAACCATTTATCAATTGGGGAATGACTTGTATTCTTATAAATTTGACTCAGTTCTCTATATATTTGAGAAATGCGGCCTTTATCAAAGACACTGGTTGTAAAAATTGTTTCTCAGCTTTCTGCTTTTTTTTTCAGCCAAAGGCAAGGTTTATTAGAACACCCCATCATACTGGGCAGACTCTTAAGGAGTCTGAACATTAGTGAGCTAATGGCTAGATTTTAAGAATCTAAGCCAAAGGGCTTATTTCTAGAAAAAAAAAACTTATAGCAATTCTTTTTTAGCAGCTAAAAACTGGAAATTGAAGAGATGTCCATGAATTGGGGAATGGCTGAACAAGCTGTAGTATATGATTGTGATATAATATTATTGTGCTAAAGAAATGGCAAGCTGATTGGTTTCATAAAAACCTGAAATGTCTTACATGAACTAAAAATAAGTGAAATGAGCAAAACCATAAGAATGGTGTACACAGTAACAGCAACATCATGCGATGAAGAATTGTGAATGACTTAGCTATTCTCAGCAATATCATGATCCAAAACAATTACAAAGAACTCATGAATAAAAATGCAGTTCACCCCCAGAGAAACAACTGATATCATGTGAATACAGACTAACACATACAATTTTCATTTTCTTTCTTCCTTCCTTCCTTCTTTCATGCTTTCTATTTTTTAATCTTCTCATACAAAATGACTAGCATGTAAATGGTTTACATGATTGCACTTGTATAATGAATATGAAATTGCTTACCTTTTCAGGTAAGGAGGCAAGAAAGGAGGGATAAAAATTGGAACTCAAAAATTTTTTTAAAAAGTTGAAAAAAAATTGACATGCAATTAGGGGAAAAGATTATTTACAAAAAGAAAAAAGGCATTGAAAAAGCAGGCAAAATTTATCTATAAATGACCTATGCTTCATTTAGAAAATTCTAGAGAAGTAGCAAAAACAAACCTTCTGCCTTTATCACATACACACGGTCTCCCTCTTTTTCTCTTTCTCTCTCTCCTTCCCTCAGTTTCAGGTAAGCCATGTTTTCTCCCAGCTGTATTCGTAGATTTGCATGGTACCTTCTGCCAGTCCACCCCTACCTGCCATTAAGTTTCTTTAAAATGCTGTATTCCCTCACTAGAATACATAGAATGTTTGCTCTTTGAGGGCAGATACTGTCCTTTTTTATGCTGATATTTGCATTTCCACTGTTCTTAGCTTGTAGTAAGTTATTTAAAATGCTTGTTGACTTGTATGCATAAGAAGAAAAGCAAAAAAAATCAGTAAATGTATGTGCCTCAAGAGAGCAATTTCAAGAGTTAGTAAGAGAAAAGTGTGAGCTTTTTTCCTCATTTTTAAAATCTCTCTCTCTCTCTCTCTCTCTCTCTCTCTCTCTCTCTCTCCTCTCTCTCTCTCTCTCTCTCTCCCCCCCCCCGTCTCCTTCTCATTAGCTAGGGTCTTTATGGTACTCTTTTTTTTAAATACATTTTTTGCTATAGTTTTTGATGCCTACCAAACCATCTTAGCTTCGTATAGAAAATATGTCGGATTAAAAATTTAGAGGGCACATGCAGTATGTTTTTGTGTGTTCAAAGAACATTTTGCTAATATACTTGTGCCTTTCTTATCGCCATTTACAAGAATTGCCTTGCAGATCTTTGTAGATCAGAAAATTCAAAGAACAGAAGCATTAGAAAGATTACTCTCATACTTTGGAATGCCTTCAAATTTTTTTTTCAACAAACTATCCACTTTATTCTGACACAATATTTTGGCAGTTTCCAAACTGAAATATTATTTGAAGCAACTCAGCAACTATATTTGCCAAGTCTTTATTCCCTTCTCCTACCTTCTTAGCTAAATACCTTACTTCATACTTCACTAATGAAGCTATTCACTTTAGCTTCTCACTTCCTATCACTCAGATATTTTACCTAACAGATCCTTCTTTCCCACTTCCTTGGATGAAGAGATAGCCCTTCTATGTATATATAGATTATTTAGGATGTCTCAGTCCTTAAATTTAAATTTATCTAGCTAATTTGAGAGAAAGAGAAATGAGAAATAGCCTTACATAGCATGACAGAGTATTTAGAGATGTTGAATTATGACACAAACCCTTTTATATTCACCCTTGATCCCATCCCACTTTTCCATAAAAATGTACTCACTATTATTGCACATCTTCAATCTCTCCCTATCTTTTAACTACTTCCCTCTACCTACAAACACACACCTTTCTCATCACTTACAGCATAACCTTACTCCCCAGATATTATTAAATTCCTAGAGAAAGCTGTCCTAACATAGTGTCTTTTTTTTTCTCATTTCACTGGATTCTAAATTATCTGTGATCTGGCTTCCAGCTTCATCACTCAAATGAAACTCTTGTCTCAAAAGTCACTAATGATCTCTTAATTGCCAAGTTAAATACCTTTTATTTTCTCAATCCTCATCCTCTTTCACCTATCTGTAACCTTAAAACTTCTCATTTAATGTCTTTTCCTAGATATCCCTTGACTCTGTTGTAATCATTGTTGTATATTTGTTATTATTGTTGTATTTTTGTTTGTGTGTGTGTGCATTTAATGTCTTCTTTTCATTCTAGTCTTACTTGTCTGAATAGCATTTTTCAATTGATTCCCACATTTATCTGCAATATTATTTAGTTTTCCTCAAAATAACATTAATAGCTAACATTTGCATAGCTCTTTGAAATTTTCTTCCTCTCCCCTTTTTTTTTTTTTGGTTTTTGCTAGGCAATAGGGTTAAGTGACTTGCCCAGGGTCACACAGCTAGTAAGTGTTGTGTGTCTGAGGTCAGATTTGAACTCAGGTCCTCCTGAATCCAGGGCTGGTGCTGTATCCACTGAGCCACCTAGCTGCCCCTGAAATTTTCAATACACTTTATAAATATCTCAATTTGTTATCACCACAACCCTAAGAAGAAAGTGATATTTTTATCCTTTCTTGCTTGAGAAAATTGAGGTAGAGAGAGATAATGTGATATGCCCAGGATGGCACAACTGAGTGGGAGATGCTGGATTTGAACTCAAATTATGTCTATGTAGATCATTTTATATTACATCTCCAATTCTAGCCTCTCTCTTGAGCTACAGTCTTGTATTATTAACTGTCTTTTTTGATATCTGGAAATGGGTGTTTCATAGCTTAAACTCAAAATGTCCAAAACCAAACTCATATGAACTAGTATAATACATGAATTAGCCTACTTGGAAATAAATTTCATCTATATCTGGTATAATTCACTCTGATGAAAAATGAAGGACAATATGGAAATCTACTATAAATGTAGACATCCATGAAGCTGTCAGAATATTTTTTTTCAGTAATTTCTTCACTCAGTGTTTGAATGCACAAAGAACCATTGTCATTCTATTACTTAGTGTACATTTGCATATATATGCTATATATTTATGGACATACACATGAATACATATTTACATATATATGTATGGTATAGATGTATGCATGTGTTTTTGTATATATGCGTGTATAATGAATGCATATGCATATGAATAGTCAATGAAAACCTAGAATTTAGTAAAAATAAACCACTAGGTATTAACTAGTTACAGATGGATTTTTTAGTAGATATAAATTAATCTCTTCAAAGAATCAGAAAGGAAAGTATGATAAGGTAAAGAATGTCTGACTATGCATCTAGGTCATCTTTGAAGATCAGTTCACTGAGTCTAAAAGACAGAATTAAAGAGGAATCTACATCCTGAAAAGAGTAGTGGACACACTGATGTTTGGAAAGAGAAATAAAAAAAAAAACTACTTGAATGTGGTGAAAAGAAAATGATAAGAAACAACCTGGATATGTGAAAGTAGCAAATAGAGAAAACTACCTTGAGGGGCACAGCCAAGATGGTGGAGTAAAAGCAGTGACTCACTTGAGCTGTCCCCTAAAACCCCTCCAAATACCTATAAAAATGCCTCTAAACAAATTCTAGAGCAGCAGAACCCACAAAAAGAAAGAGTGAAACAAATGGAAAAGGGAAAGCAGACCCCTACATTAACAAAAAGTTTAATTGTCAAGTAATAGGCTAGGAACATGAACAAACTGCACAAAAATGTCAGACCTAGAATCTTACTTTGGTGACAAAGAAGATCAAAACATACAACCAGAAGAAGACAATAAAGTCAAAGCTCCTATATCTGAAGCGTCCAAGAAAAATATGAATTTGTCCCATTCCATGGAAGGGTTCAAAAAGGATTTTGAGAAGCATGTATGAGAAGTAGAGGAGAAACTGGGAAGAGAAATGAGAGTGATTCAAGAAGATCATGAAAAACAAGTCAACAGCTTTGCTAAAGGAGACCCAAAAGCATACTGAAGAAAATAATACCTTAAAAATAGTCTAACCCAAATGGCAAAAGAGGTCCAAAAAGCCAATGAGGAAAAGAATGTCTTCAAAATCACAATTGGCCAAATGGAAAAGGAAGTCCAAAGGCTCACTGAAGAAAATACTTTCTTAAAAATTAGAGTGGAGCAAATGGAAGCTAATGACTTTATGGGAAAATAAGACACTATAAAGCAAAACCAAAAGAATGGAAAAATAGAAGACAATGTGAAATATCCTCATTGGAAAAACAACTGACCTGGAAAATAGGTCAGGAGAGATAACTTAAAAATTATCGGACTGCCTAAGAGCCATAATCAAAAAAGAGAAAGCTACCTCAAAGGATTTTAGAAAAGAGGCTAGGACGTTAGAAAAGAGGCTGCTTGGGCCATCAGAAATGAAGAATCTCACTTTAAAAGCTATTTTACTGAAACACTTACACTTCAAAGGCTGTCAGTAATTCAGTTTTTCCTTTCTCTCCTTGGCTTCACACAATCTTGAGCCTTATTTTACTGTGTGTGTTAAGTGGAGGGACTAAGAAAAAATTAGTTCCTCCCCCTTTAAATGTTATTTTGCCTTTACAAAAAGTTGTGACCACCAGATCCTCTTAATACAGTATATACTTACTGTGAATATAAATGGAAGGCAACCACTGATTGGGGAAACAGTCTCAGAGGAGAAAGGGACTTAGATCTAACTCTGAAGTATGATTTGTTAGGAGTACTGTTAATTGCTCGAAGCTGAGAGCTTATTCATTCGTCAATCACTTAATCAATGGAATTATAGAACTTTTCATACTACTTCCCAAAGTATTAAAGGAGAGTTTATATGTACTGGGAAAATCCATCTTGTCAATGAATCACTAGTAGTAGAAGGGTAAATGGTTAGAACCAGCTGAAAAAACCCTGATCAACATGACATTTCTTTAACTCTGTTACAGATGATGATGATGATGATGATGATGATGGTAGATAGAAAAAAAGGAAAAAGAGAGATGATAGATGCATATATATAGTCTATGTATGTGTGTATATAAACATATGTATATTTATGTTTAACATATATGCATATACATATTTATGTATTCCTAACTCTTAAATTTACATAGCTAATTTCCAGAGACACTAGTGGGAAAAAGCCTTAAATAACATGACAAAGTATCTGGAGATGTTAAATTATGAGAAAAAATGAAAAGCTCTACATCTGTACAAGTTCCTTCAATTGAGATCAAAGAGGATACATAATTGAATATTGTTTTGCCCTCTATTTCTTGTAATATGGTTTGTTTTAAAAGTATCATATTTTAATTTGAAGTGAAAAGATGGAAAGTAGTTAAATCTCTAAAAAGAATTGTACAAATTATAATGATTAAACAATTGCTAAGATTTACCCTTTTATACTTTTTTTTTAAAGTTAAAAATAAAATAATGCACTCTTAAAATTCAGGAGTACATTCAATTCTACTTGATGGATGATTTTAATCTAGACAAATCTTGAGTTAGGAGGAAGAATTTCTGTGATATATATACCTAATGTTGAAGACAATAATTTGAAGGCATGACTTTCTCTTTTTTCTCTCAAGTAAATACAATTTTGTTTCTTCATATAAGATTGATAGTAGAAGAGTTGATGGGATCATCCATTATCATAAAACTTGTAGTTAAATTGTTTCAGAATATTTCTCTCATTCCTCAGGAGATTTCTTCCTCTGATAATTCTAATTTCCTTTTGTGGGAAGGAAGGTGCCTTTATCTGCAGTGTCACTTTTATCATGAAAGGATAAACCTCTGTTCAGGATCTTTTAGTAACTTATATTGCCTGATCATGTGTGATATAAGTTCTTAATTATTGATTTTAATGTTACTCACTAATGAATGTTTTTTTTTAATGGAGTGCCTTCATCTCCCATTATGACAACTCGTAGTTCTACTATATTAAGGTTATTTCCATATTTCTTCCTTAAATAAGTATGCTCCACAAACCTAGTTGTCTTAAACATATATAACTTTCACCAGCCAGGAAGCCATTCCAGTCATAATCATTCTACCTATTTATGTTACTTCAATTTCTTTGACAGTCTCTTAACACTTATTGAATCAGAGATTTTTTTTCAATCTGGAAGGAACATTTATTTTAAAATAGCATTGCCTAAATCTTCTACCTACCTTCCTCTAGGCCTTATCTATTTACTTTACATGGCTGGGCAGAATCTGTATTTCTGACCACTTGTGTGGTTAGGTAGAGGTTCAGACTGAGTAACTGCAATGAGGAATCTGTTAAAGATCATGACAATTATACCATAAGTGAAAAGCCTGAACACTTTCACTCAATCACTGAAAGCAAATGGGGGTGGGATGAAGGATGCTCTAAGTATCTAAATCCTCCAATGTTATTTCATGAAGTTTTTACTCTACAGTTTTATTATTATTATTATTATTATTATTATTAATTATTTTCATCATCATTATTGTTATTACTACTACTATTATCATATGGATTGGGCTTCAGTTTTTTAGGATTTTATATATACCTATAAAGGAAGACAAAAATTTGAAAACTTTATTTTACTCTTTTGTATAATACAATTATTTCTTTATGTAGGATTGACAATAAGTAAAGCTATTGAAATCAGTATAAAAAACTTGAGATTTATTTTTCTAAAGTTTCAGTTTTGCTGAGGATTATAACAACTATTCACAAACTTACTAGTCACACTGTACTATTTTTTAATACAAGGGGCACAAGAAAAGGATACAGAACTTAATTGAGACTTAATAATGGCTTTCTGAATAAAGAGTCATAAAGAAATTAACCACAGAAATAATAATTGAGAAAGAGAAGAGGTAGATAGGTAAATAAATGATGAATGGAAGGGAAAAGAAAATATATATTAAGCACTATGTGCCAGACAGTCTACTAAGTACTGGGAATAAAAGTAGAAGCAAAAAGGAAGCTAATCTTCACTTTAAAATACTACACATAAAAGAGAGCTGAAATGAAAGTAAAGTACACACATGGAGGCCAATTATAAGAGTTTGGAGGGTTAGGAGTGAGATTGGCCTGGCCAGATCCTCAAATCAAGGTTCTAGATAGGAACTCACGAATAAAAGTTCAGAGACAACTGAGGGTGAAGCCATTTCCTGGGCACTTTGGGGTAAAGTGTAAAATTCTAGAGTTAGAAGTAGAGAAAAAAGAGAGAAGAGAGCATAACTGGTCATAGTGCTTTCTCAAAATAATTTTTAGAAAGTAAGTTACCAATCATAGGAGAGAACCACAGGGGCAGAGGCATCTCCAAGATGAGAAGAAAGCTGGAATTGAGGAGGAAATCTCCAGAGATTCAAGACTGTAGCTGGAAGGGGAAATATTTAATGAATATTTGTTGAATCACTGAATGAGTGATGCAAGACTAAAGATATGTAAATGTCCAAATTTTCAAAAATAGAGAAGATAATATAATCTATAAACTATATTCCTCAGTGAGTATGGCTATTAAATTGTTCTAATTTGTTAAAATTCTAGAACATAATAGTAAAATGATGGTTAATCAGTATTTAGAACAGGAATAAATCATACCAGATAACCTCATATCCTTTTTGAACAGGATTACTAGACTTGTAAATCAGGTGTATGAAGCATATAAAACATATCTAGATATTAACAAAGTATTTATAGTCAAAATCTAATCTGGTGAACAAGAAGGTATGGGGTTTACACAAGAGGAAAGAGGTAGAGGGGTGGAGCCAAGATGGTGGAGTAAAAGCTCTGACCTGCATCAGCTGTCCCCCAAACCCTTCCAAATATCTACAAAAAAAGCTCTAAAAAAACCTCCAGAGCAGCAGAACCCACAAAAAGACAGAGTGAAACAAATTTCCAGCCCAAGACAACCTAGATGGTTGATTGGAAAGGTCTATTGCGCCAGGCTGGTAGAGGAGCACAATGGGTGCACAGACAAAGACCAGGCCTCAGGGAACCTGGAGTAGGCCTCAGGGGACTGAATCAAAGGGAGCTGTGGTGGTTTCCTGACTTCTCAACCCATAAACACCAAAGACAAATTAGAAGGTCAGTAGGAAAGGTATGTTGGACCATGGTGAGAGAGGAGCTCAGTCCAGCCCCAGTTCCAGTGCAACCCCAGGACAGCGGCTGCTTCCAGAGCTCTAGGACCACAGACAGAGGGAGGATCAAGTGGCTGATCAGAGGGGGATTGCAGGTGCTTTTTGTTGGTGCTGAGGAAGGATTCTCTTGCTTTGCACTTACTTGTATCTGGGTCTCAGTGAATGTTGAAAACTAAAAATAAAAAATAAATAAATAAACAAACAAACAAACAAACAAATAAATAAATAAGATTTAAACTAAAAGAAAAGAGTAGAGGTGTAGAATTGGAACTGGGCATTAGTATAAGTAGATTGAATGGCTAGAAACATTGGCAGTATTTAAAATAAAGTCTTATTGATGTCTTCTGGTTGTTACATTATTGGGGTTCTACCAAGTGTCCTTCTCCTTTCCTCTGCCAGGGAGCCATTCCATATGACAAAAAGTGTTTTTTCAGAGAGGAAAAAAACATAATATTACTGATCAATACATTAAAAAATTTCAAAATAATTTGCAAGGTGTAACCCTTCCACAAAGGAGTGAGTGGGAAGAGTTCTTATATTTCTTTATTCAAGTCCTACTTGATCTTTATAATTTTGTTATATTTACCTTTGATTTGTGTGTGTGTGTGTGTGTGTGTGTGTCCTTTTGCTCTGTATTGTAGTTACTGTGTAGTTTCAGTTAGGTAGCTCAGTGGATAGACTGAAGGGCCTAAAGTCAGGGAGAATCTTGTTCCTCAGTTCAAATCTGTTTCAAGACAGAAGGTGACTTAACCCAGTTTGCCTAAGTTCCTTGTCTAGAAAAATAAGCCGGAGAATGAAATGACAAATCACTCCAATATTTTTGCCAAGAAAATCCCAAAAGGCATCATGAAGAGAGAGACATAACTGAAATGACAGAATAGCAACAATAACAACAACAACAACAACAGGATGTTACTGTGTATGTTGCTTTCTTGGTTCTGGTTATTTCACTCTGCATTACTTCATATAAAACTTTGCATGCTTCCCTGTCACTCTCACTCACCTGCATGTTGAATATGTTGCCAAAAAATGTTACAGATTCTTTCCCCACTTCTATCAAATTCAAATTCACCCCAGTCTCTCCACTTAAATTGTGACCACCTTAGTTCAGGACTCCATCTCCTTGCCTCTTTGGATTGCACCAACAGTCTTCTAATTGATCTTCTTCTCTTCAAATTTTCCCCACTCAAATCCACCCTCTTCACAGTGTTTAAAGTGCTATTTTCCTAAAGCTCATGTCTGACCATTACCCCCACCCTCTACTCATCTCCCATGACTCCATGTTACTTCCAGCATCATACATAAACTCTCCTACTTAACAATTAATTGTTTTCATAACTTGGCCCATTTTGTCTTTTAATTCTTTTACCTGCTGCTGCCCTTCACATACTTTGTGGTATAGATATACTGAATTACTTGCTTTTTCTTACACAAAGTGCTGCATCTCACATTCCCATGCCTAAGCACTTTGTGTTTAAGATGAAATCCTTCTTCATCTTAGCCTCTTTGAATCCCTGCCATCTTTCATTTCTCAGCTGAAATGTAACGTTTTGAAGGATAATGTTTCTAGTTACTGTAGTTGCTAGTGCATTTCTCTGTAAAGTTGTCCTTCATATACTGTGACAATAGATTGTATGTCTATTTTTATATATGTTATCTCCTTTATTTAAATGTAAGCTCCTTGAGACCAGGGATTGATTTTGTTTTGTTTTCCTTTGTATCCACAGTGCTTAGCTTGGTACCTCTCATATAGTAAACACTTAAACTTACTTATTAGATTGATATAATGAAAACACTTCCTAACAATTAAAGCTATCTCAAAGAACTTTCCCTAAAAGTGGTGGGTTTGCCCTTCTCAGTGGTCTTAAAACAAAACCTAATGAACTTTTCTTTAGCATATTTTTGAAAAGATTCTTATGATTTTGATCTATGATGTCAAAGACAAATAGCAATGGATCCCTGCAGCAACATATTGATTCATAAAAAAATGTAAGATTACTTGTATTTTATTTTATTTTTATTAATTTTATGTCACATTTTACAATTACATTTTAATCTGGTTTTTGTGGCACTAGGGAATTTTGCATCCCAGTACATGGGTTGTAAGTTTGACACCTCTGGTTTAGACAACATAGACTTTTGGATGTCTTTTATCTCAGATTACGTGCATCTCTGATACTTTTTATTGCACATTTTCTTCTAGTAATATGCATATAGAACTAGTGAAACATTTTTAAAAGGACAAAACTCTTCATGATATGCTCATAATAAATTATACTCTATGGTTATAATGTCTTAGAGAATAAGAATTGAGGTCTGAGGAGAAGAAAGGTATAGGTGTTGAAAGAGTAAGAAAAAAGTCATAGTACATTATTTTGTATTTTATAATCTCTTAAAATGTTGACTGAATTATATCATATAATGTGAGATTTCAGTTGTGTCATTTCAAAAAGACTGACAGTCCTTGGAAAACATTTCAAGCAAAAGGTGCTCCTCAGGAAAAATTTGGCTTATGTCTCATAGCATCTGCCTACATGTCACAAAGAGGGGAAAAAAAACAGCAGGAACAGATGAATCCAAGAACACCAAAATGTCCCTTTTCTAAAGAATTCACCAAACATTTTTTTTTTAAGAGGGGGAAAGTGAGGGAAACTACACAAGATCCATTAAGTTTAATAGTAGCAGAAATGTTTGTATAGAGTAATATCTGTTATTAGATCCATGATACTCCCATGATGTGCTAAATTGTCTGAACACTGTAAAGCAATCAGAATTAGATTACGTGGAGAAAATTGAATTATATGCCAATATCCTTCTATTCAGTGAGAAAACAAGCACTTTTCCTAATGTCCTTGCCCTCAATGTGGAGAACACCCATATGTTGTTACAAAAAGAAAACCATTTTTACCTCATATCTATTTAATTCTACTCTGACAGAATACTTTCTATTTTATCCTTTGCTCTCACATTTTCCTGAGATTATATATGTATGTGTGTGTGTGTGTGTGTGTGTGTGTGTGTCAGTGTGTGTATACCTCACTTGTTTACCTCCCAAAATCAGTATTACCTACTATAAGGAACTGCCTTACTTAACCAAGACAGGGAATCCAGATTATATTCAGAATAATACTGTACATAATACAGATATACAGAATAATGCAGAAATACTGTACACCAAAATATTGCCTCCACTCAATAACGTGGATATTGAAAGAAACAGTTATTTAATCATAACCAGTATTTAGAGTAACAATTTTATAATGTGCCACAAAGGGCTATATCATGCTGATTAATGAGTTATATGTGTGTAGCAAATTGAGCCCAGGAAAAAGGTGTCAGAAAGTAGAAGGGCTACATCTAGTTACTACATCAAGGAAACAGATTTACATTGAAATGGGGCCAGACTTTTTTTCTGAATTATAATAAAATCCCAATATGCATAGCAGATAAAATGCAGAGTTTAGTAGTGAGAGAGTATCATTTTACACTTATGCTGGCAGAAAGTTGAATTTGGATATAAATTAGAGTGTTTCCTGGACAGTAACTGTGACCCAGTTTCATGTCTGTGACTCTGATAGTTGTAAAGTTATGCAGAGTATTCTTTATATGCAAACAGAGGTATGTATGCATATAAGATGGAGAAGAATTTCAAAATCTTGTTGGCTTTCTTCTTCCAGTTATGAGTATGAAGGGCATCTCATCATTCCACTGCACATCTTGAGTACCAATCTAAGGACATGTTTTCTTTCCTTTCTTCCCTTTTTCTCTTTCTTATAACCTGCTACTTTAAGATACACCATCTTTACTCTCTCTGATAGACACCTCAGGGATTGCTTATTCTCTAACTATATCTTCTGTGGTGATAGAAACTTTCTGGCCTGGTATAGACCACACAGGGTGTTGCATTTTGTCTCTCATGAAACTGCTTCAAATCCAATTTTTGTCACCACGTAGCTAAACCATCTATGTCTGACCTCTGGAACTTTAGATGCATCTGAGATACCATTCCCCTTTGATATTTCATGTAAACAATAGTGCATTTTAGAATATAATGAGAGCTCCCCATTGAAAAATACTATTTCTTGAAAATGAATATTCATATTGCATATAGTATATGTTGAATATATAAATATTCTCCTTGTATGAGAGACAGCTAAGTGATGTAGTGAATAGAGAGCTGACCTGGAGTCAGGAAGACCTGAGTTCAAATCCAGTCACAAGACATCCACTAGATGTATGACCTGGAGTAAGTCACTTCACCCTTTTTGCCTCAGTGGACTCATCTGTAAAGTGGGGATAATAACAGCACCTACCTCTTTGCCAGGACCAAATGTGGTAATAATTGTAAAGTGCTTAGCACAGTGCCTAGAACTTACTAAGTATTATGTTAAGGTTATTATCATTATTTGTTATTATTATTTACAATAATAATATTAATATGTTTAGAACAAGTTTATGTATATGATCAATTTACTTGAGGGAGATGGGTAACATGCCATTGTTGTAAAATTCCATATCCAATATACTTATCCTGAATTTAAAAAGTTATACTGAATTTTTGTCAATGATTTTACTGAGAATTTGAGAGGTTTAGTGTGTTTTTAAAGGAATGAGGGAAAATCTATCTGTATCCCAATTAACACATAATGAATAATATGGCCAAGAAATCTTTTCTAATAAATTTATAGAGCAAAATCAAATAATGTAAGATATGGTGCCTGAAGTTAGTCAGTGTTTTAATAACTGAGTAGCATAAATAACTCCAATGAACCTGAGAATTGATTAATGTGGGAACTGTCCTCACTGATCTAAATCACAATTCCTCTATATTATATTATACTCAGATAATTGTTTAAAGGTCAAGAGATACAGTGGCTTGTCTGTGGTCAGAAAGTAAATGTGTCATATATGGAGTTTGAGCCACCCAAACGTTAGCTTCAGATCTGGAGCAATCTCTACTATTTGACATTATTGGCCTAAGTAGCCTATACTTAGTAAAATACTTTTGATGAATTTATTATAAAATGTCTATTTGTAAAATAAATTATTTTGGCCATTGTGCCTTTGATGATAATGATTAGAAGGACATACTTTAAAGCCGTCTTTTTTAGAATTTTATTTTTTTCTTGATTTCATGTACGACAATTTTAAATATTTTGTAAATAATTTTAAATTTCAAATTATCTCCATTTTCTCCTACCCTCCCCCTTCTATGACTGCACATGTAAAACGTATTTCCACATTAAACATGTCGCAAAAAATAACACAGACCAATATATATATAAACTAAATAATATAAAAATCATACTTCAAACTGCATTCAGACACCATGTTTCATTCTCTGGGGTAGATAGTACTTTTCTTTACAAGCATTAGGAAGTGTTTTGCATCATTGTATTTTCAAGAACAGCTAAGTTATTCAGAGTTGATCATTGTATTATATTGCTGTTACTGTGTACAATGGTTTCCTGGCTCTGCTCACTTCGCTTTGCAACAGTTCATATAAATCCATATTTTTCTGAGACCATCTTACTTGTCATTGCTTATAGAACAATAGTACCCCTTACAATCATATGTCACAACTTACTCAGTCATCCCCCAATTGATGGGCATCCCTTCAATTTCTAATACTTTGCCACCACAAAAAGAGATGCCACACACACACACACACACACACACACACACACACACACACACACAGAATCCTTTCCTTTTTCTTTGATCTCTTTGGGGTACAGACTTAGTAGTGGTATTGCAGGATCAAAGGGTATGTACAATTTTATATTTCTTTGGGCATAATTCCAAATTATTCTCCAGAAGGGTTGGACTAATTTGCAACTTCACCAACAGTGCATTAGTGTCCCAATTTTTTCACATCCTGTCCAACATTATCATTCTCCTGTTTTGTCATATTAGTCAATCTGATGTGTATGAGGTGTTACCTCAGAGTTTTTAAATTTACATTTTTCTAATCAACAGGGGACATGACTATAGGTAGCTTTAATTTCTCTTGAAAACTGCCTGTTCATATCCTTTGACCATTTATCATTTGGGGAATAATTGTATTCTTATAAATTTGACTCAGTTTTCTACATATTTCAAAAAATGAGGGCTTCATAAGAGAAACTTGATATATTCTTTCCCTCAATCTCCTGTTTCCCTTCTAATATTTTTTTTTTTTGGAGGGGAGAAAATTGGGGTTAAGTGACTTGCCCAGAGTCACACAGCTATTGAGTGTTATGTGTCTGAGGCTGGATTTGAACTTAGTTCCTTCTAACTCCAGAGCCAGTGCTCTATTCACTGTGCCACCTAGCTGCCCCCTTCCTTCTAATCTTAACTGCACTGGTATTGTGCAAAAAAAAATTTTAGGCTAATATAATCAAAATTATCCATTTCGCATCTTGTAATAATCTCTATCTCATGTTTGGTCATGAATTCTTCCTTTATGCATAGATATGACAGGAAAAAACAATCTCCATGCTCCCCTAATTTATTTATGATATTACTCTTTATATCTAAGTAGATTTTGCCCTTAATTTGGCAGAAGTCAAGTTTTCCCAGCAGCTTTTGTTAAATTGTGTGATCTTTGCCAACAGTTTGGAAAAACATTAGATTGCTATGGTCATTTACTACTTTGCATTGTTTATTTACTCTATTCCACTGATCTACCACTATTTCTTAGCTTAGCTGGTACTAGAGTATTTTAATTATTACTATTTTATAATACAGTTTGAGATGTGGTATGTCTAGCCCACCTTCCTTCACATATTTTTCATTGATTTCCTAGATATTCTTGACCTTATGTTTGCCAGATGAATTTTGTCACTTTTGTTTTTTAGCTCTATAAAATATTTTTGGCAGCTTGGTTGGTATGGCAATGAGTAAGTGAATTAATTTAGGTAGAATTTTAATTTTAATTTTTATTATGTTAGCTTGGCTTACTTATGAGCAATAATTTTTTTCCAGTTTTTGAGATCTGATTTTATTTTTGTGCAATGTGCGTGTTTCTGTTTTAAATTGTGTTCACATAGTCCCTGGGTTCGCATGACAAATAGACTCCCAAGTATTTTATATTTTCTGGAGTTACTATAATTGAATTTCTCTTTCCATCCCTCCTTTCTCAACTTTGTTGCAAATATATAGAAATGCTGATGATGTATGTGATTTCATTCTATATTCAGCAACTTTGCTAAAGTTGCTATTTCAACTAGTTTTTTAGTTGATTCTCTAGGATTCTCAAAGTATACCATCATGCCATTTGCAAAGAGTGAGAGTTGTTTTTTTTCTCATTGCTCATTCTAATTCCTTCAGTTGCTTTTTTTTTTCTTATTGTTATAGCTAGCATTTCTCACACAACATTAAATAATGATGATAATGGGCATCCTTGTTCACCCTTGATCTTGTTGGGAAGGCCACTTGCTTATCCTCATTACAGATAATGCTTTCTGATGGCTTTTGATAGATACTACTTATCACTTTAAGGAAAACTCCATTTATTCCTATGTTTTCTAGTATTTTTAATATAAAGGACTGTTTTATCTTGTCAAAAGCTTTTTCTAATTCTATTGAGATAATTTTACAATTTTTTTGGTTTTGTTATTGATATGATCAAATATGCTGATAGTTTTCCTAATACTAAAGCAGCCCTATATTTCTGGTAAAAAGCTAACCTAATTATACTATATGACCTTTATGATATATTGTTGTAATCTCTTTGCTAGTATTTTATTTAAAATTTTTGTCAGTGTTTATTAGGGATCATAATCTATTATTTTCTCTTTCTGTTTTTGCTCTTTCTGGTTTAAGTATCAGCACCATGCTTGTATCATTGAAGGAATTTCGTATGACTCCTTTTCTATTTTTCCAAATATTTTATGTCATTGTAAAATCAATTGTTCTTTAAATATTTGGTAGAATTCTCTTGTGAATCTATTTGATCCAGGGAATTTTTTTTCCCTCAAGAGGTCATTTATGTATGTCTTGGTCAATGTTTTTGCTTAGATAGGGTTATATAAGTATTTTATTTCATCTTCTGTTAATATGCAAAATTTATATTTATGTAAATATTTGTCTATTTCACTCACCTTGTCAATTTACTGGCATATAACTAGACCAAAATAACTTCTAACAATGGCTTTAATTTCATCTTCATTGGTAACAACATATTCATCTTCTTTTTCCCCTTTTTTATACTAGTATTTTTTAATGAAATTAACAAATACTTTTTTTTATAACAAAGCTCCCACTTTAATTTTTTAGGGTCATAAAAGCAGAGATTAAAAATTTTAATTGAAACTAAATAATCAAATCCCACGGAATGAGTGGGCTAAAGCACAAATCATAAAAATAATAAACAATTTCATTACAGAGAATAACAACAATAATATAACATTTCAAAAACTACTGGATGCAGTCAAAACACTACTTAGAGGGAAATGTATACCTCTAAATGAGCACATCAATAAAAATAAGAAAGGACTGGGCTTGCAAGGAAAAGGTAGAAAAATTACAAATTAAATTTATTGTTTGATAACCCCAAAGACTCCATCTTCTATGATAAGAACTCACTATTCAATAAAAAATGCTGGTAAAACTGGAAAATAGTATGGCAGAAACTAGGCATACAAGAATATCTTACACTATATACAAAGAGAAAGTGAAAATGGATACATAATTTAGATATAAAGGGGGATACTATACTCAAACTAGTAGAGCAAGGAATAGTTTACCTGTCAAATGTACGAAGAATGGAAGAATTTATGAGCAAACAAGAGATAGAGAGCATTATGGCATTCAAAATGGGTAATTTTTATCACATTAAATTGAAAAGTTTTTGCACAAACAAAACCAATGCAATCAAGATTAGAAGGGAAGCAAAAGCTGAGAAACATTTTTTTAAAACCAGTGTCTCTGATAAAGTCCTCATTTTTAAAATATATAAAGAACTGAGTCAAATTTATAAGAATGTAAGTCATTCTACAATTGACAAATGACTGGAGGATATGAACAGGCATTTTTCAGAGGAAGGAACTAAAGCTATCTATAGTTATATGAAAAAATGCTATACATCACTATCAATCAGAGAAATGCAAATAAAAATGACTCTGAGATACCACATCACACCTATCAGATTGGCTAACATGACAAAACAGGGAAATGATAAATGTTGGAGAAGATGTGGGAAAATTGGAAGACACTAATGCATTGTTGGTGGAGTTGTGAACTGATCCAACCCTTCTGGAGAGCAATTAGGAGCTATTCCCACAAGGCTACAGAACTGTGGATACCCTTTGACTCAACAATACCACTTCTAGGCTATATCCCAAAGAGATCATAAAAATTGGGAAAGGACACACATGTACAAAAATGTAGCAGCTCTTTTTGTGGTGGCAAAGAATTGGAAATTGAAGGAATGTCCATCAACTGAGGAATGACTGAATAAGTTGTGGTATGTGAATACTATTGTTCCCTAGGACATCATGAGCAGAGAGACTTCAGAAAAACCTGGAAAGACTTGCATGAATTGATGCTGAGTGAAGTGAGCTGAACCAGGAGAACATTTTACATAGTAACAACAAGATTGTATGATGACTAACTTTGATAGACTTAGATCTTCTCAGAAATGCAAGAATCTAAGACAACTCCAAAAGACTCATGATGGAAAATGCTGTCCACCTCCAGAAAAAGAACTATGGAGTCTGAATATAGACTAAAGCATGCTTTTCTCTCTCTCTCTCTCTCTCTCTCTCTCTCTCTCTCTCTCTCTCTCTCTCTCTCTTTTCTTCTTTCTTGTGGCTTCTCCCATTGGTTCTAATTCTTCTTTACAACATGACTTATGTGAAAATATGTTTAATATGAATCTATATGTAGAGCTTATATCAAATTGCATGCTGTATTGGGGAGGGGAGAGGGAAGGAAGAGGGAGAAAATTTATAACTCAAAATCTTACAGAAGTGAATGTTGAAAACTAAAAGTAAAGAAATGAATGAATAAATGAATACATAAATAATAAAAATTACAAATTAAAAAAATACGCAATTAAACACCAAAATGGAAATCCTATAAATTAAAGGAGAATTTTTTTAAAGTGAAAGTGAAAAAAATGAATTAAGTGCAATTTGGTGCACATAGGTTTAGTACTGATATTACTTTGTTGTTTATGCTTTCTTTTAGGGAAATGTAGTTTCTGTATTTACCCCTTGTAACTGGGTTTATTTTTGCTTTTGCTTTGTCTGATTTTGTCATGATTGCTATCCCTGCTTTATTTTTACTTCAAGTGAAGCATGATAGATTCTGCTCCAGGCCCTTATTTTATCTCTGTGTGTCTCTGTTTCAAGTGTGTTTCTCTTAAGCAACCTATTATTGGCTTCTGGTTTCTAATCCATTCTGCTATCCAGTTCTGTTTCTTGGGTGAATTCATCCCATTCACATTCATAGTTATGATTATTAACTGTGCATTTCTCTCCACCCTATTTTCTTTTGTTTATCCTTCCATGTCTCTTTTTATACTGCCCTTATTCTAAAGATAGTTTTGCTTCTGACCATTGTCTTCTTTTTTCTGCCTTCCCTTTTATAACTTGTCATTTTCCCTTATCCCTTTTAACATTGGGTAAGACAGAGTTTTCTTACCAATTGTGTGTAGGGGGGTGTGGGTGTGGTCTCTCTTTAAACCAATTTAAATTTGAGTTTCAAGCATTGCCAGTCCCACACACCTTGGCTCCCTGTCATGCCTTCTTCCCATATACTATTCTTTCTACTCCCCTAAGAAAGATAAAGTTGTTAGAAGTTATATGTATCATCTTCTCACATTGAAAAGTAAAGTTTTACCTTATTAAGAGCCTTATGATTTCTCTTTTGTGTTTACCTTTTTATACTTCTCTTGAGTCTTGTATTTTTTTTTTTTAGGAAACTGGGATTAAATGACTTTCCAGGGTCACACAGCTAGTAACTGTCAAGTGTTTGGTGTGAGACCAGATTTGAACTCAGGTCTTTCTTACATCAGGGACAGTGCTCTATCCATTGTGCCACCTAGCTGCCCTAAGTCTTGTATTTTAAAGTTTTATATTTTAGTCAGCTCTGGTCTTTTCATCAGGAATATTTCAAAGTCCTCTCTTTTGTTAAATAACCATTTTGTTCTTTGAACAATTATACTCAATTTATCTGGGTAGGATATTCTTGGATGTAATCCCAGTTGCTTTTTGTTTCATTTTGCTTTGTTTTGTTTTTTGGGGTTTTGTTTTTGTTGTCATTGTTGTTGTTTCCATTATTAATGATCATATCCCAATTCCTTTACTCTTTTACCAAGGTAGCTGTTAATCTTGTGTTGTCCAGATTGGGCTGCAAAGTACTTGAATGTTCGTTTGCTTGTTTGTTTGTTTGTTTTCTGATTACTTAAAGCATTTTGTATTTCACCTGGTAACTCTAGGATTTGACTATAATATTTTTGGGATTTTTCATTTGGGGTGAAAATCACTGGATTCTTTCAATTTCTATTTTACTCTCCATTTTCTTTCTTTACTCTGTGATGTCAATTTCTTGAAAAAAATTATTGAAATATGATGTCTAGGTTCTTTCCTCAATCATGCCTTTCAGGTAGTCCAATAATTCTTAAATGATCTTTTCTGAATCTAGTTTTTCGGGTCAGTTGTTTTATCAATGAAATGTATTTTTTTCTTCTTTTTTTTTAGTCTTTTGACTTTGTTTTCTGTTTTCATATTGTTTCATGGAGTCATTAACTTCTATTTTCTTAACTCTAAAGTTTAAGAAATTATTTTCTTCAGTGATCTTCTAAGGGAGAACTACACAGATTTTGCCAGCAAGATAGTTTGTCTGTCTCTAAGAAGGCAAAGTTTAACTCCATCAAAATAAAATGCAAGCAAACTGTAGAGTGATGCAGAAGTCTTGGCTTAGTAAGAAGGTAATTGAAATTCAGTTTTATACTAATAGTAATTATCCAAAGAACTTTTATGAAGTCCTGAAGGTTATTTATGTGCTAAAGATCTGTGGTGCATATCAAATAGTTAGTAATGATAGAGCCACATTGATTGGTGATATGGATATAATCCTGGAGAGATAGGCTGAACACTTCATAGTATTCTTAACAGACTGTAATCAACCAATGCTAAAGTCATTGAACATATACCTCAAGATAAAGTTATTCCATCTCTAGTTTAATTTCCAACTGAAGAAGAGATTATGAATGCCATTAGGTTCCTCTTATGATTCCATCCTAGCTGAAATGTACAATTCAGGTGGTCCACTACTCATACAGAATCAGACCGAAATCTTCCAATTTATATGACAAGGAGGTTATCTTACCCCCTTCCAGGAGTTCATGGATACCCCTATTATCTATCTCTATAAAAGAAAAGGAAAATGATTGTCCTGTGACAATCTGGGGGAGGGGATGAGGAGGGTCTCTCAGTCATTGCCAGTAAGATTCTTACCAGAGTAAAGCTGAATTGCCAAGCATTAAGACTCTTCTGCAAAGAACATAACTCAGATAGGCTAGCTATGTTGTTAGAATGCCAAACTTATGTTTGTCTAAAACACTATTTTTACAGAGAACTCACATAACGCGAGCACTTTCATGGAGGTAAGAAGAAGTATACAAGGACACTCTCAGGTTCTCTCTGAAGAACTTTGGAATCAATTGCAAGACATGGGAAACTCTGGCACAGGTTTTTCCAGAATAGTGTGGCTGCATCAAAGAAGGTGTTGTGTTTTATGAGAGAAATCAGAATTGCAGTAGCTTCAATGAAACATGAAATGCACAAATTTAGAGACATCTTCACTCCAAATGCTCACATGGACTATTTGTGCCTGACCTCAGGCAGACCCTTCCAAGCTCATATTGGTCTGATCAGCCACAGTCAGACACAATGTATCTTTAGCCCCAAAATAGTGACATCACTTTGTCCCTCTTTGATAATGAAGAACTACAACCATTGTGTCTTGAAGTCTTATGGAGTCATCAGCTTCCATTGACTCAATTCAGTGACTTTTTGTACCTTTTTCCTTTTTTCCAATTCTGTTAAAGGAGTTATTTTGATCAGTGAATTTTTGTCCCTCTTTTTCCATTTGGCCTGTTCTGGTTTTTCAGGTTTTTTTTTTCCAGTATTTTTGGGCCATTTTTTTTACCAACCTGCTAATTTTCTTTTTCTTAATTTTCTTTCCTTGCTCTCATTTTCTATTTAATTTTTCCTCCATCACTCTGATTTTGAAAATAAATTTTTTGATCTTCCACAAATTTCCTTGGGCTTCTATCCAATTCACATTTGTTTTTCTTTCAGGATTTTCTTGTAGTTCTTTTGATTTTATTGTCTTATTCTGAGTTTGTGTCTTTATTTTCCTTGTCACCAGAGTAGCTTTTATGGAAAGTTTCTTTTGTTGTTCTTGTTTGCTTATGTTTCCACTCTATTTCTTTATTTTGAGCTCCATATTAAAGTTAGCTTTGTTGCTGCCGTAGATGGGGGAGGCACATTGTTTCAAACTTCAGACCTTTTAATATTACTGTTTTCAGAGCTAGTTCTAGAGTCTTCGCAGTTTTCAGTGCTTCCATGATAATGTGATCTGGAAAGAGGTGTATTCACTGCTTTCCTGGTCTACACTCTTGTCTTTACCTAGGAAGGGTCCCTGATTTTTGAGGTTGCAATTAATACAGCTCCTCAGGATGCCTGCCCCCTTATGACTAATATCACTTCTGCCTTTCAGGGTTTAGCTCTGTCTTAAACGAAAGTGCTCCTCTCTGCCCTTGAACTGATTCAGAAGTGGATATAGGCAATGGAACTGCCTAACATTTGCCCCTCAGGGCTCTTGCTTTCCCTTGACTGAAAATACTCCTCTCCAGAAAGAGGTATAGAAAATGGAATTTCCAAATACTTTCTGGTTCCATGTTCAGTGCTAGCAAATGGGTCCACTGTAATCTCTTTGCAACCTGTTGCCAGGTTCCTTTAATGTCTGTCTCTTAGGAACTCCCAAAACTGCTACTACATCTATTGCCACCACCTGGTCCCACTACTGGCATTTCAACCACATGGACTACATGTTAGCCTCTACTCCCGTGTCATACATTGCTACTTCTGACCTCCTAAGTTGTCTTGGGCTGGAAGAATTTCTCACTGATATTTTATTGTCTCTGCCATTCCAGAATTTGATTTGATACTTTATTTTAAAATTTATAGGGAAACATTTTAACACCTCAGCTGGGTGCTTTCTTTGTTCAAAATCTTGGCTTAACCTTCAGAAATAATTTAATGATAACTCTGAATACCTGGGTCAAAAGATAAACCTGGAGCTAGTCAAAAGTAGACTTTACTGGCCCAAGGTAGTAATTGATTCCACAAAGAAGTACGAAATCCTTTCTTATTGAATTTGACAAAAAAAAGAAAAAAAATCCAATTTATTTTACATATTTGTAGAATAGAAGCTATTGAAAACCTTTGAAAATTGCTTGCATTGATTTTTTGTCTCTGGAAAAAAGGAAGGAAAAACTGTATCTTTGTGGTGATTGAACTCTTTTCCAGGTACGCATAAAACATCCACAACCTGGATCAGAGAAAAGTGATAGTAGCTAGAGTATTGTAGAAGTAATTTTCAGTGTGGAGTTTTCCTCACCAAGATCCATTTTAACCAAAGCAGAGATTTTGAGAGCAAGCTACTTAAGGGTATGCAAGCTTTACCAAGTATCAAGAAGTCTAGAACAATACTATCCTCCCAAAAATATCTTTATTGCACATTATTGAACATGTTAGGGATGCTGAGATCAGAATCAAAATCTCAATGTAGGCAATATGAGGCATTTCTAATACATAGTACCATCCCAGCAGGAACAACATCCTAGACTTTTTGATAAGCATGCTGATGTTTGAGCAAGAGCCACACTAACTATTGACTTCTGCTTTAAAACCTCAGACAATGGAGAGGATGCGAACAAAATCAATTTATCTCTCATGTGAGTGTGGACTAAAGGATTATTATGAACTAGTCATATCTTGAGCTCAGAAAAGTTGTCACAGAAATAAATAATGATATGATGTCTGAATTGTTAAGATTTTTTACAGAGATAGAATTCTGCTAAGTATTATTTAACAAATGTGTATTTATATGTGTGTATAACAAACATCTAAGTCTATATAAACATATAATAAAAAAGAAATATTGCATCTTAAAACTGTCATTATGCAATCAACAAGGGTCCTTATGTATGGTTTAATGGCCACTATTCACATATAAGTTTGACACCACTGTCCTTTACCACTCTGAACTGTTTAAATGTGAAGATATGAATAAATGAACTTCTGGGAGCCAGCAGGAAATAATTACAACTCTCCAGTACTCATCTCCAAAAAAGCATAAAATAGAGCTCCAGAACAAGTTCTAGAAGAGCAGAACCAGCAAACAGATGGGGTGAAACAATCTTTTAGCCCAAGAAATTTAGAAGATCAATAAGAAAGGCCCATCTCACTAGGGCAGCACAGTCCAGGATGGGAAGCACCCCAGCAAGCCAACAGAAGCCTCACCATAGCAAACCAGCGGGAATCCTGAGTTCCAGTGTGGTGAAGCAGGCAAATATCAACACCAGGATCCCCAACATGCCCTAGTATTAACAGGGGAACTGGCAGATTCCAGCTCTGAGAACCACCAGGTGCTTCATTGTAGACCCAGGCAAGCAAATGGGAATCCTCCAGTGGCCAGACCTCCACGTTCTACAGGACAGCTTTAGGCAAACAGGTAGATGCCAAACCTATGAAAGACCAAACAAGCAGGCAACCATCAGCCATCTCCAGTCCTATCATGCTTCAGTGTAGCCCTGCATGAACAGGTAGCCTCCAGAGGCCAGACTACCACGTGGGAGCATGGGGAATTTCAGAAACACCTCACTGGGCCTGAGCACATGACACCACTACTAGGCCCCAGATCAGCACCAGGTAAGTTGCCAGAGTTGTACACCCTATAACAGGGCTAATCAATCCCCACCCCATCCCCTTATCACAGAACTAGACATGAAGTTCTCCCATTGGCCTCAGGGCAATATGGCCAAAGCATCAAGTAAACAGCCAGGGCTTGCAGCCATTAGCACAAGAAGCCTGAGACAGGCTTCCACCTTGAAAACAGAATCCAAATTTAAAAGAAAGGAAAAAAGCTCCCCCCCAAAAAAAAGATGAGTAAAAAACAAAGCAAAACAAAAATCTGACCATGGGAAGCTATTACGGTGTCAGTGAAAACGAGGACACACACTCAGAAAAAGACAGCAATGTCAAAACATCTATGGGCAAAATCCCAAAGAAAAATGGGAATCTCAAAAAGGAGCTTAAAAATCATGAGAGATAGAAGAAAACATGGGAAAAGCAATGAGAGTGATGCAAAAGAATTATGGGGGGAAAGGGTCAATAGCTTGGAAAACTGCTTAAAAAGTAGAATTGGACAAAAGGAAAAGGAGATACAAAAATCTAGTGAAAGAAACAACTCCTTAAAGAGTACAATTGGCCAAATGGAAAAGAAAGTGAAAAAGCCAATTAAGGAAAATGACACCTTAAAAGTTAGAATTGGGCAAGTGGAAACTAATGACTCTATGAGATATCAGGAATCAATAAAAACATGGGAAAATGGAAGAAAATGTAAAATCCTTCATGGGAAAAAAAAAATCAACTGACCTGGAAAATAGATCCAAGAGAGACAATAACAGAATCATTAGACTACATGAAAGAGGGGCAGAATAGGTATTGAAAGAATCCACTGATCACCTCAGGAAAGAGATCCCAAAACAAAAACCCCAAGGAATACTGTAGTCAAATTTCAGGACTATCACATCAGGAAAAAAGTACTACAAGTGGTCAGAAATAATTCAAATATCAAGGAGTCACAATCAGGAACATATAGGACTTGGCAGTTGAAAAGAAATGAATTTAATACAAAGAAAAATTTGATTTCTCAGCACTTCAAAGAATTGGCACATATGGCACAATTAATGTGTATAAGTATAATACATAAACCCTTTCACTATTCTGTGAGGGTCAAGCCTACTACATCACCTTTGAGCATTTCAAGGTATTATTTTTTTTTACCTCCACAAGATTTTGAATTCCAAATTTTTTCCCCATCTCACCCCTCCCCCATCCCAAGATGGCGTACATTCTGTATATCCCTTCCCCTAATCTGCTCTCCCTTCTATCTCTCCCCCCTTCTCTTATCCCCTTCCCCTTCTATTTTCCTGTAGAGCAGGATGGATTTCTATACTCCATTTCCTGTATTCCTTATTTTCCAGTTGCAAGTGAAAACAATTTTTTTTAACTTCTGTTTTTTAAAATTTTGGGTTCCAAATTTTCTCCCTTCCTTCCCCACCCACCCTCATTGAAAAGGCAAGTAATTCAATACATGTGTAGTTATACATGTGTAGTCATGTAAAGCACTTCCACAGTAGCCATGTTGTGAAAAACTAAGTAAACGTCCCTTCATTTATATATGCCCCCCATTTATTCTACTCTCTTTTTGGACCCTGTCCCTCCTCAAAAGTGCTTGCTTCTGATTATCCCCTCCTCCAACCTGTTCTCCCTTCTATCATCTCCCTACTCTCTTGTCCCCTTTCACCCCTATTTTTCAGAAGAGTAAGAAGTTTCCATACCCAATTGAATGTGTATGTTATTCCCTCCTTAAGCCAAATCCTACGAGAATAAGATTGACTCATTCCCTCTCACCTTCCCCCATTTCCCTTCCAATGTTAAAGGCTTTTCTTGTCCTTTCCATGTGAGATAATTTACCCCATTCTACCTCTCCCTTTCTCCTTCTCCCAGTATAATCCTGTCTCATCCCTTAATTTTATTCTCCAGATATCACCCCTTCATCTTCAACTCATCCTGTGCCATCTATCCATCTATCCATCTATCTGTCTATCTATCTATCTATCTATCTACATATAATTTTTTCCCTCCAACTACTCTAATACTGACAGAGGTCTCTTGAGTTACAAATATCTTTCCCTGCAGGAATGTAAACATTTCAACCTTAGTAAGTCTCTTATGATTTCTCTTTCCTGTTTATCTCTTCATGTTTCACTTGAGTCTTGTATTTGAAAGTCAAATTTTCTATTCAGCTCTGGTCTTCTCATCAAGAATGCTTGAAAGTACCCTATTTCACTGAATGACCATTTTTTTCCCCTGAAGGATTATACTCAGTTTTGTTGGGTAAGTGATTCTTGGTTGTAATCCTCTCTCCTTTCCCCTCTGGAATATTATATTCCGCACCCTCTGTTACCTTAATGTAGAAGCTGCTAAATCTTATGTTATCCTGATTGTGTTTCCACAGTACTTGAATTATTTCTTTCTGGCTGCTTGAATATTTTCTCCTTGACTGGAACTCTGGAATTTGACTACAATATTCCTAGGTGTTTTCTTTTGGGGATCTTTTTCAGGAGGTGATTGGTGGATTCTTTCAATTTCTATTTTACCCTCTGGTTCTAAAACATCAAGGCAGTTTTCTTTGATAATTTCTTGAAAGATTATGTGTAGGCTATTTTTTGATCATGGCATTCAGATAGTCCAACAATTTTTAAATTCTCTCTCCTGGATCTATTTTCCAGGTCAGTTGTTTTTTCCAATGCCGTATTTCACATTGTTTTCTTTTTTCATTCTTTTGATTTTACAGTGCCTTGATTTCTCATAAAGCCACCAGTTTCCAATTGCTCCATTCTAATTTTTAAGGAAGTATTTTCTTCAGTAAGCTTTTGGACTTCTTCTTTTGGCCAATTTTGCTTTTTAGAGCATTCTTCTCCTTATTGGTTTTTTGGACCTCTTTTGTCATTTGGGTTAGGCTATTTTTTTAAGGTGTTATTTTCTTCAGTACTTTTTTGGGTCTACTTTAGCAAGCTGTTGACTTGTTTTTCATGATTTTTTTGCATCACTCTCATTTCTCTTCCCTGTTTTTTCTATACTTCTCTTACTTGTTTTTCAAAATCCTTTTTGAGCTCTTCCATGGCCTTGGACTGATTCATATCTTTCTTGGAAGCTTCAATGTAGGAGCTTTGACTGTATCGTCTTCTGGTTATATGTTTTGATCTTCTTTATTTCCAAAGAAAGATTCTATGGTCTGATTTTTTTGGACCTTTGTTTATTCATGATCCCAGCCAATTACTTGAGTTTTAAACCCTTTGTTAAGGTAGGGGTCTGCTTCCGGTGTAGACAAAGTACTGTCCCAAGCTTCAGGGGTTTTGTGCAGCTGTTTTCAGAGATCCTTCTAGGCACATGTAAATTTTCAGTTCTTCCAAGGTGGTATGATAAGGGATGAGGTGTTTACTCCTTTTCTGGCCTGTACTCTGGTCTGTGAGTAACCACAAGCACTCTTTTCTGCCTTGGAACTGTGAGGAGGATTTTCTTTTCACCACCACGTCAAGATCCACCACGCCAGCACTCCCCTTTGCCCCAGGATCGCCTCCCAGAACTGTGACCCAGATCTAAACATGGGCAAAGCAAGAGAATCCTGCACCTGCAGAGATATCGCTGTAATCCCCACCTCTGGTCAGGCACTCCATTCCCTCTCAGGCCATGGGCCAGAAGTTACAGAAGCAGCTGCCACCCTGGACCAAGCTCAGGGACTGGGGCTGGGACTGTGCTTCTTTCTGTCACCGCAAACATAGACTTTTCCCACTGACCTTCTAAATTGTCTTTGGCATTTGTGGGTTGAGAAGTCAGGAAACCACCACAGCTGCCAGCAATTTAGTCCTCTATGGCCTCCTCCATGTTCACTGAGGCCTGCTTTGCCTGCACACCAAACTGCACTCCTCTCACAGCCCAGCGCAATATATCTTTCTGATCAATCATCCAGGTTGTCTTCGGCTGTAAATTTGTTTAACTCTGTGTTTTTGTGGGTTCTGCCACTTTAGAATTTTTTTAGAGACATTTTATACAGGTATTTGGAGGGGTTTGGGGGAGAGCTCAAGCAAGTCACTACTTTTACTCTGCCATCTTGGTTCCACCCCTTCCCCCATTTCAAGGTATTCTGAGACAATATTCTTTACTGCCTTTGACTTAAGTCCCTGTTGGCTGGGCTATGGTCTCCATACCTATGTTACCAGCCTTTGACTAGTGTCTCAGTTGTATTTAGCCATTTAATAGAGGACATGTTCATAAGGGGACATGTAGTTTGAAAATAGAACAAGAAGTTCCACTTCCAGGAGCCAAGATTTCAGAGTAAAAAGTCACTCTCACCCTATCTGATTGACATCTGATAGCCCATAAAATATTGTCCCAGGGAAAACCCTGGGAGAGCTGAGCCAGCAGAAAGATGGGGTGCAATAGTCTTGTACCCCAGAAAGCTTGGGGGATTAACAGGAAAGTCCCCTTTCACTCTGGAAGAGGGAAAGCAGTACAGGACTCCTTTCTTGGCATGTGCTCTGGTCTATGAGTGACCACAAGACACTCAAAACCCCCACTATCTATGGACAAAGAGCTCCAGACCCAGTTGCTGCTTCTGTGGCTGCTATTACAGGGCTGCCTATGATTCATTCACCTGAATCCTACTCCAGGTTTGATGTAGTCCAGTCTTTGTATGAATGGCCCATGCCCATATTGCATACCATCTTGGGTAAGGGGGAAGAGCAAGTCAGGAAAAAAAAATTCAAAACTCAAAATCTTATGGAAGTGAATGTTGAAATTTAAAAATAATTTTAAAAAAGAAGAAAAAATAGATCAAGAAAAAACTTCAAACATTTCTAAGCTCTGGTACATCAGGAGTATACTGTAATCTACACAATTTCATTCTTTTAAGTAAGTAGGTTCAAATTCGTTCATTTCCTACCTAGTATTGATTACACCAATTCAATTCCAGAGGTGGCATCTCTGCAGGATTAGTCCTTTTCACAATTATCATTGGGCTAGGATCTGAAAGGCCAGTCCAGAAGGTAACAACTTTCTCCTCAATGCTACGTCAAATACAAACCAGAACTCTTATGTGAGGGTATTTTGAGCAGCTCTCTGGACCTTTTGAACTTGCGAAGTGGCTAGCTCAACTCCTTTTCTGATACCAAGAACTGAGGAAAAGATGAAATAAATTGAAGTTGATGGGCCTTTTTGAATGACTCTGAAACCAATCAAAACCCTTCATCTCTATTATATGATTAGCTGATTGGTACAGGGTATAGAATGTCTAAGATTCAGTCTTTCTGAGATACTTCCTTTACAAGTTATTAACAATGTCCTGGAAGCAGTGTCTCAGGTTCTCTATAGGTGAAGATATCTTCACATTCATTCTGTGTTTGAGATACATTTGTAGTCAGTTCCATATTCCTTGTCTAATTTAGTTTTCTTGATCAACATCTCTGATACCTCTTACAGCTTATAGAATTGATTATAAAACATTAGTGAATCTGACTATTTTGAATCCACTTATGCTGTCAATTGTTACATAAAGTTGAGTCCTTCTGATAATTTTTTTAAGATTTGTTTTCTTCTCCCTCTCTCACTTTTTCTTTTGTTATATTGTAAGTTGACTCTGTTTCTATTCCTTAGTTTTCCTTCTCTATCTTTTGTCACTTTTTTTTTCTGAAATATATTTGCATTTAAATGCTAAGTCTTTTGGCTTTTGATGGAAATCAAGTTTGTTTTTGTTTTTCGTGTGCCTGAGATTTTTTCTGGACCTATGTATCATATTAGTAAAAATGACTGTTTTATGTCAATTAAACTTCTCTAAGAAATGAGAAAATAAAACTCAATTCTGTTACATTTATCCATTTCAAGTTTGTCAGGAGGCTTTTTCTGGTAATTAATTTCAATAAATTTAATAGAATAGTTTGAAGATGTTGATATTGCCTACAATGTCTCCTTTATCCTTTCTTGGAATCACTATTGAAATTTTATCTAACTAGACCAGGTTATAAATTCATGCAACCAATTAATTGTAAAATTCTTCTCAAGTAGATAATCAAATCTTTCCTGATTGTTAAGATATGGTGTATTTCATTTTTCTCAGTGATATTTGGTGCTTGACATATCCATTTCACCTGATTATAACCTTCAATAATTCATTAATAATAGACATGAATAGTCTACAAGTCATTAAGACTTCTATTCCTTCATAATTTTGGATTATAAGTTCCAAGATATTTTCACCCTTTCCTACAAGTGTATACCTTGAGTTGAAGTGAAGCAGTGAATCCTAGAAAAAGAAGTAGAAGGCAGTATCTGAACTTCAGCAGGCAGAAGAGAAAGGAGGTGAGTAATTATATGTAATTATATAGCTCCTTGCTGATAACTTCTTGCTTGAGAAGAGCGGACAGCATGTAGAAGCTCCTATTTCTATTAAGACTCAGCAGGATGATTATAATTGCCTATCAAAGGCAGCTGAGTGAGATAATGACTTAATATCACCAGAAAAGATGGGAACCCTGCCACACATAATAGGAGTCTTGCTCTGGAGTTCATAATATACTCATCCAATGTAGCAAATAGCCATGAGTCAGCCATAAGATTTGCCAACAAGAATGACAAACACAATAATGCAAAGGAAAACTTTGAGAATTTTAAGAACTCTGATCAACACAATAACCACTAATGGTGTCAGAACATTAATGATGAATTATGCTTCCCACAAAGAAGAGAGAGAACAGAAGTACAAAGTGAAACACATTTTCAGATGTGACCAATGTGTGAATTTGACTCAAGGAATAGATTTTTTACTTTTAATTTTACAAAGAAAATGATGTGTATTTTTTAAGAGCTGAAGAACTTTAAAATATCTTAAGTGTCAAGGGATCTTAATTGTATCAGGAATTTTGTGTATAATAATTTAATACAAAGAAGTAAGGGGGTAAAAAAGAAGGAATACTGACTAATTTAGAACTGTATTTAAATTATTATTTTTTCCCTAAAGAAAGAGAAGTAGGATTGTATCAAGATGATGCAGTTTATTTTGGCAAAAGGAAAGACAGGATAGAGCCACAGGTATCATCAAGAAAGAGATCATAAAGTAACAGTTAGAGAAAGAAGAGACAAGTTATTGTTGACTTCCTTATGAGGGTTATGAGGTGATTGCTTTACTACATGACGTAAACAGTAAGAAGACCTGTAGCCTTTCTAGAGCATATGTGCTGGATAACATAGAGAGATTTCGGAGACTCATCTATCCTAACAAGTAACACCAAGCAATTCCACATAATTCTCATGGAGACCAATGATATAGCCACAGATAACCAAGCTTTCTAAACATTCCTAAGATTATGAAGTTCCACATAAAAAACTGAACACTTAAGGGGGATATATGAGTTTGGTTTTCTTTCTTATAATAGGTGCTGCTGAATAGGACCTTCCTTCAGAAGGAAAAAAATGATTTGATGAATGAATATTTGTTAAGAACATAGTACCTGAGATCCATATTTTGATGTTTATAACACAACTTAAAATATAGCAATGATGATTTTTTGCCTGAGCATGGAATGGACCTAATGAGGTTGAAAAATCATATATTTGCTTGATACCTTGGAATCTGAGCTACAGAGCTTGATCTTAAAATTGAGAGAGAGAGAATCAAACACATATTGGATGAGCCAGAAATCATAGTAATAGGGACACATAGTAAGAAGAAAGTAGGAGAGAAAGCTAATAATTCACAAAAGACAGTATCTAAAGAGTGACATCAATAAAATGTGATATCAGTTCTGTATGTACAAATATATAACATATAGATAATAGGGTAGCAGTGATATTTATGTAAGGATGTAAATTTTAGTTCCCAGGTGACTGTAGGACGTGTGGGATAGAATTTAAAGCCATTATAAGATTTAGAAAAAGGTATGATATTCACAAAGAACAGAAGGGATAAAATGTTTAGTGGAGTGGTGTTGTTCATTTACAAAATATAAAATACAAATTATGGAAATTTAGTAGTGTTAAGGAGTGGTTATTTTAGAAAACATTTTGGGGAAGGTTAGCAGAGGGAAAAACATTAATTTATTGTGAGTAGGATCATATTACTGTTGATCAATTACTAAATCATATTGTTTATTTTACAATGTTTCTGTTACTCTGCAGACCATTCTTCTGGTTCTGCTTCACTTTGAACAATATATTCATGTTTGACTTGCATAAGCCTTTTCAGGTTTTTCTGAAACCATTTTTTTCATCATTTCTCACAGTGCAATATTATTCCATCATATTTTTATACTGTAATGTTTTTGTTATTCCCCAATTGATGGGTGTCTCCTCAGTGTACAATTATTTGCCACTACAAAAAGAGATGCTATGACTATTTTTGCATGTGTGTCTTTTTCCTTATCTTCAATCTCTTTGAGGGAAGAGAGTATTGGTATTGCTGAGTAAAAGGGTATTCACACTTCTATAGCCTAATATAGAAACATAGTTCCAAATTGTTGGACTACATCTCAGCTCCTCAAAAATGTAAGCATATTGTTAACAAATTTCTTATAATCTTATTGTTCTCTTTATTATGTGGAGGCTTACTAAAAATAACCCTTCAGAGATTTTGGTTACAATCCACACAGAGTTGAGTAGTGGGAATATGTTTCCAGGGTAGAAGATAACTTATAATTTGATGTTAATGAATTATATGTAACTTTGGCTGTGATCCTTCTGGCTGTAATATGTTGTTAAAATACATAAATATGATTTTATATTGTTAATAATTTTGTATAGAGAGTAACACATGCTTATAATTTTTTTTTAAATTTTCTTTTTGATTGTGAATTAGCACAAAAAAAGAGTATTTCCACATGGAAAATGTAACAAAAAGATTCTATATAAGGGGAAGGAGCCAAGATGGCAAAGTAAAAGCAGTGACTTCCTTGAGCATTCCCCTAACTCCCTCCAAATACCTGTAAAAATGACTTTAAACAAATTCTGGAGCAGCAGAACCCACGAAAAGACAGAGTGAAAAAAGTTCCAGCCCAAGACAACCTGAATGTTCGATAGGAAAGGCCTATTGCACAGGGCTGGGAGAGGAGCACAGTTCAGCTGGGTTGCTCTGGCAAAGACTGGTCTGGTGAACTTGGAAGAGGCTTCAGGGAACTGAATCATGGGCAGTTGCGGCAGTTTCCATACTTCTCAACCCACGAACATTAAGATAACTTAGAAGGGCAGTGGAAAGTCTGTAGGACCTGCATAAGAGAGGAGCTTGGTCCAGCCCTGGCCCTAGCAAAGTCCTGGGACAGTGGAGGTGTCTGCTTCCAGAGCTCTTGGCCCATAGACAATGGGGGGATCAATCAGCTGACAAGAGGGAGAGTGCAGGGATCTCTTTGTTGGCTATGAGGCAGGATTCCCTTGCTTTGCCCATGTCTGGATCTGGGTCACAGTCGTGGGTGGGCGGTCCTGTGGCAAGGAGGAGCATTGGTGTGGTGGAGCTTATGGCAGCTGTGGATAGGAAATCCTCTTCACAGCTCCAAGGCAGAAAAGAGTGCTTATGGTCACCCATAGACTAGAGCACAGGCCAGGAAAGGAATAAGCACCTCACTTTTGATCATACCACATGGAAGAACTGAAAATTTAAAGGTCCCCAGAAGTATCTCTGAAAAGCTGCACAAAACCCCTGAAGCTTAGGACAGTACACTGTCCACATTGGAAGCACAGTCCTACCTTAACAAAGAGTTTAAAACTCAAATAATTAGCTTAGATCATGAGCAAACAGTGGAAGAAAACTGAGACTATAAAATCTTACTTTGGTGATTAAGAAGATCAAAACCTATATCCAGAAGAAGAAAACAAAGTCAAAGCTCCTGTATCCACAGCATCCAATAGAAATATGAATGGATCTCAGGCCATGGAAGAGCTCAAAAAGGATTTTGAAAAGCAAGTAAGAGAAGTAGAGCAAAAATTGAGAAGGGAAATGAGAGTGATACAAGAAAATCATGAAAAAAACAAGTCAACAGCTTGCTAAAGGAGTCCGAACAAATACTGAAGAAAATAACGCCTTAAAAATAGTCTAACCCAAATGGCAAAAGAGGTCCAAAAAGCCAATGAGGAGAAGAATGCCTTACAAAGCAGAACTGGCCGACAGCTTACTGAAGAAAATAATTCCTTAAAAATTAGAATGGAGCACATGAAAGCTAATGACTGTATGAGAAATTAAGAAATTATAAAACAAAATCAAAAGAATGGGGGAAAAAAAGTAGAAAACAATGTGAAATGTCTCATTGGAAAAACAACTGATCTGGAAAATAAATCCGAGGGAGATCATTTAAAAATTATTGAACTACCTGAAAACCATGACCAAAAAAAAAAGAGCCTAGATATCATCTTTCAAGAAAATATTGAGGAAAACTGCCCTGATATTCTAGAAACAGAGGGAAAAATAGAAATGGAAGGAATCCCCTGATCACTTCCTGAAAGATATCCTAAAAGGAAAACTCCTAGGAATATTATAGACAAATTCTAGAGTTCCCATGTCAGAGAGAAAATATTGCAAGCAGCCAGAAAGAAACCATTCAAGTTCTGTGGAAACAGAATCATGATAATGTGAAATTTAGCAGCTTCTGCATTAAGGAATCAGAGAGCTTGACATGATATTCTGGAGGTCAAAGGAGCTAGGATTAAAAGCAAGAATCATCTACCTAGCCAAACTGAGTATGATCCTTTAGGGGAAAAAATAGACATTCAATGAAATAGATGACTTTCAAGCATTCTTAATGAAAACATCAGAGCTGAATAGAAAATTTGACTTTCAAATGCAAGACTCAAGAGAAGCATGAAAGGGTAAACAGAAAAGAGAAATCCTAAGGGACTTATTAAAGTTGAACTGTTTAAATTCCCACATGGAAAGATGATATTTGTAACTCATATACATATATGTATAGACAGAGGGCACAGAATATGAAGGGATGATATCTAAAAATAAAATCAAGGGGTGAGAGAGAATTGTACTGGGAGAAGGCAAAAGGGAGAGGTAGAATGGGGTAAATTATCTCACATGAAACAGGCAAGAAAAGGCTTTTACATTGGAGGGGAAATGGGGGAAGGTGAGAGGGAATGAGTAAATCTTATTCTCATTTGTATTTGGCTTAAGGAGGGAATAAAATACACAGACAATTGGGTGTAGAAATCTATCTTACCCTACAGGAAAATAGGGGAAACGGGGATAAAAAGGGGAAATGATAGAAGGAAGAGCAGATTGGGGGAAGAGTTATTCAGAATGCATGCTATCTTGGGGTTGGGGAGGGGAAAGAGGGAGAAAATTTGGAGTTCAAAATCTTGTTGAATGCTAAAAATAGATTTATTAATAAAAACAGATTCTATATGAAACACCAAAATATGTTCATTTCCATAACAGAGCACAAGAGGAATCTACATAAAAATTACAAATCCCCATTATACATAACTTATTTTTACAATCTACAATAAATTATACATGTTCATTTTAAACTGACCTGCATTTCTTTTTCCTTCTGTTCTTGTATATGAATATTTTAATATTTTCAAATGGTACTTTCATTTACCTTCACCATTGCTAATCAGCCTTTATACTCAACACCAATCACTTGAAAGATGAGTAAAAAATAAGAAGAAAAAATGGAACAATTAATTAAGCAGACAATCAAAATGAATCTATGTGGCAACCATAATGAAAATGAGTTTTTCCACAGTTTGTTTCCACTCTCTTTCTTTCACAAAGTGAGTAATATGCTTAATAACAGGTTATCTGGTCACCTAGTGGATCATTTTTTTTAACAGAATTCTTGTCTTCCAAAGCTTTTGTTTTTATTTTTTTCTTCATTATATGATTATCTTTTCAATAAGCTTCCCCCCCCCCTTATTCTGTATGCTTTTCTCTGAATCATTTTTTACTACCCAGGATTGTCTGAAATTATCTCTTTCAAAATTTCATATTTTGAAATTATGTTCCACTGAATTCATACACCTGAACATATACTCTTTCAAATAGTTCTTAATCATTTAAGAAGTATTTAAAGACACCCTTCCTCCTTTCCCCTCCCAATCTTTTTGCCTCCTCACCTTGCATCCACCTATTTCCCCTTCTACCCTATTCTTTCCTTTCCTTTCCTTCACCCAGCTCCTTTCACGTCTGTTCATTCCCAGAGTTCAAAGAGACTCAAAGCAGCTTAGAGGTTCAATATAACTCAAACTCTTTGCTCACCAAATTTCGCCAGCATTTCCCTTCCCCTGATACCGGCCAGGGGTATTGATTCTCCACCAATCAGGATAGAATCCCATACTAATGGACTTTGTTATTGGGCTTACCAATGCTTATTTCACACAGAGGGAGTTTCGCTTAATACTGGCTTCCTCCATTTGCCTCCATCTTTGTATACTTTTTTCTCAAAGTAATTATGGAAAGCAGAGGTCCTCCCCTCCTCTAGCATCCACCTTTTAAATACTAGTATATTCCTACATTTACTTTGCCTTCCTTTTCTGTAATCCTCAAAACAGAACCAAGAGACATACAGGATTTCTCTTTTTCTTATTTCTTCCCTCAATGTACTTTTTGTTTGTTTTTTTGTCATTAATGTTCTGAAGAGATACTGACTTATTTTCCATCTACTAGAATATTAGAAATACATCATCATGCAGCTCTATTTAAATTGTTTAAGTACATTTAACTTTATAGATTTCTCTGGACTTGGGAGTTTATATTTCAAATTTCCACCATAACTATGGTCTTTTCATGAGAAATGATTGAAAACCCCCTATTACATTAAAGATCCATTTTCCCCCCAGTAGAATTATACTCAGCTTTTCAGGATAACATCCTTGCTTGTATTCTTATATCTTTTGCTTCTTCAAATAATATTTTCAAAAATTTCCCACAAATTTTGACATTTTTCCTATTCAAATATGTAATTATTAATTTTAGGGATTTCTATTTATTTTTGGTGAAGCAATTGGAATTAAGTGACTTACCCAAAGTTATACAGCTAGTAAGTGTTATGCGTCTGAGGCTGGATCTGAACTCAGGTCCTCCAGACTCTAGAGCCAGTGCTTTATCCACTGTGCAACTTAGCTGCCCCAGTGATCTTTATTTTTGATCAAATTCACTAGGTATGTGAAACATTTTTTTTATTTACCAGCTAATTTCCAAAAACATATTTGCCTATTTTTGTTATTCAAATTTATATTTATTCTTTGGTTAGTTGGAATATTTTATATTTTAGTAGATATTAATACATTCTCTTCCCTCAAAATCTTAGTTGTACTGACACATATTTATGAATAGCACTTTCTAACAATCTTTTTTTATTATTACTTTTCCATTGTGAACTCACCTAAATCATGTTTGTATTGGCAATTTCTCTTTCTTCTCCCTTTAAAAATAATATTAGTTAAGAGTTTATCAATTTCATCTGTACTTTCAAAAAGACACTTCTTAGTTTTATTTGAAATTATAAAGTCTTTTGATTTTTAAAAGTTTCTTTATTTCTACAATTGGAAAAGTTAGATGGTATGGTGGATCCAGTGCTGGACCAAAAGTCAAGAAGACTCATCTTTATGAGTTCAAATTCAGCCTGAGACACTTACTACTGTCTGATGCTGGACAAGTCACTTAATTGTCTTTGTCTCAGTTATTTTTTTTTTAATCTGTAAAATGAGCTGGAGAAGAAAATGGCAAACCACCCTAGTATCTTTGCCAAGAAAACTCTGAAAGAGGTCACAAGGAGGTCAGACATGATTGAAAAATGGCTAAACAACAATTTCTATAATCTTTGAGATTTCATCTTCTGTATTTAAAAAAAATCATCTGGTTTTTTTTACTTTCTTATTCAAAATGCAGATATTTAAACGTTTAAGTCTCATTCTATCATTTTCCTATTTCTAATTCTTTCTCTCAAAGTTATCAATTCATTTTATTTAAATTTTTCACATAGTTTTCTTATTTATTTATTTTTTTTAAATCTCAGCTTTTACCTTCCAGAAATTGTGGTTTAATTTGTGCTCAAGTTGTGTTTTCTTTTTCTTTGAGGTTTTGCTTCTAGCTGTTTTGGAGTCATTGTTCTCCTCTAAATTTTTGTCTTGAGCACCCCTTTCTCCATGTTAACTCTTGCTTGCAAGACTCATTCTCTTGTTGATGTTGTGTACTTGTTTACTCATTCTTTCAATCTATTTCCTAACTTCATATTTTATGGTACAGCCACAATGTATGCATTTCTTCCTTTTTTAATTAATTTATTTTGAATTATCAACAATCACTCCTCCCCACCTCCCTCCCCAAGATGACACACAATGTGATATAGGCTATACATATACATTCCTATTAAACATATTTTCACATTAGTGATGTTGTAAGTAAGAAATAGAACCAATAGGAGAAACCACTAGAAAAAGGAAACAAAACACAACAGAAGAAAAAAAAATAGCAAACAGTATGCTTCAATTTGCATTTAAACTCCAAAGTTCTTTCTTCTTTATGGATAGCATTTTCCATCACGAGGCCTTTGGAGATATCTTAGAGCCTTGTGTTGCTGAGAAGGGTTAAGTTTATCAGTATTAGTCATCATACAACATGTCTGTTATTATGTATAACCTTCTCCAGGTTCTGTTCACTTCACTCAGCATCAGACCACACAAGTCTTTCCAGGTTTTTCTTAAGTCTGTCTGCTCATCATTTCTTATAGTACATATTCCATTACATTCATATACCACAACTTCTTCAGCCATTCCCCAATTGATGGACATCCTCTCAATTTCCAATTCTTTGCCACCATGAAGTGATCTGCTATAAATATTTTTGTACATATGGGTCTTTCCCCCCATTTTTATGATCTCTTTGGGATACAGCCGTAGAAGTGCTATTGCTGGGTCAAAGTATAAGTACATTTTATAGCCCTTTGGGCATAGTTCCAAATTGCTCTCCAAAATGGTTGGATCATTTCACAACTCCACTAACAATGCATTAGTGTTCCAATTTTCCCACTTCTTCTCCAACATTTACCATTTTCATGTTTTGTCATTCTGATAGGTGTAATATAGTACCACCAATTTTTCCCAAGTGGTCTGATATTGGAAGCAAAGTCTGATTGCTATTCTCTTGGTCTGAGTTCTTCAATATTTTGTTTGGGGATTGAGTCTGAATATTACACCTTTGGTCTTGCTTTTGGTTGGTATACCAGTTGAAAATCTCTACTACTTCATAGTTATAATACTATAGACTGATCTTTGGTCTGGGTTTCATGTCCTTGATATCCTGCTGCAGGCTTCAGACTAGACTGGAGAGTGGGACAGAGAGTCCTACTCTATTCTAAAGTTCAAAGCCATCTGTTACTTGCTTCTGAACTTGTTTTTCAGTCAGTATAAAACCTAGGATTGTGACTATTCCCTAAAATGGAATGCCATTCCCAGATTCAGTTCCCCTCCTCAGTCATCTCCAGAGGACTAACTTCTTAGTTTCTTAATGTTTAGTGAGTAATGGAGCTGCTAATTGGCATTTGTGTTCTGCATGAATCAACCTCCTCTTTGTGGATATGAGACCTCTTCCTGTTTTGGTGCACAGCCTTGACTCTCTTTTAGGCCTTGTACTAGAATACTTTGAGTTCCTGGACAGATCAATGTGTCCATGTCCACAGGTCTCTTCTTTTGTCTCCCTATGACAATGTGGACTAGAAAAATGACTCATGGTGGCATCTTTTGGGGAAAGTATTCTCTATCAGGGCTCAGCCTATCTGTTTTCTAAAAGCATTGCAGAAGAGAGCTTGGATGTACATCTGTAATTTTGGATATGTTAATCAGCTTTGATGGATTTTTTTCTTTTTTCTTTTTTTTTTATTTTCAGTTCCAAATTCTTTCTCACAATTCAGCTTCTCCTCCCATCTACTGAGAAGGCAATAAACACACACATAATATCATGTATAAATATAGATATATATGTAAATACATACATATACATTTATATGTGAAGCCATGCAAAATGTATTTCCACATTAGCCATATTGTGAAAGAGAGGGAAAAAGCAACAAAAATAAAGAAAATAAAAGAGAATATGTTTTAACCTGCACTCAGAGCTCATTAGTTCTGGAGGTAAATAGCATTTTTCATGATTAGTCTTTTGGATTTGTCATTGATCATTGCATTGATCAGAGTAGCTCTGTCTTTCACAACTAATGGTCATTAAAATTTTGGTGTTACTGTGTACAATGTTCTCCTACTTCTGCTCACTTCCTCAGCTCATGTAACTTCCTAGATTTTCTGAAACCATAGCCTTCATTATTTCTTACAGCACAATAGTATTTTACACAAAACAGGATGTATAGGGTGCTCCAGGAGGACCAGCACCTCTTGAGTGAGGATTTTCTAAGACCTTTTCAGTGTTGCTCATCCACTTTTGACATCCACCTTTCATCTAACTCTCACCTGTAGTTCTAAGAAGCTGTAGCATGCACAGGAGTAACACCATGGTAAACTATCTCGGCAGATGGGCTAAACCAGGTTAAGCATAACCAACAGGCCCCCAATTCTGTTGTTGAGTTAGGAAGATGTTTGTTCCAAGCATGTGAAGTCTTCCCCTGGTGGAATGGGCAGACGAGAACAATTTGTTCCAATAGTCATGAAGACACCTGATGCAGGCATTGTAAAGCCCTTAGAGCTTCATCAGACATAGAAGATGCCAGGGTCATCTGCTACATCCCAAGCTATGGCCAGTCATTCTTACTTTTCTCTTACCATCAGATTTCCCTGACTCCAGAAGAGAGAATGAGGCTAATGATTTGTGCAACTCTGCTCACATAAATCCAATTCATGTGATATCATTGGTCATCTTCAAAAATGAAGGACAACAAACAATTTCATCGTAATTATATACCACAAATTATTCAATTAGTACTTAATTGATAAGCATCCCCTCAGTTTCCAATTCTTTGCTAGCACAAAAAGAGCTTTTTGTGTATATGTGTGTGTGTATGCGTATGTATGTATGTATGTATGTATGTATGTATGTATGTATGTGTCCTAATACTTTTTCTTTGATCTCTTTGGGAATTGTATTTTTTCTTGCTGTTCTGTCATTTTGGCTCCCTCTCTGGCAATATGTACTTTTAAATTACTTACATAATAATCATCCTTTTCAATATAAATCAATACGCTTAGAGAATTAATTTCAAATAGAAAAGCACATCACTTAATTTCTGATCTAATATAGATTAAATATTTCTTTAAAATATATGTGTATACATACATACATACATAAATGCACATACATATACATATACATATACATGCATATGCATATATATTAACAGACTAACAAGTGCCCAGAAGCATAGTCCCCAACTGATTTTAGAATTAGTGCAGGTATAAGTTTGTGTTAAATAAATTATACACGTATTTATTTTTGAATGTAAATGAAGATATTTGAATTCACAATTTTCCCCAAATGACTTTACCTACAGAGCTATTTTCACACACCCTGAAAATTGGATACAGATGGATAATGTTTGTCAACTCAATGACCCTTCAAATATGTACAGACCCTTTTCCCAAATTAAAAAAAAAAAAGGATGGAGAGATTGCTGTTGGTCAAATGTAGTGATTTAGAGGTACAGTCAATATACACGTCCAAATCCACCCCCCCCATAAAAAAGAGCTGCTAGGTACCATTTTATTTTCTTTCAGAATGAAAAAAAAAACCCTCTGTGAAATGAAAGTTGCTATTTTCAGACTTTTTTTTTAAAGCTCTTTACCTGAAATGGAAGTAGTAATTCTTTTACTAAGGCCTCAAAGGCATTAAGAACTCAGATTCTGCTGAGTGGAAAAGACTTTTAGGCTGCAATTGTATTGACTTCTGAATAGAACATACTAATTAATCCCAAGTGTCTCACTCTAGGACATCTTGTTGACTATGGTATAACAACTATAATTTTGGTCCACCAACCATGAATCAGTTTCTGCCAACCTTGAGATCACACTCCCAGGAACAACTTTATATAAATTTTATAGTAATGGAATAATACATATGTTCCTCTCATCTGGACTATTCTTATTGATCTTAGCAAGATTTTCTATTTTAGATATGCATTCATTTCTTCTTTCCTCATTGCATTGGATAGAGTGCTAAGTATAGAGTCAAGAAGAATGTGGTTTTAAATATATATAACACATTAATTAATTGTGTGATGCTGTGCAAGTCCTGTATCTTCACTGAGCCACAGTTTTATCAATTCTAAAATCAAGATACTAGTATCTGTCCCAAAGGAATAGATTGAATAGGGATCAAACAAGAAAATATATAAAAAGTGCATTGCAAACCTTAAATAACTAGATATCAGTTATTAATGTCATCTTTCCAAGTGATACCTTCCCCTCAAAATGTCTGCATCACTTTCCTGTGTCTTAATTGATATGAGGGTCATGTGCACTGGGATAAATAAGGATGTGGTGACCAAAGATTTCAAGAAACAAGATGATCATCAATAGTACCATCCTATACCTTCATATGAAGTCCAAAGAAAGTATTGCTTTCCTAATAAAGCACAATATAATTGCCTCTTAGTTTCCTGCATGTTAAACATTTGCATTCAGTATTTAAATTCTCTATAAACTCAAGTAATGGACAAACTTTTTGGCTTTCAACTCTCCTACTAAAATTTCTACCTATTCTCTTTTTTTTATTACTCCTTGCTGCCCATTACCACTGTCAGGTTCTCCCCTTACTACTTTCACTTATTTACCTATCCTTCTTATAGGTTCATGCAATCCATATCTGTCATATAATCAAAATTCTGGTAGCTATTGTCTATAGACTTCCAGGACATTCCCTGTTTCTTCCTTGATAATTTCAGTATCTTATTTACAATCATTATTCTTCCTCATAATAGTGGACCTCAATATGCATAGTGATACTCCCTCAAGCACCCTAACCTTACAGTTCCTCAAATTATTCATTTCCTATGACCTATGATTATCTACACCTCAGCTACTACCAAAAATCATCATAATGCTTTATCCTTCCATTGTCCACAAATTCACTACTTCTATGATTATAAACTTTAAAATTCTCTTATCTTTTCACAATCTATTGAAATTCAATCTTTAGCTCTGTCTCTCATTACCAAATCCTGTTCTTTGTCCACATATTACCTTCAATCCTTCAACCTCTCAGTTCTCTTCCTAACCATTATTCCTGCAATAGTTACACTCCTCACTGATTGTGCCCTGGTATGTGTCAGTCTTGGATCACTCCTATCATCTACTGCTGTTGTTCCTATGAACATACTGCTGAAAGATGGTAAATAAAATTATGCATCTCCTGACCGAGTCTGCCATATTTTTTTATATGTAACCTCAAGTTGTCCCTCACTGCTTTCAGGCAATCTTATTGTACCTCACTATTTAATTCATGTGGCAGCTAGAAAGCACAACAGATAGAACACTTGGATTAGAATCAGGGAGAGTCATCCTCATGAATTCAAATCTGGCCTCAGACATTTACTAGCTGGTGTGGCCCTGGACAAGTCCCTTAACCCTACTTGCCTCAGTTCCTCACCTGTAAAATGAGCTGGAAAAGAAAATGGAAGACTACTTCAATATCTTTGTCAAGAAAACCTGAAATGGGGCCGTGGAGAGTCAGACATAACTGAAATGATTGAAGAACAACAGATCACCCAGCTATTCCACTTATCACACCATTATTTCCAAATATTTTCATCTACCCTCAAACCTCTCATGGCATCCTTATCCCACACTCACAAATGAGAACCTTGCCTCTATTTTAATGAAAAAAACAATATTGAAGCCATTGACCTAGGACTTCTTTTTCTCTACACCTTCTTATCTCACATGACTCAGACACTTTCTGTCACTATTTCCTCCTTTACTCCTATTTCACATGGTGTGGTAGCCCTTATCCTTCAGAAAAACCTTACTAATTTCTAATTCTTCCTACCTTTCCAGTTTTGTTTACACATCACACCTCACCACACACTCTTTAATCTAGTGACATTGGCTTCCTTGTTCCTAGAGCAAGACACTCCATCTCTTCATTCTGGGCATATCCACTAGCTGTCTCCCATGCATGAAATGATTTATCTCTTCATCTATGCCTCCAGGAAGCCCTGATTTTCATCAAGTCCTATCTAAAATCCCACTTTCTACAGGAAACCTATCTCAATCCCTTTTAATTTTAATGTCTTCCCCTCTGTTGATCTGCTGATTATTTTCATACACAGATATACAAATATATGCAAATATATGTACATTTATATACAGAAACACACATGTACACATACATACATGCACATATAAATATTAACATACATATATGCATGCATACAGAGAGAGATAGCAATTTTACATAATTGTTTGCATGTTGTCTGTCACGTTTGATTTTGAGCTTTTCGAGGGCTGAGACTCTCTTTGGTCTATCTTTGTAATGTTATAACTTAGTAAAGTGCCTGGCAAATAATAGGTGTTTTATATTGTTAATTACTGATTGGTTGACATTGCAACAAAACAAGAGTGACAAAGGAAGGTTATCTTCACACTTACAGTCAACTAATTCAAAAAGTGCTTTTTAAAAAAATGTTTATCAAATAAGAAACACCATCAAATATAAAATCTAATCATTTTGAAAGTTCAAAGGCAAGTCACACCTAGACTACTTCTTTTGCATCTCTCTACTCCAATGACATATTCAGAGTATAAAAAGGAAGCAAGGAAGAGGTGACTTGGGGTGAGATGATAAAATTGATAAACTGTTCAACTTCCCTTGAATCATATATTCACAAAATTTCTGCTTGATTTGGCTTGAAATGTAGGAAATTCCCAGAGCATCAAACAATCATATATTTAAATATATTCACAAAATAATATCATTAGATCATATTTTCTGAATCATTTGCCCCACTGTTGCTCATCATCAGTATGGTTCAAGCTTAATTAGGTACCATAACTGACAGCAGAAAAAAAAATTCCTAGATCAGGGAATGATAGTTTTCATTTAATGAAGCAATTAGTTGCTGGAGTTGACCTTTATGTTATTTCAGTACATTGAAGATCTATGAATTGATCTGTGTGAGTATATCTTCCATCAATGGAGATTACAACCCCTCGTCCCCTTTATACATGAGTTAATGAGTTGCTGTGACTGATATTCATATTTAACAAGGACCAAATGAAAAAATTCATTTTTCAATTCATATATTACATAACCTTTCCCCCACTATATTCTGGGACAATGCTGTTTGACCTTGACTCTTTCGATGTGGTAATTCTTTAAGTGTTATCAATTTGGGGGCAACATAAAGACCTGATATGCAATTGGGAACTTTAGTGCTTTTAATACGCATTGCACCAGTATTTTTTTAAACTATCTGTGAGTAATATATTGTTTTTACATTTGGATTGGATTATGATGAACCCAGTTCAGTAATTTTTCTAGTAGATACTCTCATTAACTATTTATTCTATCTCTTAGTATTACAGATTGGGAGACAACCTTTGAGGTCATCTAATGAAACCTCCACACTTTGAAGGTGATGAAACTGGGACCCAAAAGATTGTATGACTTTACCAAAGGTCACATGTGTGGTAAGTAATAAAACTTTCATTTGTACTCCAATTCTCTGGATCCAATGCTATTTCCATTATTCCGTGTAACTTCCTGAATATTGCCTTGGATCAAGTTGAGTCTTTCTGTGAGTCCTGTGAGTATTATTTATTTTTTTCTCTCAAAATTAATTTTTATAAGATTTTGAGTTCCAAATTTTTCTCCCTCTGTTCCTTCCCTCCCCTTCCCCATGATCCCAAGCAATCTTATATATGTTATATATGAGCAATCACGTTAAACATATTTCCATATTAGAGACATTCTTTTAAGAAAAGGAGGTTTGCTTAGGTTTAATATAGAAACAATATTCAACAAAGATAGAATAGGGTCTAGCTTTTGTAAATGCACCTCCCTTCCACCCTGCCCCAAACACAGACCTCCATATGCAAATATATCTAGTCAGCAGGGCAAGGTGTGTGACTATTGTGATAACTCATATGGTCTCAGAATATCCACCAAGTCTGAAAGATATAAATTCCATATGATTAGGCCTTTCCAGGCCCTCAAGTGATAATGGAGCCATCAGTACAAGCAGAGGCTACCAAGAACCTTACATCAAGGAATGCACACCTTGAGCCTTGCCATTTAGGGAAAATCTGGCTTAGCACATGTTGGGGCCTGGGTTGTGGGGGAGGGGAAGAGAAGAGATTGGGGGAAGTCTGGTAGATATTTGTCCTATGACAGTGAAGTAATCTGATGTAGTGGAAAGAATTTTGGGATGAAAGTCAAGAGACCTAGGTTCACTAATTAGTCATATGAACTAGATTAAGTCACTTAATCAGAAATCTTTTCACCCACCTATAAAATGAGGGGTAGGGGTCCCATGAGCATTTTAAGAAATAAAATCATTACATGATTTTGGGACTCAGCAAGGAAGAATAAACTTCCAGGTCTAAGAAATCTGAAATGTACAGCTTTCTCTATTCCTGATCCGATGTGCCTTTCCAGATTTATCTGACAGTACTGTAAGTGTTCTATATTTCAACAGAACTGGGCTATTTGCTGTCTTCTGAATATGTCCTGACTTTTCCCATTTCTGTGCAATTAATTTTGATGTCTCAATTATCTGTAAATCTTTTCATTTATTTCTAGTATGATATTATATAAAGAACACTTGAAGTGAAATCAGAAGATCTGGGTTCAAATATTAGTTCCACCAATCAGTATCTGTTTGATATAGGACAATTTCCATAACATCTCTGGATCTACATTTTAAAAGTAGGAAATTTGATGAGATATTTTGTAAGTTCCCTTGCAAATCTAAAACCTGGGATCCTATATATTATTTTGCCTGTCTTCGTACTACCCATTCTTCATCACCTAGCTTTGGTGTTACTTCCCCTGGTACTGCCAGACATAAATGTCACCACCTTCACCTAATATCCTTTTTGTGTACCTATATTTTGTACTTTTTGTGTGCCTATATTATTATATGTTGTATAAGCTCATGTAGATACCTAATCACATCTATATTGTAAGCTTCATAAACTGAGACATCTCATGTCTTTCATACTGTCTACTTTGATGCATTGCATCTTTTTTTGGCAAAGCATGGTATTTCATCATGTGGGGTTACTGACAATATAGAAATGCCTATTCAATAAGTAATCCTATAATTTACAGTCTTAGAGATTTTCTTATGATAACAAGAAATTGAGTGATTTTCTATGCACACATGGCTATAATATGTCAGAAATCAGACTTAAACCCATGGTTTCTGGTTTCAAAGCTGTCCTATCTATTATGTTAAATTGCCATATACCTAATATGTTTGTATGCATAGATACATACATTTATATTATGCATTCATGAATGTATGTATGTATGTATATAGTATGCATGTGTGTATTTATGTCATATATAAGTAGCTAGGTAGTACAATGGATAGAAAGCTGGATCTGATATTAGGAAGTTGATTTCAAATTTAGCCCCAGACACTTATATGACAATGGACAAGTCACTTAACCTCTATATGACTCAGTTCCTCATCTGTAAAATAGAGATAACAAAAGAACCTACCTCACAGAGTTGTTTTGAGAATCAAATTCGTAAAATGCTTGGAACAATCCCCGGCACATACTAGGCATTTAACAAATACTTATTCCATATATGTGTGTGTATATATATATATATATATATATATATATATATATATATATATATATATATATATATATATACATACATATATATTAATGCATATGTAAATTTATGTATGATATATGGTAGATACTTAATAAATGCCATGTGGATAATGAATAGAATGAAACAGACAACACAGCAGATTCTTTTCAATTTAATTAAAATGCACTAATATTTGTAATTTAAAATAGCCTTTGATATGTGTGAACATATTAGATTATAACATATAATAAAAAAAATCAATTGAGCTCATACATTCCTCTCAAAATATCAAGCAACAGGATAAGTCTGAATATGAAACACATTAAAGAACAATTTCATCCTCTTCTGAAATAACTTTCAATATTTTGAATGTTTATTGAACTGTATCACAAAAAGAAAAAAAAAAGAAACCTTTGTGTTTTCAAATGGACCTTTAGTCACAAATTGAATATTGAATTTTCTGTGTCGGTCACTGGAAATCCAAATCAAAATGTCAAAGTTCAAGTGCTCAATAGAAAGCACAATAAAAGCTTGAATATACTGAATTTATTTTGCTTGGCGTTATGATTTCATTTGCAAGTCATATCCCATTCCTTCCTCCTCAGTGCAGCAGAATAGAATAAGAAGGAAATTGAATCAGACAGTCCATCACAAAATACTCAAATGGACATTCTGGTGACAGCTGGGTTTGTACAATATATCAAGTCATTTTCCAATGTTTGGCATTCAGCCAGTCACAAAATACAGTTTCTCTGAAATTTTGCTTGATTTTAATATGCAAATGATTTCATGCAAATTGAACAATTTGAGATTTCATAAAATCGTTACTCATCACAACTTATGATGTGACAATAATTGTATCAATTTTTTTTCAGAGTGATGTTGCATGAATTATTTCTCAGACATTTTAATCAGTTTGATTTGGTCATTATTGTGATCAGAAAAACAAATAAAGGACTCTGTGAGATCTGGGATTAATTATTTCACTACTCCATCCTTGGGTCCCTTAGGCATAAAATGAACAGTTTTGAATAGTTAATCTCAATGGTCCTTTCTAGATTTAAAGTTTTATGATTTTCTCTATCATTCCTTATTTTAAAAATCTGATGCTGTTTATGTTTTGAGTGAAACCAAAACTAATACAAACAGCTCCCTCAGAAGTGAGACTTAATATAGGTAAAGATTTTCCTTATAATGTATATTTTGCTAAAGTTTTAGTAGAAATATAGAATACTATATCTGGAAGAGTATTTAGAGATAATATAATCTGATGGTATTATTCAGGAAATTTAAATCTTTGGAAGTAAATGACTTATGCAGAACCAAACAGGTAGTCTTAGAACTAGGTCTTTTGACTTCAAGGCCAGTAGTGTTCTTTTCTCACTGTTGTTTTATTAAAACATAAAATAATTACAAGTTTAAACTCCATATAAATAAATAGATGAATCATGAAAAACATATTTAAGTGCTTAATATGTTCCAAAAAAAGTTATAAACAGTGACTATACAAATACAAAAAACAACAAAGATAATTTGTGTCCTCAAAATGCTTACATTCTAATGAAGGAAAGAACAGAATTGTCAGAAAGGAACACTCTGATCCAGAAATTTACAATGATGATGAATAGGTCCACAAGGGGGAAAAATGTACAGTGACAGAGCTGACTTGATCACGATTCACCATTCTGGAAATAATACCTCTCCAATCCCCCCCCCCTTTTTTTAAAGCCTTTGACTAGCAAATGAACTGAAAGTAAATGGGGAGTAAAATTTAGCATGGCAAAGCTTTCCTGACATAGAGCTCTAGTAAGGGATGTCACCATTCAGGATAGTGGAGGTTGAGGGTAGGTATCTCTTCACATTAAGAAGGTCATTATCAAAGACATGGCTAAAGAATAAATAGGGAGTAATCATTAAACTGAACACTTAAAATGAATATCAATCAAATTCTATGACCAATTTTCATCTAGTAAGGGAATTTAAGCTTGTAATAGTTTTGATATTCTTTAACTGTGAGAGAAAAAAGACATAATATATTTGTTAAAACACATATATTGCACAATTAGAACCACTTTTAATGTTTTAGCAATTCTTTTTTAATCTATTTTGCCTTTCTCAATAATTTATTTTTAATTTTCCAGATCTTCCAGGTCTAGTATTATATATATGATTCTACTTAATTTTTGGTAAAATATATGTTATTAATAAAATTGTTAACCATAATACTGCTTTTGATGGAGCTGGTTTGATTGGGTTTGATTTCAATGTATGACATAAACAGCAACAATTTTTTTTAAATTGGGAATGATAAAGCCAATTGAAAAATTTTAGACTGACAAAGGGCCTTAGATATGAACTCTTCCAAATTGTTCATTTTATACATGAAGGAACAAAAGATGGAGTAGTGGAATAATTTGTCATAGACCACAGAGTCCCTTATTTGTTTTAATGACCATAATAATGATGAAATCAAACTGATTAAAGTTCTAAATAAAAAAATTCTTTGGGAATAATTGAGCTACATTTTTTCTGCATACCAAGATTATCAAAACCCTACAATTAATGTTCTTCAATATTTAGTTCCTCATATTGATCTACCTTGTGTAAGCAGAAAGCTATTGAGCTCATTTTGCAGGCCAAACATAATATATTTCTTTACTTTCTAGTCTGTAGTCCAGATATGGGGTCAGGAAATCACCTGGGTTCAAGTACTGCCTCTGGTACTTGTAAGCTATGTACCCTGGAGCAAGTCAGTAAACTTCTCAGTAGCCTAGGTAATCTTTCCCTGCATTGCTAGGAATTCACTATTCTGATAAAATAATAGGTCAGAAAAACAACAACAATAAAAATAAAAAACTATGAATGTGTCTTCACACATCAAAAATGAAAGCAATTATCTTGTTGAAAGTGGACAAATTCAGATGAATTCCTGATGGACAGAGGAAATAGTTTGAATGCTAAGTATTCTGGTAAATATAGGTCAAGGTCTAAGTGCAACTAGCATTAGATTTGGGAAGTGGGTCACATGAGATCTAGAAATCCCAGGAAATGGTTACATACAAAAAGCAAAAATAGTTTGAGTCCTAAAGATGCTGATTAACACACAAGGAGACTGTGAGATTGGATTTGAATTCAGGTTTTCCTGACTCTGGGCCCTTTTATCCTAGCCACCATACCACTTAGAGGCCTAGAAAAGTATGAGAAAATTCTACAAAGGCCTATTTTTCTAATCCCTACACTCCTTCCATTTACTTACTACCTATTAAATTTTCTTTTACAACATCCTGTTTGCATTACTTTACTCATCCTTTTCTTCCACTTCACAATTTTCACAAAGGAATACAGGCTTTCCAGCAAAGACAGTGATCTTTGTAAATCAAGGGGAATGGAGACACATTACTAATAAGTGTCAGAGGTCAGATTTGAGCCCATAGGTTCTGGCTCCAAAGATATCCTATCTATTAATGTCAAATGGCCATTCTCTCTCTCTCTCTCTCTCTCTCTCTCTCTCTCTCTCTCTCTCTCTCTCTCTCTCTCTCTCAAAAAGATATAGATAGCTATGTATCTATCTATGTAGATATAGATAGATAGATCTATAGATCTATCTATGAAGCAAGATCGTGACTGAATAAAGTACTGGGTGTGGAGTCAGGAACAGGTAAGTTAGAATCCAGGCTCAGATACTTAATCCCTGTGTGACCTTAGGGGCACATTACTTTACCTCTGCCTTAGTTTCCTCATCTGTAATATAAGGATAATAAGACTCATGTCTCAGGGAAGTTGTGAAGATCAAATGAGATAATATTTGTAAAGTACTTAATGCAGTGCCTGTCACATAATAGGCCCTTAAAATGTTAATTATTATTGTTACCATTATAAAACATCTGTAGCTGGACTATACATGTTTATTTCCCTGTGTTTATTTTGGTCACATTTAGAGAGTGCACTAAGGGAAAATCTCTGGTAATTTTTTTAATTAATTTATTTTAATTTATCAACAATCACTTTTGAGTTTTAAATTTTTCTCCCTCTCTTTCCCCACCTTCCTCTCCAGGATGGCATGCAATCTGATATAGGTTATACATTTATATTCCTATTAAACATTATTTTCAGATTAGTGATGTTGTGAGGAAGAATTAGAACCAATAGGAGGAACCACCAGAAAGAGGAAACAAAACAAAACAGAAGAAAAAAAGAGCAAATAGTATGCTTCGATCTGCATTCAAACTCCAAAGTTCTTTCTCTGGATATGGATAGCGTTTTCCAACTTGAGGCCTTTGGAGATGTCTTAGATCATTGTATTGCTGAGAAGGGTAAAGTCTATCAATATTAGTCATCGAACAATGTGGCTGTTACTGTGTCCAACATTCTCCTGGTTCTGCTCACTTCACTCAGCATCAGACCATACAAGTCTTTCCAGGTTTTTCTAAAGTCTGCCTGTTCATCATTTCTTATAGCATAATAGTATTCTACTATATTCATTTACCTCAACTTGTTCAGCCATTCCCCAAGTGATGGGCATCCTCTCAATTTCCAATTCTTTGCCACCACAAAAAAGAAGCTCTTGTTATTCTACCAACAGAGCAGGGAATTAACTAGAAAATTCCCTTTCTCATTTTGGGCAGCAATTACAGTCTCTGACTTATACATAGAGAATAAAGTTTCCTCTGTAACCTGGGAGTGAATGAGCTTTTTTAATTTTTCTACTTTGTGAATAATTCCATAACTAACCCTTCCCGATGTCTTCAAAGAACAGAAATAAAATTCCATGTGGATCTGTGGTCATTCCCTTCTGGCATAATTGAGCCTATTGATTATTGTGATTGAGCTTTGCTGATAATGTTTCCAAGGCTGCCTAGCCAGAGCCAGAAAGAAAGATGGGTGAGGGTGAAATGTTCATCTCCAAAAGAAAGAAGTCTCCAAAATGTGAGGGTAGGGAAAATTGGATTAGAGGGAAAAGGACAAAAAGGAAAGTTCCATGCTGAGACTTCTTCTAGAGGACAGATATGGGCATGGTCTAAGTAGATCCTTTTCTTATCCATTTCTGAGTCTATCATTGCTCTCTATATTCCCACTTAGAATTACAACATTATTTATAAACTAAAAACATTTTATCTCTGAAACTTCTAGATGATTAATATTAAAGGATTTGAAGAGATAAGATTTTTTAGATAATTGTTTCCAGTGTCCACTTCATTTATTCCATATATATGCAGCCTGAATGCAAATAAAGTTTATATGCTTTTAACCAGACAATATTCCCCAAGTATTTGATTTTCATTAGAATTTTCTTAAGAGTCACTAGGCATGATGATGTATGATTAACATTCCTGCTACTGTGGAAGCACAGGCTAGTACATTATTTGAAATCAGAAGTTCTGAGCTACAATAAGTATAAAGCTGGTAGGATGTCTGTACTAAATTAAGCACCGCTGCGGTCAGTCATTTGGAGTGGAGGACCACCACACAGCTTAAGGAGGGGCAAACTGTTCCAGGTCAAGAAATGAATCTAGTCTGGAGGCAAGATGGTGGAGTAACATGAACTCACTTGACCTCTCCCAAATTCCTCTCTGAACAACTTTAAAATAATGCCTTAAATTGAATTCTGGAGCAGCAGAATTAACAAAAGGTCAAGATAAAAAAAAAATTTCTAACCCAAGACAATTCAGAAGGTAATCAGGAAAGTTTTGTCTCACTAGTGCAATCCAGGATCACTGGGTAAACAACACAAACTGCACCTTGGGAACCACTGCATCAGCAGAGCAGCAGCTTCCAGAGCTCTCAGACCACAAACCGTAAGGAGGTCAAACAATGGTTTCAGAAGGAAAATACCAGGGACACTTTGCTGGAACTAGTCATAAGACCCTGTTGAATTGCCGATACACAATTCCAGTATGCAGTCCCAGGACAAAAAGGAATATTAGCACACTGCACCCAGCAGGTTCAGGGGGCAGGAGTGTTCTAGGGGGAGGGAGGTAGAGGAGTGTTTATGGAGACTAAAGTGTCAGAACACAGGACAGGAGAGCAATGAACAAAACTCTCCTTGGAAAACTGAAAACTTTCAAATTCCCAGAATTAGCTCTGAAAACAGCAACACAAAACACCTGAACTTTGGAACAGTAACCCCTCCACTTTAGGTTCACAGACCAACTTTAACATAGAGTTAAAATTCAAGAAATAGCCTGGAAAGTAAGCAAACAACAACAAAGAAACTAATCATAGAAAGTTATTGTAGAAACAGGGTAAAACAAGAAAGACACCCACACAGAAGAAAAAAAAAATCAAAGTAGATAAATGCAAATCCTCACCAAAAAAAATGTAAATTGGAGACAATCCTCCAAAAAAATTCCTGGAAGAGCTCAAAAAGGATTTAAAAATCAAATAAGAAAAGTAGAGGGAAAATCAGTAAAATAAACGAAAATGATGCAATAAAATTATAAAAAAAGAGTCAACAGCTTTGTTAAAGAGGCATAAAATATAATGAAGAAGAGTTTACCTTATATGGAAATAGGAGGGAAAAGGGGAAGAAAAGGGAGGAAAGATTGAGGGAAGTGGTAGTGAGAAGCAAAACACTAGTGAGGACAGACAGGGTTAAAGGAGAGAGAAAAGTGTGAACAGGGGAGAAAAATAGAATGGAAGAAAATACACAGTAACCATAACTGTTTATGTGAATGGGATAGCAGAATGAATTAAAACCATAATCCTACATTATGTTGTTTACAGGAAACACATTCAAAAAAGAGTGACACACACAGGGTAAAGGCAAAAGGCTGAATCATGCTTCAGCTGAAGTAAAACAAGAAGAGTAGTAATCCTGATCTCAGATAAAGCAAAAGCAAAAATAGATCTTATCAAAAGAAATAAGGAACGAAACTACACGCTGCTAAAAGGCACAATAGACAATGAAGAAAATAACACTTTAAAAAACATATTTGGCCATATGGTAAGAGACACAAGGCTCTTTATGTTACTGTTCCAAAGTTCAGGCATTTTGTGTTGCTGTTTTCAGAGCTAATTCTGGGGATTTGAAGGAGTCTTACCAAATTATTTTTATGATACAAATATGGTGCTGATATCTAAACCAGGATAAGTCAAAACAGAGAAAGAAAATTATAGACCGATTCCTCTAATAAATATAGATGCAAAAATTTTAAATAAAATATTAGCAAATAGATTACAGCTAAATATCACAAGAATAATACACTATGACTAGGTAGGATGTATACCAGGAATGCAGGGCTGGTTCAGTATTAGGAAAACTATCAGCATAATTGATCATATCAACACCAAAACTAACAGAAACCACATGATCATCTGAATAGATGCAGAAAAAGCTTTTGACAAAATACAACATCTGTTCCTATTACAAACACCAGATAGCACAGGAATAAATGGAGTCTTCTTAAAATAGTGAAAGCATCTACCTAAAGCCTTCAGCAAGCACCATATGTAATGAGGACAAGCCAGAAATATTTCCAGTGAGATTGGGGATGATGCAAGGATGTCCGTTATAACCACTGTTGTTCAATATCATACTGGAAAAGTAATCTTTAGCAATAAGAGAAGAAAAAGAAATTGAAGGTATTAGAATAGGCAAAGAAAAAACAAAGCTATCACTCTTTGCAGATGCTATGATGATATACTTAGAGAATCAAGTGAAAAACTACTTGAAATAATAAAAACAACTTTAGCAAAGTTGCAGGCTATAAAATAAACCCACATAAATCATTGGCATTTCTATATATTACCAACAAGGCCCAACAGCAAGAGATAGAAAGAGAATTTCCATTTAAAGTTACTATAGACATTATAAAATATTTAGAGGTCTACCTACTGAAACAAACCCAGGAACTATATGAACACAATTATAAAACATTTTTCACACAGATGAAGTAAGATCTAAATAAGTGGAAAAACATCAGTTGCTCATGGGTAGGCTGAGCTAATGCAATAAAAATGACAATTCTACCCAAGCTAATTTACTTATTAAGTGTCATACCAATCACATTACCAAAAAAATACTTTATAGAGTTAAAAAAAAATAATAACAAGATTCATTTGGAAGAAAAAAAGGCCCAGAATATCAAGGGAACTATTGAAAAGAAATGCAGTGATGGTGGCCTAGCCATTCCAGATCTTAAATTGTATTATGACTAATATTGATAGACTTAACCCTTCTCAGTAATACAGGATCTAAGACATCTCCAACAGCCTCATTATGGAAAATGCTATCCACATACAAAGAAAGAACTATGGAGTTTGAATGCAGATTGAAACATACTATTGCTGTTTTTGTTCTTTTGTGTTTTGTTTCCCGTTTCTGGTGGTTCCTCCTATTGATTCAAATTCTTACTTGCAACATCACTAAAGTGAAAATATGTTTAATAGGAATGTATGTATTTATAGCCTATATCAGATTGTGCTCCATCTTGGGGAGGAAGGTGGGAACAGAGAGGGAGAAAAATTTAAAACTCAAAGCTTGTGGAAGTGATGGCTGATAATTCAAAATATATGAATTAATAAAAAAAGTAGAAGTGAGCAGAACCAGGAGAGCATTGTACACAGTAACAGCTATGTTGTACAATGACTAACATTGATAGACTTAACCCTTCTCAGTGATGCAAGGATCTAAGACACCTCCAAAAGTCTCATGATGGAAAATGCTATCCACATACAAAGAAAGAACTATGGAATTTGAATGCAGATCAAAACATACTATTTGCTATTTTTTTTCTTCTCTTTTATTTTGTTTCCTCTTTCTGGTGGTTCCTCCTATTGGTTCTTATTCTTACTTACAACATCACTAATGTGCAAATATGTTTAGTAGGAGTGTATATGTATAGGCTGTATCAGATTGAGTGCCATCTTGGGGAGGGAGGTGAGGAGGGAGAGGGAGAAAAATTTAAAACTCAAAAGCTTTTTGGAAATGATTGTTGATAAATCAAAGTAAATTAATAAAAAATTAAATTGGGCAAATGGAAGTTAATGACTCCATGAGACATCAAGAAAAAATAAAACAAAATCAAAGAATGAAAAAAACTAAAAGAAAATGTGAAATAACTCATTGAAAATTCAACTGCCCTGAAAATAGATTGAAGAGAAATAATTTAAGAATTAATGGACTAACTGAAAGCAATGATCAAATAAGAGCCTGGAAATTATATTTCGAGAAACTACTCATGAAAACCACCATGCTGTCTTAGAATCAGATTAAAATCGAAATTCAAAGAATACATTGATCACCACACTATATGTCAATCATATTAACCAAAATTGTTTTACATATTTAAAATAACTAGACAGCATAAGGTTGGAATATTGCTGTGGTGGTGTAAGAAATGATGAATTGGTAGATTTAGAAAAATATGGAAAGACTTGGACTTATGAAGATGTTATCCACCCTCAGAGAAGCAGGGTAAATGTGAACAGCATGGTCTTCCATAGACACATATGAATCTACATTTCTGTATATGAGAATGATTATAGCTATCTAAGAATATGTATATGTATGGGCATGTATATGTGTGTGTGTGTGTTTGCATGTATATGTGTGTATATGTATATGTGTTTGTATCCACCCTTAATTGTAGCCTCCTTGGGAGGAGGGGGCAGGGAAGCTGAGGGGGAAAAAAGAACAAAGTAAAAAGTGCACAGGAGCAGCTCATTGCATAGCACACTTGCCCCGAAGTCATGAGGACTTGAGTTCAAATCCGACCTCAGACCAAACACTTGACACTTACTAGCTGTGTGACCCTGGGCATGTCACTTAAACCCAATTGCCTAAAAAGAAAAAAAGAACTGCACAGTAGAGTACAAAAGAAAAGTTACAAGAAAGCAAAGATTGACAGCTCTGAACACAATGTTAGGTATTTATCATATAAACTTTCTTGAAATGGAAATTTATTGCTATATATTTTGAATCTCCTCTTAGGTTTCTTTTTTTTATGTATTTGTTTTAGCATTTAAGTTTACAATAAAATAATTTTTAAAAAAGAATAACACAAAATCTAGTACCTTCTACACTAAAGGATAGAACTGCTTGGAATATGATATTCTGTAAGTCAAAGCAACTAGCATTACAGATAAGAATAGCCTATCCAGAAAAACTAGATATAATCCTTCTGGACAGGGGCCTAGGGGGTGAGGATAGTTAATGAAAAAGAGGACTTTCAAGCATTCCTGATGAAAAGACCAGACTTGATTAGAAAACTTGACTTTCAAATACAACACCCAACTGAAGAATAAAAAGGTAAAGAAGAGAAAGAAATCATAAGGAATTCAGTAGGTGAAATTGTTTATATTCTTACATGGGAAGATGATGCTTGTAACTCCTAAAAACCTTATTGTTATTATGGAAGTTATAAAATTTATACATAGACAGAGGACACAAGTGTTACTTGACTATGATGGAATTATTTTTTTAATATAAAATTAAGGGTTGAGAAAGAGAGATGCACCAGGAGAAGGGTGAAGGGAGTGGATGAAAGAGGAAAATTATCCCAGCTAATACAGGCACAAAAGGAAGAGCCTTTACAGTAAAAAGGAAGATGGAGAATGGTGAGCAACACTTGAATCTTACTCTTGTCAGAACTGGGTCAAAGATGGAATAACATCCACACTCAGGTAAAGAAATCTGTTTTACCCAGCAGCAAGGTGGGAAGGGGAGTGAATAAAAAAAGGAGGCTAATAGAAGGGAGGGCAAATTAAAGGAGTCAGTGGTCAGAAGCAAAACATACTAAAAGACAGAGAGAAGAAGAAATGTGGGAAAATACGTTAGAACAAAATATAGAGTTCATAATTATAACTGTGGATATAAATGGGAAGAACTCACCCATAAAAGCAGATAGAATAGATTAAAAACTAGAATTCAACAATACATGGTTTTTAAGAAACATACTTTACACAGAGAGACACACACAGAGTAAAAATAAGAGGCTGGAGCAGAATCTACTAGACTTTAGCTGAAATAAAGAAAATTGGTGTAATAAAAGTTTCTATGTCAATCAACAGTGAGATTGAACCTATGATTGGTGGCTGCACTTCCAGCCTGAGCAAAGTAAGAAGACCCAGACTCATTCTTTTTAAAGCATAATGACCTTGAGCAAAGCTGAACAGGTGTATATCTGGATCAGTATATCATTTCCTAGAAGTATTTTAAATAGTTTTTCAAAAGAAATTGGATACATGAATTATTCTCAGAACAGATGAAAATCTCTATTTTGGGAGTGGGAAGACCTACATTTGAATATTAGCCCAAATTTGAATCTCCATCCTATCACACAGAGCTTTGTCAATTTGAGCAAGACATTTCATCCCTAAGGACTAGGTGATTTCTAAAGCCCATTTTGACTCTAAATCCTTCGTTGTATTTGAGCTTTAATGGTCTAACATTCTTCACAAACTCACATGGAAAGAGGAAAACAATAGATTAAATAGAATTATGCATATTTAGTTTTACGATATATATGTATATGTATATATAGTGTGTGTATAATATGTATATATATAAATACATTATATATGTATATATGTATATATATAATGTATATATATGTGTGTGTGTGTGTATATATGTGGGTATGTGTGTATAATTTGTAAAATTTAGAGACTTCCAGTGCCAAGATGCTGTTATGCAGTTTCATTGTGTGTTGTGGGGTCATCTTGAAAGAATTCACAGACTCAGACCATCTCCAATCCAAGCAAAGGCATTTATTGAGAGTAACTTCTTTCAGGAAGAAGAACGAGGTCTAAGAAGGAACTAGCAGCTTAGTGAAAAGAAAACAGATTTTTATAGGGAAAAAGATGCAATTACATCATTACAGAATATATGAATATTAAAATATAGGAGGGGGTTGTTAAGGGATTAGGCAATAGAGGAGGGATCAATAACTTTGATGTAACTGTGCATGCATTTACTCACAGTGCATACCGAAAAACCCAATTTGGGGAGCATATTTGTGTGACAATGATATTATAATAAGCCACTCTACCTCATAAGTTCACATAAAGGACAGCTTTTGTTATTACTGCTCAGATGACTACTTAAGGCAAGTCCATTCTATTGTTTTGGGGTCCACATCCTGCTTAGACGTCCTGGTGGTGCTGCCTTCTGATTGGATGGATACTGTGATTTTACCTGAGACTAGCTGAATGTGGTTGTGGTTGAGTGCAGGGACACACCTGCTGTTTCTGTGGGATATATGAGAATTGGTCTGGAGGCAGTAGCTAGCTAGAGGCAGTAGCTAGGATTCCATCACATGGATATGCCTGCTGTTCAGTGAGGCCCATAAGGAAGTTAGAATATTGGGACTGGGAACAACTTTACTAAGATTATGCCAGTGTAAGGAGGAAGGAACCATCTGAAGCCCTCATAAATTCCCCTTCAAATAACTAGAAAACTGCCTGAGAATTGATTGAGGAGTAGGGATACAGCTTATCAGGAGGGTAGGGAAGGTATGTCTCACTGGGGAGGAAAAGGAATAAGGTCCAAGAGCAGTGGTGGCAGCAGCCAGCCTCACAGCAGAGGACCTTCACCAAGGTTCCAAGGCTAGGGTAATCTACCAGGAAGACCCTGCCATCCTGTAAACTAGCAGCTTCCTAGGCAAATGAGCAGTCTGCCACCCCAGCAACCCCACTCCCAACACAAGCCACAGAGAGGCCTTGACCCCATTGCTGAACAGTAGTAAAGCCCTACCCCAGGGCTGGCTAACAGTGAAACCTTTCCCTCGGGTCCTGTTAGCAGGGAGGCCCTGTTTCCATAGCAAGCCAGCAGCAGGACCCCACTCCTGGGGCAGACCAGCAGCTAAGCACCACACGCAGGAGAGGCCCCACCACACCAAGACATGTAAGTATAAGCCAAAAGAGAAGCCTACCCTCCAGAGAAAGCAAGCAGCTAAGCCCTGCAGTCCAGTGAAAGCCAGAAGTAAGAGCCAAAGCCCCAAAACAAAAAGCTTGGGACAGTGCAGAAGCAGAGCCCAACTTTCACATAAAACCACCAAGTCATATAAAAGGCCAAAATACAGGTAAAAAAAAAAAGAGCTTGAATATAGAAATTCACTACAGAAAGTTATAGAAAGTGATAGGGAGGATTAAGGCATAAACTTAGAAGAGAATAGTATCAAAATGGCAACATGTGAAGCCTGAAAGAAAAAAATAATAATAATTTGGTCTCAGGCTCAAAAGGAATTCCTGGAAGAGCTTTAAAAGGATTTTATAAAGCAAATTAGAGAAGAAGAAGAAAAACTTTGTAAAGAAATGAGAGTAATACAAGAGAATCATGAAAAAAAAGTCAATAGCAAGGCAAAAGATATACAAAAATTTTCTGAGGAAAATCCCTACAAACAGATTTGGCTAAATGAAAAATGAAGTACACAAGCTCACTGAAGAAAATAATACCTTAAAAATTAGAGTTGAATTCGTGGAAACTAATGACTCAATGAAAAGTCAAGATATGATAAAACAAATTGAAAAAAGTAAAAACAAAATAGAAGAAAATGTGAAATTTCTCAGTGAAAAAACAACTGACTTCAAAAATAGATCCAGGAGAGATAATATAAGAATTACTGGACTACTTAAAATTCATAATAAAAAAAAGCCTGGATGACATCTTTCAGGAAATTATTGAAGAAAACTGCCCTGATATATTAGAAGCAGAGGGCAAAATAGAAATTTTAAAAATTCATTGATCACTGCCTGAAAAAGATCCAAAATTGAAAACTCCCAGGAACTTCATATTCAAATTCCACAGCTCACAGATCAAGGAGAAAGTAATGCAAGAAGGCAAAAAGAAGCAATTCAAATACCATGGAGCTACAGACTTACACAGGATTGCACAGCTTCCACATTAAAGAACCAGAGGGCTTGGAATATGATACACCAGAAGGCAAAGGGGTTAGGATTACAATCAAGAATCACCTAGTCATCTAAACTGAATACAATCTTTCAGGAGGAAAAAATGTATATTTAACAAAATAGAAGACTTTCAAGTATTTCTAATGAAAAGAATAAATAGTATTTATTCTATTTCATATGTTTATTAATATTATTAATTGCATACAATATATTACATATAATATATCATATATCATATATTATATTATCTATTATATATGTGGTTTAATCAACATATTATAGTTACATAATTATATCACATATATTTAATGTATATTATATACTATATAATAATTATAGCAATACATGAATTATTATTGTCATTAATATAAATGTTATATTGCATTAACAAAAATTATATCATTAATGTTATGTGTTGTGTATAATATAGATATTATCATTTTATCATAATTATAATATGTAATGTATCAGGTGTATTAGTATAATATCTTATATATAATGATAATTATTATTAATTTAAAATATTTAATAATGTTTATTTATGATTAAAATTTCACCTACAAATACAAGACTCAAAGGAAAAATAAAAAGGTAAACAAAGAAACAAGAAAGAGAAAACCTAAGAAATCCAAAAAGGTTAAACTTTATATTTGTATATGGTAAAATAATATTTGTAACTCTTAAAAACATTATTACCATAAGAGCAATTAGGAGGCTTATTCATTGACAGAGAGTGAGGAAATTAGGTAACTTTAATGGGATGATACCCCCTCAAAAAAAACCCAAAGGAGTAAGAAAGAAAATTGCACTGGAAGAAGAAGAATGGGAGAGATTGAATGGAACAAATTATCCCATGTCAAAGAAAGAAGAAAGAGCTATTATAATGCAGAGGAACATGGAGTAAGAGGTGGCAGGCAAAGCTTAATTGTTACTCTCATCAAAATGCACTCAAAATAGGAATAACATACATACTGAGTTGGATATAGAAATCTATCTTACCCTTTAAAGAAGTAAAAAAGAATAAGGATAATAGAAGGGAAAAGGGGGATGATAAAAGGGAAGATATATTGGGGAAGACAATGATTAGTAGTAAAACACATGTGAGGAGGGAAAAGGTGGGGGGTGAGAGAGAGAGGAATAAACTAGCAAAAAATAACATGAAGGTAAATACATAGTTATCATAACTACAAATGTGAATGGAATTAACTCATAATAAAATGGAAGCAGACAGCAGAATGGATTGAACCAGAATCCTACGATTTGCTCTTTACAAGAAACACATTTCTTGTAGCAAAGTTACACACAGTGTAAAGGTAAGGGACTGAAACAAAATCTGTTATTCCTCAGCTGAAACAAAGAAAGCAGGCATAGCAATTATGATCTCAGACAAAGCAAAAGCAAAAATACATCTAATTAAAAGAGATAAAAAAGAAACTGTACATTGCTGAAAGATTCCATAGATAATGATGTCATATCAATACTACACATATATGCACCAAAATGTAAAATCACCTAAATTTTTGAAGAAGATGTTGAATGAGTTACAGTAGGAAATAAATAATACTATATTAGTAGAGGATTCTGAATTTTCCCCTCTCAGAAGTAGATAAACCAAAAAAATAAAATTAAATAAAATAAACAAAAAAGAAGTTAAGGAACGTTAGATCTGTTAGACCTTGGGAGAAAATTGAATAGGAATAGAAAGGAATGTACCTTTTTCTCAGCAGTACATTGCACCAACACAAAAATTAACCATATATTAGTACATAAAAACCTCACAATCAAATGCAGAAAAGCAGAAATGATAAGTGCATCCTTTTTAGATCATAATGCAATAAAAATCACAGTCAATGACAGAAAATGGAAAAAGAGATTAAAAATTAATTGGAAATTTAATAATCTACTACTAAAAATCAAGTGAGTCAAATAACTAATCATAGAAACAATCAATAATTTCATTAAAGAAAATGATGAGACAACATACCAAAACTTATGTGATTCAGCCAAAATGTCACTTAGGGAAATTTTGATCTATAATTGTTTATATCAATTAAAAAAGAGAGAGAAAAAGCAGATGAATAAATTGGACATGCAACTAAAAAAAACCACAAGAAAAAGAACAAATTAATTTTTTTTAATTAAACACCAAATTAGAAATTCAGGAAACTAAAGGAGAAATTAATAAAATTGAAAGAAAACCATTGAACTATTGAATAAAACTAAAAGCTGGTGTTATGGAAAAAAAACAATAAAATTGATAAACCATTAGTTAATTTGATTGAAAAAATGAAAGACAAAAGACAAATTGCTAGTATCAAAAATGAAAGGGGTGAATTCACCACCAATGAAGAGGAAAGTAAGACAATCGTCAAGAGCTATTTTGCTCAATTTTATGCCAATCAATTTGACAATCTAAATGAAATGGATGAATATCTACAAAAATATAAATTACCCAGATTAACATAAGAGGAAATAAGATATTTAAATAACCAAATCTTAGAAAAAGAAATTGAACAAGCACCTATTAACTTTCAAAGAAACAATCCCCAGAACCAGCTGTATCCAAAAGCAAATTCTACCAAACATTTATAAAACAATTAATTCCAAAACTGTATAAATTATTTAGAAAAATAGGTGAAAAGGGAGTATTACTAAATTCCTTTTACAAAACAAATTTGGTGCTGATAACCAAATAAAGAAGAGCTATAACAGAGAAAGACATTTATAGATAAATTTCCCTGATAAATATTGATGCAAAAATTCCAATAAAATGCTAGCAAAGGATTACAGTAATATATCACAAGGACCATATACAATAATGAGGAATTATATTATAACAGGAATGCAGGGTTGGTTTAGTATTATGAAAACTATCAGCATAATTGACTATATCAATGACAAAACTAACAGAAATCATATGATTATCTCAATTGATTCAGCAAGTCTTTGAAAAACTACAATACCCATTCCTATTAAAAACAATAGCATTAGAACAAATAGAGCTTACATTAAAATGATAAGCAATATTTAGCTAAAACCATCAGCAAGCATTATCTGTAATGGGGATAAACTACAAGCCTTCCCAAAACAATTAGAAGTGAAGCAAGGATGACCATTATCACCTCTATTATTTAATATTGTATAAAAAAATGTTAGCTATAGCAATAAGACAAAAAAAAAGAAATTAAAGGAATAAAATTAGGCAACAAGGAAACAGAGCTATCATAATTGGTAAATGATATAATAGTATACTTAGAGAACCCCAGAAAATCAACTTAAAAGTTACCCAAAATTATTAACTTTACCAAAGTTGCAGGATGAAAAATAAACCTAGATAAATCACCATAATTTATCTGCTAGATTTATGGACAAAGGAAGAATTTAGAACCAAAGAAGATATAGTGAGCATTACAAAATGTAAAATAGATAATTTTGATCATATAAAGTTTAAAAAGTTTTTGCACAAATAAAACCAATACAACCAAAATTATAAAAAAAAAATCAGAAAAGTGGGGTAAATTTTGAAATAAGTATCTTTGATAAAGGCCTTGTTTTTTCCAATACATAGAGAACTGAGTCAAATTTATAAAAATACAAGTGATTCCCCAATTAATAAATGGTCAATGGATATGAATAGGCAGAGGAAGAAATCAAAACTATCTAAAGTCACATTAAAAATGCTCTAATTCATTATCAATTAGAAGAATGCAAATTAAAACAACTTTCAGGTACCACCTCACGTATATCAGAGTGGCTAATATGACAAAAAGGAAAATGTTGCATTTTGCAGGGTATTGGGAAAACCAGTACACTAATGCACTGTTTTTTGGAATTGTGAACTGATTCAGCCATTCTGGAAAGCAATTTGGAATTATGCCAAAAGGGTCATGAAACTGTATATACCCTTTGATTTAACAATATCACTGCTAGGTCTATATCCCTAAGACATCCAAAGAAAATAAAAATGACCTGTTTGTATAAAAACTATTTGTAGCAGGGGCAGGTAGGTGGCACAGTGGATAGAGCTCTGGCAGGAGCTGAGTTCAGGAAGGAACTGAGTTCAAATCCAGCCTCAGACATTTGTCACTTAGTAGCTGTGTGATGCTGGGCAAGTCACTTAACACAGATTGCCTCACCAAAAAGAAAAAAAAAATGAACTCCTCTCCTTACTATCTGTTTGTCACTTAACTCCATTGCCTAGCCAAAATATGTATATGTGTGTGTGTGTGTGTGTGTGTGTGTGTAGACACACACACACACACACACACACACACACATATATATATATATACATATATATATATATATGTATATATATATATATATATATATATATATGTATGTATTTATAGCTTTTTTTTTGTGGAGGCTAAGAATTGGAAATTGAGGGGATGCCCATGAATTGAGGAGTGGCTAAAAAACTGTGGTATGTGATTTTAATGGAATATTATTGTGCTATAAAAATAACAAACAGATTGATTTCAGGATAAAAAAAACTAGAAGAGACTTACATGAACTGATGTATAGTGAAGTGAACACAACCAGGAGGATGTTGCACACAGTAACAACAATATTGTTCAATGAAGAACTGTGAATTACTTAGCTATTTGCAGCAATACAATGATCCAAGATAATACCCTAGGACTAATGATGAAGCATACTATCTGCCTCCAGAGATAGAATTGATATTGATTGAATACAGACTGAAACATGCCATTTTCACTTTCTTTCTTTCTTTTTATTTTGTTTGACTATGGAAAATTTTTTTTTTATATAATTGCACATGTATAATGTATATCTGTTCACCATATCAAGGAAGGGGGAGAAGAAGGAGGGATTGAATTTGAAACTAAAAACTTTAAATAAAAATGTTTTAAAAATTGGAAAAACAAAAATCTGATATGCTGAAATATTAGTAAACTATGTGAAAGTTATATTATTTTTAACAGCTATTTGGATTCAACCACAATGTTTCCAGCAAGGGCCTTTTGGCTAACATGCAGAACTATTTGTTTGCAAAAAACAAAAATATTAAAACATTTCATGGGTATTCACACATGAATAACAATTTTTACTGCATTATGAGGAAAAGCTAACATAGTGAAGAGCAGCTAGGTTCTTTCAGAAACAGACCAGAAGACCAAGTATGTAATTCTCTTTGACAGGATTAAATGCATTGAGTCTAATTATTTACATCTATCTATCTACATGTTATCACATAATGGTATACAGAGACATAAATACATAAAGGTACAGTTAGGGGGTACAATAGATAAGATTGCCAAGAATGAATCAGAAACATCTGTGTTTAAACACTGCCTCGAAAACTAGTTGTGTGAAACTGGGCAAATAAATTAATCTCTGTTTGCCTCAATTGTCATGTTTATAAAATGGAGATAATAAAAGTACTTGTCTCCCAGTATTGTTGTGAAGATCAAGTGAGATAATAAGTATAAAGTGCTCAACATAGTGCCTGACACATAAGTACTATATAAATATCACTTAGTGTAGATGATCATAAATCATATATCTATGCATATGATAGATGCATAGTACATATGCATCTATACACATACAGATTTTTATATTACATAGTGTATGTATATATGTGCATGCGTGTACGTATGTGCTAAAATGTCAAATGGTGTATTGATTCATACAATTTCCAGTTATAATTAATGCATGATGATAATAAAAAAAAATAATTGATAGCTTTGTGATGTGGGGCAGGCAGGAAGCTGACCATCTGTTACATGTCAGCCTTCAAATGCTATCGGGTTCTTATCCATCTAAAATAGAACAGCACATTCTATTATATATATAAGAAAATCAGCGCTAGCCTTGACTGACCATATGGGGATGGATTGTATAAAAAAAAGCGGCATAAAATCAATGTTTATTGTTAAACAGCCTTTACTGTTAGTAAAACATTGATTTTTATGTAGGCTTGAGTTCAATTATTTTAACTAAAGTTCTCTAAGTTTTCAATTGTTCAGAAACTTTTATGTTTTCTTGGTATTTTTGTCATTGAGGTTGTGATAGATGAACCTCAAAATGTTTGGAGTCTAACTTTGATGTAGATGTGTTGTGAAAAGGGGATATGCTCTGGGAAATACTGGAGTGAACCTTTGCTTTTTAACATTTATTCTCCTCTCCATTTTCTTGATGTTCTTACTCCTTGATGAGTCAGCTCCACCCTAAGCACAGCTGTCAATTTTTGCTACTAGCTTTTCCCTCAACTCCATGCTCAAAAAGCTCATACTTATCTGTTGTGTTTCACAAAATCATTGCCTAGGCTTTTGGGCAATACTAGGACTCTCTCCTCTTGAGAAGCAAATGAATGTCCTTAAGGAAAACCTTTTGCCTGTCTATTTTTTTAGCTGAGAACTTTTTTAAAGTGGTTTTAAGATTTTGTTCTTTAAAAATCATATTTTTTTTGTCTATACTCAACAGCTATTAATGCTCAGGGGAGGGAATTCAAGGAATAAAATATAAGGTTAAGATGCATCAATTGCAATGAGAATGTTTTACTTATTCAGTTCCATAGAGCAAATTCCTCATTTCATATAAGGTAAGAACTGTTCAAGAATTTCTCATTGGAGAAGCCAAATAACCACTGCCATCACACCTACCACTAAGAACAACAATAATATAACATTTATTGTTCGCCGATTCCATGTCCATTTCTCTTTACTTTTATACTCAATTTCACTTGAAATTAAATGAGTTTATAACATTGTATAAAAATAACCAAATACCTTGGCATTCTCTTTGGCTTTGATTCACATATTCGCATAAACCCACCTAATGATACTGGAGGTCATCTTCCATGTCTTTAACATTGTTTAGCAGTGAAGCATATGGGCTATCTATTACCCTTTGTTCTTCCTGTTTAACTAACATACATTCTTTTCAAATAATGTATTTATAAGGTGAGATTCTTTATACCCCTTCTTATCTACGATTTATCTTCAGTAAGTGGGTAGCTTATCTAATACTCTAATGCCCTTTGAATCACCCAAAATTTGGAATCTTGAGACACTGTGGTATTCCCTTACTATCAGTTATATAGTATCATTGGAAGAATATTAGATTTTTTAAAAGATGAGGCTTTATTTCAGAGAACAGCATGTGTTCATTGAAAGTGCTGTTCAAATTCCCAAATGTAATCAACCCATTCTTTTTCTCCCATGTAATTAGAGCTCATTACCTATGTACAGTATCTTTCCAAAATATATGTACTGTTGCCTAACTCAATCTTTTATTATCTCCAGATCCATATTATAGTCTAGCCAATAAGCATTCTTAAAACTCATTGGCCTTTTCTAGGCCAAACTCTTTTGAATACTCTTTCTGCTCCTGATACAAACAAAACAATATGTACATACACACACACACACACACACACACACACGTATATTTGTACACACACAGAAGTGTGTTTGTGTACTTGGAAAGTTGATTCAATACTATATGAGTAGTTTGAGAAATCTTGACTGATCTATTCCTTCCCGTACTTCTAATAATAATAGCTGGTATTTAAATGGGACTTTAAGGTTTACAAATTATTTTACATACTTTTATTTGATCTAAATTACCTCCTAATCTTTTTTTTTTTCCCTTTTCTGGTCACTTTCCTCTTTTGGAGAAGATTATAGTGAAGTGAATTTTGTTGGACAGTTTTTTTTTTCCATGTGAAAGTGATGCCAAACCTTTATACTACGAAGTGAAATGGAGAATCATTAGTTATCTAGTGAGTTTATTCTATAAAGACAACCATCTGTTACTGAACACAAGCTAAAATTCTTCATTTTCTCCCTAAATTAATTAGGCAATTCAACCAATTCAGTTCAGCAAATACTTATTAAGTGCCTGCCATGTATAGAGAGAACACTGTTGAAGAAATGAACTGACTTGTCTTGGTAATTGCAACTCTGTTGATCTTTTCAGAGGAAATGATTAAAATAAACAAACAGAATGCATAGCATTCATTTTTTTCTAATGGGTATGACAGTATTCTTCTTAGTCTGATCAATTTGAAGAATTCCCAAAATCAATTTGATGAGATTGTAGGAAATGAATCTTTGTCTGAAATGCACCTCCCAGATTTGTGCCCCAGAACCTTGCTGAAATGGCATAGGAAACTCTTGTATTTGTTCCTAGTGAGTAGAGCTGCCTCTATGATAATTGGTAAATGAGTTGGGGAGTTGAACACAGTTTCATCTGAAAAAGTACTCTTCCATATATGATCTCTACACATTTAAGACTATCCTTTGCTGTAAAATCAAGCTGTGATATGTCTCAGGCTCTTTTCTGCCTACTTTCGTGCCCTTCGATTTCTAGACTTAACTACATTAAGGAAAATGAGGTGGTTTTTTTCCTCTCCTCCCTCCAAAAGCAATAATAATAATTTGTAGAAGCATATGCTATTTCTCACACCTGTGTTCCTGGATCTCCAGTTCTATTGGCTTTTTTCTGTCCAACCAATTCCTTTTCTGAGCATTAGTCAGAGACTGGAGTTACAGATAATGGCCAGATTTATCTTAGGAGGTTACCTCATGGTAATCTCAAGTTTTTTCAAGAACACCTAAGTTCAAAAGTTCAAGTACCAACATCCTAAGGGAGATTTCTTCATCCAGTTCTAGGAAAACGAAATGGAATATTAAATGTGCCTCCTTCAGTTGGAGGAATGGAACCAAGTCATGGGAGCATTACAGGATGGATACATGGGCTACAGTGCAGGAAATCTGGATCTTGTCAACCCCTTTCTTACTGTTATTTCTCAGGCAGTGGGGGTAGGTTGTTTTGTTTTGTCTTTCTCAGTCACTTGCAAACTGTCTACCTTCTGGGATGAGTCTAATGGTCTGTTATTGAGTTCTATTCATTTCTGTATTTGTTCATGATCTTCTCTGCAAGTCTTTTGTGTCTTATGCATTTTCTGTGGTGGCAAAAATATAGCCTGTCATATACTTTATATGTATATAATATATTCATTATCTGGAAAGGAGTTGGAGGCCCTGTTTCCCACATTTGGTAAAATGCAGACACACACTTTGCCTCTTTTAGTTTTGAAGGTTAATTTACAGTAAAATCTCTGAGGTGGGAGCCAGAAATTATCTCTTGACACTGGAGCCTCAGGACCAAACTTGGTTCTAATGAAACCAGAGCCTTTTCTTGGTGGTAAAACTGCCTTTTAATTGAGAAATATCCCTATTCAAGTGCTTCTAGTTCAATAAATCTCACTGTGACTATGAAAGAAAAAAAATCATTTTAACTAAAGTTAAAACAAAATTTTCTGTTTTTCAGCCCGATTGGTTTTCTATATTTCCCAAATCAGCTAGATGCCTGCGTTTTAATTGTATAGATCTTTTTTTCTCACTTTGGCCTCACTCAAATCAGACAGGATGGATCCCTTTCACTGGTTAGTTTGTCAGAGAAAAAAATTCTAATTTCCTAAAAGAGGTCAAGTTAAATCGGTTTTGCAGAAGCCATATAAATCTGAAGAATGCATCATAATGAGAAAAATACTCATTCTTTGCCTTCAGTTCTGTAGAAAAAGTTAACTCCAGCCCCTTATCCTTAGACATCCTCTGTATTTGCAAGACAAATGGTTCCCCATATGATGTGTATTCAAGTTCATATTTCAAGAAATATAGTCAAATCTTATACTAATTCGATTTAAAATCAGAGTAAATCAAATGATAGACCTATCATATGGATATGCTCACACAGAAAGGATAGGTAAAAGAAAATATCATATGCATTTGCTCAATTGTTATATAATAAGTCCCCATCTTTAGACCATGGAAATTAAGCTACTCATGGAACTGTTCCAAGAAGTTCACATTGACAGACGCAGCCTGACCACAGATTCTGAGTTCTATATGGTTTTACATTAGGTTAATCAAAAGAACTGAAGCATCTTATAAGTGCACCAGGCTTGTGTGGAACCAGATTAGCCACCTTCCCCTACCCCATATCCTCCTGTAGAAATATCAAGAATACATTTAAAAAGTATCCTAGTTCGAAGCCTTTGGGCTAAACTAAAAAAGAAATCTGAATCTGGCTTTTTTAATTAGCCATTCTAAGACAATGATCTGCATTGAACTGTTTTACATTTTTCTTATCAAATGCTTAATAAGTTTTTAACCCAGCTCTAGGCTCCTCTCTTCTGATCAGTCCAGGAATGAACTCATCAGTGAAATATCTAAGGGAGGACAAGGAACCATGTGATTGATTCAACTAGGAGTAGTAGGCTTTCTGTAGGCTTTGACAGGATCTGGGTAATGACCAGATTAAGATAGGGGGAAAAAATCTTTGATTATTTTGTTTAATTAAAATAACTCTTTAAGTTCACCTTTGACCATGGCAAAGAGAATCTTTGAAAGAAGTCATCGAAGAGGTATTGAATACTTTTAGGAAAGCAATTCTCCAAGGGAATGCTAAAAGTTAAGTAACTTTTTATTTATTTGATAAAGCATAATTTTACCCAGAGTGTAGAACTACTTTTAATTTCATTTTTGAATCTTGTCTATTATTTAAGAATTTCAAAACTTGTAACTCAAAAATGATTTTTCAGAGAAATATCATGTAACTGCATTTTTTCAGTTTTTCTTTCTAAATAGAAACATTTAGATTAGAATAATCTAAATAAATTTTTAAAAATTTTCACAAAGTTTGTGCCTAAAATACAGAGTATAACATTTCCCTTCCATGCTTGGTTTTATTAAGGTGAAATGCAGAGATTGTCAGAATTCTTTTGAAGTCAGATGGATTCAGGGATATTCATCATTCGAGTTGTCATTATCTATATATTATGTTTCCCTTTGGCAAGGTAGTTCCTAACCAGCCTGTAGCACCAATATAATATAAAGCTTCTCTCTCTCTCTCTCTCTCTCTCTCTCTCTCTCTCTCTCTCTCTCTCTGTCTCTCTGTCTCTGTCTCTTTCTCTGTCTCTCTGTCTCTCTCTCTCTCTCTCTCTCTCTCTCTCTCTCTCTCTCTATATATATATATATATATATATATACATATATATAACGTATACCTATGTATATATAGTTATCATGAAACCCATTACTTCAAAAAATGATCATACATCTCTAATTTACTTATGCATAAAGTATATACACATACTAATGTACTTATATAGCTTGTGAAACTTACACAAAACAGAAATTTTAAAAATAAAGATGAAAAATATTTTGAAAATATTTTGTTAACAAATGTATATAGCCCATTATTAGTAAGGGATCTATGGTCATCGTATTTTTACCCTGATAGGAGGGCCTGAAGGATCAAAGGAGACCAAAGTTTCTAAGGACAAGGGAACTTTTTAGCTATATAGAAAGTAAATGGGAAGTGAGGAAGAAAGGACGTAAGCCAGAGCTAGTGGCCAGATGCCTGTAAATCAAAAATGGAAAACATTTCTACCTCAAACTTTTTATAACCATGAGCAATAGAAGACTTGTCTGGCTCACTGAAAAAACATAAGAAGCCAACTGCATGAACACAATTCTGCAGTTTCTCTGTCATTTCTATAGGGAACTGGTGAATACATCTCTGCTCCACATCCTCCTAGTTCCTTCTTCCTTGTTACTTGGCAAAATGACACCAATTAACCTTGGGAGTCGGATGTGATTAGATTATCATTATTTTTATCTTTCTATGTGGATAATGAAGATTTAGTAGTGGTACTATGAGAAGCATCAGGTCAGTCATTTGCTTGCTTTTTTTGTTTTGTTTTTTGTTTTGTTTTGCTTGTGCTCACATTATTTATTTCATCTTTAAACTCTGGCTTCTTTGTAGGAATCTCTTAAAGCCACTGTTCATTTGGTAAGGATTAACTTAGTTAAAACTAGATAAAATAATCCATAAAGTCACTAAATTACACACACATAAACTTTAACAAAATGCTAAAACGGGATGAATTAGTTAGGGTGACTCCACTCTGCCATGCTGTGGCATTGCCACTCTTCTCTCAGAATATATCATGTAGTGCATATGACATGTGAGTATCTGGTATATGGACAAAATAAGACACCAATGTTAATCTGCATATTAAATAGTACCTGCTACATAGCCCAGTGGATAAAGTTTTGGACTTAGAATTAGGAAGATTTGTGTTCAACTGTCTTAGAAACCTAGTAGCTGTGTAACTCTGGACAGGTCATTTAATATCATATCTTCCTTAGTTTTCTTATCTATAAAATGAATATAATAATAGCTCCTACATCAGGGTTACTGTGAGGATAAAATGAGGTGATCTTTATGAAATATTTGTAATTTAAAAAACAAAGTGCTGTATAAATTCTCCATATAATAATAATAATAATAATAATAATTATTATATTATTATTATTATTATTATTATTGTTATTGTTATTATTATTATTATTTTAATTTAGGCACCAAGAAGCACATGTTTAAAACTATACTGCATTTTGACAATCTATCTATCCCTAAGACTACCAGGGAAAGTCAGTTCACAGGTGTGGTCAGTCCATTAAAAAAAAATGTGTCTTTTTGTTTCTACCTAGTTGTCTCTAATTTAAACTCATCCTTTCCTCTTTCTTTAGATGGTCTTGCTTAATAATGGTATTTATGCCTTAATTTTCTATTCATTCTCAGATATTTTTGTTGTGTTTTTGAATGAGTGTGAGAAACAGCAAGGAGTACAGGAGCACACAGTTCAGGAATATGATGGATCATACTTTACTTGTAGTAGTAGTAGTAGTAGTAGTAGTAGTAGTAGTAGTAGTAGTAGTAGTAGTAGTGTAAGTATGTATGCATGTATGCATGCATGTATGTATGTTTGTATTTATACATATAAATGTATAAATAATACTACAGACAGGGCTAGGTTATAAAAGGTTGAAAACTCTGAAATGAGGAATTTATGTTTAATTTGAGAATCAATAAGGAAAAATAGAGTTTATGGGTGTGGTGTGCGTTGGAAGGAGGGGTTTGCACTATGATCAGAGGTATATTTTAGCAAAATCATTTTGCCTGGTGTGTATAAAATGAATCTGTTAGAGGAGAGATTTGACTTGGAAAATTAATTAAGAGTGAAGGTATGTTTAAAAGGTGGTGTAGTCATACTGCAGTTGGGCAATGGGTAGAAGAATATGGGATATGACCCATCATTCTTCCCTCCTTTTGTTGATAATAAACATTAGAGGGGGAAAAGAGTTTCATCCAAGAAAAGCAACACCCTCCCACCATACACACACACACACACACACACACACACACACACACACACACAATTATTCAGTGTTTCTACAGTGGCCATACTTCTACTTTAGAGACCAACATTAAAAGATTTATCCAAAGGTCTTGTCTATTACTATATCCTTCCCCAATCTGGCATAATGTTCATGTATGCACTTCAAATGGTTATTTTTTAAACCTTGAATTAAATGTGTCTTTGAACTTGAGAAAATCTCTTTTTCCAAGGTAAGGCATTCCAGATGATTTTTATAATTGTCTTTTTCCTGGATGTGGTAAATTATGAGTGATATATACAATTTAATCAGTTAAGTCTCCATTCATATGTGGTTTTAGCTGCTTTGAGAAGAAAATATTATGTTTAACAATGAGATAAATCAAGGTTACATTTATAAAAATCTATACATTTTTTTAAATCTCTTATAATGTTTATTATTTAAAATAATTAAATTAATTAAATTGATAAATGCATATATAAAATTATTACTGTGCCCAGTACTTATTTATGAGAAAATATTAAAAAAGATAACCATTTATGGTAAAGAAAATGGTTATCTCCAATACTATTCACAAAATTATCATGTGAAGCCTATTGTCTGCTTAATATTGGCACAAAGGTTTGATGAAATAAACCCCAATTGTGTATGCGAAAAGACAACTCACATTTACATAAGGAAATGAAAACAATTACAAAATAAAATTTCCTGAGAGACTAGATGCCTTAGGGAATTGGTAATAGAATCTAGTCATTCACTTTTTGGTTGCTTGATCAAATCCCCAATTTAAGTTTAAAGTGAATACATTTTTTTTTAAATTTGTTGATCTTCCAGAAATAAAGTCTGAATTAATTTCCTGGATAGATGTCCATATCCCATGATAATAACTGGTGGAACATAGGCCTTGTTAAACAGATCATGGTTAGGTCTGTAAAATGGAGGAGCTTCTCATTTTTAAGAAATGAATTCCACAGGCAAAATAAAAGGGTAAATTATAAATCCATCCATTAAGTTCAAACCTGCCTGGGTAAACAATATAAAAATTCATTCAAAAGCAGAAATTTGGTTTGAATTATCTAATATCACAATTCTATACAGACTTCAATTCACAGGCTAATTCAGATCAATTAGTCTCCTATTATGTACCAAGTCCTGTGCTAGAGAAAGAAACATAAATATATAGATGCATAAAAACATAAATAATGAATAAGTGGATGTATGAATAAGTAGATTGAAAATTGAGCAGACAAGGAGGTAGACAGACAGACAGACTGATAGACTGATAGATAAACAGGCAGAAAGATGATAGAAAGCTAGTTCTCTCAAGGAGCTAACATTCCTCTTCTTGAATGAGCTCACATAATCACACACACATACACACCCCTTTGCAAAGATTAGAATCTAAAATCTAGTTTCATCCTTCTAGAAATATTTTTGTAACCTCTATGGCAAGATATAGAATTTTTTTTTTGCCTTTTTTGTTTAAAAGAAATTTCAGAAACTTCTAGAAATAGTTTAATGAATGTTGTTATGGTTTATTTTGGTCCTCCTACTAAGCATTAAGGAAACCTGGCCCAACTTTCATGGCCCAATTCATATATCCACGATGGTTCCATTAATCACTCCATCTGGAAATTATTTTTCCTGCCACAGAAGTCCCACAGCACGTTATACCATTTATGTCATGCATGTACTACAGATTTTTGTACTCTTTTTTCTTTTTGTCTTTTCTCTCTTTGAAAAAAAATTACTACATTTTGTGCATTTTTAATCTTCCAACAGAATCTAACATTTTGTATGTAGTAGGAATATTTGCTGAATGAATCAATGAATGGCACCATCTGTGAAAAATGAAAATGAATGTCACCCAAAGGGTCATATAATGGTAGGTGTGATCAGGCTGCCAATACATTACAAAGAGAATTTCAAAATGAGTACATAATGACATTAACATATAAGCAAAGTAAGATGGGCTAGTCATGTGGGGAAGCTAGGGATAACTGATAGATAGCCCACATTCTCTATTAATATCCTTTGGCTACCAAGGGAAATCAAGTAAGTCCCCTAGTGCATTAAGTAAACCTTTTCTGGAAAACTTAGAAGAGTTGATAAACAATAGTTACACATTATGGGAAAGCATAGAGAGGTAGAAATCTGTGTCACTAGAATGAACATTGGCATCAGTGATCTAGAGGAATGATTGGAGTATTCGAGAATCAATGAAACAGAGGCCATTTGGTCATGAACTAATGCTATCTTCTATGTTTTTGGACAAGGATCAACCAAAGAAGTAGAATGGTTTTAATTAAATATGCATGGTCTGAATGCATATTCCTTTGTATTACAGAGATGGAACCACCTGTCTTGTCTTTCAGGGAATTCTTGAATACCAAAAGTATGCCAGAAACAATCTTCAACTTCGTTACCTTGAATCTGGTTTGAAAAAAAAAATCATCTTTTCAAAAATACTACCTCTTTTGGGTATGGATTCTTGTGTACAAGAATGAAAAGACATCTGGAATAAAAAAAAATACAAGTATATCAATAGTTTGCTAAGTATTGATGGACACAACAGTTTTCAGACTTTGACTTTAACATGATGTAGTAAGCTGAATGATAGATTCCCCCCCACCCCATAACATCTTTATGTTATACTTTCTAATATAAAAACTTGAATCAAAGCACAGTAATATCCACATCTGCTAAGGCACAGAATTTAAGCCCTAGAGACCTGATGCCTTACACAGCTGTAAGCCTTATTCAAGATTCTTGAGGGAAGATAGTCTCTGTAACAGCTGTCAAATGTGTTATTAGCTACATTATGCCACCTGATTTTGAATTATTTTTTTTTCTCATTGTAGCAAGTTTGACAGGCAACCAAAGCAATCTGATTCTGGAAAATGATTTCACAAAACTCTCCATTCAGAAACATCTAGGTATATGATCATGAACATAGTACCTTTCCATTCTGATCAGTTTTATGGTGTCATTGGAAGAGGTGAAGAGAAGTGGGGCAAGGTGGGGAATGACCAGGCAGTTTCCCACTTCTAAGTTTGTTTTAGGATACAATCAAATGGAATTGCATATTTTGTTTGTTTCTAAATCCCCAAACACTGCTGCTGGAATTAAACATTTCTTCTTACAAGATCCAAGAGATGAACTCCATCACGCATTAGTAATAAAGTCATCCTATAAAGTTTGAGAAATGAAGATCTCCTAACCATATATGTCTCACACCCTTTCTCTAACATTACAAGGTGATTTCCTTTTATTATTGAAAAGACTGAATCAAACTGTGAACAAGCTTTCATGAATATTGATTTCTCTACAGTATTTTATTTGCATCCTCTGAGTAATTTCTCTCATGAACAACTGAAATGGTTCCCTATTGTTATGCAGTCACCCATAGAAATTTTATAGTCTGTGATTAAAGATAAAAAAGCTGACTCAAATGCATGCAGGGTCTAAAACAGCCCCCAAACCAAATTTCTCTTCAACTTTCAGACATTACAATATCTTCTTAAGTTAAAATATGGGACTCATAGCTAAAGTTTTAAGAGAAAGTGTTTACTTTTTTTTTGAATGTTGTTTTCTCCACTAGAATATAAATTTCAGAACAGGGAAAAGTTTTTGCCTTTTTTTTAATCTCACAAACTTAGCCCAATACCTGACACATTAAAAGTTTTTAATAAATATTTGTTAGCTGACTGTCCTTCAAATAAGTTCATTTGCATTAGAGAGGGACTCCTTTAAATAATTTGTTGTATATAATAGCTGACCCTTATTCTGCTAGCATGCAGGGAAATAATTATGAGAGAGAGAGAGAGAGAGAGAGAGAGAGAGAGAGAGAGAGAGAGAGAGAGAGAGAGAGAGATCATAATGATTTGGGGAGTGGAGACTGAGCTTCAGTTACGAAAGGTAAAAAAGATAGGAGTTCACATTTGTAATCATAAAATTTATGAAGAAAAAATTAATGTGGGAAGAAGAAATAGTGGCAACCAGACAACTTTATTCAGCTGAAAACTAGTCTGCATGCTGTCTTCAATGCTTATATAGGTGGACAAACAAAAGTTCTTATATAAGCATATATATAAATATAAAGCTATCTATATCTATATACATATATATGTTAGTGTATACATAAATGTGTGTGCATGTATGTATATGTATGTGTGTATGTATGTATATACAAATCTCTGGATCCTCCGGAGAGATCTACCAACTGAATAGTGGTATCAATGATTTTATCTCGACACAGCTGCTTTGTTTCTGTAACTTAAATTTTTCGTTGGAGGAGTTCTTCACTGGCTCATTAAGCAGTCAACCCAAGTCTACCTCCCATTTGAAGAAAGAAAGATGTGTGCCAAATGAAAAAAAAATGAAAAAGAAGGGAAAGGAATGAAATTGCCACAAGGAAATCCTAACTAAAAATCATCAGAAGCAGTGAAGTAAAAAGTGAACATTAAAAGAAAAAAAAATCTTATGATTCAATACATGGAGTAAGAGGTTTTGAAGTAACATCTGCAAAAGAAGATAATTTTACCAGGGGAAAAAAATGCCTAGATATCTAGAATGGAAAGTGAAACAACTACAAGATAGCCAGGGGTGATTTTGAATTTTAATAAAATACTGAAGGAATCACAAATCTAGAATGCCAAGGGGCACCAAAGTTCAATTAGTCTAATCATATCATTTTATACATAAGAAAACTGAGAAACAAGCATGTTAAACAGATTTTCCAAGGTAATATTTGTAATAAGAGTCAGAGGTGGGATTTAAACCCATGACCTATTACTCCAAAGCAAATGGTCTTTCCATTGAACTATATTACCACTTTCTGACAGAGAGAAATGAAATCTAAAATGAAACAAAAGAGCAACAATTAAAAGTAGCTAATATTTATATAGTGCCTACTATGTGCAATGCATTGTGCTAAGTACTTCACAACTATTATCTCATTTGATTATCACAACTGTAGGAAGTGGGTACTATTATTATCCTTATTTTATAGATTTGCTCAGGCTCACACATAGTGTCTGAGGGTAGATTTGAACTTAATTCTTCCTGACTCCAGGTCTAGCACTCTAATCAACTGTGTCACCTAACTGACCTTAAGAAGTGAAAGTAATTAAATTTCCACAATACAATCCAGAGAAAAAATAAACATGGAACAGTTGTGTTGTAGACTCCCAATGCTTCAGTGACTAGTGGATTCATTTCAAAGCAATAGCATTCATAGCATACCAGTAGAGAGAAATAAAAATACCCCTAGTTAGGCTTTGCTTTATCATCTCTATGTGGCAGCTACAACAACAGCAAAAGACAAAGATTATTGCTATGATTAATAGTAAGTGTTGCAGAGTTCCATCAAGGGTCTTCATCAGGTACTGTAGCATCTCTCACAATAACCTCATGCTCTCTCAATAGCAATTCAACCAGGCTTTTCTATCCCTTAAATAGTAGATGCTCTCCATGAATTGATTCCTCATGGGAAACAAAACAAACAGAAGAAAACTGAAGAAATTAATAAGCAAAAACAAAACAAAAACCTCTTGATTAAATTGTTTTATAAATTATTTTACCACATTGTATTTCTTCATTTTTTTAACCTCAGAGGAAAAGTCAAGAAAAAAAAAGCAACATAACTCTGAAATTATTGTAGATATGACTCAAGAAAAGAGAATGGAAACAAAGGATGAATACCGCATTTCAAGGATCTATAAATCGAAATTGTTTACAAGTGTTAGAATAAAAGGAAAAATTCAAAATAATAGGATTCACAGGCTACTAATAGAAAGTTCAGAAATAAAAACTAGAGAAACATGAAATTCCCAAACTCTGAGACTGATGAAAAATATTGTAAATATTTTGTGAGAGACCAACAAATACCAAGGAACTTGAAAAATAATATTTTATGAATATATATATGGAAAGAAATAAAAAATTGGAACATATAATATTTTTCTTAAAAATAGCTTTACCAAAGAATGACTTATGATGTTAAATTGAATATATGTATTACTCTAATGTATTATGAAAGAATTATAATTGGAAAAAAGAGGCTTTCAACAAAATGTTGAATTCTGAAGATTCTTGTTAAGGAAACAAGAGTTATGTAGATTCTTTGAGAAACACAGGATTTATTACAAATTTAAATAAAGTCAACAAGATTTAACAACTCAGAACATGTAAGTGATGGATCAGTTCTTACATTCTTGAATTAAAAAAAAGGATATTATTATCCCTTCAACATTCTACTCTTTCTAAGGGTCAATGAGGTAAGCATTGAGAAGAGTAAGTGTTACACTAGTTAAAGTGAGAGACTTGGATTACAAAGGCATGAGTTCAAATCCTTCTGCAGAGACTTATTGTGTATGTGACTGTGAAAATTATTTAATCTCTCCCAGCCTCAATTTCTTATAAAATGAGGGAAATTGATTCAACGGCATTCAAGGGCTCTTCTAGTTCTGATTCTATGATCCTAAGGTTAATCTATCCTTTGACAATGAATTTCAGTGTCTAAAATACAAAAGAAATATTAACAGCAGTCAGTAATAACAATAACAGAAGAATTAATTCAATCTTGAAATAAAAACTGAATGGGGAAAATGTTTAAATTAGTTAAATGGTACAAAATATCATTATTAGTGACTGTATTAACATACATGTTTAGAATTGCAAAATGGACCATAATGATTTTGAAAATATCCTCACAAAAACATATATGATATTAATAAATCCAAAGCCCATCATCCATAGCCCATTCAGGATCCTTTACAACTCTAACTCTATGATACCATGACAATGTGCTTGAGTGTCTGAACTACAAAAGTTCCATCATTGACAAATAATAAACAACAAACCATAATAATTTTGAACATAACCTCACAAAAACACATAAATATTTAAAAAATTCAGGGCTTATCTTTTTAATGTAAATTTCTCATCAAAAAGGAGAAAAATTATTGATATCCTTAGGGCACATGATCAAAAGTCAAAAACATAAAGAAGTACTTTTGGAACAAGCAGGTAGCATTTCAACAAACAATAGTAAAACCCCAAATCGGAGACATGTCATTGGATTTTTCTAACGTAAAGTGATTTACTTTTAGACAGAGTAATGAAATGACTACAATTCAATCATAGAAGTAAATACCTAGCAAGGTATTTTACTTATTTCCTCCCAGATTCAAGATTGGTCCTACTTTTAGTAACACAAGGCATCTATTACTAAGAATAAGGGTAAGGATAAGATTATGAACAAATCATCCTTACATGTGATAATTATGAGTTTTCCTAATTTTTATAAAACATTTATGGCTTATATCAATAACAATGTCTATAAATACTTAGAAGTTACAAACAATGAATTAGCTAAGGAGAAATAACAGGATGCACAAAGACTTTGGAGCATTATTAAATTGATGATTATTGAACAAGGTGCTTAATAAAACAGTAACATTTATGCTGCCTTTGTTGATTATCACAAAGTCTTTTACTCAGCACTGCACCATACCTCATTTGTGCCTTGCCACTATATAAAATAGACTCAGGCACAATGAGAAGAGTAAATTATCTGATACTGTTTACTTAAGACAAACCAATACAAAAACATAAAGAACAATTTATAAGTATATATATTTTAGGGATACAACTTCAGTCCATTGTGGTACTATCTAGTGTTAAATCCACCATCATCACTTCTAAACTAAATTAAAAATGGATTTCAAACAAAAGTATGTTAAACCAAAAGTTCCTATTAATAATTTGATATACACAGATGACATCAGGTTGTCTGGCTTTACTAAAAACAAACAAAAAAAAATACCTTAACCAGGGCCTACATTTTGTGGAATATTTTTTTCAAATGGCACCAAAATACCATCTGGATTAATAAGTGTATAATTTGCAATATAAGCCAAGGAAAGTTAAAGACTAAATATTTCAAACTGGCATCTGGAGGTCACATTGAAGTAGTAGATGGAGGTAATAAGCTATGAAAAAAGCTGAAGATAAAAAGAAAGGCAAAACAGACTAACAAATAAAATCCAGACTCTGCTCTCAAGAAACACACAGTCTAGTAAGGGAGACAACATGAAAACAATGGTATACAAATAAAATATATACAGGATAAATTTCAGAAGTTAGGTATTAAAAATAAGGAGGATAGGGAAAGGCTTCTCGCAGAAGATGAGGCTTTAACTGAGAATTGAAGGAAGCCAGGGAAGCTTAGAGATAGAAATGAAGAGGGATTGTCCTGGGGGGAATCCCTTTAAACTTCTTGGAGTCGAGGGTTGAAGTGTCTTGTGCGATGACCGGGAAAGAGTCCAGATTCACTGAATCTCGGAGGATGAGGAGAAGATTAACGTGAAAGAAGACTGGAGGTAGAAAAGTGTTAGGTCATGAAGGGTTTGAAAAATCAAACAGACTTTACATTTGATGGTGGAGGTAATAAATAGGGAACCATTGATGTTTACTGACTAGTGAGATGTAATTGTCAGACCTCAACTTTATTTTTAAAAATCGCTTTAATAACTATGTGGAGGATGTATTGAAGATGGGAAGAAACCTGCGGCAGGGACACCAACCAGCAGGCTATTGCAGTAGTCCAGATGTGAGGTGATAGAGAGGGGGCCCAAAAGTCAAGAAGATCTGGGTTTAAAAATCTCTTCTGTCACATCCTAACTCTATGACCCCAGGGCAGGTTACTTAATGCCTCAGTGCTCTAAGTAATTCCTTAGTCTCTAATTTGCTAAGAAGGAGCCAACCTGTATTGGTAGAGAAAGTGTCCTTACCAAGAAATGTCCTATATCAATTAAATCACAAGCCCAATCTCTAACCCTGCCCTATCCCTGGTTTTTAAAGGATAGTGAGAATGCTAGCCATATTAGTCACTGGCTAGTGTTTTTCTAGAAATTTTGATTATTCCAAAATATTTGGAGCCAACAGTGAAATATTGCTGTTCCTATTATTTCATTCAATAATCCCCATAGATCATAATGTCTAGGATCCTTGAAGAAAACTTTTTTTCTGTAACTTTTAGTGGCAGTGACCTAAATCACTAGTATATACTATTACATTTGTCTGATGTTCTAAGTTTCCTATCACATCTCTACAACTACCACTGTGGTCTCAGGGCAAACAGAGTCTTCAGCACACATCATCTGAGATATTTCCCTACTTTGACATTTCCCCTCCTCCATGATATGGATGATGATGGAGATCTCAGGGGCTATTTTCATTACCATTACTGTTATTTTGTTGTTTTCTTTTTTGATGGAGTTCAGATATAAATGGTCTAAGGACAAGTCATTACTTTACTGTAATTATTTTATATTTAATGTCCTATGGACTATTCTTCAGAGGAATTAATTTTTTTTCAATTACATGTAAAAACAATTTAAGCTTTTTTTTCTGCAATTTTGAGTTTCAAGTTCTCTCCTGCCCTCCCTCCCTTCCTATCTCTCATCTTTTAATATAGAAGTTGCTAAATCTTGTGTTACCATAACTTGCATTGCTGTGGTTACACAATATTTGATTTTGTTTTTCCTGGCTGCTTTCAATATTTTCTCCTTGACCTGGGAGCTCTGGAATTTGGCTATGAGGTTTTTATTTTTTGGATTTCTTTCAGGAGGTGATAGGTGGATTCTTTTGATTTCTATTTTATTTTCCCATGCTAGGACAATTTTCCTTAAGTTCTTGGATTTCTAGGCTCTTTTTTTGATCCTGAGTTTCAGATAGTCCAATAATTCTTGAATTATCTCTCCTTGTTCAGTTGTTTTTCCAAAGAGATATTCCAAATTTTCTTCCATTTTTTCATTCTTTTGATTTTGTTATATTGTTTTTTGATGTCTCATGGAGTCATTAGCTTCCACTTGCCCAATGGATTTTTGTAAATTTTGTATACTTTTTTCATTTATCCAATTATCATTTTTAAAGGATTCTCATCAGTGGATTTTTGTACTTCTTTTACTATTTAGGTTATTTTTTGTTTTTAAAGTGTCTTTTTTTTAATCTTTCCTTTACCAAGTTTTTTTTCATGATTTTCTTGTATCACTCTCATTTCTTTTCCAAGTTTTTTCCTCTACCTCTCTTTGATTTTTAAAATAATTTTTGAGCTCTTCCACAAGTTTTTTTGGGGGGTCTGAGACCAATTCACATTTTTTGAGACTTTTCATGTAGCCATTTTGATACTATTGTTCCCTTCTGAGTCTGTGTTTTGATATTCCCTGTCACCATACTAAGTTTCTATGGTCATGGGTTTTTGTTTTGTTTCTTTGTTTATTTATTTGTTTTTTGGGGGGTTGTTTGTTTGTTTTTCTGCTTGCTCATTTTTCCAGACTCTTTCTTGACTTTTAACTTCATATTACATGTTAGGGGGGAACTGTCCTAAACTTCAGGTTTTTTGTGACACTGCTCCCCTTTAGCCAGGAACTCTAGTGTACTAGTGCTCCTCCTTATCTGAGACTGAGACTTGGATCCCAGTATGGGCAATGCAACAGACTCTTACACAGCGTCAGCTATGGATCCCCAGTATTTTCCTTCTTATCAGTTGTCCAGCCCCTTTACTGTCTATGGGCTGAGAGTTTTAGAAGTCACTGCCACCAATTCAGTTGCCCAAAAGGCCCACTGCTAGCTTGCGTGGGTGTGACCTGCTACTGTCTGCCTTGCAGAGCCACAGGACCTCACTGCTGGCTTACCAGGTATGGTGTGCTCTGGATTGGACTCCCCCGTTACCCCAGGGAGATAGACCCTTCTTTCTGACTTTGTAAGTTGTCTTGGGCTGGAGAGCTGTTTTACTTGGTCCTTTTGTTGGTTTGTTGCTCCAGAATTCATTCTGAGGCATTATTTTAAGTTGTTTGGAGAAGAATTAATGAAAGTTAGGGAGAATCTCTGCCCTCACACACCATCTCAACTCCCAATTACATGTTAAATTAAGAGAAAGGAGGTAGGCCCCAATGCCAGATATGCAGTAAAACCTAAAAAGTCTTATGTTACTGAAGCAACCCTAAGGTGATGAGGATATAATTGTCCACCCCACCCAATTTGAACCCAATAAGTATAAGAAGCCAAAACCCTACCCTTAAGCACTCCTCCACCTGTGATAGGCCCAGAACTCTGCTAAAAGCCCCCAATGCTGATTTATAATTGCATGATTTATGAGCCCTTCTTCCTCCCATGTCTATTTCTCATTCTGTCTTCCTTCCTCTCCTACCCAATTCTCCACATGACTCCTGTATCTGTTGCACCTTTTTTTTTTGTGCATTATTGAAGTGTGATTAATGCATTATCCACCACTTCCTTCCAGTTCAAAAGACTGGGCTTAATTGCCCTGAATCAATTAGAATCCTCTTGTGATCCTTTTCCTGAAAGCATGAACCTGACACCTAGATTAAAACTAATTTGTCAACAGCCACACTTACCATGAAGTATCAAGGCACCACAAATACATAGGTGGAAAACAAGTGTTGAAGAATGAATCTTTTGTTCCCCTGGGATCACTCTTCATATTGAGAATGAATAAAATAGTATGTGTGTGTGTTTGTGTGTGTGTATATATCCATGCATATATAGGTTAATATGTGTATATACATATAACCACATGCATATAATACATATGTTTTGTAAGAGGCTGTATATACTTGCATATATATGCATATGTACACAGACAATATGCCAAAAAAGTTATCTACTCTAAGTCTCCTTCAAATCATATATATTAATCAATTAACAAAGTCCTGTAAATCCTTCTATCAAAACATTTCCCCCATCTATCTTCTCCTTTTAGCTCATACATACTTCACTGTAATTCAGGCTTTCATTTCCTCTCTCATGGAATACTGCAATAGCTGCTTTATTTGGTTTTTATGTTTTCCAAAAAAAAATTGAGCTGCAAATTCTCTCTCTCCCTCTTATTCCTTTCCCAATCATTGAAGAAGCAAGATAAAGAAATCAATTGTACATGTGAAATCGTATATAACATATTTCCATATTAGCCATGTTACCAAAGAAAACACACACAAGACAAGTAAAATAAAGTGAAAAAATGTACGCTTCATCAATCTGCGCTCAAAATTCATCAGTTTTCTCTCTGGAGTTTTTTTTTTTTCATGAATACTTTGGAATTGTCTTTGATCATTGTCTTAATCTAAGTAGCTAAGTCTTTCACTGTTGATCAATATTGCTATTACTATTTACAATGTTCCATGGTTCCGCTCATTTCACTTTGCATCAATTCATGTAAGACTCTGAAGCTTTTCTGAAACCACAGTGTTTATTATTTCTTATAGCATAATAGTATTCCATCACAGTCATATAAGACAACTTGTTCAGCCATCCCCCAATTGATGAGAATTCTCTCAATTTCCAATTTTTTGCCACCACAAAAAGAGCTACTGTAAATACACACACACACACACACACACACACACACACATTGGGCCTTTTCCTTTTTCTTTTGTTCCTTGGGGATATAGACCTAAAAGTGGTATTGTTGGGTTAAAAGTTATGCACAATTTTACCAATAAATATACTGCCAGATAAATATTCTAAAAACAATGCTATACACTGGGGGGCCACATTTACTGATTACCTGGTATTGGGAGGATATTACTTGCTAGATTAATATAAGAAGAAAGATACCAGATGGGTCCTCATGATGTTTTGTATTAGAGAAACAACACCAGCCCCTCAAAGTTACCCCTAGAGGATGAGACATGGAGAAGTAGGTGAGTAGTTAGAACACAATATACCAGTGCTAGGGATAATTGGCAAATTAAGCCTTGAGTTGACTACTTTTTCCCTTCATATATTCTCCATTCTAATCTAATTGGCCTATTAGCTATCCAAACTGTGAGATATCATTTCCCATCTCTCTACCTTTCAGTACCTTGCAGAATCTCTAGCTTCCTTCAAACAGTGTAGATGCTACCTATTTCATGAGGCTTTTTTTCATTCCTTCCTTCCCTAATATTATATCCCTCTCCATTTTAGTATTAATTTGTAAATACCTGTACGTATTACATCTACGTTTGTAACATCACTCAGTAGAATGCAAGTTCTTTAGGGGCAACAACTCTCAAGTTCCTTCTTGTGAAACTTTTATTTTTATCTTTGTGTGCCTAATACCTAGCTCAATGACTGACACATTATAGGCACTTAATAACTGATTGTTAATTAAATTGAATTGAATTGAATCACAGCGAAAGAACCAAAAATGAAATCTAGACATTTTCAGAGTTCCATTTCATAGCATCTGAGATGCAATATTCATGAGAAAATGGGTAATTTTCATTATATGCAAATATGATGTTCTTTTGTAAATATGTTTGAAATTGAAAGGCAAATCACTTACCTAAATGGCTCTCTAGCTTAATTTCTCTCTCTCTCTGTCTCTGTCTCTCTCTCTCTGTCTCTCTCTCTCTCTCTCTCTCTCTCTCTCTCTCTCTCTCTCTCTCTCTCTCTCTCTCGTTCTGGAAAGACAAGCAGAAATTACTAGAACTCAGAGGAAAACTTCAACTCAGACACACTTTATTCTTTCATTACCTCCGAAATCATACAGGGAATGAAACCTTGCAAGAGAATTTTTCAGGTTTTGTTTTTCTTTTTTACAGACACATGAGAAAATGCTGCCAGTTCATTCCAAAATCCTGGATCATCATTGCTTTGTTTGTTTGTTTTATGTTACCTACTATATCTTGAAACACTGTGAAGCAATGATGGGTAAAATTATGTGAAAGTAAAGAAACAACAGTGCTTCTAGAAATCTGACTTGCTCAAAGTTTTACAGGTAGCAGCATTTCATTTTAACTCAGATTATTCAAGTCAGCAGTGTTTTAAATTACTTCATTTAAATTCATATTCTATTACTCTGGTAATCAGTGAACCATATAAATGTAAGATTCCATACAGTATATCTCCATCAAAACAAAGAAGTATTTTTTCAAACTTCTTTCTTAACTGAACAACAAAATTGTAACTCCTCTTGCCTTCTCTTTATGTATTATAATCTTGATGTAACATTTTTTTAAATTAACTTTTGAGAAAGTCTATGGAATGATCTCTTAGCTTGGATTGCAGAGACTAATCTCAAAAGAAGAAAACATAACTAATACTTAATCATAAATTATTCCATGAGATAAAAAAATTTCTGTCCATGAAAATGGCTAATTTGTTATAATATTTTTGGTGTGTAAAATGGAAGGCCCAGATATTGTATACACAGGGCTATAGAAAAGAATAGGCTGATTTGGGCTAGTGTGTATAAACAAGACCATCTCCCTGAGTATTTGTATCTTCAGCATCTGATAAAAATAGCTCATTTAAAAAGCTGAAACCAAACTAAACAATGTTAATAATTACACCTTGCTATTATAGTCAGTGGTTTAATTACATACTTCTTTAACTATTTCGCATCTTTTAATTTTTACAGTAATCATGTGTATGCTAGGCTGAGTAAATATTATTATTCCCATTGTTTAAATAGGGATACTGAGAGTCACAGAATTTAAGGCAACACAGTGAATGTGTTCCAAGATTGTACTTGAACCAAAATCTTCTACTTGTAAATTGTCTTCTTTAAACTACATGATGTCTTCTACTTATAAATGTACTTCATAAAATCATAGATTTAGAGCTAGAAGGAAACTTGAAGGACATAGCATCTTTACAAATGTGTAAACTGAGGCCTACAGGGATTCAGTAACTTACATAGGGTTGCATAGCTTGTAAGTGTCTCTGGCACAATTTGAACTTCTTTCTTCCTGTGCCATAAATCATGCATTCTACTGATAACTCTAACTAGCTCCCTCAAATTACAAGAACATTAACATAGACCACTAATCACTTTTTTCCCTAAGGATTTAAGCAAAAAAAATATTTCAACTTGTTGATTTATCATTAATCTTACCAATGTGGTGTTCACTCCATCCATGCAAATGAAAACTTGAACACATTTCCTTCTTTTGTACAAGTTTGTTCTCAATTATTTCTTGAATAATCCAGAATAACTTTCCTCCACTTCTTTTAATACGACATGGATATCAATACAATTTCTATTTTACCCCTTTGATATCTGACAGAGATGATACAATGATTACAACACTGGGTCTGAAGTCATGGAAATCTGAGTTCAAATCCAGATTCAGGTATTTATGAGCTTTGTGACTGAGCAAGTCACTTAACTTCTGTATGCCTCAGTTTCCTGAACTATAATAATAGTTCTTATTTCTCAGGATAGTTGTGAGGATCAAGTGATAAATCTATAAAAAAGCATAACATAGTGCCTAGCACACAAGTATAAACTTAACATATCTCTATTTCCTTCAATCTTTCATGACTTTTCACCTTTTTTGATCACACACACACACACACACACACACATCCTTGATAATTTTTTATGCCATTTTTCAGGATAAAAGGGTAGATGGAAAGCAGAAATAATGCTTAAAATAACTATACATATGTGTATATGTGTGTGTGTGTGTGTGTGTGTGTATGTATATGACCTTTATCCCAATATCTGAGTATGTTACATTTCAGTTCAATTATATAGAAAGAGTTAGTCAAGCATTAATATTTTATTTAAGGTTATCTAAGTAACATTTTCTTTAAAAGGTATATTTGCCACACAAGTTTGATTAGGTTATGAAACTACATAAAAAATCACCCTTTCAGAGAATGCTTATAATACCAGTCATGTATCCGCTGAAGATATAATTACTTATAAGCTTTGCCAAACCTTTTGAGGGCAATTAGCTACAGAAAATATGCAAATAAGGAGTGGTTAATCCCTGCTGCAGGGAGATAGATGAGTATATTTATTAAGGAGAAAAAGTAGGAGGAGGAAAGTGTTAAAACAGTTTGAAATATAAGCACATATACATACATATTTTCATGTACACTTTGATGAAACCAAAATTATTTTTCAAATCATATTTTCTTATTTAAAAAAATCTACAAAAGATGTATGTGATATTTATGCCACATGCTCCTAACTTATTAGTCAACTTGGAGAAATGATGCCAACAATGGTAAAAGAATATCATTTTCACCAGGATAACTTGATTCTAGTGCTGGCTCTGCTATTAACATCTTATGCAACTTTGAGTAATACGCATGCTTACTGGGTTCTCTTCTCTGGGTACCATTTTCCCCATCTATAGAAAGGAGGGGATCAGATTGCATGATTTCTAAAGTCCCGTTCAACTCTAAATGCTGTGGTTCTTCAAATTCCCAGCTTTCCCACATAAATCCCAGAATATATCTGAAAACAACTTATGAAAGACCATTGAAGGGAGAAAACGACAGAGAAATAGAAGTTTCTCCATCAAACCCAGAACCGTACAAAAGGATGGACAAATACGGTAGGAGGCTGGTAGGGGGGTCATATAAAGAAAAACAACGCATGTTCAGGTAGGTATGGAAGCTGACAGGAGAAGATACATATAAATAAATAAAATACATACATATTTTATAAATAGAAAAGAAGACAAACATCAGAGAAGGCAATGTGAACTCTAATAATCTGACCTGAAGTCTGTCTGAGCATTCTGAAGAGGGTAACCATAAGCCAACACAATTTTCAGTAAGTGAGGGCCTGAAGTCAAATCCCAGTCATGAGAAAGGTTATTATGGCTGAGTATCTCTCTCTACACATATGTATGTGTGCATGTATGCATATGTATGCATATGTGTAATATATTTATGTGTTCTGTGTGTATATATATGTATATTTATATGTATTCATACTCATGTGTATTCATATATATATGCATATACATATATTTAGATCTATAATCCATCTTTCAACTATCATCTATCTATCTATCTATCTATCTATCTATCTATCTATTTATCTGACACTACATGATAAATATGTTACTAGGAATACAGCAGAGGAGATTGAGAAGGAGTGGACACATAGGTAAGAGTTGATAACAATGTCACAAAAACCTAAAAGTGAGAGAGTAGCCAGGAGAACAGGGTTATAAACCATGTTAAAATGTACATAAAGACAGAAAATATAATTATTGAGAAAAGGCTATTAAAATTGGCAATAAAGAAATCATTGGTTAATTTAAAGCCAGCAGTTTCAGTCAAATGATGTTAATTTCACAAAAAAGTCAATATAATAAAATGACAATGCTTCCTAAAGTACTCTGCAGATTCATTATCATACTAATACAACTACTAAAGGCTTAATTTATAGAACTATTAAAATAATAACACAATTAACCTGGAGGAATAACATTTCTAAAATATCAAGGAAATAATGGGGAGTGTGGAGTAAAATGGGAAGAAAGTGATCCTAGTTACCAAAAAATTTTAAAACTATTTGAAAATAACAAAGGTCAACTGATATTCACCTTTGTGGGGAAGGTTTCTGTGGGTATACAGGCACACTCATTCATTGTTTGTGGAACTGTGAATTGGTCCAACAATTCTTGAAAGCAGTTTGGAGTTGTACTCATAAAATTACCCACTAAATTGAACTTACCCTCTGATTCAGCAAGGTAAGTACTAATCTAAGCTGCCACCACTTGAATCAAAGTCAAGTGAGCAGTACCCAGGATAAAAATGTACTTAATGATTAAAGCAGTGTAGTGGTGTGTGGAGTTTGGGGAGGGGAGGCAGGGAGACAAGCATTTATTAAGTGTCTCCAACCTCCAGGCACTTTGCTCTGTGCTTTACAGATATTATCTCATTTGATTACCACAACCCTGTGAAGTCGTGCTATTATTATCCTAATTTTACAGTTGAGGAAACTTAGGTAAACTTGTCCAGGGTCACAAAGCTAGTAAATGTATGAGAGCACATTTGAACTCATGTTTCTGTCTCTCAGAATAGCCCTTCATCCACTGTGTCACTTACCTACATAGCAGAAAACAATTATGAGAGATATAAGTAAACATAACAAATAATGACTCCAGAAGACTGATGATGGATCATGCTACTCACCTCTCAGTAAAAAGGTGGTCTAGAGATATAGAATGATTTAGATATGTCAATTGTGCATATTTGTTTGCATGTACAGTTATTTGTTACAGGGAATAGCTTTTTGGGGGGATTGAAGGGTAGAGAGTAGGGGTGGGAAAAAAATGATAAATGGAGAATTAGTGCCAGTTAAACTAAAACCAAAATTAAAGAAATGAGCATTAATGAATCATTAAAAACAAAAGGAAGAAATCAGAAGGAAGTTTAGAAAGTAACATAGAAAGTCAGGAAAAAATTTTTGGAAATACAATTTTTAATTTTAAATATTTATGAAAGCTATACATAATGGAAAGTCATGGTTTCTTAGGTAGTCCTTATTTCCTGTTGTTCTTTGTATAAGGAAATGTTAAATTTTGTTGATGTCTGTCAAGTTCACAGTAATAAAATGGATTTTTTTTCTAAAATAAAGATTTATGTAAAGATGTCTATAACATCTCTTTTGAAAATAGCTATATGTTCTTTCTCTTCTGTCTACAAATCCTACAAAAATCAATGTTACCAAAAACTTAGGTTTAACTGCTGGCATAATATACTATTGTGCACAGGAATGATTTAAAATTCATGTAAAGATTTTTTTATTCTAGAAATCTATTTTAGCTTTTATAAAAGCATTATGCAGTTAAGTATGTAGTATTTATCTTTTTGTAACATTCTTTGCACTATAAACACTAAGCTGAATTTGAGGTATTTCTGCATTTCCCTGGGGATATACTGAAGCACCAGCAGTCTGATTGGTCCCTGGAGGTTACCCATTTGCCAGGGGCTAGACTGAAGTGTGTGGTGGTTCTCACAGCTGGAGTCTACTCAATCCCTGGTTATGCTGAAGCATGTGGGGATCCTGGTGATGAAGTTTTCCTGTATCCCTATACTGGGGCTCAATATCTACTGCTAATTTGCTGAAGTGGTGCTTGTTGCTGGCTTGTTGGGATGCTTCTTGTTCTGGACTGCACTTCCCTTTTATCTGAGTGAGACAGACCTTTCCTGACTAGCTTCGAAGTTTATTGGGCTCAAATACTGTTTCACCCCATCTTTTTGCTGGTTCTGCAGTTCCCAGAATTTATTTTAGGGCACTATTTGATGGTTGTTTGGAGGTGATTATGGGAGACTTATGGCAATTTACTCTTTATTCCACCATCCTGGCTCCTGGAAGTTGTAAAGCCCTTTATAAGTATAATTTCTGCAAATGTGATTTTTAAGTAATTTTTTAATAATTAAGGAAACCATGAGAGATGCTATTGTAGAGAAGAACAAATGTTTGTTTTGTTTATTTTAGGAAGCAAATAGTATCTGGAAAATATAAGCCAGTGAGTTGACTTAACAAATGTAAATAAAATGAAAATTTAAATATACAAGAATAACACCAAAAGAAGTTTTATATAAAACTATGAAATTCAATTATTAAAAAAGCAGGTAGGTGGTGCAGTGTATAGAACTCTGGGCCTGGAGTCAGGAAGAAAAAAAATTCAAATATGGCCTTGAGGGCATACAGGCTTTGGAAATTCCCTCCTTGAACTCTCCTTGAATTCTCCCACTTGATCAAGGAAGTCTCTAGTTTTTGTCTGAGGCTACAATCCACTCAACTAGCCTTTCATTGTGCCTTCAGCCAATCTCCCAGTTCTCTGTTACCCTTAACCTAGCCCAGCCCTCCATTGTCTGTTACCTCAGAATGGCCCCCTGCAACTTCCCACCCCATTCCCAGGACCTCCAGTCACCCCAGTCTGCTGGCCACTCCCATCAAGATCCTCCCTAGACCCCTCCTCCATTCACCCCAAAGTACTTGGCCCCTCCAAGATCTCTCCCACAGTCTTTCTATATATAAGGTCCATTTTGTCTCCATTAAGGTGCTCAGATTCTTTAAGAGTCTATCCAAGTGCTCAGATTCTTAAAATCTAGCCAATGACTGAGATTCACTCTAGGCCATTTGTCAATATGAGCATGACAAATGTTCAGATTCCTTAAGGGTCTGGTCGATATGGGAATCTTTAATAAACTTTGTCTTTGGCTGAAAGAAAACTTGGGTCGAATTCATTTGGGCAGGACTCATGTGTCGCTATTTGGGGTCCCAGTGATGGGGTTAGGATCTGGGCCCCAGAAAGGAAAATCCCTGGACTTTCCCACATGACCAAATCTCTCACATTTGCCTAAGGCTATAATCCCATAAACTGGCCTTTCATTTGACTACACCCAGTCTCCCCTCCATTGTCTTCCCTTCCTGTGGCCCCTTGCCATTTCCTACACTTAATCTTAGCTAGGCTCCATTGTCCAGGTTCCAGGAGTTCTGTTTACCCCAGTTTACTGGCCACTCCCATCCAGATCTCCTTAGGCCTCTCCTCCAGTCACCCAAACTACTTGGCTACTCCTAGATCCCTCCCACAGGCTTTCTGTATATAAGACCCATCTTGTCTCCATTAAGATGCTGGGATTCTTATAATCTAGCCACTGCTTAGACTCCTAAAATCTAGCCACTGCTTAGGTTCTTATAATCTAGCCAATACGGTAATAGCTTGCTAATATTTAGACTCCTTAAGAGTTTGCCCAATACGATGGTTGTTCTAATAAACTTTGTCTTTGGCTGAAAGAAGGCTTGTGTCAAATTCTTTCAGAAAGGACCCATTTGTTGTGATTTTGGGGTCCCAAGACCCCTGGACCCCTAAACCTCATAATCAGTACCCCTAAACCTCAACCACCCCAGATACCTACTACCTATATGATCTTTGATAAGTCACTTAGCCTCTGTAGGCCTCAGTTTCCTCAACTATAACAGCATAATAATAGCATCTAACCTCAGGATTGCTGTAAGGATCAAATGAGATTATATTTGTATTATATATGTGGAGTTCTTAGCATATTGTATGACAAATGTTGACTTACTCTTGACATTTCATGCACATTGCAACCCATATTTGTTTGTCTATTTTTTATACCTCTTTTTTCTATGTTACCTTGAAAGTTTACCACAGAGAGTCCACCCAGAACACTGGAAGCCTTTCCATTTTTCACTTAAGGTGTTTTTTTTTTCTTTGTTGATGGTGGTGGTGGTCCCTTCCCTCACTCCCAAGGAATGCCTCATATTACTCTTTTCTTTTTTCATAATGCTTATATTTTCCCATGTTTGCAGGTTATAATATGTTTGGCTTAAGCTTGAGCTTTTAGAAATATATTAATCTATTCCCTTCTCCAATTTCTGAACAATCCTGTGTTATTTGAATTGACTTTCCTTTAGAACAGACCTTTTTCTGTCTGCTTGTAAATTTGTTGTTTGTCCTTAAATCATTTAAATTAAGTTTCCTTTGTATCTTGGTATTTCCCTGCCCTGAAGGACAGGATCAGTCCTAGGTGGATTTCTAGCTACCTTTCCCTCAAAACTGAGACCTTGCCAGAGAAGCCTATTTTTAGCCTGCCTAATTCTTGCCTCTGACCTCATTTCCTTTTTGGCAAGGTAAATTCCACTCTAACAACTGAACTTGAAAGGGGAAATAGGAATATGAGAGGGGAAAAGAAGAAAAGGAGAGGAAAGTTTTCCTTATCCTAAGGAAAGGTCCCAGTCACAAGGAAGCATATTCTCAAGTCAATCAATTCTTCTTTCAATCTCCTTTCCTTCACAGTCTAGAAAGAATTAGTGCCTTCTGCTTCTTATAAGGGCAGAGGTTGATGCATCAGCAAAGTCACAGTAACTGCAGGAATCAATGCCCCAGGGCAAGCCTCCAGGCCCAGATCTGTGGATTTGTTTGTGCCCATTGACTGAGGTTTTTTTCCTGAGTGAAGTTTTAAGTTTTTAAGTTATCCAAAATTAATTAAGAATTTTTTACTTTCTCCAATACTGTTAAATCTTCTTATCTTGTGCATTTAGCCTTAATTAATCTACATCTGGTATATAATTATTTTTGTTTAGAGATTGAAAGAGTTTTGCAGCCAAAAACTAATCTAGTATTAAGTTTTCAAGAAGTAACATTTCAACTTTGTTTTTAAAAACACTGTTACACATATTTGTTTGTCTACTCTTTAAATTATGATCTTGTTTCTCTTACTAGAAGTTCCATTCATTTCTACATTTTCAGAATCCTGCAGCCAAACTTAAATGTTATATGGCACATCATCAATGAAATCTTCATTGATTACTTTCTCTCATTAACAATGGTCTTAAACCTGGGATCTCTCTCTCTCTCTCTCTCTCTCTCTCTCTCTCTCTCTCTCTCTTTTTCCACTGGCATTGCTTCATTCCCCCCCCCAACTCTAAACAGAGGTGATTAACAAACCTATAAAATGCAGCTCTAACCTCAATCCTAAATATTACCACCTATTTGGTTGAAATATTATGGATCTCAAAGCCCCTAAATCCAAAAGTAAACTCAGAACCTGACCCTTCATGAAATGGCCCAACATCTAGCCTTCCCTGTTGCTGATGAAGCCACACCTTTCTAGACACTTAAAACTTAAAACTTTGGATTTTTCTTTGACTCTTTGTTCTTGCTCTTCCTCCATATAAAATCAGCTGTCAATTCTTGCTGCTTCTTTCATATCGTTATCATTACATACATGACCATTGCACTATTTATGGCCTCATCCTTTCTCATTTAAACTGTTGCAATAGCTTCCCTTCCTATAGTGTTTAGGCCTCGGTTTCCCCACCCCTGAGTCTAGCCTATTTTATCCTCAATTCATCTTTCACACAGATGAGAAATTAATATTTCTAAGATACAGTTCTACTCTTGTTGCTCTGATGCTTAAAAATCTTCAGCACTTCTTGCCTCAGAATTAAAATACAAAACCCACAGCCTGTTAAAGTCTTCTATAATCTGGTTCCAACTCATGTTTGCAGGTTAATTTCACATTGCTTCCATTCAAGGAATCAATCAAAAAGAATATATTAAGCACCTAAGATGTGCCAAGATTCATTCAATACTCTGGGGATGCAAATGAAATAATGAAATAATTCCTACTCCTGCGGAACTTAAATCTGAATACAGAAACTACAAACACATTTCAAATTGTATGCAAAATGAATAGTGCAATTTATAGGCCCAGCAGTTTAGCTTGCTATTTATTCTCTGAACTTGACTCCCCATTTCCCTTCCCTATGGTTTTTCATGGTCTATTCTCCAAGCCTGGAAGACAATCACAACTCATCCTTATCTTTTATATTTACTAGGTTCCCTCAAGGTTCAGCTCAGATATCACATCCTATGCAAAGCCTTTCCTAAACCTCAGTTTTTAGTGCTTTCTCCTCAAATTATCTTATACTTACCAGAATACAAACTGAGACTTGGGACTTTGCCAGCCTTCCCTCACTTAAATCCAATTCACTTGCAAGTCATGGCATCAGCTTTCTGATGTTCTTTTTGAGAATGCAGGACAAACAACAACAACAACAATCTTACACTTAAACTCCATGTGTAAACTGTAAGTTACTTGAAGGAAAAGACTACTTAAAATTTGTCTTCATATGTATAACATCATACTTTGAAAATCTTAGACACTAAATAAATTTTGAATGGCTTGGATTGAATCACAATATTGTATAACAGAGTTTTCTGTGTTTGTGCCATATTTCCCTGTGATACTATAATCTCCAAGAGAACAAGAAAATGTCTCACCCAAATTTCATATCTTCTTCAGTACCTAGAATAGTGCTTAAATATTTGGACCAGATTTATGATTTCACTGGTACATGGAACTTCCCGTGTAAAAGGTTAAGTGACTTGATCAGTATCTAGGATGTATCAAAGATAAGACGTAAACCTACTTTTTCCTGACCTCAAAGTCAACTGTTTTCTCAACACAATATGTTTGCTCACCCAATATATAAGTATAATATTCAGACAGAAAAGGAACTTAAAGAATGAGTGTTGAGTGTACTTAAAGAATGAGTGTTGCTGAATGTATAAGCAAATATGAAACATCAAAATATTGCATTTCAAAACATTATAATCAAATAGTAATATAATTTTACATTTCCTCAATACAGTTTGATTTTAATAGAATGAGTGTTTATTTTATTCAGGAAAATTTACATTAATATTAATATATTAATTAATATTAATATATCAATATTATAATTAATGTTTTGATGGTTAATCAAGACTAAATATATTTAATTATACTTACCTTTATCCAATTTTTTGGTTAAATTTGATATTTGTAAACAAAAGTTCTGGATGCAAGTAAGGCTATGAAAATTAAGCAAATATCCTTAAGTATAAATACTGAGCAATGCCAAAAAAATTTTGGGAAAACTTTGCCCTAATACCATAGTAAGTCAACAAGCATTTATTACATTCCTCCTGTATGCCATGTATTGTGCTGAACACTAAGACTAAAAAGGAAAGGGAAAAAGTTGTCCTTGCTTTCAAGGAGTTCATAGTCTATAGTCATGTAAACAATTGAGCATAAAAGAAGCATATATAGGATAAATCATAGATACTCAGCAGAAAGAACACATCAGCATTAAGAAGGATGAGGAAAGTCTTGCTGATGAGAAAATTTTCTTTGGGACCTGAGGGAAGCCACGAGGAGGCAATGACAAGGGACACACCTTGACAGGCATGAATAGTTAGGAATATCTCAAGCAATTATCAATCAAAGACTACATGACTAAGTTCGGAAAATCTTTGAAAGCCATTGACTGAAGGGGAAAAAAGGATTTTAATTTCTATTGCTGTGAAACTTTGTCACACATCCAGAATCATTTATGATATTGCCTTTCATCATCGGGTTTATTCCTACCTTTTAACCTTCTTATGCAGTTCTCCCCTCCACACTTTTTGATCCAGTGGCATTGGGCTTTTTGCTGTTCCTCAAAAAGTGGAAATGCCAAATTGGAAGAAGGAGTATCAGATAAAAAAATAAAAACAACTATGTTTCACCCTCAATCATATTTGGGTTACAGTGCTTACAGTGTTCCAAAATACTTTACCTGTATGATCTTACCTGATCATTACAACAACATTGTGCTGCATAGTATAAGATGATGTTGAAACAGCTTCACCCCCTTTTTGATCTGATAACTTAGCTAGTTAGGAATATCTCAATAAATTGTCAATCAAAAATGACATAATTAAGTTGAAAAAATTTTTGAAAGCCATTGGCTGAAGGAAAGAAAGGATATTTATTTCTATATGCTGTGAAGTTTTGTCTCACATCAAGGAATCATCTATAAATTATCAAACAAATTATAAAGGGAGAGGAATTTCATAAATTGAACCATGTTGTTTTCTAGTACATTCTTGAGAAGTGGCTGCAGGGAGTATGGGAAGAGGACTTTCTTTGTCTTCAATTTTGGTCTACCTCAGTCATTTTTGATGAGAGGAGGATTTGGGGCTTTGCATCTTCAAATTTGTATCCCAAAAGAAATCCCCAGGTTACCAGACAGAACCATTAACCAAGAACAAACTGGATGCATATTCACAACATTTAAAAGGAACTTAGTGAGTATTCCATGAATGAGAGAAAAGGGCTTCTATCAATCAACCAGGAGCTAAGCTACTCTTTTGCCATATATCCTTTACACTTGAGCCTACTTTCTCTAGAACTTTGTAGCCATCTGTGAAAGGGTATGTCATAGACCTTTGAGGAGATGTTTTATACTGCTATTCTCCCTATAGCCCCTTAGTAAATCCCTCTCTTCTTAAAGTCATTTAAGACTGGATGATTAATTGAATCAGTGAATCACTTTGGTCAATTCGTGGTAACTCTTACATTAGCATGTTAAATTATAAAGGATTACTGGATTTTATAATTGCATCCATCTAAGTATGGCTAAATTTTCTCCTTCCTAAAAGATGGGGTAATCTCCATTCTAGAGCAGTTAACAAGGAACTAATTTCATTCATACTCTATACCAGCTTTCCTTCTGCAGTGAAAGTTTTTCATTTGCCCTAAGAAATTGATACTACGATAAAAATAAAAAAATAAAAAAACTTTCATTCCTAGGTTTAAAATCTTTTTAAGAGAATGTCTGGAAGTCTGCTAAAAGAGATGCCATCATATATTGCAAACCACCAGTTAGCACTAATATGAATAATATGATTGTAAACACTCTGGCACTAATGATAACTGCAAATGTAATTGTAACCCAATTTACTTGTAGGTAAATTAACTTGTTTTGTTAGATGAGATCTCTTAAGATAGTAAGTTGTACACAATGCACATAAGCTCATTTTTATTAAGCTGAAAATATTAATACTGATGAATCAGCAGCTTATCATGTATACATAACCACAAGTAGAAGCAGCTATGTGGCGTAGTAAATAGAAAACTGGTGGCCATCGAGTCAGGAGGACCTGAGTACAAATCCAGCCTAAAACACTTATTAGCTGTGTGACATGAGGCAAGTCAGTTAACTCCAATTGCCTCCAAAAAAAATACTTAAAAACAATTCTCAGTAGATCCAATCTGGAGTGCTGAATGGCAAAGTTTTAAATCAGTTCTAGATGAATGTAGTCCATGAAGAGTGGTGATAGAAGCCTTTTGAAGCTGATGACGTAATTATTCTGAGTCAGTTTCTCATTGCTTAACTTTTCATGTGAGAACAGAAAAATTTGCCTACTCTTAGACCATATACTTAAATAGTCCGAAGTTACAAAGTGATTGTACAAAAATTTTCTAATTTCTGCCTGGGATAAAAAGGAAATGGAAAATGTTTACTTCAACAGAGATTGTGAATGATTGGCACATAATGTTCAGACCCAGGCCTGTCAGAAGTTTCAAATTATTGTTGTTCATCCTTCAAACTCCAAGAGGAGCAATGACTCCAAGATGAAGGGGCCAAAGTGCAGTTAGTTCCACTGTGGCAGATCAGTCCAATGTGACCTCAGAAGACTCTACCACATGTTGGGCACAAATAACATGTTTGGACATTTGGGAAAGGAGATGTCTAGATTTGTATGTATCACATTTGCTTTGTGATGCCTCAGTTCTGCTTTGCTCATAGAGCACAAGCCCTTCTGTGATGTGGGCATGCCAGGCTGGGTTGCCCTGTCTCACAATGTCCAATGTCTCACAATCAATATGAGAGTTCTTCAAAGAGACACTTTGAGAGTATCCTTGTATTGCTTCTTTTGACCTCTGTGTGAGTGTCTTTCTTGTCTTAGTTTTTGGTAAAATAATCTCCTGGCAAATGTACATTTGGTATTTGGAATATGTGGCCAACCCATTGCTTTCTGCAGAAGAGTTTGAATGTCTGGCAGTTTAGCTAAAGAAGATCTCAGTGTCCCTTTACCTTATCTTGCCAGATAATCTTCAGGATCTTTCTAAGACAATTCAGATGCAAGTGGTTCAGTTGGCAGACTGTTCAGGTTTAACAAACATACAACAATGAAGTCAGCACCTTGGCTCTGTAGACCTTCAGTTTGGTAGGCAGTCTAATATCTTTTCTCTCCCACACTTTTTTTTGGACCTTCCTAAATGTTAAGCTAGTTCTGGCAATGCTTGTGTTAACCTCAATTATCTATGTGGATAACCCTGGAAAATATCCTGCTAAGGTAAATGAACTTATCCACAGATTCAATTTTTTTCTTCCATTTGCTATAACCAATGGTTGTACATATAGATGGTGCAGTGCTGGCTGATGGAGAACGTCTGTTTTCTTGGCCAAAATTAGCAGAAGCAGCTGAGAATCAAACCACACTCTGATATATCTCAACCTCAGAGGGTACATTAAATGCACCAGCATCTACAAACAAAAAGTAGGGTAACAGATCTCCCTCTACTTTAGTCTTGGCTTGTAGCCTTTTCAAATTAAATAATTTATTGTCAGTGCAGTAGCTGACCTTTATGCCATTTTGTCCTCTTTGGGGTTCCAACAACATCACTGAAAACACTTAACTAAAAAGCATGGGAGCAAGTACACAGCCCTGCCTCACTCAATTAGTAACCAGGAAAACCTGAGAGCATCATCATACAACCAGAACCCAAACAAGCATGTCAGCAAAACTTTTCTGGGTAACTACAGTTGTTGTTGTTTTTTGGTTAGGCAATAATGTTAAGTGACTTTCCCAAGGTCACACAGCTAGTGTTATGTGTCTGAGGCCAGATTTGAACTCAGGTCCTCCTGAATCCAGGGCCAGTGCTCTATCCACTGTGCCACCTAGCTGCCCTGGGCAACTACATTTTGTCAGAATCTTCCATAAGCTCTCATAACTGATAGTATTGAAGACCTTGGTCATGGTGTGTGTGGGGGTGTCCTCTATCTTAGACATTGATGGCAAAATTTTTGCTACAGTCCTCCTTAATTGGCCAGTCCTTCACCTGGAAGATGGTTGTCTACTCAAGGACTAGTGTGGATTCAGAAAAATAGGTGAGAAAAAGTTGATACGGTGTTCACTCTCTGACAACTTCAGGAAAAATGCTAGGAGCAAGCCAGAAGTTCATACAAAATATTCATCACCCAAGGCCTTAACATTATTATGTAATTATTAACTACTTCCCCTCTTAACATAAATCCCTCTAAACCAGGAGCTCTTAATATTTGTGTGTACATATATGTCACAGAATCTTTTGGTAGTGTGGTGTAGTCTATGAACTCCTTTTCAGAATACTGTTGTTAATGGTTTTGTTTTCTTTTTGTATAAAATAGTATGATGAAGGATCAATACAAGTTCAAATAAAGTAAATTTATATGTAGTGCTAATTGTAAAATTATATCAGGTTACTTAATTGAAGTAAAACTTCAATTAAAATGATATATGTGAGCTAGTCAAGGGTTTTCCTGCACTGTCTCATTATCATTCTGCATTTATCATTACATGTAGATGTGACATACTGCTGCAAAACATATTATTAACAGTTAAGTTTTTTTCTTAATTAATCTTTAAAATAGACAAACAGAAGAATGCTTTCAATGGAAACAGTGCCTGCACAGAAAGAATGAGGCTTCTGATTATATTAGAACAAAAATTTGAACAGCATATACATAGTTATAGTAACTCTAGAATAGAATAAGATGTTGGAATACCTAAATCTATGATATATAAAATATTGTGAGATACACAGGCCAAATTAAAGAAAAAGGTAAAGTTGTGTCAACTTTTTGTGGTTTTCAATCAACTACAAGAAACCAAAGTGTTATAATGACAGAAATGGAAGATCTTTTAGCTGTGTGAAGATTATAATTAAAATAATTTCTTTTAGTAAAGCAGACATTCAGACAAAATCGAAATGTATTTATTAGTGAAATAAAATGTAAATGAAGGTGATAGTCAAGAAACTTTTACTACAAGCATTGGTTAGTTCAATTTTTGTAAAAATCAAGTTTAATTGCATAATGTTAAAATTACCAAAGGGGCAGCCAGTGCAGACAAGGGTGAAGCAGCTAACTATCCTGATTTTTGTGAAGAAAATGATTGATTTTTAAATCAACAAGCTAACAAAAGGTCAGAGTGAGACATTTTTCAGGCCTGGAACAACTTAGGTCTCTGGCATGGGATGGGGGACATCCCTGGGCATAAAGAACAGTAATACCAAAGGTGTTTGAGAATGGGTAATAACAGCTTTGGGAGGTCTCAGCACGGAGAGAATGAGGGGGTCAGATAAGTGGTCAGAAAGATATTATGGGGGAATGTTATGGGGAATGTTTGCTGGGATTGGGTGCAGGGCCTGGTGCTGTTTGGCAATTCTATTGTCCATACAAAGTTCTGGGTGAGGAACTTCTGTTGGTGGTTACAAGGAAGTAGGGGCCCTAGTTGAAGTTCTAAGGAACAGAGAAGCAATAGTGCTTAAAGCTGCAGGAGACCAGGGGACCTGGACACAGCCCCAGGGCTGAGAGGAACATTGGCATTTGAAGTTGAAAGGGAACAAGGGCCCTTACTGGTTAAAGACCAGAGCACAATCCAGGAGAGCAGAGAGCATATCACGCCAGGATCACACCACTATGGAAGCACCAAAGACTTGCAGACCCCTAGAACTAGCTCTAAAAAGCCATAGGGGGAAAAAAAAACACCTTGAACCTTGAGACAATACCTCCCCACCCACAGGTAAGCAGAGCTAAACTTTAACAGAAAGTTCAAAGTCAAAAAATGTGCTATGAAATGAACAAACACGAAATAAAGAAAATGAGCACTAAAAAACACTACAGTGACAGCAAAGAACAAGACACAAACTCTGAAGATCATAATACAAAAACAGCTATAAGTGAAACCTTAAAGAAAAATGCTAATTAAACACAAATCCAGCAAGAATTCATAGAAGAGTTAAAGAAAGAGATAAATGTAGAGGAAACAATGGGGAAAAAAGAAGTGAAAGTTGAATGGGATGTCCCAGTGAAGACTCCTCAGTGTAATTAAGGCTTGGGATAAGTCTGGGTGGAATGAGGGGTCCTGTGAAGACTTTTTAGAAGAATAAATAGAAATTGTATTGTGACTCAAGGCAGGCATAGCAGCCCAACAAGCCTAAGTTTTATTTACTAGAAATCACCTGATTTAGGGAAATCCAGCTAGAAGTACCCCCCCATGCCACTGTTATCTCAGTAGTTAAAGTTTGCCAAGCCTGAAAACCTTGAAGCCCCGCCCCCCCCCACCCCATTATCTTGTTGTATATTCCAGTCATGGTGACCTGGCTATACTGTACAACATATCTCAGTAGTTAAAGTTTGGAACCCCCCCCCCCGTATTTTGTTGTAACATCTGTTACTGTATTTCAGTCACAATGACCTTGCTACACGGCACAGTGTCTAGCAGACTACACATTTTTTAATTGTTTCTTTGTCGTTACTTTAGAAATACAGACATGTATATGGTTTCTTTTGTTATGTTTTCTTTTTCTATGGATTGTGAGTCAAACATTAGTCAGTTGGTGGGAAGGGAATTTACCCATTAGGTTTATTTAATCTGGGTCTTTGTTTCTGTCCTTGTCTCCCTCCTCAGAGCATACTGGTGGAGGGACGCCCTATTCTCAAGAATAACAAATAAACAATTAACTTTCTGTTTCTCCTTGAAAAAACCTCTAAGTGTGTTTTTTTTTTAAATTTGAGTGGCATCTCACACAGTTTTGGTGCATTGACTGGGAAATAAGCCTCTCAGGAGTCAACTCTCTCTAAGGGCTGAGATCAGGTGCCCACCAACCATTTTCTTAGTGGTTCTCAGCTTTGCAGATCAGTCTCCCTCCTGGGCAACAGAGGTTCCCAAGACAGGAACTTGGAGGAACAGAAACTACCCTGGGAGAAAAGAAAAAAAAAAGAGGGGAAAAAAAAAGGGGAAAGCTCCAGTAGTGGTAATGGTGCCGTGCAAGTATAAAACTCCAGCCAGAAGAGTCATGTAAGTTATACGTGTATAACCTGAGGATGTGCCAGAACTGGTGGGTCTTTGGGATAACATGGATTATCCCTGGAGAGATGCCGACAGGTGAGTGCTTAGGTGACTGAGGGAAGGGGGCTACCCCTCCAAGAGGGCCTCAGGTGAGGTCCTGAAAATTTCGCAGGTCACTGACCTGGGAGGGTCTGGCCACAGACCTTCAGGTAAATTTCAGAAATGGGAAATGGGTACTGAGAGAGGGGGTGACCCCCCCTCTGAGAGGGCCTAAGGCGAGGTCCTGAGAGAATGGGTAAGGAGCAGTCCTAACCCAGTACCATGGAGCAGAAAAGAAGGCATACCAGGAAAAAGTCCCTTAGGGAATAAGCTTCAGAATTGGAATGAACCACCAAAATATAAAGGGAAAGATAAAAAGAAAATGATTAAATATGGTTTGATGATTTGAGGATTCTACAGTAATTGTCTATTTTCTATGTTTGTGTTTTTGTGTGGTATGATTGAGTGTCCGTGTGTGTAATCTGATATCCTTTGCAGCCAGATAGCAAAATATAGCATTCCAAGGGCTGTGGCTAGACTCTGGAATGCTGTTCTCTTTCTCTCCCTCTCTTCGTCCCTGGTAACAGCAGCTTCAGAGGAGTAGGTGGAAGGGAGAGAGAAAGAGAGAAAAAAAATATTTTATAGTGTGAATAGAGGTTTTGGAAGTAAAAATTTTGGAAACTCTTGAAGAGTTGTTGGAAAATATTCTCTTCCTAAGTTGGAATTCAGGAGAGAGAAGGAGAGGAAAAAAATCAGATCAAAGGGAGGCAGGCTGAATAAGGTTTTAACCTTTCCCTGCCTTTCCTAAAGAGAAAAGTTTTGTGTACCAGAACACAAAGGTAATTTATGGACATCCAGGGACTGTGCTGAGGGCAGCAGCTTGTTGGGGTGGCTAGGGTTTGGTGGCTGCCAAGGAAATGAAATGTGATGTTCAGAATTTATTATACTGTTTGGCACTAAGGTAAATTGGGAAAATATAAGGATCTGAAATTTGTTACCTCAGTTATTTCACATGAATGGAAGGTGTCTAACACAATGCCTAGCAGAAGCCAGACATTAAAAATGTTAACAACTATTCCTTAATTAGATGTGACCAGTTGGAAATGTATTCAACATGATTGGAGTTATCTGGTTGGTAATGTGTCTGTTTTAAAAACATCTAGTATTGTTACAAGTTGGTAAACTTTTGTATTGTTATGTAAAGTAGATTTTTTATAATTTGAATGCTATTAAAGTAAATTGAAAGAAACTAAAAAAAATATGGTGGAAAAATTGTGTAAGAGGACTGAACTGCTTAGAATGCATAGTAAAGTTGTAAAAGCAGTTTGGGAAGAGAGAGGGGGAGGGAGAGCTTATTCAATTATCTCCCTTCAGATTTGCAAAAAAAAAAAAAAGCTGTGTAGTAGTCTTGGTGAGTGTAATTTGGGTGTGGGTCTTAAGTTCCCCACCCTTGGATGAGGATATTCTCTGAATAGCTTTAGATAGTTTAAGTAAATTGAGAAGGTGTGAGGAAGTGGTTTGTTTAAAGCAGAAAGATGGAAAAATAAAATTCTTTTTTTTAACCTAATTTAAAAACCAGTAGATAAAGTTATGTAGAGATGAAAGGAATTATGTCCACACACCTTTCAGGCTAGATCCGAGGGCGGGTTCTATTGAATCTAATATGGATACTGGCTATGGTAAAGATATTGGTTATTGTGAGTTATGATTATTACTGTTCAATTAATTATCAAGTTCCAGAGGTGTCTACCTGGAGGGAAGCTGATCGTATTTCCTCAGCATTGATTCAAATTCCTTAGGCTTGTTTGTTTTTTCTTCCTGGGCCAAAAAGAAGTAGTTAGAATACTTGCCCAGTACATTTTAAACTGACCTGATTACAATAGGTGATTCTAAACTGTTTGTAAAACTTTTCCAAGAAAATGTGGGCATGAATGGGGAACTGAAATATTGAAGAAATATGTGAATTTGTGGATAATATTCCTTTATAAAGGGTCAGGGGTATTGAACTTAGAAATGTATACTTGTATAATTTTAAGAGCACATATTGTTATTTGGCATTAAGAAATTTATTGACTATGTGGCCTCAAGAAAGTTCTATTTACTTTAGTTTACTGTTCAGTAAGGGGATGGTGGTGGAATTCATTCCCAGGGATATTATGAAGATCACATGATTGTAAAGGTGCTTGGCACAATGCTTAGCATAAAACAAATGCTACCTGAATGTAAACTGTTTTAAGTTAAATATAATTGCTTTATATTCGTTAACTTTATGTGGATTTTCTTTGATATGAAGTTTTATGTCAATGGTGATGAGATGAATGATTCTCTGTGTAAGGCAATTTGGGAACAAATCCAATTAAAGTAAAGTCACTACAGTGGTAATTAATTGGTTTTGTCTTTAAAGTTTAAATAGATGATAGTTGTTTAATGACATGCTGTATTTTTTAAATTTTCCTTTATTGTAGAATTTGGTAAGCAATTGTATCATCTGCGTTGTCAGAAAAGCAATTTCTTTTATATAATCAAAATGTTGCTATGTTCCTTCTTAAGGCTACAACTGAGTTTGTTGGAGGGTGGGCAGTATGAGCCAGGCTCTTAAGTCAGGAATTAGTGGTCATGGGGAAGTCTAGGCTTTGAAGTACCTTCATTGGGACTGACATTGAGGTGGAATTGGGAATCTGGATGTAGCTTGGGGCTATCAGACCAGTAAAAGACAATGATGGGCTAGCATAGATAAAAAAAAATAATAATAATAAGCCAGTCTATAGGGATGGGAGTGGCCCCAAGAGACTATTGGACCTGGTGAAGAGGTCCAGAAAGAAAGAAAGATTTTATTGGGTCTGTTTTCAATTGTATTAGTTATGTTGCTGGAAGGGCGATTTCTTTTATAATCTAGAATGTTAAATTAATTGTATCTTCAGAGAAAAGAGAAAAATGAATGAATCTGGCTGTTGGGGAATTCTATATGATCCTGTTTTGTAACTTTTCCTTTTAAATACTGTAATTTAAGAAAGCATAACATTTCCAAATTTTGTTTTTATTTAAAGGGAATTTTCAGTTAAAATTGCTTTGTAATCATTTATGATTTTTGTGAAGATTGTTAACTAAGTTATTTGGGGTTACTGTTTTAATGTTAAAACCTAGAATTGTTAATTGATTACTTGTGTGTGAAAAGGAGGGGTCCATGGCAATTCTCCTTATTTTATAACCTTTCCAAGGTCCCTGGAAACCATCTATGTGGGCAAGGTCATCTACCCTGAGAAAAGAACTTGTTTGGGTTATACATTTCCTAAACAATGAACTTAGCTTGCTGAGAATTTGCAAGTGTATGGAAATGCTTTCTATTGATTGGCTTTTGTACAAGTTTAAATTTGAGAGGGAAAGATGTAAAGTGAGATCTCTTATGTATGTGAGTCCTGGTAAATTTTTGTTGCTTATTGTAACTCCATGGGAGTAAAATTAACTGTATTTGGCTTTAAGCTGTGATTAGTGAAAGTTGCTGTTTGAGGTAAAAGGCTCTTGGGACTATAACTAATTATGTTTTGAGTTTAAATTTGGATCTGAGAGAAATGCCACAAGAACAGATGGAGGTCTATTTAGAGGAAATGTGATTTTTTGGGGAAAAAGGCCAAGGGGACAATCTTAGCCTCAATCTAGGATAGGATCCTCCTAGCTCAGTTTCCTATTGTGTTCCTTTGGAACGGAATGTTTCCCATCTGGCTATTTCTGAGTCTGGCTATGAGGAAAAACAGATCTGCATGATTGGGGAACTGTGACTCTATCAGAATTTAAACAAGCTAAGGATATTTTATCCTGTCGTATTTGATATGTCACAAGTCCCTGCTATTTTTCCTTCTATAGTAAGTTTCTATAATTAGAGCAAGTAGTCAGTATAAGACATGAGCTCTTTTGTGTTATCTTACTGGGAAATTTAATAATATTTTTATCTAGAACTAGAACATGGGCAGAAATTTATTCAAACTGCTTGGGACTCACTTTGAGATGTTCCCTTTGTTTAAAAGGATTCTAAGAGCAGTAGCATTTTTCCTGTAATCAGTATCTTACTGTCACCAAGGTGAGACTTTATTACAACACCTTTTGACCAAGAAACTTTGTGATATTTAGGGATTCTGTGATAACTAGGAATTCAGTTTCTTGATAACACTCTGCAATTTGTGTTACTTAAAAACTTTTACACCAACTTAGTAAGATTTCATGAACAAGAGTGGAAATGCATGAAGCTATTTAAGGCTTACTTTGGAGATGTTTCTTAGGCAATGTGAGATTATAGTACCAATGACTGATTGTTTCTGAGTCTAACTCTAGGCGTAAATATCAAGGAAGGCTCTCTGAGCCACTGATCCATGATGCCAGCAGCCCTGTGAGGGGCAAGTATGAACTGCAGGCATGATTTCATGGGACGGTTGAGAGGGCAACTGTTCCATATGTGCTGAGGTGGGACCCTCTTGACTTGATTCCTTAACTGAAACCTGGCAGACTTCAAGTTTGGCTCAACACAGTCTGCAGTTTGACATAACACTGCCTGGAGTTGACAGGAAGTTGGGGGAAATATTGTTCCCTTACTCTAATCTCTTAGTGGCAAGTTTCTATAATCAGAAGGTTTTATAAGTACAGAAACAAATTTACTAAAAGTTTAGACAATCAGGGGCTTGTGAGAATGTCATTTTGTTATCTGGTTAAAATCATACTTGTCTAAAGTTTTGTTACAATTAATAACTTTAAAACAAGAATGGCTTGTGGTTTATTCTGTAAATGTCATCAAAAAACATGTCCTGACTAAAAGTTTAAGATTTTATATGTACTGTGTCAAAAATTGATATGTATGTATTGGAGCCTCTGATTAATTCCACAGTGAAATCCTCATCCTCCTGGTGAGGAAATTAATAATAGATTAATGTATAGTATAAGACACTGGGTTCTGATGTGAATTTCTTAAACATGACAATTGGCCATTATTATAATTTTGAGTTTCTAAAAGTGATCATGGTTATAAGGATTAGAAATGGTAATTTAAAATTGTGCTAAGATCACTTTTGTAGGAGAATGGAAAGAAAGCTGGTTCCTACAAGAAGATAAGAAGAAGAGGATGCTGAAATGCTGTGCTGGAGATGGCTGGAACAAATACCAAGGACCAGAGGACGTCATTGATGATGTTCTTTGCCAGACAGCTGTATAAGAAAAGACTTTTTGAATTTTAAAGGGGACAATTACATTATTGTTTTCTTTTGGGTCTCTGTATCTACATTTATAATAAGACTGCCCCTTTGATTTGTCAATGCATAGATCAATCCTTCCCATATTTACTTAAAGGGGTGATGGTTAGAGGGAGAAGAAAAAAAGCTGAGAAGAATTTGAATTCAGATTTAATAGGAGCCTAAGACTAAGTGTGTGATAATATGGAAGTGCAGTTAATGTTATCTGAAGTTTATTGTTTGTATTACAAGTTATTACTGTTTCTAAATTGTATTGTATTTCTAAAACACTTGGATTGTAAAATTTGAGGGGAATTACTACCCTACTCCTGGTGTGTCTCCCCTGTATGTAAGACTCCTTGTTCACCTTGGTTAAGATGGAAGGGAAAGAAGAAATCAAGCTGATGGTCCTGAAGAGTCAGGGTTGAGTGCCAGTTTGAGATCACCCTGATGGTTATTAAGATTTAGTAGGTGGTGTGAGGAGTCTTCAGATAGTATGAAAGAAGAGGAGGGATTGAATGGGATGTCCCAGTGAAGACTCCTCAGTGTAATTATGCTTGTGATAAAACTGGGTGAGATGAGGGGTCCTGTGAAGACTTTTTAGAAGAATAAATAGAAATTGTATTGTGACTCAAGGCAGGCATAGCAGCCCAACAGGCCTAAGTTTTTATTTACCAGAAATCACTTGATTTAGGGAAATCCAGCTAGAAGTATCCCCCCATGTCACTGTTATCTCAGTAGTTAAAGTTTGCCAAGCCTGAAACCCTTGAAGCACCCCCCTCACCCCCTGCCCCCCATCTTGTTGTATATTCCAGTCATGGTGACCTGGCTACACAGTACAGTATCTCAGCAGTAAAAGTTTGGAAAACCTCCCCACCTTGTATTTTGTTGTTACATCTCTTGCTATATTTCAGTCATGATGACCTTGCTGCACAGCACAGTGTCTAGCAGACTGCACATTTTTTAATTGCTTCTTTATCATTACTTTAGAAATACAGATATGTATATGGTTTCTTTTATTATGTTTTCTTTTTCTATAGATTGTGAGCCAAACATTAGGAATTTACCCATTAGGTTTATTTAATCTGGGTCTTTGTTTCTGTCCTTGTCTCCCTCATCAGAGCATACTGGTGGAGGGCCCTATTCTCAAGAACAGCAAATAAACAAATACCTTTCTGTTTCTCCTTGAAAAAGTCTCTAAGTGTGCTTTCTCTAATTTGAGTGGCATCACACACAAAGTGATACTAGAAAATTATGAAAAGAGAATTAACAACTTAGTAAAAGAGGCACAAAATATCTTCAAGAAAATAGCACCTTAAAAACAGAACTGGCCTAATGGTAAAAGAGGCACAAAAAGTTATTGAAGAAAATAACTATTTAAAAAGAATAGGCCAACTGGAAAAGGAGGTAGAAAAATCATGAAAGAAAATAACTTAAAAAAAAGAATTGGCCAAAAGGGGAAAAAAATGCAAAAGCTGAAGAAACTATTTCATTAAATATTTGAATTGAGAAAATGGAAAGCAATTATTCCATGGACATCAAGAAACAATAGAACTAAGTCAAAAAATTAAAAAAAAATGTGAAATATCTCATTGGAAAAATAATTGATCTGGAAAATAAATCCAGGAGAGATATTTTAAGAATTATTGGACTTACTGAAACCCACCATGATTAAAAAAAAAATAGAAAAAAACAGCTTTAACATAATATTTGAATAAATTGTAGAAGAAACCTGTCCTAATATCTTGTGTATAGAGGGGGAAATAGAAATTGAAAGAATCCACTTCTTGCTACTTGAAAGAGATACCAAAATGAAAACCCTCAGGAATGTCATAGCAAAAGTCCAGAGTCAAAGAATCAGAAAGATCAAATATTGTGGAGTGACAGGATTACACAAGATTTAGCAGCTTTCACATGAAAGGAGCAGGGGTCTTGGAATACAATATTCAGAAGATAAAAGAGTAGCATTACAACCAAAAATCACCTAAAAACGTTTTGAGGATAGTTGTTTTATTTTTTTCCTCTGATTCTTTAAATTTTTTATTTAGTATTTCATTTTCCTCAGTTACATGTAAAAACAATTTTAACATTCATTTTTAAAACTTTGAGTTAGTTTGTTTCCAGAAACCACTATAGCCAGTTTATTCTTTCTTTCTTTTTTCTTTATTTTATTTTTATTAATTTATTTTTAACTTTCAGCATTCATTTCCATAAGCTTTTGAGTTTTGAATTTCCCACTCTTTCCTCTTGACCTCCCTCCCCAAGATAGAGTGTAATGTGTTATAGGCTTTATATATACATTCCTATTAAACATATTTTCACAATTCTTCTTCGCTATTCTTCTTTCATGTTGTAAAGAAGAATTAGAACCACTAAGAGGAATCACAAGAAAGAAGAAAGAAAATGAAACAGATGGAAAAAAAAAGAGCAAATAGTATGCTTTGATCTGCATTCAAACTCCATAGTTCTTTCTCTGGATGTGGATAGCATTTTCCGTCATGAGGCTTTTAGAAAAGTCTTAGATCCTTTCATTGCTGAGAAGAGCTAAGTCTATCAAAGTTAGTCATGACACAACATGGCTGTTACTGTGTACAGTGGTCTCCTGGTCCTGCTCACTTCATTCAGCATCAATCCATACAAGTCTTTCCAGGTTTTTCTGAAGTCTCCCTACTCATCATTTCTTATAGCACAATAGCATTTCTTTACATTTATATACCACAACTTGTTCAGCCATTCCCCAATTGATGGTCATCCCCCCAATTTCCAATTCTTTGCCACCACAGAAAAAGCTACTATAAATATATAATTTTTTGCACACGTGGGTCCTTTAACCATATTTATGATCTCTTTGTAATACAGCCCTAAAAGTGTTATTGCTGGATCAAAGGGTATGCACATTTTTATAGCCTATCAGGCATAGTTCCAAATTGTTCTCCAAAATGTTTGAATCAGTTCACAACTCCACCAATAATGCATTAGTGTTCCAATTTTCCCACATCTTCTCCAACATTTCTCATTTTCCTGTTTTTCATGTTAGTCAACATGCTAGGTGTGGTGTGTTACCTCAAAGTTGTTTTGATTTACATTTATCTAATCCATAGTGATTTAGAAGATTTTTTCATATTACTATAGATAGCTTTAATTTCTTCATCTCAAAACTGCCTGTTCAAATCCTTTGACCATTTCTCAATTGGTGAATGACATGCAAAATTTTGAATTTCAAATTCTCTCCCTTCCTCCTCCCCACCCCCTCTCATTGAGAAGGCAAGCAATTTGATATTGGTTGTACATATGTGTTCATGCAAAACACTTCCTTAATAGTCATATTGTGAAAGACAAATATTTTCCTCCATCCTATTCCCTACACTATTTATTCTATTCTCTCTCTGCTTTCACCCTGTCCCTCCTCAAAAGTGATTTGCTTCTCACTATACCCTCCCCCAATCTGCCCTCCCTTCTCTCAACTCCCCTTCTCTATTCCCCTTCCCCCTACTTTACTGTAGTGTAAGATAGATTTCTATACCCAATTGAGTGTGTATGTTATTCCCTCTTTGTGCCAGTTTTGATGAGAGTAAGGTTAACTCACTCCCTCTCACCTCCCCTTTCTTCCCCTCAATTGTAAAAGCTTTTTCTTGCCTCTTTTATGTGAGATAATTTACCCCATTCTGCTTCTCCCTTTCCCTTTCCCCCAGTACATTCCTTTCTCATTCTTTAATTGTATTCATTTATTATTTAAATAGCATCCCTTCATATTTTACTCACACTTTGTGCCCTCTGTCTATATATACTCTTTTTAACTACCCTAGGAATGAGAACAGTCTTGTGAGTTACAAATATTGTCTTTCCACGTAGGAATGTAAACTGTTTAACTTTAGTAGGTTCCTTATGATTTCTCTTCCCTGTTTACCTTTTCATGTTTCTCTTAAGTCTTGTATTTGAAAGTCATTGTCAGTTTAACTCTGGTCTTCTCTCAGTAAAGCTTGACATTCCTCTATCTCATTGAAAATCCATTTTTTTTTCCTCATCGATTATACTCAGTTTTGCTGGGTAGGTGATTCTTGGTTGTAATCCTAGCTCCTTTGCCCTCCAGAATATCATATTCCAAGCCCTCCAATCCTTTAATTTAGAAGCTGCTAAATCTTGTCTTATTCTGATTGTGGTTCCATGATACTGGAATTGTTTCTTCCTGGCTGCTTGCAATATTTTCACCTTGACCTGGGAGCTTTAGAATTTAGCTATGATATTCCCGGCAATTTTTATTTTGGGATCTCTTTCATGATGTGATTGGTGGATTCTTTCTATTTCTATTTTAGTCTCTGGTTTTAGAATATCAGGACAGTTTTCCTTGATAATTTTGTGAAAAATGCTATCTAGGCTCTTTTTCTCATTCTGACTTTCAGGTAGTCCAGTAAGTTTTAAATTATCTCTCCTGGATCTATTCTCCAGGTCAGGTGTTTTTCCATAGAGATATTTCATGTTGTCTCCTATTTTATGATTCTTTTTGCTTCATTTTATGATTTCTTAATTTCTCATGAAGTCATTAGCTTCCATTTTCTCCAATCTAATTTTTAAGGAGCTATTTTCTTCCGTGAGCTTTCGGACCTCCTTTTCCATTGAGCCAATTCTGCTTTGTAAGGCATTCTCCTCATTGGCTTTTTGGACCCCTTTTACCATTTGGCCTAGTCTCTTTTTTAAGGTGTTATTTTTTTTTCAGTATTTTTTTTCTGCCTCCTTTATCAAGATATTGATTCTTTTTTCATTATTTCCTTGCATCACTCTCATTTCTATTCACAATTTTTCCTCTACCTCCCTTACTTGATTTTCAAAATCCTTTTTGAGTTTTTTTGTGGCCCAAGACCAATTCATATTTTTCTTGGGGACTTTGGATGTAGGAACTTTGACTTTGAAATTTTCTTCTGAGTGTGATTTTTTATCTTCCCTGTCACCAATGTAAGTTTCTATAGTCTGAATTTTTCCCATTGTTTGCTCATTCTCCCACCTTATTACTTGACTTTTTAACTCTTTGTTAAAGTAGGGCTCTTCTTTCAGCATGGAGGACAAATTGTCCCAATTTTCAGGGGTTTTGTGCAGCTGTTTTCAGAGATACTTCTAGGGACCTGTTAGTTTTCCGTTCTTCCAAGGTGGTATGATCTAAGGAGAGGTGTTTACTCCTAACCTGGCTTGTGCTCTTGTCTGCAAGTGACCAAAGACACTCTTTTCTGCTCTGGAACTTTGATAAGGGTTCCCTCTCCACTTCTACCTCAAGTTCTGCTTTGATAGTTGTTCCTCCTTACCCCAGGACTGCCACCAGCGAATGTGACCCAGATCTAAGCATGGTAAAGCAACAGAGTCCTGCCTCAATGCTAGCAAATAGACCCCTGTAATATCCTTCTGACTAAATGTTCTATCCTCTTACTCTCTGTGAGCTGAGAGTTCCAGAAGCAGCTGCTGTTGCTGCTGTTGCTGTTGATGCCATTGCTGATTCTGTCACTCACAAGGCTTGTTCTTGGTTTGCTGGGGCCTGTGCTATGCTGGTGCTGCCTCCGCTGGACTGTACTCCTCTCTTACCCAGGTCCAAAATACTTTTCCTGCTGACCTTCCAAGTTGTCTTTAGTGTCTGTGGGCTGAGAAGTCTGGAAACTGCCACTGCTGCCAGTAATTCAGTCACCCCAAGGACCTAGTGGGTCCTAGGTGGGGCCTAGTCTGCACTGCCTGCACTGGACTGGGCTCCCCTCTCACCCTGGTGCAACAGACCTTTTCTGTAGACCTTCCAGGTTGTCTTGGGCTGGAAATTTATTTCATTCTGTCTTTTTCTGGGTTCTGCTGTTCTAGAATTTGTTTAGAGTCATTTTTAAAGGTATTTTAAGGGGTTTCAGGGAGAGCTCAGGTAAGTCTTTACCTTTATTCTGCCATCTTGGCTCTGCTCCTGACTTTTTGCTTCTTGATGGTTTCTTGAAGTATAAGTCCAACAATGCAGTCTTTGATTCAAGGGGTACCAACATTTTAATCTTTTTATTTGCATAATTCCAAATTGCTTTCCAAAATGGTTGTACCACTTCATAACTCCACTGAAAATGTATGTGTCTATCTTTCTACAACCCTTCCAACATTGATTTTGTCATTTGGGGAATTTTTTTAGTCATTTTTGCCAATTTACAGACTCAGGTAAACCTTCAAGATTGTTTTGATTTGTATTTCCCTTATTACCTTCTTTCAATTTTGAATGTTTTCTTTTTATTTTGGTCCTGAAAACATACTCAGTATAATTGACTTAGGGGATAAAGGCTCAGACTGTTGACATCACTTTCTTGTTTAGCTAAAAATCAGGCATGAAGAGCTTTAGCCTTTCATGCACGTTTGATTGGTGGACCACAATGTACAATTCAAATCAGGGGAACAATGGTCAGCTAAATTGTCTTGTGATTCTGATGATAAATAATCCTATTGAATATATTCTCCCTGCTATGGTTAGTAAATCTTCTTTTACTTACTGTTCAATGACTGAAAGTATTTCATTTCATCCCTGTATTGAGCTTAAGCTCCCAGGTGACCCAAAATATTATATGGAGCTAGTGAGCATCATTCTCTTGGTAGAAGATATCCTCCAAGCCTTCAAGGGTGGCATTTGTGCCTGGAAAAAAGGCTTACATGAATCTGCAACACAGGGGCAATTTTTTTTTAAAGGGGGTCTGAGTAGCAAGTTTTTTATAACAATTTCAGCTAACAACATGATAACTCTTAGAAAAGAAGGACATGGGTTAGGATTAGTTGTAAGAAAAAAAAAATGCATACTAGTTTAACCTGAAGGGTGGATTTGTATCAGTTCATAGAAGGAAAGAGACTTAATTACAAATCAGTTGTTCAAACCCACCCAGATGTGGATAAATATTTAAGTCAATTCAAACTCATCAGGATGGCAATTTCTGATATCATAAAAGCAATGCAAACATGGTGTTTGTCTAGGAGGGATTGGACAAACCTCTACCTTGCAAATAGGTTTCGTTTTTATTATAATCATCACAGGGGTATATAACAATATTTTCAAAAGCAATTAACTAAAAATTTACTGGATTTAAATTGGTCAGTAATGGTGTAGTTCGTTATTTGCCTTTGATCAATTTGTCTTCACAAAAGAACATGAAGTTCAATGCCAGGGGACCACCAAGTAATGTGCTGAATCTAGTCTCCTAGATGCAGTCTAGGTAGTCACTTTCATGATTGCCAATTACTAGAGTCAACTAGGGATTTTTCTACTTTCAAGGTCCAAATAGTTTCCTGAGTACCTATTGCAATTAAATGCCTAATCAGTGAGACCTATTTTTGGAGAATAAATGTGGCTATCCTCAAGGAATCCTGGGACTGAGTTAAGGTAAGGGATAATTTCAGGGCTAATTATCCAACATAATGTGAGGTGTTCCACTGTCATAGGCTACTTTTTTTTTTCACCAGAACTAAGCTTCATGGTCCCTGGACCCTATTTGGTGTTTTAACATCTTTACCCCACTAGTAGCAGTGAAAAAATTAGGCCAAGTGAGACACTTGTCCAATTGAACAAGAACTCTCAGAATAGCTTATTCAAAAAACTTGTTAACCAATAATTGTGGACTTAAAAAAATCTACCCTTGAGTAGAAAGATCAGCAGATAAAGGAGATGGAGGACAAAAAGGAAAAGAACTAAGAGGAGAAGGCAAAGAAGGAGGAGGAGGAAGAAGGGGAAGGTTTCTGTTGCCCTGTTTTCTCTCTATTCTGTTAGGAAGTCATGTCCACTAGTCAATACAGATAGAGCCATATCTCCCAGACCTATTTTGTTTTATTCAGATAACTGGGGAATGGGCCTTCTTTTCAAATATCAGATAATCACAGAACCTGAAAGGTATAAGGAACCTCAATAACTTTTATTTTTTCCCCTCATATAAAGTCTTACTTGTTCTCTACCATTTTGGATGTTGTTTCTTTTCTTTTTATTTTTTTTCCTAGTTCTGTCTTCTGGGGCCTCTCAAAAGCTTAATCCACTTTCCTCATGACAATCTTTCAGTTACTTGAAAACAGCTATCACATTTCTCTTGAGTCTCCTATTCTTCAAAGTAAACATCCACAATAATTTCAATTGATCTACATTTGATACAGATAGACTCAGTACCATATACTGTGTTAAATGCTCTCCTCCAGACACCAAATACTTTATCAATGTCTTTTCTGAACAGTGGTAACCTCAACTGAATACAATATTTCATTTGGGGCTTGACAAGTGTAGCATTTAAAAAGACTATCACCTTACTTCCCAGAATCTTCCCTTCTTAATTCATATCAAGGTGGCATTAAGTTTTTGACTGCCATATAAAGCTACTGACTCATGTTAAACTCACAATCCATTAAAGCCCCAATTCTTTTTTAAACATACTCGTGTCTAACTATGACTCCCTTATACTCTACCTATAAAATTACTTTTTAAACCATGTTAGACTTTGCTAAATTTCTTCTTAATAGATATTGCAAAATGTTCTGGCCTAATAAGATCTTTTTGGATTACAATTATCATCCCGTAAGTTAGACATCTTTCATAACTTGTCATGTTCAAATTTCATGGGACTTGTAATCTGTACTTTTATCAAAATAACTTGTAAAAACGTTAAACAGCTCAAGAGCAAGCACAAATCCTTAAGGCACTTCTATAGAGAACTCCTGTTACTGTGACAATAACCTATTAAAGACTCCTCTTTGAGTCCAGCCCTCCTATTGATTCTGAATCCACCTAATGAGATGAGACAGAAATCAGTTTGCCTATCTTTGAACTTCCCTAGTTCCCTAATTTTGGGGGGAGTGAGGGTGTGGTGGGAAGAGAGATCAGTAATAAACATTTCTTAAGCATTTAGAATGTGCCAGAAGATTCATCAGGCATTTGATCATCACAACACTGTGAATTAGGTGCTATAATTAGCCCCTTGTATACTTGAGGAAACAGAGGCAGATAGAAGTGGCCTGAGCAGTATCATACAGCTACTTAATCTGAACTCAGATATTCCTGACTCAAGACCTGGTTCTCTGTTTCTTCTGATGGTATGATTCTGAATTATGAAGGCTAGATTTACAGACATTTAAATTTTCAATATTCCTTTCTGTAGCCTGTGGAGAAAAGGTTATAGGAGAGGGATGGGGTGAAAGGTTCCACGTGAGAACCTTAGTCTTTAATTTTTTTTTCATTCTTTGTGAACACAGTATGTCTAATTCTTTTACCTGTGGTATCATAAGAACAGAGAATCCAGATTGTGGAGCAGTGAGCTGAGTCAGAGATTGTTTATTTTTAATATTTTCTACTCAACATTTTATGTTACGCACTCATCAATATAGAACCCATAAAGGTGAAGGGGAATAGAAGGGAATAAGCATTTGTGTAGTGCCTGCTGCATGCCAAGAGGCAGCTAGGTGGCTCAGTGGATAGAGTGCTGGGCCTGGAGTCAAGAAGAGCTGAATTCAAATCTGGCCTCAGACACTTTCTACCTGTGTGGCCCTGGGCAAGTCTCCTAACATCTGTTTTCCTTAATTCATGGAGAAGGAAACAGCAAAACTGCTCCACTAACTTTGTGAAGAAAACCCCATATGGGGTCACAAAAGATAGGACTAAAAGAAGTGAACAACAACAACTGTGTTCCAGGGACTGCGCTAAGTATTTGTTAGTTTGTTTTGTTTTTACATATATTGTATCATTTGATCCTAATGCAGTAGATGCTATTGTTTTCCCCAGTTTTACAATAGAAAATTTTGAGGTAAACTGAGATAAAATAATTTTCTCAGGGTTATACAACTTTAAGGGTCTGCAACCAGATTTGAACTGAGGTGTTCCTAATTTCAGACCCAATACTCCATACACTGTGCTACCAAGCCCCTAGAGTTTAAACCATTCATTGGTTCTAACCTACATAATATACATGAGTGAGAGGATTCTTCCATACATTCAGGCCAGATATTCAGTGAAAGCACATGGCTGAGTGTTTTATTAGAGTGTTTGATTAGAATGTCACCTGATAAGCAACTTGGATATTACATTCCCCAAATCGATAACTTACATCATGACACATTGCCTTTCTGTAGGCTTACGGAAGGCCATATCTAAGCCAATGTGGACTGCTTATCCTACAGAGTTCACATGCAGTTTTCCAGCTGTTAAAGTAAATAGTCACTACCCCCTTCTAATCTTTAATATTTACTATTTCCTTAGTTACTTCTTACAGCCTTTCTCCCGCATCTTAAAAACAAAACAAAACAAAAATCCTTCAATAGGCTCTATTACCTCAAGCTATTCTGCTGTACCTCTTCCATTTTTTATCCTAAATATCTGGGAAAAAAATCTACTTTGATTTTCTCCAGTTCTATTCTCATCCCACCTTTTGTCATCTGCCTTCAGATCTAATTATTCAACTAAACCTATTTTCAAAGATACTAAACATATCATAAATGACATATATAATGACTTTTTATCAGTCTTCATGTTTTCATCTCTACCACCTTTAACAATGTTAAACATCTTTCCTCCTGCTTACTCACTGCTCTAGTTTTACTAACACTGTTCTCTTTTGGTTCTTCTTCTATCTCTTGCCTATTCCTCAGCCTCCTGCTGAAATGTTATTGTATCATACCCCCTGAAAATGGGTATATCCCAAGTCCTTGCTCTAGGCCTTCTTACTTGGGAACATAATTAACTAGATTGAATGGATTAATTTATTATATTTTTATAAATTATACATACATATGTATGTATGCATCTATTATATGTGTGTGTATCTATGTCCATGTGTGTGTTACACACATGCACACATGACACTTAAGTCTCTTGAGCACTAGTCCTATATAGACATTTGCTTATTACAATATCATTAGTAGGTCTGTGTCCCAAAGAGGTTATGAAAACGGGAAAAGGACCTACATGTACAAAAATATTTATAGCAGCTCTTTTTGTGGTGGCAAAGAATTGGAAATTGAGGGGATACTCATCAATTGGGGAGTGGTTGAACAAGTTGTGGTATATCAGTGTAAGGGAATACTATTATGCTATAAGAAATGATGAGCAAGCAGACTTTAGAAAAACATTGAGAGACATATATATGGACTGGTATTGAATGAAGAGATCAGAACCAGGAGAACATTGTGCATAGTAACAGCAACATTGTGTTATGACCAGCTTTGACAAACTTAGTTCTTCTCAGCAGTACAATGATCTTAAGACAATTCTAAAAGACTCATGATGGAAAATGCCATTCACATCCAGAGAAAAAACTATAGAGTCTGAATGGAGATCAAAGCATATTATTTGCTCTCTTTTTTTGTTGGTTTTCCTTTCTTGTGGATTTTCCCTTTTCTTCTGATTCTTCTTTCACAACATGACTAATGTGTAAATATGTTTAATATTTACATGTATATATAAATGTATACGGATAACCTACATCAGATTACTTGCTGTCTTGTCGGGGGGAAGGGAGGGAGGAAAATAGTTGGAACTTAAAAATCTTATAAAAGTGAATGTTGAAAACTACTTTTACATGTAGTTGGAAAAAATAAAATACTGTTAAGTTTAAAAAATTTGCTTATTAGTAATTTTTAAAGTGGGTACTCGATAGGCACTCAAACCCAACCTGTTCAGAACAGGACATGTTATTTTTTTCTCATACCCACCCCAATTCCAAATCACTTTATTTCTATCAACTTACCACCACGCTTTCAGTCACCCAGGTTTGGAACCACAGTGTCATTCCTGACTATTCATTTTCTTTTACCCCACAAATCAGTTGCCACATTTTGTCATTTTTGCCTTCACAAAATCCGTCTCATCAATGTACCTATTTTTCCTTCCACACAACTATCATCTGAACTTTTTGTCTTATCTTGGTGAAAACTAAGGCTCTATACCATTTCTCAAAGATCCTCACTATGAAGCCATTCCCTGACCATGTCTGCCCCACTGGAAACTAGGACTCCACTCTTGGCTTCTCCTAGTTCTGACAGGTGATTTGTTTTGATTTTTGCTTTCTTATTTTACTTGTAATGATATACAATGACAATTTTTCTCCCAAATATTTATCTTCTTATGTAAAACTGATAATGAACTACAATTCAAAGAGCAAAAAGAAAATAGCTTAGTGGATAATTTAGAATGAAAAGGTATCTATAGAAAGGCTAATACAAAATGTTTCTTTTCTACTTATTGGACATAAAGATATGATACTTTTCTAGTTTACTTAGGGTATCATATGGAGAATTCAAGTATTATTACAAACAACTGCTAATATCAAGTTCTATGATTCAAGCATCCAGAAATAAAAAATTACATACATTTTTTTTTCAGTCAACTGCAGAACAATGACAGCTTTTCACACTGCTCAAATTTGGTAACTGCTCTTTAATTGGGACTCAGATCAAGTCTTTGTTATGACTCGTATGACTTCAGGCTTTAAGACTAAGCAATTATTAATTCAATAAAAGATTGATATAGTTTGGATCAACCATTTGGTGATTAGCCAATGTCTAAAATAAATGTTTAAATTCAGAGCAAAATAACTTTCGCCTTTTTTTTTTTTTGCAGTGAGGAATAGATTCACTGGCTTTAAATGGACAATTTTTTTCTAAACACCCCTTTTTATATAAAAATGCCATTTTTTCATTCAAAAGAGTAGTCAGACTTTCATAGAGACATTTTCATTTTAACGAATACTTGTATATAGCACCTGGGTGCCATGATAAAATAAAAATGAGTGGGTTTCCTTTAGTGCTCTAATCATTCCCAACCTTTAAAAGTATAGTCTTCTCATTAAATAACTGGAAAATTTCCCAATAAACATTGTGGCAAATGTTACTTTGCAAATGTCAGTTTAAGTATTTAACAGCTCTTAAACTGTAATCACCAGTAGACCATGTAAAAAGCAATAAACATGCCATGAACTCTATAAACAGAAATTGCAATAAAAGGTTAACAGTCATATTGTCCGCAAGATTTCTTCAATTCCATAGAGAAGGGGAAGGATGCTGTAAAGCAGATGTTGACCTTTCTGTGTTACAAATGAGGGAGATGCTCAACCTTCATTGGAAAGATCACTCGTATTTGGTGGCTATATTCAACCTTTGGAACCATCAGATCCAACACACGCTCCACAGGATAGATCACTAGAGCTTTATAATATTCAAGTACTGAACTGGATACAAATACAGTCTTTGGGGAAAAAAAAACAAAACCAAAAAAACTTCAAACAAACCATTCTAGCAGCTTTACTTTGGGGTATTAACACTATTTTCTTTCTAAGGCACCCAGAAAGTGACTGAAGGATAGAACTTTCAGTTTTTCTCTTGCATTTTCTCAGTAAGTCTACCAAGGACCACAAATCAATGCTGTATGCTTGCAACTCTATACTTAATACCTAGCAATTCTCTATTTAGTAGAGTTGTAGAAGGTTAAGAATCTTGAAGTGATGGCAAAAGTCATGAAAACTGGTTGCTAGTGCTTCTGAGGGTATAAAAGATGGAGAAAAATAAGATGCAAGTTGATTATCTGGCAATGAGGATCACTGCTAAGTTCAAACAGCTCCAATGCTATGCCCTCTGCCTCTCCACTGAAGGGCCTATTTGCTCTGGACCAAGGCATAGTAGACTAGATCCTGTCCCAGGGGAGCCTTACTCTAAAGGTTGATGTTAGGGTCTTTTTTCTCATGCTCTTTAGCTTAAATCACTACCATTTGGGTATCCTTGAGGAAAATATCCTCAAAGCTCAAGTTTTGGATCATGTCTAGGGTTTCCCCAAAGAGGAGAATAAAAAGATACAGTATAGGACAGGTCATCATGTCATATCTACAAAAGAATTGCTAAACATTCACAGGCACACATTGAACAAAGACTTAAAACAGATACAGTAATTTAACTTATAACTTCTGCTATACTCTCCCCAAAGAGGGGAGAAAAAAGTTACAATTTTCAATCAGTTAAAAGACAGTTATTTATTGCTTGTCTGCAAAAGAAATACTAAAAAGAAAATGCTCATGAGCATATGATAATATAAAAGCCTATTAATTTTACTACATGCTCTTGGGAACTTAGGCTGAAACCATATTAGGACACAAAAAAAAATTGTAGAGAACTCACCAATAAATGTTGATTAAAATATTCACAAAATATGGATCTAGGGTCAAGTAACAAAGGATTAAAATAAGAATCTAACACAAACCAATGAAAATCATTTCAAGAATCACAAACCTTAGAAATAGCTGAGACTGATTTAAAAAAAACTGGAAATAAGAAAAATGTTTTTAAGTTATATACAGAGAAAAAAAGGTGAATCAAAGAAAAGATAGAATTTCACCTTGATATAGATAGAATGAATGATAGCACATGACAAAGAGAAGCTAGAACTGCTAAATTCTATTTTCTTTTTGTTTTATCTTCTAATGACAATGGCTTTACACTGAAAATTTTCAAAAAAAATGAACTGATACTGAAGATAAGTAAAGGAAGAGTAAGAGATCACCTGGCTACCTTTTGTGAATTCAGTTCACCCGGCTCAGATAAACTATATCCTTACATCTTGAAAGAGGGCTGGAAGATAGAATTTCTGAGCCTTGTCAGCAATAGTTCAAAAATTATGAAAATGAAGTTATTAGCTCAAAATTCAAGATGCATAAATATTGTCCCAATTTTTTTTCAAAAAAAAAGAGAAGACATAAAAGTATATAAACTGTAGGCCAGTGATCTTGACTTCATTGATTTAAATTTTTTTAATGGATCATTGAAGATATTGTTGGTAAGCATCTAAAAAGAAGGAAGTAATTACAAAGAGCCAGGATTGATCAGTTAAGAATGGGGCATGTTAGACCAACTTCATTTATCTTTTTGACAGGATTATTATACTAGCAAATAATGGGTATTGGATATTGATTGCCTAGATTTTATAAAAGCTTTTCATAATAACATGTTTAGATAACAGTTATTATTTTAAAGAATAGATTTGGGTCTTTTAATGGATAACAAACACAATATAAGCCAACAATACAATAAAACTGCCCAAAAAAACACTAATGAAAACCTGGGCTTCACTAAGAGAGACAGGGCTTCTAGGAATAGGTGATGATAATTCTGCTGTATTCTGATGTTGACAACCTTCATCTGGAGTATTTTTTTCTGCTTCTAGGCACTCTGTTTTATGAAAAGCATTGAAAAGTTGAAGAATGTCAAGAAGGAAGCAATGAGGATGGCAAAGATCTTTATATGTCAAATGAGGGTTTGTTGAAGAAAGCGGTCAAGTTTGGCCTGAAAAAAAAAAGAAATGGAAAAAAAAGATGAGGACATGAACATTTTCCTCAATATTTAAAGGGTGTACATGTGCAGAAAGGATGACATTTTTCTTTAATCCTTGAGGAGCAAACAAGAGAAATGGGTGCAAGTTGCAAAAAGGCAAATTTGGACTTGATATTAGGAAAAATTTAACAATTGCTTCTATCAAAAGTGGACTGGAAAGTTTTCTGTTTTGTTTTGTTTTTAGAGGTGATGGACTTTTTTTTCTCAGAGGTCTTTAAGCATAGACTAGATAACAGCATTTCAGGGATGAAACATTAGGGAGTCCATTCTTGTATCACTTGGAGTGGAAGGTTTCTGAGTTCCCTTCCAATTCTCAAATTCCAGAATTCTTAATTGTCTCTGTGGTTTGTTTTTTGACCCATACATAATTCTAAATGTCATTATTAGTTCTCCATTTGGCTTTGTATCTTTGTTTGTAGCCTTGCATTAATTACTATGTTTATTACATTATGGTATATTAATGTCATGTACGTTATTTCTGATATTTTGCCTTTGATTTTTCTGTACTATAGTATATGACCTGTTTGTGTAATGGTACATTGTACTGATGAAAAAATACATATCCCTTAATTTTCTCATTCATTCAGAAGATTTCCTAAATCTTTCATGTTTTAATTCTCCAACAATTTGTTTGGTCTTCTGTGTTTCTAAGTAGTCAATATTAAAGGCTCTTGGAATAATATATATTGTCAATGTCCTATTGCAATTCACTTAACTATTTCTTCATTGATTTTGAATGTATGCCAGTTGTTTCAAATAAATTGAGTACTATTATTTTTGACTGTCTAGGTGTCCCTTAAGCAGAATATACTTTTTCCTGCTTATCTACCCTGATATCATACATTTCTATTTTTATTTTGTTTGATAGTGTAGTTGCAACTCTAACTTTAAAAGAATCATCTGAAGCACAGTAATTTTTTACAGCTTCTCATTTTCATCAATCATTTATCTTTTCTTTTTAAATATACTTCTTGTATGTAACAAATTGATGGATTCCATTTTAATTTGTTTTGTTAGTCTCATTTTATTGGATTTTTAAAATTCATTTACACTTAATGTTTGGACAATTAGACTTAAGTTTTCTCCAATTTATGTATTTGTTTTTGTTTTCTGATTTGTGAACTAAAACTAATTTTTTAAACAATAAAAAGGGATAGATTGGATAAAGGAGAGTCCAAAAACAGACACTTCATTTAGGAAGCAAATTCAATATTCAAAATAAGTGATTATAAGTACTTTGATGATAGTAATTGTAGAATGAATGGAAAGAATAGATATGGATGTGAGTGATATTGAAAAAAAAACCAGAAACTCCAGGAAATTAGAATATGTTGGTTTTGGTGGGAAGAGGGATGAGTGAAAGGTAGGGAAGAGTCCAAGGTGAGTGAATGTAATGATTCTAACCCTGGTACTGTCAACAGAGACAAGGAAATCTGGAGGAAAATGGGGAAGTGGAGGAGTTGAGTGTGAGCCACAATGAGTTTGAGGTGAAGAAGAGGTATTTAGGTGAAGTTTCATAGGCATATGGAAATGAAAGAATTGTTGCTCATCAGTGAGTTGGGAATTGACGTATACATCTGAAGGACATCTGAACATAGATGATAATTAGAGTCAAGAAAGTGTATAAGATAGCCAAAGGAGAACGTGAGCAAAGAGAAGAGTATAGATCCAAAGAAAGAAATTTCAGTATGCTTGCTTTCAGAGAACATTTGACTCTTTGTTTCTCCAACTCTGTAGCTAATATTTTAATTTGGATCATAGTTAATTGAATCGTATGTTTTATCTTATTGGCATGCTATTAGATTCTTGAATTTGTGATTATGTCACTTTTTATCTTCTTTACATGTTCAGTATCTATTATATTACATTAGCCGTTAAATATTGCTCAAATTGTTAAATAGTTACCAAACTATCCAGTCTAATCTATGTAACTGTCTGTTCTATTCTCAAAAATGAGTACTAAGAATTTATCAGTTCACAGTTCTTTTTTTAGCCATCTCATCTTCTCTTCTATTTAAATGCTTTTGATACAATGAATGAAACCCTCTTTCTTTTCTTCTTTGATCATCTGACATCAATTTTTACATGCTCTGAGAAACCAAATTTTGTGTGTTTTTTTTCAAAGCACAGTCATTACTATTCATAACAGTTTCTGTGGAAGATTATCCTATAACTAATCTTTCTAACATGTTATAATGCTTAGCAATAAGATGTTCTCTATGTTTACTAAAAAATAGTGACCCTTCCACCCCACTATTTTACTTATAGGTCTACATAGATCTTAAGAAGTTACTAATCAGAAAGCGCAGGTAGGCAGCAGTGGATAGAGTGCAAGGCCTGGAAGACATCTTCTCACTCCAAATCTGTCTTCAAACACTTACTAGCTTCTTGACCCTGGGCAAGTCATTTAACTCTGTTTGCCTCAGTTTTCTCATCTGTAAAATGAATACAAGAAGAAAATGGCATACTACTCCAGGGTCTTTGCCAAGAAAAACCTAAATGGGGTCATGAAAAGCTAGATACAAAGGAAAAATGAACAACAACAAACAGAACGAACAAGGACACAAAAAGGAAAGGTTGACAGGGCACTGGTTTAGAATTCAGGACTAGATTCAAATCCTGACTGTCATTTCCTATTTTAGAAAATTCAATTAAATACTCTGGGTCTGAGATTCCTCATGGTAAATGGCAGGTTAGAAATGATAATCTCTAAGATACCTTCCAAAACTGAATCTATTGTCCTATTGTTCTGTTTCTGACTCATTAACAGCAATAGATGGCAGTTTAATAGAAGTTCTAGTGAAAAGCAAATTCAACATCAGGGATACAAAGGCCCTCTGGACCTACCCAAACTTAGGTCATCCTCTAGAGCTTGTTCCCTCTTTGATTCATTTTGGAAAGCAATAATGGTTAGAAAATAGAGGATAAGGATATCATGGACTCTTAAGTGTCCATATTTATATAGTCTTTTTCAATAGCAGCAGCATCAACACACACACACACACACACACACACACACACACACACTTATATGTACACAATGTGTAGCCCCAAATGGGAACATTTAGAGTTAGTTGAAACATCGTATACCTAACAAAAAATTATTTGGGTGCTTGGGAAAAGGAGGAGGTAGTGAAATGTAGTTCTTTTCTCATGATTGAGATAAAAGAAGCTGAAGTACTTTGCTATAACAACTCCCCTTACAACAAAATTTTGCTGACTATATCTGATGCTTCCCATCAATAACCCCTATAGTCCATCAGAAGTTGTCAGGTCTGCTTACAGGAATCTGAACAAAGTTGTCATGCCTATTACAAGAGCTGCTCCTGATCTCACTGATGCCATTGAAGCGAGCCTAGGCTTAGGGTGAGTAATGTGGGGTTATTTATGTCTAAAATGCTTTCTAAAAAATTGATTCCTATCCCTGACACCACTCAAGAGCAAATCCTTTTCACCTAGAATGGGTTTCAGTATGCTTGTATTGTCCTTGAGGGCTATCCAAACTTTCATACAGCTGTTGTGGTTTGGGGAGAGGAGGTCAGAGTCAGAGACTCTGTCCACCCAGGGATACCAAAAACTGTTGCAGTTTCATGATGTGTTGTAGTGGAACTGCCTCAAAGAATTCAGAATCAGACCACCTGTAATCCAAGTATAGGCATTTATTGAGATTTACACCTCTCATGAAGCAAGCTAAGTTCCAAGAGGAACCAGCAACTTTGGTGAAAACAAGACAGATTTTTATAGGGTAAAGATGCAATTACATAACAGAAGTTATGTATATTGAAAAGGCAAGAGGAGTTTGTTAAGAGATAAGGTAATAGAGGAGGGGTCCCAGCCTCACTGGAACTGTGCATATGATTTCCCACAATGCATACAGAAAAGCCCATGGTGGGGGTATGTATGTATGATATTATAATGGTATTATAATAAGCCTTTCAATGTCATAAGTTCACCTAAAAGATAGCTTTTGTTATTACTACACAGGTGCTTACTTACGGAAAGTTCCTCCTATTGTTTTGGGGGCCATATCTTTCTTGGGCATCTTAATGGTGCTGCTTTCTGATTGGCTGAGTGTTGTGGTCCTGTCTAAGACCAGATTGATGTGGTTGTGATTGAGTGCATGGATACATCTGCTGTTTCTGTAGGAAATATGAGAAATGAGTCTGAAAGCAGTGGCTAGTTAGAAACAGTGGCTGGGATCCCATCACAGGGACACACCTGCTGTTTTTGTGAGAAATATGAGTTTAGAGACACACCTATTTTTCTAGTGAGCAGTGAAGCATATATAAAGAAGTTAGGAGTTAGGACATTGAGGGGGAAGGGGGCAGTGACTAGGTAGGGGCAGTGGGCTTGCTGTTCAGTGGGGCCTATAAGGAAGTTAGTATATTGGGGCTGGGGGCAGCTTTATTAGGGTTCCATCACAGCTACATTATAATAAGCAGAATCTGAATAGGGCATTGACATATAAAACTATGTATAATATTGTTGATCAGGCCAGATGAGGCAGAAGCTCTGCTTCAGATGATAGCCCATGTGTGGGACAAGGGGTGAGAAATCATCCCTAAGATAATCTAGGGTCTAGTTTTCTCAGTCAAATTTGGGGAATATAGTGGTTAGAGAAAACACAGAAGATGTTGAAGATAATCTGGAGTAGACATTTTCTTCCTTACCATCTACAAAAGAAGCCAAAAGATTTATTAGAATTTTCAGATTTTGGAGAACCCCTATGCCCTAAATTGGCATATTTACTGAGTCACTTACAAGTCTGTTTCTTTCATGTGGGAGCCAAAATAGCTGTAGCCTTCTGGAGCTGTTAAGTTGTCCAAAGCTGCCACTCACTATACCACTTTGAAACAACAGTTGTTAACCTGTCCCTGGATGGTGGTTGCTACTGAATAGCTAAAATAATTATTAGATCATACAATTACTTTTTGCCCAGATTTGCCTATTATGGATTGGGTGATACAAGATGATACCTTCAACATGATGGATAAGGTACAGGAGCCTTCAGCGGCTAAATGGAAAAGAAATATTAAAAATAACTCTTGCCTGGATCCCATTATTATTGTTGTCCTTCACAAATAGGTCATTGCTATGCTAGAGTCAGAAGACTATAGTTCAGACTATTCAACCCTGTCTTTTCCTAGCTCCTAAGGGATACCATTTTGTTTGACTGATCAAAGACTACATCTGCTATGAGGGAGGCATGTTAACCTGGACTTAATCAGACACTAATTCAGTAAAAGGTTATATACCCTAGTAAATGAGGGGGTGGTCTTGACAAGTCCTTCAATTGGGCTGAGCTTCTATTCATGACTGGCATATGAGAGAGACTCAAAAGACTGGGTCAGAGAAGATCATCATCTATATTGGTTGCCATGGGTTTAAGCAAATTGTTGGGATCCTGGAATGAATAAGCCTGGAAAATCAAAAACTCTCAACTTTGAGGTCAGAACCAATGGAGAAATTTTGCTGACAACATACAATTGTTTATGGAGCATGTCAACATCTATCAGAGATATCATATACTAAACATTCAAGTTGGAGCTGTTAAAAGAACAACAGAAGTGGAGGAGTAAATACATTGCCAATAGGGGGTAGGAGGGCTGATGAGTCCTCTTCAGGGCTGTGTTCCATTTTGGGCATCCAACTGAATCATTCAACTCTCACCTGTGGTTCCAAGACGTATCACATGCAGAGGCCATACCCAAGCAAACTGTTTCAGTAGATGGACTAAGCCAGGTTGAGGGTAATCAGGGGGTCTCAAACCCATCAGTGAGTTAAAGGCATGTCATCCCCAAGCATGTGAAGACTTCCTCCAGTAGAATGGGTGAATGAATGACAACAATTTGTTCCGATGACCATAAAAGCTTAAATGAAAAATGAGAATTCCACAGGGTTTACCAGAAGGATAGTTCATCCATCTCTAAGAAAGCAGCATTGAATTCTTTCAAAAGTAAAGTGTAAATGGAACTTAGAGAGATAACAGGATTCTTGGCTCAGTATGAAGGCAGATAAAATTCATTTTTACACTGATAGTAACAATCCAAAGCACTTTTATGATTCCTAGAAGGCTACTTAAGGGCCAGTGATCTCTGGATGCACCTCAACCACTCAGTGCTGATGAAGTCACATGGATTAGTGATAATGACATGATCCTGGAGGGATGGGCTGAATACTTCCATAGTGTTTTCAACCGACCATCATCAACCAATGCCATTGAGTGTAATACCTAAGGTTGAAGTTAATTCCTCTCTAGTTGAATTTCCAACTGAAGAAGAGCTTTGAATGTCATTAAGCTTTTTTTGTGTCAAAGCATGTAGTGCTAGTTCTATTCCTGCTGAGATTTGCAAGGCAGAGGTCTAGTGCTCTTTCAAAAGCTGACAGAAAATTTCTGGGTTATAGGGCAAGAAAAGGTTATCCCTTCCAGGAGCTCAAGGATGCCTACATTGTCTATTTCTATAAAGGAAAGGGAAATAGATTGTGCCATAACACTCATAGAGGGGAATCTCTCAGTTATTACTGGGAAGATTCTTGACAAAGTCTTCTTTAATAGGCTCATTCTTCACTTGGAAGATGGCAGAAAGTAATGAAGAATGATAGATTTGGTGTTTGCTGCTTGACAACTCCAGGAGAAATGCCAGGAGAAGAACAGAGGTCTATACACAACTTTCATCAATCTAATAAAGTCTTTTGATCCTCTTAATGGTGAGGCCTTCTGAAAAACTATGTCAAAATTTCATTGCCTTGGGGCAGCTAGGAGGCACAGTAGATAGAGCACTGGCCCTGGATTCAGGAGTACCTGAGTTCAAATCTGGCCTCCAACACATAGCACTTACTAGCTGTGTGACCCTGAGCAAGTCACTTAACCCCATTGCCTAGCCAAAAAAAAAATTGGTTGCCTGCAGAAGTTCATCAGTAACATATGTAACATATGCCAGTTTTATGACAGTATAATTACCCAGGTTCTGGATAATGGACAATGCTCTCACACTTCCTTAGTCATCAGTGGATTGAAATAGGGCTATGTGCTTGCTCTCATGCTTTTTATAATGATGTTTTCAGTGATGTTGCCAGATGCCTTCAATGAAGATGAAAATGCCTATGACGTCAGTTTGGTCTTCTTCAGGACTGAAGAATAACCAACCAACCAATATAGACACTGAGGTAGTGATTGCATATTGTACTTGGTGCAGCAATTGTATGATTCCACCTAACTGAGGACCAGGTCATTATTCCTGCCCACTACACTTCTCTTGACAATTCAATCACCCACCTAAACCAAATGGCCTCTAGTCAGGCCCCGACTGGAAAACGGTGTTCTATCTCAGATTAAATAGGCTTGGTTTTGTTAATTAACAGCTACATAGAATTTATCTGACTGCCTAGGTCAGGTGTCCAACCTCCTAGAAGCCATTTCTGGGACAAATCAATACTACCCTTAGAAAGAAGGGACTCTCCAGTCCAGTGGTTTCAGGGATTCAGTTTCCAGAAAGATTTACCTAATAAGAATGGACTATTTTTGTTCTGGCTAACCTTCTATGGTTTACTTCATTATTCCTTTCCCTCATAGACTTGCTTTTGCCTCAAAATTCTCACCCTTTAAGAGAGATTCATACACTCTGGAGAAATAGCTCAGCTATCTATCAATTGCCAGGCTTCTATTCCCCTGAGATGATTTTAAGAATTCCTTGTAAGCAAAGCCTTGGGAGAACAAAGGATGGTATTAGTAGCAAGCACCTTGCTTTCTAATGACATGGTGTGAGTGAAACCATCACTGTATAACCATGACGAATATTCATTTACTTGGAAGAATGGAAATCATTTCCTTAAATTGTGGCCTCTCAAGTTGGTGGATGTCTAAACACATATAACTCATCATACTCTGACTTACTGTTCAGACTGATGGAGATAGAAGAGTATCAAACTGTGTCTTTTCATGTCCTTATTATATTAAGGTAAAATGAACTTCATCTTCTTAACTGCTAATGACTCATAAGTGTCATGTTTTGTGCTCTCATCAAACCTAAGCTAAGAGGGTGCTGGCATCAAGTCTTCCACTCATTTTGCATGGTATGTTGAATAGGAGTACTAAAACAATTTCTGCCTGAAGAGATTCTCCCTGGTGAAGATGCCAAATAAGAAATAGAAACATTTTTAAAGTTCTTTCTGACCTGTTTAAAAAATGTGTGTTGGGGTGGCGGGGTGGGAATTCATGTATCTCCAGTGAGCATAGACCTGACAGGAAGCTCTCCTCTAGTTCCCTTAACAGATTTCACACTATTTTATTTTTTTCCCCATTTATGTGTCAAGAAAAAGTTTATCATTAATTTCTATAAGATTTTGAGCTCCACTTTTTCTCCTTCCATCCCTCCCTGCCCTCACCTCTTCTGAAAATGTTGTTTGATATAGTTTATTCATGTGCAATCACGTAAAAATATTTCCATATTAGTCATAGTTGTGAAAGAAGAAGCAAAAAATGAGAAAGAATAAAAGAAGTGAAAAAATATGCTTCGATCTGAATTCAGAGTCCATCAGTTCTATATCTGGATATGGACCTTAACAGATTTTAAAATGAATTTCCTTATCTTTGGTGTGACACTAGTGAAACTAGAAAGCAATGATCTATAGTTTCATTCCACACAAAGCACATGCTACTTTCCCAGCTAATATACTAAAACCTGGCTTGATATAGCTCATAATTTACAGTCCAGGTTGAAATAAATTGTATTTAGAAATGCATAGCTATAGTAGGGTTCAGATAAAAGAATCTCTAAGAATTTTGCATGCACTGGGCCTATATCTTCTACAATAGATAGATAGATAGATAGATAGATAGATAGATAGATAGATAGATAAAAAAGATGATTAAATCCATAGTTACTTTCTGGATTTAGCCTTTGGAACCATAAGAGAGGCTTAATCATTATTTGTGCTTAACCTTCCAAGCACAGAACAGGGTTGGGATAGGAATTAGTTCAAATTCTGAGAACTATTTGACTGCAAAGTAATTACACTGGAACAAATAGAAAGGCTTTCTTTTTTTTTTAATTTTTAATTTTTTTAAATTTTATTAATTTATTTTGATTTATCAACAATCACTTCCCTATGCTTTTGAGTTGAAAATTTTCCTCCCCCTTCTTGCCCCCACCCTCCCCAAGACGGCACACAATCTGATATAGGCTTTACATTTACATACCCATTAAACATATTTTCACATTAGTGAAGTTGTAAGTAAAAATTAAAACTAATAGGAGGAACCATCAGAAAGATGAAACAAAACTCAACAGAAGGTAAAAATAAGTGATAGCGATTCGACTTCCATAGCTCTTTCTTTGGATATAGACAGCATTTTCCATCCCGAGGCCTCTGGAGATATCTTAGATCCTTGTAATGCTGAGAAGGGTTCAGTTTAAAAATATTAGTCATTGCATAACATGGCTGTTACTGTGTACAAAGCCCTCTTGGTTCTGCTCACTTCACTCAGCATCAGACCATACAAGCCTTTCCAGGTTTTTCTGAAGTCAGCCTGTTCATCATTTCTTATAGCACAATAGTATTCCATTACATTCATATACCACAACTTGCTCAGCCATTCCCCAATTGATGGGCATCCTCTCAATTTCCAATTCTTTGCCACCACAAAAAGAGCTGCTATGAATATTTTTGTACATGTGGGTCCTTTTCCCATTTGTTTGATCTCTTTGGGATATAGCCCTAGAGGTGCTATTGCTGGATCAAAGGATATGCACATTTTTGTAGCCGTTTGGGCTTAGTTCCAAATTGTTCTCCAAATGTTTGAATCATTTCACAGCTCCACCAACAATGTACTAGTGTTCCAATTTTCCCACATCTTCTCCAACATTTATCATTTTCCTGTTTTGTCATGTTGGCCAATCTGATAGGTGTGATGTGGTACCTCAGAGTTGTTTTGATTTGCATTTCTCTAATCAATAATGATTTAGAGCATTTTTTCATATGACTATAGATGGCTTTAATTTCTTCATCTGAGAACTGTCTGTTCATATCCTTTGACCATTTATCAATTGGGGAATGACTTCTTATAAATTTGTCTTAAATCTCTATATATTTTAGAAATGAGGCCTTTATCAGAGAGACTGGTTGTAAAAATTCTTTCCCAATTTTCTACCTTCCTTCTAATCTTAGTTGCATTGGCTTTGTTTGTGCAAAAACTTTTCAATTTAATGTAATCAAAATTATCCATTTTGCTTTTCATAATGTTCTCTATCTCCTGTTTGGTCATGAATTCTTCTGTTCTCCATAGATCTGATAGGTAAACTATTCCTTGTTCTCCCAGTTTACTTATGGTATCAGCCTTTATATCTAAGTCTGAACCCATTTTGACTTTATTTTGGTATATGGTGTGAGATTTGGGTCTATGCCTAGTTTCTGCCATACTCTTTTCCAGTTTTCCCAGCAGTTTTTTTCAAAGAGTGGGTTCTTATCCAGAAGCTGGGGTCTTTGGGTTTATCAAATAATAGATTACTATAGTCATTGACTACTGTGTCTTGCATATTTAACCTATTCCACTGATCCACCTCCCTATTTCTTAGCCAGTACCAAGCAGTTTTGATGATTGCTGCTTTATAATACAATTTAAGATCTGGAATTGCTAGGCCACCTTCCCCTGCATTTCTTTTCATTAGTTCCTTTGATATTCTGGACTTTTGTTTTTCCAAATGAATCTTGTTATTATTTTTTCTAACTCTATAAAATAATTTTTGGTAGTTTGATTGGTATGGCACTGAATAAGTAAATTAGCTTAGGTAGGATTGTCATTTTTATTATATTAGCTCGGCCTACCCATGAGCAACTGATGTTTTTCCAATTATTTAGATCTGATTTTATTTGTGTGAAAAGTGTTTTGTAATTGTGTTCATAGAGTTCCTGGGTTTGTTTGGAGGTAGACTCCTAAATATTTTATAATGTCTACAGTAAGTTTAAATGGGATTTCTCTTTCTATCTCTTGCTGTTGGGCTTTGTTGGTAATATATAGAAATGCTGATGATTTATGTGGGTTTATTTTATAGCCTGCAACTTTGCTAAAGTTGTTTATTATTTCAAGTAGTTTTTTACTTGATTCTCTAGGATTCTCTAAGTATATCATCATGTCATCTGCAAAGAGTGATAGCTTTGTTTCTTCTTTGCCTATTCTAATGCCTTCAATTTTTTTTCTTCTCTTATTGCTAAAGCTAAGGTTTCCAGCACAATATTGAATAACAGTGGTGATAATGGACATCCTTGTTTCACCCCGATCTTATTGGAAATGCTTCTAGCCTGTCCCCATTACATATAATGCTTGCTGAAGGTTTTAGATAGATGCTATTTATTATTTTAAGGAAGACTCCATTTATACCTATGCTTTCTAGTGTTTTTAATAGGAATGGGTGTTGTATTTTATCAAAAGCTTTTTCTGCATCTATTGAGATGATCATGTGGTTTCTGTTGGTTTTGGTGTTGATATGCTCAATGATGCTGATAGTTTTCCTAATATTGAACCAACCCTGCATTCCTGGTATAAATCCTACCTGGTCATAGTGTATTATTCTTGTGATAAGTTGCTGCAATCTATTTGCTAGTATTTTGTTTAAAATTTTTGCATCTATATTCATTAGAGAAATTGGTCTATAATTTTCTTTCTCTATTTTGACTCTTCCTGGTTTAGGTATCAACACCATATTTGTATCATAAAAAGAATTTGGTAAGACTCCTTCTTCACCTATTTTCCCAAATAGTCTATATAGTATTGGAATTAATTGTTCTTTAAATGTTTGATAGAATTCGCATGTAAATCCATCTGGCCCTGGAGATTTTTTCCTAGGGAGTTCATCAATGGCTTGTTCAATTTCTTTTTCTGAGATGGGGTTATTTAAGTATTTTACTTCCTCTTCTGTTAATCTGGGCAATTTATATTTTTGTAAATATGTATCCATTTCACTAAGATTGTCAAATTTGTTGGCATAGTTGGGCAAAATAATTCCTAATTATTGTTTTAATTTCCTCTTCCTTGGTGGTAGCTTCACCCTTTTCATTCTTGATACTAGTAATTTGGTTTTCTTCTTTCTTTTTTTAATTAAATTAACCAAAGGTTTATCTATTTTATTGTTTTTTCATAAAACCAGCTCTTAGTTTTATTTATTAGTTCAATAGTTTTCTTAATTTCAATTTTTAATTTTTCCTTTGGTTTTCAATATTTCTAATTTTGAGGATTTTTAATTTGTTCTTTTTCTAGTTTTTTTAGTTGTATGCCCAATTCATTAATCTCCTCTTTTTCTATTTTATTTATGTAAGCATTTAGAGATATAAAACTTCCCCTAAGAACTGCTTTCGCTGCATCCCATAGTTTTGGTATGTTGTCTCATTATTGTCATTCTCTGTAATGAAATTATTGATTGCTTCTATGATTTGTTGTTTGACCCAATCATTTTTTAGGATTAGATTATTTAGTTTCCAATTTTTTTTAGTCTATCTTTCTATCGCCCTTTATTACATATAATTTTTATTGTCATGATCTGAAAAGGATGCATTTAATATTTCTGCCTTTCTGCATTGGATTGTGAGGTTTTTATGCCCTAGTACATGGTCAATTTTTGTGTATGTGCCATGTACTGCGAAAAAAGTATATTCCTTTCTATCCCCATTCAGTTTTCTCCAGAGGTCTATCATACCTAACTTTTCTAATGTTCTATTCACCTCCTTAACTTCTTTCTTGTTTATTTTGTGGTTAGACTTATCTAGTGCGAGAGGGGAGGTTCAGGTCCCCCACTAGTATAGTTTTGCTGTCTATTTCTTCCTGTAACTCCCTGAACTTCTCCTCTAGGAATTTGGATGCTATACCATTTGGTGCATATATGTTTAGTAATGATATTACTTCATTGTCTATGGTGCCTTTTAGCAGGATGTAGTTTCCTTCCTTATCTCTTTTGATTAGATCTATTTTTGCTTTTGCTTTGTCTGAGATCAGGATTGCTACCCCTGCTTTTTTTACTTCAGCTGAGCATAATATATTCTGCTCCAGCCTTTTACCTTTACCCTGTATGTGTCACTCTTTTTCAAATGTGTTTCCTGTAAACAACATATTGTAGGATTATGGTTTTTAATCCATTCTGCAATCCTTTCCATTTTATGGGAGAGTTCATCCCATTCACATTCACAGTTATGATTACTATCTGTGTCTTTTTCTCCATCCTTCCCCCCATTTATGCTTTTCTTTCTCCTTTTTCCTTTCCCCCCCTTCACTAGTGTTTTGCTTTTGACCACCACCTCCTTCAGTCCCTCCCCCTTTTATTATCCTTTCCCTTTTCTTCCCCTTTACTCTTACTGCTTTTCCCTCCCTTCTTTCCCCCTCCCTTTTCTTTCCCCTTTTCCCTCCTACTGCCTATAGGGCAAGTTAGATTTCTATACCTAACTGATTACGTTATGCCCTTCTTGAGCCAAATCTGATGAGAGTAAGGTTTAAACAATGCTCCCCTCCCTTCTTTCCCTCTAATGTGTCTTTTCCTGTAATGTAATTTACCCTTGTCTGCCTCCTCCTTTCTCAGTACATTTTCTAAGATCAGATTGATCCACTTATTTGGATCCATTTAACCCACTTGATTAGATTTTTTTATCATTACATCAAAGTCAACTAATATCCACCCTCTTTATGTATACTCCTTTAAATGGTGTAATAACAATACAGTTCTCAAGGGTTGCAAGTGTCATATTCCCTTGTAGGGGTTTAAACAGCCCCCCCCTTATTAACAACATATTGTATCTTTCTGTCCCATTTACCTTTTTAGTCCTTCTTGAGTCCTGTACTTGAAGATCAAATTTTTTGTTGAGCTCTGGTCTTTTTATCAGGAAAGTTTGGAAGTCTCCTATTTCATTGAATATCCACCTCCTCCCTTGAAAAATGATGCTCATTTTTGCTGGGTAATTGATCCTTGGCTGCATTCCAAGCTCCTTTGCCTTACAGAATATCATGTTCCATGCCCTGGTCTTTTAATGTAGAAGCTGCAAGGTCCTGTGTAATCCTGACTGTGGTTCCATGATATTTAAATTGTTTCTTTCTGGCTGCTTGCAGCACCTTCTCTTTCATCTGGTAATTTTGGAATTTTGCTATTATATTCCTGGGTTGTCAATTTGGGATCTCTTTCAGGTGGTGATGGTGGATTCTTTCTATGGTTATTTTCCCTTCTGGTTCTAGGACTTCGGGCAGTTTTCCTTTATGATTTCCTGAAAGATACTGTCCAGGCTTTTTTTCATCATGATTTTCAGGTAGTCCAATAATTTTTAAATTGTCTCTCCTGAGTCGATTTTCCAGGTCGGTTGTTTTACTGATGAGGTATTTTACATTTTCATCTATTTTTTCATTTTTTTGTTTCTGTTTGACTGATTCTTGCTCTCTCATAGAGACATTAGTTTCCATTTGTCCAATTCTAGTTTTTAACAGATTGTTTTCTTCTGTTAGTTTTTGTACTTCCTTCTTCAATTGGCCAATTGTGTTTTTTAGGGACTTGTTTTCTTCAGTGTTTTTTTTCCAATTGGCCAATTTTTTGAAGGACTCTTCTACCTCTCTCATTTGACTATTAAAATCCTTCTTGAGCTCTTCTAAGAAGGCTTTTTGGGCTTCAGACCAGTTCATATTCCCTTTTGTTGTTGCAGATGTGGGTTTGTTGACAATGTTGTCCTCTTCAGAATTTCTGTCTTGATCTTCACTCTTCTCATAATATGAATCTATGGTATGTTTCTTTTTACTCATGGTGTTTCTTTATTCCCTGGCCTTTAAAGAGATTGAGCTCTCCTGCTGGGGAACAGAGGGCACTGACCCAAGCTTCTTGTGTTGGGAGCCTAGGTCTTGGTCACTGGCTTTGTGTGCTGGGGCCTCTTATGTTGGCAATTGGAGGCTGTAGGTTTCTCATGTTGGGCTGGAATCAGCAAGGCTGGAACTTTCAGGCAATTCTAGGTTGCCTGCTTTTCCTTTCCTTTAGCTTTCTTCAGCTCCTTTTAGATGGGTGCTGCAGGGTGTTTATCTGCCTGGGGCCCCTGCAGTGTTGTCTCCCTCGTTTCTGCTAATGCACTGGGAGATTCCTTTGGTAGAGTGCGAGGCACCTGGTGGTTTTCTGAGCTGGTTTCCACTGGTTCCCCCTGCCCTCACTGAGGCACTCGGAGATCCAAGTGTTGTTGTTTGCCTGCTCTACCACCTGGGCTTCAGGATTTCTTCACAATTGGAGGCTGCCGGGCTCTGACAACTCACCTGGTGTTGGGTTGGAGCCAGCAAGTCTGGGGCTTTAGGAAGCCTTTAGGTTGTTTTCTTTACCTCCTTTCAGATAAATGCTGCAGGGTACTTACCCGCCTAGGGCCCCTTGTAGTTCTGCCTCCCTTATTTTTGCTGAGGCACTGGGAGACCCGTTTGCTGGGCTGCTGCACTGCTGCTCCTCGTCTTTCTTCTAGTTCAGCTGTTCCAGGGGTTTTTTTTCTGGGTGATATTTTCTGGGTTTTCAGAGGTTGATAGTGGAGAGTGAGAGCAACTACCTTTTCACTCTGCCATCTTGGCTTCCGGAAGCCTAGAAAGGCTTTCTAAAGTCAAGACTCAGTAGAGTGAGCTCATAATTGTTCATATGTGGATCATTTGTTTGTAGAATATCATGATCAGTTATATTTTTGAGGCTCTTTTGTCCTGTTGCTCAAAAGTTCTATTGCTCAAAAGTTGAACGTGAAGCAACATTAGCCTAAGTGAAGCATAACTACAAATAAAAGTCAGAATTTTAAAATCTGTTATTAAGTGACCCTTATAAACAAATAACCTTAGATATTGAAATGTATGGCAAATAAATCCTTTATAATTTGATGGACTCACCTACATACACACACACACACACACACACACACACACACACACAGAGCTCCTAATATAATGCCTCCTTACATTATGAAGGTGACTGTATTCTTGATGGCTATGCTACTGGAATGTAAATTTTGGTCATTTCTACTGTATTGAAAAAGATTCTCGTATAATTCAGGTGATAGACTGTGTACTATTTGAGGACAAATATAACCACGTACACAGGGACTTATCAAGAGTAGTCTAGATGTATTCTTCCAGGGGAAATATAAGTGAGTCAAGAGTTCAAGAAAAGTAAAGATAACTTTTGGTTGCTCACATGTAAATCATCTATTTTGGAATAACTATAATGGAATTTCATTGCATAGTGAAACATTTGCTTATAGCAAACCAGGAAACAAATATATATCTATATCTATATCTATCTATAGATCTATCTATCTATCTATATCTATATATCTAGATATCTAGATATCTAGGTATCTAGATATCTAGATATAGATATAGATATAGATATAGATATAGATATAGATATAGATATAGATATAGATATAGATATAGATATAGATATATAGATATAGATATAGATATAGATATAGATATAGATAGATATAGATATAGATATAGATATAGATATAGATATAGATATAGATATAGATATAGATATAGATATAGATATATTGCCTCCAGTAACAAAGAAAAAATATAAATAGTTCCTGGAGGTAATGAAGTACTTAAAGAGTACTAACAATCACAATTTTAGACCATTAATTTTACTTAACTATATGTCATTGTGAAGCACAAGGGGGTCTAGTCCCTCTAAAATCTTTCTTCTCTTTGGTAAAAAGAACAAGAGTTTAGCCTACAAGATTATCCATCATCCTCTTGGTAACTCCAAGGCTTCAGGTGCTTCTTTCAGAGAAAATCTAAGTCAGTCCCAAGTTCAAGTTTTGGAGTTCTGCTTGGGAGACTTATAAAATCATTCATAGTATTAAACTGTGTTACATTAGTTTCTAGGAAGATCTTTTAACCTCTCACAACAGGACTGCATTGTCCTAGTGTAATTTTTGAAACATAAAATCCCTCAGGACTGTTTCCCCATGTACATTTTGATCTAGTGTAATGACCTACACACAGGAACAAACTCATTTATAAAAGAGAATTGAGCTTGCAAAACACCATTAGCCAAGGACAGAACAATAGGACACATTTCAGCTCCATCTATATGGATGAAGGGAGAACAGAGGAGATAAGTAAGAGGATGACTTTAACTACTTGACTACATCCTAGAGGCAGAGATGGAGAAGAGATAAATTCACCATGTCCCAGAAGCATTGCAAAGCATCTACATTCAGGCAAACAACAAAAAAAAGAATGGAGATTCATAGAATCACATAGTCTCAGAGTTGAAATGGACTTTAGAAATCCTACAGTCCAAAACCATCAAATGTTTTAACACACCTGGCAAGTGTTTTTGCAACCTTTATTTAGAGATTTTCATATAAAAGTGATTCTCCTGAGGCAATCCATTTCACTTTCATATAATTCTAGTTGTTAAGAAAAAATTCATTTTTACATTTATCCCATCTGTTTGTCCATCCACTTTTACTAATCTGCTGCTCAAGGGGCAATGCAAACAATTAAAATACCTCTTCCACATGACAGCCCTTCAATTTTTAATAAAGTTTGTAATCCTACCCTGCCTGACCCCTAGTGTTTTCTTCTCCATGCTAAATATCCCCATTTCCTTTAACTGACCCACTATGTGGAGTGATCTCAAAGCTCATCAGCATGCTGGAAACTTTCTCCAGCTTATTAAAATTCTTCCCAAAATATATTATCTCAAACTGAATATAATATTCCATGTGCGTTCTAACCAGGGTACACCATAGATAGATGATCACCTGGACATTATGACTCTCAATATCATCCAAAATTTCATTAACTTTTGATTGCTAATTTACATAGATCTTGCAGTCCACTAAAAAGCCCAGATCTTCTTAAAAAATACCAAGATTCCTCTTTACTTATTTGAAAATCTTGCATTCAGGATGGCTCTTAAAAAGAAAAATATCCACTGGATGAAATCTAAAATGGCCGTTATTTCTGTCCTTTTAGTATAGGTCACTTTCAATTATTTACTTAGTTAAATTGTGAAATTGCTATTTTACATAGGTAAAATGAATAGCACCTCACTGACCAAAAACCTCCAAGAAAGGTATGCTAAGTATCCTCCTATGAACATCTTTTTTTTTTTAGGGTTGATATAAGCAAGTTTAGGCAATTAAAGGACTCATCTTCATTTAGAACTCACAACCTGGTCAATGCAATCATTTTTTTCAAACCGTAAGTGGCATGTTATCCTTTTAGAGCACACTACCGCCAATTACCATGGTGAAGTTTAAAGAGAGTAATTATTGTTTACCTAAGGTAGAAATAACTTTTATAATGTGTTCAATATTTCCCACATTATCTAGTTATAACTTTAAGAAGTACTTGATCACAAACTTTTTAAACGATTTAGGTTTGAACGTTTATCTTTTTTATTTAAATATAAGAAATCCACTAATCCTTAAGGTTAATACTCCCATGACACTAAGGAAGATTTTTTTTCCCAAAGTATTTGTATGTCTTGTTCCATGTATAGTCAGTTAGTTGCTATAAAATAAAGAATACCAGATATATCTCTTCTGTTTCTGTTTGGTTTGTTATTGCATAATACTAGAATTAATGAAATGAAAATAAATATAATTGTGGATGCAAGAAGTAAACATTGCAAAACTTATCAAAGGAGAAAAGACTATATCAAAATATTTTCTACTAACCTGAATTTTTTTTTCATAATAACACTTAGCAAACAATGTGTACTGATCTATTTAAAAAAAAATGATTCAAAAAGTTGGATTAATCCCATTAGTCCACCCCCAGAGCCCTGAAAAGCTTAAATATAGGCTCTGAAGTAAACACCATTATTGATCTAAGAAATAATCAATACAACAGAGAGAATCATATGAACATGTTCATCCTTAGCCCTCCGTAGATACAGGCACAAAATGACCTGTAACCATTCACACAGTTACCTAGAGAACATTGCTTATGTAAACATTTTAAGTAAAATATTTTACTGCAAATATGAGATGATAACTATGTCATGAATAAAATTTAACAAAGGTAGAAGGAGGCAAGTATTTTCCAAACAATATAAAATTTTATTCATAGAGTGTCAACTTGGGAATAATATGGGTTAATGGGTATATCAGTTTCTAGTCAAAGGCCTAAAACAAAAAAGCAGTTCTCCCTTTACAGCTTTTGGGGAGCATGAAATGAAGAACAGAACAGGATAGGTGACAACATGGGGTTGACAGAAACATGACTGTTTACATAGCTGGAGGCATGAAGAACAATATGATTGTCTGGAAGGAGGGAATAAGGGGCTAGAAACAATCCCTCCTCCCCTCCTGTGACCAAAAAATATTCATTATTTGCATCCACCTGAAAGATCAGACTGCCTTGGATGGCAAACCAGTTCCTTTAAGAATAACTTGGTGGTATAAAGTTATAGGACCCAACTTCCTTATTTTCACTCATCCCTCAAGGATAGCAGAATTCCTTGAGGGAAGAATAGGACAGTGATCAGCAAGAAAACTGGATTTCTAAACTGAACTTATCATAGGCTATTTGAATTCTGAACTAAGTTCAGAGATAGAGAACCATGACTTAAGCAGTCATAGGACAAAATCAATTAATTGTAAATAGGATCAATAATAAAAATGATACAGAATTAATTTAGTCTTCTCAATTATAATATCCTGGAGTAACTTAAGCAAGTAGACAAAGACAAATGAAGTATAACCATACTGGAGCATTCCTCAGACACATCTAACTCTTGCTTTTGCAGTATTGTCCATCTTCAGAGTCATGTTACAATAACCGAAATTTACACATTGTCACATAATTGACCAAATACTTAATATCAACTGATCCTCACTACTACCCTGGGAAGTACTCTAGGTTCTACTGGTATTATTATTCCCATTTTACAAAAGAGGAAAATTAGATTTAGAGCAATTAAGTGACTTGTTCATGGTTCCTAAGAATCAGGGAAAATTCAATTTTATTCAATAAACATTTATTAAGCAACTAATATTTATCAAGTACTTTGCTGAATGTTGGGAATAAATATACAAAAAGAAAATGGCCCTTACTCTCCCGTATCATTAATCTGAAATGGAAGTGTACCATCCATTCTCCTGGAATGTTAGGCTGTAAACTTGGTTCTCTTAAACTCCAAGTTCTCTATATTGCATGGCCTCCATATTTGGCAAACAAAGTGCATTTTCTAATTAAGTGCATCAGTACCACATCAAACCAATCATTTGGAGAAGGTGCTTGTTCCTATTAACAGCCAAGGGACACTATGTGAAGAGAATTTATTATTTTAATGTGTACATAGATGATAGTCTCCTGTGTTTTCAGAGTTGCCAGTGTAAGGAAAGCTTTTTGTTTTCTTTATGCATGCAAGAGGTAGTGCTGGGGAGTTAGGTAGAATGAATTGTCAATCATCCACTGAGCCACAGACATCCTAGAACAATTTGCTCTCCTTTTGTGTAGTTGGAATCTTCAAACAACTTATTCCTTTCAGGGGTATATCTTTCTCTTTACAAGGAGCAGTTTGATTTGATTATTGCCAATGTCAAAAGAAAATGAAGAGGAGAAATAATGATGACAATTTGCTCCCTTTGCAGTATGCTGCTGTTACCAGCTTGTGATTTTAATTTCTAAAGTTATCTGAATTCTAGATTTATTACTAGGCTGTTACTATCCAACATGAGTCTCTCCCCTCTGCTCAGTTGTTTTAAACAAGCTCCCAAACTCCCAGGTTCAGTCTACATCTAACATTCCATCTTCCTAGAGTAATAAATGTTTCATAGAAGATCCAAAAGATTGGTTACAACAACAAGCAGGACATCCCTTCCTCTTTCTTTCTTTTTTTTTTTTGCTAGAACATTAAGCTCTATCTCTAGAAACAATATATTTATAGCCATCTAACTAGAAGGTGATTGATGTACTCATGAATCTTTCTTAAAACTCAAATTTTAAGTTTTTCTTTAAATGGAATTTAAATTTGACCAATTAGTAATATATCATCAAAATTATTTATATGTATTGTAATCATATACACTTCCTGTATTCTATTAAAGGCAACAATTTCATTACTAGATGATTGTCAGATCAATACATTCATCCCAGTTCTTTCTCTTGAGCTCCAGTCACGCATCTTCATCTGCCTTCGAGAATCTGAAATTGGAGATCTTACAGTCATTTCAAGCTCAAAATATCTAAAGCAGAACTCACTGTACTATTAAATCTTCTCCTCTTCCTACTTCTGCAATTATTGTTGAGATTATCTTCTACTCTCACTCATACATTTCACACATAAATCTCTTACCAAATCTTGCTATTTCTACATGTATTAACTGGTGTTTTTTTAATTACCTAAAGGATGAAATTTAACTCTTCATAACCTGGATCAATCCAACCATCCTAGTCTACTTACAGTTTATTCCTCTCCATGCACTTTACAATTCACTTACACTGGCCTCCTTGTTTTTCAAGGAAAAACTTATATATGACACTTCATTTCTCAATTTTGTACCCTTGTTATGACTGTCCCCCAAGCCTTGAATACTGTCTTCCTTGCTCCACGCCTTATTTACCTGCTTCTTCAAATCCTGTCTTCAGCAAAAGGTCTTTCCTGGTTTCCCCAAATGTTGGCTTTTCCCCAATGAGATTAACTTCTACTGACTGTAGATACGTCCTATATCTACCTATTTATTTACATGTTGTCTGAAAAAAGAGAATATGAGTTCTTTGATTACAGGGACCATATCTTACTTTTTTTTTAAAGGCAGTCCAATCTCCCAAATGGGATGTGGGAACTTATACTACAAAGGAAACAATCCTCCCCTCAACTTCAGACTTCCCATCTCCAGTGGCATCAATCCTTTGAGAGTTAAACAATGCTGCCCTGACTTAACCATAAACTTTCTTATGCCCTTTACATCCTAGTGACTCTGAACTCTTGTCTATCATAATCCAAATCCCACTAAATACCTCCTACCACCCAATTCCTCATTATTATCCCCCTCAACACTTCTATTCCAACCCGTTCTCATTCATCCACTAATGTGATTGCCCTAAAATGCAAGTCTGATCATGTCAACACCACTCTACTCAATAGACTCCAGTGATTTCCAATTATCTCTAGGAGAAGTACAAAATGTTCTGTTTGATGTTCAAAGATCTTCATGAACTACCCTCCACATCTGTCTTTCCAGTATTATTACACATTACTCTCCAATACATACTCTTCAATGCAGTATAGTGGCTTCCTGTATTTTTTTAAATTAGTTAAATAATTAATTAATTAATTTTTGGTTTTAAACATTCAGTTCCATAAGTTTTTGAGTTTTAAATTTTCTCCCCCTCCCTGATGGTCTCCCTCCCCAAGATAGCATGCAATCTGTGATAGGCTCTACATATACATTCCTATTAAACATATTTTCACATTAGTCATGTTGTAAAGAAGAATTAGAACCAATAGGAGGAATCACAAGAAAGAAGAAACAAAACAAAACAGAAGGAAAAAAAGAGAAAATACTATGCTTTGATCTGCATTCCAATTCCGTAGTTCTTTCTCTGGGTGATAGCATTTTCCATCATGAAGCATTTGGAAATGTCTTAGATTCTTTCATTGCTGAGAAGAGCTAAGTGTATCAAAGTTAGTCATCACGTAATATGGCTGTTACTGTGTACAGTGGTCTCCTGGTTCTGCTCACTTCACTCAGCATCAATCCATACAAGTCTTTCCAGGTTTTTCTGAAGTCCTCCTGCTCATCATTTCTTATAGCACAATAGTATTCTATCACATTGCTATACCACAACTTGGTTAGCCATTCCCCAACTGATGAGCATCTCCTCAATTTCCAATTCTTAGTCAGACTTCAACTTACCCTGACCTTAAAAATAGTCTCCCAGGTAAAGGACACAGAAGTCTACCAGCAGGAAAGCTAAACAGCCAAGAAAGAAGAAGAGGATGTTAACAAGAGCAAATGGGTAGTCAGGAATATCTGTAGGGAGTTTTAAGTCAGTGTGGTGAGGATTAACTATGCATAGATGAGCTTTGCATTGATGGTTCACATTGACCTGAATTGAAGATCCAGTGATGTTACTTCTACCCATTCCCCCTCCATTTTATCCTTTCTCTGGGTATGAATGATTATATTTTGGAACATTTTCAGATTTTTAAATATTTTAAATACTTTTGTATGTGTGGATCCTTTTTCCCATTTTTATGATCTTTTTAGGATACAGGCCTAGAAGTGGTATTGCTGGGTCAAAGGGTAAGCACATTTTTATAACCCTTTGGGTATAGCTCCAAATTGCTCCCCAAAATGGTTGGATTGTGTCACAACTCCACCAATAATGCATTAGTGTTCCAATTTTCCCACATCTTCTCCAATATTTATCATTTTCCTGTTTTGCCATGTTAGCCAATCTGATAGGCATGATGTGGTACCTCAGAGTTATTTTGATTTGCATTTCTGTAATGAATCCTGATTTAGAGCATTTTTTCATACGACTGTAGATATCTTTAATTTCTTCACCTGAAAACTGCCTGTTCATATCCTTCGACCATTTATCAATTAACTTGTATTCTTAAAAATTTGACTTAACTCTTTATATATTTTAGAAATGAGGCCCTTACCAGAGACACTGGTTGTAAAAATTCTTTCCAAGTTTTCTGCTTCCCTCCTAATCTTGGTTGCATTGGCTATGTTTGAGCAAAAACTTTTCAATTTAATGTAATCAAAATTATTCATTTTGCATTTCTATCTCTTGTTTGGTCATAAATTATTCTTTTCTCCATAAATCTGATAGGTAAACTATTACTTGCTCTCCCAGTTTGGTTATAATTTCAGCCTTTATGTCTAAATCATGAACCCATTTTGACTTTATTTTTGTGTAGGGTGTAAGATTTTGGTTTATGCCTAGTTTCTGCCATACTCTTTTCCAGTTTACCCAGCAGTTTTGTCAGATAGTGAGTTCTTATCCCAGAAGCTGGGGTCTTTGGGTTTATTAAACAGTATTTTACTTTAGTCAATGACTACTGTGTCTTGTGTACCTAAACTATTCCACTGATCCACTACTCTATTTCTTAGCCAGTACCAAGTTGTTTTGAAGATTACTGCTTTGTAATACAATTTAAGATCTGATGTGGCTAGGCACCTTCCCTAGTATTTTTTTTTTCATTAGTTCCCTTGATATCTGGTCCTTTTGTTCTTCCAAATAAACCTTTTATTATTTTTTCTATTTCTATAAAATAATTTTTGGTAGTTTGATTGATATGGAACTGAATAAGTACATTAATTTAGGTAAAATTGTCATTTTTGTTATGTTAGCTCAGCCTACCCATGAGCAACTGATGTTTTTCCAATTATTTAGATCTGACTTTATTTGTATGAAAAGTGTTTTGTAATTGTATCTCTGTAGTTCCTGGGTTTGTTTCAGGAGGTAGACTCCTAAATATTTTATAATGTCTACAGTAACTTTAAAAGGAATTTTTTACTGTCTCTTGCTGTTGGGCTTTGTTGGTAATACATAGAAATGCTGACAATTTATGTGGTTTTATTTTATAGCCTGCAACTTTCCTAAAGTTGTTTATTATTCCAAGTAGTTTTTATTTGATTCTCTAGGATTCTCTAAGTATATCATCATATCATCTGCAAAGAGGGATAGCTTTGTTTCTTCTTTCCCTATTCTACCACCTTCAATTTCTTTTTCTTCTCTTACTACTAAAACTAATATTTCTAGTACCTTATTGAGCAACAGTGGTGATAATGGACATCTGGGTTTCACCCCTGATCTTACTGGAAATGCCTCTAGCTTATCCCCATTATATATAATGCTTGCTAAAGTTTTAGGTAGATGCTACTTATCATTTTAAAGAAGACTCCATTTATACCTATGCTCTCTAGTGGGTGTTGCATTTTGTCACAAATTTTTTTTTCCTTCACCTATAGAGGTAATCATGTTGTTTCTGTTAGTTTTGTTACTAATATGATCAATTATGCTGATAGTTTTCCTAATATTGAACCAGCCCTACGTTCCTGGTATTATTCTCAGGGTAAATTGTTGTAATCTTTTTGGTAATATTTTATTTAATTTTTTTATCTATATTAAGGAAATTGGTCTATAATTTTCTTTCTCTGTTTGGACTCTTCCCAGTTTAGGTATCAGCATCATATTTGTATCATGAAAAGATTTTGATAAGACTCCTTCTTTGCCTATTTTCCCAAATCTATAAAATATTGGAATTAATTGTTCTTTAAATATTTGATAGAGGGGCAGAGCCCAAGATGGCAGAGTGAAAGCAGTGACTTGCTTGAGCTCTCCCCCAAACCTCTCCAAATACTCATAAAAAATGGCTCTACACAAATTCTAAAGCAGCAGAACCCAAAAAAAGACAGAGTGAAACAAATTTCCAGCCCAAGACAACCTGGATTGTTCATTGGAAAGGCATAGATCAGTGGGCTGGGAGCGTGGCGCAGCAAGGTGTAAGCAGGCCGCTGTGAACCTGGAGCAGGCCTTACAGGACTGAATCTCGGGCACCTGTGGAGATTTCCAGACTTCTCAATCCACAAATGCCAAAGACAATTTAGAAGGTCACTGGAAAAAGTCTGTTTCTGTGGTGCTGAGACAGAAAGTCGGGGTCTCAGCTCCATTCCCCAAGAGCATGGCTCTGGGGCGTGGAGGAGGGGCAGCTGCTTCCCCAGTTTCCGGCCCATAGACTGAGGGGGAATCCAGTGGCTGATCAGAAAGGGATTGCAGGGATGTATTTGCCAGTGCTGAGGCAGGAATCTCTTGCTTTGCCCGTGTTTGGATTTGGGTCACAGTTCTGGGTGGCAGTGCTGGGGTTAGGAGGAGCCCTGGCATGGTAGAGTTTGTAATGGTTGGGGAGTGGAACCCCCTCCTCACAGTTACAGGATAGAAAGAAGTACTTGTCATCACAGGCCAGGAAAGGAGTAAACACCTTGCCCCTTATCATACCACCTTGCAAGAACTGAAAATTTACAGGTCCTTAGAAGTATCTCTGAAAACAGCTGTACAAACCACCCAAAGCTTGGGACAGTACATTCTCCACATTGGAAGCAGATTCGTACCTTAACAAAGAGTTTAAAACTCAAGTAATTGTCTGGGACCATGAGCAACCAGTGCAAAAAGAGTCAGACTATATTACCTTGCTTTGGTGAAAAAGAAGATGAAAATATACAGCCAGAAGACAACAAAGTCAAAGCTCCTACATCCAAAGACTCCAAGACAAATATGAATCAGTCCCAGGCCTTGGAAGAGTTCAAAAGGGATTTTGAGAAGCTAGTAAGGGAAGTAGAGGAAAAACTGGGAAGAGAAATGAGAGTGATGCAAGAAAATCGTGAAAAACAAGTCAACAGCTTGCTAAAGGAGACCCAAAAAAATACTGAAGAAAATAACACCTTAAAAAATAGCCTAACCCAAATGGCAAAAGAGGTCCAAAAAGCCAATGAGGAGGAAAATGCCCTAAAAAGAAATATTGGCCAAATGGAAAAGGAGGTTCAAAAGATTACTGAAGAAAATACTTCCTTAAAAATTAGAATAGAGCAATGGGAAGATAGTGACTATACAAGAAATCAAGACACTGTAAAACAAATCCAAAAGAATGAAAAATTAGAAAACAATGTGAAATATCTCATTGGAGAAACAACTAACAACTGACATGGAAAATAGATGTAGGAGAGAAAATTTAAAAATCACTGGACTATCTGAAAACCATGATCAAAAAAAGAGCCTACACATCATCTTTCAAAAAATTATCAAGGAAAACTGCCCTGATATATTGGGAACCAGAGGGCAAAATAGAAATTGGAAGAATCCACAGATCTCCTCCTGAAAGAGATCCCCAAAGGCAAACTCCTAGGAAAATTATAGCCAAATTCCAGAGTTACCAGGTCAAGGAGAAAATATTACAAGCTGCCAGAAGGAAACAATTCAAGTACTGTGGAAACACAATCAGGATAACACAAGATTTAGCAGCTTCAACATTAAAGGACCGCAGGGTGTGGCATATAATATTCTGGAGCACAAAGGAGATAGGATTACAACCAAAAATCACCTACCCAGCAAAACTGAGTATAATCCTTCAGGGAAAAAATGTTCATTCAGTGAAATAGAGGACTTTCAAGCATTCTTTTTTTTTTTTTTTGGTTAGGCAATGGGGTTAAGTGACTTGCCCAGGGTCACACAGCTAGTAAGTGTTATGTGTCTGAGGTCAGATTTGAACTCAGGTCCTCCTGAATCCAGGGCCAGTGCTCTATGCACTGTGCCACCTAGCTGCCCCTCAAGCATTCTTGATGAAAAGACCAGAGCTGAATAGAAAATTTGACTTTCAAATGCAGGACTCAAGTGGAACATGAAGAGGTAAACAGGAAAGAGAAATCATAAGAGACTTATTAAGATTGAGCTGTTTACATTCCTGCATGGAAAGATGATATTTATAACTCACGAGACCTTTGTCAGTATTAGGGTAGTTGGAGGGAAAAAAAATTATATGTATGTATATATAGATAGATAGATAGTGGGCACAGGGTGAGTTGAAGATTAAGGGGTCATATGTGGAGAATAAAATTAAGAGATGAGAGAGGATTATACTCAGAGAAGAAGAAAGGGAGAGGTAGAATGGGGTAAATTATCTCACAAAAAAACCCAGAAAAGTCTTTTACAGTGGAGGGGAAATGGGGGAAGGTGAGAGGGAATGAGTGAATCTTATTCTCATAGGATTTGGCTTAAGGAGGGAATAACATACACATTCAATTAGGTGTGAAAATCTGTCTTACCCTACAGGAAAATAGGGGGAGAAAGGGACAAGAGAGCAGGGGGATGATAGAGAGGAGGGCAGATTGGGAAAGAGGGTAATCAGAAGTAAATACTTCTGAGGAGGGACGGGGTCAAAAGAAAGAATAGAATAAATGGGAGGGCAGGATAGGATTAAGGAAAATAGAGTTAGCTTTTCACAACATGTCTACTATGGAAGTGTTTTGCATAACTGCACATGTACTACCTATATTGAGTTGCTGGCCTTTTCAATGAGGGTAGGTGGGGAGGGAGGAAGAGAGAGAAGTTGAAACTAAAGTTTTAAAAACATACGTTTAAAAAAAATGTTTTCACATGCTACTGGGAAATAGGAACTACAGGAAGTGGGGTATAGAAGTCTATCCTGCCCTACAGGAAAATAGAAGGGGAAGGACATAAGAGAAGGGGGAAGAGAGAGAAGAGAGGACAGACTAGGGGAAGGATATTCAGAATGCATGCCATCTTGGGGTGGGTGGAGGGGTGAGATGGGATGAAAATTTGGAACTCAAAAACTTGTGGAAGTGAATGTTGAAAACTAAGAATAAATAAATTTATATTAAAAATAAATAAAAACAAACAAACAAATAAATGAATGAATGAACAAATGAATGAATGTTTGGTAGAATTTCACTCTCTCTGACCCCGGAGATTTTTTCCTAGGGAGTTCATCAAGGTCTTGTTCAAGTTCTCTTTCTGAGATGGGGTTATTTAAGTATTTTTCTTCCTCTTCTGTTAATCTGGGCAATTTACATTTTTGTAAATATTCATCCATTTCACTAAGATTGTCATTTATTGGCATACAGTTGGGCAAAATAGTTCTTTATTAGTGTTTTAATTTCTTCATTGATGGTGAATTCATCCTTTTCATTTTTGATACTGATAATTTGGTTTTCTTCTTTCTTTTTTAATGAATTAACCAAAGTGTTATCAATTTTATTGGGTTTTTTTTCCCATAAAACTAGCTCTTAGTTTTATTTGTTAATTCAATAGCTTTCTTAATTTCAATTTTAGTAATCTCTCCTTTGGTTTTCAGTATTTCTAATTTGGTATTTAATTGGGGATTTTTAATTTGTTCTTTTTCTAGTTTTTTTGGTTTCATGCTCAATTCATTGATCTTCTCTATTTTATTCATGTAAGCATTTAGAAATACAAAACTTCCCTTAAGAACTGCTTTCTCTGCATCCCATAAGTTTTGGTATGGCGTATCATTACTTTCATTCCCTTGGATTAAGTTATTGATTGTTTCTGTGATTTCTTGTTTGACCCACTCATTCTTTAGGATTAGATTGTTCAGTTTCTAATTAATGTTTTGTCCATCTTTCTATGGCCCTTCACCACACAGTTTCCATTGCATCGTGATCTGAAAAGGATTCATCAAATGTTATTGCTTTTCTTCATTGGATCATAAGGCCCTTATGCCCTAGCACATGGTCAATTCCTGAGCAAGTGCCATGTACTGATGAGGAAAAAAAAATAAGTACATTCCTTTCTATCCCCACCCAGTTCTCTGCAGAGGTCTCTCATATCCAAACTTTCCAAAATTCTATTCACCTCCTTAGCTTCTTTCCCATCTATTTTGTGATTATATTTATCTAGTTCAGAAAGGGGGAGCCTGAGTCCCCCCACTACTACAGTTCCACTGTCCCCTTCTTCCTGCAACTCCCTGAACCCCACCTCCAAGAATTCAGATGGCATACAACTTGGTACATACATGTTTAGTAATGATATTACTTCATTGTCCATGGTTCCCCCCAGCAAGATGCAGCTTCCTTCCTCATCTCTTTCAACAATATTTGTTTCTGCTCTTGCCCTGTCTGAGATTAGGATTGCCACTCTGGCTTTCTTCACTTCAGCCGAAGCACAACACACTCTACTTCAGCCCTTCCCCTTTACCTGGTGTACATCCTTCTGCTTCAAATGTTTTTTTTTTTTCTGCAAACAACACGTTGAAGGATTATGGTTTTCAATCCACTCTGCTACCCATCTCTGTTTTATGGGAGAGTTCATCCCATTCACATTCACAGTTATGATCACTATCCTTTCTCTCCATCCCATTCCGCCTCCCTCATTCATGCCTTTCCTTCTCCTTTTCTCCCCTTCTCTCCTCACTAGTCTTGCTTTTGGCCACCACCTCCCTCAATCTACCCTCCCTTCTATCAGCCTCCTCCCCTTTTCTTCCCTTTTCCTCCCCTTTCCCCTACTACTTCCTCCTTCCCTTCTACACCCTTTCCCTTTTCTTTCTCCTTTCCCCATCCACCACCTATACAACAAGCCAAATTTCTATACTTCACTGAGTATGATATTCCCTCCCTGAGCCAAATCCGATGAGAGCAAAGTTCAAACAATGCTCATCCCTCCATTCCTCCCTCCCTCCCTCCACTGCATTATGTCTTTGTGCCTCTTCATGTGATGTAATTCACCCTTTTCGGCTTCCTCCTTTCTTCTTCTCCTACCACAGCTCCCTTTCACCCTTTCATTAGGTTTTAAATCATCACATCAAAATCAGTTTAAACACACCCCCTCTGTCTATGCACATCCCCCTCAAATGTCATAATAAAGATATAGTTCTCAAGAGTTGTAAGTCCTATCTTCCCATGTAGAGATGTAAACAGTTTGCCCTTATTGAATAACATGTTCACTTTTTTCTTTCATGTTTATCTTTTCATGCCTCTCTTGAGTCTTGTATTTGAAAATCCAATTTTCCATTCAGTTCTGGTCTTTTCATCAAGAAAGTCTGAAAGTCCCTTATTTCACTGAGTGTCCATCTCTTCCCCTGAAAGATTATGCTCAATTTTGCTGGGTAGTTGATACTTGATTGTAATCCAAGCTCCTTTGCTTTACAGAATATCATATTCCAAGCCCTCTGATCTCTTAAGGTAGAAGCTGCAACGTCCTGCATAATCCTGACTGTGATTCCATAATATTTGAATTCTCTCTGGCTCCGTTCAGGATTTTCTCCTTGACCTCATAATTCCAGAATTTGGCTACAAGGTTCCTTGGCATTATTAATTTGGGATCTCTTTCAGGAGATGATTGGTGGATTATTTCAATGACTATTTTACCCTATGCTTCTAGGGCCTCAGGGCAGTTTTCCTTGATGATCTTCTGAAAGATGCTATACAAGCTCTCATTTTCATCATGGTGTCCATGTAGACCAATAATTCTTAAGTTTTCTCTCCTGGATCTATTTTCCAGGTCAGTCTTTTTTTGTTGCTTTTTTTTTTCCCGATGAGGAATTTTACAGTTACTTCTATTTTTTCATTCTTTTGATTTTGTTTTACTGATTCTTGATGTCTCATAGAGTCATTAGCTTCCAATTGCCCAATTCTAATTTTTAATGCATTGTTTTCTTCAGTTAGCTTTTGCACCTCCTTTTCCATTTGGCCCATTTTACTTTTTAGGGAGTTGTTTTCTTCAGTGTACTTTTTTCCCCATTTGTCAACTGTATTTTTAAATGAATTGTTCACTTTTTCTTCTACCTCCCTCATATCACTTTTAAATCCCTTCTTGAGCTCTTCCAAGAAGGCTTTTTGGGCTTGAGACCAGTTCATATTCCCCTCTAAGGTTTCAGATGTGGTTATATTGACAATATTATCCTCTCCTGAATTTGTGTTTTGATCTTCCCTGTCACCAAGATACCTTTCTATGGTCATTGTTTTTCTATGTTGCTTCTTGCTCATGTTGTTTGTCTTTTTTCTGGCTTTTAAAGTTGATCTCTGCTTCTGAGGCAGAGGGGACACTGTCTCAGGCTTCTTGTGCTTGGGGCTAGGGACTTTGTTACTGGTAGGGCTTGCCACTGGCTTGTTGGGACACTTCCCTTCCTGTACTGATCCCATTCAGCCACAGCAAGAGGGACCTTTTCCATTCATCCCCCTAGCCTCACAAGCTAAATGACTGTTGTATCTAGTCTTTCTGTTGAGTCTACTATTTCAAGATTTTTCCTGGGGCAATATTCTCTGGGTTTTTCAAGATCAGTAAGGGAGGGTGAGAGCAATTTAGTGCTTAATCTGCCATCTTGGGTTCAGGAAGTCGAAATAGGTGACTTCCAAACATTCAGTCTGGGGGCTAATAGCTGCAGGAACAGTCACTGTCACTGCTGCCACCACTACTGCTACTGGTTCAGTCACTCTCAAGGCCTGCTCCTGGTTTACTCCTGGCTTCCTGGTTATTCCGCAAACAAGACACAGTTCTGGCATTCTCTCTGGCTTTCTTCCATGCCTGAAACACTCTCTCTCCTCCACAACTATTTATCTCCTTTTCTTCCTTTAAGTCCCAACTAAAATCTTGCCTCCTATAGGAAGATTTCCCCAACCCCTCTTAATTCTAGTGCCTTCCCTCTGTTGATTTTTCCTATTTATTCTGTGTATAGTTTTCATTGCACATATTTGTTTTGCTAGATTGGAAGCTCCTTCAGGGTAGGAACTGTATTTTGCCTCTTTTTGTATCCTCAGAGCTTAGTAAAATGTCAAGCACATAGTAGATGCTTAATATATATTTATTAAAATTATTTATTGAAGATAAATATGAGAAATATTATCTAAGTAAAATCAACAATATTTGATACCTGGCTAGATGTGTAGGGTGAATATGAGGAGTTCAGAATGACACTCAGGTTGTAAATCTGTCCAGAATTACTGTGCAGAGTACCACTAGAAGGATAATGTGTTCTGGACAATAATAATAATATTTTGAGCATAGTGAGTTAGGGAGGGAAATTAAAGTGGGGAATAATGTGTTTTGGATATAGGTTAGAAGACAATTGAGTTCTATTCAAGACATATTAGTATGAGGTGTCTATGAGACATGCAGTTGGAAATGCAATGGAAAGTTCAGTATGCATGATTGGCATCCGGGAGAGACACAAGGACGGCTATATCTACGTGGGAATCATTTTCGTAAAGACAGTTATTGAAACAATAGATATTGACACAGAGAAACAGAGACAAAGAGAAAAAAGCAAAAGAGAAGAGGGACTAAGATATTCTCTTCACCTACCCTCACTTTCAGTGGGCATGACATGAATAAGAAATCTGCAGAGGAGATCAAAAATGCTATTTTTGATGGGAATAAGGAAAAAGCGGTGTCCCAAAAACACAAAGAGGAGAAAGTATCTAAGGGATGGACAGAAGTGTCTAATGTCAAAAAGAGGTGAAAAAAAAATAAGGATTGAGAGAAATCCAGTGGATTTGATACAATTAGATTTGACCTTACTCAGGCCAGTCTGTTGGTAGTTTTGACAGAATACTGGAAACAAAATGATCCACTCATGAGTCATTCAACATTAAATTTTAAAAAAATAAATAAATAAAAAATAGCCATAGCAGTAGAAAGACATTCAACAAGGACAAATATTGAAGACACCTCTAATAATTCACCTGAGTGAAGCTCCCTTGCATTTTACTCATTATGATTCACCAGTCAAACATCAGAAGAATGTCTGGAGCTCTTTGGGTCTGTTTTATACTCAAACAATGAAGAAATTATGTTAACACTCTGAGCCCTTTGAACATTGTGTGCTGAGGCAACTGAATCTTGAGTATGTTTTAAATACATTAAAAAAAATCTAGCCTAACTTTCATGGGGCACAGTTAGAATTCTGCTTCAACTACATTTTACAATTAGAAGATAATTGTAACTTCTTTTGTGACTGCTTTAGAAGCTAAAGCTGATTTTTAAAAACTTTTCACAGGTGGAGATTTTCTCAATCATTGCCAGCACTGATTGTTTTTCTTCTCTCAATAAAAAAAATATATATATATATTTTCCCAGCAAGTCAATGAAAAAAGCAATTAAATTGGAAATAAGTCAACATCTAGTTATTTATATACTTCACCTTCAATGGATTTTGTTAAAGGTAATACCACAGATAAGCAAGTTTATTTGGTAAAGATATGAAATCCATAGCCAGGACTTTTCTTTCTCTCCAATCAGCTTTTACTCAATGTCTCCTTTTAGACTACACAAGGAATATTGCATGCTTTAGGAATAATTATCTATAGATAGATAATTAATGCAATTTTGGAAACAATCACTTCAGTTTAACATTTGCCACTACTAACAACTGAAAGCTAGAAATATTGAAGATTTGAAATAAAGGGGAAAAAACAGAAATTACTACACATAGGGATTTTAGATTAAACTTTTTTTTTTTTTGGCAGTTGGGGTTAAGCGATTTGCTCAGGGTCACACAGCTAGTAAGTGTCAAGTGTTTGGTCTGAGACCGAATTGGAACTCAGGTCCTCCTGACTTCAGGGCCAGTGCTCTATCCACTGCCCCACCTGGCTGTCCCTAGATTAAACTTTTAGATTAGATTTTTTATAGTCATAAGGCTTCTAAGTAGTTTATAAATGTTTAACTTCTTTCTTTTTAATCCTGAACCATGTTTCTCAACATATTTTCCCCATCCAGTGTTCTCAAGAGTCAGTGTAGCAAAATAAATAGAGAATTAGTCCCAAAGCAGAAAGACCTGGGTTCAAATTATACCTTTGACCATATTGGATGACTCTGGGTAAGTTCTTGAACCTCTCCATGCTCTAGGCCAGGGATGTCAGACTATGGCAATCAGGCAAGCAAACAGCAAAACTTCCAAATTTGTCAAAATCATATTAAAATTGGTTCTCATAAAAAATAGAGAAGTGTTAGGCAAAATAAAGAGAAATACAACACAACATAGATAATGTTAATTGGTGTTTTTCTAAGTCAATGTATTCAACAGTGATCTATTTCTGTTTGAGTTTCACACTACTCTTCTAGATAACTCTGAGAAACAAAGACAGTGCTCACCAACATTGTTTGAGAGTCACTTTTTTTCTCCCTCACCTGTGAGTTCCCAGTAACATCAAATCACAATATTAAAACCTCTATTAATATCCTCTATCTCCATCTCTGGTTTCAGTTCACCACAGATTAAAGCGTATGATTAGGTTTCCTTAATAGGATCTTACCCAGGTCTTCATATAATTTCTCTACCTTTTCGTTCTCAGCAACAAATGTTGACAAGTAAGCTGTAATTAACTTCATAATGGCATCTTTTCCAAATGCTTATCATGAGCACTGTAGTATGAAAGGACCTATGAAACATTGTCCTTTGTGCCTTGTGATGCACAGTAAAAAAAAAAATTGCCAAATATTTTATTTGTTTCTTTAAAAAGAACCTTTGAAAAAATCTTCCATTAAGCTGTGACTTTTTTTTTCATTTCTGGTTTTATTTATTAGTGAGAATGTCACGATTGGTATGATTCAGTTCCTTGGAGAAAACATTTATTTATGAGTCATTCAACAAGGAGCTATCATTTAGAGTAACAACATATATGTTAATATTTGTAGAAGATCTAAAAATAAAAATATTAGTAAAAAATCTAAGAGATTCACACACTTATCTCTGCCTCTTAGTTGCATTGGCTTCATTTAAAAGTTAGTCCATATTCCATTTTCCGCAGTAAGATTTCCTGGTCCACCCTCTCCCCACCTCTCTGCAGCTGTTGATGCCTTCCCTTTTCAAATTACTTTCATATACTGTTTATACATTTTATGTATACCTAGATATTTGCCTGCTTTCTCTCTCAGTTGAATGAAATCCCTTGAAAGCAGGGACTGTGTTTGTTTGTTTTGCATCTCTTTGTATTCCTAATACTTAGCACAGTGTCTGGAACAAACTAAGCACTTAATACATGTTTGTTGATGGGTTGACTTTGTCCTTTAGCTACCACCACTGTAGAAGTGAAAAGACTGTGATATCTTTTTTTAATTTATTTGGTGTCCTACCATGGACAAAGAATCCCTCAGTATGTGTACAGCATACTGGTGATGAGACATATTTAACTAGACTCTGCCTTGGAAAACAGATATAATTTGTGAACATTTCAATACTTAAAAGCTTTGTAGCATGGTAGACCTGGCCAGCCCTTGTGCTTCAATGACACATCCTTCAAGCACTCCTATTTGTGAATAGAATTGCTTTGTATTGGTCAGAGCCAGAAAACAGCAGAAATACTAAATTAGATCCATAGTGTAATCATTAAGACCAAAATAACCATGTAGAAAGAATATGTGTTCAAACTATGAATTGTAGTTTGATAGACTACCTGTGGAGCCGGTCCAACAGTAAACGTTTAAGTCAATCAATCAAAGAACAAGTACTTACTAAGCAATGTTGAAGGATTTCAGATAGTACATAACTCCACTATCTTTGCAGTTTCCTCCCTGGGTTATCATGGCACTTCTTTCTCCTGATTTTCATCCTACTTCTCTGACCATTACTTGGTCACCTTTGCAGGAACTTCATCCATGTCTCACTCCCTAAACACTGCATGCTCTATTGCTTGCCTTCTCAATGAATGTGGGTGGGGAGGGAGGAAGGGAGAAAATTTGGAACCCAAAGTTTTATAAACAAATGTTAAAAATTGTTTTCACATGCAACTGGGAAATAAGCTATATAATTCTTTTCTCACTATCTGTAGTTACTGATGCCTACAGAAGATAGAAGACTCAAGCTGCTATTTCATAATTTGTATCCTCTCCTCTCTAAATATATCTGTCTCTATTAATTACGCACATCCTTTCTTCCTTTTTTACTATATGACCAAAAGAGATAATTTATTTTTTTGCAAGGATTGCCTTTTGACCTTAATTCAATAATTTTCTCTTTTTTTGAGAACTAAGTGATTCTCTTTTATAGGACAACATCTCTTGGAAAGAACAGTCAAAGATTACTAGAAAATATCTGGTTCTAAGGGATTTTAGGATTATGCAATCACAAATTCAGAGTTGAAAAGCAGAAACTTTTTTGATTAAAGAGGACAATCTCCTCCCTTGACAAGGGCAACAGTTGATACCTAAAAAGATTAAATCATTTGCCCAAGGTCATATGAGAGTAAGAGGCAGAAATCCACATGGTCTGACCCAAAATTTATTACTTTTTTCATTGTACTACACAAGAGGCAAGTTACTTGATTCTTCTGTGCTCATTCCTGCAAAAGAACTAGGGGTGGGCGGAGATGTAACAAAGAGGACCAGCTAGTACCAGCTCTTATTTTTTCAGGTTAAAGGGTAGCCAAGATATAAGGTTTACAACAGTGTTCAAAGAATGTGGAAACAAAGGTCTTCCTTGACTCTTAAGCTAGTATCTTTCTAAATATGACATAAAATGTAATAACCTTGAATTAAGCTCTTTAGGATGAGCTAGGAAGCTGTTGGCTATTTGATATTAAGGCTATCACTACCACTTATTTCATATTTAAAATAAGGAGATTTGAATAGATAATCTCTAAGATAGCATATATCTATAATCAGTTTTCCTATGGAAAATTAAGCTTCAAGTTGCGTCTCCATGTTTAGTGTATTAACAATATGCAATTGCTCTTATAACCATTGATAACACAAATAATTTACCTTGTTTTAAGTTACCAAATATTAAGTAAAAAAGGTATTAGGAAAAAGAGTCCTAAAGTAAGGCTTTTCAACACAGAAAAAGCCCATTGAACAAGATCCATAGTTTTATAGCAATCCTTTTTACTAAAAGAAGCTATTCCTCTCCATTTTAATGCTATGTCACTAAGTATAACTACATGACAAGCAATAACAGTGACCTGAAAGGAAAATCTACTGAAAACATAATGATAATGGCATCTTAAGAATATTTGTTTTTCATGCTGTTGAAATAGCACCTCCAAAATTGTATGTTCCAAAGCTCTAAAGATGCTTATCTAATAGTGAACACAATAGTTGTTTATTAGCCAGCATGATGACTTTATAACTCAGGTGCTTTCCTTTTGCAGATCTTCAATAAAAATAAATTCAGGCTATTTAAGTTTAACATCAGGAGCTCTTCTCCATCTCTCACCCTTTTCTGAATGCTAGATCTTCCAAAAAAAAAAAAACCTATGTCAATGGAAAGAATTGCCTTTAACTCTTAAATCTCTATGAATAGAAGGGGAAAAACAGTAGAAAGAACTATCATTTTCCATGTGTCTGAAATTTCTATATTTCAGGTTTGTAAATGTATAGCTAATGATGCTTTTGTAGGAAAACAAAGAGGTTTATTTGCAGGAAGGAAGAATGTTTAACAAATATCAGGGGTTTTGCTGCCGGCAGGCAAAAATAACAAAGACAGGAATTTAGAAAAAGGAGATCTAGGATAGAAGCTGATAATACTGCCATGTTTCACCTCTTTTTTGTTTGTTTGTTTGTTTGTTTTTGTTCCTTTTCCCTGGATTATTTGATAATGATCAACCACAAAAAGATGGAGGGCAAGGTGGTGGGGGTTGCATCAAGGCTGAGGATAACATAGTTTTCCCAGTCCTATACAGCTTCTTTGCTATTTTGTCAAGTGAACTCTTTCCAATAATTTAAGGCAACAAACTTTAATAAGAGCTTCCAAAAGTTAAATGAGTGTGTGTGTGTGTGTGTGTGTGTGTGTGTGTCAACTCTAAGAGAGCTATGTAGGGAAAGAGACTTCAAGCAAGAACACATGGGTGGTTAAATGAACAAACAATTTTAAACTAAGGATATCTACTGATTTTTTTTTTCTGGCTGCTTGTCATACATGTCAGAGGCAAGATTAAGCCTAGAGAAGAACAGAAATGTGATAAGCAGAAAAGATGTAATGTTCTTCAGGAGGAGACACTGTGCCTGACATATAGTACTAGAAAGCAGCAAATAAACATCATTAGGAGATATTGGCAGTATTGTAAGTGTGAATTGTCCAGCTATATATGGGTCTTAAACACAAGCCACACTAATCATTCACCCTTCTTATGGGGGTGCATCTGTATATATTCGTTGGCCATTTTGATTTCCAACACATATCTTTCTCCATGAATGTTCCCTGATTGTGGCAGCTAGGTGGTACAGTGGGTAGAGCACCAGGTCTGGAGTCTGGAAGACCCGAGTTCAAATCTGGCCTCAGACACTTATTAGCTGTATGACCCTCAACAAGTCACTTAACCATGTTTTCTCAGTGTCTTTCATCTATAAAATGAGCTGGAGAAGGTAGTGCAAAAAACTCTAAAATCTTTGTCAAGAAAACCTCTAATGGGGTCATAAAGAATCAACACAACTGAAAAACAACTGAAGAGCAAAAACAACAGATCCCTTATAACACTTGTTTTCTGTGAGTCTGTTTATTCCTACACTCATAATCTGGTAGCCTATGAATGACAGCCGAGACATTTGCATATGGGAGTAGAGGGATGATCTTTCCTTGTAATTTAATTTGCTATGTTGTTTGATTAAATGTTATTGCTTTGAAGTGAGTATCTTCTGGTTGCTTTAAAAAGGGAAAAATATCAGAAGGCATTTGTGAGCTATGATTTTTATTGGAGGCTAGCTATTCCACAGAGTGCCTAGAATCTTGTGTCACTCTCTGGGCATCCAAGTGCATTTGGGGATCCTCAGTGCTAAACTTTTCATTGAATAAAAAAGGATCATTGGTATGGCATGAACTGCTTTACAGAGTTAGTCAACAAAGAGACCAATAGAAAAAAGTTTGTTTTTAGTAAATAGAAGCTTCCAAAGCAAATATGTGGTTTTTTCTAACATTTTCAAACAGGATCCTTTTTTCAAAAGAAGTGTTATATTTGGAATAAACAGTTCTAAAAATGTTTCCAGAGATCAGTTAACACTTAAATTATTCCTTATCAGTGAGAAATACAGAGTACTGTAACAGATAATAGCTAGAAACTTATACAAAATGTGTATAAATATATAATTTTAAAAACCTGTTTTTGCAAACATTTGATTATGTGCAAAATGTCCCCTAAACATTGATATAAACATTGATTTTCTCTGCAGTGTCCCTTTGTTAGTATAGAAAGCAAGTAAAAATAAAAATGAATAATTGGGATAATAAATGAAAGGTGTAATGGTGAAAAGAGACCCTAAGCAGTTATGATATTAATAGATATGGAACTGTATGAGAGGATTGAAGTGTGTCTGTGTGCCTACAAAAAGCATATTGCATTATTTGTCCTCATTTGGATTTTCCAAATTATGCAAAATATATTGAGAAAAGGATTGAGTGCTCTTTTGTGAGCATGATTCTTTTTTTTTTTCTAGGTGAACTGATTTGAAAACAGCATAAATCTCTAGGAAATTATTTTATTCTTCAATTATAATAATTTAAAAAGTTATGGGATTTGGCAAAGGGGCTTGGGTTGCCAAAGAATGGTAATAAATTGAGGGGGAAAGGAGGCTTAAATTCAGTAGAACGATAGAGCATGAAAAAAGACAGGGAATCAGGACCTCACTGATTCATGTTGATAAGTCTTATCCCAATAACTACTATCTAATATTCAGATGGAGAGCCATGGTTATAAATAACCATGAGAATACTAAAAACCCTTATATTTATACAGCAGCATTTCAAACTTTGAAAGACAATATAATGAAACAGACAGTTTCACTTAGAAACAGGAAGAGAAGACTTCAATTCAAGCTATGTGACCAGTTTTAGACTCATTCCATGAGACTGATTTTAAAACTCTGTAAGGCTTTAACTTATACATGAATTGGGCCAATAGAGGGAAGTCCCATACCCATACCTCTCAGATCTTTAGTGGCTTCACATATTTAAGGTTTACACAAAGACTAAGGTTAACACACTATTATTGTGTTATTTTAGATGTTTTAATTGCAGATGCTTACTTTTTTTAAATGTAGAATTTAAAATTGTTCTATTTGATAAGCTTTATATGCTATTTTGGGTGAGACATAAATATATACGTAACATGAGATATATAAATAAGTGTTTAATCCAGTATAAGGGACCATTAAATTGCCACCATTTAAAAAAAGATAATAGTACTTCTTACAGGGTGGGTGACATGTACTCTAAAAGAGGAGAGCTCATTTGTTCAAACCTTTGGAAAGAAGAAAGGTCACATGCTCTAGCTTTAAAGAAATCAATCGCAAAAGAGATTATTAAGGCAAGAAGATTTCAAAGGCAAAGAGGAGATGAAATGAGAAAATGCAAATAATAAGAGACACCAAGGCCATAAGTTATTCATTGACAGACACTCACTTTGAGGTTTGGTCTTTGCTTTTTTCACATGAATTCAAGTGAAAAAAAGACTCAATTTTTTTATTAAGCTATAGAGTCCTATAATAGCCATGAGAATAGCAGATATTAGTACCTCTAAGATTCTGTAGATCAGAAAGTTAGGTAGAATCATACCAGTGTCTCAGGCAGTCCAGGCCTGCTATTGTCCATGCAACAGTCACATCCATGGGTGACCTGAAGCCAGGTAACACATATATGCAAGTTGCTGAATTTTCATTTTCAATCAACAAAAGCCTACAAATAAGGGCTTGATTTATTTCTGTGTTAATTGTCTAGACTTATGAAAGTGTTAATAATGCAGATTAAATTTAAGTGTTGTGTGTCTTTCTTTCTTTCTGGAAAGCCAAGCCCAGTGGTAAAATTTCTCAGTTTTATGAGTGTAGCACAAGGCTCAGTGAATGAAGTCATTACATTACTTGAAGCGTAGTGACTATAGATGATGATGGTGATGATGATGATGATGATGATGATGATGATGATGATGATGATGACGATGATGATAACTGGCATATAATTAGTCAACAAATATTCATTAAGCTCCTACTATATGCTAGGCACTTTACTAAATGTTGAGGATACAAAAAAGAAAGAAAAAAAAATCCCTGCCCTCAAAGAGCTCTAAATCTAAAGGGAGAGACAAGAAAACAAATATGTGCAAACTATATAAAGAATAAATAAGAAATTATCAAGACAAGGAAGTCACTAAAACTGAGAAGCATTAGGAAAAGTTTTCTATAGAATATGGGATTTTAGTTGGGACATAATGGAAGGCAAGGAAATCAGTAGGCAGCAAAAGAGACGTAGGTTCTTTTTCACAGAACAAGGAAGCCAATGTCACTCAATTAACACATATATGTTAGAGACTAAGGTATGAGAAGACTCAATAAGTAGGAGGAGGATAGGTTCTGAACAGATTTGAATGTCAAAGACAGCATTTTATATCTGATCCTGCAGGAGATAGGGAGCCACAGGAATTTCTTGAGTAGGGACAACTTGTGCAAATCTGAGCTATAGGAAAATTACTTTAGTGGCAGAATGGAAATTGGATTAGAATGGAGAATTGAAGCAGGTAGACTCACTAGCAGGCCATTGTAATAATCCATGTGTAAGATCATGAAGACTTGCACTAGAGTGGTAATGTCAGTGGAAAGGAGGAGGTATTTAAGAAATATTTGCAAAAGTGAAATTGACAGGTAGAATGTGATATGAAAGGAAGAACTAATATAGAGAAAGCTGAGGGTGAAGGGCTGGTAATGTTGAAACCTTACTCTCAGGAAGGATGTTGAAGTCTTCTGAACTTCTAGAGAGGTGAGAAAACTGGGGGACAGGGTCAGGGAGACTTTTAGAGGATTGGTATTTGGGAGGGTGGGGGAGAAGATAAGGGAACAGGGATAGGATAAAAAGAGAGGCTGAGAGAAAATAGTGAGTATAAATAAGATGGAGGGAGATTCACAAATAGTAATTATAACTTTAAATGTGAACGGGATGTTTATAGCAGCTCTCTTTGTTGGGGCAAAGAACTGGAAATTGCAAGGGCCCCCATCAATTGGAGAATGGCTGAACAAGTTGTAGTGTATGGCTGTGATGGAATGCAACTGTGCTGAAAGAAATTATGAGCCCATTGATCTTAGAAAGGCATGGAAAGAATTGCACAAAATGATGAAGAATGGAGTGAGCAGAATCAAGAGAACATTGTATACAGTAACAGAAATGCAGTTTTAAGAATGACTGAGAGGACTTCCACTTCTGGGAGCCAAGATGGCAGAGTAAGAGGTAAGTCACTCTTACCCTCCCATACTGACCTCTGAAAACCCAGAAAATATCACCCAAGGAAAAACCCTGGGACAATTGAACTGGAAGAAAAAGGCACAAAAAACCTATTATAGCAGAGTGAAAGAAGGGAAGAAGATGAGCATTGTTTGAATCTTACTGTCATCAGATTTGGCTCAAGAAGGGAATAACATAATCAGTTAGGTATAGAAATCTAAATAGCTCTATAGGCAGTAGGAAGGAAAAGGGGAACGAAAAGAGTGGTGATAGAAGGAAGAGAAAAAGTAGGAAGGGTAAAGGGGAAGAAAAGGGAAGGGGCTAATAGAAGGGAGGCAGAACTAAGGGAGGCAGTGGTCAAAAGCAAAACACTAGTGAGGAGGGAAAAAGTGAAAGGAGAAAGAAAAGCATAAATGTGGGGGGGGCAGAAAGGATGGAGAAAAAAACAGATAGTAATCATGACTGTGAATGTGAATGGGATGAACTCTCCTATAAAACAGAAGCAAATAGCAAAATGGGTTAAAAACCATAATCCTACAATATGTTGTTTACAGGAAACACATTTGAAAAAGAACAACACATACGGGGTAAAGGTAAAAAGCTGGAGCAGAATATATTATGCTTCAGCTGAAGTAAAAAAAAGGGAAGGGTAGCAATTCTGTTCTCAGATAAAGCAAAAGCAAAAACTAAATCTTATCAAAAGAGATAAGGAAGGAAAACACATACTGCTAAAAAGGCACCATAGACAATGAAGTAATGTCACTACTAAATATATATGAACCAAATGGTATAGCATCCAAATTCTTAGAGGAGAAGTTCAGTAAGTTACAGGAAGAAATAGACAACAAAGTGATACTAGTGGGGAACCTCAACCTCACCCTCTCTGAACTAGATAAATCTAACCACAAAATAGAGGAGAAAGAAGTTAAGGAGGTGAATAGAATATTGGAAAAGTTAGGTATGATAGACCTCTGGAGAAAACTGAATGCAGATAGAAAGGAATATGCTTTTTTCTCGGTGGTACATGGCACATACACAAAAATTGACTATGTACTAGGGCATAAAATCCTCATAATCCAATGCAGAAAGGCAGAAATATTGAATGCATCTTTTTGAGATAATGATGCAATAAGAAAGACTGAGTGACTAAGTTACTTTGACTACTGTAAATATGCAAATTAAATATAAAGGACATAGGAAGAAAGAAGCTATCTGTATCCAAAGAAAGAACTGATAAATAGATGTATGGAATAATTATACATATATGTGTATAGAATAATTTTACATATTTATGCAAGTACATATATGCATGTGTTTGTGCATATAACTATTTATGTCTAATGGTAGCCATCTCTAGGGCAGGGGGGAAGGGAAGGAATAAAAAGGGAAAAAATAAGTGAGAAATTTGTTGTATATTTGGAGAGAATAGCAAGTTGTATATAGTAGATAATCACAGTTTCATATGCGATTGTCTTTTTATTGTACTGCATTTTGGAAATGCTTGTTTTATTCTGTGAATTGAAAACAAATTTTTTTTAATGAAATTTACAGGCTTTGAAAATAGATAGAATATTGGGGTGAAGAGAGATAGTGAGGAGTCTAGGATGACACCTAATTTGCAAGCCTAAGGCACTGGGAGGATAGTGTTATCCTCTACAGTAATAAAGAAGACAGGAACAAGGAAGACTTGAGGAGAGAAAGATAATAAGTTCTATTACAGATATGTTGAGTTTAAGATGTCTACTGGACATATATTTAGACATGTCCGGAAGGGAGTTGCAGATGCATGACTGGAGGTGAATAGAGCAGATAGGGCAGTATAGGTAGACTTGAGAATCATCCACATTGAAATGGTAATTCAATACATGGGAACTGATGAGGTCACCAAGTGAAGGAGCATAGAGGGAGAAGAGAATATGGCCCAGGACAGAACTCTATGGAACACCTGCAGTTAGAGGGCAGATCTGGATGAGGATCTATGTTACTCATAACATTTGAGGTGTATATGATGGAGTGCCTTAATGTTTGCAAAGTGATGTACATTCATGATCTCATTTGAGCCTCATAATACCTGGTTACACCTTTTTTCTTGACTTTTAACAAAAGAAAATGACCCATGTCATGTATAGTGTTATAGAGAGCCATTTCTTTCCAGTTGCTAATAATGAAAAAAACACATAGTCAATGAAGTACATTTTAAAAAAATAATAAAGAGTATATTTGAAAGGACATATTTTATATTAAAATATTTCAAGAAATACGATCTTTGAAAGTAAATTTAAAGTAAGCATTAGCATGATCATTTGGGAACATGGTTTGGGTAATAAAATAATAGCAATGTAGACTATGCACACATACATACATATACATATATCACACACATACACACAGGCATAAATACAAATCACTTTGTGTACATATGCACATATATGTAAATATATTTACTTACATAGTATGTTGTATTCATATAGACTGTATATGATTATTTATTATATGTTTATATATATGCACATTATATAGGTAATATAGTATACCATATATTATATTGTTATGTTATTTTACATTTTGTTACATTATGTCTTCATGCCAGAAGATTTGTCTTTATACCATATATTACCATATACCAAGCTTTATTTTGTATCATATCATATCATCCAATTATATGCTATGTTATTCTATAGATGTGGGGAGACCAACTATAATAATCTTGATGAGAAGCAAGGAGAAGTAATGGACTAGAGTACTCATGGTGTGAGTAAAATACATACATGTGAAAGGGGTTAAGAAGGGCTCAACAAATTTAATAAATGATTAAACACAGGTTGATAAAATAGTGAAAAGTTCAGAAAGAATACTGGTTTGATAATCTCAGTTACAGGAAGATTGATGATACATGGCTTAAAGAGAAATAGGGCAGTTAGGAAGAAGGGTGAGTTTAAAGAGAAAGATAAGTTTTGCTTTGGACAAGTTGAATTTGAGACAGTTATGGAATTAGGGTGATGACAAACAAGAAGTTAGAGGTGGAGGACTGGAACTCAGGAGAGAAATGAGGCCTTGATACATTTGGGAGTCATATACATAGAAATTATAATTCATAGGAGCCTATGAGATTATTAAAAATGTAGAGGGAGAAAAAGGCTCAGGGAGATCTCTTATATATACCTACATATAGGTATGGGATATAGAGGTGAACCTATAGATGAATACAAGATAGCATGATCTACCACAGAGTTGTCAGATACACAGCCTTAAGCAACCACAATACTTCTGACTGTGGCCCAAAGTAGATTAAAATATAATTCTAAAATACTTAAAAGTAAATAAATAAGTAAAACAAAGTTAATATTACATTTTTAAACTGTCAGTATGAAGCCTGCAGGAATCCTTATGTACAGTTTAGTGGCCCCCATTTCTATAAGGAGTTTGACACTATTGGTCTAGCAGATATATGGAAAACTACAAGACCCTTCCATATCAACCTTCTACCCCCACCACCAGCAACAACAACAACAAAAAGCAACAACAAAATAACAAAAGAGAATATTCAGAAGAAGAAAATAGCTTTGTAGAGTAGTCAGGAAGAGTTGGATTTATAGAATTCTAGGAAGGAGTTTGGATTGGAGTGGGTAGAATTCTCACATTACTCGTGCATGTATTTCTGCTACAATCTTCCTCTCAATTTCATCCCCTACCTTCACACTCAAGAACTTTAATATTACATTGACAGCATTTCTAATATTTTTGCCTTTCACAAGTCATAAATTTCTTAAAATTCTATGATCTTATCATCATTTTATCTCTGTTATCCAAAAGATTGTGATCAGAGGGAAATTACAGAGTTAAGAACGTGGAGGATAAAGAATTTTTAAATGTTTGTACATCCATTGCCTATAGGCACTCTCAGATTATGAAAGTACCTAATGATTGCCCCAAAACTATTTACAACATGGCTGGCCTGCCTTCTTTAATGTGTTAACACAATCTATCCTTTACACAGATGCCTAAGCAATCTTTATTAATCGATAGGCCTGATCACTTCACCCTCCTGATAAATGACATCTGGGAGCTCCTTATTGCCTACAGGATAGTCTGCTCTTGCCTCCAGGAGAAAATACAAAATGCTTAGTTTGGCATTCAAAGCCCTTAACCTAGCCTCTCTTAAATTCTCATTCTTCTTTCAATCTTCTTACACCTTACTCTCTTGACACATATTCTTTGATGCAGTGAAATTTGTCTTCCAGCTGTTCCATGAATAAGATACTCCATCTTTTGGTTTCAGGCATTGCCTCTGGTATCTCCCATGCCTAGAACACTCTCCTTCTTCCACTCCAACTACTCACCTCTCTGACTTCCATTAAATCTTGTGGAAGTACCACTGAGATTAATATGTCTATTTGTATGTTACCTTTCCAGGTAAATGCATTGGAAACAGTAAACCTGTTTGCTGAAAGGAGCCAATCAGGAGCCTGCAGTGAGCCAAAGTCTTACTCGCTCCCAGAAATCTTTGCTGGTGTTCTCTGGCTGACCTTGCTGCTGTGCCTGGGCCTAAACTGGTCCAAACCAGCCTTGTGGTCAGCTGTTCCTGCAAAACATCCTGCTTCTATTCACCTGTTCCTGGGAAAGATTGTCCATTCTTTTTTCCCAACCCCTCCCTAAACCTTCCCATTGTGGTTTTCCAGCATAAATCTCTCTTGCTCCTCCTTGTCTGTGGGCTACTTTGTACCTAGTACTGTGGGCCTCAGTACTATCTGAATTTTGAGGGGTGAGTTTTACCTAGTTGAGATTTCCAGTAAAATCCTGTGTTTTACTGGAAGCTTCCCTAACCCCTCTTACTCCTAGTGCATTCCCTCTTTTAATTATTCCCTATTTATCCTTTATATAGATTGCTTTGCGTGTATTTGTTTGCATGTTCTCTCCCTTATTAGTTTGGAGGCTCTCTAAGGGCAGGGACTATCTTTTACCTTCTTTTGTATCCCCAGTGCATGGCACATTGTAGGTTCTTAATAAATGTTTATTGATGATTGATAGTTCTTTGTTCTACCACACCATTGTGCTTAACCTTGTTGTAGAATATAAAAACTGATTTGAGAAAATAAGACACTTCACTGTGAATCCACGCTTTGCTATTATTACTTGTGGAGTCTTGGACAAGTCACTCATTTGCCTTAAGCTAAAGTGTTCTTATTTGCGAAAATAGTGTATTGCACTTAATTTTTAACATCTCTCTCAGTAGTAGAGGTCTATGTGACTTTTCACCTTTTTTATTTCCAGAACCCAAAACAATTCAGTGAATATAATAGTGCAATATAAGCGTATGTTTTAACTGAATTGAACAGTATTTAAGAATCATGCTCGTAATCTTCATGACCTTTATTTAAGGAAAGCACAGTCAAGAAAAGGGACTGTAAGTTTCCCTCTATGATACCTAAGGGTACAATGCATTCACAATAAATATGATTGCAACATTAATATTTACTGAGGTTTGGATATAAATGTGTTATTTGTAATTCTTAATATTAAGTAATTTCACTTACAAATCCAAATTTTCTCACTTGTTTTGGTAAATTCCTACTCAGCATATCTACTAATCAAACTAATGTTCTGAAAAGCTTAAGCCTGTACATTTTTAATTTCTTGGGATATGTAAGCATTTAAAAACTATAGACTCAGGCCTTGAACATGAACTTGGTTTTGTGAATTTCTCAAAAGATTGCTAATCATATGATTGTAAAACCAGTATATAAATAATACTGTGTGTATGTTCATTAGATAGTAAACTACAAAATCCTATAATACATAATTTAAAGATATAGTAAAATGTCCAAAAAGAATTTTATTATCCATATGTGGATAATTACGCACACACATTTGGCAGCCTACAGAACAATTATGACAAAGGTTGATGTGATTCCTTTATTTTAAATGCAATTGGAGTTAAATGACTTGCCCAGGATCACACAGCTAGTAAGCATCAAGTGTTTGGTCTGAGACCAGATTTGAACTCAGGTCCTCCAGACTCCAGGGCTGGTGCTCCATCCACTGCGTCACCTAGCAGCCCCCAGTGTGATTCCATTAGAGGAGAAGGAAGGTACATACATAAGTTTAACATCAAATTGCTAGTGAGAAGCAAAGTAAGATTAAATAATTTTAAAAATATAGAATAAAATAAAATTTAAAATGGGAATGCAATATTCTGTGTAAATACAAATACAAAATGTTTGTCAATGTTGCTGTGACTTTATCTGCTTATTCTCAAGTAACTAATGATTTCATTCAGACTCTTAGGTGCCCGAGCTACATAAGTTTGGTGCCCTTTTAGGTCCAGTGGTACCTCATATTTTGATTTCCTTTATTTTCCATTAACACCATCTTGTCTTTTCACCTTCAAAGTCCTGTTTTCTGCTTTCCATAATTATGGATTGGGTAAATCATAACATACTGATATGTTAGTGGATAATTATGCTAATGCTATCTGGTTATATATATATATATATATACATATATATATGTACATATACATATATATATGTACATATACATGTATATATATGTACATATAAATATATAGATGTACATATGTACATATATATGTATATATACACACAAAAATATATACACACATACATACATACATACATACATATGTAATATGTATATGTGATGTATATATGTATGTGTATATGTATATATGTGTGTGTGTGTATAATGTATATATGTGTATGTGTGTGTGTGTGTGTGTGTGTGTGTGTATACCCCTTAGTGTAATCCATGGGAAATAGCATAGCATTGTTCCTACCAACTCACATAAACAAGCAAAGTCACCAGAAATTCAGCAGCGAGACAAATGTAAGTCAAAGAAAGGGGCTGGAAAAAAATGGAGGATTGGAAAAACTATAATGCACAATCAGAGTCACTCTGTAGCAATGTCTCAAACCTGGTGATCTAAGAGAACACAGAACAGACAAAAAGCCCTCTGCTAAGAAAAGGAATAGATAAGATTGACACCAAGAAGAGCATTTGTTGCAAGGATACCCTAGAAAATAATCAAGATGACTAATAAAATTTTTAAAGTGCTAAATATAAAGTCACAGGAAATGAGTTTGAATAACAATCTTGTCACTTGTTACCTCTATAATCTTAGGGAAGTAACTTAATGCCTCAGTGTCCTCATCAGTCAACTATGAGGTAGTTCTAGATGATTTTTGAAGACCTTGTCACTTCTACATCTGAGATTCAATGCTACTATATAGACAAGCAAAAGCTATTTCAAAGAGAGAAATGAAGAAATAGAGAAATTTCAAAAGCAAAGTACTTATCAACATAAGAAACTGAGGAATCCCCCAGGCAATTAAATGTACTGCAGAAAATAGAGAAAGACCTCAATATAACAGTAGAGTAAGTCCAAAAACTTCCCAAATGTTGCAGAACAATAGAAGAATTAAGCAAAGATGTCACAGAATTAAAGGACAGTTGTGAGTTCATAAGAAAGAAATCAGAAAGTATACGAGAATAGAAAACGTAGCAAAATACAGATATATTTTCTATAATAGAAGATTAATTGTAAAAGACAATCATATTTGGATGTAAAAATGCAGGGGTTAACAGAAAAATAGAAATTTTTTTATAAAATAGAACTTTTTTTAAAGAAAAATGGAAAAATATATAAACTATCTGCCAAACAGAAACATTATATTTAAAGTAAATAATTTGAGGCAGTATAATTTTAGAAAAAATCATGAAAATCAAAACTGCCTTCAGTACATTAAGAAATTATTTCTTAAGTGCTCAGAAATATTGGAAGCAGAAAAATGTACAGATTGAGAGAGTAAAATTATGCTAAAAAGAAGAAACACCAAGTTCAACTAAGAAGCATGAAGTAAGAAATAATCAGAAATCAAAAATAAATTTTATAAACAACAAAGGGGAATGCTCTTAACGTGTCAAAGAAATGCAACCAGAATAAAATGGTGCTATAGTATAAAATCAAACTTTAAAATAGAAATATATTATCCTGGTGGGTAAAGAATGCCCCTTCAAAATGGCATATCATGAAAAACTGAATCTAGTCTTTTAAAAAAATTATATTTTTAATTCTAATTCTTATTCCTTCCAAATAAATGAGAGGTTATTTGGTATTCAACATGCAAATTGACTGAGGAGAAGAAAGTAAATTACTTACAGAACAATAAAGAAGGCTTTAAAAAATAAAATGTTTTCTTGCCACTAGGGATAGATAGACAAGGTCAATAATGTGAACTGCAGAATATTTTTTAAATTTCTTTTAAAATTTTCTTCCACTTTTTTCTGGGATAGTCGATAGAAAATTGTCATTGAAGCTAGAAAGACTTTTGTTCAAATTCCTCTTCTGAAGCCCAATGGCTCTGTGATCGTAGACACACCATAAGCAGTCTCAGAGCTCTAGGAAAGTTAGACCACAAGTTGAAGAAGGAACTAAAAATGCGTGGGTGGGAAGGGGTGGGGGTGGGAGAATTTCCTAAGCAGGTAGTTCTCTGTATTAATTAAATCACAGATACAGTCCCCCACTCACACCCCTATATTGTTGAATTAAAAATTTACGGTTTTCTTTTTTGAAAATGTCTATTTCTTTTGTAAGGATCCTCTATCTTGTGTAATGTATTCTATTGTTTATCTATTCAATTGTGTTGTCACAACACTGATTTCTAACCTAATTTCCATCTTAGTGGTGTCTTTTTTTTTTCTCTCTTTTGAATCATTCTACAATCTTGCTCCTTTTCCTTGATATCTAGGGAGTTGGCAGAATTCTCCTTTTCACAGGTGATGTTTGGTTCAATTTGTGTCATAACATATGGCTATTTCAATGCGTTATATCCCCTTTGGATTTTTATACATTTTTCCTGCCTTTGTGAGTCTGTTGGTTTTTCTGTTTGGAAGATAGTACACATTGTTTCTCTTTTGTTTATGTTTTCCTTTCAGATTTTTTTTTCTTTTATTGCAAATAGCTTGCTTCTAATTTCTGGCCTTACTCTTGGCCCTCTGTATTCTGCTGCTGTACAGAATCACATGCTACCCCTCTTTCTTCCCCTCCACCCAGATAGGAGTTTCTTTCCCAAGAAGAGGGATCCTTTCATGAAGGGAAGTTTCTTGCCCTCTACCCATCTCTGTATGGTCATCTTACACACACATACACACACACACACACACACACACACACACACCCCTTACATTTGTTGTTTCTTTCATGTACTGGGTAGAATCAGAGTGCCACAGTTTATGTGACTATACAGGATTAGAATTCACACCGAATCACTTCTGGGGGAAGATGCCGCCAGATGATGCTCACAGTTAGATGCTTAGGCACAAATCAATGATGCCAAAGCAAAAGTCAGACTACACACAGCATGTGACCTTTGTTAGAGGTAGGACACTGAGTGGGGAACTTGAACTATTTCAATGTTTGATGATGTTTCATGAAGCTTTTATATTAATTGGTATTTCTAAGTTTTCTTATAGTTCCTGCATTACTCTATATAGTAAAAGTACATCATTTATAAAAAAAGGTTTTTAGATTTGAGTAGTTATTAAAAAAAAACTTTAGGTGTTGGGGATTTTGGAAAGTTTTTGCTATTTAAATAAGTGAATTCTGAATTTAAATATCAACCTCAATGAATAGTTTTTGCATATGTAGCAGAACACAAAAAAAGAGGATTGCATATGAACCATGATTCCAAAAGCCCTTATATTTGTTACTTTCAAAACTGGCCCATTTAAATGTGTTTCTTTCTGAACTTCCTTCTTTTATCGCTATGAATTTAAAAACAAAAAAATATGTAAATAACCCTCATTTTTCTAATATATTTTTATTTTGAGAAATATTTCCCAATTATACATATAAATTTTTTTTTAAATTTTAAACTCCAGATTCTCTCCCTCTCTCTTGCCCCTCTCACCTCTTAAGAAGGTTAACAATTTGATACTGATTATACATTTGCTCCATTCTAATTTTTAAGTATGTTCTTCAATGAGCCTTTGGACTTCCTTTTCCTTTTGGCCAACTCTGCTTTTTAAGGCATTCTTCTCCTCATTGGCTTTTTGGACCTTTTTTGCCATTTAGGTTAGTCTATTTTTTAAGGTATTATTTTCTTCAGTACTTTTTTGGGTTGACTTCTTTTTCATGATTTTCTTAAATCATTCCTCTTCCCAGGTTTTCTTCCACTTCTCTTAATTGCTTTTCAAAATCCTTTTTGAGCTCTTCCATGGCCTGGGACTGATTCATATTTTTCTTGGAGGCTTTGAATGTAAGAGTTTTGACTTTGTTGTCTTCTTCTAGTTGTATGTTTTGATCTTCTTTGTCACCAAAGAAAGATTGTAAGGTCTGAATTTTTTTGTGCTGTTTGTTCCTGATCCCAGCCAATTACTTGAGTTTTAAACTCTTTTTAAGGTAGTATTCTGCTTCCAGTGTGTAGAATGTACTGTTTCAAGCTTTAAGGGTTTTGTGCAGCTGTTTTCAGAGATACTTCTAGGGACCTGTAAATTTTCAGTTCTTCCAAGGTGGTATGATAAGGGGCAAGGTGTTTACTCCTTTCCTGGCCTGTGCTCTGGTCTATGAGTGACCACATGCACTCTTTTCTGCCTTGGAACTGTGGGGAGAATTCTCTCTCTACTGCCACTACAAGCCCTACCACACCAGTGCTTCTCCTCCAGAAGTCTTCCAGGACTGCCCCCCAGAACTGAGACTTAGATCCAAGCACAAATAAAGCAAGATAATTCTGCATGAGCACTAGCAAAAATATCCCTGCAATCCCCCTATGATCAGTCACTGGATTCCCCCTCCATCTGTGGGCTGAGAGCTCCAGAATTAGCCACTGCCCTGGGGCTTCAGGACTGGGGCTGGGACTCAGCTTCTCTCTCATCACAGTCCAAGAGACCTTTCCTACTGACCTTCTAAGCTGTCATTGGCATTTGTGGGTTGAGAAGTCTGGAAACAGCCACAGCTGCCCATGATTCAGGCCCCTGAAGCCTGTTCCAGGTTTACTGAGACCTGATCTTTGCCTGCACAACCATGCTAAACTGTGTTCCTCTCCCAGACTGGCGCAATAGACAATCTAGGTTGTCTTGGGCTGGAAATTTGTTTCACTCTGTCTTTTTGAAGGTTCTGCTGCTCTAGAATTTGTTTAGAGCCATCTTTTACAGGTATTTTGGAGGGGTTTGGGGGAAGCTGAAGCAAATCAATGCTTCTACTCTGCCATTTCGTCTCTGTCCTCCAAATGTATTTTTTAAGGACTTGTTTTCTTTTTTTCTTTTTTCCCTTTTTTTTTTTTTTGCTAGGTGATGGGGTTAAGTGACTTGCCCAGGGCCACACAGCTAATAAGTGTTATGTGTCTGAGGCCGGATTTGAACTCAGGTCCTTCTGAATCCAGGGCCTGTGCTCTATCCACTGTGCCACCTAGCTGCCCCTTGTTTTCTGCAGTTAATTTTGTCCTTCCTTTTCCAAGCTATTGATTCTCTCTTTCATACCTCTCATTTGTTTTCCCACTTTTTCTTCTACTTCTCATATTTGACATTTACCACCCTTCTTGAGCTCTTCCAAGAAGGCTTCTTGGGCTTCAGACCAGTTCATATTCCCTTTTGAGTTTTCAGATGTGGGTTTGCTGACAATGTTGTCCTCTTCAGAATTTCTGCCTTGATCTTCACTGTCTCCATAATAACAATCTATGGTACATTTATTTTTGCTCATGGTGTTTGCTTATTTCCTGGCCTTTAAAAAAACTGAGCTCTCTTGCCAGAGAGCAGAGGGCACTGATTCAAGTTTCTTGTTCTGGGATCCTGGGGTCTGATCACTGGCTTTGTGTGCTGGGGCCTCAGATTTTAGCAGTTGGAGGCTGCAGGGCTCTGGCAGCTTACCTGGTTTTGGGCTGGAATCAGCAACACTGGAGCTCTACAGGTAGGTGTGGGGAGTCTGGCCCTGGAAGTTGCCTGCTCACCCAGGCCTTTTGTTTTCTTTGGCTCCTTGCAGATAATGTTTCTCTTCCTGGGGCTTTCCCTCTTGAGGTTATGCTTCCCAGAGTTTTGCTGAGGCACCAGGAGACTTGGCTGCTGGAGAACACCATGGTATGTGGGGGTTTTCTGGTATCCCTGCCTGTACTGAGGCACTCAGGGGTCCTGGTGTTGATGCTTGCCTGCTACACCACCTGGGGTTCAGGATCTCCCCTTGGTATGCTGAGGTAGGCCTTTACACTAACTTGCTGGGACATCTTCTATTCTATACTGCTCCCCCTCCCCCAGGGCAAGAGGGGCTTTTCCCATTAATCCCTCAAGCTTCCTGGGCTACAGCACTGCTGCACTCCATCTTTCTGCTGGTTCAGCTGTTTCAGAGTTTCTCCTGGGGAGATATTTTCTGGGCTTTCAGAGGTTAATAAAGGAGAATGAAAGCAACTTTTTTCTTACTCAGCCATCTTGGCTCTCAGAAGCCAAACTGTCTAATTAACTTTTTCTTAAAAAAATTTGGATCCTATGCCATTGATGCATATATGTTTAGTATTGGTATCCCTTGATTGTGTATGGCACCTTTATAAAAAATGTAGTTTCCCTAATCATCTCTTTTAATTATGCCTATTTAAAAAAAATGCTTTGTCTATGATCATGATTGCTACTTATGCCTTTTTTACTTCAGAAGAAGTGTGAGATATTCTGTCCCTGATACTCATTTTATTGTGTTTTTCTCTCTATTTTAGGTGTGTTTCTTGTAAAAAAAAATTTCTAATCTGTTCTGCTATCTACTTCCATTTTATGGGTAAGTTTATCCCGTTCACATTCACAAGTTATGATTACTATGTATTTCCTTCTATCCTATTTTCTTCTGTTTATCTTTCTCTCTTTTTTATCCTGTCCCTCCTCGAAAACCTATTTTGATTCTAACTAATGCCTTGTTTTATCCTCCCTCACTTTTACCACCCCACCTTTGTCTCTCTTATCTATTCCAACTTGCTTATTGGGTAAGATAGTTTCTATTACCAATTGAATACACACACACACACACACACACACACACACACAAACACACACACAATTATTTATATGTGTGTATGTATGTATGTACATACAATATATGTATACATCCATAAGTGTGAGTATGTTTGTGTATATGTATATGTGTGTGTTTATGTATAATCTTTTTCTTGCTTTTAATCAATTTAGATGTAAGGTTCAAACATTGCTCCCACCACCTACCATTTTCCCCTGCACTCTAAAATCTCTTCCTTGAATGCCTTGCCTCTTTTTTTCCTAACATAATTTTCCTCATTCTTCTTCTCCTATCCCACTTCTCTCAATGTGGCCCCCTTTCCCATCTATTCATTTTCTTTAGATCATCCGAACATTATCAACTCACTCCTTTGCTGCCCCCTTTTTTGTAGAATCCTTGTAACTGCCCTAAAAATGATAGAGTTCTTAAGAGTTTCAAGTATCATCTTCTCATAGAAAGATAAACACTTTAACCTTATTAAGTCCCTTTATGATTTCTCTTTCATGTTTACCTTTTATTGATTCTCTTGAGTCTTATATTTAAAAGTCAAATTTCCTATTCAACTTTATTCTTTTCGTCAGGAAGGCTTAAAAGCCCTTAATTTCATTAAATAATATTTGCTTTTCTCCTTAAGCATTATATTCAGTTTTTCTTGGCAGGTTATTTTTTGGATGTAATTCCAGCTCCTTTGCCTTCTGGAATTTCATATTGTAAGCTCTATACTCTTTTAACATTGTATCAGCAAAATCTTTTGTGTTTTGCACTGTCACTTCATGATATTAAAATGGTTTCTTTCTGGCTGCTTGAAGCATTTTCTCTTTTACTGGGTGCACTGAAATTTTTCTATAATATTCTGGGAGTTTTCATTTTCTTTCAACTTCTATTTAACCTTCTGGTTCTAGAATGTTGGAACAGTTTTCCTTGACAATTTCTTGAAATATGATGTCTAGGCCCTTTCTCTGATCATGGGTTTCAGGTAGTCCAATAAATCTTAAATTTTGTCTTTTCAATCTATTTTCTGCATCAGTTTATTTTTTCCTGATGAGGTATTGCTTATTTTCTTTTTTTTTTAAACTTTGTTTTATTGTTTCTTGATATCTTATGGAGTCATTAGCTTCTACTTGCCCAATTCTAATTTTTTAAGGAATTATTTTCCTCAGTAAGCTTTTCAATTTGGCCAATTCTACTTTTTAAGGATTTACTTTTTTCAGTGAGTTTTCATACCTCTTTTTCCATCTGGTCAATTCTGGTTTTTTAGTTGTTATTTTCTTCAATATTTCTGTGCCTCTTTTAGCAAGGTGTTAATTGTCTTTTTTATAATTTTCTTTCTTCTCTCTCATTTCATTGCCTAATTTTTCCTCTACTATTCTTTTGATTTATGAGATCATGTTTTAGCTCTTCCAGGAATTCTAGTTGGTTTTGTGTCTCATTTACATTTGTCATTGAAACTTTGCTTGTCACTGTTTTGACATTGATGTCATCTCAATTTTTATTGTCAGGGTGTTTTTTGTTGTTTGTTTTTTTGCCCATGTTTCTATCCTATCTCTTGATTTTGAACTTTATGTTAAAATTGGGATCTGTTCCTTGAATGGGGAGTAAGAATCACTGTCTTAAGCTTCAGTGTTTTGTTTTCCTTTGTTTTCCATACACCTATTTTCAGATCTCTTTTATGGGGGTTTAGAATTTTTTGTGCTTCTGATATGGTGTGATCACTGCTCTCCTAGTCTACACTGTAGTCCTTACCCAATAAAAGCCCCAGGTCCCTTGCAATTACAATAGATGCTGCTCTTTAGGACCCCTATTTTCTTGGGATTGGAAACAATACTGGGAATGATACTGTTCCTCACAGACCTTAATCTCTCAGGTCATAAGTAATACCATTTCTTAGCAGCCCTACTCCCTTAGAACTGGAAGTGATATTGTTTCTGTGTGTCTCTGATCCCTTGTGATTATAAATTATTCTGCTCCTCAAACCTCTCACTCTCTCTTGAACCAAAAGCGTTCCTCTCCACCCTTGAAATATGACCCAAAAGTGGATGTAGGCAATGGAGTGCCAAGCAGCATCTCATCCTATCTCTATCACTAATGTAGAGGTGTCCTGTATTCTCTTTCTGATGAATCATCAGGTCCCCTTCCTATATCTGGTTTGAAAACTCTCAATGCTGCTTCTGTTTCTGTCTTCACCATTGAGTCCCACCACTTGAATTTCACCCGGATGGGTTCCAGCCCAGCCTCTTCCCCCATTTCATAAATCTCTCTTTCCAAACTCTTAAATTGTCTTGATTTAGAAGTATGTCTCACTTTGACATTTTATTGGTTCTACCATTCCAGAATTCATTTGAGATTTTTTTTAAAAAAGTTGTTTGGAGGAGAATGTTGAGAGAGCTCGCCTGAGTGAATCTTGGTTCTGCCCCAAGAAGTCCCAATGGGTCTCTTTTCAAGTATCACTATAGTTAACCACCCTCTTTTAATAAATACTCCTCCAGTTAACCACAAGTAAAAAAAAAAAAGAACCTGTAAAATAAGCATAGTTGAGAATAACAAATTTACAAACGATGCCTAAAAATGTGTGTCTCTTCCTGTACTTTGAATCCATCATTTCTCTGTCAGAAGGTGGGCAATGTGTTTTATCTAGTTTCATCCAAAAGCTTTATTGATCATTACTTTCATTAAAATTCTTAAGTCTTTTGAAGTTATTCTTCCTCATAATCTTGTTGTTCTTTTATAAGTTGTTCACCTGATTCTGTTTATTTCATTTGGCATAAGTTAATAACTCCCTAGAATTTTACAAGATCATGTATTTTATCATTTCTTATCCATTGTCATATTTCATCACAATTAAATATCTACTTTCTAGATTCTTACAGTACTTTTTTCCTTTGACATAGACACTCTCTATTTATGCCAGTATTTTTCTTTCTTTTTCTTTCTTTCTCCTCCTAGGATGTGATCAGTGGACTTTTTCTCACTTAATTTTGCACTGTGGTTGAAGTAGATTTGGTAATTTTCATTAGTGGTTTCTTGTAACTTTATGTTATACATTTTAAAAAAATAATAATGGTTTCAAGAAATCTTTTTTTTTTTTCCCCCAGATTGGTTCTCCCTATTTCACCAAGGGTAGAAGTAAAGTGGTCACTGCTAATCCTAATGGCAGGGACTTCTTTATTTTCAATCTGAGTTAATTTGATCATCCTTAAGTAACCTGATAAACCACCCTCCCTTCCCCACCCCACACTCACATTCTTATCTTGTTCATTTGCATTTGTGATGATTTGACTGATGGCTCTCTTTCTTATTCCCCATGGATTAATGAATCTTTGTGATTTTTCAAGGTGGAATACATCTCCTATTATAATTTCTTATTTAATTCCCATATAACTTTTAGGTCAGTTGTGATTTTCAGGTTTATACTAAAGCAGATGTGGAAAAGCTTATCTGTATGATTCTATTCAGGTAGCCATATTGGCTGAAAGTCTCTTTGCAAGTTTTTTTCAATAAAATCTATGTAACTTGTAATAAGAAATTAGTACCACTGTATTAAAAATAAGTGATTTTAATATCTTACTCTATGATCCAGATAAATATAATAGAAAGATGTACAGTAAGTAAAATCCAGAGCTGAACAAAATTTTTTGGGGAAAATAGATTTGACCAACCTTTCTAAACTTCTGAATAGGAATATAGAAATTAATATATTTCTTAGCATTCTACTATACCTTTAAATATAGTGATCATGTTTGACCACACAGATAATTTTCCCTCTGATACATATTAGAAATTCATGTAATTTTTTTTTGCCCCAGGCAAGTCTCTAAAACTAAGTTACACGCTGTCTTAATGGAATTTGACTAAGGATTGGGATTCCAAGTTGTAATACATGGAATATTAGAGCATAATAATACAGAGTCAGTAGAAAGAATTTAAAACAAGATGGCTGTATTGAGAAAAAAATATTCACAATAAGTAGAGTAGTCAGAGATTGTGGACAATGATACATTGATGACTTGATAGTTGGGGGAACTTAAGCCAGTAAGTATTCATTAGATTTTTGTAGAGTTTTTAATTGGGTTAAACAGAACTAGACGTTAGAGAAGGGTGTGAGTAGCCTGGATCTGAGGACTGGTGTTGATTCATGTTGAGAGGTGAGAGTTTCAGGGTGTAGGGTTAGTGAATTGATCACTATTTAGTATTAATATTCAGATTTGGGGAAGGATAGAAAAGTACTTTCATCCTATGATAGGCCTTACTTTTACAAAGTAACTGAATAACTCAAGTAATTTGAGCCTCCCCAGAGACTTCTTCATTGCCTTTGGCAGGGAATATACCAATGTGTTTAAACAGACATTTAACACCTAAAGAGTGGAGGAAGTCTCCACAACAAACTATTCACCACACTGATAAAATTAAATCACAAATGTGGGAATCCTTTCTTCCCACCAAAAAAAAAGAATGTAATGAAAGTCTTTCTATTGGACAATTTTTAGATGCTGAATGGAGAAAATGAGATATGATTATCTGACTTTAGATCTATTAATATCCTCAGAGAGTTATTATATCATTAAGTTCAAAAATACTTTTGTATTTTGTGTAATGTTAAGCAAATTTCACTATAAAAGAGTCAACTTCTTATTTTTTTTATTTGGAAACATATTGTAATATATTAAAGTCCTTCAATGAAACAAATACGAACAGGAATTGGGGGAAATTGTTATCGATTAATATTATTAGGGAGGAAAGAAACAGATCAATGAATTTGGTATTCAATTAAAAAAAACTAGAATTCCAACAAACTTTTAAAATCCGCTAAATCCTAAAAATAGACATTCTGAAAAGTAGAAGAGATGAACAAAACTAAACAAAAAATCTTAAATCGATAAATAAAATGAAACTTTTAAAAACAGATTTTAATTAACTCCTTTGATTTTTAAAAAGCTAAAATTCAAAATGCTGGTAGTCAAAACAAACAAAAATAAATAATAAAAAATAAAATATTAGATTTTAATCTGCTCATTTATATACTAATAAACTTGACAGTTAATATAAAATATATCAATATCAACAAAGTATTTAAGATTCATATTAATGAAAAAGTATGTAACTGAACATTCAGAAAACAACTGATTGCAGTATTATGTAAACTACCTAAAAAAGTTTGTAGTTGTAAAGGAAGGGATCTTTTTAACTAACCTAAGGAGAGAGAAAACAGAAAAAGCAAAACATATAAAATTTTCATTAATGAATATTAATATAATTTAAAATATTAACAAATGACCTAGAATAAGATATATCAAAAATATTGTATACCATGAGAAGGTGGTATTCATAGTCGGATTGTCAGGTTGGTTTAATATCTGGCAAAATGAAATATAAAATACCATGTTCATAATGATAATAAAAGTTGTATGTTTACACAAATAGACACACAAAATTCCAAGAAAGTATATGATTTCTGTTAAAAATATTAAAAGTAAAAATAGGCATTTTATTGTCATAATAAAGAGTACATATAAAAATATGAGCCAAAGATATGTGTGTAAATGCAGTTTTACATATGTATGTACATAATACACATACATACATATATCATGTGCATTTTCTATATGTGTGCATATATATTTATATTTGTAATGAAATGCAAGTATACTAAATTCCTTTCAAGTAAAATATGGAAAAAAGCAGGGTTGTTCATTGTAACCTCTAAGTTCTGGAAATGATAGCTACAGTAAAAGGGTAAGAAAGAAAAGTCAAATGACTGAACAAACATCAGCCAACAGGAATTCCAATTATAACTTTTTCAGATGATCAGATTGCCTAGTAGAGACCCCTAGAGGGGGAAAAATAAATGAAACAATAAATTCAACAAAGTGGCAACCTAAAAAAGTAAAATTATGGAAATTAGCAAACTTTCTACATCTTATAAACAAAACACGAAGAATTACAAATAAATAACTTTCAAGATAAATTTGGAATATAAAGAATATCAAATAATGATGAAACAAGTGCAGAAATTGAGGTCATACAGTTGGGCACATCCTATATTCTGAGTTAAAGCTTCCTGAAGTACACCTATAGTAACATTTAAATGCTATTGTGGAATTAACAATGTAATAATCTGGAGACAGGAACATTTTTTCATCATTTCAGAGATTAAATGCAGATTGTTTTGAAATTTGTACAGTTTTATCAAATAATAAAATTATGACTTTTTACGGGATAAAAAAAAATCTAATGCATGCCAATGAAACACTCAAGCTTCCATTCAATTATCATTCACTTTATTAATGTTTTACCTTATCATGCTACACAAAGTATCATTCCACATTTCATAGAGTTCATTGGGTGCTGATGGCTTTTTTAGTCCAATGCTTGCAAACATTCATTCACATTCATTATTATGTGTTTTCAGAGTTCAAGGAAGGGATCAACTATGGGAAGTGTGAACTCTGCACTTCTAAGAAAGAGAGGAAATGTGAGACTTTCTTTTATTTCCCCCATCAAACCCCCCATTACCTATTTATCTAGCAGCAGGCTACTCTACCTGAATGAAATGATGCATGCATCATGAAGCAAGTTGGAATCAAGAAATTTAAGAGAGACAATGGAGGCACATACTCTATTCTCTCTCTCTCTCTCTCTCTCTCTCTCACACACACACACACACACACACACACACACACACACACATACACACAGAAGGACAACATTAAGGGCAGAATTCAGTTTCAAGGAGTGAGAAGAGAGATACTATGGATTCAACAGAGAGCCCTTGAAATTGAAAGTTAATATTCTGAGGTGATGCCAAGATGGTGGAGAAAAGGCAGGGACTTGCCTGAGCTCTCCCTGTACCCCTCCAAATAAATATAAATAACACCTCAAAACAAATTCTAGACTGACAGAACCCATAAGGGGATGGAGTGAAACAATTGTCCAGCCTAAGACAACTGATAAGATCAGTAGTAAGGGTCTGTTGCACCAAGGTGTCTCCTCAGTCATCACTGAGTGGTATAAGCATTGGAGAGTGAGAACCCACCTTGCTTGCCAACACAAACACTAACTTCTGCTTAATTTCTCACCCTGGTGCAAAAGAAACAAAACTTATGGGTACATATGACCTGGCAATTGTTTCTGTAGATGCTCAAAGCCCTAACTTTTCAGAAGGTAAACAAAGCTTCTAAGGACTTAGAAAATAAAATTCTTCGGAATAATATCCTTGCTACTTTCAAATTTTTTCAAGATAAGAAGCAAAAATTATCTTATCAGGAACAATGGCATTATATAAGTTGCATTATAACTTGCTTTTCTGCCATTCCTAAGGACCACAGGCTCTCTCCATCTGACATATCTGAAATATCCTATGTGTGTTATCTTCTTTAGGAACATTAAGAGTCTATTTGGCAAAAAATTCTTTTCACTAAATACTTTCTGCTTTCTTCCAAAGTTCAACAAGGAAGGAAAAGGAAGATTCTCTTTCCATCCCCTCCCTCCCACCAACTAAGAGACGCAAATTTATGACCTGAAATACATAGTAGTGGGAAATGCGTGCTTTCAAGTGGCATGAGAAGGCAGTTTCTCAACTGAAACCTTTAATGTCATTGATTCTTGTGGTACCTAAACTTCAAAATTTTGGCACCAGACATTCTAGAGAGAGGTTTCCTATTGCATGCTATTCTTTGGAGGAGTATGTCCACATGCTTCCTACCTGGCATCCTACTTGGACAGAAAAGACAGTGAGTTTTATAGGTCCAATGAGAAAAGGGGTTTGCTTATTCAGAAAGCATCAAAGCATGTTTACTTTTAAAGAGGAGACTAAATCATAAAGTCTCCTATAAGCCTTAAGGAAATTGTGTGGGACTATAAGAAAGAGGTATTCATTGGGATTGTGCTTCTCATATCTTTCAGCCCAATCATTTTTTGAGTCATTTTTGAAGTCCTAGACCTCTTCACTTTGGTGTTTGCTTCCTCCTAAGACTTCATTCTCCCAGTTTTCCAGGCCTTCCTGTGACCTCATGTTTTTTTAACTAAAGCATTGGCTACATTCCTCTGGTGGGATACTGCTGTGCTTTTTCAGAAATAAAAGGTATTTGGAACACCATAGGATTCACAGAAGGTCTCCTAGTTCTGTTCTATTGACCTCTTCAGCTTGCAGACCTTTAGAGTTGCCCAGAAAACTAATGCTTAGTCTCTCCTTTTGGCATTCTTGCTTGTGCACTCATATGAGAGATCTTCCCCTAAATTATGGGGACTGTCCTTTATGACCCTAATCTTTATCTTACTTTGCTGCAGTATAAAAATAAGGAAAGGGGAGGGGAGGGAGGAAAAAGAGGAGAAAAGAAAAGATGAAGAGATTACAGGAGAGGAGAAAAAGGAGAAGAGCTCTAAGGAGAAGACTTCTGAGTGGAATCAAGCAGTCAAATAATCTCTCTAAATGATTTTTGAGTAACAATCAACTTCCTTTGGGATTTCTAAATTTTCAAGGCTTTCCTCCCCAGTGATCTCACTAACTCTCTCCTACTCACATCCTGATCAATGACAGTACTGGGCAAAATTTTGTAATAGATAAAGCATCTCTTCAGTATCTTCAGCCTGTCCACTAATTGTGAAAGTGAAAAATTTTCTCCCATTTAAAGCAATTTTAGGCATATTCCTGCATTTTCTAAAAAAGGAAAGCATTACTAGCAACTATGAAATCCAGTACTATGTAGATCACTTTACTCTTATGCTTCTGGAATATGAAGTTATCTAACTTTTTGGTGGATTCATTTCTCTGCCTTTCATTTTTAGCTGATATTTTTCTCCCACCCCATTGACTTAAAAATATATATTCTCATGGCTGGAATATTCTCCTCTATAATTAGTTGATTTCTATTATGATATAATAATCATTTAAGAACTTCTTCAAAGAAAGATTTGAGAGTGAGAACTAGGGTAAATTCACTGGTATTAGGGTACATGTTCACTTTTATTTGAAGCCAAATGCATACCTATGATGGTATATTACGAGGTCTGTAAATAAGAGTGGAACAGTTTATCTAAAGTGCATCCTTGATTTTCTATTCACTAAAAGGCACTGTCATTATTAATTCATGCTCAGTAAGTATACAGAGTTGGTGTGATCTCTGCCCTCATATAAGATAAGCCTTGAAATATCTTCTACCAAAGATGTTCATCATTCTGAATGATCATTCCTTTATGACTCAAAGTCAGGAAATTTCTTAACCACATGAAAGTGGCTTCATTGACAATAAAAGAAAAAGTCCTATTTGCTAGGGACAGGTTTCCAAGAAAGACAGATGTACAACTTCAGAAACCTGAAGTGTTTTTACCATAAGTCTTACAAAGTCATATTTCAGATTTATGGAGTACCATTAGAATGTCAAAATTATTTTCTACACAGGACATTGTCTCTATTGAAAGGTCAGTAATGTTGCTCCATTTGAATCAAAGACTTTAGACTTATCTTAAAAGAGTGGTGTATTGTATCTAATAGTGCTTTCTAGAAGTTTCAATTATAGACTGTTTTGAAAGCAGTAACAGAGACTAATCGAAGGCCCAATTTCTCTGTGCTGAATAATGACCACCCTCTCAGACATATTCTCACATACTAACCATCATTAATAGTAGTGTCATATTTTAAAAAGAAAGGATGGCAATATAATTCATTTTATTCTCTAATGCTGAAATGTTAGTACTGGATCATTGGTGAGATAGAAATGGAATTAGGTTAATCTAGTAGATGGCAATAGACATTTCTTAATGTGATTTATGCAAAACAAATCAAAGTCGGGAAGCCATCTCCTTTGGGGAGAGACATTTCAAGTCCACGAAAAAGTTCAAAGAATAAGTGAGTTAAGTATCCACAGAGGTGGGGAACTTGTGGCTCAAGGCCATATGTGGCCTTCTAGGTCCTTGGGTGCAGCCTTTTCACTGAGTCCAAGTTTTACAGAACAAATCATTTTATTAAGGGGATTTGCTCTGTGAAGTTCAGATTTAGTCAAAGGGCTGCGCTTGAGGATCTAGAGGGCCACATGTGGTCTTGAGGCCACAGGTTCCCCGTCTCCGGTCTAGAGTATGAGAAAAAGTTGGAATTCTAGATGCAGTACCTTCTCAAGTTTGTTCTCTACAACTTGAACTCAAATTCAGAATTGTGCAAGTTTGGTACCTAGGGTATGTGCTTGTAAGTAAATGTGCATGCATGTATGTATGTAGGTGTATGTGTGAATACTTTGAAAAGTTCAAAAGTATTTTGTGGGTCTGCACTCCTAAAAATATAAATCATGAGTTACCATTGGTAAGATTACCTTTAATAAGTAGACAATAGATACAATTACTTCAAAGCAAAGGCATTTACTAAAATGGCATTGTAAAAATAGTAGCACTAAAACACTCCCCACTTTAAACTTGGACTATAGTTCTAACAATCATATGGAGATCTCGTCGAAAAAAAAATAGACAAAAAAATTAGAGTACGATGAAAGTGAGGTACCCATTCGGGGGTACATGTGTAGTTATGCAAAATACAGTTCCACATAATTCATGCTGTGAAAACAAAACAATAAAGAGACAAAAAAAATCTTCCATGTGCATTCAGCTTCCACCAGTTCTTTCTCTGGAGATGGAGAATGCCTTTCATTATAAGTCTTTCAGAATTGCCTTGGATGATTGTATTGCTGAAAATAGCTAAGTCATTCAGAGACAGATTATTGTAAAATACTGCTGTTACTTTTCTTCTAATTCATCTCACTTCACTTTGCATCAGTTCATGTAAGTTTTTCCAGTATTTTCTGAAATCATTCTGCTTGCCATTTGTTATAGCATAGTAGTATACCATTAAAATCATATACCACAACTTGTTCAGTCATTCCCAAATTGATGGACATCCCCTCAATTTCCAATTCTTTGTCACCACAAAAAAAGAGATGTTATAAATAATTTTTATACAAATAGATCCTCTTCTCTTTTTTTAATCTCTTGGGATACAGACCTAGTAGTGTTATTGCTGGGTCAAAGGATATGCACGGTTTTATAACCTTTTGGTCATAGTTCAAATTACTCTCTGGAATGGTTGGATCAATCTACAACTTCACCAATAGAGAAGTAGTGGCCCAATTTTCCCACAGTCCCTCCAATGTTTGCCGTTTTCTTTTCTGTCATATTAATGAATCTGATAGGTGTGAGGTGGTACATAAGAATTGTTTTTATTTGTGTTTGTCTAGTCAGTAATGAATTATATAGCTGTTTTTTATCCGACTTTAGATAGCTTTGATTTCTTCAACTGAAAACTGCCTTTTCATACCATTTGACCATTTGTCAATTAGGAAATCATTTGTATTCTTATGAATTTGATTCTGTTCTCAATATATTTGAGAAATGAGGCCCTTCTCAGAAGCATTTTCTAAAGATATTCAATCAGCAAAAAGTTCAGTTAATTAATTAAATGTCAGTTGGTTCCCCACACTACTATTTTCTTTACATTTCTCAAACTTTAAGTTTTTATTCATTTTTTGAGGTAGCACTAGATAAGAGGACATGAAAATACTATCTGAAAATGAAGAATTCTTCCCTGAACTGCATCCTCTCACTTCACAGATCTTCACAAAAAAATAAACAAAAAGTAATTAGCAAGATGAAAAAAGCTTTCATTTTATTTTCTGTTAGACTGTTGTTAAGCCACTTTAATAATCTCTGAATCCCTAAATATGTGGTCTAGGGTTTTTACCCATAACTAACTTAGATGATAGATACATGACTTTAATTCTCACTAATTATGTTACTAATAGTCATTATTATTAACTAGAAGTTGGGAAACAGGCAGTATAATAGACATTTAAACAGGGGTAGAGGGAATAAACCAAGAAATTATACTCCTGTAAAATTCATCTATATATCTTTAAAACTGTCATATGAAATACAATTTCAAAAATCAATTTGCCAACGACCGTGCTGAAAGAAGGCAGTGAGTAATATATTAATTCATCAAGCCATCAAATGATCATCAATAACCTGAGGGAAGTGGTGAAGCGTGGGGAAACATCTCAAATTTTTTTTCTCAATACTGTCAAGTGCAGAATAGAACAATTATCATAAAATCACAAGTCCTACTGGTTGTTCTGTAGCACATAATTCTCCCAAAGGTACACACACATACACACACACACACTCACACACACACACATGCGCACACACAAATGCACACACATACATGCACATTCAATGCAATATGCTTTTTTGCTTCAGAGAGTGAACAAGAACGAAATAGTGGGATATCATGGGAAATGTGTTTGATTTGGACTTACAAGGCATGAGTTTGAATTTTAGCTCTGCCATGAACTTCTTTATGACATTGGACCAACTCACTTCATCTTTCAAAGCCTCAAATTTTTCATTTACATAATGATGATAATGAACTAGAAGACCTGTAAGGTCTCTACTAAATCTTCATTCATGATCTTATAGATGTTTTCTAGATAACCTCTAGGAAAATCTTGTTATCTATAATCATCAGCTATGAACAAGTTTTTCCACCAACATTTATGCACCTACTATTTATAAAATACAAAAAGATAGTATTTCACAGTGTATAGAGAGCCAGCCTTGTAATTAGGAAGACTTGGGTTTAAGTCCTATCTCTGATCCATATTTGATAGTGAAAGCAGTGTCTCATTCTTTACATGGGCCTTACTTGGTGTTCAAAAGTCTCTGGTAGTCAGTAGGTATCTTTCTCCAAAATTCAAGTGGCAGAAAGTGTTTAAAGCTGATAGATTCACATGCAATTATTACTAAAGGGACTAAAGAAATTGAAGTCATAGAATTGTAAGTGGAAATAAAAACATAGTATTGTCATTAGGAGTCTCCAAATAAATATAATGGATATTAGGTTACCATGATTTCTCACATCTATATAGTGTTTCATAGATAAAATTGAAGGAAAACTAAAGTGTAATCAATGGATATATTCTTATTGGGTTCATTTTTGATTTCATTATTTTGTCCTTTGTTTTCAAAGAAGACCAGTGACATCACAGGGTGATGATGTCTTGACTTGCACATGACCTGCATTTAAGTGAGGCAAAGTTGCACAAAGTTGTCAGCCTTACGCTCTCTTCCTGAGTCACTAAAGTCCAGTGGCAAGAGAAAAGTACAGATGACTGCTGATGACCCAGGATGCAGTGGATGACCTTGGTATCTTTGATGTCTGACCAAGCACTAAGCACTCCACAGTACCTCCTTCAGCTACCTTCATGACCATTGGAACAAATCGTTCTCATCCCCCTATTTCATTGAGGAGAAGAGAAGTCTTCACATGCTCAAGGTAGAAGTTCTTAATGCACTGATGGGGTTTGAGGCCTGTGAGTTACTCCCAACCTGTTTTATCTCTCTGGCTGAGACTGTTTTACTAGTATGTGGCTGCCATGGATTATATAGCTTCTCTGAGCCACAAGTGAGAGTCAGGTGACCAGTTAGACACCAAAGGAGGATGAGCAGCCCCGTTAAGGGCTTGGTAAGTCCTCACGCTATATGTGCTAGTCCTCCCTTACATCCCATGCATCCCAGAAGGGCATTAGGACTTAAGGAAAACAGAAAACAGGTAAGGTCAGAAAAGAGAGAACTTTGGTGAGACTGAAAGGAATGCACAACAGGAAGCCTTTTTCTGAGGGAAATCAGGAAACAGTCCACTGAACATATACAACAACAGTGCAAAATTGCTAGGAATTGAAAGGAGGCAAAAACATGGAAATCAAAAGGTATGAACCTCTGGATCTAGAAAAAGTAGAATAAGAATTTGCCAAATTATATACATATATGTGCACATAATTTGATTCTCATATGTATCATAAATAAGACAGTAGGGGCAAATATTTTCCAACACATTTTATAAAAGGAGCAAGTTTGGCTTGGACAGGCCACCTGACTTGCCCAAAGTAATATATCTAGCAAGTGTCAGAACCAGTCTAAGCACAGATCTAACATAGACAATTATAATGGTCTTTCAACTATTTCACAATGAATCAATCAATGAGTATCTATTAATAGTAATCATTAGCATTGTCAAATATTAATTGTTAAACTAAATAGTATTATTAATTAGAAGATATTAATTAAGATTACTAATATTAATGCCAACCATTGTGCTAGGTGCTGAGGATACAAATAAAATTAATGAAACAACCCCCAATGATAAGGAATTCATATTTTAATGCATAAAATGATAAGATCTCAGATTTGGATAGAAATAGTAGAGGCTATCTATTCCAACCCATACATGAAGTCTGAATTTCATTACAAAACCTTCGGAAGGTAGATATCTAGTCTCTAAAGATATCCAGTAAAAGTCAACTATTTATCTACTGAAGCAGTGCAATCTATTTTTGGATGACATTAATTGTTTTAATTTCTTATTTATTCCAAGACAAAAATATATTTCTTACATCTTCCAATCATTAGTCTATACAGAGATTTTCTATCCTCTGTCAAGCAGTACAAAAGATTCTTCCAAATAAGAGCTCTTTAACTATTTGAAGACAGCTTCAATATTACACAAATTAATGTGGATAAAACAAAACAACTATATTTATTGATTTATTATACATGAAATCTTAAAAGTGTTTACATCATTAAAAAAACTTTTAAAATGGAATATGAACTCCTTTTGTTGAAATAACTGGTTTTATATCATTTAGTTCACAAGATTTAAAACATATTTTAAAATTAATCTTCACAAAAATGAAACACTTTTCCAAGTCTAGTCTTGATTTATCCTTTAGTTTTTCAATTGAATTTAAGTCAGGCAAGTTCCTCAGCCATGGGAGTATCTTTATCCCTACTCCTTGAATAAATTTGGTAATCTTTCATGGCATATGGCATAGGGAAAGACTAGCTGCCATATTTCATCTCTGTTTAAAAATTTCTATAATAAGCCTTGCCATTCCTGGGACCCTTCTCAGGGTTGGCATCCACCATCTCCCATAATAAAGACTGAAGAAGCAGATCTTAGAAATGGTCAGCATTCATAAGTTTGTATTCACTTTCCTCTTCATGGGCCTCTTTTTGTCCCTTCTCCTCTTCTTCCTCTTCTTCATTTCTTTCTTGTTCTTCTCCATTCTCAAGGAACGGATAAATGGATATTGGCTTCATCTAGATTAGGACACACCAGACAAAGGCAGTTAGAGTTTTTAGTGGCTGATGAACTGGAAGGCTTTTGAACATTTTAAATATTACTATCCTATTAAGTTGGTGAAAACAGTAGATCTGACCCCAGACAAGAACGATGCACTAGGCTCACATGCTTATGGGATTATATATGCTGGAACTTTTAAATTTTGCCAATGGGAGCAATGGATTTTCTCATCTTCTGATCTTAAACCCTTTATGGCAAGTTGGCAGGCTCCTCCCAAGTCCCTGTGTACTGGGAATACATCATGAGCTCTGGGTTATGCCTAGTGAGCTGTCAGCTTGGACTTCTTGCTTTTGGGGCCCTAGTTTGGCCAAGCTGTGATCAACTAGCTTAGATTTTATTTCATGAGAAAATCATGTAAAAAGAGATTGAGAATTTTATGAAGAACTTAAGGTTATAGAGAGGATCTGAAGAAGACATATAGAGGGGAGATGAAGAGTACTAGAATTCCTTATTGAAATTACTTTAAATGTGGTATTTAAAAAATGATGAAGAGAATAGTTAACCACTGTTATGTTAAGGGTTTGAAGTGACTCAATCTATGACATTGATCATTGCAAAAATATTGAAAATAGTTATATATGTCTTTATCTTATCAACTCTATTTTAAAATTTATATATTAACCAATAGTCTATAAGTGTTTATTAAGTGTCTGCTATGTGCCAAGCCCTGGGCTAAATAATCACTAGGGATGAATATATGCAAAAGAAAGGTAGTCCTTCCCCTGAAAAGGCTTATAATGTAATGTGAAAATACAGCATCCAATAGATGGGGATAGAAGAAGAAGGTGGGGAAGGTCGTCAGCCGGAGAAAGATGGAGAGAAACTAAAGAAGTCCAACACAAGTGCAGCAGGTAGTAAATGAAGAGACTTTTGTCTTGCACCCCTTTCCTTACATGGAGTTAATCAGTCTGTCCTTTGATCTGAGTGGTAGAGGGTACAGATGAAGGCTGATTGGATCTTAAGTCACTTACATATTGAATTATAGATAAATAAGAATAATTGCTATTGAGTAAGAACATTTCTCTGTGGCATTAAATAATAGATTTTATGAATGAGATGGGGAACTTTGGCTTACTAATTAGTAAGAAAGAGATAACAAGTTTATTAATAAGAAATAAATTGTCCACTATACCCCTAACTTTCCATTGAGTTTGAGAGGATAAAAATTAAATGACTTATGAAGCAGGTCACAGTTGATTTTGGTTAAACAAACATATTTGGTCAGACTCCCTATGTCCCATTAAATCTGCTAAACATGGAGGATTCAGTGTGTTTCTTTCAAACTTGCTACATCAGCATGTCAATATATTTACCAAAGCTCATCATTCTTTCAGTGGCTACAAAATTTTCTTACCTACTGAAAGTAAAAAAAAATAAAAATAAAAAAAAATTAGGGATTAGATGGTTTATAGTCTAAAAAACATGCCAAGATCCTATAGGCAAACTTGTATTTATTCTGTCAATGACTTTGGTATGGCTTTGAATGAGAAAAAAAAAAAGGTTTCAATTAGCAAAAAGTGTGTTTTTCCAATCTTCGGTACTACAGTCATTTGATTACCTTGCCAAAAAGAGAAAGAAAGATAAAAAAGAAAGAAAATGAAAAAGAAGGTGATTTTCCTCCTTCATAGCAATGGTGAGCATTTTTTTTAGATGTTCTTCTAGCTTTTCTTTCAACTTCAGAAAGCCTATGCTGCTCTGTAGAGAGATAAACAATAATCTCTTCATCTTCCAGGTTCCTCTTAAGGGATTTGCTTGTTTGGTTTTTTTTTTAATGTTAATTATACTATGGTTTGCCATTTCCTTCTTCTGCTCATTTTACAGATGAGGAAACTGAGGCAAACAGAGTTAAATAACTTGCCTAGGGTCATGCATCTAATAAGTGTCTGAGGCCAGATTTGAATTCAGGAAGGTGAGTCTTTCTGATTCCAAGCCTATTGCTCTATTCAATGTGCCAACTAGCTGTATCACACAAAATGAAAGCATGTGATATTTATTGCTTTTCTAATACAGTTTATACACTACTGGTATTAGGCTGCAGCTTGTATCATTCTCTAGCTCTAAATTAAAATCTCTAGTCATTTTTGCTTACTTCTCCATATCTCACTTGCTTACTTTGGCTTGTCTCCTACACACAAGCCTTTCCTGCAAGTTAAGCATTATTGGTATGCTGGGTAGTATGCCCTCAAGCAAAGTCTGAAATCCTCTCAGAACTTGGAGAAAGTTGGAAAAAAGAAGACCTGCTTTCAGGGAGCTCCACCCCATCTCTCCTTATTCCCTGTCTCAGCTTTTTTTGGAGAAATTTCAAAAGGTTATATTTCTTTAAGTTGGAAAATAAAATATCAAATGAATGACTCTGTAAACACATGGACAAAACAGAGAATTAATACACAGAAAAATAAATACATAGATGATAGATAGATATGATAGATAATTCAGTAAGTATTGATAATTAAGTCTACCCTCCCAAGCTCCTATATGAAATAATTTATGTAACCATAAAGTAAAGCCAATTAGATCTTTGGCTACATTAATATAAATACAGTGACCAAAGTAAAGGAGGCAATGATCTTGCAGCACTTTTGCTCTATCAAACCATATTTGAAATACTGTGGTTGGTACAGGTGTCACATTTTAGAGGCAGTATTGACAAGGTGGAACGTTTCCAGATAAAAGTGACCAGAATGGTGAGTGTACTCAAAATCCTACATATGAGATTTGTTGAAGTAACAATAAATGTTTAGCCTGAGGAAAGAAGACTTATGGAGTAACATGATAGCTGTCTTCAAGCATTTGAAGGAATGTCATGTAAGTGCAATATAAATGTCAGTTATCGTAAGGCTTTTTTCTTCTTGAATCTAGAAGGAAGAATTAGGAGCAATAGGTGAAAGTTGTAAAAAAAGAATATATTTATTCAATATCTCAACATTATTATCCTAATACTAACAATTACAGCAGTCTAAATATGCTACTTGGAGAGGTACTGAGTTCCCTGCCTTTGGAGGTGCTTAAGTGACAACTAGATAATTATTGCTAAACATGTTACAATAGAATTCCTATTAAGGTACAATTTTTTGTGTGTGATATTGGGCCAGTTATAGAATTGTAAGTCTTAATATTGGAAGAAAACATAGGAAATAATCTCATCCAATCTTTTTCCTTCATGCAAGGTATTATCCTTGTTTTATAGTCTTTGCTATCCTTTAAAGTCTAATTCACTTATATCTCCACAAAGACTTTCCTATAACTAGGGCTGATAAGAACTTAGGACCTCACATAACATAGGATGATAGGATATAGAGTTGGAAGGTACTTTAGAGAACATCCTGTCTATTTCCTTGATTTTTATAGGTGAGAACATTGAGGCTCAGAGAGGCAGATAGCTTTAGTGAAGCCTTGTAAGTGGCAAAGCCAGGGTTTGATCCCAGGTCCTCTGGACTGAAATTCATATTCTTTCACCTATACTAACATTCCTCTATGTTTGGCTTAGCATTTTTCACACAACATTGTATACTTGATTTCTGTTTCTGTCATCGCTTTAGGACTATGTTCTATGAGAGTATAGGCTTTGTCTCATCTATGTTTTTTGTTTGTTTGTTTGTTTGTTCCTCTCCCACCTGCAGTATCTATCACAGTGCTCCGCCCACATTTGTTTGAGTAAAGGAAATTAATATAGAAACTGAAGCCCAAAGGTGATGTGACTTGCCCAAAGTCACACAACTAATATATTACAATTCCCTCTGGGACTCAATTTTCTGATCATTCAAAGAAAAAAGAAAAAAAAAGGTTGAGGTAGAAGACCATTAAATGTCCTTCCAACTAAAAATTTGTGGCTCTGTATGATTCTAATGAACACAAATGTAACTTGAGATTCAGATCTGGGGTATTCATATAAACCTCTCCTAATTGAAGAAAGGATTACTCTATAATAATGTGTAGCTTCCTGAGAGGCAGAGTTGGCAAGAATTTGAAAGGTGAGAGACTTTCTGGGTTTTGGCTTTGAGAAAAGATACATCAGAAATCTCTCACTCCCTAAAAAATTCAGGGAATCCACTTTGGGTAAGATTGAGTGCTCTATTTCCGTTGAGTGGTGATACCTTGCTCCCAATGGGAGATCACATTTACTCTATGAAAATATTTTAATCTGTATAACTTTTGATTTCTGTTTTCTATCTACTTGATAAATGGGTTTATTCACCATCCACCATTTACCATGGTTATTTGTATAACTAATTATGGGGGAGGGGGGAGAGAATTAAGCCATCAAAAATAGCTTGAGACACTCCTTTCCTCTTCAGGGATAGCAACCCAGAAGGCAGTTTGAAATGAGGAATTTATTTCCCTTAGTTTAACAACGTCTAAGGGCTAGCAATAGAATAGATATAATTCTAGTTTTGTGCCACTTCTCTGAAGACAGCAGTCTTCAACCTTGTGTCTCTTTCTTCTTGTACCCTTCAGGCAGGAATCAAAATGTCCTTTGGAATAGTGTGGGCTAGATACCAGCACTATTTATTCACAGTTCTCTGTAGCCAAATTTAGACAAATCCATGTGGATATATACATATAATGCAAATGGACAATGTGGGCAACTTATACAAGCACGTCTTATTTTAATTATTGAAATAAAACTTACATACTTAAACGAAATTAAAAAAATATTATCAGACTACGAAATTAAAAGTGGATCTATAAAGATATAAGTATCAGAATTCCTACAAATATTGGACCTGCTATTTGTATTTCAATATTATTTTATATGCAACCAATTCAGAGAATGTGAAAGGGAACAAGAAGAGATACAAAACAAAAACAATATGACTCACTGTTACCATCTGATCAGTAGTGAAGATGAAACACATAAAATTGTCAGTGAAGGGGAAAAGTATTAATTTCATTTAAAAAATATTTTGAACAAAACTTTTTGGGTCCTTTCCAAATCAGAGAAAATATTTTGAAAACCTAGACAGACAAAACATGTTTTTAGTATGAAGGAGTGTGATGCTAGATGTTATTGTGATCTTGAAAATTTTGGGTTTTTTTTAACCTAAAAGGTAGGTTTCATTCTTCGCTTAGAAGAGAGAACTTTTGTCTTTCCAGGAGTAGCTGGTGGCTAATGTCACTGGAATACTGTAATGCAGAACATTATTTTGCCATTTACATAGTAGGGCCCTTTAAGCCATGGAAAGCAAAAGTTGGTGCTTAATCTTGCCCCAGACCTCTTTCCTCCTAAATCTAAACAATAGTGAAATGTACTCCTGTATAGCTCAGCATAGCCCATACCTCCAAAGCAAATGGATAAGAAAGCTTGCAATATAATTGCTTTAGATAATTATGTTTACACCAGAGACCAGGACACCTGGTCTGGTTTGTGTGATCCCTGACATGTAATGATGGGGTACTCAGATGATTGTGCTTATATTTTGCCCCAAATGTCTCCCTAGTCTCAGAAATACTGTCTCTGACAACCACTCCCCAGCCCAAGGACACTGTGCCTAGCAGTTATTCATGCATGGACCTCAGCACGACCCTTATCTGCCTGCTCAGGCCCCAGCCCTCAGATCATGTCTCTGGAAGTCTCCCAATTCCTTAGCTGTGAGAAAGCTTTCCTTTGTGGCAGAGCATTCTCTCATCAAGACAGAGGGAGAGGGGTGTCCTTGACCAGCCCAAGAACTCTTCCTCCTGCCGGACTCCAAAGATCCATCCCCCTCCCTGTCCGGTATACTCCCTGTACTTTCCCATCCATAGCCCCCAAAGACACTTGCACCTTTGGATTACCTCATCGGTGTTCCTGGAATTTCTTTCCCATACTCTTTCCCATATAAACCCTAGCTCGACCCCTGATAGGGGCTGCTTGATTTGGATGTGCATACCCCTTGCAGCCGCGCACTAATAAAATCCACATTTTAAATTACGTCTGGGTCTCACTCGCTGATTTCTTGGTGCAACAATATGACTATAATGGTTTCCTAACTACTTCCTTAGAAGCTTGAAACTTTTACAATATCCCTTTAATAAAAACTTTCTGAGGTTTATACACTCAGTCCTCAATTTTCAGGGGGGTGAAATTCCTAGAAAACAGCTCAAAAGTAAAAAATTCCAGTGTTGCTACACTAAACCTGTGGGAAATAGGGGGTTAGTTTCCCATGACCACCCAAAACTACAATCTTTCATGAGAGTTTGCTGAATATAAACTTCTGCATTCAACTTTTTATAGCCAAACATTAATTCTCATAATATGTACCTTTCCTAACACAGTAACCATGAAATAACCCATAAAATGCAAGGAAAAGGAGAGGCAATTTGGGACAGGATGGGGAGGGGCAGGAGTGGAGAACCCCAAGGTGAAAATAAAAAAGGAGAAACCTGCCATCACTAGTCTCCCATTTGGCTCCACAGCTGAACTGTCTCCTGATGAAAATCACATGGCTGGAGTGAGTCCCCATCCTGTTGTCAGAGCTTTTACATTCAGAAAAATATGGAGGAAATCATTTGGCGGGGAGGAGGGGACAGCAGATTGTGAAGGACAGCTTAAGAGTATGGGAGCATAGCAAAGGCAAATTGACATTTAACCTTGATTGAGGCTGAGGTCACTCATGAGATATGCAGCCCTGATGTCTCTAGTCATTTGGTCAATTAGGTCAACAACCACTGCAGATATTCTGGCAGGAAGTTTATCTAACACCTTTATTTTCTCACTAAGCCACATCACTGACTTAGAGCCCAAAGGACTTGTATCACACTTTGAGGTCAAAAACTTGAATTTTAAAGGTAAACAATGAAATTGCGCAATGAATGCACAGGGAGCTCTTTACAATGGTAGGGTGAACTAGACCGTTGAAGCACCCAATAAGATACCAACTCTTCCACTACATATCTCATCTCTCATTTTTTTCCCTCCACTGTGCATACCCACCAGTGTGCTTGGTTGTCAACTGAAAGTGAAAATGAAATTATTTATTTTCTTTTTGTTTTTGCCTTTTTGGTGAGGCAACCAGGTTAAGTGACTTGTCTCGGGTCATATAGCTAGTAAGTGTCATGTGTCTTAGGTCAGATTTGAAGCCAGGTCCTCTTGATTCCAAGGCCAGAGCTCTATCCACTGAGCCACCTAGCTGCCCCCAGGTGACTTATGTGTGCAACACCACTGTAGTTGAGATCAGAGACCATTTTAGAAAGGCAGAGAAAGTTTATTCGCTTTTTCACGAAACAGGGCACAGCCTCCACGACCCTCAGAATAGCAAGTGAAGGAGAGCACTCAAGTTACAGAGAACAGAGATTATATACCGTTCTGAGACCCCACACCCCCTCCTTTCCCTTACCTATACTCCCCTTACTCCTGATTGGTCAGTAAGTAGGGTGCACAATCTATTCTAAAGGATCTGCCTAAGAATGACAGAATTCTGCCTGCTTTGACCAGATTCAGAGTTTTACAACATTCTATTAACAACTGTTTACAAAGTCAACTGTGCAAAAGGGGAAAAAAAGGTCAAGCAGAGCAGGATGTGTTGGAGCACCACCCAGGGCAAAACGTGCAAAAACATTTGCTCAATAATCAAATAATCATCTCGATTTCAAGTTGTTTGATCCCCTTATTCCTTAACACTTGAGCAGACTTCACTCATCCCTCACACTTATTTTCACAAATGCTTGAACTCACAAAAGTTGGATACAAAAATTTTGAGAATTAACTGTATATTATACCTTGAACTTTACATTTTCAAAAAAATCATAATTTAAATAGTAAAGTTTTTGATATATATTCAAATTTATTTTCTAACAATGTCTAAAATAAAATTTACACTGCCTATAATTTTTATTTCTATTTCAGCCATAATATATTTTCATATGAGCTTAGCGAAAGTCTTTTGAAAAGTTAAAACATGTAGCCCATGTAGAATTATTATCATTTTTTAGTTTGATTGAGGCCTACCTTATAGGATATATTTTTTCAAATATAGACATCTATGAGTTGTGAAATATGAGATTCAGAGTTTCCCCCAGTCTCCTTCTTCTAAAGTCCTTACTTTAAGTTCAGTCTTTCTTCAGAAGGACATTACTAATAATAACATTGCATTGAGTCTCTTTAACCTGGTTAGCCCCCCATTCCCCAAACTTGCAAGTAATTTAATCTAAGGTAGAGAAGCCCATTGTGTTCTACTCAAGCTTGCTTGGAGATAGATTCTTTTGTCCAGATAGCCCAAATCCTAGGTTGCCTGATAAAAAGAGGTATTTCCTCTGTCCCAAGGTGAAACGATGATGGGGTGACATCAGCCCCTGTTGAAAGGATATATCTGCTGGGTACTATAACCCCAAAATGAGCCCAATACCAGGTTATCTCCCATCATGCATGTCATCCCCTTTAAGAGAAATAAGCATAGATAAAACCTAATTCTATTTCTCTTTCTTAGACTAAATTCTGTAGGTTGATAGCAGATGCAAGATTTATGTAGATAGGAATGTGTAGACATAAAAAATTGAAATTATGTGGAAATACAGATATTTTCCATTTTGAAGATAGATAAATATCCTTTATTTTTACATCAGCTACACATTGTTTTAATTGTTTTGTTGTTGTTCTTACTATTTATACTTCAGTTGTCATTATATACATTGTTTTCCTGGTTGGATTTACTTCATTTTACATAATTTCATATAAATCTCCCCTTGTTTCTCTGTTTTCCTCATAATCATTATTTCTTATAGTGCAATGATGTTGCATTACCTTTGTGGGCATTTACTTTGTTTCTAGATAATTTCCTATTACAAAAAGTAGTACTAAAACTATTTCAATTTGTTAAAGTTCTCTCATAACTCACCTAACATTTTTCTGGTTACCATTGTCCTCCTTGGAGTACATGCCTAGAAACGGGAAGCTTCAGCAAAGGATATATAGCTCATATAACATGAGCTTCTTGGGTTGGTTTCAATCCTGGGGGACATCACATCTTCCCAAGTTAGCTTATCATGTGAAATCTCATCCACTTGGAGACTGATCAGTCTTTGATACTCAACAACTCCTCAGCAACTTCAACTTCCTCCCAGTTCTGACTGGAAGGCTGAAAAGACAGAGCAATGGACTCCTCTCAAAGCTTCCCTTTATAAAGGGCTCAGACTTTCCAAGTTAATTGCATTTGCCATCAGCTACTCTGTTTGGTTTTGACTCCATGGACATTTATGGGCAAAAACAAAAACAAAAACAAAAATAGCCACTCTCTCAGTATTCTTTGATGCCCCCATCCCTTTTCAGCTTCCTTTTGTGTATTGTCCTCTTCCATTGGATTGTTAATTCCTTAAGGGCAGATACTATTTTTCTTTCAATTATTTATATTATAATCACTTTCAGTGGCTAGATCACTTAGTGGGTAGAGCACTGGGCCTGGTGTCAGGAAAACTCAAGTTCAAATTAGGCACTTACTAACTGTTTGACCCTGGGAAAGTCACTTAACCTCTGTTTCCCTTCATCCACTGGAAAAGGAAATGGCAAACCACTCCAGCATCTCTGCCAAGAAAACCCTATGGGCGGTATGGTCCATGAGAGTCACACAGAGTCATACACAATTGATTAACAGCAAGTTATCATCATTTACCACAGTGCATGGCTACTGCCTGTTCAGTTCAGTTGTTGTGCACTTTCCATTTATGTTGCTGTAGTCATTGTGTATATTTTTTTTATTGATCTTGCTCACTTCACTCTGAGTTCACTTGAATCTTTTCTTGTTTCTCTGTTTTCATCATAATAATCATTTCTTATAGTAAAATGATATCACATTATATTTATGGGCCACATTGACTAGTGCCTATTTAGTCAATTAATATAGTTCCAAATTATTTTTCAGGATGGTTTTTTAAATGCACAACTCTAGCAAAAATACCTATGTATCTGATGTCTGTCTTTGTCTTTAGCATTGAGAAAATTGAGGGGAAAATATTTTTGATCATCAATTTACTGGGTCAGGGATAAAACCTCAGAATCGTTTTCATTTGCATTTCTCTTATTATTAGTGAGTTTAAGCAGTCTTCAATATTATTATTAATAGTTTGCAATTCTTTAAAGAATGATTTTATAAACTTATTTGACTATTTATGAGGTATAACCTATCATCTGAATTATATCTGGTGCTCTGGGAATGGCTTAGTGACTTACGTATCTTGGAGATTAGGCACTTCTCAGGGATATTTAATGCATTTTCCGCCTAATTTTCTGATTCTTTTTTTTTTCTGGTTGCATTAATTTTGTTTATTTTTTTTAATGTCATTCAATCACAGTTACATTTTTTTGGTTTGTTTGTGTTTTTGTGACTGCTTCTCTCCCTTTTGTGATTATGAATCTACTCCCTGAGTAGGGGAGTGAAAAGTTCGGTGATGGTTGTGAAAGGTACCCAATCTACCTCTCTTCTAGTTTGTTTAAGGTATGAACTTTAATATTCAGATGACATGTCAATCCTGATTTCTTTATCATATTGTAAAAATAGGTCATTTATTACCTGGGGATAATACAATGGTTGCTAAAATACACTTAGTTCCCTGTTCTTCATTTTAGATGAAAAAAATTGAGTTCTACAACAATCACTTAAAACCCACTTGAAAATTACTCATACTTAGGCAGATTATGGGCTCTCCATCTAGCCTTATATTTCTATTTAGCTCCAGTGAAATCTTGGCCTCTTTATAGTTAAGGCAAAATTCATTTTAGTAGCAACATTTGAGTAACAAAAAAGTAGATTATATTATAGTGTCTGTAGATAGACAAATATAAGGAGGGAAAGTTAGGGAAAGAGTAGAATTTCTCTTGAGATTTAATTTACATTGGTGTTCATTTCAATGTTTCCTTTCCATACTTCAATCTCTTCCTATCTTCTTTTAAATTATTCAGAAGGACTTCCAGAGCAGGTATTATGAGTTAAACCTTTATCACACATATTTCTTACATGTGTGCCTCACTACTATTACAGTCTAAGTTTAAGCTTACTCCTCCTATGGATGATGTGTGTATTTGTTGGAAGGGGTGAACCAAGTTTTTAAGAGAATCCTTTTATTACATGTTATGTGAGAGTAATAGTATCTGCCTTCTGGGGACCCAAGCAAAGTTGAGAGCTGTCTCCTCCTTTTCCTCCACCTCCTCCTCCTCCTTCTCTTCAGCCTCCTCCTTCCTTCTTTCTTCTTCCTTCTTCTCTTGACACATATGGTCCCTCTCTCCCTTTGAGGCACTATACCCTTACATGAAGGTACTCTGTCCATAGGAATATAATTTTTTTTTGTCACTCTGGCTTTCATTGAATGGCCAATAACAACCCCCCACCCCGCCCCAAGCCTCAGTGGCTCATTGTTTAAGCTTTGATGGTTTAGCAGGAGTGTAATGACTTTTGTCTTGGGACTGGACCCTGATGACTCTGGAGGGATGTCTGAAAGAGTGAGGCTGACAACTTTGCATGGCTCTGCCTCACTGAAATCCAATTCACATGCAATTAAAGATATCACCCTCCTGATATCCTTTTTGAGTGCAGGATGGTTTCAGAAAAACCTGTGAAGGTTTATTACCTCAGGCAAAATGATAAAGTGAATAGAACTATGAGAACATTGTACACAGTAAGAGCACTATTATAAAGATAATCAATTGTGAAAGACAACTATCCTAATCAAAATAATAATTCAAGACAATACCGAAGGACCCATGTTGAAAGGTGCCATCTACCCCCAGAGAAAGAATGGATGCAGAGTGAAGTGTACTTTTTTAACTTTATTTTTATTGTTTTGTTTGTGTTTTCTTTTGCAGCATGGCTAATATGGAAATGTTTTGTGTGATCTCATGCATATAACTGATATCAAATTGTTTGCCTTCTCAAATAGCAGGGAGGGATGGAAAGGAGAAAGAAAATTTGGAACTAAAAATTAAAAAAAAATGAGTGTTAATTTTTTTTCATGTAATTGGGAACTATTTAATGAAATAAAAATATTTAAAGAAAAGACTAGTGAAATAAAAATTTTGATTAGAAAATAGGGGAAAGTTTCGATTGTTTTTAAGAGCAGAATTTTTGGTAACAAAGTTAAATCATGGACAAGGATCTGTTGGGAAATTTTGAATAGGAGAAAGATTAATAAGTGACTGATCTTAGAATAAAAAAGAGTTAATAGCTTGAATACTATGATTTTCATCTTTGGTAGTAGCCATTCCATTTCTCTCCTTTTTTCAGCTTGTTCTCTTGCCAGCTCTCTCTCTCTCTCTCTCCCTCCCTCCCTCTCTCTCTCTCTCTCTCTCTCTCTCTCTCTCTCTCTCTCTCTCTCTCTCTCTCTCTCTCTCCCTCTCTCTCTCTTCCTTGCTTCCTTTTTCTCTCTTTCCATCTTTCCATATCTTCTTTCTTCCCTTCCTCCCTTTTCTTCCTTTACTGACTGAAAACATTTAATGTCTCTAGTTACACTATTCTTGAGTGCCTATTAATTTTCCCCCTTTTCTGTAATCCTTCCTTTTCCTTTTTCTGGCTCATTTTGGTAAAGATTATTGTACATATTTTTTTTTCCTACTAAGCATCCTAAGTGAATTTTTAAAAAAATTGCATTGCATGCTGCATGCTTGGTAGTCATGTTTAGAAGATCAAGTGTGACAAATGACCTGCCCAAAAGCATACCATGGGCATGAGGCAGAAAGACTAATCCAGGAAGTGTTGTGAGTAATATCAAACTACTATTGATCTTTTCTGAAATGGCAAGATTCCAGGGAAAATGTACAGAGTGGACAGGTGGTTAGGGATCTATCTTTTAGTGAGCAAACAGAAAGGATAATGTACCCAATTTTTGGACAGGCAGTCACCCAAAGATAAGCTTACTTTTGGTTAATGGATAAACTTTAGTGTCTAGAAGGACAAAAGGATATTTAGAAAGTAGACAGGTTTATACATATCTGCGCCCCAAGAGGAAAGAGGATAGACAGGGTGCATAAAGCTGTTACCAAACTGGCAGGAAATGAGGAAAGCTGTGCAGAGGAATGAGACAGGTAGGCAAAGTTGAGTAGAAGGGTATTATCATTAGATATTTAATGGCATATATCCTTGGGTAAAAGAATGCAGCACATAAAATATACATACACATTTGTCAGACAGTTCTCACCAAAATAGTTAATACATATTTCTCACTCTTTACAATAATAAAAACATTTTAAAGCTTTTGTTAGATTTTTTTGTTAGATATTTTAAAAATGCATTTACATCTCTATGATTTTTGGCCTAGGATATTCTGAGGAAAAACCTAGAAGGATTTTTTTTTCCACTATTTAAATGACTTTTGCCAAGTGGAAATAGATTTTCTGGTGACAGATATTCTCAGTGGAAAACATACCCTATCTTGCTTAGAATAATATGTAAAGTCACATGAGAGTTGACAAGTGATTATGTCTATTTCAAATCCACTTTGCCAAACCTTTCCTATAAACTTCATTGTGCTAAAAAATTTATTTCCTCTTTTGCTGTTATGAATTATTTGTCTCTCCATACTCATACATGCAATACTTCAAAATGTTTCTACTGGAGAACTATAATGTGTAGAAAATTGTTATTTAAATCATGCATTAATGTGGAAAGTCAAGCATGTCTCTAGTTTTTCATTGCTGAAAGAATTTCTCAGGGAACTCCTTATTATACAGTAAAAAAAAAAAAAACAAACTTCCCTCCAAACATATGGAAGCTGGTAGACAAAGTCTATCAGCCCAGGATGCCACAGTCCTAGGTCTCTAGACTTTCCAACTTCTTGCCCAGTCTGCTTCTTAGCATGCTGACAGGTCTCCAACAGGTAACTGGTAGATGCCAGCTGCACTACTTCTGCCCTGAAGACTTGAGTGCTGTAGCAATAGTTCTTGTGTGAAGACAGAACATTTCTCTGGCCCTATGAGGACATTTGTCATCAGCTTCCTAGTCATCATCCCTCTCCTCTATCTGTGGCTTGTCAGAGCATTTGTGCTGAGCTTTCTGGTTCTCAGAGTCAGAGCCTCCAATGCAGTGGGAGGTGCCAGTGTCAGGGTCCTTCAGTAACACTTCCTGTATCCCCTGAAACTCCAGGACCTGCCCCATTTGGATCCCTATTGCCCTACAGCGAGGTCATTCAGAAGCCAGTCCTGTGCCCACCACCACCTTATACCCCCATGCCTGTTGTTACAACTTAAAGGGCCCAATGATGAATCAATCATCAACCCAGCCTTCTGAGGCATGTCAGGAAACCCTAGGAGCTTGACATAATTCATTTCTCTCCTTGCCTCTGCCTATTCAAGGGTGCCCTCACTCCTAGTGTCCCTGGGTATTTCCTGGCCTGGGAATCCTTTCCTTTTCTTAGAGCTTTAAGGATGGAGGGAGAGAGGCAAATTTCAGCCCATATTAAAAAAAGACAGCTTTCTAACAATGGAAGGGGACTTCTTTGATACTCAATATATCTAAGAAGAGGCTAGATGATCCATCACCAGTCCTAGAATACTGAAAGGAAGATTGCTGAAGATGGGAAGGGAACTGAAACTTGAGAGATACCCTTCCCCAACTTCAGATGGAATGGGCTGAGATTCTGTCCAGAATCTCTTACTTTTTGTGTGCTTGGAGGTTGGGTGGGGGATTTAAATAAGTCAAGCAGAGTCATCCTCTGGCATGAACAAGATATACCTGGACTGCTGCCCTACAATGCCTGAAGTTCCATCATTACAGAGCCATTCCTTTGGTTAAAGCCTTGCACTCTACTTGTGGGTTTTCCTGGACAGAATAACTTTTTTATGTCAATTACATATTATAAATGAATTTAAAAGAAAAAATGTAAAAAACACATTATAAAGAATGTGTAAAATAGTGGATAAGGACCTTTCTTTGGGAAGAGGGAAGGGAATGAATATTTATGTAATTCCTACTTTTGTTCCAGGCATAGTATTAAGTGCATTTACACATGTCTTATTTGATTCTTATACACATGTGCAGTTGAGTTTATAAACAAACTAGGCTGGAAAACTTGAAGTACTTTTTGAGTAAACTTATTAATACATGAATGTCACCAGTTTTATAAGAAAGTAAACTGGATGTCCTCTCCCTTCAATTAGAATAAACTTTGACCCTGCTCTTGACCTTAAACTATATTCTGGCAGTTATGATGGCATAGTATGCATGAAAAACAAAACAAAGAAACAAACAATGAAAAATATTCAGTTTCTGAAGGTGCCACACAATGTATGTCAGCTACTTTATATTAGGGGTAAAGATAGAAACAGATTTTTTTTAAAAGAGGTAAAAATATTTAGTGAGCCGTGAAGAGAGGTGGTACCATGGATATACCCGAGCCAGCTCTAACCTGCTTGTGAAAATTACTTGCAAGGTTTTTCAGTGTGAGCATTTACAACTGACCTGTATAACCTAAGAGATATAGTCCTTGCCTGACATAAAAATAGTGTTCTTTTTTACATCATTTAATCCATTATACTTGCTCTAAATTTAATTACCATTCCAGGTTTCTATTGTCTCCTCTGCTTTCGACTCAAAGATTCTACCAAACTTTGACCTTTTCACTGGAAATGTTTCAAAGTCTTCCATTTTGTTAAAGGTCATCTTTCTCCTTGTAGAATTATACTGTTATTCTTGGTTGTGAGCCTTTTCCTTCTACTATTTAAACATTGTGTTCTAAGATTTTATTTTCTTTATTCTAGTTGCAGTGTAATCTTATGTGATTCTGACAGTTTCCTTGGAACTTTCTGGTTTCCTATGCCTCTAGCCTTTGGCGGGGAAATTTGTGGGAATTTTTCCTTGGGATTTCTTTTAGGAGGTGATCTGTTGTTTTATTTTAATTTTCACTTTATCCTTTTTTTCTAATATTTCGGAAAATTTTACTAGCTTTTTTATTTGGTCATGGTTTCCAGGAACCAACGATAGTTTTGTACTTGGGAATTGACCAATCCCTTTGAACATGCTCAGCCTAGTGCAAATTCCCAAGAGAATATGGTAGGTGAGTCAGCTTCTGGAAGTTTATAGCTATTTGAAATACTAACATCTGGTTTTTTCCTTCATAGGATGTGCAAGCATTTGGTAACTATGCTTATGCTTACAGAAAGTTTAAGGTTAAGTGGTCACTTTGTTTGTGTGAAGGAAAGATCATTTGGCTAGCTGTTGAGCAGGAACTGAGTATTTAGACAGAAGGCACTAACCCTGACACACCTACAGTCAGGAAAACATGAGTTCAAACTGGGCCTTAGATAGTAACTCTGGGCAATTCAATCAATCTCTGTCTGCCTCAGTTTCCTTATCTTTAAAACGGGGATAATAATAGCACCTATCTCCCAGGGTTGTTGTGAGGATGAAATGACATATTTGCAATATCCTTAGCATAGCTCCTGGCACTTAGTAAGTGCTATATAAATATTCACTATTGTTAGTAGTAGTAGTAGTAGGATTATTACCCAGCCAAAGGAATTCCTCTCCTAATGAATCTTATGACTAAAGAAATTTTGGGCCTTTACTTTTCTACCTAGGCTGATTCCATGTGGCCTGTGAGTTTGTGGCCCAGTTGTTGCTTCTGTCTCACTTATGTCCGGCATTTTTTACTCAGATATAATATTGAAGATTTTGTGTATTCAAAAGTACTCTACATGTTTAATGATGGCAGTCACTGGTAGAGGAGTAACTTAAAGGATCCAGCCTAATAGCAAATTCTTTCAACAGCTGAGATTCTGTCTTCTGTAGCAGAGGAGTGACTTGTCTAGCAGCTATATTAATTCAAAAGTGATGCAGTGGGGCAACCTCTTGCAGCCATGGCTTTAGACTGTATCAAATGCTCTCAAGGGATTGCGGTATTAGAGAGGAGACTATGCTACTTGATTTGTGTAGGATGGGGTGGAATTCTGTTTTTATTTCTTGATATAACTTTTCATTAAATAACATTTTTTAAAAAGCTAATTTAATTAATTGTCTAAATAATGTCAAATTATTAATCACTGAATCAATCAATGACACAGGGGACATAATAGTTGTTAAGTAGTGATTGATACTGGTGAGAACACACTGAAACAAAGGTTAAAAAAAAAAGCAATATTACAGAAATTGTCCCAATCCACTGGTTGGGGCACCCATCTTTAGGTCCATGAAATGGAAATGTTGCCTGCCTTACTCTGGACCCTTAACTGCTAGTGTACAGGTGGGTTGAAAGAATAAATGCATACAAAGAAAATGAAAATAAGGTAATGTGTGTGTGGTAATGGAACAGTGGCAGCTAGGGCATAAGGAAAAGTTTCCTGTAGGATCCTGCAGCTATTTGAAAGAAACATGTCATTCTAAAAGATCAAAATAAGAATGAAGTGGCATTTAAGGTGCAAGGCACAGCCTAGAATACAATCGATCAGCAAATAACTTCCTAATGTAAGCCAAATTCTATGTTAAGCATCAAGAATACAAATTCATTAGATGAAACAATCATTACTTTTTTATTTTTAGTATTTTATTTTTCTCAGTTACAAGTGAAAAAAAAATTTAACATAAAAGTTTCAGCTCCAAATTCTCTCCCACTGTCACTCACCTCTTTCATAATTGAGACAGTAAGCAATTTAATAAAGGTTTATTTACATGTTAGTCACATCGTAAAAGAAAATACAGAGAAAAAATAAAGAAAGTTACAAAAAATATGCTTTAATCTGCATTCAGATGCAATTGGTTCTTTCTCTGGAGATGGATATTATTTTTTATCATAAGTCTTTCAGAATAGTTTTAGATCATTATATTGCTGAGAGTAGCTAAGTCATTCATGGTTGATCATTGTATAATATTGCTGTTACTGCATACAATATTCTCCTGGTTCTGCTCAATTCATTCAGCATTAGTTCATGTAAGTATATCTGGGTTTTTCTAAATGCATCCTGCTAATCATTTGTTATAATACAATAGTGTACCATTGCAATAATATACCACAATTTGTTCGGCCATTCCACAATTGATAAACATCAGTTTCTATATGTAATCTGCAGCTACAGAAGCTTATCGAGTAGGGGAAGGATAAATCCTTAAGGAAAGTGACTTTCACAACATGTAGTGGGTGGATTGAAGTGGAGAGAGACTTGAGTCTGGGTGATCAATTAGGAGACTTTTGCAGTAATATCTACAAGAGGTGATAAGAATTTGACTGGGGCATTAATTGTGTAAATAAAAAGACAGGGTTACACGCTAAGGAGATTTGAGAAGGGTAAGGTCTTGGATGTTGAAAATCAGCCTTAACAAAGTAGCAATATGTCCCATGTGATCCAAGGAACTCACGTCTGGATTTAATGGCTTCTATGGTTCCTTCTTATTATCAAAGCCGGTGATTATGTGTATTAGAGTCCAAAGATGTTATATTATATTTGAGGCCTAACTTGGATTCTTTTTACAAGGGATAGTTGGAGGATGCAGAGAACATGGAAAGGACAAGACCTTAGTGGACAGAATAGTGGAGTTGTGTGGTGATTGATATTTGAGTTCTAAGGAAAGATATAGTTTTCACCTTCAACATTAACATCACCAAGGGTGTCATTGAAGCCATGTTTGATGGTGGGCCAATTGGGAAATCAAGTACAATTTGCTTGGTCTAAAGTGAAATAAAAAATCTTAAGCTATCAAAGAGAGGAGATTGTATTTGATTAAACAAGATACTGGAGCCACTGAACACCTGAACAAGAGAGGGACATCAGAACTATGCTTTATGAAAGTCATATTGGTGGCTATGTATAAAGCATGATTCAGAGAGATGATAGATGAGGTAGGTAGTTCATTTTGCAGGCTATTATAATAATTCAGGTGATAAAAGGCCTGAATGAGGATTGTGACTATGTGATTCCAGAGAAGGAGTGAAATATGAGAGATGTTGGAGATGTACAATTAACAAGATTTAGGAACTAATCATATGTGCAGTAAAGTGTCACAGTGTTCTTCTTGAGTTATGAACCTGGATTTCTGGAATTTTACTGATGCCATGGACAGAAATATATTATGCAGTGGAAAATAACAGGGGAGAGATTTGAACTCTGGTCTTTCTCATACCAAGTGCAACTTGCTATCCATTATCACACTCTGTCTCAGTTCAAAATGACTGAGAAAATGACTCTAAGAGAGAAAAACCTTGGAGAAACTGGACATATATATATACACACACACACATATATGTGTATGTATATGTATATGTACATATATATACACACATATATACATATACATACATGTATGTATATATAATATGTGTGTATGTATAATGTTGGTTTACCATGGATAAAATCTGTCAATTCATAGAAATGCACAAAAGTAAAATGGTCTAAGTGATGCAAATTTCTAATTTATTTTAGTTTTCCACTTTCATAATGCATGTTATTAATGCACAGAGTGACATCTAAAGCAGAATAACAGTGGTTTTGACCTTAAATTCTGAATTTAAAGAGTACCAACCACACTCGAACTGCTTCAGGAATGTAGGAACACAGCTTAGCATCTAGATAGCAAAAGTAATTTATAAACAGGAAGTTACTTCAGCAATACCCTCTGGTTCCATTCTACTCCTTGTTTCCTTGGCAGTGACTTTACATCATTGACTTAGGTATATCACTGCCAATTGAACTAAACAAATACTAGTAGTTAGCATTTGGCCAGTGTATGGACGAGCTTATATTTTAAAAGAATGAACTTATTTCCAATTCTTACTATTACCTGCATGATTCAAGAACAATTACTGAAATTGTAGGAGAATTACCAAGATTTGAGAGAAATGCACAAAATTTAGTTATTACATAATGCATTTAGCTTACAAGCAATAATGCTTTGGTCTACAATTAAAATAAGGATGATTATGAGAAAGAACTGTTAAAATGTAGGACAAAAATGTCCTCTCAAAACCACACTCTGATTTTGTGTGCGTGTGTGTGTGTGTCAATGGACCACCACAAATTCTTTCAGTTAAACAACCAGAGTTATCCATGCACCAGCTTCATGGGGATTCACCTATCTGTTTCTTCCAGGTTGTGCTTCAACTAATTTGCCACCAACATGCGCATTTAAATCAGACTGGCACTATGATAACTGATCTGGCATACCATTAGGATAAAATGAAAAAGAGCGATGAAAGTAAGTATCTTCAGCATATTGATGGCCTTGTGATTCAAAATGTGTCACTACCTTTCCAACTGTCCTCTGCTTAGAGATGAATAAGAAGAAGGGCAGAATTAAAAAAACAAAAAAAACAAAAACAAAAACCTACTGTCCTCAGAATAGGTGATAAATTGCCCAATGTTGCTGTCTCAGAAATAGGAGTAGATATGCAATGATGCCAACTCCTAGTAGTGATCTTAAATATGTCAATAAATACACAGATACACTAGATAGCTAAGAAATAGAATCTTCTTATTCATTTTAGTTTCTCTCATCCACAGTAGTGCTATAAATGTGAATTATTCTAGGTGTAGTTTCAACTGCATCTGTGCTGAGAGGGGATTCCTTGAGAATATGTGTGTGTGTATGAATATGTTTCTGTGTATATGTATATATGTATAACATATAGAAATATAAATACATGCATATTTCTTTATACATATCCATATTCATATCTATAATCTATCTAAATAGTTCTCTATGCAAAATTTGTTAAAATTTTTGGAAACACAGTAACACCTATTATTAACTGTTAACTTCATCTTAAGTCTCCTAACAATTTCTTCAACAATTTTCCCCCTCCTATCCATTTACAATTCTAGGAACAAAATAATCTTTGCTTGTCACCGTTAGACAGCCTCCTTTAACTCTATCCTTAAATGTTACTGAATTTTAGTTTTTGACAAGAACATCATAACCTCACATGTACTTATATGGTCAAGGTAAACTGGAAAGTTAAGGCAATTATCTGAATAATCATCCTTTGCTTTGGGGCATATCAATTAAGGCTTTAAAGACTTCTGTCCTTAGTAAATCTCCAAAATAAAGTTCTCTTCTACCTCAAGTTGCAGATGATTCCAAGTATGTTGATATCATCCTAAGTAAATTGAATAAGAAAGTTAGAGGGGGCATTAGAGTATTTTACAGATAAGGAAACTTGGAGTCACATAGCTTATTTGACTTTCTTAAGGTCATGTAGCTAGTAGATAGCAGAGCCAGGACTAGAATACAGTTTTTTTTGACTCCAAGATTGGTGCTCTTTAAACTAATGTGACATATTTTATAAATAGGTACTTTGATAGGTAGATAGGTAGGCAGGAAAACAAATTGGTGCATATATAGGTAGGTGAATAGATAGATGAAAGATAGATGCCTTTGAAAGAAGATATAGATGAGATACATAGTTTCATAAAGAGACAAAGGCTCTTCTAGCACATCATTAAACTTAAAGTGGCTAATCATTAGCTTAAAAAACACGATATTTTCGGACACTGTATTGAGGCTTGTGTGAGATCAACATTTTAACACATGATTTATATTGGAGCTTTAATGAAATAGTTTTTTAATGTTTATACTTACTTTTTGTTGTTTTTGTTGTTCAGTCATTCAGTTGTGTCTGACTTCATGACCCCATAAACCATAGCATGCCTGGCCCTTCTATCTTCAACTATCTCCTGGTTTGTCCAAGTTCATGTTCATTGTTTCCATGGTACTATGTATCCATCTTATCCTCTATCATCCACTTTTAATTTTGCCTCCAATTTTCCCCAAATCCTTGTCTTTTTCCAATGAGTTGAATTTTCTCATTATATGACTTGAACTATTTAACCCCTGACTGCACTGTTTGAGTTTCCAGTGAATAGCCTGAATTAATTTATTTAAATATTGACTGATTTGATCTCCTTGCTGTCCAAGTTATTCTCAAAAGTCTTCTCCAGCACCACAGTTGAAGGCATTGATTCTGTAGTATTCAATTTTCCTTATAGTCCAACTCTCACCTTCATCAATTGCTAATAAAAAACAAAACAAAACAAACAAACAAAACACGTAGCCTTTATTATACAGACCTTTGTAGGCAAGGTGATGTCTCTGATTTTTAGTATATTGTCCAGATTTTCCACGGCTTTCCTTCCAAGAAGCAAGAATGTTTTAATTTCATGGCTACAGACACCATCTACAGTGATCTTTGAGCCCAAGTATATAAAATCTGACATTACTTCCATTTTTCTCAAGATGTCTAAAATTCTGTTTACAAACTAAGTACATTCACCATTTGATTACTAATATGGAGAAAGTATTCTAGTACAATGCCATGATTTAAGTGCATAAATTATTATTTTCCAAGAGTTGGAGTAGAAACTTTTAATGGGGACATTTTCCTATATTGATACATATGATTCCAACTCTGTGTAAGGAACAACACAAAATGTTAGTTTGGACACACTTTTATTTTTCATTCTTTTTTTAAAAGTTTTATTTATTTTTAGTTTTCAGCATTCACTTCCACAAGATATTGAGTTCCAAATTTTCTCCCCATCTCATTGCTCCCTCCATCCCAAGATGGTATGCATTCTGAATACCCCTTCCCCTAATCTGCCCTCCCTTCTATCTCTCCCCTCCTTCTCTTATCCCCTTCCTTTTCAATTTTCCTGCAGGACAGAATAGATTTCTATGCCCTACTTCCTGTATATCTTATTTTCCAGTTGCATGTGAAAACAATTTTTTTTTAACATTTGCTTTTAAAACTTTGGGTTCCAAGGTTTCTCCCTTCTTCCCTCACCACCCACCCTCATTGAGAAGGCAAGCAACTCTCTGCAGGTTATAAATGTGTAGTCATGCAAAACACTTCCATAGTAGTCATTCATACATTCACTCTCACCTTCCCTCATTTCTCTTCCACTGGAAAAGCCTTTTCTTATCAGATTTAGTGAGATAATTTACTCCATTCTACCTCTCCCTTTCTCCTTCTCCCAGTATAACCCTCTCTCACACCATAATTTTATTGTCTAGATATCACTCCTTCATCTTCAATTCACTCTGTGTGCTCTACCTATCTGTCTATCTATCTACCTATCTTTTTGTATGTATGTACGTATATATACACATATATATATACATATATACACATATATAGTGTGTATATACATATATGCATACCCACACTATATATGTGTGTGTGCATGTGTGTGTGTGTGTGTGTGTGTGTGTGTGTGTGTGTGTATTTTTTTTCCCTCCAACTACCCCAATACTGACAAAGGTCTCATGAGTTACAACGATCATCTTTCCATGAAGGAAGGTAAACAGTTCAGCCTTAATAAGTCCCTTATAATTTCTCTTTCCTGTTTACCTTTTCATGTTTCTCTTGAGGCTTATAGCTGAAAGTCAAATTTTCTATTCAGCTCTGGTGTTTTCATCAAGAATGATTGAAAGTCCTCTATTTCACTGAATATCCATTTTTTCCCATAAAGGATTATACTCAGTTTTGCTGAATAGGTGATTCTTGGTTGTAATCCTATCTCCTTTGCCCTCCAGAATATTATATTCCAATCCCTGCAGTCCCTTAATGTAGAAGTTGCTAAATCTTGTGTTATTCTGATTGTGTTTCCACAATACTTGAATTGTTTCTTTCTGGCAGGTTACAATATTTTCTCTTTGACCTAGGAACTCTGGAATTTGGCTACGACAATCCTAGGGGCTTTCCTTTGGGGATCTCTTTCAGGAGGTGATTGGCGGAGTCTTTCAATTTCAACTTTGCCCTCTGGTTCTAAAATATCAGGGCAGTTTTCCTTGATACTTTCTTGAAAGATGATGTCTAGGCTCTTTTTTTTGATCATGGCTTTCAGATAGTCCAATAATTTTTAAATTCTTTCTCCTGGATCTATTTTCTAGGTCAACTGTTTTTCCAATGAGATATTTCACATTGTTTTCTATTTTTTCATTCTTTTGGATTTGTTTTGCAGTGCCTTGATTTCTCATAAAGTCACTAGCCTCCAATTGCTCTGTTCTATTTTTTAAAGAAGTATTTTCTTCAGTAATCTTTTGGACTTCCTTTTCCATTTGGCCAATTTTTCTTTTTAGGGCATTCTCCTCATTGGCTTTTTGGACCTCTTTTGCCATTTGGGTTAGGCTATTTTTAAGGTGTAATTTTCTTCAGTCTCTCTCTCTCTCTCTCTCTCTCTCTCTCTCTCTCTCTCTCTCTTTCTCTCTCTCTCTCTCTTTCTCTCTCTCTCTCTTCATATATGTGTGTGTGTGTTTATTTAAGTGTATTTAACCTATATAAACATATATATGCATACACACATATACACACGCATATATGCATACTTTTTTAATAGTCTCTACCTATGGGGTAATTATTTTTGCTTTCCTTGATAGTTGTATTCATTTAGCTTTCTTAAATCACTGTGTTTTTGGGATTACAAGTCAAATAATCCATTTATAAATAATTTTGTTTGTTTTTCAAGAATCCTTCTAATGCCACTATTTATTAAATATCTGTCTTTTTTTCACTGATGATTATGCTCAGATTTTGAATTATATTATTTTGAGTCCCATCTTAAACTTGCTGGCTATTTAGAATGTATATTTTCATCTAATATAGTTATCATGGATGTAAATTAGTCCTGTTTTACTTGACTTTCATTTTCTTGATATTTCAAGTTCTTTCTCATGATAATGTACATAATGTGCTGTTTGTTATCAGAATTGTTATATTAAACGCTATGTGACTCGGATTCTAAAGTATACGTTGGTGTTTGTTCATTCATTTTGTCCCACCAACCACTCCTCTCCACCAACCTCCCAAATAATCTTTTGATTGGTTCTTTGTTTTCTGTATTCAGGAGTTCTTGTATTATTCTTGAATTATGTTGTTCAAGTTTTTTGACTTGTCCTATTCTTCAAGATCAATATGATTTGCTTGTATCACTATTACATACACTTTTAATGTTAGTTGGTTTATCTTTTTCTGGATTGATCTTCTCTTCAATATATTTGTTTCCAATTTTTTTTTGTTCTTTCTTTTGCTTCTTTGGAGACACTAACCACCATGGACCCAAGTTTTTCTATTTTACTAATTATTTCTCCTGTGTAAGATATAAATTCTGCCATTTGTTGCCATCTAAGTTGTTCTCCCAAGATTCTGATTTCTTTTTATTCTGTGTTTTGCAAAATTTTGACTCAACATCCTTTTTCTTATAACATGTATTTAGAGATATGTGCCATCATTTAGAGTTTTGGTACTTATCCTAATATCTCCCTGGTTAGCATCTTTCTTTGCTTAAGGTTTAAATGAATTTTCTTCTTCCTGAGATCATAAGTGGTTTTAGTGTCTTTTCCTTTTATTACTCTATCATTCATTGTCTAATTCCTTTCCCTTTGATGGTGGGTTAATTGTAGGGGCTGGACTTCAATACTGTAGCAACCTCCACCGACTTTAGGGAATTTGTTTTTCACTATCTTCATTCCCAGGCACAAGTAACTTCTGAGTGAAAAGGACTAGCCAAGAAGTTATTGTCAATCCTTTTACTCCAAGCCCATCCCCCTAAGTCACATGCCTCATTCCCTTCTACTCTAAGTGCATTGAACTAATTTCTGTCACATTTGCAGGGTTGGGGGAAGATGGAGTGAGTATTATGGATGCATTTTCTGCTTAGTCTAATATCAGAGTTGTCACAGGTAAAATGCATTTCTATTTTTATTATTCTCCCAATCCTAAGTACACAGTTGAGGAAAGTTGAAATCCATTGCATATTAATACAATGCTGGAATAAGGGAAATGGTGGCACATGCCAATAGAGACTGAAGTATCTTAGAAATCCATGAATGACTCCTAACAAATAAACCCTCACGTTTGTTTGTTTATCCTGCAGTAAGGTGGGGTAAGGTGTGTGGAGTAGCATTCTCCACTATTAGTAAAGCAAGATGTTACATTATTTGGCTTCTTATTTTCTTGTTCTGTAGAAATATCTATAATTGTTCTCTACTTCTGACATATAATTTCTTTTTCTTTTCCCCAAGTGTTAGAGGGGACTGGAGAAATTATAGTCTTTTACCTTGTTTGTCTTGTGATAAGATTCTCCAATAGATTAATATTAAATAAGTCCAAGAATGCAAGCTGCTTGGAGAGGGTCTCTGATAAGAACTACTGGGAAAACTGGAAAGCAATTTGGCAGAAAATAGATTTTGACTTGTATTTGTCACAATACCACAAAAATTCCAAAAGGAGAAATGATATAAATATTAAAATTCGTATAAGTGATTATACTTTTCATGTCTATGAAGTAAATAATTCTTAACCATACAAGTGATAGATGAGATTATAAAAAAAACATATTAATAAAATAACATTAAAAATATATTGTAATGGCAAAATCAAAATATCCAGCATAAACAGGAAATACGTGTGAGAAAGTTCCAATATCTAACATTTATAGAGATTTGGGTGAACATTTGTGGAGTTAATTGTAGATGGGATTTTATTCAAGTTCATTAGGAGTAAATGAGTTCTAAGGTTTCTGCCAGCTTTGGGATCACATTATTCTCATTCATTCATCTGTGCCTCAGTGTGGTCTTCTACAAAATGGGGATAGTCACAGTACCTAAAGTTTTGTTTGTTTGGTGAGGATCAGCCAGTTAAAAAAGTATTTATTAAACCTTTAACATATTCCAGGTATTGTGCTAAGCACTAAGGATACAAAGAAAGACAAAAATACTGTCCCCGCCCTTACGAAACTCACAACAGTAATCCAATGGGATGACATTTGTAAAATTATTTGTATGAATAAACCACCATAAATATTCAAGATATTATTAGTTATAAAACCACTAAGTTTAGGGACACAGAAACCTCAAAGCCCCAGTGCCTTTTAAGTGTGGTGACAGAATTATTACCTTTCCATGCTTGTTTGATCTGTGTCACAACCTTGTCCTCGTTTGAAGTCAAACAAAATAATGGTGTACTTATTTTCCCTCCATGCCTGTGTTATCTTCCATTAGAATTGTATAAGAAAGGTACACAGTGTTCATTAAGATTAAAGCATTATCATATAAAGATAAGCCCCCTGTGGTAAATAAAACATTTTTATGCATAATGCATTTAAGCAAATACACTCAATCTATGATTTTATTCAAATTAATATTAAAGAGCAAATAACACTTTAAAAAAGAAATTTGAAGGTCACTGCCTAGAATCAATAAACAAGAAACTACATTTAAAAACATTAACTTTGTAATACAATACGGAACATTGAAAGTAAGTGTATTTACTGTTTCAATAGTAGGCTGTGTCTTGAATTTAGAAATTGTGTGTGGTGGGGGCAAAACACTCTATTACTTGAAGGATAAGTTGTAAAATAGAAAAACAAAACACAACAAAACATTATTTTCTCAGACTCTGCCTTTGCCTCACTGGAATTCAAGAAGGCTTTTACTGGGTGTATTGAATGGATTGTTGAAAGGGCACTGCAAGTATTCATACAACATTCGAAGTTAAGTAAAAGAACAGTAGAGGAGAATGACACTGGGAAAGTGTCATCTCAAAGCAAATGAGATATGATAAAATAGAATCATAAGCTATATTTCTAGAATGAAGGACTAATTTAGGATTTGAATACAGTTAAAGATGATTGCAAAGAAGAGTGAGCTAGGGTGTAAGGAAAGACTGTGAAGTGGTTGAAATTTGTCTTTCATGACCTACCATCTTTCCCTTTCCTAACTCTTCTCTTTAGCATAGTGCATGGCATGTAATAGGTTTTTCACAAATATTGATTGATTGATTTTGCATTGTGACACAAATTTCTCCTTTCTCCTCTCCCCTCAACTCCATTATTATTGCTCTTTCTGCTGGCTCAGGCACCAAGAAAAGTGACAGTCTCATTATTTTCTTCCTCTGTTTATCAAAATATGTTTATTTGGTGTCTCATTCTTGTAGTTATTGGAAAGAACTTGATACCCCCTCCCCAGGAGTATTAACATTTGTACAAGGAAAAACTGATTCAGCTAGAGCAATTGATTTTTAACCCTTGAAACATAGGCATGAGTCAGTTGAGGCCATAATTAGGGGCAATAGACATGAAAAAGAGCTTTCAATATATCCTTTAGGTTACCTCCTACAGGGAATGAATCTCTTATTTCATTAGATCCCAGTGCCATTAAGTGGAACACAAGGACTTGATGGCAGTTCCTAAGGGCCTGGAAACAGGATTAATAAGGGACTACTGCTATACGTCAGGAACTTGCAGTTCCAGAGATCGTGGGCAAAAAGGGAGTAATGACAGGAGGGTTGAGAAAGTAGTCAAGATTAGATACTGACATACAAGCCAAATCATACAGAAATAAGCAGAGGAGTAATAGCAGAAGAGGTGAGCAAGAAGCTAACAGCCAGAAAACTAGCATCCAGGCAGATTTGAATAAAACTGAAGAATGGTACCTAAGAAGCAAATGATCTGTTGCACAGCAACTCGTTCTTTCTAATGCTTTCTTTTGAGAGAGTGGTTTTTAATTGACCATTTCCCCTCCTTGCATTTGAAAGGGAGCCACACAGGGGGATTCAGGGAGTGGAAATGGAGAATACAAAATATATTCCCACAATAATTCAAAAGGGATTGCTTGACCAGCTCGGTATCATTTGTATTGAACAAGGGCTAATTTTTTTATATATATTCTCAGAGGAAAAAATTCATCTTGATTCAATTGTCTTTACTATTTATAAAAAAAAATACAAATGTATTGTGACCTCTCTTAATGAAAAGAAGTTAAGTACTCAGAAACTTAGTATAACAAAAATAATAATGATGACTCTCTTTTTTCTGTTAGGCCAAGGCAAAGGGCCCAACAAATTTCTAGAGCCTTTACCACACTTCCCTTTTAAAACTGACTATCACTTATGTAATAGTTAATGTGATAATTATCTCAGTTAAGTGGTACAGCAGATAGAATACTGGGCCTGGAGTCAGGAGGACCTGAGTTTAATCCAACCTCAAACATTTCCTAACTGTATAACCCTGGGCAAGTCACTTAATTGCTATCTGCCTCAGTTTCCTCAACTTTAAAGTGGGAATAATAATAAGACCTACCTCCCAGGATTGTTGTGTGGATAATCTTGTAAAGTGCTTAGCACAGTCCCTGGTACACAGTATTTGCATAATAAATGTATGCTACTTTCTTTCCAATAAAATAATTAACAAAAAGAAGGATCAATATAAACTCTACAGCTTCTTTTGGTTAACATTTTTTTTTCATCTTATAGAAAGATATACAATTTTTTATTCTCAGAAAAAAAGTAATCTAAATATGTGAAAAATGATACATTACTACCTGTAAACGTAAGAGGCAAAGTCTATTGTCTGGCCACAGTCTTCTGAGAAAGAGATAAAAAAGGAGGTAAAATTCACTAACACGTTTGGAGTTATTGTAGACTAATGTGCAACAGCAATCTTGAAAAAGAATTCTCTTTACTTTGTAGTCTAAAAAGGATTTTTGTAAGCAACTTGGAATTAATATGTCATATAAGGAAAATAATAATGAAACTCTTTTCCCCAAATTTTCCATTTCCCCTAAAGAAATAATATTGAAAGAAAGGAAGAGAAATAACAGTAACTATATCAACCTTCTCTTCAGGTCCCTCTCTAACAAGAAAAACAATTATTGGAAGTGTTTTTATTTTTATTTTCTATCAGTTCTGAGGTGACTAAAGCCCAGAAGATATATGGCAAAGACAAAGGAGAGGAGACATTGTTTCTCAAAAAAGAATACACCAGAACTCTATGAAAAAATCAGCATCAAGAATCTAGAAGTTATACCTAAAACTGGGTTATCTGAAAGTCAAAATGTTATGTATTTCTATGTGCGTGTGTGTGTGTGTATTTACATGCTCACAGTGATACGTACACAAAATAGCATAAACATCATACCTGACTGGGTTTGTAGATAATGTGTGGAGAAAAGCACAAGGATCGGGAAAGAAAAGAGCTCTGGATTAGACTTTTTCTTCTGCTGCCAACTTCTTGTGTATGATAGATAGCATGATGGATTTAGAACTATGACTTTAGAAGTCATCTAGTCCAACTCTTTCATTTTATAGAAGAAACTGAGGTCTTACAAGATGAAGAGAACTTGCCTAAGGGGATATAGGTAGCAAGTGGCAGGTGCAGGATTTGAACCCAGGACCTCTGATACCCAGTACAGGACATTTTCCCCCCATACAACAAGCAGGCATGTTGTGATATGTTGTATAATTATAGTTATGTAGCTCTTCTGTGCATTTTTGTAAATTTATTCAAATTACCTAAGTATTTTGAAGCTATTTTAAATGTGATTTATCATTCTATTATTGCCTCCTGGTCTTGGTCATTGGTTTACATACTACATATTCTGCTACTTTATAAAGATTTTGTCTGTATTAGTTTTTTTTTCTGAATATAATTTAATGAATAGGAAAAAAAGACTTGGCATATGTAAGTAGAGAGAATTATGCTATTGCTAAAATTTTAATTTATCATCATTCTGTCAAGAAGTGAATACTTTGTGTCATCATTCATCATTTGGAATCAAGGTCACTTATTGCTTTGATCAGAATTCAAGTCTCCTATTTTTTATTCTTTTTTCTTAACAGTCATGTTATTTAAAAAAACTGCTCACTTTAATGTGCATCTATTTATATCAAACTTCACAGGTAACGAATTTGTTGTTTTGTGCATGAATGGAAAATTTGAGTGAAAATTTATCAGTTCTGGTGTTTGAAAAAATCATATCCTTATTTTCATCATGTTGAATAGAAAAGAATAAAATGCATTAATGGAAGAATGCACATGAACAATCTAGCTCACAGTACAATAATTTTAGAGTTCTCTTATTCTCTAGAGTAGTGGTCTTCATACTTTTTTGATTAGATCCCTCCATCAGAAAAAAGGAACGAAAATTCTATAGAATAGATAGATATAATTGTAGTGTATAGTAGTATATAATGTGTATGTACATAATAGCATGGTAGGATATTTTATACACACACACACACACACACATACATATATATATATATATATATACATATACACACACACACATATATAAACATGCATATACATACACATATACCACTCTGTGTATGTGTGTGTGTCAATTATATACAAACACTCTTCTACAAAATTTTACTTTGATGACTCAGAGTGACAGAGAGGTGACTCTGGAATCTTGGAAGTTAGAACAATGGGTTGTAAGTATTTGCATACGGTACTTTGTTGTAAAGGCTTTGAGTATGACCCTGGCAACAAATTGGATATCTTTTCCCAGAATTAGCTTAACCAGCATAGAGAATTACATTAAAAATAGGCTGGATAGCTGATGATAAATTCATTTTGGCCATGGCAACCCATAGAAAAAGATTAAAAATAAAAATGTTCCCTACTCCTTTGTGGGCTCAATTTAGATCTATAGTGGTGATATCAGAGCTGTAGGAAAAGGGGCAGATGGTGCTAAGAATCCCGGTTAATAGATTGTCAATAAATCATTTGATTTGTCCAGTGACCAATGATTACACATAGTACTAGAAAAGCTCAGTCATATCAGTATTGATGTAGTTTCTATAAATGAAATTAGATAAAAGAAGAATTTTGCAACTAAACTAAAGAACAATTCAGAAATACTACTTGAAGAAAGAAACAAGTCGGTGGAGTGGCTTTTACATTATTTTCAGGAGTCAACCAAAAACATTATTTCTTGTGATATTTGGTTATCAAGTTTTTTGGTACTAATAATTATTTGCAAAAATACTACTCTGACAATATTTGTATCTTGTATACCACCATTGTTTGAAGAAGATGATGTGGTAGAGAATTTCTATGAAGAACTTATGAATACTCTCAAAATCAGATCAGTACAAGCTGATATTTGATTATTTCAATGCAAACTCAAAAGATGAGTTTGGGGAGATATATATATCAAGTAGGTCAGGAAAAATAATGACAGAGTCTAAAGATTTCTATAAAAATAAGTTTCATCATCTATATCTTGAACATTTTCTTCAAAAGAGAATTGACAGGTACTGGACATAGAGAGTAGCAAATAACACTATTAATAATGCATTGTATTTTAATGGACATTAAAAATTGTTATTGATATGGGAATTATTCCTGAGCCAAATGTCTTTGTACAATCAGACCTGTGACTTGTCAGAACTAAGATCAGGATTTATAATAAGTGAGGAAAAGAATAGTAATGAGAAAAAGATTTTTCATACATATGAAAGAATGTAACAGTGAATTATTTAAATAGTAACTAAAATTTTTAAAAATGGGAAGTGAACAAAAAATCAGCATCAACACCAAAGCCCAGAAAGCATGTGAGACAACAAACATCTAACTTACTTATTGAATGATGACCAAAAAAAAAAAAACACGATTAGGATATAAGTACTTCTGTAGAATCTTTCGAAGAAGAATGATAGGTGAATAGAAGCAATAGCCTCTGATAAAGTAGAGAGAACCAATGGAGGTTCTGGTTTTTTAACCTAGATAAATTAAAACTGCAAAAGATATTAAACTAAATAAAGTCCTCCTAGTAGCATTCAGGTTTGAAAAGATAGGTATAAACAGAAAGAAAATAGAAAAGATTTGGGGGAAAGAAAAGGGTTATTTTTTGTTTTGGCTTGGTTTGTTTTTTTTTTTTGGCTAGGCAAGGGGGTTAAGTGACTTGCCCATGGTCACACAGCTAGTAAGTGTTACATGTCTGAGGATGCATTTGAAGTCAGGTCCTCCTAACTCCGGGGACTGTGCTCTATCCACTGCGCCACCTAGTTGCCCTAAGAGTTAAACTTTATTTTTTTAATAAAGTTTTAATGAACTATTTTCTTTAGCAATGACGGTAAAAAAAACAGTGTACTTGGATCCTAATATCACCATCGAAACTGTGTCTATTAAGGAGATTGCAATGGCAATAAATAGAACAATGATGAGGGAAATACCTGGATTAGCCCAAGTGTAGTAGAAATATATGATGGAGGCAACATGATGGTGATGGTATAGAAACACTGATATACAACGTGTTTGAAGAAATGAAAGATATCAATGGTGTGGACGGAAATCCCAGACCTTATTAGTGCTCCAAAATATTGACTGAAAAAAATTAATAAACTACTAAATTATAAGGCAACTCACTTATGTATATAAAATCTTTGTGGAAATCATCTGTACATGAATCAAGGACATTTTCTATGAGGAATATATTAGTTGAGAACCACTAAAAATTCATAAATGATATTCAACAATAAATACATTTTTTACTATTTTACAATTAAGTGAAATATGTAGGGGATATTAGATCTCACTGTGCTTAATTGCTGTTGATTACGGAAAAAAAAGTATTGGATTTAAAAGAAACACAGGGTCTTAGAGATGCTTTAATAAAAGTAGATATAGCCCATAAGTGCATCAAAATCAGTTGAAGAAACTCCCTCTACTAACATGTTAGGACCTTCTGTGAAACTTATAGTTATAGAGGGCCTAAAAAATTGAAATATTAAATGACTTGCTTAGGATCACACAACCAGTGTCAGGAGGAAGACTTGAAATCAGAACTTCTTCACTCCAAGGCTAGAGCTTTACTGAACTTGTATTTATGCCTCTTTCATTTTATCTTCTTTTTTTCTTTTTCTTTCTTGGCTACACAATGGGGTTAAGTGACTTTCCCAGGATCACACAGCTAGTAAGTGTTATGTGTCTGAGGCCTGATTTGAACTCAGGTCCTCTTAAATCCAGGGCTGGTGCTCTATACCCTGTGCCACCTAGCTTCCCTACATTGTATGTCTTAAAATGTAAAATGCATTAAAACATAAATGCAAAGTATGAGACAAGATTAAATAAGCAATATTTTAATTGATTGTAAAATGTTTTCATGGTATAAAATATTTTAGAATGTTTTAGTGGTATAAAACCTTTTTGATCTCACTAAATAGTAACAGCAATAATGAAAATGAAAATAAGAATAGGAATATTTACTTTATCCTTCTTGCTCTAAGATTGATAATAACAGTTAAATATAATTGAATACGCTTTATATTTTGAAAAATTCCCTGTGCTTGCCTGGAGGAAAACTTGTAAATAATAGTTCATTAGTAATGAGTTATTTAGTTGATTTGGTTATTGTACATAGACAAGGAAATGGATTTCTTTTTTAGACTTTGTTTATTTAAATATATTCAATATGACAATCAAACAATAAGTAAAAAGTCAGTGAAAATAACAGCTTTTCAGTAGAGGTTATGTTTTTCTGTGTATAGATATTTGCTATGCAATGCAAAAATGACAAGTAAAATTCCCTCTGATTTGATTTCATGTACGAAGTTTCATTATGAATCCATTCCTTTCTTTACCCATTTCTACTTAATGGATGGCATCATGTAGTAATTCCATATTCACATTTGCATATTTTAAATATTTTTCTTTGTATAACGTGAGAAATAGCAAGCAGACCATTTGTGGCAGATCATAGACCATGGGAAGAGGAGAAATGTTGTGTGACTGGTAAGCAGAGGTGTATGACTAAATATTTAACAATTGGCTCTTTCACAAAAAAAAAGTACACATAATGTAGTATTAAATTTTTATCATTAGCAGCTTCTCCGTAATTTTTTTTTAGTCTAGACAATCAACAAAGAAATATTAGAAAGCCTTGATTTATAACATTTGCCAATTTCTGATGTGTAATTGCTCACGTTGAAACTTATAACAGGCTTCTATGAGTCATTTCAAGCTGCCTCCTGCAGTACCCTGTTTGTAAGATAAATTTGTACCAGGTTGTGAAGGGTAATAGAGAATTCCTGGAGTTTAGAGGACAATTGCATGGTCACACATGGACTTTTAGGAAATTATTTTGGCCACTGCGTGGAGAATGGATTAGAATGTGAGAGTACCTTAAGGCAAAGGGCCCAATAAAGAAGCAATTGAGAGAGTCTAGATAAGAGATGATGATGTTTTGAACCAAGATAATGTGTTTGTGAATATAGAGAAGGGGACAAATGAGAAAATGTTATGGAGATATAAGGTGGTATCTGTTTATATAGACATTTTATTTATCAGAAAGTATGAAAAACAAAGACAGTTATGTGAAAAACTCCAAAATAAGAAGCTTCTCAGAGAAAAGCACTTGGGTAGAGTCCACTATAGTTCTGAGAGGACTTGAGTGGCCAGCCCTCAAGGAAAATAAAAAGCTACTTACTAAAGACAAAGATGGCTGAAGTATACTATTTTGCATCAACTAATTTACATATAACTATTATGAGGATTTAGAGGTGTCTAGCTAGGAAACTGATAGTTAGATTTGTGTGTGTGTGGTGTGTGTGTGTGTGTGTGTGAGAGAGAGAGAGAGAGAGAGAGAGAAGAGAGAGAGAGAGAGAGAGGGAGAGAGAGAATGTCAGAAAATTGCATATAGACTATTTTTTCTATGGTTAACAGAAATATGAATTTTGGTTTCTCACCCTAAGACAAAGTCACATCATTTTACACAAGGAAGCTCTTTTTTTAAAATTATTTTTAGGCAGTTGGGGTTAAGTGACTTGCCCAGGGTCACACAGCTAGCAAGTGTCAAGTGTTTAGTCTGAGACTGAATTTGAACTCAGGTTCTGACTTCAGGGTCAGTGCTCTATCTACTACGCCACCTAGCTGCCCCTAGGAAACTCTGGTTTGATGCAAGAATGAGAAACTGAAAAACAAAAAAACACAAAAACAAAAACAGCACCTCTTCAGGAGAGAAAGAGAGTCACAGAGGGGAGACAGAAGCAGGGTATGGGGAGTCTGGTAAAGGGGAGGTGAAGTCCACCAAACCCAGATTAGCAGTGAGTAGAATTTAGACTGCCTTCTGCTGTATGAGAATTGAGTTTCATCCAAGATCAGCTGAGCAGATAGCTCAAAGAAAAGCAAGCAAATTAATAGCAAAGAGTTTAGACCCAGAGATTGCCTTTCCTCCCCTCCACCTCTGGTTCTCCCAGACCCCCTTCTGAGCCATATGATGACAGAATTTGCAATTATTGTTGAGAATTGAAGTCATTTGAGAAAAAGTATTACTGATTAGAGGAAGAATTACTGTGCTTAACTGTAGGGAAATGAGTGGATTGTATGCCTTGCCTTTTATTCATGCCTGGGACCCAAGACAGAGAAATCCCATCTAGAGTGTATTTGCCTTGCACTTTACTCCATTTACAACTTGAGAGAAGAAACCCTTTAGACCTCAGTCAAGGAAGCATACCAGTATAGCTCTGTATAACCCAGGCTTAAGAGAACTTTTGCTAAAAAATAAAAAAAAAAGGTATTGCTTTAGAGGTCAACCAAGAAGCTGTTTAAGTAGAGCAGCAAGCGAGTGACTTTGGTGGAAAACGTTCCTTAAGCAAACCAATGGCAACAACTCCTGCTATCCAGAATTGTGAGTCATCCTGGGAACACAGATTTCCTGATATATGCCACTTTGGTAGTTTAAGTGAGTTCGTCCCATAAGCTGGTTGTAGTAGGCCACTGTTGCCTCAGATTATAGTGTGGTCATTTTACATATTGTTTTCCCTTTCCATTCTCTGTGGTAAATTTGAAACTGAATGTTGCAAAATCATAAAGAAAAGTTAGACCAAATGGGGGGGGGGAGACCTGCGGCCTCCAGGCCACTTGTGGCCCTCTAGGTCCTCTAGTGCAGCCGTTTGTATTCTGTCAAAGGGCCACATTTGATGACCTAGAGGGCCACATGTGGCCTTGAGGCCACTGGTTCCTCACTCCTGAGTTAGACACAATAAAATAGATGAGACAATATTTCTCCTTTTTTTTCCAAAGAGGAATATGGATATTGAACAGTGAATATAACTTCTAATTTGTTTGGTTGTTAATAGGTTTTGCTGATTTTTTTTCACCTTTACTTCCTCTTTTTCTTAAAAATAATTGTCATGAGGATGTCTCTCTGGAGCAAAGGATGTATGTAAGTGTAAATCTGGGTGATGTGAAAATAAAAGATGAAAAAAATAAACTTTAGTAAGAGTTAAGAGTATCATCTTGGCAGATAAGTGACAGCTTAGGAATTATAGCTGTGAATAATAGACATATAGCTCCCCAATGCCAGAGTTACCCGCTGAGACTGAGTTGTAACAGTGTAGTAACCCCTTTCAGCAAATTCCTAAACTGCCAACTTTAATGTAGTTTGGGGTGAGAGAGCCAATTTAGAAAGAAAGAGAGCCTAGAAAGATAGGGCAGTGTAATAGACCTGTTTTCCACTCTGGAGGTCAATCCATGATTTATTGAGGTGTTCTTTTTATTGCCAGGGATGTACTAGAAAGTTCCTCCATCCAGTATTTCTCCTTGGATGTCCTGAATTCACAGTGATCCTTTAGAACAAACTCTGGGAGGACTCCTTTGGCAATCTGGTAAAACCTACCAAAACATCCTCAAAATAATGTTTTTAAATGCATAAAAAAAGTAGATCACAAAGTTAACCAATTATATTGAAATATAGTTATAAAAATGTCAACAAAGTTGGTAAAGTTCACAAAAGACCAACTTAAGAACCTCTCTATCAAAGAAAAAAGTTTTCCAATTTATTTTCCTTTTTAAGTCAGATTAGTTTATTTGCTATAACTTATATTGTTTATATATTTAAGCATTAGTATCATTGCAATGATAACTCTGAGTCAGTAGATCACTCTGGTTGGCTGTCACAATTCAGTAGCAGTACAGATAAAAAATGAGTTGATGCATAAGCTCCTTCGCAGTCTGGTACAATATCCCTTTGTGGAGTCCCAACCTCCACCACTCTCTTAACAGTTACATCCCCTTCCAGAGAATGAACCTTGAGTCCTAGGAGGATCAACACCTCACTTTTTTGCTTATGTTATTACAAATATGCATTTCAACAAAATACATTTATTTTGGTTACTGATTCCTTAAGGGTAACTGAGGTCAAGAAGATTTGACTGTTATGATAAGATCACATATCCTAAGTGTGCTACACCTTCAGGCAGAAGTCCCAAGCTCTTGGCTGCATTTATAACTTATACCAAATTAACTGCCTTGGAGTCACAAATAGCTCTAACTCTTTCTATAATAAAAAGGGGAGGAAATGGTAACAGCTTGGAAATGTGGAATGAGTGAAAATGAGGAGCCAATGACAGACACACTGAGAGTGTAAACCTGCTTAATTAGAAGTATGAGGGTGCCCTTGACAGACTTAGGAAAGTTTGGAAGAGTAGTAGGTTTGGGGAGAAAGAAAAAGTGAGATTAGGTATGCAATACATCCATATGTATTCATCTTAAGAAACTCATTCTGTCCCACTCCAAATGAAAAAGTGTTCTTGGGGGATAGTCTTATTGGTCACTCAACTGGAAAAGAGTTTGCCCTCTGAGGAGGGCTTGCACCAGCTATGAAGTGATCTGAGGGACAGAAGGGAGGGTGGAATTTTCCCAATGTCACCTGAGAAGGTAGGTGGGAAGAAGTTTTCCAGAAGCACCAAGGGGTAGAATATGATAAGGTGGATTTTTCCAATGGTACCTGAATAGCTGTGTCTGTGATTTGCCCAGGTCATAGTTAGGTTACAACTCTCCACAGTGGCCTACACTTAGGCACTAAAGGAGGAAGATTAGAGCGGGGTACAGTGGAATTGTCTTCAAAGCCCCACAATTCACTATGAGGATACACAGTTCACACACAATTTGCTATCTTCTGACCTTCTAATTAGTTAATCATACAATTCTTGGGGTAGTCCTGTTTTAAAGACCCAGACCACCACTTTATCTATGAATGAACTTGAAAACTGATATCAGTTCAATCAAACTGAATTTAATTCATTTCAATAGACATTTAAGTACCTTCTGTATGTTCAAGTGTATAGTCCCTGAAAGTATAAGGACAGATATAACACAGATCCTACTCTCAAATTGTTTACAATTTATTAGTGAGATAAGACTTGTACCTAAGTAACTGTAAGGTTATTTGTAATGGAAAAATGTTATAAGTGCAAGGATAAGCCCAAGCAAAATACTGCTTTTATTATAAGATTTGATGAATACAGTATTATCAAGGAAATTTCACTTTGAAAACTTCTCCCTGAAAATTAAAAAAAAAACTAATGAACATTTAACTAAGAAAAAAGAAAAAAAATGTGTTTGAGTTTGACTTTGAAGCAAGGAGAGCAATCCTTCAGCCTCAAAAAAAAAAAAAACTTACATGATATTATTAAAATCCTGTAAAAGATAAATTGAAAGAGCACAAAGAATAAGTGAAGAGAATTAGCACTTCCTTCCTAATGTGCAACATTAGCTCAATCCTTTTAACTAAACCAATACAAAATGCCTGAGTGTAAATGTAGACAGTTTACTGAGGGACAGATTGTGGAGTAGAAAATCAAAGGAGGAGAACAAAATTTGCTGGACCATCAGGTTTCCATCTACCCAGAGATTACTGATCTGTGTTCCACTCACCAGTTGTAAAGATCCAGTTTGTGATTTTAATAGATTCTTTGTGGATCAAATGCTATGAGCTGTACTATTTAGTGAAGAACAAGTTAGAATGTCCAAATAGGCATCAATTCCTGGTCCTTCTACTATTTTGACAAATTAGTCTGACATAGTGGAAAAAAATAGAATAGGGGAAAAAAAACTTGCAGAGCTGAGTTGCTGGGTGTACTTTCATAGCTGTCAGATTCCTGTGTTATAATATTTTTGACATTTAATTTAAAGGGTTAGTTCAAAAGGCCATATATTTATGCCTTCAGGGGGCATATGGTCCAAACTCTTATTTTACAGATGAGGATACTAAATTAGAGTGAGGTGTTATATGACTAGCTCAAAAATACATAGGTAGTAAGCATCAGAGGAAGAATGTAACCCCAAGTCCTTTGATTTCAAATGTACTTATTGTGTGACATTGACTCCCTTAAAGAACATTGTTTTAAGGCAATAATAGTAAAAACTTCAGGAAGTTTTTGTACTAATTATACATTTTTATATGTCTTTGAAATTTGTCATGAAAGGGAGTCATTACTTTATTAGAGCTGGGCATATTCTCCCTCTGTCTTTCTGTCTCTGTCTCTCTGTGTCTCTGTGTCTCTGTCTGTATCTCTGTCTTCTCTCCCCATCTGTCTCTCCACCTGTCTCTTTGTCTCTGTCTCAGTCTGTCTCTTTGTGTCTCTGTCTCTCTGGTTTTTTTTCTGTCTTTCTCTGTCTCCCTCTCCCCCACCTTTCTCTCTGTCTCCCTCTCCTTTTCTCTCTCCTTTTCCCTTTCCTTCTCTCTCTCTCTCTCTCTCTCTCTCTCTCTCTCTCTCTCTCTCTCTCACCTGAGTAGGAAAAAGGAAAACAAAGGAAGCACAGAGGAGTGTAGAACTCAGCTGGGAAGGATTTCATCTAAATATGTCTTCTCTTCTTCATATTTTTTTGAGAAATTTTTTTTCCCAACTGCCAGTCAAATGAAGAGTTAATTAAGTAGCTTTCCTTCATTTTGATGTATTGTCCTTACTACTCAGTATTGTTTTCAGCATGAGTTTGGTGATGACATACATGTTTGTATATATTAAAAACTCATTCCTCCTATTGCTGTTTTCTTTATTCTAACTCATCTCCATTTATAGCTGTGTACAAGAAGACAGCTGATGACATGCATGCTATCAATTAACAAATCTACATAGTTGACAAAATAGAATGTGCACACCTCTATGTGAAAGACTACAGAGACTGTTCAAAGTGTCACAGTGACATTCACTGAATCCCAGACTTAGAGACAAGGTGAGGAGCTTCATCCTCATTTGCATTACAGTACAAATTTACCTCTGGCTTGTAGCCTGCCTTTTCAAAATATTTAACATAAAGTGTTACATATTTTATGATGAAATTTTGTTTGGAAACTCTAGGGAGAGAAGGCAGAAGAGAACTGTTGGCAAATAATAAGCATGCTTTACAGTGATGTGCTGCTTTTTTTCTGAAGACTTCAAAATACCCCTAACTGTTCTATCAGTCATTTAAATCAGCCAATGCCCATGTGACTAGGTGCTGATAGTACTCATATTTATTCCATCAACATGCAAAAACAATTGAGCTTAGCAAGAATAATCAATGAAACAGGAAGCTCCAAGATGGTGCACTTGCTATCCCTAATTGTCACATAACTGGAAAAAAAATTTGAAACTAGAAAAAAAGAAAAATGTGTTTCTCTCACAGACAAGACAATACTAAAAGTGGCATATTGAAGGTCGGGAAGAGGTACTTTTTACTGTTCTATCTTGCATTTCAGACTTATACCAAAAACATTGTTGGAAGAGGACACAGTGAGCATTTAAGATCTGTCCATGTGCTTTAGACTGCAAACTTCCACTGAGAAATATTTTGGAGAGTTTTGCCTCCAGGGGACACGGAATTTTTGTCCACATTATAAGAACAATGACCTTAAATAATATATTGATATATTCAGTAGCAGATATTTTCTGAAATTTTAGAAATTTTTAAGTGGGAATAAGCTACTGCAACCCAAATCATGCCACATATCACCAAATTCTAATAAATGCATATAGGACATAGACATCAACATGCTTTAATAGACAGGAAACTCACTTGAATAAACCTTACTAAAAACCTATGGACTACATGAATGTAATATTAGTGTAAAGAATTATGAATACTATGAATACAGAGAAGAACAGAAACTCTTATATGAATTGATGCAAAGTGAAGTAAGCAGAACCAAGAAACAATATGTGCAATGCCTATATCAATTTAAATGGAAAGAACGACTCCAAAACAACTGAAAACAAATATTGCAAGGTTACAAAGAACATAGTCCCAAGGATGAATTGAGAATATATTTCTCTCAATCCTTTACAGAGCTCAGTGGGAACAAAGCTGAATTCCATAAATGTGGAATATTGCTTACTCTTTAAATTTTTTTCAATATTTTGAGCAATTTTAATATTTTTTTATTCCTTTAAAAAAACAAGATATATGGTACACCTTTCTGGAGCAACAGGAGGAATTAAATAAGAAATAGAGATGTGAAAACTACAGGTGTCCATCAAAATTTATTTTAACAATGAAACAAAAAAATGAAAACTTATGGGCTAATACATGTTTTATTTGGGAAAAAAAATTTGATTGTAAAATATATGGCTTGATATTCACTAGGTAAAAAAATGTACTTTAGGGACAGCTAGGTGGCTCAGTGGATAGAGCACCAGCCCTGAAGTCAAGAGGACCTGAGTTCAAATCCGGCTTCAGACCAAACACTTGACGCTTACTAGCTGTGTGACCCTAGGCAAGTCACTTAACCCCAACTGCCTTAAAAAAATAAATGAATAACAACAAAAGTATACTTTAATGAGAAAGAATTAAATTTATACGGGAAAAAAATCTTATAGGCTGTAATTAAAGGTAGACTTGGAAAAACAATTTTTCATCAAAGATACACATAATAGCTAATATGACAAATGGTGTCATGATACAAAATTAAAGAATATGGTGAGAGTCAGAGTAAAAGCAGGGATTCACTTGAGCTCTCCCCCAAACCCCTCCAAATGCTTGTAAAAGTGACTCTAAACAAGTTCTAGAACAGCAGAACCCGCAAAAAAAAAAAAGACAAAATGAAACAAATTTCTAGCCCAAGACAACCTGGATGGTTGATAGGAAATATCTGTTGTGCCAGGCTGGGAGACGAGCACAGTTCAGGGTGGACCACACAGTGACAGACAGAGCCCCAGCAAAACTGGAGCAGACCTCAGAGGACTGAAACATGGGGCAGCTATGGCAGTTTCCAGCCTTCTCAATCCACACATGCCAAAGACAACTTTGTCAATGCGAAAGTCAATGGCAAAGGTCTGCAATATTTGGCTGAGAGACCAGCCTTGGCCCTTGCACAGTCCAGGGCAGTGGCCATAGCAGCACTAGCTGCTTCCAGAGCATAAACGCCTCTCCTTGGATAATACCACCTTCAAAAAACTGAAAACTTATAGGTCTCTAGAAGTATCTCTAAAAACAGCTGCACAACACCCCTGAAGCTTGGGACCGTATACCTTCCACACTGAAAGCAGAGTCTACCTTAACTGACTGGGAAGATGAGGAAATAGGGGGAAAAAAGCTCAGATTATAAAATCTTACTTTGGTGACAAGGAAGGTCAAAATGTACATCCAGAAGAAGACAACAAAGTCAAAACTCTTACATCCAAAGCCTCCAAGAAAAATATGAATCAGTTCCTGGCCATGGAAGAGCTCAAAAGGATTTTGAAAACCAAATAAGAGAAGTGGAGGAAAGATTGGGAAGAAAAATGAGAGCGATGCACTAAAATCATGAAAAATGAGTCAATAGCTTGCTAAAGGAGATCTCAAAAAAAATGCTGAAGAAAATAACACCTTAAAAAATAGCCTAACCCAAATGACAAAAGAGGTACAAAAAGGCAATGAGGAGAAGAATGCCTTAAAAAGCAGAATTGGCCAAATGGGAAAAGAAGTCCAAAAGCTCACTGAGGAAAATAATTCCTTAAAAATTTGAATTGAGCAAATGGAATCTAATGACTTTATGAGAAATCAAGAAATTATGAAACAAAACCAAAGGAATGAAAAAATAGAAGATAATGTTAAATACCTCATTGTAAAAAAACAACTGACACAGAAAATAGATCCAGGAGAGCTAATTTAAAATTATTGGACTACTTGAAAGCCATGGTCAAAAAAAGAGCCTAGACATCATCTTTCAAGAAATTATCAAGGAAAACTGCCTTGATATTTTTGAACTACAGAGTAAAATAAAAATGGAAAGAATCCACCGATCACCTCCTGAAAGAGATCCCTAAAGGAAAACTCCAAGGAATATTGTAGTCTAATTCCAGAGTTCCCAAGTCAAGAAGAAAATATTGCAAGCAGCTAGAAAGAGACAAATCAAGTACTGTGGAAAAACAATCAGGATAACACAAGCTTTAAAAGCTTCTACATTAAGAGATCAGAGGGTTTTGAATATGATATTCTGGAGGCCAAAGGAGCTAGGATTAAAACCAAGAATCACCTAACCAGCAAAACTGAATATAATCAATGAGGGGAAAAATTGATATTCAATGACATAGAGGAATTTAATGCATTCTTGAGAAGCCAGAGCTAAATAGAAAAAAAAATAACTTTCAAATACAAGATTCAAAAGAAGCATGAAAAGTTAAACAAGAAAGAGAAATCATATGTGACTTGTTGAAGTTGAACTATTTACATTCCTACATATAAAAATGATATTTGTAACTAATCAGACCTTTCTCATACAGACAGAGGGCACAGGGTGAGTTAAATATGAGGGGATGATACCTAAAAAAGAAAATTATGGGGTGAGAGAGAATGTACTGGCAGAAGGAGAAAGGGAGAGGTAGAATGGGTTAAATTATCTTACATAAATGAGGCGAGAAAAAGTTTTTACAGTGGAGGAGAAGGAGGAGAGGTGAATAGGAATGAATGAACCTTACTCTCATTGGATTTGGCTTAAGTGGGGAATAACACATACACACCCAATTGGGTATGGAAATCTATCTTACCCTACAGGAAAGTAGGGGGAAAGGGGCTAAGAGAGGGAGGGTTGACTAAAGGGAGGGTAGATTAGGGATAGAGGTAATCAGATGCAAACATTTTTGAGGAGGGACAGGTACAAAGGAGAGAATAGAATAAATGGGGACTGCGATAGGATGGGGGGAAATATAGTTAGTTTTTTCACAACATGACTATTATGGAAGTGTTTTATATGACTGCACATGTATAGCCTATATTGAATTGCTTGCCTTCTCAATGACAGGGGTGTGGAGGGAGGAGAGGAGAGAATTTGGAACTCAAAGTTTTAGAAACAAATGTTAGAAATTATTTCTGTGTGCAACCAGGAAATAAAATACGCAGGAAAAGGGGTACAGAAATCTATCTTACTCCACAGGAAAATAGAAGGGGAAGTGGTTAAGAGAAGGGGAGGGGGAGGTAATAGAAAGGAGAACAGATTGAGTGAAGGGGGAATCAGAATGCAGGCCTTCATGGGGTGGAGTGAGGGGAAGGATAGGGGGAGAATTTGGCACTCAAAATCTTGTGGAAGTGAATCTTGAAAACTAAAAATAAATGAATGAAAAAAAGAATATAATAAAATCTTATGAACTTATTGGTCAGTCATGGAAAATAAATCATTGTTAAAAGGACCTCTTCTACATTAAAATATTTAAAAATATACAAAGTTATAATATTTCTTATACAAATTAACAAACTTATATTTTACTTTCTCCCAACTTATTGAATGTACCAGACATAATGAGAGTTGCAGTTTCATATAAAATTCTCTTTTATGTACTATGTATATGGATGTAGTCATATTTATTAGTGTTTGTCAAATTTAGAATAAAAGAAATTGAAATTTAAAAGAGAAGCCATGTGCACTCCCTTGCCATTGTGAAGCATTCTAGTAGAATCATTGTATTTATTTTAATCACATCAACAAATTGTAATAAAATTGAGATACTACATGTTACTTTAGGTTTTTATTCTTTGTTTATTTGTGTCAAAGGAACCTATGGAATCAATTCTCAGGTGTCAATTTTTTTGAGTGGGGGGAGGGGAGAGGGAGGCAATCAAGGTTAAATGACCTGCCTAGGGTCACACAGCTAGTAAGTGTATGAGGCTGGATTTGAACTCAGGTTCTCCTGACTCCAGGGCTAGTGTTCTATTCACTGTGAAACCTAGCTGGTCCTCAGGTATCATTTTTAAGACATGAGAGCTACATTACAAAAGGCCTCATTATTAGATATATAGATATACTATACTACAAATCATATTTGTCTGAACACAGTTTGTTAAGCAATTTTGTATATCATGGCTGTTATAATGACATCCAGCTGTAATTTTGATTGCTGCTACCTATTTCAGAACTCAAAACAGTAAAATAATAATATATATTTTTTAAAATTGAGGTATTCAAGTTGAGATTCAACTTTGACTACAAAAATACCATCCAAAGAGTTAGAGCACTCCTATACAAGTGTAGTCCAGTCAGGATACTAGAATTATATAATTTATCTACTGGGATTTTTTTTAATGTTATGGGTTATTTTAAATCATTTTTAGGGACTTTTTGTATTTTTGTAAACATAGTGATCTCATGTTTATTTAGATCCATCTCAGTTCCTGTTCTGTTTAATATTATTGCTAATGGCTAGAATGAAGGAACAGATGTCATGCTTATGAAATGTACACATCAATTAGTCAATTAATCATCAAGCTTTGATGAAGTTTCTACAATGTGCCAAGCACAAGGCTTAGCACTAAGGATACAAAAATGAAAGGTAACTAGCCCCTGCCCTTAAAGAGCTTATATTCTAATAGGAGAGAAAACAATGTATGTACACAAAAATTTTCAAACCAAAAATATAAAAAAATTAAATAAAAGTTAATTATGAAGGAGGCACTAGAACCCATGGGATTCAGGAAAGGCTTTATGCAGAGGGTGATACTGTACAAAGGTAAATAGAGAGATGGATAGACAGATAGTTTGATTTCAATTGATAAAGATGAGATATACATATATATGTACATATGAATTATAAAAACATACATACACATGTATAAATATACATATTTTTATATAAATTCATCTTCATATATATCTATCTCTATTTATCTATCTTGTATCATTTTCTCATTGATCCTATTTACAATTAATAGATTTTGTCCTGTAACTGCTTAAGTCATGGTTCTCTCTCTCTATGAACTTAGCTCAGAATTCAGCTGGCTTGTAGAGGTCTGGTTTAGAAATCTAGTTCTCTTTCTAATCACTATTTTATTCTTGCTTCAAGGAATTCTGCTAAGGTAGGGGAATGTGCCTTGCCAGAATGGAGTCAGGTTTATTATCTTTATACCACCAAGCTATTTTTCAAGGATGTCTGATTTGCTGTCCAAAGAAGTCTGGGCCATTATCTTTGTCCTTGTAGGTGGACTCAAACAATTAAATTCTCTTAGTTATAAGAGGGAAAGTGAAGGCTGTTCTAGCCCCTCATTTCCAATTTCCAACTAATAGTATTGTTCCCTACATCTCAGCTATGTAACCAATCATGTTGTCCTCAACCTCACAATGCATCTACCCTATTCTGTTCTTTGTTCTGTGTTCCCCAAAAACCTATTAAATGAGAGCTGTCCTTTTGTTTGGGGTCTTTGGCTAGAAACTGAGGTAGCCATTGGCCGATCTTATTCTTAGGTGGCCTGCCCCAATAATAAAATATTACCTGTACAGAGAAACATGCCTCAGTTTACCTTTTTTAAAAAATTTTGCTTTTGACATACTCAAGATGAAATTTCATGTGTGAGAATCAGGAAGAAAGGCAGTGTAGTTGCACTACAGGGTATGAGAAGGATAGTAATGTGTAATAAATTTAGAAAAGAAGGTTGGGGCAGGTTGCGAGGAACTTTAAGGGCTGGTAAGGAGTTGTAGTTTTGCTATTGGTGGTTTTTCCCTAGGGGTGACAAGGAATCACTAGGGTTAAATTAGTTGTAGAATAGCATAGTCAAACCTGAACTTTAAGAAAATCACGGTGGCGCCTGACCCAGAATTTGACACAATAGCTAACAATCCTATGATTGAGTCAGGATTCAAAAAACCTTCTCAGGGTAGAGATTTATTAATTACCTACAATGTATAAGGCATGGAGGACATATGAGGAAAAAGGGGAAGTAATTTTCTTCCCTCAACCACCTTATAAAATTCTACCTTGAAAGAGATAAGATTTGAGAGATGATAGCCTTTCTCTGTTCTGTCCTGGTCAAATCACAATTGGATTAATGTGTTCAGTTCTGGGTGTCAATGACATTGTTAAGCTGGGAATCAATCAAAAAAAGAACAAATAGGATAGTGCAGGGCCTTGAGTTCATGCCATCTGGAGACTGGTTGAAAGACCTGATATGTTTAGCCTAAATTCTCCTGGAAGTGATCTACAATGAAACTCAAAGGAGTTTGACCTGTCCCTCCCAAAATGGGGGGAGGAAGTGTTAAGAGATGGAAAGACTTAAAGTGATGGGAGTAATAACCATTTGCAAGTATTTCTAGGGCTGTCATTTGGAAGAAGAATTAGACTTCTTTTGCTTTAACTCAAAGGGTAAGAAATGGAGCAATGGATGAAAATTTCAAAGAGATAAATTTAAGTTTGATTTAAGGAAAAACTTCCTAATAAAAAGATCTATCCGAAAGTGTCATAAACTGTCTCATAATATAGAGGGCTACTTTTCACTGGAGATCTTTGAGAAAGATTGAATGACATCTTTTCCAGCTATATTGTTATCTAATGAAAACTGTTTGAATGCTATTACCACAGCCCAACTTTTGAGGCTATGCTGTAATGTTGCTATTAAGACTATGATTTGCCCAGGGTCGTACAGGTAGTAAGTATTTGAGTCTAGATCTGAACTTAGGTCTTACTGACTTCAGGCCTAGCAATACAGGCTGAAGCTATTCTCCTCCTCATTTTGTGAGTAGCAATAAAACTTCTTAAAATTTCTCTATTCAGTATGACCGCTGGATTCTCCTGCATTACAAGTATAAAGTAACTTCTTATTCAGGTATGGTTTGGATTTAATAGTGTTTGATATTCCTTCCAGTTTCAAGAAAATTGATTAATCAATGAACATTATTTAAGTGCCTACTATATACCAGCCATTATGCTAAGAGCTGGGGATACTAAAAGAGACAGTTTTGGCCTAACGGACCTTATAGTCTATGGGGCCAGATTAGAAGGTGGTCTGCAATTATATTTCTAGTTTCATATAATGAGATTCATACTATGCTTGTCTCTTCTACTAAAATACCACAACAATGTCTCCATAAAGGTTATATCAGAAAAGCAAGAAAAGTACAAGTGATGCCAAGTGCCTACTGAGTCCTTGTTACCCTTGTGACAGAGTATGTCTATGGTACAAGGACAAATTTAGCTAAATTAGACAAGTTCATCATTAGAATATCTGCAATGAGAAGGATTTGAGGTAACTGAAACACTCATAGATTTTCTAGAAATTTGAAAAGTGATTTTAGTTGGCATCAGTTGGAAGCAGCCTTATGCTGACAAAGTTATACATTCCTTAAATATTAAAGTATGCTGGTGTGATGTAATAAAACACCATGACACAAATATGTTCTGTATGTGATAAATTCTTTGTTTTGTTATATGAATATAATATTCTACTTTAAAGTAGTATGTATGCATTTGCTTTATTTATAAACACCTAGGAGGATTTGAGCTAATCAAAACAAAATGATGAACTAGCAAAAAATAACAAAACCAACAATGACAACAACAACAACAACAACAACAAAGCAAATAACACTAAATGTGTAAGGTTCATTCTTACTAAAAAGAATAGCATGAGAAAGATATCAAATAGGTTATTTGTGTAGCTTCAACCAAGGTAACCCACTATTGTGCCTTTGGCTCTTATTCTAAATGCTATAGTTACAGCAGGAAATTCAGCAGATATAGTGCTTGGACTGGAGTCAGGAAGATCTGAGTTCAAATCTGACCTCAGGCGCTTATTAGCTGTATGACTCTAGGCAAGTCATTTAAACTCTGCTCACCTCAGTTTTCTCAATTATTAGATAATGATAATACTAGTATCTACCTCATGAGATAGTTGTGAAGATCAAATGAGATGATATTTACAAACAGCACTTAGCATACTAACTGGCACAAAGTAGGTACTATATAAATGTCTATACCCTCCCTCTCTATAGCTATCAATATTTATAGTAATATTAGCCTCATATGGGATTTTTTTCTTTGTTGAGCTATCTACACAAAGGAAGGGAATGGAGAAAAAATTCTATAAGGTAGTGAGCTGCACTTATTTTCCTCCTCACCAATAAAAAAAAAAGTATGTATAATCATACAGGCCCCTAGAAAAATGTTTCATTATACTTTGAGGCAGACTTTTATAAAACTAGTAGATATTCATCTATTGTTTAATCATTTTCTGAAATTTTGATCTTAAGACAAATCAAATAATTGAGTGATGGCAGTAACAAACATGTTAGCCAAACCATGCTTGATATCATAAGTCTCATGCACTGCAAGTTTCCAGATTTAGGAACATTTAGGGTAATTTCCTAGGAATTATTAAATGTCTACAATAACATCTTCCAGAATCACAGTTTGATATAAGCCATATTTTTTTCATTAAGAATCAAAAGCATAAATAACTTCCTGTCAATACAGGAACACAAACAAATTTCTTTTTTTTTTTTTTAAAAAAAGATAGCACTGAATGTTAAATCCAGAAATATTGTATAGCCTCATAAATGAGATACATACATCGTGTAAATTTTTCTCCCTGATTTTCCATTGGGGACTGCATGGCAAATAAGGAATAATCAGACTATGATATACAGTTTGTTGATTAGCCCATAGAGCTAGTCAATTAGTACATAATAGATCTTAGACAATAACTAAAGGTGAACAATGATGTGGACTAGTTTGCAATATTATATTTTATTCATAAACATCTAGGTGGCATAGCGAATAGAGTGCTGAACATGGATTCAAGAAGTTCTAAGTTCAACTCTGGACTCAAACACTTGCTAGATGCGTGACTCTGATCAAGTCACAAATTTTGTCTGCCTCAGTGTCCTCTTCTGTAGAAATATAGACAGTAATATTGTCTACTTCCCAAAGTTGTTGTGAAGATCAAATGAAATAATATTTGTAAAGTTCTTAACACAATGCTAGCACAAAAAAGGTGCTTAATAAATGTTCCTTTCCTTTATCTCCAAATTATTTCCTCACATTTTATACTCTGCCATAGGATGCTAAATGGAAAAAAAGTGCTGTTGTTGTTGTTTTTACTGATGTTGATAAGATTATCTCCCTGAAAGTATTATTAAAGTTAATAGTAACTATCTCCATGAATAATTGAAAAGCTAAATAAATCCAGGAGTCCCCATAAAAATGTGGGAGCATATTTATTAAGAAATATTATTTACCAGAAGTAAAACTATTAGTGTGGCCTCTTTTGAGTACTTTTAACTATTTTGCTTTTATATATTTTCTGCTTCTAACGAAGTGACTACTGTATTTAGGCTAACAGAAAATAAAATCTAGAACATTTCTCTTTGGCTAGTGTCAGAATTTCTTTTTAATAACGCAGGTGCCATCTCTCCTCCTAGAAATCATTTGGTTTGGGTCTGCAATGACTTAAAATTAGTGTAGAAATAGCTAAACTGGAAATTACTGAGAATTCCTTGAAAAGCATTAAAATTGGTGTCATAAAAGAAAGAAAAATGGAACTTTGATGGGAAAATTATAGAGAAAACAAAGATGTCTGGACTAATTGGCCAAGATGGCTTTTTCTGGGAAAGAGCAATCTATTTATTCGGCAGTGACAAGGGTCTGGCTGTAGTCTTGTCTTGAATCTTTTCAAGTTAAATTTCATCTTCCTTGAAGACCTAGATAAGAATCAGAGGACTGAGGAGTTTCCTCTTTCCCCTATGTAAACTTCGGAGAAAGAAGTAAAACTTTTAGAAACAAGCTGTCTTTTTGTCAATAAATACCCAATTATTTTACCATTGGAATATCTTTTCTGAGTGGTAAAAAGGGAGGGTGAGTATCTCTGTATACAGATAGTCTAATGTTTCAGTAATGTAAGGGTCCAAGGTCTCAATGTGATTATTACCTCTATTGACCAAGTATGATCCCTCTCCACCTTAACACCTTAACTTTATATGATGGACTAAAACATTTATGGCCAGTGATATGGTCTGCATATGATTCAAAGATATTCCTTAGGTCCATCACACTTCTGTAATTCCCCTTTTCTTTTTCCTGGATGTAACTACCTTTCCTTTTTCTAGGTGCAAAATCATTTTGTCAGTAAATATGTGTCTAGATCTAGATATAGATATCCATATAATCAAGAAAAATTATCTTAAAGCAAGATATATAGAGAAGATACTGATATGGGAAGGCAGCATTAACACTTGCTCTATACATTCCTTGTGTCCTTTTCAAGTTTCAGCTTATTCTATAGTTATGTGTTTGACTGATGTGATTTAAGATGAAGCATATACAAATTTGTGTGATGACTTATGTTATGATAGGGTTGTACTGAATATCATTTTTATTTTTCCCAGTCTCAATATTGAGGAAAAAAAGACTTTCACTTTTGATTGCTTTACAATACTGATCTTTTTTTCCCCTGTGCCTTCTAGTTGCATGTTCTTTAGCACTATTATTAAGGTGAGATCTAGAGCAGAATTACTAGGTAGGAGTGCTCCAGGGTCCAAGGGTATATTATTAATAATTTACGTGGGTGAGGATAATTATGTCTTCATGTTCAAAACCTCACAGTGGTAATGCTCATTTCTTGGTACTATAGTATTGATCTGTTTATATCTTTTGTGGTTTCAATCAAACCTCTTGTGACTTTGAAGACAGACCAAAACTCAAGCATTTCAGTTGATGAGATACATTATTGATGGAAGTGTTTACAACAATTTTGGTTGAAGATTCACATTCCCATTTTCTTTCTTTAAAACAATAACAGGAATTAGGTCAGCTAAACTTATGGTGGTTCTACAATACTAGAAGTCAATGAATAATGTCTTTATCAGTACACCTTCTTTTCAGCTGCTTCACTGTACGTACTTAGGTGATAAAAATACAAAGTTAATGAGAAGGCTGTGTGGTGTAATGGAAAGATCACTGGACTTAAGAGTCAGAAGACATGAGCCTGAATTTCTACAGTGTGTCCTTAGGTAAGTTTCTTTAGGGTTTCAGAATCTCAGACATCTGTAAAATGAAGAGCTTAGATTATTTCCTTTCCAATTCTAACTGTGATATTATTACCTTCCTCTGTCATATATATTTTTTTATGGCAGCTAGGTGGTATAGTGGGTAGAGCACTAGATCTGGAGTCAAGAAGACCTGAGCTTAAATCCATCCTCAAATAATTACTAGTGAGGAAAGTCACTAAATATCTGTCTGCCTAAGTTTTGCCATGTGTAAAATGAGGATAATAATCACACCTATCTCACAGAGTTAGAATCAAATGGAATATTTGTAAAAATACTTGGCAAACTAGCATTATATTATTAATAATGTAGTCATGTGTACATAACTTTAAAACAACTAGAAAAAATATTCTTTGTTCAAGAAGTGGGTAAAATGGTAAAACTAATAGGAACAACTTTTTTTTAAATAAATTAACCAGTTTACTAAAAACTAACCAACAATTTATCTATGACATTTTCCTTTTCCACATCCCCCATTTTTACCCAGTTTCTGACTCTTACAAAATCTGCATCCATGACATTTCTTATAAGCATTACCTTTTTGCCACTTTCACAGACATCACACTTAGTCAGACACTTTATAAACAAATCTTACCTTCACTTGTGATAGGATTCTAACCAATCTCCCTACATACAGTTTGTCCCCTCTTTGATCCAATCTTTACACAGATACCCAAATAATCTTTCTTAAGCCTAGTCTGACCACATCACTCCCCTACTCAAAAGTCTTCAAAGACTCCCTATAAGATAAAATATGAATTCCTCAGCATCACCTTAAATGAATTTAAAAAAGATCAAGAAAGCAGTGTCACTAGATTGCAAAGTCAATGGAAGGGAAAAGGGTGAAAGAAGAAGTAGGGAGATAGAAAGAGGCCATGTCACAAGAGATTTTAAAACTCAAACAGATGATTTTATATTTGATTCTGGAAGTAACAGTGTGCAAGTCTATTTTATTGAACATATGCGTCGGGGAGCAAAGAGGGGGATTGATCTGGTCACACCAGCGTTTTGGGAAGATCAATTTGACAGCTGAGTAGAAAACAGATTGGAGTGAGGAGAGCCTTGAGGCAGGGAGACCAACCAGCACAATCCTCTCTAGGTGCAATTCACTTTACTCTCTGTCACAGAATCTGTGTTATAGCCAAATTGTCCTCCTTGCTTCTACCTGAACTTCTGATTTCCATAATCCAGTTCTGTGCCTTGGAACAGGTTATCTTCCATTCTCAAAATGTAATTCCTCCTTCTAATTCTTAAAATAATATTCAGCTTAGTTTCTAACTCTGCCTTAAGCTTTCTCCAATCCCTGTAAGTTGTTCATGCTCTCTTTTCTTCAAATTACCTTGTATTTACTTAGCTTTTTATATGATATTTCCCCAGTAGAATATGAAATCCTACAAAGACTGGTTTTTTTAAAATTTTCTATCTTTGAATCCTTAGAATTTATTAAGTAAAGAAAAGGAGATTTGGTTTTTTTTCCCAATACGTCTGACTCTCCATGACCTCATTTGGGTTTTCTTGGCAGAGATATTAGAACGGTTTGCCATTTCCTTCTCCAGTGAATTTTATAGATGAGGAGCTGAGACAAACAGGGTTAAGTGATTTGACCAGGTTAATAGCTAGTTAGTATCTGAGGCCAGATTTGAACTCAGGAAGATGAGTCTTTCTGGTTCCAAGCGCAGTGCTCTATCCACTCAACTAGAATCTATTAGACATTCAATAAAAGTTTATTTAAATTGAAACAAACCAAAAACCCCTGGAAATACAGATTCAATATATATGTGGATACAAATTAAAGGGAGAAAAAGTGAGTTGAGCACATAATATTTGCATGAATTAAATTGCGTCTACAGCTTTGCTTACATAGCCGAAAAGTTATGAGAAAAAATATCTGCTATCACTTTCTGTTAGGGATCTGTAGGACGTTGAGGGCCACAGGCTATTCATGAGACTTCACTGATGGGTGGAGGCTCCCAAAAGACCTCGTGTCTCACTCGTGGGGTGATGTGTTCCTTTACAAGGCTCGTCCCTGCTTCTTCTTCAGGATGCCCCACTTTGGGCGCCAGTTGTTGCGACTAGCTCAGTACCTAGGATTCATGGACTACCTTGAAGAATAAAGTCCAGCTTTAATCTTCTATCTCGGAATGCACTGAAGAGGCGGGAGCCAAGATGGAAGCAACTCCGTTTATTCAAGGCACAGCACAGAGTTTTTATATCTTTGACTCATGGGAACATACCCCAATGTAACAGCGGACAAAGCAACAAAGTTTACATATCTTTACCAATAGGCAACACCAAGGATTTTTCTCATGCGAATACCAATCAAAGTATCAAGAAGCATATCTCTTTGCAACATTGTCCTGGCTGTGTCCTTCTCCCAGGCTGTTCCCGTGAAAACACCATGCACTTCTTGTTCCCGGAATGTCCCAATACTTGATACGTGAACTGCAATACTTGATACATGTTCGTGCTAGAGCTAGCTGTGTTTGAGCTAGCCACATTGTTTATGGTTGAGCTTGCCTAGCCGCCCTTCTTTCTGGGGGGTGGAGATCCGATCCAGCCCAAGGAGCAAGCTCCTCACCTGAGAGGGCTTGTACAGCCATCAGGGTCAGAGTCCTACTCACCTGTGGTCCTCTACATCTGCTGACTTTTCTCCACTCTAAAACTGCTGATCAGAGGGTGCAGAGTCCTTGGACAGAGCACTGAACCGGAAGTTCTGCTTATGTACTTACACCCGAGAGGAGCCTCCGCCGGTAAGTGAAGTCTCATGAGCAGCCTGTGGCCCTCAACGTCCTACAGATCCCTAATAACTTTCATCAAATCAGTCAGCCACCATTCACCCATGGAATAGCTAGCTGAGGAGAGTCCCTGAAATATCAGTCACAAATGTTTGAGTGGAAAAGCCGCACAAGAAGTAATCAACCAAAATCAGAACTGTTCTTTGACATTTCTACTACTGAGAATTTTATTTGGGCCATAATTTAATATTTGATTAGTAAAGTTTCCTTTTGAAATTTATATTTCATGGAAATTAATCTTTTCTCAGCATTACAATAAATTCCTTGATGCTCAAGGCTGTGTCATCTATCTTTCGTATTTCCTGGAATTATGTCAGTCCTATTGTAGATGCTCAGGAAATACTAATTGACTATTTAGTTGCTTCTTCAAATCAATCATCGAATGCTGTTGGAGCACCTATAATTCAGAGCCACTATGATAAAAAAAAAAAAACATAGAAACTGAGGAATAACAGCCGTGAAGAAATATTTATATGCAAGTACAGTCCAAAAGATACATTGATCATAAATAAATAGGTTGTTGAAATGTCAATTTCATTTTGAACAAATAAAGTGGATACCTGAGTTGGAGCTGACTCATGCCAGCTACAGTCTCTCTACCTGCTTTGTGGGGTCTTGGAGACACTTTCAGAGAGAAGGAGGAAAAAGATAGAGAACAGAAGTGCTATCTCCTTTTAAAGTAAGGCACTCTTTTGCCATTGTTACATGGACTAAGAGACCAATAAGAAGACTGTAATCGCATTTCCTAAAGGCCAAATCATCAAATGGCTTTCTGGAAATAGCCCAGGTCAGTTCAGTTAGACTCCATTGCATGCCCCATGGAATGACCCTCCCCCCCCCTTTAGTTCAAAAACCTGCTTACTCTGTTCTCTGATTCTATGGTTTATGACAGGGTTGGCTAAAATAATTTGTTGCTCACTTCACATAGTACATGAGATACAGATATGTAACAAACTGATGATGCTCCCTGTGAATACATAATTTATGGTCAAAGGCATAAGGGCATAAGTGCCTCTAGGTGAACATGTTATCAAGTTTTCCTCCTGGCATTTTATGATGCAAGTGTAAATTTCTAACTCCAGGTGAACTCTCAGGCAGGCAGTTAACATTAATTTGTGATGATTTGTCTCCTTGTAACAAGATTTGATGTCTAAGGGTAATGACTGACAGGTATGACTCTATGGCCTTGGGTAGTCATCTTCCCAAAGGTGAAAGCCAGGGCCTCTGGGACACAGCTGGAAAGACGAGTGAGGAAACACAGTTGTTTCTTCACAATTATCTAGTCAGGGAATTTTTAAGACTTATTTATTGTTTTGAGACTGCTTAGAATAGCAATAACATAGGAGTCACAGATAGGAACCCAGCCTTCCTATAAAGAAAACACACAAACTCTTCATTTCCCATTAGCTGAGTTCTTTGGATTCCATTTCACTATCATCATTCCCTCAGCAATGGGACATCTTCCCTCTTCTCCTTGAGCCCCCTACTTTTCAGCTTCCTTTTGTGTGTTTTCTTTTCCCATTGAATTATAGATTCCTCCAAGGCAAGGGATTACCTTTTCTTTTTCAATATGCATGCCCAGAACTCAGCAGAGTTCCTGACACACAGTAAGTAGTTACTAAATATATATTGTATTTTATTGTATTGTAGTGGGGAAAAGAAATGGTTCAGACACGCAAAAATGAAAAAAAAAAGTATCTTGTTTCTGATTTTCTAATTTAAACATAAATATTCTCTCACTGTGAATCTATTAACCTGTTAAGCAATAGGCAAATTAACATTAGTGCTTTGATACTATTAAGTCATGTTGATTCAACCAAAATAAAATGAACTTCTAAACAATTTTATGATAAATTTAGGATCGCAAGTCAGACTAAAGTCATTCAAAATCATTAAGATACTTGGTATTTTTCAAACTTTAAAGCATTTATAAATATTACCTGTGGCTAAGGAATTTCAAAGCAGAGTGCTACATGAGATTCAAGGAAAAAGATCATATGTAGTAATTTCAGGGCTCCAAAGTAATTTATCCACTTTGGCTCCCTTCAAAAAGCCTGTGGGATAATAGCTTGTTCAGCAAACTATTATTTCTCTTTCACAATGGCAGAATCTGACTTGGTTCAGTTCACTAGCCAATAAGCAGGAGATAGAGGACCTGAACCTAAGCATCGCAATTCTGAGTCACAATTTTTCCATGTTGCCAAGCCCAGATCACAGTGTTCCAATTTTGTATTTTCCGGTTTAATTGGAAGAATAGAAACATTGTAAGTCAGTTCACTAATCATACATTCTACTCAATAAGCCTCAGTAGTAAACATGAGCAATAAACTCTAAGCACAGCTATGTGATTGTCTTATGGTTTGCTACAAATTGAGCTCCACATCGAATTGCTATATTTAAGGCTATCATTCCATAAACCTATTCCTTAGACTAGGTTACTCATTATAAAAAAAATGCTTTTTCCAGTCAGAATCCAAATCTATTGTTAAACCTCAGGCTTGCTAGTGCTGTCTCATACATACAGCACCCAAAGAACAACAGAAATATCAGGAGAGAAAGAGACATCAGAAAATTAAATTAAACTACTATAACAGGCTGCAATCATTTGTTTGAGTTTTTCTTTTCATTGCTTGTAATGAAGGTCCCAGAGATCCTGCTTGCAATTCTCGAACTGTTGGAAATGTTGGTTACTTTGTATGCTTCACCTAGGCTTAGATTATTACTCAGCTGAAGTTTCCAAACAAAAGTCTTCTGATGCAATGAAAAGGCACAAATGAAAGAGAGGTACTAAAGAAGAGATAGTTTTAGGATAATATTGTTTTATTCTGGTTTTAGTTATTTCCCTAACAATCTAACACTTCATATATGACAACTAGAATTTAGTGGCTTGCGAGGATGGAGTTTATATTTATTTAAACATGAAACCTCTTTACTTTGGAAGTCAGAGATAAGACTTCTAGTAAGTGGCATCTAATGTTTTCTCATATTCCTATATTAGGATATAAAATGCTGAATTCTTCACAGTGATGTTGTGATATATTAGGATACTAAATACAAGAAGCTATTGCTGTTTCTGGAAAAAAATCATATTTTCTATTTATCCAATGATAATTTAATTTATATAAGCAAACTACGTTGCATATTGTGTGTGGCTAATATAATAACCACATATATTAACCACACTGTAGCTTCACAGTAGTGGGAATAAAGACTTCAGTGGATTGCAAGTTCAACATGACTTAACAGTACAACATGAGAGCCACAGATTGTAATGTGATCTTAGACTACATTAACCAAAACCTAGTGTTAGAATTTTGGTAGGGGGAGGGGTTGACAGTCTTGTTGTACTTTGTCATGGTCAGATAACACCTGGAGTGTGGTTTCCAGTTCTGGTCACCACACGTTAAGAAGGACAAGTTGGAGACGATTCAGATGATGGCCATCACTATGCTGACAAACGTGTAGATGTATACATAGAAAAGTCAGTACAAAATATATGCAAACTAATTTCCTAAAAAATGGCACTAACAACTAAAGGTTCAGAATAGATCTCCTACAGGATAGAGCACTTGTAGTGAAACTTGAAGACTTCCAAGGATACTTAGAGGCAAAGGTGAAGATGGAGAACCTTCCAGAAATAGAAGCTAGCCTAAGGAAAGGTACAAAGAAAGGAGATAGAATTTTAGATGTGGAAATTTCAAGTAAACCAATGTGTCTGCAACATGGAAAACAGGAAGGGTAGTAAAATGAAAGATGTATAGACAAGCAGGAGGCACATATGACTGTGAGAGGCTTTCAATAACAAAAAGAGGAGTTTTTCTTTTATCCTAAGGGTAATAGAGAACTTCTGGCCAGGGGAGTGACATGGTTCTACTTATGGAATATCAATCTGGCAGATAAGTGCATGATAGATGAAAGAAGGACAAACATCAGATACAAATTGTGGACATATATGAAATGGACATATGAAACGGGTTTGTACCTAGGCTATCAAATGTTTGGAATCACTGGTATGTGGTGAGTAAAAATGAATAGAAATAGGATAGTCATTTAACAGTGAATTCAGGCAGAGCACCAGTGGTTGGAAAGAAATTCATTGTGGGAGAACTGATATTTTAAAATTTGAATTCTTCCTTTGAGGTTCAGCCTTCATGCAGAGAGTATGTCATGTCCATGGAGGCTCATCTTATAGTAGGCAAGAAAAGGTGGAGGTAAGGGAGGCAGATCAAGAGGCCAGTAAACCTAACTTGCCTTGAAGAAGGCCCTGGGGATCAAGAGATAAAATAACTTTTGTCTTCAGGGCAGCCAGATAATAGAGATCATAGGGCATGGCCCCACTGGTGGTCTTTCCAGAATGCCTTCAGATAATTTGTATGTTTCTTGTACATGCCCAGATATTTATATGTTGATTCTCCCATTGAAATATGTGTTCTATGAAAGGAGATACCAAGGGGGTTTTGTTTGTGTGTGTTTCACCTTTCTTTGTGTCCCCTGTACTGCCTAGCACAGTGCAGGCATATAGTTTAAAAAAAATGCTTGTTGACTGATGGAAATTTCAGAAAGGAACATTTTAGCTCAGTTTAAGGAAAAGCATCATGTCTGTCCTGAAGTGAGATGTTTTTGCTTTAGAAAAGAATGTATTCTTCCCTCAAGATCTTTAAGCACAGACTAGATGATCAATTGTTGAAAATATTATACCTATAACCCTATAGCTACATTTTTCCTAGATATTACATTGGAAACTTAAGGACAATAAATACTTTGAGCAGTCATACTACTCAAGAGTTCTCAAGATTCTCAAACATTTTACCCTTTCTTTTAGATTTGAAAGGATAGCCATAAAGGTGGTTGCAGAAGAAGAAGGTGGGAGGAGATCCCAGCTTGTTGAAGTGCTTTCACTAAGCAGTGGTAGCAATTTGAAATGACAGGAGATTGAAGTCTGAGAGGCTGATGTCATCAAGAAAGAACTATAACGCCTGAGAAGGGAAAGTCAAAGGACTGGTAAGAAGATCAAGGCTGCAAGTAGCAGTTGATGTTAGCATTTACCTGTATCCCCTTCAAAGTCCTTTCACCAACTCTTCTTTGTCCACTCATGGAGAATCACTTTCATTTACCTGCCCCTGATGATTTCTGGTTTTCTCATTTTCTCTCCTTATCAGTCTGATGAAGCAGCTGCCTCTTTTTTTTTCCTGTTTACTTTGAGCATCTACATTATTTAACATTTTCCTATAAAACCTGATGATCAACAACTCAAGCTGCTTGCATGTTATTGAATTCTGAGAGTAAGACTGAAAAAGGAGATTTTGATTTAAGGTAGAGTTGAATCCCCAAAAATACAAAATGCCTGATATTTACATCACATTGAAGAGTACATAGGATTCCAAATAAAATTCTGACAATAGAGAAGCTCATATTACCTACGAGACAGAAAATCTACACTCCAGAAAAAAATAGTTTTTTTTTTTCCTGAAAGAACACTTTAGGGATGATTTGTTCCCTCTGTGTCTAAAAGAATAGCCTATACCTAACAGGTAAATAGAATGACTTCCTAGGCGTGGGGTGTATGATATTAAGATGATTGACATGATGTTTTTCCAATTTTTCATTTCAGAAAATATATGAGCTATATTGTTATACTATGTCCAAAAATTAGGATCTACCCATTAACATCATTTCCCTCAATATAGACTAAGACAACATAATCTCAGTCTGTTTGGATACATATTTATATTTGTTTTTATTGGCAGTTCACCATTTTCCACTGGAGAGGTTGAGGAGCCTCCTTTGGCAGTTGTGATGAGGTGGAATGAAAGTACCTTGGAGAGAATGTACAGCATATATCGACATTCCATGACTGATTCCAGTTTGTTTACCACATGTTTTCAAGAAGCCTTTTAAAATTGATTGGTCACAGGAGGCAGAGACAAGATGGCAGAGTAGAGGGAGCATTCCAGCTTAACTCTCTCAACATTCTCCTCCAATAAACTGTAAAATAATATATCAAATCAAACTCTGGAGCAGCATATCCAACAAAAGGTCAGGGGAAAATTATTCTTCCAGGTCAAGACAACATAGGACAAGTCACTTAACCTCAATTGCCTTGCCAAAAAAAAAAAAGTAAGTTCCATCAGGCTAAGGACTGTTGGGGCAGCTAGGTGGTGCAATGGATAGAGCTCAGGCCTTGGAGTCAGGAGGACTTTAGTTCAAATATGACCTCAGACACTCGACACTTACTAGCTCTGTGATCCTGGGCAAGTCACATAACCCCATTGCCTAGCAAAAAACCAAAAAACAAGCAAATAAACCAAAAAGGCAATATAGAAGCAGCTTATCAGAAAGAAATTGTGAAATGGCATGGGCACTTGATGTAAAACTGCGTACTGTACTCTTGGCAACTCCATTATCCGTTCCCCGGTTCTAGGAAATAGTTGCAGGGTAGAGAAAAGAGTTTGCAGTAACAAAAGGAGGGGCCCTGGTCACATTTCCAGGGCAGAAAGCAGGGGTTTAAGATCCTGGTAGCAGTTACCAGGCAGCGGGAGGAATGCTAGCACTTAGGGTCCCAAAAAAGTAGGGGCCCTTTCTGAGTAAGGACAGCAGTGCAGACCAGGAAAGCAGTGACCACACCTCTCCTTGAATCACACCACCTTGGTAACACTGAAAACTTACATATACTCAGAACTAGCTGTGAAAATAGTAAAAAGAGAAAGGCTGAAGTTTTAGACAGTGACCTCATGGGTGAGTAGAGTCCAACTTTAAATTACAATCAAGAAATATGTTGGAAAATGAGCAAACAACAAAAAAAGAACCTGACCATCAAAAGCTCCTGTGGCAAACTCACAAACTCAGAAGAAAGAAATGATGTGAAAACATGTAATAGCAAAATCTCATGTGAAAAGTGCAGATTGGATAAAAGCCCAACAATAATTCCTAGAAGAACAAAAGAAGGCAATTTAAAAACAGCAGAAAAAAATTGTTTCAAAAATCAAATAAGAACAGCAGAGGAACAACTGAGAAAACAAATCATAAAATGCAAGAAAATTCTGAAAAAATAAAAGAAATTGTTAAAAGAGCCATAAATAATACTGAAGAAAATAAATCCTTAAAACAAAATTGGCTGAATTGAAAAGGAAGTATACAACCTCAGAGAAGAAAATAATTCCTTAATAATAGCTGGGCAAGTGGAAAGCAGACACTATATGAGACATTAAGAAATAATAAAATAAAGTCAAATGAATGAAGAAAAATAGAAGAAAATGTACAATATCTCATTAGACAACTGACTTTGGAAATAGCTATAGGAAAGATAATTTAAGAAGTATGGAACTACCTGAAATCCATGGTCAAAAAAAAAATCTAAACATCATAGTTTAAGAAATTATATAATATTTTAGAGCCAGAGGGTAAAATAGAAATTGAAAGAATTCCAAACACCTCCTGAAAGGAATCCCAAAATGAAAACTCTTAGCAATATTGTAAACGAATTCCAGACATCCAAGGTCAAGGGAAAAAAAATTGCAAGCAGCCAGAAAGAAACTAATAAATACTGTGGGACAACACAATGAATACGATATTCTAGGAAGTAAACAAACTGGGATTACAACCAAGAATACCCGATGAAGAAAAACTGAGTATAATCTTACAGTGAGGAAAAATGTATATTTGATCAAATAGAAGACTTCCAAGTATTCATGAAAAAGAGCAGAACTGAACAGACAATTTAATATTCGAAGATAAGACTCAAGAGAAGAATAAAAAGGTAAATGAGAAAGAGAAATCATAAAGAACTTAATAAGGTTAAACTGTTTATATTCCTATGTGGGAAGATAATGGATTTAATTCCAAAGAAGTTACCATTAATAGAGCAATTAGAAGGATTCTAAATAGAGAGAGGGCATGGGTATGAGTTAGTTATATTGGGGTGATTTAAAAAAAAGAATTTGAAGGGTAAGAAAGAGGGATGAACTGAGAAGTAGGAAGGGAGAACAATGAGAGAAATTATCTCATATAAAAGAGGCATGCAAAAAATAACCTTTATAATGTAGAGGAAAATGTAAGGTTGTGGGCAACACTTGAACTTTAATCCCATCTAAACTGGTTCCAAGAGGTAAGAATATGTGTGTGTATCTGTCTATATCTGTATCTATATCCATCTATATGTAAAGATATAGATGTATATACATACACACATATAGAGAAAGAGACAGACAGAAAGAGAGACAGAGAGAGAAGGAAGCAGGGGAATAGTTGAACAAGTTCTATGTTTGTGGTGAAATACTACTGCACTATGAGAAATGATGATCTCAGTGATTTTAGGGGAAAAAAATCATGGACTTCCATGAAATAATGAAAAGTGAAATGAGAAAAACCAAGAGAACATTTTCTACAGTAACAACAATATTGTTTCAAAAATGACTTTGAGCGAGTCAAGTTATTTTGACTATTACAAACATCCAAAATAACTATAAAGGACACATGAAGAAAGAATACCCAGATAAAGAACTAATAAATAGAAGTATGTATAGAACAGTTTTACATATATATGCATATTCATGTATGTATGCATGTATGTATGTATCTATTTGTGTCTAATGCTGGGGGGTGGAGAAGGAAATGAGAGAAAAAGAAAAAAAATAAATTTATGTGATAATTTTGTTGTATATTTGAAAGCAGTAGTAAGTTGTGGATTGCACATGTGCAGTTTCATGTGCAACCTTCCTTTTCATTATGTTATGTTGTAGAAATTCTTGTTTTATTCCATACATTAAATATTTTTATAAAATTAAAAAAAAATTAAAGTGAAGGGAGAGTCCAGAAGTACAAGATTTCAAACTATATTGCAAAGTAGTAATTAATAAAATAATCTGCTATTTTTTGGCGAAATATTGGTGAATCCATGGAATAAAAAAGGTACTCAATACACAGTAGTAAATGGCCATGGTAATCTAGAGGTTGATAAACCCAAATATTCAAATTTTGGGGCAAGAACTCACAATTTGACAAAAGCTTCTGAGAAAACTTAAAGTAATCTGGCAGAAACTGGGTATAGACCAATATCTCACAGTGGATACAACAATAAGGTCAAAATGGATACATGATTTATATGCAATGGATGTTATAAGCAAATTAGGACAACATGGAAAAAAAAACACCTCTCAGATTTATGAATGAGGGTAGATTTTTAAAACCAAACAAAAGATAGAGGATTGTAGGAAACAAAATGGAATACTTTAAATAACATTAAATTTAAAAGGGTTTACACAAATAAAACCAATGCAGCCAAAATTAAAACATAAGCAGGAAATTAGGGGAGTAGAGTTACAGGAAGTGTCTCTGATAAAAGCATCATTTCTTAAATATATAAGGAACTGACTCAAATTTATAAAAATAACACCCATTTCCCAATTGATAAATTGTGAATGGATATGAACAGGAAGTTTTTAAAAGGAGAAATCAAAGCTATTAGTAGTCAAATAAAAATGCTGTAAATCACTCATGGTTAGAAAAAATGAAAACTAAAACACCTCTGAGGTGCCACCTCACACTTATTAGATTGATTAACATGGCAGAAAAGGTTAATGTCAAATGCTGGCAGGGATATGGAAAAATAAGTCCAATAATGTGCTGTTATGAATTAGTCTATTCTGGAAAGCAATTTAAAACTATGCCCAAAGGACTATGAACTGTGTGTACATTTTGACCTAGCAGTACTACTAACAGGTCTGTATCCCAAAGACATAAAAAAGGAATAGCAGCTATATGTAGTAAAGTGTTTATATCAGCTTTATTTTTTTTCTGGTGGTAATGAATTGGAAATTGAAAGGATGCTAATCAGTTGGAGAATGGCTGAACATACTACCAAATATTATTGTGATGGAATACTATTGTTCCATTACAAATGATGAGGTGCATAGGTTGAGACAAACCTAAGAAGACTTCTATGAACTGATTCAAAGTAAAGTGAGCAGAATTTGGAGAACATTATACAAAGTAATAGCAATATTATAAGGATGATCAATTGTGAAAATGTTAGCTACTCTGATAAACACTGTGATCCATGACAATTTCAAAGGAGTCATGATGAAAAAATGCTATTTACCTACACAGAAAGAATTGATGATCTCTGAATACAGTTTGAAGCATATTTTTTAATTCTTTATTTTACTTGACTTTTTGACAACATGGATAATATGTAAATATGTGTTCTATAATTTCACACATACAATGTACATCATATTGCTTTCCTTCACTTTTGTTTATTTTTATTTTTATTTTCTAGCTTATTTTTTAATTACATGTAGTAACAATTTTAACATAGATTTTTTTTTAAGTTTTGAGTTCCAAAATCTTTCCCTCCCTTCCTCACCTCCTCTTTCAATAAGAAGCAAGCAATTTGCTATAGATTATACATGTATAGTCAGGCAAATTATATTTCTATATCAGCAATGTAGCCAAAAAAACAGATACAAAATGAAAAATTAAAAAAAAAATAAATGTGCATCAATCTGTGTTCAGACTCCATTTTGCCCCCTTCTGGATAAATAAATCCTTCAGAATTATCTTATAGCATCTCATTGCTGAGAATAGTTGTTATTTTCAGTTGAGCATTGCACAATACTGCTGTTATTATATACCATGTTCTCCAGGTTCTACGCACTTCACTCTGCATAATTTCGTATAATTCTTCCCAGGTTTTTCTAAACTCATCCACTTCATCATTCTTATAGCCATTACAACTGGTTCAGTCATTCTCTAACTGATGGACATCCTCTCAATCTCCAATTCTTTGCCACCACCAAAAGAGGTGCTATAAATATTTGTGTATATTTATATCCTATTCCTTTTTTAATTGTTATCTCTTTGGAATATAGACCTATTTGTTGTATTGCTGGATCAAAGATATGAACAGTTTTATAACCCTTTGGTCTTGGTCTCAAATTGCTCTCCAGAATGGTTGGATCAGTTCATACCTCCACCAACAATTCATTAGTGTCCCAATTTTTCTACATTCCCTCCAACATTTTTTTTTTTTTCCTTTTCTATCCTATTAGCCAATCTGATAGGTGTGAAGTAGAAACTTGGAATTATTTTATTTGCATTTCTCTAATCAATAATTATTTAGAACATTTTTTCATATGATTATAGATAATTGCTTACCTTCTCAGTGGGTTGGGGAGGGATGAGAAGGAGAGAGATCATTTGGAACTCAAAATTTTTAAAAAGTGAATTTTAAAAATTATTGGTTGCATACCTGGAACTGTTGTTGTCTCCAAAATATATGTGTATCACCTTTGGCCCACTCACTTTACCTCATTCTCTTTGACAGTGTTCTAGTGGTTTAGTTCATTTGCTGATGGCATGTGGAGAGAAAGAATGACATAAGGAGAAGAGGAAGAATCCCTGGGTACTCTCCTCATTGAGGCTATATAGGCCCATGAAATAGGCCTTGGTCTTTTTCATTCTAGAAGAAGTAATTGAAGCCTTGATCATCTGAGTTCTGAAAGGTCAGGAGAATGTTCATTCAGATCTTCCTAAATCTAGGTTTTGCAACTAATTTAGCATCGATGCCTAGAGGAAGGAGTGATGATCAGGAGAGAATTTTGGGACCTCAGTTTTAGGTTGTTTAGATAAAGGCTTATCTTGAAGTCATACTGTATTTCTACATGGACTTGAGGGGACTAACATTATGTAACATATGAGGTAAAATTGCCTCTACATTCTCTGGAAATTGAGGTGTGATAAGCATGATTTTGTTCCCACAGTGTTGTAGGAGTGAGGAGATGGAATATGCTTGTACTTTTCTTATTGTTACACCTTCAAAATGAATATTTCTTTGTAAAAGTCAATTTATACTAATTGGTTACTTGGAACCTGGGCATAGTCACTGGCATCAAACATTTAGGGGAAGAGGACAAAGCTACTAGGGTCTCCATTCAACAGCATTAAAGAAGAGATGCCCCAAACTCCTCAGGGTACCATAGGACCTCAAAGAACAAGTGGAGTCTACCATCCCCTGGGACAGGGAAGCCACAGCATCTTTACTCCACATATAAGAAAATATGATAATATTTGAATGCTAATAACTTTAATAACAATAATGAATATGTGGAAAGAGAAACATACTACTTTATTTTTGGTAGAACTATGAATTAGCATATAGTTCTAGAAAGTAATTTAGATTTGTGAAAATAAAGTAGCTAAAATATCCTCACTATTTGAGTGAGTTATTCCATTCTAGGTATATGTTCTTCTTTGTTAACAAAAAAAATTGGGAACCAAGTAGATGCCCATCAATTGGAGTATAGCTAAACAAATTTTGGGATTTTGGGGGAGGAGCCAAGACGGTGGAGTAAAAGCAGCAACTTGCTTGAGCTCTTCCCCAAACCCCTCCAAATACCTATAAAAATGGCTCTAAACAAATTCTAAGGCAGCAGAACCCACAAAAAGACAGAGTGAAACAAATTTCCAGCCCAAGATAACTGGATGACTGATCAGAAGGTCTATCATGCCAGGCTGAAGGAACACAGCACGGTGTGGGCGCGCAGGCCACAGCAAACCTGGAGCAGGCCTCAGAGGACTGAATCCTGCAGCTGTGGTGGTTTCCAGACTCCTCAATCCACAAATGCGAAAGACAACTTAGGTCAGTGGGAAAAGTCTGTTTCTGCAGTGCTGAGAGAGGAAGGTGGGTCTCAGTTCCACTCCCCAAGACGCAGGCCTGGGGTGGGCAGCTACTTCCTGAGCTTCTGGCCCACAGACTGAGGGGAATCGAGTGGCTGATCAGAGGGGATTGCAGGGATCTCTTTGCTGGTGCTGAGGCAGGAATCTCTTGCTTTGCCCGTGCTTGGATCTGGGTCACAGTTCTGGACAGGGGTCTTGGGGTGAGGAGGAGCACTGGCACAGTGGAGCTTGTAGGGCTGTGGACAGGAAACCTTCCTCACAGTTCCAGGACAGAAAGGAGTGCTTGTGGTCACTAATAGACCACGCACAGGCCAGGAAAGGAGTAAACACCTGCCCCTTATCATACCACCTTGCAAGAACTGAAAATTTACAGGTCCCTACAAGTATCTCTGAAAACAGCTACATAAACCCCAAAGCTTGGGACAGTACATTCTCCACATTGGAAGCAGACTCTTACCTTAACAAAGAGTTTAAAACTCAAGTAATTGCCAGGATCATGAGCAAGCAGCAAAAAGAGTCAGACTATATTATCTTACTTTGGTGACAAGAAGATCAAAATAACAACCAGAAAAGACAACAAAGTCAGAGCTCCTACATCCAAAGCCTCCAAGAAAAATATGAATCAGTCCCAGGCCTTGGAAGAGCTCAAAAGGGATTTTGAGAAGCAAGTAAGAGAAGTAGAGGAAAAACTGGGAAGAGAAATGAGAGTGATGCAAGAAAATCATGAAAAACAAGTCAACAGCTTGCTAAAGGAGACCCAAAAAAATACTGAAGAAAATAACACCTTAAAAAATAGCCTAACCCAAATGGCAAAAGAGGTCCAAAAAGCCAATGAGGAGAAGAATGCCCTAAAAAGAAAAATTGGCCAAATGGAAAAGGAAGTCCAAAAGATTACTGAAGAAAATACTTCCTTAAAAATTAGAATAGAGCAATTGGAAGCTAGTGACTTTATGAGAAATCAAGACACTGTAAAACAAATCCAAAAGAATGAAAAAAAGAAAGAATGTGAAATATCTCATTGGAAAAACAACTGACCTGGAAAATAGATCCAGGAGAGAAATTTAAAAATTATTGGACTATCTGAAAGCCATGATCAAAAAAAGAGCCTAGACATCATCTTTCAAGAAATTATCAAGGAAAACTGCCTGATATTTAGAACCAGAGGGCAAAATAGAAATTGAAAGAATCCACAGATCTCCTCCTGAAAGAGATCCCCAAAGGAAAACTCCTAGGAATATTATAGCCAAATTCCAGAGTTCCCAGGTCAAGGAGAAAATATTACAAGCTGCCAGAAAGAAACAATTCAAGTACTGTGGAAACACAATCAGGATAACACAAGATTTAGCAGCTTCTACATTAAAGGACCAGGGCATGGAATATAATATTCCAGAGGGCAAAGGAGATAGGATTACAACCAAGAATCACCTACCCAGCAAAACTGAGTATAATCCTTCAGGGGAAAAAATGGTCATTCAGTGAAATAGAGGACTTTCAAGCATTTTGATGAAAAGACCAGAGCTGAATGAAAATTTGACTTTCAAATACAAGACTCAAGTGGAACATGAAGAGGTAAACAGGAAAGAGAAATCATAAGAGACTTATTAAGGTTGAACTGTTTACATTCCTGCATGGAAAGATGATATTTATAACTCATGAGACCTTTGTCAGTATTAGGGTAGTTGGAGGAAAAAATTAATGTATATAGGTAGATAGATAGATAGATAGATAGATAGATAGATAGATAGATAGATAGAGGGCACAGGGTGAGTTGAAGATTAAGGGGTCATATCTGGAGAATAAAATTAAGGGATGAGAGAGGATTATATTGGAAAGAAGAAAGGGAGAGGTAGAATGGGGTAAATTATCTCAAAAAAAAACAGAAAAGAAAAGTCTCTTACAGTGGAGGGAAATGGGGAAGGTGAGAGGGAATGAGTGAATCTTATTCTCATAGGATTTGGCTTAAGGAGGGAATAACATACACATTCAATTGGGTAAGGAAATCTGTCTTACTCTAGGAAAATAGGGAGAAGGGGACAAGAGAGCAGGGGGATAGAGAGGAAGATTGGGAAAGGGGTAATCAGAAGCAAATACTTCTGAGGAGGGACAGGGTCAAAAGAAAGAATAGAATAAATGAGGGCAGGATAGGATTAAGGGAAATAGAGTTAGTTTTTCACAACATGTCTACTATGGAAGTGTTTTGCATAACTGCACATGTATAACCTATATTGAGTTGCTTGCCTTTTCAATGAGGGTGGGGGGAGGGGAGGAAGGAGAAGGGAGAAGATTTGAAACCTAAAGTTTTAAAACATACGTTAAAATTTTTCACATGCTACTGGGAAATAAGAAATACAGGAAATGGGGTACAGAAGTCTGTCCTGCCCTACAGGAAAATAGAAGGGGAAGGGATAAGAGAAGGGGAAGAGATAGAAGAGAGGAAGACTAGGGGAAGAATTCATGCCATCTTGGGGTGGGGGAGGGTGAGATGGGGTGAAAATTTGGAACTCAAAATCTTTTGAAAACCAAATAAATAAATTTCTATAAAAATATAAAAATAATTAAAAAATAAAATAAAGAAGAAAACTAAAAAAAGAAAGAAACAAATTTTGGTACATGAATATAATGGAATATTAATTGCTATGCTGTACAAAATAATGAATCAAATTAATACAGAAAGTCATGGAAAGACATGAACTGATAAAACTGATACATAAGCAGAAGCAAGACACTTTATGTATAGTGACTACAACTGTGTAAATGGAAAGAAAAAATCAAAATAATCAAAATTGACTGCTACAAAATTGCAAAGAAAAATATTGGCTCCACATAATAGATATGAAATGACATATTCTCCCATCCCATTTTCAGAAGAACACTGCATGTATTGTTAGGTTTTTTCCAATATTTTGGTTAGTTTTCCTGATATTTTTTCTCTTCTTCATCTTTTTTCTTTTTTCATTAAAAATGTTTTGCCTTTTGGAATGGATCTTGTAGATGGGTCAGAGGAGGGAAACAGGTGGATTTAAGTGATGTAAAAACAAAGACAAATCTGTATAATTATTAAGTAAACAGTAAAAATAGGTGATATTTTAAAATGGTCACTATTAGATGACATATAAATCGTGGTTTGATCAGTTATTGAGTGAAATTAAGCAAATCATTTCACCTCTACAGGCCTCACTTTTCTCATCTGTAAAATGATAGGATTGGGTGAATTAAATTCTTCTGCAAGGAACTATGTATTATCCCATAAATCCATTCATCTATTTAGCCAAATATCACAAAGCTACTTAGTTGAAAGAGATCTCAAAATCCTGCACCAGCAAAGAGATCTCTGCCATCCCCCTCTGATGGGCCACTCGATTCCCCCTCAGTCTGTGGTCTGGAAGCCCTGGAGGTAGCTGTCACCCTGGGCCCAGGCTCTGGGACTGGAGCTGAGACCACAACACTTCTCTCTCTCATCACAGACACAGATTTTTCCCACTAACCTTCTAAGTTGTCTTTAGCATTTGTGGTTTGAGAGTTCTGAAAACCACCACAGCTGCCCATAATTTCAGTTCTCTGAGGGCTGCTCCAGGTTTGCTGAGGCCTGCACACCCATGCCAAACTGTGCTCCTCTCCCATCCCAGCGCCATAGACCTTTCTGATCAACCCTCCAGGTTGTCTTGGGCTGGAAATTTGTTTCACTGTCTTTTTGTGTTTTCTGCTGCTTTAGAATTTGTTTAGAGTCATTTTTATAGGTATTTGTAGTTGTTTAGATGACAGCTCAAGCAAGTCACTGCTTTTACTCTGCCATCTTGTCTCACCCTGAAAAATATTTTAATTTATTAGCCTCTAACTGAAATTTAGCCCGTCCTTCAATTTTTAATGTAGGCCATGAACAGCAATCTGAAAAGGCATCTGTAATCTTCCTCAGATTGTTAATGGTGTCCATGACCTGCAGAAGTTGAGATCCCTATTATAGTACAACATTTCCTTTAACAGATGGGGAAACTGAAGTCCAAAGAGGTAAAATTACTTTTCCTCTGTTGGGCAATGAGTTAATGATAGAGCTGGGCCTAGATGTAAATACGAAGAGAGACAGAAACTGCCAGACACAGAGACAAAGAGAAATAAACAGAGACAGAGAGACAGAGATAGATGTTAGAAATGGAAATATATGTAGATATGGATTTAGAGACAGATGTGTAAGAAGGTGGTTCTGAGGGCATCCTTGATAAAACTGAATAGAACCCCAATCTAATTGATAAGATTATGGGGTGTGGTGCATTGCTAAGAGACAACTGATAGGACATTATAATGTGCAGAAGATTGAGTTGACTGAAAATAATCCACTCTTTCACCTCTACCTATAAAAGTAAGCTGGTCTCAATCTCTAGAGGCATCTTGGGGACTCTTTCTTCACCCTTTCCATTGCTTCTTCATTTTGAATGCACTAAAATAGGAAACCCATTTTTTCATGCAGCCTCTTCCCTCCCAGACAGTAACAGCAACTTAATGAAGGAGCAACATGAACCATGGGAGACAAGTGCTTGCATGTAGCCTGAGAGTAGAATTCATGGACTTTTTTTGAACCTCAGTCTCATGTATAGAAGAGGAGGGGTGTACAAGTGAATTTGAAACTACTAGGCAGAGTGATTCACGATTATGACCATCTAACCTAATATGGAACATGTAACTCCAAGTTCAAGTATTGTACTCATATTTTTTGGGGGGTGAAGTTAAAGTACTGTCCTATACCAAATATACATAGTGTACATTAAATGTCTGTGAAGGATATGAAGAACCTGAAACACATATTTGGGACACCCTAGACATAAAATATCCTAAATTTTTACTTTGGTGATTCTTCTGGATCAATCTACAAGAAAACAATAAAAAAGAAGGAAAACATTACATTTTGGAGGTGGCCTCCTAGGATTGGCCAGTCTAGTGACCTCTGAATCCTTTAAGGACAGGATACTTGGATTTCTTTCAAAAATCTATGTGTTAAATGGTACAAGCATTATTTTTTCCCATTTTACAGAAGAGAAAGGTGGAGCTCAGAGAAATTAAGTGACTTGCCCATAATAGTACAACTAGTCAGTGTTGAATTTGGAACTCAAGCCCAAATGTTTTGCTCAGTTTTCATAAAGCCACAGGAGCCAGGACCTAGCAAAGCTTTTTCAAATATTGTGGAACAGTGAAACTAGATTCTTGGCTCTAAATCAATAGCTTGTCATTTCTAAAACGTGATTGAATATCCTTTTGAATTTCTAATTGGGACAGCAAAGGAACTTTAGAGTTGCCTAGATTTCTTCAGTACAGAGGTATTCATTAAGCTAGGAATCTTAGGCTACCTTAAGAGATCAAGGATTATACAGTTCATTGCATCTGGATCTTTCTATAAAAGCTTCAAAATTTTGGATTCTGAATATTCATTAAAAACCAGTGCCTCTCTTTAGAGGAAGAGATTTTATCCTTTGGGCTTTATCTAGAGTTTTCTTTACACTTAATTTTCATTCACTGAACATTTTCATTTAACAATAATCTCTTAGATCACCTGAATGATTTTTAGTGGTAGACTTCAGTTAGTTATAGCACAGGCCTTCTTATTTTTCCTTTTTTCCCCTTTTCTTTTTGTTTCTTCCCTCTTCTTTTATTTTCATGGAAGAGCAATAAACTGTTTAATGAATTTGAAAATAGACTATATGAATAAATATGTAAATAGAACAGAATCAAAAACAATAATAATAAAAGTATTTCCTAGGCCAAAGTATTAAAATGCAATTTCAATATATTAATTAGTAGTCTATCATGGTTGTTCATGTTCAAAACCATTTTCTTTTCATCACAGTGCTAATAGTCATGTGATCATCAGACTTGTTTCAGCTTTGTTGACTACACCAAGAATTGGTATTTATATAAGTAATAAATTTACAAAGTCCTTTAGATGCATAGTATCTCACAACAACCCTGTGGAGTGGAGTTTAGAGGTATTATTAGCCTCATTTTACAGATGGCTCAGCAAAGTAATAGGACTTGTCCATGATCACATAGCTGGTGTCAATCAGAAACAGTTCTTCTGATGATAATATCATCATTTAGTCCACTAAACAAACCAATTCAAAATATGTATAATCTATTTTCCTAGTATATACACAGTAGTGATTGAAGCTATCATTGTTTCAATGTTTGTATGTGTTTGACTGTGCATATATGTTCAAAGCATTAGATTAAGCAATGCTTCTACTTTCATTTATACATATACAGTGCACATTAGACAGGTAATTATAAAGTTAAAATATTTACTCATTTTTTTTATATTGTAAGGAATCATTTTAATTTGCATTGTCAAATGTGTCTTTAAGCATATGGTGAATTTGTGCCTTCATTTAATTTTCTTCAGATAATTTGTGTAAAAATACCATATTTTCAGTAATTGGGGTTTGTGAACTCCTAACAGAAGCAGGATAATCATAATTCTCAAAGCTAATCTTTCTAGAACAAGACATTCTGGAGGGTCAAAATCAGCCTCAATTTCCTCCTCAGTTGCCTTTGTAATTTTTCCTCTTGTTCTCTGTTTTGTAGTGTTCTAGTTATACAAATACTAAAAATACATTAGCCAGTCTCATCCTTCTTCAGCAGATTTTATGTGATTTTTGCTACAGATAATTTGTTGTGGTTGCCTCAGGTTTGACTGGCAGCCTTTCTGCTTTAGGATCAACATGCCACATTGATTCCATGTCATCACCAATAAGTCAAATAGTTGGAGATAGGGTGGGTGGGGGGAGAGGAAGAGGAACCATGAAGAATCATGACTGTAAAATAAAAAAGAAAAAATGTATTGTAGTTATTTTTTTTTCTGTGACCACATTTTGCTATGATTTGGCCTGGTTCTTCCCCTGAGCAAGGGAGCAAACTTCTATATAAAGGTAAAGATGCCCAAGGCATCCCTTATGGGAGAGTAGGGAACTGTCATACCATCTCTTTACCCTACCAGGTGGTGGAACTGTTCTCAGATATATCCTGGGGCTATACCACATGTGATTCCATTGGGAATGTAACAACACTCACCTCAAAGCAGGTTTTTCCCCATATTCTGACAGCACAATAGTTAGAATGCAGCTTACAATTGAAGCTGGATTATTCTCTAAGATATCTAGGAGAGGCTGAAAGATAGTCCTTCACTTTCAATGGGGTAGTCTTCTTAGACTGTTCTTATACTTAGGTTATACCTTAGGTTAAGAAACAATAATACATCATTACTCAATTGAATTACACGTTCAAGATATATTTGTTGAGAGTATACACTACACAAAACAGTATACTAGACATTTTAGAGTATAACAATATGATTAAGATGTGCTGCCTATTCTCATGGAACTTACATTTCCCTGAACTCTAACTAAAATTACCAGGGTCCCTTGATCAATTCCCTTCAGAGGAATATACACCTGTTACAATTAAGTGTGGTGATGAATGTAAGCTGCACTGTTGTATGTGTGTGCATAGTGTTCACAGTGGAGTTTTTATTTAAAGGTTTATTTTTTAAGTCAATCAATTAGCATTTGTTAGACAATTCCCATGTGTTTGACATTGTGCTTAAAACTGAAGATGAAAAGAGAAACGTGAAACATTACATTCCCTTCAAGATGTTATAATATAAATAGGGAAGATAGAATTTATGTATACAAGTATATACAGAAGAGATGCAAACCAGATACAAAGCAATTTGGGGAAAGGCAAGAGAATTTGGGAAGATCAAGAAGGGTTTCATGGAGGCTTCACGGCAGCTAAGGTAAGCCTCAAAGAAAACTAGAGTATTTGAGAAGAAGATGTAAGGAGCGGAGCATTCTGGGTATAGGGCCAGTACAAAAGCTTGGAGATAGGAGATGAGATGTTACATATAAGGAAGAATAAGTATGATTGATGCTCAGTTTTATAGAGAGGAATGAAATGTAATAAAGTAGGAAAGCTAAGTAGGGACCAGGTTGTAAAGAGATTTAAAGGTCAAACACAGTGATTTATATCACTGAGTGAAGGAGTGACATGGTCAGGTAAGCAATTTAGGAAAATAATTTTCTTATCTGTGTGGAAGATGCAAAAGAGAAAAAAAAGACTTGAGATAAGACCAATTTGGAGGTTGTTGGTAGAGTTCATATGAGAAGTCATAAAAGCCTGAACTAATGATGGTCCTGTGTGTTGGGAAAAAGTGACCAGGTAGAAAAGATACTTCAAGATGAAAACAAAACAAGATATTACAACTCATTAAATATGTAGGGTGAAAGACAATGGGGAGTTAAGGATGATGATAATAATATCTAGCGTGCATATAGCACTTTGAGGTTTTCAAGGCACTTTACAATTAATATTTCATTTTATCCTCACAAAAAAAACACAATGGGAAATAGGTGTTATTATTTCCATTTTACAGCTGAGAAAACTTAGGCAAGATGGAGGCTAAGTGATTTGCCCATGATCACAAAGCTAGTGAGTGTTTGAGGCTAAATGTGAATTTAGGTCTTCCTGACTCCAGGTCCAGCACACTATCCATGGCACCATCATCTCTAGAATGATATCAAAGTTGTGAACATGAATGACAAAGTAGATTGTGTATTCTCAATAGAAATAAAGAACCTTGGAAGAGGTATGTGTTTGGGGTAAGAGATAGTGTTCTATTTTAGATATGTTTAGTCTAGGAGACAGGAAAAGCGTACAAGTCAAAATGTCAAATAGCTTGTGGTTCAGGATTGGAGTTCAAGAGACTTGGACTACTTATATAGATTTGAGAGTCATTAGCATAGAGAAGATAATTTATTCAACTATTAGTTGATGAGCTCACTAAGAAAGAATATAGATATGAAAGAGAAGAGGGCCTAGAGGAAAAACAAACAAGCAAAAACCAAAAACAAATAGAAAACAAAAAAATAGGCTATACTCACAGTTAGAAGTGAGATTAATATAGATGATGATCCAGGAAAGTGGACGGAGAAGAAAAAGTCCAACATATAGGCAGAGAATCAAGGGAAAATCATGTTGCCAAAAAAACAAAAAACAAAACAAAACAGAGAAGAAGGTTGCTAGCAGTATCAAATATTGCAAAGAAGTCAGGAAATATGAGGTTGGAGAAAAGGTTATAAGACTTGGAAATGAAGATATGACTGATAACTTTGCAGAGAACATTTTTAGTCAAATGTTTAATCTAGCCCTTTTTTCCAGTAAGGATGAATATATGTGAAAGCATATCCTTCCAATGTGTTCTTTTATGGAAACATTGATAATGTTTTGTTAGGAAAATGTTTAACAAGCGTATTATTCATTTTTCCTATCATTCTGAAAATATCAGCTAACATGTTAGATGATAATAGAATAAAGATGTTGGTAATATTAACCACATATATTAAATAATGTTAAATCTACTATTTCCAGATTCATGCTTCATATCCAACTGGTGTGCAAGACATCATTTATAGAATTTGTTAAGAATGTCTTTCAGGTTAATGAGAAATTAGTCCCCCATGCTGCTATCACTATGTGTTCTGGGGAATTATTTGTCAGGGTCAAACACTGCACTGTCATTCATTTTAAAAAAAGTTTCATCCATAGTATGCAAATCAATTTATTCTAACTATAGATATACATAGAAACAGAGAAAGACAAAGGTACAGAAACATAATAGCAAAGAGAGGTCTGTATTAATAGTCTGAAGACAAATATATTCTGTTTCAAAGGAGAGGAAAGGGCTCCTTATGCTCCATTTTTCTGCTTCCTTTATTGTTGAGTCATTACTGATATCTTCCAAGGAGAATGGAAATTTCTTATTACTATGAGAATTTTGAGCTATTATTATTAAAACCTTTAGAAATACCTACTTGAAAATTCATATTATATTTCAATGCTATTACAAAACAAATTTGGGAATATTACAAAATATGCTGCACCTGCCAAACTAATTCATATGTTTTAAAATTTTTTTTAATTTTTTTTAGGCAATTGGGATTAAGCGACTTGCCCAGGGTCACACAGCTAGAGTCAAGTGTTTGGTCTGAGGTCAGATTTGAACTCAAGTACTTCTGACTCTAAGGCCAGTAGTCTATCCATTGCGCCACCTAGCTGCCCCTAATTCATACATATTTTTAAAAAGTGTTTCATTTATACCATCAAAAATGTTTATAAGGCAGACAGAGTATTTGGGGAAATAAAATATTCTAAATCACATTGAAAATTTTAAAATAAATAATCTGTATATTGTACAAACTTTAACTTGAGCTTTTAATGTACAACAATTTGAGATTTTGATGTAGAATAAAAATGACTTCAGCATGATTTTTTTAAAAAGCATGTGCATTGTAGCTGTTCTGAGGAACTGATGAGTCTATATCTATATATCCTGCACAAAATGAGATAATTTTTTTAAATTTATTCATCCATTTTGGACAATGAAGACAGTAAAACCATATGCAGAGAGCCAAATGAACAAATTAAAAGACTAAGTAATTTAGAGCTAATGAGGTCATAAATAACTTAAAACAATTATAGCAACAACAAAACAGTCACCCACTTATGACTGTGGATAAATGTATTTGTACATATTAATGGATATATTTTAAGTAAATTATATCTAGAAGCCAAATTAATTTTATTCAAATATCTCTGTGGCATTAAAATTACAGACCAGTTAGCAAACACAATTGAATCTTAAGTCAGTCAATCAATAAACATTTATTGCCTACTATGTTCTAGGCATGGTGCTAAGCCCTGGAGATACAAAGAAAAACAAAAAGCAATTCCTGTTCTCAAGAAGCTCACAATCTACTGGGGAGGCAACATGCAGACAATTATACACAAACAAGTTATATATGGGATAAATTAGAAATAATGAACAGATAGAAGGAACTAGAATTAAGTGAGAATAAGAATGGCTTCCTGTAGAAGGGAGGATTTTAACAAGATTTGAAAGAAGTCAGGGAAACCAGGAGGCAGAGATAAGGAGGGAGGAGACAATCCATGAAAATGCCTAAAGTAGGGAGATGGAGTATCTTGTTTGATGGAAAGGAAGAAGGCCAGTGCTCCTGAATCACAGAATACATGATGGAGTGTAAGGTTTAAGATGTGTAGTGTAAGTAGACTGGAAATGTAGTTAGCAGACTGTGCACGTAGAAGGGCGGAGAGGGCAGGTTATGAAAAGCTTTGAATGCCAAATAGACAATTTTATATTTAATCTTAGAGATGATAGGAGTCATTGGAGTTTAGTGAGCAGTAATAGTGGTGGTAGCATCATTAGGCCTGTGCTTTAGGAAGGTTATTTTGATAGCTAAATGAATATGGACTGGAATGAGGAAAGACTTATGACAGTCAGACCAACCAGTAGACTTGGACTACTAGTCAATCTATTTCTCTGGCTCAGAATCAATGAAAATTAATTTCCTCAGACTCTAGCCACTATAACTTGCTGAGAACCCATATATTTTTCAGCCAGTCCTTTGTTCCCTAACTTCAGCTTGTTTAATTTGATATCCTCGGTCCTTAATTTCTTCATCTATAATATAAGAACATCAGAGTAGATAGCTTCTATTCCCTTCCAACCCTATATCTATAGTATGAGCTCTGTGCCTTCTTCATGTTCTGCTCATTGATAGGACTACATTGTCTATTTGAAAGTCTTTCCTGTCTGACAGACCACCATGCTTTATATGTGACACAGATCACTGTCATGAAATTAAAAACTCTTACAAGGTAGTGGAAAGGGAGGAAAACATTTCAAAGTTTGACAGAGTTTTTAAGACTTTGGACTACAAGTGTTTAAAGAGGCAAATGCATTAGAGGAAAGTAATTGTGTTCAGTCAAAATTTGCTATTATTGTTATTAAATTCTAATCCTTTCCTTTGGATTTTGAGTCCATTGAGAACAAGGAAGCCTGTTCTCCTTCCTCTGAAACATTATAATACCTGTGGTTCAGGGATATGTATTGAGAATTAATTTAATACATATAATCTTATAGACTTCTGCTATGTCCAAGGCTCAATAAAGTACTATTTTAGCCCTTTGACCTGACTTATAGAATGCATGATAATGTAAGCGGAGATTTTTACCAATTTGAAGCTCAACTGATAACAATCAAAGATTATGAATCATTAATTCATTAACAAGGGATTAACACTATTAGATCCCTCTAACAAACATTAATATTTTTCTTTGAGTAAATCTGGAGAGAGTGTGGCAGTTTGGGTGAGTTCAGGCTGAGAATTTTCTGTTGAAGACATAGACCTTATCAAGTTTATGCAGAGATTTTTAACCAGTAGGAGATATTGAATCCACAAGAGAGCACAAACATATTTCTTACAAACACAGATAAGTAAAGGTTGTCCCCTGAGGCCGGAGGCATCTTCAAGGAGCCAGACCTCTAGCAACAGAAAACAGCCAGCTACGGACTCAAAAGAAAGCTAGCCCTTCAAGAGGGAAGCCTCAGGAGGAATAAACCCTGGGAGCCTAACTGAGCAATTCAACTAGGAGAAAACTTTATGAGGATTCCACCATAAGAAAAAAATAAATGAAGGCACTGTAGCTCCAGAGATGAAAGTTGCCTTGGTCACATTCATTCCCTACATTTGTGTCAAATGACTATTTTATTCTACTTTTGCACTCACTCTTCCCACAAACTCTGTACGTATTTATGGAAGAGTGGATCTTTAGTTCATGAGGGAATGTTTAGTAGCTACAATTTTTACTAAGTGATCAATGTAAATGCCTTTGCTAGGTGCTAATTGTGTCTACTGAACTGATTGTTAATGGGAAGCTCTGCAGTAGGAGCTCATGACCTCCATGGAGAGTTTGGAAAACAGTCTCAGAGGGAACATACTAGAACATGGAAGTAGCAGTATCACTCACCACAAACGAGTGAAAAGTTACAAAGTAACCCAGAGGGAGTGCTATGATATTAAACTGTAACTATGGAGAAGCTTCTACAAAGTAATTATACTGATGAAATACCAATACAGTAATATATGTATAGACTCCTTCATTTTATACCTCTTTCTGTATATAATATCAACACCATGTAGATAATGACTTCAGAGAACATAGGGCATATTATAACATATAATGATACCAATATTTTAGGATAGTTAAGCAGAACTAAAATTTGTAAAAATCATGTTTTTCCCCCCCACTTTCAGAGAAGCTTTTTTAATCACTTTGTATACTTTAAAACCCACAAATAAATGAGATGCATAATAGTATTACTTTGGCTCTCTGAGCAATAGTAGCATGTTCAGAATACATAATTACCTATTCAAATAACAGATCAGAAGGATTCAAGGAAAAACAAAATTGACTGACAATAAAAGTCAAAACTCTAAACAATGATGCTCTATTGGTCAGAAAATTAAACACCAGGCCCTATATTTAAATAATGTTAACCCTACCATGTAAATAAACAGAAATGAAAATAATATTGGAGTCAAAAAATGTGATGTTGCATTTACTTTTAGATTGGTTTCATTTGTGTTCAAATTAATATTATTGTGTTTGTAAGAGGGAGAATGAGTTAAAATACTCATGATCAATGTAGAGTGGCTACAAGTAAATGTAAGATTCCTAAAAGTCACTGGAAATATATACACATATACAATCATAAATAAATATAGACATACACATATACGTGTATGTCATATAAGAAGGAACGACTTGGCATCAGTTAGAGAACTAAAATCCTGGAAATCTCCAGCCAGTGCAGCTATGACTCCTATGAAAAAAAAATCTAGCTCTTCTTTATATACGTTTTCTTTGTTCTCTTAATATAGTACAGCCATTAGGAAGACTGTCTAGCCAAGAAATTGTGTCATTAAATAAATAACTGAAGAATCACAAATAGTAATGGATTAGGAATAAGGAGTCAAATACTGACTGCTCTAGATATTATTTGAGATGAGATTGTGCAGGACTTTGGATTTTGGACAAGAGTTTTGCTTTTATCTTAATAGCAATACTAATGTTTTTGAACATATAAGTGATACAGATGTTATAAAGTTAGAGAAATAATACTTTTAGAATGAAGAAATATCACTAAATTACACTACAAGGTCCTTGAAAATAAGGACTGATTCCCCAGCCCTTCTTTGTTCCTTCGGTACTTAGTTCACTGACATACACTAGGCACTTACTGCTTTGTATTTGAAAATAGTAAAGGTTGGTGATAGGTAAATAATGCTACTTGATTTGTCAAACACTGAATATGAATGACATAGGCTCCATCTTGAACCTATAAAATTACAAAGCCTCAAAAATATCATTGAGAATCCAACAAATAAACTATACTGGAATTGTATCATTATCAGCAACAAAATCATTGCCTTCAATTGCACAGACATTTCATTGATTTATAAAACAGGAAGAAGAATATATTAATTGATGCCACTATACAAAGTTGATTGATTGTTTTTAAATCAGGATATTTTACTAAATGCTATTAATCAACTAAGTTTCTTTGATTTTTTTAAAGCACACAATAATGATATTTGTACAATCTCCAAAGTATATAGAATTAATGCTTTAAAACATAAAGATATATATATATGCATACATGTATATACATGTGTACACACATACACACACATATTGCCATGACAGCCCATGAAATAAAATTATTCACACATACAGTCCCTTGAGGTTTTTAAAGTGTTTTACATATACTAATTCAAATCACATAACTATAAAAGGTTACTGGTTATTATTAGGCCCATTTTACAAACCAATAAGTATGCATTTACTGAGTATTTAATATATGCCAGAGGAGGTGCTAACTGCTACAGAGAAAGAAATAAAACAGCAATGACAGCAAAAACCCTGTCATTTCCCTCCACGAGCTTATATCATAATAGGGAGAATAGCATTTATATAATTAGGTACATAGAAGAGCCACACCAACAGAGATATGGAAGGTAATTTTAGAGTGGGAAGGCACTGGTAGTTGCATAATTGGGTAGAAAGTAAAATTTGAGCTAATTTCTTAAGTAAGCCAGAGTTTCTAAGAGGAAGAGCTTAAGATGAACATACCAAGTACAGAGGAGAGCCAGTATAAAGGCACAGAGGCAGAAAAAGAAGAATGAGTAAGAAACATCTTGGATGAACCCTGTAGAGTTGTGGAGGGAATAGAGTCAGAAAATAGAACAGTAGGAAGATGGCAATTTGTAAAGAGATTTAAATGTTAAAAAGAAAAAAGAGTTTGTATTTGATCAGAGGCAGCTAGGTGGTGCAGTAGATAGAATATTAGGCTTCAGTCAGGAAGATCTGAGTTCAAAGCTTCCCTCAGAAACCAGCTGTATGGCCCTGTTCAAGTCACTTAACCTCTGTTGCCTCAGTTTCCTCATCTGGGGATAATAATAACATTTATCTCTCAGGGTTGTTGTGAGGATCAAATGAGATAATAATTGCAAAGTGCTTAACACAATTCCTGGCACATAGGAAGTGCTCTATAAATGTTAGCTACTATCACTATTATAATTATTATTTTAGAGGTAACAGCAGGTCATTGGAGACTTATATAGTGCTTTTATTTATATATGGCTCATTATGTACCAGGAGCTTTCCAAGGACTCACAATAAAAAAAAAAAAATGCTATTCATCTCCAGAGAGAGAACTGCTGAACTCTAAGGGCAGATTGAAGCACATTTTTTTCACTTTTTCTTAAAATTCAACAGGGCTTATATGGAAATACATTTAGCATGTTTTCATGTGCATAATTGATATCATATTGCTTGCTTTCTCAATGCTTGTGGGGGGGACTGGAAGGAAGGAGAGAATTTGGAACTTTTTTTCAAAGGAAAGCTAATAGATTTATTTTTTAAAAGTGAGAAAAAAGAAAGAAAGAAACTGACAACAAGATTATTCTGCTGAAGTAAATCCAGCTGTCTGTCTTAAAGAGTGTCTTCATTGCTTGTCTCTATTAGTCAGAGCTTTGATCTCTTTTAGTCATCTTTTAATTGATGCTGTGGTACCTTTGTTTGTTTGTTTTATGCTACTTAATTCACTGCACTGGTTCATTCAGCTCTCACCAGGTTTCTGAATTCGCACATGTATTGTTTCTTACTGCTCCATAATATTCTATTACATTTCCAAGAGTTCTAACTGCTGCTGGGCTCTAAGGCCAAGAGCACTTTACTTTCACCCTTTTAAGTAAAGGGACCGTCTGCATTGGTCTCAGCCACAATCCTTCAGCCAATTTCAACCTGAGGGGTACAGGACAAATTAAAAGAAAGGTCAAGTCGGCATAGTAGGGACAATTTCTTAAAGCTTTGGTTTTGTCTATTTCTAACATCTTCCTAAAGTGGAAGAGTAAAAAAGCACTAAGTGTACAATGTAATTCAGCTATGGAACAAGCATTTGTTTTCTTCAAACAGAAGACAAGCTTAATGCAAGACTCTCATATATGGATATTGCCGTAAAAAACTTAACCAGTATTACAAGATGATTATTGTTACTCACTGTCAGGCAGTTGGTTCTTAAGCCCTGGGAGAAGAAGCAATATGAAAAACCTTCAAATAGGCAATGTCATATGTCAGCTGGACTCTGCAATGTCTAATGAGTTCCCTCCAGGTACATGTGCTTGGGCAAATAAAGGCAGGATTTAAGCTCCTTCTCCTAACAGTGGTATCTTTTCTAATGCATACCTCCCCCTTCTCACCCTCCCACCTCCTCCCACACTCCCCCATAAGCTTATTGTAAGTCCAGGCTTATCTGTCCAGTATATAAGATTATATTGCATATAATCTTTCAAATTCACTTGCTTAACTCCATGACATGATGTATCTAGGTCTGGATCACAGTTTGTTCATCAATACACAAGAAAGGAATCACAAAGCCAGAAAAGCACCTAGAGGCCAAGGTTTAAGTTTCCCTAGTTAAGTCTCACTTCTCTAATTGTTGTTTCTAACCACAATAGCTTTGTCCTCATTCTTCAGCAACAGGCTCACAGGATACTCATATATGTTCAGAGAGATAAGGCCTTAGGATAGGTCATTCCATTTTAAAGAAATAGTGAGTCAATGATGTTTCCTTCTTTATGGCAATTATGGAATTGCTTTTTCAACCCCTAAGTGCCTAAGTGATGAACCAGAACATATTATTAAGCAAAGCATTCAAGGAGACTCTGTGCATGTTTTGTTATAGAGTAATATAACATCTTATTCTTACCAATCTTGCCTCGTTTGATGTAGCCTACTTTGTTTCTAAGTTTTTTGTTTTCTATTTTAGTTATAGTTATTTATATAGTTATTTTGATATACATTAGATTTTTCTCACTGCTGTTGAGTGCATTAAAGGGTATGGACTATTTAGTCATTATTCTCATATTATTCCAAATTAATATACAGAATGTTTAGACCAATTCACAGTTCTCCCAGTGGTGCATTAGGACACTCATTTTCCCATAGTTCCTCCAACATTAACCATTCTTCTTTATTAGCATCATTAATAATTTGCAGTGTCTGAGGCAAAACCTCACACATTTTAATTTACATTACTGCCATTAGAGATTTGAAGTATGTTTTGTTATGGTAATTTTAAACTTATAGTTCTTTTGAAAACTGATTTGACCATTTTAAACAATGTCTCTTAGTGTGATAGGTAATCTGTTAGTTCTCTACACCTCTTAAATTAAATCAGAAATTTATTCATGATATTTGAAAGAAATATTTTTGTTATGCAAATTTTACTTATATATTCTATCTTTCTTGCTTTTGTTTTGCAAAATATTAGTAATTTTGTACAATCAAAATTCCCAGTCTTGCATTTTATAATCTCCTTTGTTCCCTATTTGGTTAAGAATTCTCCTTCTCTTGAGAGTTTTGAAAAGAACTTGCTCCAGTTCTCTCATTTTTAATTTTTTAATGATATGATCTTTTAGAACCTAAGCCTATGTTAAATTTATTGAAGTACCCAGAGAATAGTGTTGATTTAAAACTAACTGCTGGCCTAATCCTTTGTCATTTTTCCCTGTGGTTCTTATCAAAGTGGGAGTCCTGCCTCCAACTCCAATAATCCATGTTCTTGAGTTTATCAACATGGAGCTTAGAGGTGGACTGTCTTGTACAAGGAGTACTTGAGGAGATATAGTAGGATTTGTTGAGGGGAAGTTATGGAGTTAGTTGGGAAAAGATAGCAAAGTAGGAAGAGAATTAGGTTATGAACCAAACAGAGGATTTTATATGTATTCTTGGAAGTAATAAGGAACCATTTGAGTTAATTGAATGGGTGATAAACAGGTCAGAAGAGGTAAACAGGTCCAACCTGTTCTTCAGGAATATTAATTTGACAGCTAGTCTAAAGAGGAGAGAGACTTGAAGCAGAGAGACCAATAAGAAGGCTATATACTCCAAGCATGAGGTGATGAGGATTTGCAGCTGGGTAGTAAAAGTGTCAGAGGATAGAAAGGGGAATATATAAGAGAGGTTAGAGAGGGAGAAATGACAGAACTTGACAAATGATTACATTTGAGGGTTAAAGAAAGTGAGAAGACAAGGATGATAGTTACATTTGGAGCCTGGGAGGATGTTGGTACTTCCAAAGTGATAAGAAGTTTTGAAGGGGAAGGGTTAAAGGGGAAAAGATTTAATTTTATACTTATTGGGTTTAAGATGTGTCTGGGACATCCAGTTGGTGTTGTACAATAGATGGCTGGAGATTTGAATCTGGCAGTCAGGAGAGAGATTAGGGCTGGATAAGTAGCTTGGACAATCATCTGTGTAGAGAAGATAATTGCATTAAATTACCCTGCTAGCTGTTTGGATCACCAAACAAAACAGTATAAAGGAAGAAAAGAAGGCACCCTTGGGAGACACCCACAGTTAATAGGTATGACTAGATGAACATCCAGTAAATGACACTGAGGAATGGCCAGATAAGTAAGGACCAGGAGAGAGCAGTGTCATAAAATCTAAATACAAGAATATCAAAGAGAGGATAACTGACCAATATCAGAAGCTTTAGCGAGGTTGAGAAGGATGCAAATTGTGGAAAAGTCATTAGATTTGGCAATTAACTGATGATTGGTAACTTTACAGAAAGTAGATTCAGTTAAATGGTGAAATTGGAAGTCAGTCTGCAGAGTTAAGAAGTGAGAAGAAAGGAAATGGAAGCACCTATGAATTTCTCAAGTAATTTAGCCACAACAGAGGAAAAAAGGGAAATGATAGGTAGCAAGGATGGGCCCATCAAGTGACAGGTTTTGAGGAAGGAAAAGACATGTATATGTTGTTAGGCAGAAGGCAACAAACCATTAGTCAGGAAGAGACTGAAGATAAGTGAGAAAGTAGGAATGGTAGAGGGGGCAATTTTCTGAACAACACTGGATGGAATGGAATCACTTTTTCAGGTAGGGGGATTTTCATTGGGGTCTACAAACTTTCACATATGTGTATTGCATATATGTGCATATCTTCACATGTGTGAATGTACATATACATACATGTGCATATATGTGTGTGAATGTAGATTCACATATATAGATATAATACATATACACAATCTTTTTGGAGAAATGTATGAAATTATTTTATCTAGTTGTATGTATATTTTTTCATACTGAAGCTTAGCTTTGCAGAATATATTATTTTTGGCTGTTAATGGAACTTTCTAAATATTTTCCAACTTTCATTTGATTCTTTGCAAACAAGCAGTGACTGTTCATTTATTATGGACATTCCTTGGGAATCAAGAAATAGTCATGTGACCAACAAAATGAAAGATTCATCACTTTTTCCCATCTTCTTCACATACATCCCAAACTACATCCCCCCATAAGAATTGTAAACCAGAAGTAGAGTAACTACAGGTCAGTATGAAGAAGAAGAAGAAGAAGAAGAAGAAGAAGAAGAAGAAGAAGAAGAAGAAGAAGAAGACCTTTTATGAATTCAAACCATAGAATTCTAACAGTAAAAGTACTCACTCAGCACTCCTACTACACCAGCCTCCAACTCTCTATAGAAGGGGAACAATAAAATTAGTAAGCTTTGTGGTATATGCCATGCCATTCCTTTGATACTCAGTGACTCTGCCCAAAGAATCCCCATATTACCAGTCCTGTAAAAGGCAGGAGATAACTTCCAGGCATATGTAGAAATGAAAGAGAATGAAAAGCACTCTTTCTTGTCTGTGGTACAACTCATGGTAGATATGACCCCCCAAAAAAACTGTGATTCTGCATCTTTACCCCATAAGAAGCAACAGATTCTAATTTTGCCCATATGTGATGAGGAAAAAAGATCCCTTAGAGGTTATTCAGGGCAGGGGCGCCCAGATCTACAAATCTTATAACCTTAGAAAGAAGATGAAGCAATCTTGCAGGATAGACTCAAGGATTTACATACCAGCAAGGGGGAGGTACCAGAAAAAAATGGAGAGAAATGCCAAAAGAAAGAGAAAAAAAATGAAGAAAGAAGGGAGGGAGAGAGGGAGGAAAAGAGAAAGGAAGGAAGGAAGGAAAAATCAGGAACAAATATATTTGAGAAATTCGAGTTCTCAAAATCATTTCTAAAATTAAAAAAAACAATGAAGAGATTGTGGGGGGAAAGCATGTAAGACTGCAAATCACTCTAAAGAACTGAAAGACGAACATATATGGGACACTAAACTACTAATATAAAGATTCACTTTGGAGATAAAAAGTTAAATGGAACATTGAAAGAACAGGAGGATTCTGAATAAGCCCAAACAATTGACTTTTAAGAGAAGATGCACACAAAGAAACAACTTAAGAACCACAGGTCTCCCAAAAGAAGGTGATAATTTAAAAAAAAATCCAAAACACTCAAATGTAGGAAATAGTACAAGAAAATAATCTAGAATATGTGAAGATAGACAACAAAGCATTAATTGAGGATATCAAAGTAAAAAACACTTCAATCTCCAGGACATAGTGATTAAAGTTAACTTCAGTGAAAAACAAACAAAAAATTTTCAAGTGACCAAAAAGAGACATTCAGATATTAGAGAATAAAAGTTTAAATAATTCAAAGTTATTCTGTAGTCATAAGAAATAGTGCGAAGGAAGGGAACTGTGTGTTCTGAAAACCAAGGAAGTTCAAGCTATACAACAAATTTTCATATACTGTGCATCTGAGCTTAGTTTATAAACAACAACAACAACAACAAAGGGTCCATGTTCAATGAAAAGGGGTCATTTCAGAGATGCTTGGAGGAGGGGAACAGATATTAAAAGAAGATTCCACTTACCGACATCCCAAACAAAAGAAACACATGGCAGATAATTTATTCAATTATTTCGTTTTTCTTTCAGTCATTATTCAGTTATGTCTGACTAACCCTGACCCTAATTTTTTTCTTGGCAAGGATACTGGCGTGATTTGCTATTTCTTTTTCCAGCCCAGTTTACAGGTGAGGATATCAAGGCAAACAAAGTTAAATGACTTGCCCCAGGTCTGAAACCACATTTGATATAAGAAAATGACTCCTCTTCTCTCCAGGTTTAGGACTTTATCCACAGCACCACCTAAGAGTGTTTTTGATTTTGTTTTCTTGTTGCTGTTGTTGGTATTTTAAACAAAAGATAGACCTATAGAATGAAAGATACTAATGGGGGGGCAGAGCCAAGAGTAAAAGCAGTGACTTGCTTCAGCTCTTCCCTAAACTCCTCCAAATACCTATTAAAAATGGCTCTAAACAAATTCTAAAGCAGCAGAATCCACAAAAAGACACAGTAAAACAAATTTCCAGCCCAAGACAACCTGGATGGTTGATCAGAAAGGTATATCCTGGGAAAAGGAAGAAGAGTGCAGTGCAGCATGGGTGCTCAGGCCTAAGCGCACCTGGAGCAAGCCTCAGAGGACTGAATCATGGGCAGCTGTGGCAGTTTCCAGACTTCTCAACCCATGGATGCCAAAGACAACTTAGAAGGTCAGTGGGAAAAGTCTGTTTCTGCAGTGAGAGAGAAGCTAGGTCTCAGCTTCAGTTCCCCAGCAAGAGTGGCCCCAGGATGGTGGCTACTTCTTGAGCTTCTGGCCTACAGACTGAGAGTGAATCAGGTGGCTGATCAGAGGGGGATTGCAGGGATCTTTTTGCCAGTGCTGAGACAGGACTCCCTTGCTTTGCCCATGCTTGGATCTGGGTCACAATTCTGGGTCGAGGTCCTTGGGCAAGGAGGATCAATGTTGTGGTAGAGTTTGTAGTGGCTATGAAGAGAAAGTCTTCCTCACAGTTCCAAGGTAGAAATGAGTACTTGTGGTCACTCATAGACCAGAGCACAGGCCAGGAAAGGAGTAAACACCTCGCCCCTTATCATACCACATTGGAAGAAATGAAAATTTACAGGTCCCTACAAGTATCTCTGAAAACAGCTGTACAAACCCCCAAAGATTGGGACAGTACATTCTCCACATTGGAAGCAGGCCTCTACCTTAATAAAGAGTTTATAACTCATGTAATTGACTGGGATCATGGGCAAACCTCACAAGAAATGTCAGACCATAGAACCTTTTTTTGGTAACAAAGAAGATCAAAACATGCACCCAGAAGAAGACAACAAAGTCAAAGCTCCTACATCCAAAGCCTCCAAGAAAAATATGAATCAGTCCCAGGCCTTGGAAGGGCTCAAAAAGGATTTTGAGAAGCAAGAGAAGTAGAGGAAAAACTGGGAAGAAAAATGAGAGTGATGCAAGAAAATAATGAAAAACTAGTCAACAGCTTGCTAAAGGAGACCCAAAAAAATAATGAAGAAAATAACACCTTAAAAAATAGCCCAACCCAAATGGCAAAAGGTCCAAAAAGCCAATGAAGAGAAGAATGCCCTTAAAAGCAAAATTGGCTGAAAAGAAAAGGAAGTCCAAAAGCTTACTAAAGAAAATACTTCCTTAAAAATTAGAATGAGCAATTGGAAGCTAGTTACTTTATGAGAAATCAAGACACTGTAAAACAAAACCAAAAGGAATAAAAAATTAGAAAACAATGAGAAATATCTCATTGGAAAAACAAGTGACCTGGAAAATAGATCCAGGAGGGAGAATTTAAAAATTATTGGACTATCTGAAAGCCATGATCAAAAAAAGAGCCTAGACATCATCTGTCAAGAAATTATCAAGGAAAACTGCCCTGATATTTTAGAACCAGAGGGCAAAATAGAAATTGAAAGAATCCACAGATCTCCTTCTGAAAGAGATTCCCAAAGCAAAACTCACAGGAATATTGTAGCCAAATTCCAGAGTTCCCAGGTCAAGGAGAAAATATTGCAAGAGCAGCCAGAAAGAAACAATTCACGTATTGTGGAAACACAATCAGGATAACACAAGATTTAGCAGCTTCTATATTAAGGGACCAGAATAGGATTACGACCAAGAATCACCTACCCAGCAAAACTGAGTATAATCCTTTAGGGGAAAAAATGGCTATTCAGTGAAATAGAGGAGTTTCAAGCATTCTTGATGAAAAGACCAGAGCTGAATAAAAAAATTGACATTGAATGTCATACAAGACTCAAGTGGAACATGAAGAAGTAAACAGGAAAGAGAAATCATGAGAGACTTGTTAAGGTTGATATGTTTGCATGCCTGCATGGAAAGATGATATTTATAACTCATGAGACCTTTGTCAGTATTAGGGTAGTTGGAGGGAAAAAGTTATATGTATGTGCATATATACACATATATGTTATATATAAAAGTCATATGTATGCATATATATGTATGTATGGATATAGATATGGATATAGATAGATAGAAGGCACAGGGTGAGTTGAAGATAAAGCGGTCATATCTGGAAAATAAAATTAAGGGGTGAGAGGATTATACTGGGAGAAGGAGAAAGGGAGAGGTAGAATGAGGTAAATTATCTCACAAAAAATGGAAAAAAAAGACTTTTATAGTGGCAGGGAAACAAGGGAAGGTGAGAGGGAATGAGTGAATCTTTTCTCATAGGATTTGGCTTTAGGAGGAAATAACATACACACTCAATTGGGTATGGAAATCTGTCTTACCTTACAGGAAAATAGGTGGAGAAGATGACAAGAGAGCAAGAGAGGGAGGCAGATTGGGAAATGGGGTAATCAGAAGCAAACATTTCTGAGGAGGGACCAGGTCAAAAGAAAGAATAGAATAAATGTGGAGGACGGGATAGGATTAAGGGAAATAGAGTTAGTTTTTCACAACATGACTACTATGGAAGTGTTTTGCATAACTGCACATATATACCCTATATTGAGTTTCTTGCCTTTTCAATAAGGGTGGGTGGGGAGGGAGGAAGGGAGAAAATTTGGAACCCAAAGTCTTAAAAACACATGTTTAAAAAAAATGTTTTCACATGCAACTGGGAAATAAGAAATACAGAAAATAGGGTACGGAAATCTATCCTGCCCTACAGGAAAGTAGAAGGGGAAGGGGATAAGAGAAGGTGGGGAGAGATAGAAGGGAGGGCAGACTAGGGGAAGGGATATTCAGAATGCATGCCATCTTGGGGTGGGGGGAGGTGAGAGATGAAAATTTGAAACTCAAAATCTTGTGGAAGTAAATGGTGAAAACTAAAAATAAGTAAATTAAATATGTACTAATAGAATGAGAGGCAGACACAGACACAGAGACAGACAGACAGAGACAAACAGAGAGAGAGAGACAGAGAGAGAGTTTCATGAACCAGAAACATAAATCAAAATGTACTGGAAGAGAAGAGAAGAAATTAAAATAAAAAAGGAAAAAAAAGAAAACTTAGGGAAATTATAGTCCTCTTTTTGTGTTCTGTCTTGTATTTGTAGTTTTTATGTCTCAGTCAAGCCTAAAGTCACATTTCTATCTGCTTTGGGGAAAAAAAAGTCAATATATAATTGTTTCATAATCTCTAAACAGTTCTGTAATTAACATTCCCAGCAATAAGCTTTAAGATGTATTGTAATATACATTCCATAGATATCATCAACTCAAAGTATTTAAAACAGAAATTATTATTTTTCCTCCAAAACCTCTTCCCCAATTTCCTATTATTGCCAAGGGCAAAACTATGCAGTTTGGTTATGCAGACTCAAAATATTAGTGCATACTGAACTCCTCTATCACAGTCATCCCACATATCCAATCTGTTACATGCTTCTAATTTCACATTTCTCCTATATATACCCTTCTTGCCACTCACAGAGCCACCATCCTGGTATAAATCCTCATCACCTTATGACGAATTGCAAAAGTTTTCTAATTTTCCACTCAAATATCAATGTGATTTTCTTTTTCTTTCTTTTCTTTTCTTTTCTTTTTTTTTTTTAAACAAATTGCTTTCTTCAGTTAGCTTATGTACCTCCTTTTCCATTTGGCAAATTCTACCTTTAAGGTGTTGTTTTCTTCAGTGTACTTTTTTTTTCCATTTTGTCAATTGCATTTTTAAAGGAATTATACAATTTTTGTTCTACCTCTCTTATTTGACTTTTAAAATCCTTCTTGAGCTCTTCTAGGAAGACTTTTTGGAGTTGAGACCAGTTCATATTCCCCTTTGAGGTTTTGGATATGGGTATATTGACAATGTCATCCTATCCTGAATTTCTGTTTTGATCTTCCCTATCACCAAGACACTTCTTTGTGGTCATTTTTTTCTTTGTTGCTTCTTTCTCATGTTGTTCACCTTTTTTCCCCCGGCTTTTATAGTTGATCTTTATAGCTCTATTTCTGGGGCACATGGGGCACTGACCCAGGCTTCTTGTGCTGGGGCCTAGGGACCTGGTAGTTTTCTGTTCTGGGGCCTCAGGTGTGGCAGTTGGAGGCTGGAAGCAGCTGGTGCTTACCTGGTGCTGAGCTGGAGCTGGTGGTAGTAGCTGGCATGTGCCTACTATTGGCACTTGCCTACTCCACCAGCCTGGGGCTCAGCATCTCCTGCTGGTTTGCTAAGGTGGATCTTGCTGCTGGCTTGCTGGGATGCTTCCTGTCCTGTGCTGGTGCCCTTCAGCCACAGCAAGAGCGACCTTTCACATTAATCCTTCTTAGCCTCTTGAGCTAAAAGTTTGCTCCATCTCATCTTTCTATTGGTTCCACTATCTCAGGATTTTTCCTGGAGCAATATTCTCTGTTTTTTTCAAGGTCAATAAGGAAGGGTGAGAATGACTTACTGCTTACTCCACTATCCTGGCTCCCAGAAGTTGAAATAGATTCCAATGTGATTTTCTTAAAGTGCAGTCTATGTCACCCTTCCACACAGTAAAAGCCAGTAGTTTCCTAATACCCCTAGAATCAAATGTAAAATCCGCAATTTTGCATTTGAAGTCCCTTACAATCTGGACCCTTCCTACCTTTCCATTCTGGTTACACTAGCTATGTCCTATGCCTGTAATGCACTTCTTCCTCACCTTAATTTGTTAGTTTTCCTGACTTCCTTTGAAATTTAGTTCAAGTACTACTTTCTTCAGGAATCCTTTTGTGGTACTCCAAGATGAAAATGTCATCCCTCTGACAGTGTCTTTCATTTACACTGTATATATCTTGAATATATATAGTTATTTGTCTGTTGTCTCCCATGTTAGGAAGTGAGATAACTGAGGGAAAGAGCTGTGCTTTCATTTTTGTATTTGTAATGCTGAGAATAATTCCTGGTACATAGTAAACTCTTAATAACTACCTGCGGACTTACTGGCTAAAAGTCATATAGAAATTAGCTTTTAGAAATCAAATCACTGAAGCCATCTTCATTGTCAGCCAGCACTTTGGCCTGAAGGGGGTGGGGTGGGGCTATTTCTCTCATTTCCTCTCAGAATTCTCTGTTTATCCTCAAGTTGCTTTTATTCATTTTTCACACAAATTCTTCTCTGCCTCTTTTAATGGGAAAAAAGTCTATAAAAAAAGGACAGTACTTTATACTTTCATAAAATATATGTTAACTATAATAATAGCATACTCACTACCTACCAGTCTAATAACCCTTCCACCAATGAAAATGAGGGTTGACTAGCATTTTTTCTTCTTGATGAAACTAAGTTGCCTCATTTTCCAATGATTTTTTTTAGTGATAATTGACAGTAGAAAAGGAGGTAGAACTATTAAATAGCAATATGTCAAGTAAAAATCCCTATAGCATTCCACTGGAATGTTCTAGCTTGCTGATTTTCTTTTTGGTAGCTTGACTGTCATCTACTGTGCTAGATATCCATTTGATCAAAGTATATGCTCTCTGTATGTTTGCCAACTCCACACCTCCTTCTCTTTAAGCATCATTATATTTGCCCTTCTCTAGTCCTAGGTCACTTCTCAGTTTCCATGACATTTCTCTTTTTAAATTTAATTTGTTTTTAATTAATAAAAAGTCTTTGCTTCCCTATCCAATACCCACACAAAAATTGAGAAAAAGAACAGCAATAAATATGTATACATAAAGCAATTTCAAACATTGGATATATACAAATTATATACATATAAATATACACAATGTATGCATGTATGTATACACGTGCACATATATGTACACATATGTATATGTATGTGTATACACACACACACACATACACACCCACAGTGAGTCTATCACCTCCTAGTCAAGTTGTAGGTAGAACGTTTTCCATAATCTTTCAAAGATCACCAATGGTAGCTGTGCAATTAATCACATTGCTATTTCTTCCATTACTCAAGTGTGTTGTTCGTCTAAGCTAAGTGACTTCTATTCATCAAGGACAGGAAGATGCTCTCTTCTTATCACTTTGTTTATGTTGAATATCATTCACCTATAGGCCATTTTTGTTCTTTTTTTTTTCTTGACCAAAAGTCATTCACTTTGACACAGAATATAGAAGCAAAGACGGAGTTGGGTAGCCCTACCTTCACTCCATTGCCCCATTCATGTCAAACCAAAAAGTCTTCTCTATTCCCTAATGTAACTGAAAAAAAAAACACTTTTCATCAACTTTATGTTTCCTCTTGAATCAGCTCGCTCTAAGCTTTAATTAAGACTATGCTTTCAGGGGTATACACCATTTTTGTATTCATCCTTTTTCACCTGTTCCTTTTTCCATCTTTTGTACATACTTAAAAAAAAATAAACAACCTTATTCATCTACATCTGAATGTATCTTCATGAAAAATTGACATATGCATGTTAAGAAAAATTATTACTTCAGTTCAGATGTTGACTCTGCCTCTTGTTGCTTTTGGTACTATGGGCAAATCACTACAAGTCCAGAAACATTTATTAAACATTTTCTATGCTCCTGGCACTATGTTAAATCCTAGGGATACAAATACAAGCAAAAAGAACTTCCCCCAAGAAGGATATGTTCTAAGGAGAGAAGACACAAAAAGAGTTGAAAAGATGAGAGCAAAGAGGTAGCCACACAGGGGCATGGCATCATGGTATCAAAGTTATAAATGTCAGAAATAGAGCCAGGGCGAGAATGAAGTTTGACCAATGTGCTCCTCCCCAAAGTGGAGGCCGTTCAAGGAACTTTCTGATAGAAGAAGAAATCAGAATGGCAAAGGGATATTCCAGGGAGAAAAGGCTGCAGGTACTGATAGATATTACAGGGTAAGGAGGATTCCAGGTGCTAAGGGAAGTTCCAGGGTAAAATTGCACCTAAAGCATTGAGGCAAAGTCCAGAAAGTTAAAAGAGGAGGAGCCAGAAAGGGAACTTCATCTCTCAGGTTTGTTTTTGCATATGTAAAATAAAGGGGTTGGATTAGATGATCTCTGAGGTTTCATTCATTTCTATATCTATGTTCCTATCATTTGGAAAAATATATATTTCCAAATTGAACATGCTGGGTTTTTTTTATGGCCTCTGTTAAATCTATATGCCATCTTTAATTCAATAATGACTTATCATTGGACATCTCTAAGCAATTTGACATTCAAAAACTCTATTGAAACACATTTTATATTGGGCATAACTTCATAATTTTTATTATGTGGAACATTTTTAATGTACCTTAGGGGGGAAAAATTCTGAAACAATCAGGAGTTTCATTGCCAAGTTAAAATGCCTTTCCCTTTTCCACCTAAAATGATTGCACTGCATACATCAGAAACCTTTTAACGCATTTGAAATACAACAGCCTTTATGACATATTTGCTACAGAGTGGGTAGGCTGAATAAGCAGTTGTGCAGATGGATGTTTAAATCAATTATGGGTATGAAGCATGACCCCTTTGGATTTCATTTCATGACTCACTTCATTATCATAACAGAATTTACATGAGAATCAAATTCAGCTACTGTTTTGATGATTTCCATTTGATACAGCAGTCATGTCAAGCTATGTGAGTTGTTAACTCTTCCTGATATCTCCTTTGCCCCACCTTCTAATTCCATTTCTCTTATCTCCTCCTCCTATAAAAGATATCTCAAGTATTTGTGTCAATACTATGAAGTTATGCTACACATAGAATCAAAGACTTTGAGAGCTTTAAGGATTATCTAGTCTAACCACCTTATTTTACAGATGTGGGACTAAGAGGAATGGCATTACTTACCCACAGGAATATGACCTCTAAGTTGCAGAATGGGAACCACATTCCTGTCTTTTGATTCTCATTCCTGTTTTATTCCCAGTATACCAATATACTAGCCAAAAAGGAACTAAATAAGACATGGTACTCTCATGGAAATTATGTGACAAGCTAATAGGCACAAAGTCTCATTGTAGTAGAAGATGAAACTTGTCATAGTAGAATGAACACTAGATTTTGTGTTCAAAAGACTGAGAGGTTTTATTCCTGGGATATACATCGTTTACATGACATAATAAAAAAACAGAGCTAAAATTAAAAGTGATGCTGAATTGGAACCCGAGGTGATAGATTTTTTTAGTTTCTAACAGATTTTAATTCCAAAATTTAATGAATAGTCTTTACAATCTTTTTAAAGACTTGGATTCAATCATGAGACATTCAGCACTGCTAGCAACAACCTACACAAAGAAATCCCAGTGGAAAGTTGTCTAGGTTATGACTAAAAGCACCAGTAGGTTTGATGAGCATCAACATGTCACCATCTAAGAGAATTCTTTGCACTACAAACAAAACCAACCTTTGTTCATCATTATTAGCTATTTTACACTGAGCCGTAAAACTGCAGTTTCATATCATGTCTGCCCATAATGTTCTCGGTAGTTCAAGAAGTAAATTATTAAATTGTTTACCTACCCCACAGGTTCGCTCATGCCTTACAAGAATTTTGCTGTTTAAAGATGAAAGATATAGGAAGATTTCAAAACCTCCACCATGGCAGACATGGCAAATACCACAAGACCCAGGGCTGCTAGTATCTTGGCTCTCTAACAACAAATCAGCCTCTTATTCACCATCTTGATAACCATCAATAAATTAGTAGGCTATTCCCAAAGAAATTCTATTTAGTACTCAAATTAATAAAACATCACTTTCCCATTCAATATGTAGATATCATGCCAGGAAAAGGGGAGTTGGGGGAAGGAGCCTGACCCATCTGCCAGCTGGCATTTTGGAGCTGAATGGCCAAAAGCCAAATGGCTGTCATTACTTTAGTCACAGCGGAATGAAAAGCAGTTTCCTTGCTAAACATACATACCCTTTGCTATTTGAAGTTTGCCCCAGGAATAAACTAATTGCTGCTGTAAAACACAATTTCATCCCATACCAGCATCCATCTGGAAACTCTGCAGGGACAAATATAAAACTGACAGCAGGGTGTTCTATTTTTTTTAACTTTAATAAGACTATTGATATTTGGCTGTCAATTAGCTCTTCACAATGAAATTATTGCATTGCTTTGAGTAAAATAAAAATATGTACATTTTGCCTAAAAATGTTGACAAGCATTTTATGCATATTATATCATTTTAGTTTCATAACAATTCTGTGTGGTAAATACAGTATTATTATGTCCATTTTATAGGTGGAGAAATTGAGGCTTCAGGGTTAAGTGACTTGCTCATCAATACAACTAGTAAATGTTAGAAATTAGATTAATTACCAGGTCTGCCTGACTGCAAATGTAGCTTGCTATACCATGCTATATTTAATCCATAATCCTCATTATGATGTTATTTGACTTTTTCATATGATGAATTATTTTAAAATGGAGGATTTTTTTTTTATTTTTATAGTGTGATCTAGTGAATAAAGAGCTGGCTTCAGGGTTATGAGGGCCTGGGTTCAAGTCCAACTTCTGAGATATATAAACTAGCTAATCCTGGTCAAGTCAGTGCCCTGGGCACTCTTTAAGATGATAGTTGTTGACAATGTATGGATTTATATAGTTCAAGAAAATTTCCTCATCTTCTGAAAATTCTCAATACACCTCTCAACTCCCCCCCCAAAAAAAAATCACAAGGTTCCTATCTTTTAAATTATTTTGGCCAGAAAAATTACAGAGCACCCTAAAATACTGGCCAAGAAATTTTAGAAGTTCTGATGCATGAAACAAAATCTGTGGCACTATACTGCGTAATCCATGCATATTTTGCCAGCTTATCTCTTAAACTGGACAAATTTGTAGCAGCACATTTGAGTCAATTTTGAAGACCAGATTGAAGCTTGAACAATAATAGCTCCATTGCTGATTCAGATAGGGATGGGAGTGGAAAGGTCAGGAAACAATTGCTCAATTTAAACTATGTAATCTTGATAAAGAAAAAATGGCATATGTATCTTTAAAAAGTAGTGTATGTGTTTTTTTTCTTGAAATTTTAAGTGAGGTGAGGCAGTCAGAGAGAGAGAGACAGAAAGAGAGAGAATAAGACAGTGGGAAGGAGAGATGATAAATGCTGCAAGAACATACACATACATACATCTATGTACGCATATATGTGAACATATATTAAGAACAATTATAGCTGCACAGAAACCTTACTGATATATATTTTAAATATCGATATAAAATATAGAAGGCACTTAAATGAAGAAAAATATAAAAAGAAAAAAGAAAGAAGAAGAAAGGCAAGGAAAGGGAGAAAGAGAGAGAAAGAAAAGAAAGAATGAAGGAAGAAAAAGAAAAAAAGAAGAGAAAAGAAATGAAAGATTTGATGGTGCCTAAGATGAATGTCAGGAATATAGAATGGTACAATGAGACACACTTGTAAAATTTAATACAGACAATAGATTTTGATGTACAAGCTGTTGTCAAATTTTAAACTTTTTGGAGTGCCTCGTGTATTTAAAATTAAACAAACAAGGACTACTGGATTCCCCCATGCCCCCATGTGGGGCATATAATCTAATATCTATAGATAGTCTACCAGACATTTACATTCTTAGCCTTTATTTCCCTTTATATCTCTCCTAATGCCTTGCACATACTAGGTACTTAATAAATGTTCATTAAGTCAGTGAAATGAACAGTTAACAGAGAGAAATCACAACTAACTACTAAACCCCAATTTCACTTTCTTCTTCATCAAGGAAAACAATGCTTAAACTGACAGAGGGGAAAAATAGTATTACAAGTGAAGTCCAAGGTGGGTGAAAGTATAATAAAAGAGCTCATATCTGCTACAAAACAATTTGTTTTCTCTCATTCAGAAGAAATATACATGCTTTATGAATGTGTATATGTGTGAGTGCATAACATCAAAGGACAGGAATAAAAAAAAATCACCAGGGAAACGTATTATAGGAAAAGAAGAATGATTTGTCATGACATGAAGACATGAGAGAGCCAGAATGCTCCTACTTGAATCTTGGTGATACTTTAGAAAGCAAAGAAAGCCTCAAGCACATTGTGGTGAATTTATGGGAGGATATAAACAATTAAGACAGGATGGGAGGCACAGAAAGGTTGAAATAATTGGAGAGAACATTTAAAAAGATGAGATCACAAATTGATTTGAGTATTTTAATATCTGAGAGCATTCTAACAATAAAAATTGTACAAACATAGAACAGTCCAACTTATTAGGTAATGAACTTTCTGTTCCTAGAAGCATCCAAGCAGGGACCCATCTGGCACTGCTTTATAACATTCTCATACTTGTTAGAAAGTTAGACTAAATGACCTCTAAGGTCCTCTCTAATTCTAACATTCTATGATTCTTTCACTTCGATGACTTGCATGGTCTTTACCTAAGTGAAGATTTTGAGAAAGTGTAAGCCTCTAGGGTAACATTAACAAATTCTTGCTGCAGGGCAATATATGATAAAATAGGCCATGATACCATGGTGTCTCTTAGATGAGACCCTTGTGCTCTGAAAGAGTTAATGGAGCTTCCAATGTGCAATTTTCTTTACTGCAATTATGTCAGGATCTTGTTCGTTGACTATTATCTGCCGTTGGTAGTGGTAGTTGCTTCTGTGCTAATCAGACATAGAGAGATTTGAAAAGCTCCAGGCTTTGCGAGATCAAACTGAAGTTCAGGGTTCCCTTAAGGAAATTTCCATTATGACCTAAAATATGTGAGGGCATTTTATATCATTTTAGAATTTAGGCTGCTTTTGCAATGTTTTTTTACTTTAATAATGATCTATTCCTGCATCAAATAGGGGAATTAGAGAAGTTGACTTCCGGTATTCTTTACAACTTTTCTATTATTCTCTTTATGTTCTTATATGACCTCACCATCCTAAGTTTAAACATTGGACTGTATGCTTAAGACACTGGATTTTCAAGCAAGTCATATTTGTGATAAATTTTTTTACCATTGTGGGTAAAACTACCAGGCAGCTTGACTTTGTATACTCTATGTGTCTGAGCTATTAACACTTACTCTAACCAGAAGTGACAAGTCATGCTGACCTATGGAAATGCAATCATGAAAACTTTCAATAATGTGGAAGGAAATAAAAGTGAATAAAACACTAATTTGGAGAAATATTACATTTGTATTCTGCAGGTAGCTTTCTGATTGATAATAGCAAGAGTTTCTAGCAAAGACAGAAGGAAGACTATATCCCTAGGAGATATTTTAAATTAGAAATGAAATTTCCTAACCTGTTGAGATTAACTAGGTTGGGCAGCATCTTTGGTAATGACTGATTGACTGTTTTCATCTCAGCACCTAACACTACTGTTCTTTGCTTTCTATAAGGTAGAAGAATGTGTAAAAGAATATTGTTCTGGGAAAATGTCAAGACATCACATATTTGTTATATTCAAATAAAATGTGTTTGAAGGAGATGAGTTTTCAAGAAATAATGGGTTTCTGCTGGTGAATTGTTTTATATTTCTTTGTAATAAGTAATGTTGTGGGAAAGAGAAGAATTGATAGTTCATGTTCCTTTCTGTACATTAGTGATGAATTGGTTCATGTGATTTGAACAAAAAGAATGGGAATTTTTCTGGAGGGAATGGCTTATTTGTAATGAGACCCCACTACTGTGAGGATTTATGAGGTTTCAGTTTAGATGCTTTCCTTACAAATGGGGCTGTGCACTAATATAGGAAGTCAAGTAATGATTAAGGAAATTCTGCCAATGCTCAGACTTATTCACTCACACAAATACACATAGAGTCAGGAGCACTGTTTTGTCATTTTGGGATAAATCATTCACTGTTTTAAAGTGATTAAAATCAGTGATAAGTAAACTAGTTTTGTCAAATGAAAAGCCCTTGAAACCTTATCTCTGACCTTTCTTTGTTACAAAATTAAAGAAAAATCCATTTACTTTTCTCTTTCTCTTTTTCAGTTTCATCTGAGATGGAAAAGGAAACCCTCTTGGTAGAGCAAAATAAGGCAAAAGTCGTATTCTCAAGTGGACACCTGGAGAATCTTGTAAATTTGCTTCCCCACTCACTGAACTCTGCCCTCCCCACCCTGAATTTCCCAATGTTCTGACTTGTGCGGGGTCTTTAAGAGTGCCACATGTTTATGTGCCTCTAGAAATGAGATTTAAAATGCAGAAGATTCAACTTCCCACTCCATCTTGATCTTGGCTTACCATTGCTCCAACACTCCCACATTGACTATACTGAAAGCTTCATAAATGAAGTCCTTTTGCTTCAGGCTAAGGAAGGTATTTGAGGCTTTGTTTGTTTGTTTTTGAGGAGGGAGGAATAAACATTTAGGTTGTTTTGCTAATGTCATCATTTGGAAGTAGGACACTCCTATCAGAATGTAGAAGTGAGACCAAGATGCATCCTGGCCCATCTCTAATCATCCTGATACATATCTGGCCGCTAGGCCCAGATGGCTTTTGAGGAGAAAGTGAGGCTGGTGACTTTGCACAGCCCTTCCTCATTCAAATGAAAGTCAACTGAAAGTCATGTCAGTATCTCCCTGATGTCATAGTCCTCTTCGAGAATGAAGGACAAACTGCAGGTGAGACCACATATTTATAAGGAAAAGATCCAAGATTATCCTTCTCACTGTGGCCAAGTCTTCACCTCTAAAATATTATGTTTTTATGCTTATTTGTTTTTTCTGAGTGAAATCTACTTTTACCCTAGGGGTTCTTAACTTCCTTCCTTCCTTCCTTTCTTTCTTTCTTTCTTTCTTTCTTTCTTCTTTCTTTCTTTCTTTTTCTTTCTTTCTTTCTTTCTTTCTTTCTTTTTTCTTTCTTTCTTTCTTCTTTCTTTTTCTTGCTCTTTCTCTCTTTCTTTCTTCCTTCCTTTCTTTCTTTCTTTCCTTCCTTCCTTCCTTTCTTTATCTCTCCCTCTTTCTTCTTTCTCTCTTTATTTCTTTCCTTTTGCAAGTCTGATGAAAACTATGGACACTTTCTAACAATAATGTTTAGGTGCCTACATTCATAATTAAAGGAAATGTAACAAATGAAGTTAGAGGTTAGTAAAAATAAAGATGTAACTTTATTCCCATCCAAATTCATAAGCTCCCTAAAATCCTATGATGGACCTTTGAGGGATAGATTCCAGGTTAGTAACACCTGATTTGGATACCATTATTCAACATGCTTTCTCATGAATATTTTCTTATTTTCCAAAGTATCGTGGAACTTCCCAACTCAGCAAGTTCAACTAATAGTTTACTATTTCTTTTTTGATTTTAATTTTTAATTAAATTTATTTTTAGTTTTCAACATTCACTTCCATAAGATTTTGACTTTTAAATTGTCTCCCCTCCCAATTCTTTCCCCTGACCCTAAGATGGCATACAATCTTATATAGGCTCTACATATACATTCATGTTAAGCATATTTTCCCATTAGTCATGATGGAAAAAACAATTAGAACTAGTGGGAGGAAGCACAAAAATGAAGCAATAAAAGAAAACAACAAAGAAAAAGGAGAGCAAACAGTATGCTTCCATCTTCCTTCAGTCTCCATATTCCTTTCTCAGGGTCTGGATAGTAGTTTAGTATTTCTTTACTATGTTACTTACCACAAGTGAATTCTAGACCACACAGCAAAAAATTAATATCTAGTATCTCACACATAACTGTCAGGCTTTAGTTGTCTCAATTTCAAAAGATGATTCTTTTATTTGATAACAGGGTCTATAATAACTTTTTTCTATTCTTTAACTAACTAAATTGTTTGTCACCCCAACCCCCTTGGTTATTCTAGGGTTTGTCTGCTTTGTTATATACTGCAAGGTACTATTACAAAAAAAAAGATGCATGGTTCTTAATAGATCACAGAGTGAAGATGGATAAGCAACTTGGCAGGGATATTAAAAAGAATATGAAGGTAGGAATGTAGCCTGCTTGAAGTTTATTTTTTTTAATCAAACTCATTATTTTGGTATTATGTGTACTAGTCATCCAACAAAATTATCATTGAAGTAATTTCATTTTATTCCACTCTTAAAAAAGAATTAGTTGGGGGGAGGGGGGCAGCCAAAATAGCAGAGTAAAAGCAGTGTTTTGCCTTAGCTCTCCACCAAACCCCTCTAAATACCTGTAAAAAATCACTCTAAACAAGTTCTAGAGCAGCAGAACCCACAAAAAGACAGAGTGAAACAAATTAGCAGCCCAAGACAATTTGGTTGGTTGATGGGAAAGGTTTGTTGCCTTGGTCAAGACAGGACCTCAACTAACCTGGAGCAGGCCTCAGGGGACTGAATCACTAGCTGCGATGGTGGTTTCCTGACTTGTCAACACTCAAACATCAAAGACAACTTAGAATGTCAGTAGGAAAGGTCTGTCAGACCTGGGTGATAGAGAAGCTTGGTTCAGCCCCAGTTCTGGCACAACCTGGCAACAGCTGTGGCTTCTGGAGCTCTCAGGCCACAGACAATGGGGGTATAGAGCAACTGATCAGAGGAGTATTGAAAGGATATATTTGCTGGTGCTGCGGGAGGATTCTCTTGCTTTGCCCACGCTAGGATTTGAGTCCCAGTCCTAGGAGGCAGTCCTGAGTACAGGAGGAGCACTGGAGTGGGGGATCTTGTGACAACAATGGAGAGAATCCTCCTCACAGCTCCAAGGCAGAAAAGGGGACTTGTTGCCACTCACTGACTTGAGCATAAGTCAGCCTCTCCTTAGATCATACCATCTTGGAAGAACAGAAAATTTACAGGTCCCTAGAAGTATCTCTGAAAACAACTGCAAAAAACCCCTGAAGCTTGGTATAGCACACCCTCCACACTGGAAGCAGAGCCCTACCTTAACAAAGCATTTAAAATCAAGTAATTGTCTGGAAACATGAGCAAACAGAGGGGGAAAAAAACAAACAAACCTCAAATTAAAGAATCTTACATTGGTGACAAAGAAGATCAAAACACACAACCAGAAGAAGACAAAGTCAAAACTCCTGCATCCAAAGCCTCCGAGAAAAATATAAATCAGTCCTAGGCCATGGAAGAGCTCAAAAAGATTTTGAAAAGCAAATAAGAGAAGTAGAAGAAAAATTGGGAAGAGAAATGAGTGATGCAAGAAAATTATGAAAAATGAGTCAATGGCTTGCTAAAGGAGACCAAAAAAAAAACTTAGGAAAATAATACCTTAAAAAACAGACTAACTCAAATGGCAAAAGAGATCCAAAGAGCCAATGAGGAGAAGAATGGCTTAAAAAACAGAGTTGGCCAAATGGAAAAGAAAGCCCAAGAGCTCACTGAAGGAAATGTTTCCTTTAAAATGAGAATGGAGCAATTGGAAGCTAATGATTTTATGAGAAATCAAGAAACACTAAAACAAAAACAAAAGAATGAAAAAAGAAATAAAGGACAATGTGAAATATCTCATTGCAAAAACAACTGACCTGGACAATAGATCCAGGAGAGATAATTTAAAAATTATTGGACTATCTAAAAGCCATGATTTAAAAATCATCTTTCAAGAAACCATCTATAAAGGCTGATACTATAAGAAAACTGGGAGAGCAAGGAATAGTTTATCTATCAGATTTATGGAGAACAGAAGAATTCATGACCAAACAAGAGATAGAGAACATTACGAAAAGCAAAATGGATAACTTTGATTACATTAGATTGAAAAGCTTTTGCACAAACAGAGTCAATGCAACCAAGATTAGAAGGAAGTAGAAAATAGGGAAAGAATTTTTACAACCAATCTCTCTGACAAGGGCCTCATTTCTAAAATATATTGAGAATTAAGTGGAATTTGGAAGAATACAAGTCATTCCCTAACTGATAAATGCTCAAAGGATATGAACAGATGAAAAAATTAAAGCCATCTATAATCATATGAAAAAATGCTCTAAATCATGATTCATTAGAGGAATGCAAATCAAAACAACATCTATCAGATTGGCCAACATGACAAAAGAGGTAAATAATACATGCTGGAGAAGATGTGGGAAAATTGGAGCACTAATGCATTATTGGTGGAGTTGTGAAACAATGCAACCATTTTGGAAAGCAATTTGGATCTATGCCCAAAGGACTACAAAAATGTGCATACCCTTTGACCCAGCAATAGCACTTCTAGGGCTATATTCCAGAGAGATCATAAGAATGCGAAAAGGACCCACATGTACAAAAATATTTGTAGTAGCTCTTTTTGTGGTGGCAAAGAATTGGAAATTGAGAGGATGTCCATCAATTGGGGAATGGATGAACACGTTGTGGTATATGAATGTAATGGAATACTATTGTGCTATAAGAAATGATGAACATCTGGAAAGATTTGCATGATCTGATGATGAGTGAAGTGAGCAGAACCAGGAGAATACTGTATACAAGTAGCAGCCATATTCTGTGATGGCTAATATTGATAGATTTAACCCTTCTCAGCGATACAAGGATTTAAGGCATCTCCAAAGGCCTTATGATGGAAAATGTTATCCACAAAGAAGAAAGAACTATGGAATTTGAATGCAGATTGAAGCATGCTATTTGCTATTTTTTTCTTCTGTTGTGTTTTGTTTCCTCTTTCTGGTGGTTCCATCTATTGGCTCTAATTCTGACAACATCACTAATGTGAAAATATGTTTAATAGGAATGTATATGTATAACCTATATCATATATTGTGTGCCATCTTGGAGAGGGATGTGAGGAGGAAGGGGAAGAAAAATTTAAAACTCAAAAGCTTATGGAAGTGATTGTTGATAATTAAAAAAAATTTAAAAAGAAAAAGAAAAAAAGATATCAAATAAAATTGTCCTGCTATTCTAGAACTAGAGGGCCAAATAAAGGTGGAAGGAATCCACTGATCACCTCCTAAAAGAGATCCCCAAAGGAAAATTCCTAGGAATATTATAGCCAAATTCCAGAATTCCCACGTCAAGGAGAAAATATTGCAAGTAGCTAGAAAGGAATAATTCAAGTATTATGGAAAAAACAATCAGGATAACACAAGTTTTAAAAGCTTCTGTATTAAGGGATCAGAGGGCTTGAAATATGACATTCTGGAGGTCAAAGGAGCTAGGATTAAAACCAAGAATCACCTACCCAGTAAGACTGAGTATAATACTTCAGTGGAAAAAATTGAAATTCAATGAAATAGAGGACTTTCAAGCATTCTTGATGAAAAGACCAGAGCTGAATAGAA